>NC_139251.1:64106105-65379396 GCF_977018435.1 Lepisma saccharinum | reverse complement strand
CTATCTTTATGCTACACACTCTATTTCAGACTTGTCTTTTGGCGACCCATTCCTTTAGCGACCTGTCCTTATGCTATTCAGTATTTTTGAGACTTGTCTTTTAGCGATCTATCCTTTTGCTACACAGTCTCTTTGAGACTTGGCCTTTGGCGACAATATCTTTTAGCGACCTGTTCTTATGTTACACAGTCTTTTTTATACTTGTCCTTTGGCGACCTAATCTTGTGCTACACAGCCTTTTTGAGACTTGTCGTTTGCCGACTTGTTCCTTTAGCGACCTGTCCTGATGCAACACAGCCTTTTTGAGACTTGACCATTGGCGACCCGTTCTTTTAGAGATCTGTCATTATGCTCACAGTTATTTTGAGACTTGTCCTTTAGCGACCTGTTCTTTAAGCGATCTATACTTATTCTACACAGTCTCTTTGAGTCTTGTCCTTTGGCGACTCCTCTTTTAGCGACCTATCTTTATGCTACACACTCTATTTCAGACTTGTCTTTTGGCGACCCATTCCTTTAGCGACCTGTCCTTATGCTATTCAGTATTTTTGAGACTTGTCTTTTAGCGATCTATCCTTATTCTACACAGTCTCTTTGAGACTTGCCCTTTGGTGACCCAGTCTTTCGAATACTTGTTAATTGGCGACCTGTTCTTTTAGCGATCTATCCTTATGCTACACAGTCTCTTTGAGTCTTGTCCTTTGGCGACTCCTCTTTTAGCGACCTATCTTTATGCTACACACTCTATTTCAGACTTGTCTTTTGGCGACCCATTCCTTTAACGACCTGTCCTTATGCTATTCATTTTTTTTGAGACTTGTCTTTTAGTGATCTATCCTTATGCTACACAGTCTCTTTGAGACTTGGCCTTTGGCAACCCTATCTTTTAGCGACCTGCTCTTATGTTACACTGTCTTTTTTATACTTGTCCTTTGGCGACCTGTTCTTTAGCGACATGTTCTTGTGCTACAAAGCCTTTTTGAGACTTGTCGTTTGCCGACTTGTTCTTTTAGCGACCTGTCCTTATGCAACACAGCCTTTTTGAGACTTGACCATTGGCGACCCGTTCTTTTAGAGATCTGTCATTATGCTCACAGTAATTTTGAGACTTGTCCTTTAGCGACCTGTTCTTTTAGCGATCTATCCTTATGCTACACAGTCTCTTTGAGACTTGCTCTTTTGGCAACCCTATCTTTTAGCGACCTGTTCTTATGTTACACAGTCTTTTTTATACTTGTCCTTTGGCGACCTGTTCTTTAGCGGCATGTTCTTGTGCTCCACAGCCTTTTTGAGACTTGTCGTTTGCCGACTTGTTCTTTTAGCGACCTGTCCTTATGCAACACAGCCTTTTTGAGACTTGACCATTGGCGACCCGTTCTTTTAGAGATCTGTCATTATGCTCACAGTCATTTTGAGACTTGTCCTTTAGCGACCTGTTCTTTTAGCGATCTATCCTTATGCTACACACTCTCTTTGAGTCTTGTCCTTTGGCGACTCCTCTTTTAGCGACCTATCTTTATGCTACACACTCTATTTCAGACTTGTCTTTTGGCGACCCATTCCTTTAGTGACCTGTCCTTATGCTATTCAGTATTTTTGAGACTTGTCTTTTAGCGATCTATCCTTATTCTACACAGTCTCTTTGAGACTTGCCCTTTGGCGACCCAGTCTTTCGAAGACTTGTTAATTGGCGACTTGTTCTTTTAGCGATCTATCCTTATGCTACACAGTCTCTTTGAGTCTTGTCCTTTGGCGACTCCTCTTTTAGCGACCTATCTTTATGCTACACACTCTCTTTCAGACTTGTCTTTTGGCGACCCATTCCTTTAGCGACCTGTCCTTATGCTATTCAGTATTTTTGAGACTTGTCTTTTAGCGATCTATCCTTATGCTACACAGTCTCTTTGAGACTTGGCCTTTGGCGACCCTATCTTTTAGCGACCTGTTCTTATGTTACACAGTCTTTTTTTATACTTGTCCTTTGGCGACGTGTTCTTTAGCGACTTGTTCTTGTGCTACACAGCCTTTTTGAGACTTGTCGATTGCCGACTTGTTCTTTTAGCGACCTGTCCTGATGCAACACAGCCTTTTTGAGACTTGACCATTGGCGACCCGTTCTTTTAGAGATCTGTCATTATGCTCACAGTCATTTTGAGACTTGTCCTTTAGCGACCTGCTCTTTTAGCGATCTATCCTTATTCTACACAGTCTCTTTGAGACTTGCCCTTTTGGCGACCCTATCTTTTAGCGACCTGTTCTTATGTTACACAGTCTTTTTTATACTTGTCCTTTGGCGACCTGTTCTTTAGCGACATATTCTTGTGCTAAACAGCCTTTTTGAAACTTGTCGTTTGCCGACTTGTTCTTTTAGCGACCTGTCCTGATGCAACACAGCCTTTTTGAGACTTGACCATTGGCGACCCGTTCTTTTAGAGATCTGTCATTATGCTCACAGTCATTTTGAGACTTGTCCTTTAGCGAACTGTTCTTTTAGCGATCTATCCTTATTCTACACAGTCTCTTCGAGACTTGCCCTTTTGGCGACCCTATCTTTTAGCTACCTGTTCTTATGTTACACAGTCTTTTTTATACTTGTCCTTTGGCGACCTGTTCTTTAGCGACATGTTCTTGTGCTACACAGCCTTTTTGAGACTTGTCGTTTGCCGACTTGTTCTTTTAGCGACCTGTCCTGATGCAACACAGCCTTTTTGAGACTTGACCATTGGCGACCCGTTCTTTTAGAGATCTGTCATTATGCTCACAGTCATTTTGAGACTTGTCCTTTAGCGACCTGTTCTTTTAGCGATCTATCCTTATTCTACACAGTCTCTTTGAGTCTTGTCCTTTGGCAACTCCTCTTCTAGCGACCTATCTTTATGCTACACACACTATTTCAGACTTGTCTTTTGGCGACCCATTCCTTTAGCGACCTGTCCTTATGCTATTCAGTATTTTTGAGACTTGTCTTTTAGCTATCTATCATTATGCTACACAGTCTCTTTGAGACTTGGCTATTGGCGACCCTATCTTTTAGCGACCTGTTCTTATGTTACACAGTCTTTTTTATACTTGTCCTTTGGCGACTTGTTCTTTAGCGACATGTTCTTGTGCTACACAGCCTTTTTGAGACTTGTCGTTTGCCGACTTGTTCCTTTAGCGACCTGTCCTGATTCAACACAGCCTTTTTGAGACTTGACCATTGGCGACCCGTTCTTTTAGAGATCTGTCATTATGCTCACAGTTATTTTGAGACTTGTCCTTTAGCGACCTGTTCTTTAAGCGATCTATCCTTATTCTACACAGTCTCGTTGAGTCTTGTCCTTTGAGACTCCTCTTTTAGCGACCTATCTTTATGCTACACACTCTATTTCAGACTTGTCTTTTGGCGACCCATTCCTTTAGCGACCTGTCCTTATGTTATTCAGTATTTTTGAGACTTGTCTTTTAGCGATCTATCCTTATGCTACACAGTCTCTTTGAGACTTGGCCTTTGGCGACCCTATCTTTTAGCGACCTGTTCTTATGTTACACAGTTTTTTTATACTTGTCCTTTGGCGACCTGTTCTTTAGCGACATGTTCTTGTGCTACACAGCCTTTTTGAGACTTGTCGTTTGCCGACTTGTTCTTTTAGCGACCTGTCCTGATGCAACACAGCCTTTTTGAGACTTGACCATTGGCGACCCGTTCTTTTAGAGATCTGTCATTATGCTCACAGTCATTTTGAGACTTGTCCTTTAGCGACCTGTTCTTTTAGCGATCTATCCTTATTCTACACAGTCTCTTTGAGACTTGCCCTTTTGGCGACCCTATCTTTTAGCGACCTGTTCTTATGTTACACAGTATTTTTTATACTTGTCCTTTGGCGACCTGTTCTTTAGCGACATGTTCTTGTGCTACACAGCCTTTTTGAGACTTGTCGTTTGCCGACTTGTTCTTTTAGCGACCTGTCCTTATGCAACACAGCCTTTTTGAGACTTGACCATTGGCGACCCGTTCTTTTAGAGATCTGTCATTATGCTCACAGTCATTTTGAGACTTGTCCTTTGGCGACCTGTTCTTTTAGCGATCTATCCTTATTCTACACAGTCTCTTTGAGACTTGCCCTTTTGGCGACCTGTTCTTATGTTACACAGTCTTTTTTATACTTGTCCTTTGGCGACCTGTTCTTTAGCGACATGTTCTTGTGCTACACAGCCTTTTTGAGACTTGTCGTTTGCCGACTTGTTCTTTTAGCGACCTATCCTTATGCAACACAGCCTTTTTTGAGACTTGACCATTGGCTACCCGTTCTTTTAGAGATCTGTTATTATGCTCACAGTCATTTTGAGACTTGTCCTTTAGCGACCTGTTCTTTTAGCGATCTATCCTTATGCTACACAGTCTCTTTGAGACTTGTGGTTTGGCGACCCTTCTTTTAGCGACTTGTTCTTATGTTACACAGTCTTTTTTATACTTGTCCTTTGGCGACCTGTTCTTTAGCGACATGTTCTTGTGCTACACAGCCTTTTTGAGACTTGTCGTTTGCCGACTTGTTCTTTTAGCGACCTGTCCTGATGCAACACAGCCTTTTTGAAACTTGACCATTGGCGACCCGTTCTTTTAGAGATCTGTCATTATGCTCACAGTCATTTTGAGACTTGTCCTTTAGCGACCTGTTCTTTTAGCGATCTATCCTTATGCTACACAGTCTCTTCGAGACTTGCCCTTTTGGCGACCCTATCTTTTAGCGACCTGTTCTTATGTTACACAGTCATTTTTATACTTGTCCTTTGGTGACCTGTTCTTTAGCGACATGTTCTTGTGCTACACAGCCTTTTTGAGACTTGTCGTTTGCTGACTTGTTCTTTTAGCGACCTGTCCTTATGCAACACAGCCTTTTTGAGACTTGACCATTGGCGACCCGTTCTTTTAGAGATCTGTCATTATGCTCACAGTCATTTTGAGACTTGTCCTTTAGCGACCTGTTCTTTTAGCGATCTATCCTTATTCTACACAGTCTCTTTGAGACTTGCCCTTTTGGCGACCCTATCTTTTAGCGACCTGTTCTTATGTTACACAGTCTTTTTTATACTTGTCCTTTTTTCGACCTGTTCTTTAGCGACATGTTCTTGTGCTACACAGCCTTTTTGAGACTTGTCGTTTGCCGACTTGTTCTTTTAGCGACCTGTCCTTATGCAACACAGCCTTTTTGAGACTTGACCATTGGCGACCCGTTCTTTTAGAGATCTGTCATTATGCTCACAGTCATTTTGAGACTTGTCCTTTAGCGACCTGTTCTTTTAGCGATCTATCCTTATGCTACACAGTCTCTTTGAGTCTTGTCCTTTGGCGACTCCTCTTTTAGCGACCTATCTTTATGCTACACACTCTATTACAGACTTGTCTTTTGGCGACCCATTCCTTTAGCGACCTGTCCTTATGCTATTCAGTATTCTTGAGTCTTGTCTTTTAGCGATCTTTCCTTATGCTACACAGTCTCTTTGAGACTTGCCCTTTGGCGACCCTATCTTTTAGCGACCTGTTCTTATGTTACACAGTCTTTTTTATACTTGTCCTTTGGCGACCTGTTCTTTAGCGACATGTTTTTGTGCTACACAGCCTTTTTGAGACTTGTCGTTTGCCGACTTGTTCTTTTAGCGACCTGTCCTTATGCAACACAGCCTTTTTGAGACTTGACCATTGGCGACCCGTTCTTTTAGAGATCTGTCATTATGCTCACAGTCATTTTGAGACTTGTCCTTTAGCGACCTGTTCTTTTAGCGATCTATCCTTATGCTACACAGTCTCTTTGAGTCTTGTCCTTTGGCGACTCCTCTTTTAGCGACCTATCTTTATGCTACACACTCTATTTCAGACTTAACTTTTGGCGACCCATTCCTTTAGCGACCTGTCCTTATGCTATTCAGTATTCTTGAGACTTGTCTTTTAGCGATCTATCCTTATTCTACACAGTCTCTTTGAGACTTGCCCTTTGGCGACCCAGTCTTTCGAAGACTTGTTAATTGGCGACTTGTTCTTTTAGGGATCTATCCTTATGCTACACAGTCTCTTTGAGTCTTGTCCTTTGGCGACTCCTCTTTTAGCGACCTATCTTTATGCTACACACTCTATTTCAGACTTGTCTTTTGGCGACCCTTTCCTTTAGCGACCTGTCCTTATGCTATTCAGTATTTTTGAGACTTGTCTTTTAGCGATCTATCCTTATGCTACACAGTCTCTTTGAGACTTGCTTTTGGCGACCCAGTCTTTCGAAGACTTGTTAATTGGCGACTTGTTCTTTTAGCGATCTATCCTTATGCTACACAGTCTCTTTGAGTCTTGTCCTTTGGCGACTCCTCTTTTAGCGACCTATCTTTATGCTACACACTCTATTTCAGACTTGTCTTTTGGCGACCCATTCCTTTAGCGACCTGTCCTTATGCCATTCAGTGTTTTTGAGACTTGTCTTTTAGCGATCTATCCTTATGCTACACAGTCTCTTTGAGACTTGCCCTTTGGCGACCCTATCTTTTAGCGACCTGTTCTTATGTTACACAGTCTTTTTTATACTTGTCTTTTGGCGACCTGTTCTTTAGCGACATGTTCTTGTGCTACACAGCCTTTTTGAGACTTGTCGTTTGCCGACTTGTTCTTCTAGCGACCTGTCCTTATGCAACACAGCCTTTTTGAGACTTGACCATTGGCGACCCGTTCTTTTAGAGATCTGTCATTATGCTCACAGTCATTTTGAGACTTGTCCTTTAGCGACCTGTTCTTTTAGCGATCTATCCTTATGCTACACAGTCTCTTTGAGTCTTGTCCTTTGGCGACTCCTCTTTTAGCGACCTATCTTTATGCTACACACTCTATTTCAGACTTGTCTTTTGGCGACCCATTCCTTTAGCGACCTGTCCTTATGCTATTCAGTATTTTTGAGACTTGTCTTTTAGCGATCTATTTTCATGCTACACAGTATAGCCTGTGTGGTCGTGGTGGTTTTAAAAGCCGTGACAGTGGACACTTCAATGCACAGACTTCCCCTGCCAACAAGAAAACTACTTTCGACGACTGAAGATAATGTCAAACGTTCAGAGAAGTAATCCATTTGTTACGGTAAGTCAGATAGGGGCTCCGGATTGGCAACCCGGGATACGACCTCAAATGTCGTCCACATTTCAAAGACCATTTACAATAGGGGAAGATGCATTAGATTTCACTTGTCTAGATAGTGGTAGAATCGAACAAATGGAATGTTACAATAAGGAAACTCAAGTAAAAACCGTAACTGATTTAATTGATCTTGGGCAGGATAATGTGAGTATTACACCTTTGAATGATAATCGTGAAAGTAATGTATTAGGAAATATGCCATGTGTATTTGAAGGAAATGCTTTGCAAAAGGTATCAAATAAAATAGCTCATGACACACTGAATAATATGATAATACATCTTCCACTAATGCATAATCTAAACGCCAGATCAATTTTTGAATTTATGTTTAAATTACAACAAATCATTGACTTGAATCTATTTCCACTGCGTAATATACTCATTGCAGTAACGCCTAAAGTTAATCATCAATTGATAGAAAGTTGGTTGCAATTCATTATTGAAGGAAAAACGTGGAGTAACATGGTTGAATACTTGTTAGATAGATATGTAACATCATTAGGTAGAAATGAATTGCTCCAAGAATTCGTGCTTTGTAAACAAAAGGAAGATGAGGATGCACTTCAATTTTTGAAGGACAGGAAATGTGCTGCCCAACTGTTACGTGTCAATTGGAGTGAACCGGAATTTGTTAGATTATTAGTAGACAGATTGGTTCCTAACGTTAGTGAAAAATTCTTGTTTACTGAAATTCCAGATTCACTGAGTAAACTTAAGCTAACATTAGAAAAGATGCAATGGCATCAGTATGTGAAACGTGATTTTTATGGACAAGAAAAACAGAAGAAAGTACAAAATGTTCAGTTTCCCAGGAAAGTGTCATTTCGCACTACACCAGTTTCGTCAAGATTTAATGAACCAAGGAAAGAAAATGTTTGGCGTAATTATAATCAAACTTTGAATTCAGCTTTACCAGTAGTGAAAAGAACTGATGGCAATGATCAAGATGTAATTGCGGTATTTGCTGATAGTGAAATCAATAATAAGCATGTCAGTGCATGTTTAGATACGGGAAGTACTTACAATTTGATTAACAAACGTTTATATAATGAACTGCGACAAGGTAATGTAAAAGAGAGATTTCAAGAAGTGACAATAACATTGGGTGCAGGACGTAGCTTAAAGTTGAACAAAGTAGTTGACTTGAGTTTGAAACTGTGTAACATGTCATGGCCAATTAGTGCATTTGTGTGTGAAGACTTACCTATTGACTTTATCATAGGAGTTCAGTTCATTAAGGATAGACAATTTCTATTAAATTTTCATGACAAAACTATTACATTTCCGTATTCTCGTGAAAAAGTGCAAATGAAGTGGATTTCGGACAGTGTTATTAATACGAGCCATTCATTTCAGGAAACACGTAAATGTAAAGGAACTAATGTTTGTGATGTTTCAAGTTCAAGGTCACATTGGCAATCGAGAACTCCGCAAAGCTGGTCTGGTGGCAGGAACAGAGTTTCGCAAGGAAGTAACACCCGAAGGCAACCTTGGCGTTCCAGAGCAACAGCTGGTAGCTACAACATGATTGCGGCAGAAGATACGTCGATTCCTGATAATCCGTCTGTCTGTCTACATGAACGAGAACAGCAACAATGTCCAGGAACATCGCAGGAATACACGGAAGAACTAGGTATGTTATTAAATTCATATCCTGAAGTATTTTCTGATAAAGTTGGTGTATTTAATGAATTTGAATACACGATTCATCTGAAAGACAAAATACCAGTGCGCGAACAACCTTATGTACAGTCACGCGAAAAACAAAAGGAAGTGGACGATTGTGTAAAAGAACTTTTAGATCTTGATCTTATTGAAAGATCACAATCTGCTTATTCAGCTCCATGTTTCGTTGTACGAGGGAAGAATAATAGTAAAAGGCTTGTTGTCAATTACCAAAAACTAAATGAAAAGGTAATTTTTGATGGTTTCCCAGCAAATTTAATGCAAGAGTCGTTAAGTAACCTTAGCAAAGGGTCAGTATTTTCTGTTATAGATGTTAGAAAGGCGTATCATCAGGTACGATTAAGTGAAGCTTCTAGAGATTGTACTTCATTCTCAACATCAACAGCAAGTTATAGATTTAAATCCGTACCCTTTGGAATCTCAATTGGGAGTGCTTGTCTAGCACGCATGATGCAAATAATGTTGGGAGATTTACGGGGTAAAATTGTTGAATATTTTTGCGATGATATAGTCATTGTTTCAAAAAATGAAAATGAACATCTTGAACACATACGTATTGTGTTAGATAGACTCAAAAAATATGGTGTTACAATTTCCAAATCCAAAAGTAAATTTATGTTGAAAGAAATAAAATGTCTTGGTTATGTAATTAAAGACAAGCAAATGCATATTGATTCTGAAAGAATCAAAGCAATTCAATGTCTTCCACGACCTAAAAATCGTAGATCATTAATGAGAATTTTAGGCGTACTCAATTATTATAGTTCATTTATCCCAGAATATGCTCTAATAATAGGACCATTAAATGAACTTAGAAGCCCGAAGAATAAATTTCGTTGGACTGAATTTCATGAAAATGCCTTCAGAGAAATAAAAGGTAAATTTCTTGAGCATGTATTCCTAGCTCTCCCTGATTTTTCAAAAAAATTCGTTCTTGAATGTGACAGTTCATTGAAAGCCTATGGTGCTTGTCTAATGCAAGAAGATGATTCAGGTAAACTAAAGCCAGTATATTTCTTTTCAAGGAGATTAAAGGAGACAGAACGTAATAAAACAATATATGAACTAGAATTAACCAGTCTAGTTCAAGCATTAGAGAAATTCAAATATTTTTTGCAATGTAAAAGATTTACCATTAGAGTAGATAATATGGCCTTATTTCACATGTTGAAGAGAGCGAAGAAATATAGTAAATTTGCAAGGTGGGTTGAATTTATTTCTTCATTTAGTTTCGATTTACATCATATTCCATCATCCAGTAATGTAATTGCAGATTTTCTTTCAAGAATGTATGATCATTCTCAGTACGATACCGATGATTTAGATAAATCTGAAATTGATTCTGTTTGTTTGAATTTATGGGGTTTTCCTACATTGTTAAATTCCATTTTATCTGAGCAAGATAAAGATGATGAGATAAAGGTCATAAAGAACAAAATCAAGGTCAATGAACAAGTTCCTAATTATTGTGTGCGTAATGGAATTGTATACAAGAAAACTAGAAATAAAGGACAACCATTCAAGGTACTAGTCCCCAAACACTTAATTGAACCGTTAATTCAATATTATCACACCAATGCCATAGGTGGAGGACATTCAAATTGGTCCAAAACTTTGAGAAAACTTCAAAGAAATTTTACTTGGGAAAATATGGTCGATGTTGTAAAGGATAGAGTAACAAGCTGTGAATTGTGTCAATTAGCTAAGGAAAGAAATAAAACTCCAATGGGTGTTTTGTCATCAGAAATCATTAAGCATCCCTTACAGAGAGTGAGTTGTGATATTTTGGGACCTTTGCCAAAATCAAATGGTTTTAAGTATGTATTAGTAGTAGTAGATAATGCTAGTAGATATGTTTGGTATCAAGCATTACGACAAGTTTCGTCGAAAATAATAATTCAACATTTGCAAAGATATTGTTCAAATTTTGGATATTTTTCTCAATTTTGTTCAGATAACGCTAGTTATTATACTTCTGAGCTATTCAGTGAATTTCTGTATGGTATTTGTTGCAAACATATTACAATTAGTCCATGGAATCCAAAAGCAAACTTGTGTGAAAGAATGATTAGAAATCTGAAACAAGCTCTAAGATGTTTTTGTTCCACCAACCAATCGACGTGGTCAAAATATTTGTATCATTTACAGTATTGTTTCAATAATACTAATCATCAATCAATAGATTGTACCCCTGCAGAACTCTTCTTAGGAAGGAAACTTTTTGATCCACTGTTGCAAAATTGGCAATTGACCGATAATGAAATGTTGGATTTTACCCAAGGTAATCAAATAAAATGGTCTCGTGCATTAGAAAAAATGAAAAGTGAGTGGCATAAACGTGAAAGAAATTACAAGAAAAAATACAGTAATGTGACGTATCAAATCAATGATAAAGTAGTTGTAAGGACTCATCCGAAAGCATCATTGCTGGATGGTATTACAAGGTCATTAAGTATGCTGTATGAGGGTCCATATATAATCAAGAAGTTTTTAACCCCAGTTTCTGTATTGTTAGAAAAGGTGGAAAATCCATCTATTGACAAACGTTGTCATATTGATCAAATAAAATTGTATAGAGTGTCCAGGAAGTGAGTCAGTCAAACAATGGTGTTTTTTCATGTTCATAATCATCATATATATATTCTTGAATGTGTTGTCAAATGTGAGTTGAGATACTGTTGATTGTTTTGTATTGACAGGTATTCCTCAATGGTACAGATATGTCGACAATCAACAGCTAATGAAAAAGGAATCCTAAGGACATTGAAGGATATTTGTGAGAAACAACAATAGTATCTAATTGTGTTATTTTGTTTATTGTAAGCGATCAATATTGTTCTATATATATGTTAAAATCCTCCACAGGTAATGTTCAAGTATTGGGGGAGGGCAGTTTATAGCCTGTGTAAGATTTTGGTTTCTCTCTCTCTGAATGAAAGAAGGTAAAAGCCAATAGATGGCACTGATCGCAGGTTACGTCATTCAGTTTGCCGGTTCGATGTAAGAATCCTAAACCGACACACTCCACACTTCACTTCCAGCTGGCTCACGTTGAACATCACAATCCAACAGGGCACTCGACGTGACGGGAGAGGTCAACAGGGGACTTAGACGAACGTAGTGGTGATGGTTTAATTTAATTTCTTTAGTAGAGAAATAGTTTAATAGTATTTTATTTAATTTTGTAGAGTAGTTCGTAGTATGATATTAATTTGCTTGTTGATCTTTACCGAGTGATCGTCATTACAGACAAGTAGGAAAAGGGGGAAATTTAACATAGAAATATTCTCTTAGGCAATCATTTGAACATGGATGAATAATGAGACCAATTAAATAGTCAGCACAAGGAGAGAAAGCCAATTATTAGTTAAGAATCAATAGTGAAAATTATCTTGATTTACGTATTAATGTTATCGTTGAGATCATAATTATTAATGACAGTTTATGTATGCATAATATTATTGTTCTAATACAAAATTGAAGTTTTGTTAAATAAACTGTCATCCAATCCTATCCAGTGAACTTTATGTTCTAGAAATTAAATTACTTGATTTATAGTGTATCACGTACCTATGGGGGTCCAGTATGCAGGTTCATAGCTATCTTTCATCGGTCAATCGGAAGGGTATGTCTAATCCCAATTAAAACAAATAATCTTAAATCCGAACCCGAGCAAGAAAGAAAGGGCTATAACAGTCTCTTTGAGACTTGCCCTTTGGCGACCCAGTCTTTCGAAGACTTGTTAATTGGCGACTTGTTCTTTTAGCGATCTATCCTTATGCTACACAGTCTCTTTGAGTCTTGTCCTTTGGCGACTCCTCTTTTAGCGACCTATCTTTATGCTACACACTCTATTTCAGACTTGTCTTTTGGCGACCCATTCCTTTAGCGACCTGTCCTTATGCTATTCAGTATTTTTGAGACTTGTCTTTTAGCGATCTATCCTTATGCTACACAGTCTCTTTGAGACTTGGCCTTTGGCGACCCTATCTTTTAGCGACCTGTTCTTATGTTACACAGTCTTTTTTATACTTGTCCTTTGGCGACCTCTTCTTTAGCGACATGTTCTTGTGCTACACAGCCTTTTTGAGACTTGTCGTTTGCCGACTTGTTCTTTTAGCAACCTGTCCTTATGCAACACAGCCTTTTTGAGACTTGACCATTGGCGACCCGTTCTTTTAGAGATCAGTCATTATGCTCACAGTCATTTTGAGACTTGTCCTTTAGCGACCTGTTCTTTTAGCGATCTATCCTTATGCTACACAGTCTCTTTGAGACTTGTTGTTTGGCGACCCTTCTTTTAGCGACTTGTTCTTATGTTACACAGTCTTTTTTATACTTGTCCTTTGGCGACCTGTTCTTTAGCGACATATTCTTGTGCTACACAGCCTTTTTTAGACTTGTCGTTTGCCGACTTGTCCTTTTACCGACCTGTCCTTATGCAACACAGCCTTTTTGAGACTTGACCATTGGCGACCCGTTCTTTTAGAGATCTGTCATTATGCTCACAGTCATTTTGAGACTTGTCCTTTAGCGACCTGTTCTTTTAGCGATCTATCCTTATGCTACACAGTCTCTTTGAGACTTGTTGTTTGGCGACCCTTCTTTAAGCGACTTGTTCTTATGTTACACAGTCTTTTTTATACTTGTCCTTTGGCGACCTGTTCTTTAGCGACATGTTCTTGTGCTACACAGCCTTTTTGAGACTTGTCGTTTGCCGACTTGTTCTTTTAGCGACCTGTCCTGATGCAACACAGCTTTTTGAGACTTGACCATTGGCGACCCGTTCTTTTAGAGATCTGTCATTATGCTCACAGTCATTTTGAGACTTGTCCTTTAGCGACCTGTTCTTTTAGCGATCTATCCTTATTCTACACAGTCTCTTTGAGTCTTGTCCTTTGGCGACTCCTCTTTTAGCGACCTATCTTTATGCTACACACTCTATTTCAGACTTGTCTTTTGGCGACCCATTCCTTTAGCGACCTGTCCTTATGCTATTCAGTATTTTTGAGACTTGTCTTTTAGCGATCTATCCTTATGCTACACAGTCTCTTTGAGACTTGGCCTTTGGCGACCCTATCTTTTAGCGACCTGTTCTTATGTTACAAAGTCTTTTTTATACTTGTCCTTTGGGGACCTGTTCTTTAGCGACATGTTCTTGTGCTACACAGCCTTTTGAGACTTGTCGTTTGCCGACTTGTTCTTTTAGCGACCTGTCCGTATGCAACACAGCCTTTTTGAGACTTGACCATTGGCGACCCGTTCTTTTAGAGATCTGTCATTACGCTCACAGTAATTTTGAGACTTGTCCTTTAGCGACCTGTTCTTTTAGCGATCTATCCTTATGCTACACAGTCTCTTTGAGACTTGCTCTTTTGGCAACCCTATCTTTTAGCGACTTGTTCTTATGTTACACAGTCTTTTTTATACTTGTCCTTTGGCGACCTGTTCTTTAGCGGCATGTTCTTGTGCTCCACAGCCTTTTTGAGACTTGTCGTTTGCCGACTTCTTCTTTTAGCGACCTGTCCTTATGCAACACAGCCTTTTTGAGACTTGACCATTGGCGACCCGATCTTTTAGAGATCTGTCATTATGCTCACAGTCATTTTGAGACTTGTCCTTTAGCGACCTGTTCTTTTAGCGATCTATCCTTATGCTACACACTCTCTTTGAGTCTTGTCCTTTGGCGACTCCTCTTTTAGCGACCTATCTTTATGCTACACACTCTATTTCAGACTTGTCTATTGGCGACCCATTCCTTTAGCGACCTGTCCTTATGCTATTCAGTATTTTTGAGACTTGTCTTTTAGCGATCTATACTTATTCTACACAGTCTCCTTGAGACTTGCCCTTTGGCGACCCAGTCTTTCGAAGACTTGTTAATTGGCGACCTGTTCTTTTAGCGATCTATCCTTATGCTACACACTCTCTTTGAGTCTTGTCCTTTGGCGACTCCTCTTTTAGCGACTTATCTTTATGCTACACACTCTATTTCAGACTTGTCTTTTGGCGACCCATTCCTTTAGCGACCTGTCCTTATGCTATTCAGTATTTTTGAGACTTGTCTTTTAGCGATCTATCCTTATGCTACACAGTCTCTTTGAGACTTGGCCTTTGGCGACCCTATATTTTAGCGACCGGTTCTTATGTTACACAGTCTTTTTTTATACTTGTCCTTTGGCGACGTGTTCTTTAGCGACTTGTTCTTGTGCTACACAGCCTTTTTGAGACTTGTCGTTTGCCGACTTGTTCTTTTAGCGACCTGTCCTGATGCAACACAGCCTTTTTGAGACTTGACCATTGGCGACCCGTTCTTTTAGAGATCTGTCATTATGCTCACAGTCATTTTGAGACTTGTCCTTTAGCGACCTGTTCTTTTAGCGATCTATCCTTATTTTACACAGTCTCTTTGAGACTTGCTCTTTTGGCGACCCTATCTTTTAGCGACCTGTTCTTATGTTACACAGTCTTTTTTATACTTGTCCTTTGGCGACCTGTTCTTTAGCGACATATTCTTGTGCTAAACAGCCTTTTTGAAACTTGTCGTTTGCCGACTTGTTCTTTTAGCGACCTGTCCTGTTGCAACACAGCCTTTTTGAGACTTGACCATTGGCGACCCGTTCTTTTAGAGATCTGTCATTATGCTCACAGTCATTTTGAGACTTGTCCTTTAGCGACCTGTTCTTTTAGCGATCTATCCTTATTCTACACAGTCTCTTCGAGACTTGCCCTTTTGGCGACCCTATCTTTTAGCGACCTGTTCTTATGTTACACAGTCTTTTTTATACTTGTCCTTTGGCGACCTGTTCTTTAGCGACATGTTCTTGTGCTACACAGCCTTTTTGAGACTTGTCGTTTGCCGACTTGTTTTTTTAGCGACCTGTCCTGCTGCAACACAGCCATTTTGAGACTTGACCATTGGCGACCCGTTCATTTAGAGATCTGTCATTATGCTCACAGTCATTTTGAGACTTGTCCTTTAGCGACCTGTTCTTTTAGCGATCCATCCTTATTCTACACAGTCTCTTTGAGTCTTGTCCTTTGGCGACTCCTCTTCTAGCGACCTATCTTTATGCTACACACTCTATTTCAGACTTGTCTTTTGGCGACCCATTCCTTTAGCGACCTGTCCTTATGCTATTCAGTATTTTTGAGACTTGTCTTTTAGCGATCTATCCTTATGCTACACAGTCTCTTTGAGACTTGGCCTTTGGCGACCCTATCTTTTAGCGACCTGTTCTTATGTTACACAGTCTTTTTTATACTTGTCCTTTGGCGAGCTGTTCTTTAGCGACATGTTCTTGTGCTACACAGCCTTTTTGAGACTTGTCGTTTGCCGACTTGTTACTTTAGCGACCTGTCCTGATGCAACACAGCCTTTTTGAGACTTGACCATTGGCGACCCGTTCTTTTAGAGATCTGTCATTATGCTCACAGTTATTTTGAGACTTGTCCTTTAGCGACCTGTTCTTTTAGCGATCTATCCTTATGCTACACAGTCTCTTTGAGTCTTGTCCTTTGGCGACTCCTCTTTTAGCGACCTATCTTTATGCTACACACTCTATTTCAGACTTGTCTTTTGGCGACCCATTCCTTTAGCGACCTGTCCTTATGCTATTCAGTATTTTTGAGACTTGTCTTTTAGCGATCTATCCTTATTCTACACAGTCTCTTTGAGACTTGCCCTTTTGGCGACCCTATCTTTTAGCGACCTGTTCTTATGTTACACAGTCTTTTTTATACTTGTCCTTTGGCGACCTGTTCTTTAGCGACATGTTCTTGTGCTACACAGCCTTTTTGAGACTTGTCGTTTGCCGACTTGTTCTTTTAGCGACCTGTCCTTATGCAACACAGCCTTTTTGAGACTTGACCATTGGCGACCCGTTCTTTTAGAGATCTGTCATTATGCTCACAGTCATTTTGAGACTTGTCCTTTAGCGACCTGTTCTTTTAGCGATCTATCCTTATGCTACACAGTCTCTTTGAGACTTGTTGTTTGGCGACCCTTCTTTTAGCGACTTGTTCTTATGTTACACAGTCTTTTTTATACTTGTCCTTTGGAGACCTGTTCTTTAGCGACATGTTCTTGTGCTACACAGCCTTTTTGAGACTTGTCGTTTGCCGACTTGTTCTTTTAGCGACCTGTCCTGATGCAACACAGCCTTTTTGAGACTTGACCATTGGCGACCCGTTCTTTTAGAGATCTGTCATTATGCTCACAGTCATTTTGAGACTTGTCCTTTAGCGACCTCTTCTTTTAGCGATCTATCCTTATGCTACACAGTCTCTTCGAGACTTGCCCTTTTGGCGACCCTATCTTTTAGCGACCTGTTCTTATGTTACACAGTCTTTTTTATACTTGTCCTTTGGCGACCTGTTCTTTAGCGACATGTTCTTGTGCTACACAGCCTTTTTGAGACTTGTCGTTTGCCGACTTGTTCTTTTAGCGACCTGTCCTGATGCAACACAGCCTTTTTGAGACTTGACCATTGGCGACCCGTTCTTTTAGAGATCTGTCATTATGCTCACAGTCATTTTGAGACTTGTCCTTTAGCGACCTGTTCTTTTAGCGATCTATCCTTATGCTACACAGTCTCTTTGAGACTTGTTGTTTGGCGACCCTTCTTTTAGCGACTTGTTCTTATGTTACACAGTCTTTTTTATACTTGTCCTTTGGCGACCTGTTCTTTAGCGACATGTTCTTGTGCTACACAGCCTTTTTGAGACTTGTCGTTTGCCGACTTGTTCTTTTAGCGACCTGTCCTGATGCAACACAGCCTTTTTGAGACTTGACCATTGGCGACTTGTTCTTGTAGAGATCTGTCATTATGCTCACAGTCATTTTGAGACTTGTCCTTTAGCGACCTGTTCTTTTAGCGATCTATCCTTATGCTACACAGTCTCTTCGAGACTTGCCCTTTTGGCGACCCTATCTTTTAGCGTCCTGTTCTTATGTTACACAGTCTTTTTTATACTTGTCCTTTGGCGACCTGTTCTTTAGCGACATGTTCTTGTGCTACACAGCCTTTTTGAGACTTGTCGTTTGCCGACTTGTTCTTTTAGCGACCTGTCCTTATGCAACACAGCCTTTTTGAGACTTGACCATTGGCGACCCGTTCTTTTAGAGATCTGTCATTATGCTCACAGTCATTTTGAGACTTGTCCTTTAGCGACCTGTTCTTTTAGCGATCTATCCTTATTCTACACAGTCTCTTTGAGACTTGCCCTTTTGGCGACCCTATCTTTTAGCGACCTGTTCTTATGTTAGACAGTCTTTTTTATACTTGTCCTTTGGCGACCTGTTCTTTAGCGACATGTTCTTGTGCTACACAGCCTTTTTGACACTTGTCGTTTGCCGACTTGTTCTTTTAGCGACCTGTCCTTATGCAACACAGCCTTTTTGAGACTTGACCATTGGCGACCCGTTCTTTTAGAGATCTGTCATTATGCTCACAGTCATTTTGAGACTTGTCCTTTAGCGACCTGTTCTTTTAGCGATCTATCCTGATGCTACACAGTCTCTTTGAGTCTTGTCCTTTGGCGACTCCTCTTTTAGCGACCTATCTTTATGCTACACACTCTATTTCAGACTTGTCTTTTGGCGACCCATTCCTTTAGCGACCTGTCCTTATGCTATTCAGTATTTTTGAGACTTTTCTTTTAGCGATCTACCCTTATGCTACACAGTCTCTTTGAGACTTGGCCTTTGGCGACCCTATCTTTTAGCGACCTGTTCTTATGTTACACAGTCTTTTTTATACTTGTCCTTTGGCGACCTGTTCTTTAGCGACATGTTCTTGTGCTACACAGCCTTTTTGAGACTTGTCGTTTGCCGACTTGTTCTTTTAGCGACCTGTCCTGATGCAACACAGCCTGTTTGAGACTTGACCATTGGCGACCCATTCTTTTAGAGATCTGTCATTATGCTCACAGTCATTTTGAGACTTGTCCCTTAGCGACCTGTTCTTTTAGCGATCTATCCTTATTCTACACAATCTCTTTGAGACTTGCCCTTTTGGCGACCCTATCTTTTAGCGACCTGTTCTTATGTTACACAGTCTTTTTTATACTTGTCCTTTGGCGACCTGTTCTTTAGCGACATGTTCTTGTGCTACACAGCCTTTTTGAGACTTGTCGTTTGCCGACTTGTTCTTTTAGCGACCTGTCCTTATGCAACACAGCCTTTTTGAGACTTGACCATTGGCGACCCGTTCTTTTAGAGATCTGTCATTATGCTCACAGTCATTTTGAGACTTGTCCTTTAGCGACCTGTTCTTTTAGCGATCTATCCTTATGCTACACAGTCTCTTTGAGACTTGTTGTTTGGCGACCCTATCTTTTAGCGACCTGTTCTTATGTTACACAGTCTTTTTTATACTTGTCCTTTGGCGACCTGTTCTTTAGCGACATGTTCTTGTGCTACACAGCCTTTTTGAGACTTGTCGTTTGCCGACTTGTTCTTTTAGCGACCTGTCCTGATGCAACACAGCCTTTTTGATACTTGACCATTGGCGACCCGTTCTTTTAGAGATCTGTCATTATGCTCACAGTCATTTTGAGACTTGTCCTTTAGCGACCTGTTCTTTTAGCGATCTGTCCTTATGCTACACAGTATTTTTGAGACTTGTCCTTTAGCGACCTGTTCTTTTAGCGATCTATCCTTATGCTACACAGTAGTAATATCCCCCCGTCCATTTCACCTAAACCGGAAATGAGATAAGATAAGAGCGGAAATGCTAAGATAAGGGGTAGGCGTTTTCTGAGTTAATGAGTGTGTTTCGAGCTGTGTTTGACAGGAAGTGATAAGATAATAGGTGGGCGTTAACTGTGTTTCTTGGAACGCGGGAGATAAAGGGGAAAAGGAGGAAACTTGTTCGTGGAAGGAAAGGTTTTAAATGTGTCTCGTGTTTTGTTTTGTAATGGGCGGTACCGTAACGTCACCTGTGTTTGTAGAAGGCGTACTCACCTTGTTTCGAGAACCATCTTAATACATATGGTAAACCGGACTTCAATCATCGATAAACTGATTACCAAATAATTCAAATAGAAAGGTAATCATTTAATTTACAGAATCAGCTTAATTGGTACATATGGTAGAACAGATTGTAGTATTAAACTGATACGATGACACACCGGTAAGCCCGACAAGTATTAAGACCCCATGGTTACCTATTACTTTACCAACACCTGACCACTTTATCACATTGACCGCTTGACCACTTGACCGCTTGACCGCTTGACCGCTTGACCACTTGACCACGCTTGACCACTTGACCACGCTTGACCACTTGACCACGCTTGACCACTTGACCACGCTTGACCGCTTGACCACTTGATGAGTCTGAGATTCCTGGAAATGGGTGTAACGGTTTTCTGTCTGAATAGAACATGTCCGAACATGTTTTGGGCGCAGGTTTGTATGAATTTGCAATTTCTGGGTGGTGTAACGGTTCTGTGTGAACATGCCCGAACATGTTTTGGGCGTAGCCTTGTAGTTTGAAGTTTGTTTAACGGAAATGGTGACGTAGGAGGGAAAAGGGTATAAATAGAAAGGATGGAGGATAATAGTATCATGTGAGGATGTTTGTAAGCGGTACACGTTTGTCTGATAATGGTGTGAATTTCTACGAGATCAGCTACGAAGAGTTCTGGGAACTTGTTCGGTCTTGCGGCGATCTGGACAGCGATCGAACGGCCCTGGATCGGTTGCTGAGTTATTTCCCGTTTATGTATGTAGCGATACCTGAATCTCCCTGGTGTGGATGTCACGTGGTCAACGGTTCAGGAAAAAGACTTCACCGTCGGTGCGAGACTTTGAAGGAGATAGAAGAGAGGAAAAGAAGAGGTGACGAGAGAACAGGATTTCCGAGTCACTGGTGTATCTGCGAACTACGTCGCAGGAAGGAAGAGTTGGGCGAAGCTTTGAAGAAGAGAGTGAAAGAGTGGCTTTCTTTGTTGACAGACAGAAATTCCGTGTGGTGTTCTGGCTGTGATCGTCCATTGTTACTTAACTTAGAAGGTCATCCTTGTTTCCCTGTGGTTCCTCCCGAAGGTTTCTATTTTCGCAGACGGCTGTTCCCCGACGATCCTGAGGATATTCTGGCTGAACCTTTATCGCCGATACCGAGGACCCCGTCACATACAGTATCTGAGTTTGAGAATATTCTGGCTGAACCTTCATACCCGATACCTACAACGCCGTCACCTACAGTATCATACGAGTTTTCTTTGTTCGACATATGAGAGTGTATACTTACCATACTCGTCTGATAGCAGGCGGTCCTTTTACCACCGATTATATGTCAGTGAATGCGAGATACAAGACTTACAGAAAGTGGCCAATAGGATTACGGCAGACTGCTGAAGAATTAGTCACTGCAGGTTTTTATTATTCAGGATTCAGTGATAAGGTAATATGTTTCCATTGTGGGTACGGAGCGTGTGATTGGACATCCGAAGATTGCCCGATTCTAGAGCATTACCAGGCAATACCAGCCTGTAGTTACATACAGAGTGTTGCAGCGTTACACAGTGATTCGAAAAGTTGCAAATATTGCGACAGTGTGGAAACTACTGAAAAAACATCCGATAATCGGAGTGTGGATTCTGTGCTACTCTGTAAAATATGTTTTGAAAACTCTTGCAGTGTGGTAATTCTTCCGTGTCGACATTTTGTAGCCTGTGGTCTCTGTGCCTCTCAATTGGACAAGTGTGCCGTATGCCGGGGCAGCATTGAAGATACCTTAACTGTTTTCACCTGTTGAACAAAATGGATGCCTGTTTTTTGGACATTCAAGGTCTTCGCGGAGCAGGAGGAGAATTTGTGTGGAAAGAAGTGGGGATTTTAAAATTTCCTTTCGACAGCGCATTTGACTGTTTAGTGAAATCTCCATATGGTTTTCACTTGTTGAGTGAAAAGTATCGCCGGGTGAATTACTGGCTCCGTACCAACAAACACGGTCTGAACTGGGGAGATGGGTGGCTACCGTATGAGAAATTAGGAGACGTTTTATATTTTATGCTTGTGAATCAGGAAGTGTACGTCAAAGGTATGGAGAAAATTAAATGGTTGGAAAAATTACTTGGAGAAAAACGTATGGGTAAAATATCTGTGCGCAACATCGAAGAACTTGAATGTCCAAAGTTGGATAGTGTGAAAAAGACTGCAGGAAAATGCAGTGAACATAGTCAATGTGAGAACGTGAAAAAAAATTGTGCAGTTGAAAATGTCTGGAAGATGTACAGTTTCTATTGTAATAAGTACGAGAAATAAAAGATTTTTTGAACATTTACAAATGTTTTATTTATAATTGTAGATATAGGTTAACAATATGATTCGATCACGATGTGAAATATATTTACATATGGACATCGATAATGGTAATTTTACATAATACATAAAAGTAACAATGGTTTATTTACAATATGAAATACAATGGATAGTCTACAAGAGCAAATATATAACAGATTCTATTTACAATACCAATGTGTGTCCAAGATTGTTCTCAAGATATATTTCAATCATCAGTTCGTTGTACCAAAGTACATAAAAATAGTTCAATACATTGGGTACTTCTTTTTTTTCTGAAACCATATTCTTTTTTATACAATATACAAAAGCCTCCATTTCGGGTTGTAATTTATGATAACGTTCGTTCATTAATTTTTGCAGAGGTCTGAAAAGATTACACATAAATAAATGTAGTTCAGAGGGTGTGAAAATAAAAGCATCCGGTGAATGATGTTGATACATCGAGATGCAACGTCTCCCGAAAAAATTTACACCACTAACGGTGATATTTCCAGTAACCAAATAATTGAATCATCGACCAGTGTCGACGTAATTCAGTAAGTAAGATTTTAAAGCACACAGTTCTCTAATCTGTTTAGAATCGATGCGTACGGGTGATCTCCCCTGTTGCGAAAACTCCCACACTAAATTGAAAGGGGATTCCTTTTCGAATCCTATGGCTACGTACTTGTTTTTTTCCTTGTTCAGAAAATATGTGTTTGCAAGATAGAGCTCTAAACATGCATCTACGTCATGTAGTTTAGGACACTCGATTTTGTCTGTGGAAAAACCAATTTCCCTACGTCTCTTTATGAAATCACAGTCCGTAGTCACATCCATTCCTTCGTCAGCCGCCTCGTTTTTGATAGTAACGGTTTCTAATTTAACGGGTTGCACACGTTTTCGAGGTTTACGTTTGGAAACATCATCCTGATGGGTCATGCGTGTCACAAGTTTGTCGTGTTTCTCCATTATAGAAACAGCAGGAGGTTCCATGGTGTGTTCACTAGAACTGTCTCGATGACACTGAGAGAAAGATACGCAGCACACATTTTAAATAGATTTTTTCATAACACGAGCCCGGATCGTGTGGATAGAACAACACGTTTGTTCCCCTCTGGGACACTTGGAATGTGGTAAACATTTGAAGATCTGACGAAAACGGTGCAGGATATATCCATCTTTACTGATACCTGGTGGAAATGTCTGGATGAAATCCTTGGTTGTAACGTGACGTGCTTTGTAATAAGCATACACGCAACAGTAATGACCGCATGTTGTGGCCAATATCCCCTGCAAGGGAATGTTGTTGTAAGTCCAGACCGAGGAATGACTGTTCAGGAAAGTTACGAATTCTTGATAGAAAGGATGAAATCCGTATGAATCGAAATACTCGGCCACATTGTTTTTGTCGAAATAGAAGGCCACCCAGTGTGTACCCCGGGAGTCGGACTTGTCAGTGTTTGCGATGATCAAGGCCAGGGTAGGAAACGTCCGAGGTAAAAGATCTCTCGGATAAACACCGTAAAAAATGTTTCTGGTGGAACAGTTACGAGATAGAATCTGTCTGATCTGCGATGTGTTCATGCTGCTTATGTTTTCAATAACGTATAATAATGTGTCTGTCTTTGGTCATTTCTATGCTTCCAGGGCTGTTGTCAAGTAGTTCGGGAAACAATTGTATGTTCACAGGTTTTGAAGTTGTCACTTTCGAAGAAACACTACTATGCTTAATAGTACGGGTTATCAGTTTGGTAGGTTTTTCCATCACAAACAGTATAATGTTTACATCGGAGCTGTTTCGATAACACTGTGAGTCAGAAACACAGGCAGGCATATTTATGGAAAATTCGGTCTCACTGATGGAGGATGACACTTCTATCTTTAGGTATATCTACTGCAGATTCAAATTCAGCATACAAAAGGCATGTCATATTTTCCGACAGCTGAGGAGAAAACTGCATCTCGACTCCGATGATGCCTTGTTCCTGGAGACTGGTGTGCGTGTCGTTTCCTGAAGAGTCTGGCGTTATGTCGTAAATCAGGAAAAAGAATCCGTTCTCGAACATTTTCCGTGTGATCTGGTGTCCGTAATTGGCGTGGTGAATGCCTGTACCAGAAAATAGAGTTTGATAGGCACGTGTTATCAATCCGCTGTCTCCTCCTGTGGTGATCCGTAAAGGTTCGGAAGGTACGAGTTCTCCATTTTTCACAAGATGGAAAGAAGATAGGTTATAACTTCTAAAGTCGAACGGATTTTTTTTACTGTCTCCGAGAAAGCTGGCGGTGGATACCATAGCAAAAAGAACAACATTCGGAAAAGGACCTTGAAAAGCATTATCGATCGAAATCTGCTGCGTTCCGGAGACGTAAGAATAAGCTTTGATGACGCTTCTGGTAAACGGATAATGGGCAGGAGCGTAAGTGAGTGCTCTGTCTATGGCCAAACTGGTGGTAGGAGTAGGAATGATGTGATTTATTTCGAGAACAGCCTTTAAAATTTTTATTCTGACTATAGGTGATGTCTGGTCTCCCCAGATGTAAAAAGCGTCACGTGATCTAGCTAGATCGATGCGTACTTCAACATCGTTGATCAGGTATTTAGACTGGTGGAAGAAATCTATGTGAAGTTTTCCCATAAGGTCGACCACGGCTGTCACTTCCGTAGGATTTCCGGTCGTCGGAACATACTGGAAAAATTTTTTTCTGGTGGTGAAACCTGTGTTGTCGGCAGTGATTTCATCTTGATGTTCAGGTGTGTCCAAATACCATAGGGCATTCGTGAGATGCGTGTTTGCGGCATCGCTTCCGTAATTGATAGCTGCTTCGAAGATCGCTTTATATGCGTAATTGTTATCGGCGGTTGTTACAGCAATGCCGTTGAGAGTCACTGTACATTGGGAAAAGAGTGAATGGAGAAGATAATTCACGACCCCGCAGTTTTTTGTGAGGGCATTTTCGGTTTCGGAAGCACTCATGGGACTTCCATCCTGTTTAACCATTTGCGTTTGCAGACGGAGATATGCAGATGAAAGATCGAGAAAATCAGTTCCTGCCGCCGGTATGACAAACTGAATTATATTCTGATTATCGATGGAAGCGATAGGTTTGTAGGTGGCTGTGTACGTTTTTTCCACATTTTGCTGAATAGGTTTTTTCCGGAAGAGGTCGAACTGCGAGATCATGCACATGTTATCCTCCATCATTATCCAAAAATATCTTTCCCTGAGACCTTCTGTTTGATTTTTCTTTTACGTGTTCTCCTAGATTTTGCGGATGTTTTCCTTCGTTTTTTGGATGCTCGTTTTTTACGGATCGTAGATGTTCTAATACGGGTGGCTGAACGTTTTAACATCAACTGAGCAATTCTTGTTGCAGGTTTCCTTCTTATACCGGAACCTACCAGAGAGTCGATTTTCCGTTGTGCTTTACTTTGAAGATTTTGACCTGCTTCACGTACCCGTTGACGAACAATAGTTTTCGGAGTTTGTTGGGTTGTTGCAATGTCGGTGATAATGTTAGCTCCTGTTTTTAAAGCTTCTCTTCCGATCGTCTTTGCACCGCTACAGAGTAGAGGTTTCACCATTCTAAACAGTCCTGCGAAAAGTGACCCCAATCCTCTCCCTTTTTGATTTCTAGTTGAACGGTAGATGGGCCCAATTCCTCCACGGATTTGGTTACTATAATATTCGGTCTGCGAATTCATGGTGATTCATTCGCTTTTCGACAAAGACTGAGAGAAATAGCTGTCTACTGTTTTTTAAAAGGACTTTGCTTTTCTACGAAAATGTAAAACAGCGATTGTGGGTACGGACCCAGTTCTCAAAGGTAAGAAATTTCCTTTTCTATCGTACAAAGCAATTTCTATCGTTTCGAAAGAGGCTTTATCCAGAGGAGCGTAATGAATCGGGTCGAATGATTGATGGGCTACGGGTACTGTGCAAGACGTATTTGTGTCCGAACACTGTTTTCGGGTAAGACGCAAGAGACGTACCATTTCTCCCCCGACCAATTGTTGTTTCACCAGATCGGAGTAAATAAATATATATGGGTTTTTATACACAACGCTATTGGACTGTGCGTGCGTAGAATAAATAGATTTCAATATGTCATATCGAAATTTAGCATAGTCATCAGTTTCGTTTATGGGTGTAACGGTATTTGTTGGTGCATCGTCAGGTTCAGGCTTGGGAACCCCTATCACGGATAGATGTTTGTACACGGCCTGTTTGAAGAAAAACCTGAGATGAGTAGGAACAGCTACATTAGCAGGATCTGTTTTCAGGAAATAAATCAGATCCTCTATCGTATATGTTGTTGCAGGAAAATAAAATGGTTGTTCGTTAATATAGAGTGTGTTATCCGCACAAACAGTAGATCCAAATGTTCCCCATTGCGGTTCCGTCAAAAAATGCCAGAATTTCTCGAGAACGGATCTCCTTATTTCCAGGTCGTCGGGGAGAGATTCGATGATGGTAGAGACTAGGTCCTCAGCACTTGCATATGTCCGAACAGGAAGAATTAACATTCCAGAATCAGTTTCCAAAACATTGTCGTATAGAGTTGAATAATGTAGTTCTGCCAATCCGACTTCCCACAATTCTGGAGACAGATCGATCCGTTTAGCAAGTTTTACGGTGAAATGGGTGAGTGTGTTGTCTGGAAAATATTCCTCCGATGCAGATGATAGGAGGTAAACGTAGAAATTATCATCCATTCTCGCCGAACACAGAGGACTCACTGGATCGCAGTACCGTTATATTTTGATATAAATATGTTTTGGAAATTATTTTCCCGATAACTGTTTTACGGAAGATGCCTTGATCCATGAATCGAAACTAGGTGGATATCCGAGCCAACGAACCAGGTATTCCAAATTTTTTCCTTTTCCCCGGGTGTTCAAAATTTTATCAATTTTATACTCTTCGTCAGGATCCGAATAAACTTTCTGCAGTTCATGTTTGTAAAATGTACCTTTTACAGGTTCTTCATTTAAGTCGTCTAATATGTATACAGGTACAGGTGTTCGCTGAACAAGGGAATGGATTTTGAAAAGTTCTCGTGACCACGTTTGTTCGTATCCTTTCTAAAAATGTCCTTTGACGACAGAAATTCGTACAATATCACCTACATTAAAATCTGAAGACGGCTGCGAGACATGTTTGCCAGGTTTGTTAAGACGTTTCCACACAATGTAAACATTTGTCTCGTTGACATCTCGAAGGGGCCATTCCTATGGAACTATGGATTGCCGTATTGTAACCTTCGAGAAGTTGCGGTAAAATATCTACATAGCGTCTTGTCTGTTTTGAGGTGAAATATTTCCACATCCGTTCTTTTAATGTTCTGTTGAAACGTTCCACTACACTCGTTTTCACAGGATAATTTGTTGCTGTCGAGAACTGTACATGTTCATTTTTTAAAAATTTCTGGAATGTAGAATTTGTAAATTCCGTTCCTTGGTCGGTCTGTAGTGTAACAGGTTTCCGTCTGTTTTCTTCGAAAATAGTTTTGAAAGCTTCGGTTACCGAATTGCTTGTTTTATTTTTTAGCAGTAATGCAAAGGCATATTTTGAAAATACGGCGATCACTGTCAGAAGATATTTGTATCCGTCGTTATGTTTTTGAATCGATGCCATGTCGTTGAGATCAGCTTCCCAAAGCATGTCTATGTTCCATACATTGTAATGATTTCGAGGAAACCTTTTTCTCGCAGGTTTGTGGAGAGTGTAGGTTTTCTGATGCATCAGCCATTTTTTCACCGTATCGCGGGATATATTTTTATCCCGTACCGCTTTCCACAGACGATCTACAGATGAGAATGAAACATGGTGTTGGGGATTGTAATATATTTTGGTTAGAATTTTATTGTGTTTCAACTTAGAGACTCCCATGACCGATCTCTCTGTCTACGGCTTTTTCTCAGAGAAACCAGTTTGTAAGCGTCAGGTGTTCTCAGAAAAGGTGTAGTTTTCCTGGAAACACGGACGGTCACTTTCTTTTTCTTCTTCTTCTGTCGATGAGACGGTCCAGGGCTTTCCGTTGGCGACGATGAGAAGTTCAACGTTTTCGGATCCGGAAGTGTTTTTTTCCTGACGTTCGTCTATCAAATGTTGTGCCGTAGATTGGTACTAATCTATGATATTCTGTAACTGATGACGTGTATTACGGGGTAATGTCTCTGCTAGGTTCTGAGGAAAATACGTTGATTCTGGTGAAATAGTAGAAGAACCGTCGTTATCTAGAACAATAGGAATCTGTAATGGTTCTTTGGATTTTCGACTCAGCCATAAATACTCGTCCAGTTCCTTTCTGTAGAGACGCCATTTTTGATCGTCTGATATATTTTTCATTTTTAGAATATCATTCATCTTCTTATCTAGAACGGATAATTTTTGAGTTACAGACAATTCGGAACCACGAATACGTGCTAACTGTTCCGGTGAAAGGACGATCATCTTTTTGTAAGAAGATGTCATTTCTCAATGAGGAATGAGAGTACCGAGAAGACCCGATAACAAGGAGCCTAGAAGTAAAGGTAGAAATCCTCCTTTCTGAACAAGAAGCTTTCTGCGTTTCTCGATGTTCACTTTCGGTTTCACTAGGTTGCGTATGACCGACTTGTAAGGTGTCAGACGACGTTTTGCGGACGGCTTAATTTTCACGTTTCCTTTTAAAACGTTCAGGCAGCATTCGCTGATGAAACGTATTGTCTTTTTCGGAGCACTTTTCAATAATGATTTACGGATTTTGGGCGGTGAATTTTTCAACACGTGCAAAAAAGGTGAATGTTTCTTGAAAAAATTCGAATGTCACCTGTTAGAAGGTGAGTTGATACGTGTCTTCCTCGTTTTCCTCATCTCGATGTTTTAGACATTCGTGAGGAAGATATGCTGTCGAATAATCCTCGTTAAAAATATCTGTTTGATAACGTAGAGGATCAGGTGTTGACTGGGAAAGATCAATATACAAATAACTGAAAGGGTGTTTTGTTGCATCTATATATACTTTTTCGAGTTCTTTCATACGGTGAGGATGAAGTTGTCGTGCGAACACGGTGAATTGGTTCATATCTCGTGGATTTTTGAATATGACAAAATGTTTTACGTTTAAAGAGATATCTCTACAATTTTTTCCCTGGTGGAAAAGATTCTGTGTTATGAAGACTACCGAAATATTCTTGTGGTGACTACCTTTTGTGAAAAGATCGGCAACTTTTTCTCCTTGAGCAACCATCATAAGATCATCTAAAATTACAAGGGTGGGGGTTTTACCGTTCCACGATTGCCAATCAACAATTCCTTTATGGTATTTTACATTACCAATATTTTTGGGGGTACTGTTTTCCTGATCGTAACACCATACTATTTTTCTAACATGTCCTTCTACAAGATGAGCAATAGAGTCGACAAGGTTTGTCACGAAAGTAGTTTTACCACTCCCTGATGCTCCACAGACCATCATTGTAAAAGGATGAACAAGTTTAGGAAACACCATGTTTTAGAATTTTTACGATAGTGAATTGGAGGAAATCGAAAGACAAATGATAGTTTTTTATTCTGTTACCATAATATATATCTATATAAAAATTGAGAACATATTTACACAACTCTACTTTTTATATAAAATGTGTAATAGATATTTATATAACTACTTTTATAAAAATTGTAAAACATAATTACAAACTACGTTCTTCCAAGAACAGATATTTATTACATACAAAATCAAAAATTATAATTGAAACATAAAAATATTCACCATTGGCAATATTAGAAAATTATCTGTCTGTACATTTAGTAATACGCAAATGGGTAGAAGATAACACAGTAGTTTCTGACTCTGTTACCATAATATATACATAAATTGACAATATATCTACATAGCATTACTTTTTCTACAAAATGTGAAACATGTTTACATACTACATTTCTACAAGAACACATATTTATTACATACAAAACCACAAAATGATATATTTTAAACATAAAATTGTTGACCAATGTCAATTTAGAAAATTATCTGTCTATACACATAGTATTTATTATATACAAAAAATATTATATATTCATTCATTCATTCATTGTTTTCTGCCTAAATGGCAGGTTTTTCACTGCAATCTCCAGCTTTCCCTGTTCTCTGCCTTACGCTTCGTAATAGCATACGACCCAGTTAATTTAATATCACCCATAAGCTGATATCTCTTTCTTCCACGGACTTTTCTTCCTTCAACCATTCCCTCCAAGGCATCTCTTAGCAGGCAGTTTCTTCTTAGACAGTGTCCTAACCAATTTCTTTTCCTCTTCTTGATGGTCTCCAGTATAGATCTCTTTTCACCAACTCTTTTCAGTACGGCTTCGTTTCTTACCTTGTCCGTCCATTTTACACGCTCCATTTTTCGCCATGTCCACATTTCAGAAGCTTCGAGTCGTTTCTCTTCATTTCTTCTCAACGTCCAGGTTTCTGCACCATATAGTGCTACACTCCACACAAAACATTTCACTAATCTCTTCCTTAGACCTATGTCCATGGGTCCACAAAAAACATTTTTTCTTCTATTGAAAGCTTCTTTTGCTATTGCGATTCTCATTTTCACTTCTTGGTTGCAGCTCATGTCACTGCTTATAGTGCATCCGAGGTACTTGAAGCTATCCACTTGCTGGATTCTTTCACTGTTTGCTCTCACATTAATATTCCTTGGTTTCCGTCCTATAACCATTGCCTTTGTCTTCTTTACATTAATCTTCATCCCATACTGCTCACAGCTGATGTTTAACTCTTCTAACATACTATTTATGGTTATTTCATCCTCAGCGAATAATGCCATGTCATCAGCAAATCTTATGCAGTTTATTCTTCTTCCTCCTAATTTGACACCTCCTGTGCCCTGGAAACAAGTTTTCACTATATCTTCTAAATAATTATATATACAAAACAAAAAATGTTATATTTCACACAACATTGTTCACCATTGTGGATATTACAAAATTATCTGCCTGTACATTTAATAATACCCGAATGGGTAGGAGAGGAAGTCTTCAGAAAACCTACGTTTTAATAACACAGCTTGAAAAATTTTTTGCTCGTTTGTGGTGATTACTCTGAGTTCTTTGGTTCTTCTTATACGAAAAATATTTTTCAGCACAACTTCTAATTCTTCACCTTTAATCATACGACACATGGTGTCGAAATTTACTACCTGTGAGGCTCCTACATTCAATGTGATTCCTTTAATTTTACATATATATTCGGGTGCACATTCTGGTCTACATACCTTAAGACTAACATTTTGGTCCTGTTGAAACAAATTCCCTACAAACTGCTTTGTTACCAAAAGATTCTAGCTCATCTGTCAGTTCACCGAGTGCATCACCTATTTCAGGATGGTAGATCATATCAGGGGCATCTATATATATGACTGAATCAGTATCACAATAACATACTCTGTCCCCTAATTTCTCCAGCAGTTCATACAATTTTAGACGAGCATGACATGTAGTAAAGGCTGCTATAGGAACATTAATTTTCGTGTTCTGTTTGAGAACTTCCTGGATATATTTCCAATGCACTATAACAGTCTCCTGATTCAGATATAGTACACTGTTAATTGTTATGTTAGGATCAGTCATTTTGTCTAGAAAATCCTTTGTTTCTGTAATGATACTTGTTTGGGACAGATTTTCCCGTTGACAGAATTTTCCCCACAAAGAATTTAGACATAGTTTTGCAAGGGTACGTTTTCCAGGGTTTATCTCTATTTTGGATTCATCTAGAAGAATTCATTCTTTGCTGAAATAGTTTTGTATGTAACGTTCTTTATCTTCTTCAGTGAGGCACCATGCAGGCCACCCACTTGCTTCTTGTTTAATCTTGAGGAAAGTATTTACATATCCTGTAAATAATCCTCCTGTCTTAGATGATGGATCATACTGAACAGTTTCATACTGCCACACTTCCAAAACAGCTAGAACGTTATAACCTAAACTGCATGCTTTTCTAACTTCGGCTATAACCCAAGTTCCATCTAGTGCACGTTCGTCTGGAGAATGTTCACACCTTTCTTCACACTGTGTTTGAAGAGCACATTTTTTACACAAAACAAACATTAATTTCTGGTTAATTTTTGCCGGTAGAACGGGGTGTAGAAGATGTCTTGGAGGTAATATTCTACATTTGATGAGACCTTCCATTTTCAGGATTTCATCTACGACAGGAATATCTTCACCAAGAAATATTTTAGGGTGCCCAACAGGATAACAGCAGTATTTGTTTACATAAGGGTATAGACTGGTGAAATCCCTATAACAGATGGTTTCATTTTCCTTTGTTTGGTAATAGGTTCTGACAGTCTCTACTCTACCACCGTAGAGAGCATCTCGAGGGTTTAAGGGTGTGCATTCTACAATAGGATGAGATGCAAGATGCACATTTATAGCAGGATTTTCTTTGAGGAATCTGTTGAAATCACATTCCCACATTACTTCAACATTATACCCTTCAGTCCTGAGTGCTGCTAACTTACGACATGTCATCTCATATCGAAATCCTGCAGTATTCAATAAATCTTGTTCATTATCTTCTTTCCCACTCTGTTCATCACCATCTACATCTGTGTATTGGGGGTGTGTATTTCTTCTGACGGGCATACATCGTTGACAACCATGCCAAAAACATCCTAATGCTTCATATACTGTGTTAGTCTCTTCATGATACCCATCTACTTTGTATCGCCCACCTAATACATATTTCTCACGAGTTCGTCCCCCGTGAATAAGAATGATATTTTTCTCCTTCTCAATGTGTGTCAACCATTTTAGAGCAAATTTCGACATTGTATCAGCATGGTGGTATCCTCCTTTTGGAATTATTCCAATCGTGTTGGCAGACATGAATTTGGACCTGTATATCAGAGAACAGACAGAGGCTATGGTGATACATTCTCTAAAGATGTCTATCTTACAGATTTCGTAACGAACCTTAAAGTTCGTGGGATCTGAACCAGTTAATTGATGGGGTGATGTAAACTACTCATCATTCATCCTCTTGATGAGACCACTCGTCATTGACATGACGAGTTATTGCTTGGCATGCGAAAGGTACAAATAACACAAAGGAATTAAACTACTGAAAAGACAATGGCAACTCGTTGGATTTTGTGAACCGTTGAACCTGTATCATGGCTGGGTGTAGGATAATTACCTGTCTAACTGAAGTCTCTGAGCTGAATCGAAAATAGCGAAGTCCTCTGTAAGCTTCTCTCTAAGTGTTGACCAAAGCGTGCTTCCACTATCGACCTCCTGTCTTGCTGACCTCCTCTCTCTACCAACTCAATTCCCAAAGTCCAGTCACTTCCCAGCTTGTCTCACCTCTATATTCCCTGGCCATCGAGCACTTCCTCGATGCCGAATCGCCGAATCGTGTTTATTATAATTGCTACCATGCAAACCGCTGACACCAAACCCAGAAGTGTTACCTGTTTCCTGAAAGCTCAGGAGGTTTGCATGGCACAACACAACGCATTGTAAACATGCCTAAGAGGCTTGAGACAGCTGAGAAAAACAAGTGAATGCCCTGGTCAACATGAAGCGTTCAGAGAGACTTAATAAAATAAACATACAATCTTAGGGATTGTTACGATTTCTATGAAATCCGATCTCAATTTCAAACACCCCTGTCTCAAAACAGTAACATCCTTGATACAATATGCTAAAAGTTCTTTTCTGTTATCAAATATTCTGTTAGTATTTTTCTCTTCGTTGTACCACAATAGAAATATTTTCTGTTCATCTACATTTTTCATGCGATCATACCCAAATGCTGACGGTGGTGGTATTTCTCCGGCATAATTCTTGTTTTTTTTCTGTATTCCACAAGTGGGGATAATGTCCCTTCTGGGTAGGTAATCCAAAAATTTTAGAAAACTCTGACAATGCCGAATGAACAAAATTCAGGCTGTCGATAAAATACAAGTTTTCATATCTCATACTCATAATTTTTGTCCCATTGAGAATAACACTCGGATTCATTTTGGTCTCCAACATCCTTCGTAAAATAAACGTGCAATCGTACCCTCGTGCATTATGTGCACAGATGATGATGTGCGGAAATTTATTCTGTAGTTGCAAATAGGATAGGAATGTGTCAACAGGATCCTCCCAAATATATGTTGTCTAATTCCGCAAACCTTACACGGTGTAGATAGATCTTCCGAAAGATAACATTTATGACATGCTGTTTGTAACACGATTAGATTAGGTACATGGATGAATGAGTTTTCTTTATCAGTATTAGGGATATCTGTATAACACTCAAAATCGTAAAATATGAAAAGAAATTTAGAACCACCTTTTGGTTTTGGAACACCCATATAACATAAATGGTTTATAGGTTTTACCAGATTACATACTGTACAATATTTCTTCTCACAATTGTACACTTTTTCACGTCTGTTATTTGTTAGAATTATTCTGTGGCACTTTTCACACTGCTGAATCTCTTTACACACAGTTCCCTTTCTAAAAGGTGTAGACATATGTTTTGTAAAGCATTGACTGTTTTTGAATAAACGATGGCATATTTCACATGTTTTTCTAAAATTACTTTTCTGTATACATGGTGGTATTCCACGACACATTGGACACATTTCTTTACACCTGTGGGTGTGTGGTTTATCAAAGATAAGTTCATCACACCCTACACACACGTCTTTTGCTGCAAATGCACCCACTCTGTTTACAATGACATCAAAATGTTGCCTTGTACTGTCATACAAAAGATATATATGTTTCGATGCGTTCTGTATCTGACCTTCGAATAAAATATCTTTTGGGTCACGAAGATTATTATGGACAATAATTTTGTAATCCACCAGATACTGCTGGAATTTTCGAAGTTCTGGAATTCCTCCTCCGTTAATTCCTAAATTCACTCCTGCTTTACTCATGAGTTCAAATACAGGTTTCTGCAAATTTCTTCCCTTTACATATGATTTATAATTTGGATCATTGTCAGCACGAGCTTTACCAATAACTAAACTCTCTGCTAGACATAGAGGTTGTTTTAAACTCTTCACTGAAACTATACTTGTTTTCTGTGCAACCAATATATGGTTTGGTGCACTGTAAGCACGTAGTCCTCCACCCCCCACAGGAATACTTACATGATCAGCACGTAGAACTAGATGATCAGTAATCAAGAATGTCTTTGCACTTTGGAGTATTTTGCCTACAATATCCCATAACATATCTGCATGTAATTGGTCACTTCTGTGCCATGCTACATAGATGTCATCTACCTTTACATCTGATAAATTAGATATTCTCAAACCAATTTTATCTTCATCTTTAGCATGTCTTTTGATAAAGTTAAGAAGGTTTGTGAGCCCCTCTCGAATCCATTCACGAGGATCAATATTTTCCGAAGGAGGTTCAAAACTAAATTCTATACGATGACCTGTAGATCTAAATCTAGGATACTGCATATCTTTAATATTATGTACAGTAATGTTACCGATAGACTCAGTATTTGGTAAAACATATTTTCTTTTACGAGATTTCCTACCTTTATTTTCTACAACTGTAGGATTTTCTTCTGTTGTTGAGTCTGCCAATAATTCAGCACTGTTTCTTCGAGATGGTCCTGGTTGGTTTGTGCTCCATGATGATCTTGACTGGTCAGTCCTCCACGATAATCCTGGTTGATCCGTCCTCCACGATGGTCCTGGTTCCTCAGTCCCCCATGGCGATCCTGCTTGATCTATCATCCATGATGGTCCGGGTGAATCAGATCTCCAAGACGGTCCTGAACGAGACTCCGTATCTGGTCTGGATAAAACATTTCCCGAAGTTTGTGGTGATAAAACTAGATTCGATGTTACAGGATTCGATGTCGATGCTGGTACAGTCTGTTCCAAGGATGTCCGTCCTCGACCGGAAAGTTCTGGTACGGACGTTGTCACTGATTGTAGTAATCGGTCATACTCGCCAATTAACGAGACATTTTCCCCTAAAATGATTTTTTGGGCGACGTATGCTAACACTTCACGTAACTGTTCGGGTGTCTTGAAATACCCATCCCTATATAACGCCAGTAATTCGTCAGCGGATAACAGGTGTTCTCAGAAAAGGTGTAGTTTTCCTGGAAACACGGACGGTCACTTTCTTTTTCTTCTTCTTCTGTCGATGAGACGGTCCAGGGCTTTCCGTTGGCGACGATGAGAAGTTCAACGTTTTCGGATCCGGCAGTGTTTTTTCCTGACGTTCGTCTATCTAATGTTGTGCCGTAGATTGGTACTCATCTATGATATTCTGTAACTGATGACGTGTATTACGGGGTAATGTCTCTGCTAGGTTCTGAGGAAAATACGTTGATTCTGGTGAAATAGTAGAAGAACCGTCGTTATCTTGAACAATAGGAATCTGTAATGGTTCTTTGGATTTTCGACTCAGCCATAAATACTCGTCCAGTTCCTTTCTGTAGAGACGCCATTTTTGATCGTCTGATATATTTTTCATTTTTAGAATATCATTCATCTTCTTATCTAGAACGGATAATTTTTGAGTTACAGACAATTCGGAACCACGAATACGTGCTAACTGTTCCGGTGAAAGGACGATCATCTTTTTGTAAGAAGATGTCATTTCTCAATGAGGAATGAGAGTACCGAGAAGACCCGATAACAAGGAGCCTAGAAGTAAAGGTAGAAATCCTCCTTTCTGAACAAGAAGCTTTCTGCGTTTCTCGATGTTCACTTTCGGTTTCACTAGGTTGCGTATGACCGACTTGTAAGGTGTCAGACGACGTTTTGCGGACGGCTTAATTTTCACGTTTCCTTTTAAAACGTTCAGGCAGCATTCGCTGATGAAACGTATTGTCTTTTTCGGAGCACTTTTCAATAATGATTTACGGATTTTGGGCGGTGAATTTTTCAACACGTGCAAAAAAGGTGAATGTTTCTTGAAAAAATTCGAATGTCACCTGTTAGAAGGTGAGTTGATACGTGTCTTCCTCGTTTTCCTCATCTCGATGTTTTAGACATTCGTGAGGAAGATATGCTGTCGAATAATCCTCGTTAAAAATATCTGTTTGATAACGTAGAGGATCAGGTGTTGACTGGGAAAGATCAATATACAAATAACTGAAAGGGTGTTTTGTTGCATCTATATATACTTTTTCGAGTTCTTTCATACGGTGAGGATGAAGTTGTCGTGCGAACACGGTGAATTGGTTCATATCTCGTGGATTTTTGAATATGACAAAATGTTTTACGTTTAAAGAGATATCTCTACAATTTTTTCCCTGGTGGAAAAGATTCTGTGTTATGAAGACTACCGAAATATTCTTGTGGTGACTACCTTTTGTGAAAAGATCGGCAACTTTTTCTCCTTGAGCAACCATCATAAGATCATCTAAAATTACAAGGGTGGGGGTTTTACCGTTCCACGATTGCCAATCAACAATTCCTTTATGGTATTCTACATTACCAATATTTTTGGGGGTACTGTTTTCCTGATCGTAACACCATACTATTTTTCTAACATGTCCTTCTACAAGATGAGCAATAGAGTCGACAAGGTTTGTCACGAAAGTAGTTTTACCACTCCCTGATGCTCCACAGACCATCATTGTAAAAGGATGAACACGTTTAGGAAACACCATGTTTTAGAATTTTTACGATAGTGAATTGGAGGAAATCGAAAGACAAATGATAGTTTTTTATTCTGTTACCATAATATATATCTATATAAAAATTGAGAACATATTTACACAACTCTACTTTTTATATAAAATGTGTAATAGATATTTATATAACTACTTTTATAAAAATTGTAAAACATAATTACAAACTACGTTCTTCCAAGAACAGATATTTATTACATACAAAATCAAAAATTATAATTGAAACATAAAAATATTCACCATTGGCAATATTAGAAAATTATCTGTCTGTACATTTAGTAATACGCAAATGGGTAGAAGATAACACAGTAGTTTCTGACTCTGTTACCATAATATATACATAAATTGACAATATATCTACATAGCATTACTTTTTCTACAAAATGTGAAACATGTTTACATACTACATTTCTACAAGAACACATATTTATTACATACAAAACCACAAAATGATATATTTTAAACATAAAATTGTTGACCAATGTCAATTTAGAAAATTATCTGTCTATACACATAGTATTTATTATATACAAAAAATATTATATATACAAAACAAAAAATGTTATATTTCACACAACATTGTTCACCATTGTGGATATTACAAAATTATCTGCCTGTACATTTAATAATACCCGAATGGGTAGGAGAGGAAGTCTTCAGAAAACCTACGTTTTAATAACACAGCTTGAAAAATTTTTTGCTCGTTTGTGGTGATTACTCTGAGTTCTTTGGTTCTTCTTATACGAAAAATATTTTTCAGCACAACTTCTAATTCTTCACCTTTAATCATACGACACATGGTGTCGAAATTTACTACCTGTGAGGCTCCTACATTCAATGTGATTCCTTTAATTTTACATATATATTCGGGTGCACATTCTGGTCTACATACCTTAAGACTAACATTTTGGTCCTGTTGAAACAAATTCCCTACAAACTGCTTTGTTACCAAAAGATTCTAGCTCATCTGTCAGTTCACCGAGTGCATCACCTATTTCAGGATGGTAGATCATATCAGGGGCATCTATATATATGACTGAATCAGTATCACAATAACATACTCTGTCCCCTAATTTCTCCAGCAGTTCATACAATTTTAGACGAGCATGACATGTAGTAAAGGCTGCTATAGGAACATTAATTTTCGTGTTCTGTTTGAGAACTTCCTGGATATATTTCCAATGCACTATAACAGTCTCCTGATTCAGATATAGTACACTGTTAATTGTTATGTTAGGATCAGTCATTTTGTCTAGAAAATCCTTTGTTTCTGTAATGATACTTGTTTGGGACAGATTTTCCCGTTGACAGAATTTTCCCCACAAAGAATTTAGACATAGTTTTGCAAGGGTACGTTTTCCAGGGTTTATCTCTATTTTGGATTCATCTAGAAGAATTCATTCTTTGCTGAAATAGTTTTGTATGTAACGTTCTTTATCTTCTTCAGTGAGGCACCATGCAGGCCACCCACTTGCTTCTTGTTTAATCTTGAGGAAAGTATTTACATATCCTGTAAATAATCCTCCTGTCTTAGATGATGGATCATACTGAACAGTTTCATACTGCCACACTTCCAAAACAGCTAGAACGTTATAACCTAAACTGCATGCTTTTCTAACTTCGGCTATAACCCAAGTTCCATCTAGTGCACGTTCGTCTGGAGAATGTTCACACCTTTCTTCACACTGTGTTTGAAGAGCACATTTTTTACACAAAACAAACATTAATTTCTGGTTAATTTTTGCCGGTAGAACGGGGTGTAGAAGATGTCTTGGCGGTAATATTCTACATTTGATGAGACCTTCCATTTTCAGGATTTCATCTACGACAGGAATATCTTCACCAAGAAATATTTTAGGGTGCCCAACAGGATAACAGCAGTATTTGTTTACATAAGGGTATAGACTGGTGAAATCCCTATAACAGATGGTTTCATTTTCCTTTGTTTGGTAATAGGTTCTGACAGTCTCTACTCTACCACCGTAGAGAGCATCTCGAGGGTTTAAGGGTGTGCATTCTACAATAGGATGAGATGCAAGATGCACATTTATAGCAGGATTTTCTTTGAGGAATCTGTTGAAATCACATTCCCACATTACTTCAACATTATACCCTTCAGTCCTGAGTGCTGCTAACTTACGACATGTCATCTCATATCGAAATCCTGCAGTATTCAATAAATCTTGTTCATTATCTTCTTTCCCACTCTGTTCATCACCATCTACATCTGTGTATTGGGGGTGTGTATTTCTTCTGACGGGCATACATCGTTGACAACCATGCCAAAAACATCCTAATGCTTCATATACTGTGTTAGTCTCTTCATGATACCCATCTACTTTGTATCGCCCACCTAATACATATTTCTCACGAGTTCGTCCCCCGTGAATAAGAATGATATTTTTCTCCTTCTCAATGTGTGTCAACCATTTTAGAGCAAATTTCGACATTGTATCAGCATGGTGGTATCCTCCTTTTGGAATTATTCCAATCGTGTTGGCAGACATGAATTTGGACCTGTATATCAGAGAACAGACAGAGGCTATGGTGATACATTCTCTAAAGATGTCTATCTTACAGATTTCTATGAAATCCGATCTCAATTTCAAACACCCCTGTCTCAAAACAGTAACATCCTTGATACTATATGCTAAAAGTTCTTTTCTGTTATCAAATATTCTGTTAGTATTTTTCTCTTCGTTGTACCACAATAGAAATGTTTTCTGTTCATCTACATTTTTCATGCGATCATACCCAAATGCTGACGGTGGTGGTATTTCTCCGGCATAATTCTTGTTTTTTTCTGTATTCCACAAGTGGGGATAATGTCCCTTCTGGGTAGGTAATCCAAAAATTTTAGAAAACTCTGACAATGCCGAATGAACCAAATTCAGGCTGTCGATAAAATACAAGTTTTCATATCTCATACTCATAATTTTTGTCCCATTGAGAATAACACTCGGATTCATTTTGGTCTCCAACATCCTTCGTAAAATAAACGTGCAATCGTACCCTCGTGCATTATGTGCACAGATGATGATGTGCGGAAATTTATTCTGTAGTTGCAAATAGGATAGGAATGTGTCAACAGGATCCTCCCAAATATATGTTGTCTAATTCCGCAAACCTTACACGGTGTAGATAGATCTTCCGAAAGATAACATTTATGACATGCTGTTTGTAACACGATTAGATTAGGTACATGGATGAATGAGTTTTCTTTATCAGTATTAGGGATATCTGTATAACACTCAAAATCGTAAAATATGAAAAGAAATTTAGAACCACCTTTTGGTTTTGGAACACCCATATAACATAAATGGTTTATAGGTTTTACCAGATTACATACTGTACAATATTTCTTCTCACAATTGTGCACTTTTTCACGTCTGTTATTTGTTAGAATTATTCTGTGGCACTTTTCACACTGCTGAATCTCTTTACACACAGTTCCCTTTCTAAAAGGTGTAGACATATGTTTTGTAAAGCATTGACTGTTTTTGAATAAACGATGGCATATTTCACATGTTTTTCTAAAATTACTTTTCTGTATACATGGTGGTATTCCACGACACATTGGACACATTTCTTTACACCTGTGGGTGTGTGGTTTATCAAAGATAAGTTCATCACACCCTACACACACGTCTTTTGCTGCAAATGCACCCACTCTGTTTACAATGACATCAAAATGTTGCCTTGTACTGTCATACAAAAGATATATATGTTTCGATGCGTTCTGTATCTGACCTTCGAATAAAATATCTTTTGGGTCACGAAGATTATTATGGACAATAATTTTGTAATCCACCAGATACTGCTGGAATTTTCGAAGTTCTGGAATTCCTCCTCCGTTAATTCCTAAATTCACTCCTGCTTTACTCATGAGTTCAAATACAGGTTTCTGCAAATTTCTTCCCTTTACATATGATTTATAATTTGGATCATTGTCAGCACGAGCTTTACCAATAACTAAACTCTCTGCTAGACATAGAGGTTGTTTTAAACTCTTCACTGAAACTATACTTGTTTTCTGTGCAACCAATATATGGTTTGGTGCACTGTAAGCACGTAGTCCTCCACCCCCCACAGGAATACTTACATGATCAGCACGTAGAACTAGATGATCAGTAATCAAGAATGTCTTTGCACTTTGGAGTATTTTGCCTACAATATCCCATAACATATCTGCATGTAATTGGTCACTTCTGTGCCATGCTACATAGATGTCATCTACCTTTACATCTGATAAATTAGATATTCTCAAACCAATTTTATCTTCATCTTTAGCATGTCTTTTGATAAAGTTAAGAAGGTTTGTGAGCCCCTCTCGAATCCATTCACGAGGATCAATATTTTCCGAAGGAGGTTCAAAACTAAATTCTATACGATGACCTGTAGATCTAAATCTAGGATACTGCATATCTTTAATATTATGTACAGTAATGTTACCGATAGACTCAGTATTTGGTAAAACATATTTTCTTTTACGAGATTTCCTACCTTTATTTTCTACAACTGTAGGATTTTCTTCTGTTGTTGAGTCTGCCAATAATTCAGCACTGTTTCTTCGAGATGGTCCTGGTTGGTTTGTGCTCCATGATGATCTTGACTGGTCAGTCCTCCACGATAATCCTGGTTGATCCGTCCTCCACGATGGTCCTGGTTCCTCAGTCCCCCATGGCGATCCTGCTTGATCTATCCTCCATGATGGTCCGGGTGAATCAGATCTCCAAGACGGTCCTGAACGAGACTCCGTATCTGGTCTGGATAAAACATTTCCCGAAGTTTGTGGTGATAAAACTAGATTCGATGTTACAGGATTCGATGTCGATGCTGGTACAGTCTGTTCCAAGGATGTCCGTCCTCGTCCGGAAAGTTCTGGTACGGACGTTGTCACTGATTGTAGTAATCGGTCATACTCGCCAATTAACGAGACATTTTCCCCGAAAATGATTTTTTGGGCGACGTATGCTAACACTTCACGTAACTGTTCGGGTGTCTTGAAATACCCATCCCTATATAACGCCAGTAATTCGTCAGCGGATAACAGGGAGTCCATGATCGTACGTCGGTGGTATCACGAAGACTGACTCGTGGAGGGCCATCGTGCTTTTGTATGTAGACACGGCAGCACTTCCGTTATATTCTTATCGGTTTTAAGCGTTCCACCCCTAAAAATTCTTCCGGTCGATTTATAATCTTCCTCGAAATAGCTGACGTTTTTAACGTTATCTGTTAACACAGGATACAATTCTTCGAAATGTTTATCTGCCTCCAACAGATAAATAGGAAACTGTTCACTTACCGGAAACTTTATGATAGCTTTCTAAGAACATGTTTATCATAGACATCCTGTTTCCTGTTAACCACATTTGTTTGTAGTATGACATCAACTTAGGGGTCAAGCGGTCACGTGGTCAAGCGTGGTCAAGTGGTCAAGCGGTCAAGTGTGGTCAAGCGTGGTCAAGCGGTCAAGCGTGGTCAAGGGGTCAAGTGGTCAAGCGTGGTCAAGTGGTCAAGCATGGTCAAGTGGTCAAGCGTGGTCAAGTGGTCAGCGGTCAAGCGTGGTCAAGCGGTCAAGCGTGGTCAAGCGGTCAAGCGTGGTCAAGTGGTCAAGGGGTTAAGTGGTCAAGCGTGGTCAAGTGGTCAAGCATGGTCAAGCGGTCAAGCGTGGTCAAGTGGTCAAGCGTGGTCAAGTGGTCATGCGTGGTAAAGTGGTCAAGCGGTCAAGCGTGGTCAAGCGGTCAAGCGTGGTCAAGTGGTCAAGCGTGGTCAAGTGGTCAAGCGGTCAAGCGTGGTCAAGTGTGGTCAAGTGATAAAGTGGTGAGGTGTTGGTAAAGTAATAGGTAACCACGGGGTCTTAATACTTGTCGGGCTTACCGGTGTGTTATCGTATCAGTTTAATACTACAATCTGTTTTACCATATGTACCAATTAAGCTGATTCTGTAAATTAAATGATTACCTTTCTATTTGAGTTATTTGGTAATCAGTTTATCGATGGTTGAAGTCCGGTTTACCATATGTATTAAGATGGTTCTCGAAACAAGGTGATTACGCCTTCTACGAATTTAGTATGACAATCAGTTTACCAGATGGCTGACAGGATGGAACAATCACCAAATTTGATATGACCGGATGTAGCAACCCACTTTTTATCCTGCACGTTCATATAATATCGTAATCGAATCCTGCAGTGTTCTTGATACTAATAGTAATAATCTATTTCAAGCAGCACAAGTTTCACTTAACTCATTCTACACTTTGCATTCATAGACTCGGCAACAGAATGGTTGACAGGGAGAATGTAAGTACCATACATTGATTTTATGTTGTTTAAATGAAATTTATTTACGTTATGATGAAAGAAGTTCATACAGAAAATATACATACATACTAAATTTTTGGTCACAACATTCTATGGTCATGTATTGGTGTACGTTGATATACCAGCACTCTTTAAAGTGATACAGATACTTTACAGTAAATAGCTTATTACATTAGTCATGAAAGTAGTTTTCAAATACATACACAAAAATATTGTTTGAATAATAAACATTTACAATTGTACAGTAATATTTTTACACTGTTACATGTTTATTATAACAATTTACATACTAGTACATATTTATTATATAGATAATACATATACAGATTAGTCTGAAATAGAGAAAATTAAACACTAGGATTAGTGTATTAGTAGGATTAGTTAGGCGTTTAATTTTCTTTTTTTGAGAACTTCCATCATTCTTTTTTCTATTTCTTCTTCTTCTCCTTCACCCCCAGTTTTTTCTTCTCCTTTCTGCTATCTTACACCTTTAAACACTTCCATCAAATCGAAACATACTCGAAGTGATAAATAGGAAGGTATATACTGCCCTTTTTTTATGGTTTCGATAAAACCCTCGAATACTGGGGATTTTCCTCTTTTCTCGACTATGTACGAGAAGATTTTCACTAAATTATCAATTTCAATTTCACGATTTTTACAAACTTCCTCAAGGTTTCTCAACAGTTCCTCCGATAAACCATTCTCTTCACAGAAGTCCACATAACGTGTAATTCGTTTTTGTACTTGCTTCGTCTCGTTTATATTCCACAGATTTCTTCTTTCACACTTTTCATTTCCATTTTCCAGGTCAGCATACAAAAGGTTAAAACTTAATGGTAACACAGCCATCTGAAAATAGTTTAAACTTTAGATATATATATATATATATATATATATATATTTATTTATTTTAGGAATATCGTTTTACCGTACGCCGCGAGATGGAGGATACGGTAAACGAGATGAGGAGGGTTATGCTCCAGCATCTTCAGACCGACGAAGACGTTGCACGGCGTCAGCACCAATTTGATGTTCGGCATCGCCAACAAACTATTGATGCAGCTAACGAGGCTTTCAATCAGGCTGAACTTTGTCGAGCGCAAACGCTCGAAAGTAGAAGGTTAGCTGCAGATCAGCTCGAACAGCAATGGGCTAGGTATATATTATCATATTTTCTGTTTTATAATTTGTAACTGTTACTATTTTCTATATATCATGTCTTGTAATATATCGATATATAATATATGATATTTTTCATTTTTTTATTTATTTTTAGAGTTCACCGTGCAACACTTAATGAGGGGGTGAGGATACTGAATACTATACCCAGGAACCTGTTCAGTGGCGAGCTTTTGGTGGCCGCAGGCATCGTCGCTGGCAGGGCCCCTCACCCCGAAGACCGTCCAAACGTTGGGCATAACCCTCCTCAGCCTCCCCCTGGTGGTGCTCCTCAACCAATTGCCCCCGTTGGGCATAACCTCCCTCATTTTCCCCCTGTTGGTGCTCCTCAACCAATTGCCCCAAACCCCCCTTCACCCCCTTCTTCTGCTTCTACGATAGACCTTGTAGAAGAAGAGGGAGAGGTGGAGGAGGAGATGGGGTCTTAGGTAGAAGAGTCCCGTGAAACAAATTGTATATAAACAAAAAATAAAAAACAAGATAAAACACTTATATTGTTTTACGTCTAGTACTTAAGTTTTCCTTGGGATGAAGAAGTAGTGACGAAGACGTGAAACTGTAAGTAGTATAAACAAAAAATATATACTCGAAATAGATAATAGATTTCACACCTTCGATCGGTTTTGTTTTCAGGTTGTGAAGTATCAACTATTAAAACTAGATGGACTACTTATATTGTTTCTACCTTTAGTATTTAAGTTTTTCTGAGGCTGGAGGACTAGCAACGAAAACGACAAACTGTAAGTAGTATAAATAAAACTATATATCTGAATAGATTATATTTTACGCACCTTAGATCGATTCAGTCTTCAACTTCTGAAGTGTCAGTTTCCTCTATAATATCAGGAAACTGTCTCGTTGGCGGGGTTGTACTCCTACTGAACTGCTCCTCTATTTTGAATATGCTGGAAAGAAATAGATAGTTTCTTTTTAGCTCATTCCCTGTAGGGTTATTAGCATAGTCTAACAGTTCTACAGGGTCCAGAGCAATACCTTTCACACCTAACAGTGCCTACCGACTCTTCTAAACCTGTGTCACCCCTAAACCATTTCATAATCTCATTCAACGTTAACACAGACTCTCGATATTGTTTTCGGAAAGTCTGCATCAACGTTGACACATCACAATAATCCACCATCATGTATTCCTTGTGACACCCTACTCGGTAGACACGTGGAAGTTCCTCACTTACCAGATCTTCTAGGTTCTCGTATTCAACTACCTCCATCCCCGAAATGCTTACATGTGGACTATCACCTCGCATCATTAAATATTTCGATACAATACACCTGGGAGGGGCATGTAAGCAATCTACATTTACATGTTCGGGGTCCAGTTCCTTTTCAGTATCTTCACATATGCACTTTGTTGAGGAACTCCCCGTAACCACTGTGAAAGGTCCTGCCCTGTACCCGTGAACAACTATTTCATTTACAACCTCTTCTGACCATACCACGTATGGTAGGTGGGAATATACGGGTGCTCTCTCGTAGATATAATGTGTTGGGCAAAGACCATTACTACGGTTTCTACAATAGTATACACTTATTGGAAAACCTTCACTTTCCACTTCTACAAATGCCTCACTATTTAAATTCTTACTGTAAAAGGTTACTAAAAGCGACTCGCGATATCTAACTGGAGCATCAAAAATTAATAATTTAGAAAAATCCTGATTTACTTTAGATTTTGACTTACTCAACACTTCTGGTTTTCTCAATCCTGAAACCGTAGCAGGGTATGCTAAACACATTGTTCTACCGGGAGAACACTCCGTATACACATAAAGAGGATTAGACGTTATATTTTTAACACTATCGCGTTTCCTTCTTCTCAAAGATGTACCTGAATTGTCGATACTCTTGCGCCTACAGCCGTTTATTTTTTCATATTCATGTTGTGCTGCATTCCTCTCCTCCCACGATCTCCGAAACTCATCCTCACTAATCCAGGTCTTCACATACGGTTTTTCTTTTGGGCTCACACCTGCATGCATCGACAATTTCGGTACACTTTGAGAACAAGGTAACTCATTTACACTAGAACCCCCGTCACTTTCTGGTGGGGGTGTTTTTCCAAGCATCCCACCAAGAATTTGTATTACCCAAGATAGGAGACCCATGGTTACTCACCTTAACAGTCTTCGTTGATACACTTCGAATGTCTCAGAACAAACAGCTCCAACGTGCTAGCTTCGAAGATGGTTGCTTCTAATAGTATGTCTGGTGAACAGTGGAAGTAAACTGACAGCAAGTATCTCGAACGTGTGAAGAATGTGTGAAGAATTTTCAGATGGATACTGGCAAATATGAGGATGTCTGTTGAACAGTGAAAGTTGAACGCAGGGTAGGGCTTTATATAGCATCTACCCCTCCTCTTCCTCTCCCGAAAGTCCTTGATATTCCCTGCGCATTCTCTCACGCAAGGCATCTAATGCCCACGTGCCTCGTCGGTCCTCTTCCTTCCCCGGTACACTGTACACCCTAACCTCCCCCGAGAACCGAACGTTTCTTTTTCTATTTGTTCCATCCACATCCTCCTTGACCAGAACTTTTTTTTCCTTTTGCCTGTTCTCCATCACTCACACCAGCAATCTAACACTTTCTCCATCCAGACCTTACTTATCAACCTCCCCACGAACATCCATAACTCACCACACACACACACACACCCATTCCACAAATCCATCTCCTCATATTTCCTAACACATGTTCCACATCCTCTTTTTACAACACATTATCTCATCACCACCCAAAACACACATCCTTTTCGTTACATTTATCTACCCACTTCCCAGAAAACACTCGCCCACATCCGTTTCCTCCACACTCTAAGGTCACCTCATTCTCCTGACATTTCCTAACACGTGTTCAATATCCTTTTTACAACATATTATCTCATTACTACCAATCTCCCAAACATGTTTCCTTCTGTTCCCCTTTATCTCCCGCGTTCCAAGAAACACAGTTAACGCCCACCTATTATCTTATCACTTCCGGTCAAACACAGCTCGAAACACACTCATTAACTCAGAAAACGCCTACCCCTTATCTTAGCATTTCCGCTCTTATCTTATCTCATTTCCGGTTTAGGTGGAATGGACGGGGGGGTATTACAACTTACACACTCTTTTTGAGTCTTGTCCTTTGGCGACCCGTTATTTTAGCGACATGTCTTTATGCTACACAGCCTTTTTGAGACCTCTCCTTTGGCGGACCGTTCCTTTAGCTACGTATCCTTATGCTTCCCAGTATTTTTTTACACTTGTCTTTTATCGACCTTTTCATATGCTACACAGTTTCCTTGAGATTTGTCCTTTGGAGAACTGTTCTCTTAACGACTTGTTCTTAAGCATCCCAGTATTTTTCAAAACATTGTATTATTTCTTGTATTTTTATATTATTGTGCTTTATAAACTGAATGTCAAAAATCTAAATATTAACAAGATAAAGTGGTGATAGGGAATGATGATGCGTGGGTAGTTTTTATACGACGATTGTTCAAAAAGTAAATGACTAACCGAGGAAGTCAAGTGGCGGAGGGAAATATTACTGATCACTTAGAACAAACATAAAAAAAAGTAAAGTAAAGTGCTCCCCTGTGCATAGTACCACGCCATGAAGGCGTATAGGGGGTGTGGGGGTAACGCCCCACACTTTCTTGATCCGATCGTGAGTGGGGGTGATGTGTTCAGCATCACGCCCCTAACCGCCTTTAACCCCCAGGGTTTCCCCCAGGTACCCATGTTATTCGACGCTGGGTGGGCGCCGGTGCCGCTTCCAACGTTAGAAAAGTTCCCGGATTTGAACCGGTCGGGGATCGAGCCCGGGATCTTTAGCATGGTAGTCGGACGCGTTACCGACTGAGCCACCGCGGCCAAACGTAAAGAAATAAAAATTGGTGATTTGACTCGAAATTTTTATTTCTGCCCGGAGAGGGGCACATTGTGACCGATTACTTTGGGTCACGTAAAATAACGCACACGTAGGACGAAAGAGTGATTTCAAGGAACAGGAATAGTGCGTAGGAGGAGTGTTGGATTTCAGTGAGCATGTTTTGCATAGTGTTGCAATAGAAGCTGTAGCTAGGCGGGTAAGAACCTGAATGCGATTGGATAACATTGCGTGGTGTGATTATGCTGAGACCAATCACAGCCTTAGAGCTGCAATATGAGGTGAGTAATGAAAAAGGACGAGAACAGTGCAGAGGGGGATAGAAAAGGCTTAACATCGACTTCCTCGGTTGGCAGTAGTGCCATCAGACGTCGCGCTGCGAGTGCCCCGCGGTTGGCCAAACTTCATCCGGGCGTCAAGAAAATACTTTTAAACGCATTAGAACGTAGTTTAAATCGTTAGTAAAGTTAAGCTTGTGAAGAGTTGTTATTGAAACAAATTGTTACTATTACAATCGCACACCATATTCTCTGATGTTGATACTGATTATTGGAAATACCACTGTCCAGGTGTAAAATGTAGTGAATATTGGATTTGAAGGTTTATTTTCAAATACAAGGTAAAAATTAGATACAATTAGTAGTTTATTTCATTTCGTGTTAATCTTATTTACTGTTCACTAATTAGCTAACTTAAGACTTGCGAGTGACTGGTCGGTCTGGTGCCATAAACCCAGAGCTCGCAAGCGGAACCAGGTTACTACAATCAAAGCATTAGTAAAATTAGAAAGTAAGTAATCAACCACAAAACAAAAACGGATGAAATGTTAACTGATATAACTGCGGATGAAACAATACTTACAGCCACTAACAAAATATCTATTCTTGTGGAGCCTTACAGACAACAAGTATCTCGTGAGTCTTTCACTCTTGCACAGATACGACTACGGGCGAAGGTCACTGAACTAAAGGGTGGTGGCAAGCAAACAGGCGTCTGCTCTACCAAAGACGAGGTCACGTGTTCCTCTTATCAATGTCGTACGAAATAAGGAGAACACAGCTATCCCGTCATTGCATGTAGAACACTTTATCGTCGTGGACTTGAAGTTCCCTCAGAGCACTCCTACGTAAAGGCTTCACCATTGAGGGGAGGAAAAGTGGGTGCGTATAGAGGTCCTTCAACTTTCGTATTCTTGTTCATTTCAGAACGCGTGCTGTATGGTCGACTTAATCCAATCTATCCGTTGTAGGTTTTATGTTCTGCTTCTATTCGGTTATTTCACATTGTCTTCCACCTTATGTTATTCGCGACGAAGGTTCTGGATTCGATAATCTGGACAATAACGGGATTGTGTTGGTTGGTTGATTTGGTGTCTTAGTCCACTTTATGTCCTGTTAGGCTAATCGTGACCGGACCTACAGTTTAAAGTGCGATCCGAACCACTATGTTCTTCCACCGAGTATCGAACTCGGGATCCCTTAATTACAAGGCGACGACGATCCCACTGCGTCATCGGGGATTGTGTTCGAAACGAATGATTCAATTTTGGGTGATATGATATGCAACCATTGTAAGACTATTGAAAGAAAAGCTATGGGAACCTGCCAGTTTTTCTACTGCAGACAGGAAACCATAAACATGGAAGAGAAGCTCGAATACTGGCTAAATAATCCATAGAGGTGTAGCAACGTTAAACAACCTATTATGATACATATATAGGATTAAAAAGGTCGAAATAAAAAGATTGTGTGCACCTCCCTGATGGCGTAGTGGTAAGGTTTTGTAATCAAGGGGTCTCGGGTACGATACCAGGTGATAGCACATAGTGGTTCGGATCCTACTGTAAACTGTATGCAGTTCAGATTAGTCTATCTGGGCATAAAGTGGACTTATAACAAAATTTAAACTTGCGAAAAAGATTGTGCTAAGGTATTAAAAAATTGGGTCTAACACAATAATTCATTTTTTATTGGTTACCAATGACATTGTTAACTAATATTCTTAATTTCAGTTTCAAGATGAAATCGGCTACGAAATAAAAGGAGTGAGCTCATTTTTCTGTTACGAAATCCCACTTTTGTAGTCGATCTTTGCCACACTAAGATGTGACGTAATAAACAAATCTGACACAATTTCAAAGTACTAAATTGGTATCTATTTGAGAACCATCTTTCAAATATAATACATTTTGGACTCGTCGAATCGTAGTATGTAATTCCTGTTTTAGCAGCTTTAGGAAACCTGATTTGAAGGTTAGGGGCAACGCAACCATGCTAAAATTATTCCTGTTTCGTCTATCGTGTTTCCGTAATGGTGAATGGTATGTGGATATCATGTAATTGACGTCCACCTGCTTCCTCAGATACCCCTTTCACGTATTCTTTCTAGGAGGAACCCCATTTCATATGGGGAGTCCCTTCCGCATAGGTCCCACAGATTTCCCATGGTGCATTTCTGGTAGACCGCATATTTTCTTTATGATTTCTTTGGAACCGCCTTTCTAACTGACATAGTACTCGTCCTACAGAGGTGTGAACTGTACTTTCCCACACTTTCGGTGGTGTCTAGCTCCGACACTGAGCATCTCTCGGAAAAGTGGAACAGGAACTTTCGTCTGGGTTTGACGCGATGTATCTCTGGTTTCATGTATGACCCTGTATATTGTTCTAAATATACAGTCCTATCCAGAACTGCAATTCTTAGCTCATTACACAAAGGAAAGTATCTCCTGCTCTTACTATTGATAAATATCTCTTTCTATAATAAAAACTTTATAAAATGTTTCTAGGTAGTTACAAGCACATGAACTTTTAAAAGGATAAACAAATAATAAATTTTATTAAAAGCAAAGCCCGCAATATTCTTCGAACAGTTTACGATATTTTCTTAAACAGCCCATTCTCTAACAATTTTTTTCATAAAAAACAGGTATCTGAATCAGTGTTTTATGAATTTCATTTGTATCTAGAGTATTATTACAACATAAAATTAATAACCTTGAATAAATTTAAAAATGGGAAGTAACAGTGAGTTTCGAAAGAGTATTAAAAAATGCTAGATATTCGTTCACTAGTCTTTGTACGATCTTTCTGTAGACGTAATAAATGCTGGTCTGGGTTTCCATGGAAACTACCTTACTAGGCCAGACAATAAGGGGGTCCAATAAGGAAAAAAAATAGGGAAAGCTGGAACAAACTTTATTATTTTTCTAGAAGGGTTCTTAACAACATATTAATTTTGCACCCCTGTACCACCCCGGATTTGGCCGCCATCTTTGAAAAATGGCGCCCAAAATAAGTTTCTTGCAAATAACTCTCTTGAAAAGCACTTTACAGCAAAATAGATTATGATAAAAAATAATCTACATAAAATTCTCTACAAAACATGTTCTGTGAATTATTCTTATAGGATGCTTCGTTTGGGTGCTAGATGAGCGAGAAAGTTTAGGTTATTTTCCCGCCCCGTTTTGCAAGCGTGGAACTCAAGGAAGCACCTGTTACATGATGTTTTGCAGTATATCTCTTCTAGAAAACTGGACTTATTACATTTGATGGTATAAAGTCAATAATTACAGGATTAACAGGAAACAAGAAAACCAATCCTTCGCCTGTTCATGATGTTATAATGTCTTCAATGTTGAGTATTTGGCAAATGTCAAGTTTGAACGAAATAAGAGAGATAATCACTGAATCAGTTACTTCTGAATTGAAAATTAGAGATGTATTGTATCCAGTTGATCCAGAGTTTTTATTTAAAATAATATTTTACTAAAAAATCACAAGACCAATTGAGAGTACAAACTGTCCCATACCCGTTGTAGCTGATGAGGTAAGGATGTGGAAAATCAAAAAGCCTTCTTCCTTATGATCCTCTTTGAATCACTCTCTGAAAGTTTCACAGATGGTATCAACAGACAAGGAAGTTGCACCACCAGACTTTCTTCGCATTTTATTCTGCGAACGCCTTCAAGGTTCCACAAGGGGCCTTGTAGCTGTAAAAAATTGGGCTGAAGTGTTCAGTGATCTGCGAACATTCAAAACCTGACCGGGGAATATCTGGAGCAAGGCCGCGCGCATTATAGTAGACAAGGGAATAAAGCAACTGGGTGGCGCGAAGCACTACAAGCTTCTGTAAACGGCAAGTAGCTACAGTAGTTTTTCCCCCACCACTCAGAGATTTGGAGCTTGGGGTTGTGGAGTTAGGGCTCCACACTTTCTTGAGCACGGCCGAAGGTGGGAGTGATGTGATCAGCACCATGCCGCCTTTACCCCCAGTTTCCTACTTTATAGGACGTTGTGTGGGTGCTGGAGCCGCTTGAACAGGTGGAAAAAATCTCAGTTCTTCCCCGCTGGGGATCGAACCCAGGTCTCTCACGTGCTGGTCAGATGCCCTAACGACTCTTTTTTTCTCAAGGTAGTATTCCCCGTCATCCACCGTTTTCTCAACTTTCACACATATCACTTTTTACTAATATTCTAGGTTTTTCTCATTACGGAAATACAGTACACAAGTATCAATGTCCTAGCCGGGATTCGAACCCGAGATCCCTGGCATTGCAGCCTGCTGTGAAAACCACTCCGCCAGGAAGGTCGACAGGACCGAGCCACCGCGGCTCATACATTTAGAATAGGTATTATAATGAGAAATAAGCCCTCAAGTTACCTTGTAAAAAAGTTTCTTTGTCTTCCGCTCTTGCAAAATAGAGTGGAGAAAAATAAATGAAATTACTCGCTCCTCTAGCAAGAACAAAAATGCACATAACCTTTTTGTAGAAAATTTTATTTTTTTTGTGCGCCATTTTTCAATCATCCCTTGTTCCAAGTAAATTACTCCGTGACAAAAATATTGAGCCCTAGGTTTGCTTGCTTGTAAAATTGTACTCCGTGGGAGGATAAAATTCAAATATACGTACCTCATTGGAAAGCTATCTGCTTTTAGATAAAAGCAAGACAAAGTGATTTTAACTTTGTCGGTTTTATATTCAGAGAAAAATGTTTGTAAAGGGTAGTTTTTTCGTGTATTTTTTACATAAGTCGAATTCCATTGTGTGTAGCTTCGCGTAAAACCGTCGTAAATATATTTCTTTTTTGTGATTTTATGTAGAAAATATCTCAGCCAAATATAATGCCACTATCACTTGTGAAACAACCACAATTAATGATTAATTATGATGTTGCAATCTCGGAAATGGCCAGTCCAATGGTTATGAAATGCATATCAAAATGATGGCCGTAGAATAAAAATCAAATTTCCGTATTTCATTCTTTCACACTGTACGAATTGAAAACAACAGAGAGAATTGTTTTTCGTGGCAACCGATTCCTGCGCAATTCACATCGTTGCTAAGAACAAGTGAGCTTTGTTGGCAAGCGTCCGCGTCCTAGGAGCTTTGACACGGGAAATGAGCCGAAACAATGTGTTGAGCAAAGGAAAGCATTGTACAGATGCCTAAATTTTCTTTTGTCACTTCTGTTTTTACATTCCTGTCAAGAATTATTGCCTGAATTCCCACATAGCCATGATAATTCTTACGTGCATTCTATCCAGGCAGTAGGCCTCTCACAAGTTCACGTGTTTGTTCGTACGCACAGTATTGAGTGATGGCGGTTCTGTGAACTGATTAAACCAAGCTGTCAAGTGCACGGCGGAGTGTTTGGGGGTTATGTCAGTACAGTGAAAAAGGTATGTAAAGAAAAACGGAAGAACAGAAATTTGCATCGACCCAATATTTTATTGGGCGAATTTTTGCAAGATGTGGTGAGAAGAAAGATACACGACTTTTATTTTAATTATCCAGTTTAACAGAATAGAATCCATTATGAAAGGCATTTTATACTTTTACCTTTCACTCGTTATATTTATTGAAAATTTATTAGCTTTCCCATTGGCGGAGTGGTTAGCACATCACGCTGCGACGCCGGGGGTCCCGGGTTCGAATCCTGGCTTGGGCATGGTCGTTTGTGATGTATATTCATCAATTTCATCATATCATCACTCATCCCCATCTTCGCAAATTAGCCAAAAGTGACACAAGAAACGAAGTAAAATAAATCAAATCAAAACAAAAATCAAATCTCTTAATGAACCCACAACTCCTTGCTTATTACAAGAGTTGCAGCTGTGAAAAAGACAAAAATATAAAAGCAATATTTCAGGTGGAATATATAGCACCACGTTAAATGCTGAAACCACCACCACTACTCGACACGATGATTAACTGAATTTTGCGAGATAAACACAATTTATATGCGTTTTTGCTCGAAATATACGTATTTTAAAATATTAGTTGGCGTGAATGCTTCAAATGCGCAATTTTTTAAATATAATTTTTATGCGTTGCTATCGCTAGTACGAACCTCGCTCTGTTTCCCTTTCTTATGAAATCGCTGTACACAGCAGGTGCGTTATTATTGTGTACAGAGAAGACTGGATCTCTCATCGACTTCATTCAAATCGTCCTCATCGAACATCGTTGCACTCAATATATCTGTTTAAAAGTGCGAAATAAATTAATACTTGGAAAATGATGTTCATATAAAGCCGTGTTGATGTGTTTGTCCACTTTATGCACAGGTAGGCTAATCGGGACTGGACTTACAGTTTAAAGTGGGATCCGAACCACTATGTACTTCCACCGGGTATCGACGACGTTCATATGAAGTTAACACCTAAAAGAAATACCCCCGCCCCCCCAAAAAAAAACTGCAGTACAGCAGTACTCCATTTGCAATATGATAAATATTTCATTCATTATTTTATGCTGTGCCAATACTTTTGATCGGCTCGACGGAACGCACTTGCGCGATTCTCGCAGCGAAGTGCAGCGAAACGGCAACGCTGTGGAAGTCGCTTGCAACCCGCGGAGTCTGAGATTGGCCGCACCAGGCCATACGTCATGCAGCCGTTTACCATATTAGGAGTGCGAAAGAATAATTAATATCTGGAACCATATTTGAGGTAGAGTCCAGCACAGTTAATTCTGCCGTGCAATGCGCGAAACAACTAAAGAAGCAGTGTTGCTAATGGAGCAGATAGAAAAATCGCTGCAGTGCGCCGATGCACAGCTGTTACGTACAACAATAAAATTAGAGAATTCAGGTCTATCTAACGTTGAGTTTTAAACGTCATGCATTATACCAGGACTAGGATTAATATGTACTAACAAGTGGCTTTGTATGTAGCTACATACATATGAACTAAAAATTCGCAAAATATGAACTAACACATAAGTAAAATTACCAAAATTGCTGCAAAGAAGACTTCTTCATACGATTCCTTATTTGAGTGATTTCAAACAAAATAAAAAAAATATATACGTATATATTATTTTTCATTGCATTAATGCACTGGTGGCGTTCTAACTTTTCACTCCCAAAACCCGTATACACTGGTATGGAACTGCAACGGCAGATAATAACATGCCAACGTGTTAAACCGCTACAATTGCACCATAACACTCCTCCTCAAGCAGTATTATTATTTCCTCTCTGAGATCTGCGACAGTCGGTTGCCTTTGTTGTACATTTACAAAGGATGCCGGCTTCGACAACAATAACAAGTACATATACTGCCACTAGACGATAAGCTGCGCGGCTTTTTCTTTTGTTATGAACCAGGGCCGGCGCTAGTCATCTTGCCTCCCTGGGAGGTGACGGCAGATGCCGCTCTATTTCGACCCCCCCCCCCCCCCCGGTCATTACGCAGCAACGGAAAATTGAAAATCAATATATTCCTAACTAAAACATCAAAATATAAAATAAATAATGATACTTCTTATGTTATTTCAATACTATTCAGCGCAAAAGAATATCTCGCTCGATCACAGTTTTCTATAGGCTTATTTTTTTCTTCTCTTCAAATTTTGCCGCTCGGTTCGCCCTCCCCTTCCGCCGGCCCTGCTATGAACTTGGTCACCCATCAAAGCATGGCAATTTTAACACAGAAAACAATATGTATCGCATTAAGCAGCAAAAATGACAGCCTCCTCTATGCAATTTCTACAAGAACACGTGCCGGAGCCAGAGTTGAAATGATGTTGGAGCCACATAATTTATTTATTTTGAATAATTCCAAAATTATGAAATATGAACAATTTGTTGCTGCTGTTCGCTGCTCTCTTGCCAAAATGCTTTATTGGGATGCTAACACCATGACTGGCTTCCTCCTTCATGAACTCGTGCACGTTGCTTAGAATTTCCCGAGCTTGGCTATGCAAGGTTTTTGATTTCAACTTCGACAGAACTGGAGGCATTATGGAATTTGACGTTCATTAGCAAACACACACTTTTACATACACACACGCAATACACGCACACAACGTCAAACCGGTCAAATACTTAGTATAAAATAAAAATATGGTGCTTCCAATCCAACAAAACTCACCGCCACTTTACCTGCCTTTTCCCCTTCCGTGACAGAAATAGTGCGTCATTATTACAGTTGGCAACACTAGTTACTAGCTAGCCAATGAACATGCACTGCATAAAAGAAGCAAGCACTACGCCGTGCTATATTGCCACATTAGCGTCCCTACCGAACGGTGGGAACCGCGAGCTGGAGCGCTATTCAATTGTTTTCAATGATGTTTGCGCGAGTGTGTCCAGGAATGGAATGACAATGTGGCAACAATACCGAAGGTTTTCGAGCAGGGTAGAACACATGATGCTAAGAGAGAGGGAGACGAAACGAAAACTCGTTTCTACGCAACGGCAAATTTACGTGTGTGGCACTCTACACACGCCGAACTTCTGGAATTTGATCAAATGCGTTATAATTATGCATTTCGAGTTTGCACGTTTCCCTAAAATGCCAAGTTTTGAAGTATCTAGTAAAAATATGCATTTCATTTTTCTACAGAGGTACAAAAATAATCAAACTTAAAGTACACAAAATATCAAAATTATATGTACAGTCAATTATGAACTGAATGCTGTTAAGTTCGTGAAAATTGGGAGAAAAACTACACTTTTCAGTGATTTCTTTATGATAGTAAGAAAGCAAAGTTAAGATTAATTTTCAGATAACGCTTATTAAAATGTAGATACTTGAAGCTTTCCAATGAGGTATATTTAACTTTTTTCCTCCCACGGAGTACAATGTTACAAGCGCGTAAACCGAGGCTCAATATTTTTGTCAGGGATAGTAGTATTTGCAACTGTTTAAATAGTATTTGTCTGTATTTTTTTGGTGATATATAGACGGTACCAACCGTCATGTCTCCTCTCGTGTCTCATCTCAACAATGAGATAGGCATCCGGTCTCATCTCGAATTTCAAAAGGCTAGTTCCGTATTATGTCTCATTTTGTTAGCAACACTCCAGGTTGCAAAGTTAATCCATCAGTGGCAGCTGATCAGTTTTTGCATTAGCAGCTGTGTGCGTGTGTATTTAAAATGTGGGATATTTTCTCTATTTAAAATATGTTATTTATTGTTATTTGGAAAAGTGATTTTCGTATTTGAAACAGAAACCCCTCCCCTCACGAGAAATTATTGGTAAATTATCTCGTCCCTACAGTAATACCTTCCGCCTACACTGAATAACATAAATATATGAAGACTTATGTTATGTACCAGCCAAATACATAAATATAACACATGTACGTCTTCATATGTTTATTTTATTCCAATTAATGATCACCAGTTGCATGTAATTGTTTACAAGAAAATTTCCGGCTGAAATTAAATGTAAATGTAAGTTAATTACTTTTCAAGCACCAGTAACTGTAGCTGAGTTACTTTTTGAAGCAAGTAATTGTAACTGTAACTAGTTATTATTTAAAAAGTAGTTTTTCAAACATTGATTCTCATCGCTTCGATCAGTTCAAGTGACAAAAAAGGCGACGCAGAATAAAAAAATGTGGTTGTAACATGCAGCAGTGTCCACGTTACAAATATGTATATAAACTCAATATTTTTCTTTTTTGTAACTATAATTCTATATGTTAATGGTTAATTACAAAGTAATGTGGAACACACCTCTTATACAAACTATTCATCCGGTTTTTTTTCTGCCAGCAAGTTGAGCTGGAAGTTTATTATCGGTGACAACAATACAGGAAAGCTAACGCTATTGTGTAAGAGCCAGGCAGACTCTACCTTATGAAAACGTTGTTTCTGTCGTGTCCCTTGGCAGACTTATATCATAATAATCCCTGATTCTTTAGCTGTAAGACAGTATTTTCAGAATTTAGTTACGTTAACGCGAAAGGAAGTTATGCCCGCGCAAAACAAAACTTGTATATAAATATTGTTGCTTCACATTTTCACGTTGTTTTTTTTTTCTTTGTTGGCATATCTTGAGGCCGTTGCAGGGAGAGAGGGGAGTTGAAAGAAGCCATACTCCCTGGTCAAATTAAATACTGAGTATAACATTTAAAATTCTATTGCATATTTATTAATCACAGAAGGGTAACAATAATAATTTTTACATGTAACTGATTATATTTCTCATTGATAATTAATTTGTATTTTATTGTGATGTAAAATTGGTGTTAAGATAAAAGTTTGTAAATCCATCACGGCACCGAGAAATCCTATATAAGCAGCGAAGCTCGGTGCCCCGTGGCCTTTTGTATTCGAACATCTGATAAATGCGGAACTCTTATAACCGTCTTTTCTTTCAACGCTCGAACTTCTGCTTTTACATCCACTTCAATATTAGAAATTAGTTCATTCTTCGATTACCTTAGGACAGTTACTTAGCTCTTCTGGTCGGAAGGCTTATATTCTCTATGTGCTATGCTCCTGGTCAGGAGATGTAATTCAGAGAGTTGTGATTGTCTTGAGATATGCCGAAATTCAGGATCGGCCGATAGACTGTTGGTAGCCAACGTTTGTAACCCTGGTCAGGATACAACTATCCTTATTCTGTGGTCACGGAAGAATTTTCGGTTCTCTGGTCAGAGGCTAGAAAGAGAAAAGGAAGTTTGATACTTAACTGGATATCGACAGAACCTAGTGGCAAGAAGGATTGTTGACTGCTTGTAGAATCTTGGTCAAGATCTATAAGTAGATTGATACCCTTTGACCAAGAATTACGACGGAACTTTCATCGAGAACTGAAGCAGCCGGATTAACCCGAACCTTGAGCCGAAGATATTCAAACCCGAAAAGTTACTGAGCCTGAAGCCAAGGCTCAATAGACTCATCAACCAAGTAACGATCCAGGGCGGATCTTACATGGTGAAGAGGGCAAAAATCAGGATTTTTTAAAATCTGAGAAAACTTGTAATTCATTTTAAAATAGCATCATCCAGTCCTATGTACAGTATATATTCTTCAAGGTTTCTTTCAGCAAAAGTCAGTTTTCGACTTATCCTGATATGATATGTCCAGTAACATATACGTATACGTATTTGGAAACAGGAGATCCAGGAGTTTTACCTAGTTAGTACGAAAATGGCGCCCACTGACCACAGATTCGTGTAGAGGACATCAAAACAAACATGTATGATATGGGCGTGGTTTTCGTTTGATATTTGGAATACGTTTTATTATCAATCTGTATTTATTCAATTTGATTGTGAGGAACACAATTGCATTCTATTTTTCTGTTCTATTAATGCATAGGTGCAAGCAAAGCCGTCCGCAAGAGTTTTTTCAGAGGACAGCAGTGATTAAATTGGGAGAATCGTGGAGTGATGCTTTCCCCCAGTTAAGATAATTCTCATAAAGCATCTCCAGCACTAGGATAATTTGCATAGGCAAGTTGGTTAGGGATGGCCAGATCCGGATCCTCGCGGATCCGAAATTCGGATCCGGTTGGTTCCGGATCCTTGGGATCCGGATCCTAAAATTTTTCGGATCCGGAATTTTCGGTTCCGGATCCGGATCCGTGAATCCAGAATTTTCAGTTCCGGAACCGGATCCGTGAATCCAGAATTTTCAGTTCCAGATCCGGATCCGCATCCATGGTTCCGGAATTTTCGGATCCGCGAATCTGGATTTGGGCAGAAGGGTTAAGGAAATGTCTGAGAAGTGCCAATGTAGGATTCGTGTCCTGGCAACCAATGGTTTATGACTTGTCACTCACTAATTGCACCGCGATACGGGAACGAGAACTCAAGGAAGAGCTGTGCCCGCCGAACTAAAACATATGTTGTTGTTACCGCGGTGCAGGATAGGCGAATTCAAAAAAGAGGACTCCATGATATGGACTGAAATTTAATTCCAGATTTGACCTTTCTATTAAATATGCCAGTGACAGATTTTGATCTGTCTCATCCCGGAAAATATTATTTTCTTGTCTAGTCCCACATGGACACTGTTCGAGACTTTGGCATGTCTCCTCTCGAGAGACGCGACCTCATCTTCTCTTGCCTTGTCTGGCTAATGAACAACACTAATGGGCGGGGCACATGTGTTCAGTTTCATCATAGCATTACCTACTTACTTACAACACTATGGTCAGGGATCCCCTTACGGCGTAGTGGTAAGATCATTGCCTTGTAATCTGGTTCTATACCCGGTGGAGGCACCTAGAGTTTCAGATCCCACTTTAAACTGTAGCCTTCTGTTCATAAAGTGGACTTAAAACAACAAATCAAACAAGCAAACAAACAACACTATTGTCAATGCTGTAGTTTTGAGTTTCTTGACATCATTGACGTCTAAAATACTCTTCGCACTTCATTTTACCGTACAAAAAATTGCACGAAATTCTACCACTGGTGACAGTTCTGTAAACAGAGCATTATTCTTCCATTTAGTTCATAATACTTGACCCTAATTATGTTCAAGACAGCAACTCAAGCACAGAGGAAGAAATACATAAGTACTTATCTGACACACCTGATAAGGCCTTCAGAGAACCCACTATCCTGGTGGAAAAAATGAGCATCATCTCCCAAATCTCTTCAAATTATCAAGAAAATATCTCACAATCCCTGCAGCGTCTGTTCCAGCTGAAAGAGTTTTCTCTACAGCTGGATTAGTTATTAATGCCAATAGAAGCTGCCTTACGCCTGAACATGCAGGCAAATTAATATTTCTCAACAGAAATTTGCGAAGTATATACAACAAATGAACAGCTACCAACCTAATTTACTTGTGTCCTAGTTTAGTACAGTAAACCCTCGTTAACACGAATATCAAGGGACCAAAAATCAAAAGTTCGTGTTAACCATTTACAATACGTATTATGTATGGCATCATAGAAAACACTACTACAGTACTACAGTAATTAACTTAAAAAAACACTCACAGATCATTTTCTGTGAATAATTCCTGAATATTGCGCTTGCAGACGGGACCAACTGTACTCATAGCTTCCGTAAAACTAGCGGTCAATTCGAATGTTGCAGCAATACGTTCTAAAGTGTCCAATAGAATAGAAAAAGCACATCTGAACACAAAACTGAATGTATTGGTGAAATACGTAGAAGCTCATTGTTGACGCGATGATCGCGATTGTACAGAAATTACACCGAAGTTTTAATCTTGATGTCACTCGTACTGGCTATGTTTTAAAGAATAGAAAAACACATTTGAACACATTCTTGATCTGAACCTGTTGCTTACAATACTGTATAAGTTGATTGTTGACAAGATGATAGATATTGTTGAGCAATTTCTTACATACCTAGCAGAGGAAAGACAGAGGAATAACAGAAAAAAATTACGAAAAACTTTGAAAGTTCGTGTTAAATGAGATCTAATGACGCAACGAACTAAAAAACAGTTCGTAATTCGTTGTAACCGAAATTCGCGTTAACCGATAAAACTTTCTATAAGATATAATACAATCCCTGCCGGGATCAACATTTTCTTCATGTTAACCGAGTGTTCGTCTTAAGCAAGTTTGTGTTAACGAGGGTTTACTGTAATTGCATATTGTAAAAATTGAAGACTCCTTCAGAAACATAACGTAATATCACAACTTCTTTCTCAAACAGCAGTTCCATTTATTTATTCTGCTGGATGTTTTTATTCTCTTTGCATGCTACATTGTACTTGTAGTATGTAAACTTAAAAGTATTTGTAATTTTCTGTAACTTTTTTAAACACATATATGATATATCCAATCACTAATTTCAAAACTACACAACCAATAAGATGATTTTGTGCCTTAGTTTTTGAGATACATGAAATGTTTGTGTTTTGAAAATTGTTGTCTGTGGACATCGAATGTTTTTCATACATCCTTCTGAATATATACTTTTATTTTATACTATTTCAGCAGAAAAAGTTATTATATACTTGAAAAGAACCGTAACAAAGTTTCACGTTCCTATTTAGAATGTTCAAGTCAGGCTCAATCTTGCAAGGTACAATATGCAACTTGTGACCCTTATCATGAGTTTTCATGTGGTGATGTTGTATGTCTGTAACATTTATTTTCTATATTGATATGTTATGTTATTGTAATATTTTATTAACGATAGACATGTGTAATGATAAGGTAATTACGCATTATATTTTTTTTATATATATATAATTTATTATTTCGTCTTCCTTTCCATGTCAAAGTTAAGACAATGGAGAAAGTTTTACATAATCATTAATATTTGCGACACATGACCGCTTCTTTGGAAAGTAAGAATGTGTATATAACATATTGTTACCTACTAATATACATATATAATTATATATATATATATATATATATATATATATATATATATATATATAGTGTGTGTGTGTGTGTGTGTGCACGTGCGCGATTTGTAATTAATACACATAATCTTACACTTTATAATTATATAACACCATATATAATTTTTAAAACTGTAACTGTAGAACAATTGTATAATTTTTGTACAACATTTCTATCTTGTTAAATGTGTTAAAGGTTTCATCCTGGAATGGAATGTCTCACATTTATGTGTGTTTCCATTTCCAATACATTCGAATGAATACATATTCGTTTCAATGGCATTTAAAAAATCACCTCTGACATTTTATGTTAAACAAGTAAGATTATTTTTGTGCACGAGTGTGTTAGCCGATGCGTATGCAAACTATTTTAGGAACAACACTTGAAAAAAGATCTTGTAGGACTAACTAATGAAAAATCTCTTTGTAATCGAAGATCATAATACGTTTTAACGTGTGGTAATATTATAATGGGATTGATATACTAAACTCTCGGTTCCGGTTCCAGATCCAAACGGATCCAACTTTTTCGGATCCGGATCGGGAACTTTCGGATCCGGATCCAAACTGATCCGTATTTTTCAGATCCGGATTCGTTTGGCCATCCCTACCTTGGATGCAAGACAAAAGCATAAATGATGATGTAGATTTGGTCCTGTACATATAATTGCATACATATAAATACGGTAAATATAGGTTAAAACAACAACTAAATTAATTCCCCTTTTCCGCAACTTAGAAATAGTTTTTCCCGAGAGCAATAAAAATGAAAAGAAACTCAGAAAAAGAACAAATCTCACGTTTGCGGGGACAGTTTCTCGGATGGAACCGCAAAGTATTTTCGTGTATTTCACCTAATAAATAAAATATAAACAACCAAAAATTAATTATTACTACAATTAATCCAAGTTTACATCTCGACAGATGTGTATTACTTTAAGATGTTTAAAATCAGTTCTTTTTAATCGATGTGTAACATAACGCACGTATTCACAAGAAAAGCATATTGGACTGTGAACATTGTAAAGAAAGAGTGATTCAAGTTCTGCGCTGCAATGGCTCTCTCGAATCGCGGCTGAAGAGCAAGTGGGTGGTGACAAGTTCGACATGACGTCATTTTCCCTCCTGGTGGTTGATTTGCCAATCTAATTGGAAGGAAGGGATTGTGATCATTCGACTTTGAATGACAATACCCCAGAAGATTTACAACATAACATTCATAAAATAACGCCAGGAACTTTACTTTTCTCAACTGGATTTTTATATTTGTAAATATAAAATTATTTTACATTGAGTTCCTTGCCAGGGTTTCTTCTTTACAAATTTTGCCGACGTTAGCAAAAATAAAAATATCACTATTCTTATACCGTCCTTTTAACTATTCATGTAATAAAAATATAATATTAATTAATTTGAATATTTTAATTAATACTATTTTATGAACTTAATATAATTATAAGTATTTTTGTTTAAACATTATTATTATTATTATTATTATTAGAGCGTCTGACTACCATGCGAGAGACCCACCTGTTTAAGTGACTCCAGCGTTCACCAGCGTCGTATAAAGTGGCTACCTGGAGGAAACTGGGGGTAAAGGCTGCCAGGGACGTGGTGCTGATCACATCACCCTCACCTTCGGCCGTGATCAAGAAAGTGTGGGGCCATAATTCATGGCGTGGTGCAAAGCAATTGGGAGCGCTTTATTATTATTATTATTTTGAAACATTTGGTTCGGAGCCTCCCTCCCCCTTCTAAAACATATTCCAGATACGTGCCTGCTTGAACTCCCCGCGGTACATTTCAATGCACGTTTAAAGTTGCCACACAAATTCGGAAGTTTAATGTAGTTACTTACTGTGTTTATTAACTTATTTATTTACATAAAATTGGGACGGTAATCTGTGGAGCAGGAGACAGAAAACAATTCCTCTGCGCAAGTAGTGACTCGAGAGGGAAAGGAATGAGTGGTGAAGTAGATTGTACATCTCATTATTATGCATCTAAACACCATACAAAATTTTATTGTTTCTTGATTTACGTGAAGTATTACAAATAATTCGTCTCTCGTGAAATGCCAGAGCAGCATTTCTCGCATTGTTGTGTTATTGCAGGTAATGTTTCAAAATAATGTATATGTAATGTGTGTGTTCCTCGAAAATGACTATTTTTAATTCACTGTGGACAGACTGCATTTTACGGCGAACTTACATATTCTTGTATATCCTCTTCCGCCTACAGAAAACAAGAAAGACTTGATAAATATATCACTAGCGTACGCAAAGGGGGTCTGATGAGGCTAAAGATCCCTCCGGAATTTTGAGAAAATCAACACTTTCAAATAAAAACAGTGAAGATCTCGGGAAAAACCAGTGTGTTAAATGCAACCCCCTTAAAATGACCCCCTATTTATTGCCATTTTTGAGAGTGTATGCTTCTAAATATACGAAATATTCTATTGCGTATGCAATCCCCTAGAAAGTCCCTCCCGAAAAAAAAATCCTGCGTACGCCCGTGAAATATATGTTCTTCAGGCTAATTTTGCAAATATCCCCATCTACTTCACCATTCATTATTTTCTTCGCTCCTTGTTAAAGAAGATGCTCTGAAAATACTTGATTAGAACTGTTTTTGTTAAATTAAATAAACAGCACCAGTATTTTTTTAAATACTGAATTGTTTAATTGCCTGATAAAGTGCGATGGGCCAGTGTTGGAAGTGTAACCTTGTAATAAGAAGTCCCAGGTCGGATCACATTTAAGCCAGTGAGGATAAACAAAACAAAGATTTGGCTAACATATGTTTGTAATGATATCGTATATTATTAAGAATGTACTTTTACAAGAATGTATTGTATTTAGTATTTGTACTACAATTTTAATTATTTGAAAATAATATTGTGTTGCTTACAAAAATGTTAAAAATGATGTAACAATGACGAAACCATGGATTATTGTCATTTCTTAAGGTGAATAATCAATCAATCGAATCAAATCAATCAATCCTTTTGCTGCAAATGATGACCAATTTAATGGCAATTTTATTTTCATCAGAATTGTAGAGGACAAGCAGTCCTCCTACTGCGACATTTCCTCAATGAATTCCATTAAATTCAATAAATAAATGTGTAAATTCGTATTTTCATGCTTCATAAAAATAAATAGCTTGAAAGAGATTGTCCATTAGCTTTTTTTTTCCATACTTCGTGATAACCAAACATTTCAAAACCAGAACAATGGAAGCCAGTTTTCTGCTTGCATTCGACAATCACTTCTCAAGCGCTGCGTTAAATTAAGACAAGGGCAGAAGGAAAAGAGGCATTATGAAGAAGGAATGTCGACACGCCTTGTTGAATTTTAAGAGCAGTTAAAAAGAATCTTCGTATTTCTCGCATCCAGTGTATCAGAATAAAAACCACGAGCGATATAAATTCCAAAGTATTTGTCCAAACAAACACCAGTAGACACACTTCTGCTCCAGGTCCCCATATTTTGAGGTCCTTGAAGACTGCCAGTGTCCTGTGAAAGAAGCAACATGGGAAAATTCAACTGGGCCTTTACCCTTACTGTCATACAGGTATGAAACTAAAAATTGTATTTGAAATTATGTTAATTCTTCTACTTGCTATACTTTCGCAGGTATTTTATCCCTGGCTTTCTCGAAGATAAAGTTATTCAGAGAAGAATCGTGTTGTGCAAATAACTTTACGCGAAGAAGAATTTTATTTGTTTCTTTGTAATCTTGCACGGATTTATACATATTTGGAAGCCTATGTCTGACGGCATATAGAGGACACCAATTCACAGCTTCTGTTATAACTTGTAGGCCAAGTTGTCAGATTGTTAGTTATACTTTGTAGTCAGTCAGGTCAAGTCGCCTGTGGAGCGGCGGCTAGCGTTCCGGGCAGTGGGAGCTTGTCTACCGGCAAACTGGATGCAACATCCGCTTAATGCAATAAGTTCGTACAATTACATTAACAGTACCTTGTTACAAGAGGTGTTGGAAATGTTATTCTCCTGCATCCACACATTTACGGCATGTTTTAAGGAAAGTCTACCGGCAAACTGGATGCAACATCCGCTTAATGAAATAAGTTCGTACAATTACATTAACAGTACCTTGTTACAAGAGGTGTTGGAAATGTTATTCTCCTGCATCCACACATTTACGGCATGTTTTAAGGAAAATTTCACTAGCACGTACAAATTTCTCTTCTGAAGTTGCTTCAGTTTCTCTCCTGATGTTTAAAAGCTTGGTAGCTCGCCATGTAGACGTTATGGAAATGTCTTCGTTTCTTGTGCAAGGCGCCTGAGGACGTTCCAATCGTGCTCCAACACGCCGTTTCACCCTTAGCTTCTTATCAAGAACAGACCCTGTTTCGCTAAATTTGTTCACAAGTTTTCGAACACTGTCTCTGTGTGGAACAGGAACATCTGGGAATTCTGCTACAAGAATTCGTAATGACATAAGAGTCGTCCATAAATAATCGTTGTTTTAAATTGTACGTATAGCATGGCATTTTTACACTGCAGGAAAACACCAGTAAATCTCTTGTATTGTTTGATTGATTTGCTTTATTTTGCTTCGCTCTTGTACCCCTTTTGGCTAATTTGAGAAGATGGAGATTAGTGATGATATGATGAAATTGATGAATGGACACTCACAAACATCCATGCCCAGGCCGGGATTCTAACCCGGGTCCCCGGGCGTCATAGCGCGATGTGCTGACCACTCCGCCACGGGGGCCGGGCTTTTGAGTTGATTTGAGTTGGTGTTTTAAGTCCACTTTATGCACTATAAGGCTAATCGGGACTGGACCTACGGTTTAAAGTGGGATCCGAACCACTGTGCCATGTGCCTCCACCGGGTATCGAAACGGGGGCCGGGCATGTAAAACACTTGTTAACACCTTAACACTTCACAAACACCAGCTTGTGTATGCCAAGGTCAGCGTAAAGCTGTGGGTCTAAATACCGGCAGACGCGCTCTCATTGCCCTGCCCGCTAGCAGCCGATCCAAGGGCGAGTTGACCGTAAAAAACACTGTATATATTTGCCACATTCTATTTTATGCCATAACCCTTTTCAAAGCATTTTCACCAGTAAAGGCCCCTTTGCAGATGAAGGTCCAGTCTCCTCCTAAACTAAAACAGAAGCGTTGACTACAGCCTACAAAGCTTGGTTTTTGCTTCCAATTACAAAATTGTTCATTTGATCACAACTTTCATTTCGAATAACAGTGTTAAGGAAGTTGAAAGAAAAGTTGATTTGTTTCACCAAAGGACAGAAAAGTTTGCTGTGAGATGAAAATTTTGAACTTTCTAGTATCGATAATATTCAAAAGTGAATACCAGAATATTTATTGATTGTACTATTCAATTATAACACCATTAAGCCTTGTTTCCATGATATAAAAACTAAATATTTTGACCAAAGCAGAAATTTATTTTATTATTTATTATTATGTTTTATAATAAAATAAATTTCTTCCTTGGTCAGCATATTTAGTTTTTGTAGTATTCACATTTTCTAAGCGTTTACAAGAGTATTTATTGAATTTGATCGGGTGTGCAAACGGGTTGGGCAGAGGAACTTTTTGATGGGCGTTGCCCACCCGTGGCCAACCTTGTCGCCGTCCTTGTTATGAAGCTTTGTAAGTTTCAGAGATATACGGACGACAGACACTACCGTTGCAACAATTGCTGATTAGTATCCTAAGTAGTCTAGCAATAGTAGACTACCCTGAATTTATCCTATCTTGTGAGTGAACAACCTAAATTGTCACTTGCATAAAAAATCAAGTGTTATGCATACTATTTACTTCTGTTTTCTACTGTGTCCCACCCGTGACACCAAGAAACTTTTTTTAAAGAAATTGTAATATTTTTGTTATTTCAAGTCTTTAACTGTTACATTTCTCCATCAACTTCACTAGAATATTCAAAGGTCAATTAACTTCTCTCTTTGACTAAAAAAACTAACTAACTCCCTAGCCTTCTTAAACCCGAAGGTTCATGGTTGCAGCAACACAGGCCTTCCATCTGTCCCTATCTTGAGCAAGTTCTACATACTCTTTTCCATCCCTACCGATTTCCCTTAGGTCCATCTCAACGTTCTTCCTCCATCTTCGTCTTGGTCTTCCTACAGGTCTCTTACCATCAGGTTTCCCAACAAGAATCCTGTAAACTCCTCTTTCCTCTCCCATTCGTGCCACATGGCCTGCCCACCTAAGTCTTCTTGATTTAATTATTCTAATAATATCTGGACATGAATACAAATTATGTAGTTCTAAATTATGTAACCTTCTCCACTCACCTGTCTCCTCATCCCTTTTAGGTCCAAAGATTTTCCTAAGGATCTTATTTTCAAATACTCTCAACTTATGTTCCTCTTTCAATGTAAGGGACCAAGTTTCACATCCATATAATACTACAGGCAAAATTACTGTTTTGTATATTTTAACTTTTAGTTTCTTAGATATTAAACGAGAAGACAAAAGTTTATGAAGAGAGAAGTAACATGCATTTCCTCAATTAAGCCTACTTTTTATTTCCTCTTTAATATAATTTTCATTTGTTAATATTACTCCTAAGTATTTGAATTTGGAAACTGGTTCAAACGAGTTGTTATCAATAATTAGATTTTGATTATTACCTAACACTTGGTTTCGGCCTGTAAGCATATATTTAGTTTTCTCTTTGTTAACTACCAAACCTATCTCTTTAGAAGTTTTGAAAAATATTTTAGCATTATTCTTAATTGTATTCACATCATCCCCCAGTAAGTCTACATCATATGCATATGCTAACAACTGAGTCCTTCTTTAGTTTCTTTTACCTTCCTAATAGCATATTCTAAGGCAAAATTAAAGAGCAATGGAGATAATGCATCTCCTTGTTTTAACCCATCATGAATTGTAAACTTGTCAGACATATTAATACCCACACAAATTTTACTTTCTGTTTCACTGGTGCATATTTTTATCATACTAACAAGCTTCTTAGGTATTCCAAACTCTACTAATATATTATATAATTTATCTCTTTTGACCGAATCATATGCTTTTTTGAAATCAATGAATATCTGATGGACATTTTGATTATATTCCCACTTCTTTTCAAGTGTCTGTCTGATGTGAAAAATTTGATCTGTAGTTGATCTGTTACGTTTAAATCCACATTGATGATCACCTATAATTTCATTAGCATATGGGGTTAGTCTTGTTAAAATAATGTTAGATAATATTTTATATGTTGATGAGAGTAGAGAAATTCCACGTTAATTATTGCGGTTCATTTTATCACCTTTTTTATACACAGGAACAATTATGGATTCTTTCCACTGTTGAGGGATTTCTTCTTTATTCCATATTAAACAAATTAATTTATGAATTTGACATATTAATGAATTTCCACCATATTTAATTAACTCAGCTGGTATTAAATCAATGCCAGGTGCTTTGTTATTCTTTAGCCGTTTAATAGCATCTTTAACTTCAGTCAAGTTAGGTTCTGGAACTAAAGGTTCTGCTGTGTGTACTTCATTTGCTTCTGATTTATCTCCTACATGGACATTTAAAAGGTCATTAAAGTAGTTCTTCCATCTATTTAGAATATCGCTTGGGTCAGCTAGAAAATCACCGTCTTTATCTTTTATCAAGTTTACTTTAGGTTGCCACCCCTTTCTGAACTCATTTACACCTTTATATAAATCTCTGATATTTTTATTTTTGCTGTTTGTTTCAATTTTGTTAATTTTGCTTTTCAAGTAATCTCTTTTTTTTTACTTCTAAACGTGCGGTTAACTTCTCGCTTTATTCTATTATAATTGTTTAGATTTGTATCATCAGAGTTATTTAACCACCTAAGTCTAGCCTGATTTCTTATTTCTATTAGATTATGACATTCATTATCAAACCATGGCTTACTTTTTCTCGGTTTATGGTATCCTATACTTTCTTTAGCTGCTGATTCTATTGCATTACGTAAAAAGGTAAAAGTAGAGTAAAGTGTTCCCCTGTGCTTAGCACCACGCCATGAAGGCGTATAGGGGGTGTGGGGGTAACGCCCCACACTTTCTTGATCCGGTCGTGAGTGGGGGTGATGTGATCAGCACCACGCCCCTGACCGCCTTTACCCCCCAGGGTTTCCCCCAGGTACCTATGTTATTCGACGCTGGGTGGGCGCAGGGGCCGCTTCCAACGTTAGAAAAGTTCCCGGATTTGATCCGTCCTGGGATCGAACCCGGGACCTTGAGCATGGTAGTCAGACGCGTTACCGACTGAGCCACCGCGGCCACATTGCATTACGTATGTGCTCCCAATTCTTATTTACGTCTGTTTCATTTATATTTTCATCATCATTTAAATCCTGCAAAACATCAAATCTATTTGACAGTTAATTTGGTAATCTTTCTTAATTCTTTCATCAGTAAACTTTCCTGTATCAAATTTTAGAACTTTTAGATTTTGTTGCTTATGATTTATCACTGAGAGTCTCTCTCTTAATTTAGCAATTACCAAATAATGGTCACTGGCACAGTCAGCACCTCTATGTGTACGGACGTCAATTATACTAGTATGCCTTCTCTTATCAATGAGAATATGATCTATCTGATTATGAGTTTTACCATCTGGAGAAGACCAGGTATATTTATGGATATCTTTATGTTTAAAAGTGGTACTTTTCACAATTAAATTCTTTGAGGTTGCAAAAGTAATCAATCTTATACCATTATCATTACTTAATTCATGAAGACTTTCTTTACCAATCGTGGGTTTAAATGTCTCTTCTTTCCCAATCTGTGCATTACAGTCACCTAACAGAATTTTCATATCATACTGAGAAAATTTATCAAAGACCTGTTCTAACTCTGTATAAAAATCATCTTTAGTATTATCATCTTTATCTTCCGTTGGTGCATGTACGTTTATTAAAATAATTTTACACCACCTACCCTGTAAAACTGCATATGATATCCTATCATTAATAAATTCTACTGTTTTAAGAGCAGAGATAATTCTATTATTTATGAAAAAGCCTGTTCCAAAATTATGATTTTCAGTACCACCATAGAAAAAAGTATAATTTTTAGTTTTACAATTCCCTTCTTCTGGCCACCTAACTTCCTGGACAGCTACTACATCTAATTTATACTTCACTATCTCATTAACTGTACACTGAAATGCCCCAGGCCGATAAAGGCTCAGGACATTCCAGGTGCCTAATTTAATATCCTTATTCCTAACGTAGATCTTATCCTTAGTCCAGGGACCTCCCAAAGTAGTCCCCACCCGGAGATCCGAACGGGGGACTATTTTACCTCCGGAATATTTTACCTTTGGAACATCCATGGCCTTATATTGCTGATTCTTGACATCTTTTTTTACAGTGCAGAGTTGTCAGCTCTACGCCTAACTCCCAATATGAATGGAGGTTACTAGACAGCACAACTACAACACAAGACACATACATACACACCACCGATACTACACAAGGCAAACAGAAACACATTAGACAGCATAACTACTACACAAGATAAACACAAACACACTAGGCAGCATAACTACGAGAGTCACTATTTATATTTTGAGCCTTGGCAACACTGATTGAAGTCAGGCGCGATTTGAAGTTTGCACGGAATCGTCTGGAATTATTGACCATAACGTACTTCAAATGTTTTGTCAATAGCTTCATTTGTGTTGTTTATGTTGCCTTGGAGTTTAACCTCTCTTTGCCTTAAGTAATTTATTTTTCATCGTTTGAAAATCCACAGAAAAAAGAAATAATAAATTTCTTATTAAGTTAAGAGGCAGTGTTTTATCTGTGCCACCCGTGACACAAAGTTGTTCAGTTGTAGCTGTAAATGTGGGAACACGTTCTGAAGGTACTTATGTTTTATCAACAGTGTTAAGTTTTATAATTCATGTCAAAGAAACTATTTAACTATCAGTAGTCCGTGTGACCCACCCATGACGATGGAATGACACTACGCCTACACTAAAATTTTCAAAAATCGAGCCCAAAGAATGGGACGAGGTCTTGGTACGCCTTCGATGAGTCCAAAATGCCTCTGATCATACTTTCCTTGCTCTTGGTATCAACGCAGATCATCAGGACAAGACTTAACCCACTCAAAACTGTTTTTCAAATCCGTTCACCACATCTGAAGTTAAGCGAGAAAACCATATTAAAACATGGTAGACATAGACTACTACATTTTGAAATCCCAAAGACCAGTGACAAGTCACTCCCTATATACTTGGTGACTCGAAAGATGTCCTCTTCTAAAATCCATCTGAATTCGACGCTTCACTTCGACCGTTCAGCACAGTTTATTTAGACGTATGGTTTGCGCCTGTTGGGGAATAGAACCAGGAGGAATGAAAGGAAGAAAATGATTTCGATAAATTCTGTCAAGTTGGTACTAGAACCGCCAAGTATACGTAAGCCTGCCGAGAGAGTTTCTCATCTCTTTAACCAATGAGTTTTTCCCTACAATATTGAAATGGAAATTTTATGAGAATATCGAAACGTAACATCTCATTCTGATGGAAAAGAATGAATTTCTGGATTCAGCGAGTGATGTCAGAAATTAAGCAAGATAAAATGTATTATTACGTTGGAAAGGCAAAATAGTTTAAGTGCACGATTTTTTGTTGTTCTTTATACCAAAAAGTCGAATGAGAGCATTTCCTGTTACTTCCCTGAGAAGGTACAACAAAACTATTAGTCATATTCGATTCCTTTCAGTGGCTTTAAGTCTTCATATTTGGTAGAGTAGATTTAATAGATGTAGGACTATTTTTTCTTTGTGACAAAAACGTATCGCGTCATTTGACAAGGTAATTTTGAGGACGGAGTTGCTGTTTCCGCATTGAGTATTGAATAATACGGTGAGCAAGGGAGCATTAGTTGCTAACATTAAACAAAAAGGGGGAGAGGAGGGGCAAATTCCTTTCTCGCCGAGAAATCTACACGTACGGCTTCAGTGGACTGAAAATTTCATCTTAAATAGCAGTTCTTGGCTTGCTCAGTATCATACTAGCAATGTTCGTAATTACAGCCACGATAAAGCATAAAAATAATAGAAAAACATTTTCCGACGTCCAGTATTCCGTGCCCTTAAATTCTTCTGCACTGCGTCGTTTCCCGGTTTCGAATTATACAGAAATAGACTGTACTAATTTGACAATGTTGTTTAATATAAATGTATATTGTCATCATAAATATAAATGTAGAACTCCTTCAAATAGCTCGTCGTCGCCTTTCTGTTCATAAAGTGGATTTAAAACATCAACTCAATCAATAATTTAAGTAGCTATGAAAAATATGTAAAATTTAATTAATATGAAATTCGAGAACATTTCGCTTTTCCCGTCGGGACAGAGGCGTCGCAAAGATTTTTGGTGAAGAAAAATATCGCAAAATATAGGATCGGTCGCTTAAAAATAGGTAGAACACCCCTTGTCAAGTTCCGGAACACGCTACTGAGTGGGAGGGCTTCCCCTATGGCACTATCTTCAAGAAGTTCCGGATTCGATACCCGGAGGAAGCACATAGTGGTTCAAATCCTACTTTAAACTGTAGATCCAGTCCCGATTAGTCTTTCTGTTCATAAAGCAGGCTTTAAAACTCAAACTCAAGCCACTGAGAAGGGACTTTCTTTGAATGAGTTGTCAACATTGAATGATACACATGCGTACGACTGCACTGGGCGTCGCAATAAGCGTCTTTGGTTTTAACTCCCGAGAATCGTTAAAAGAAAGTGGATACACCTAAAATGAAACATGTTATTCTTAGCACATTTCCATTGTGTCTCATTTGTCTGAAGAAAACCTCGTTTCACACTCAAAATTAAACTTTTGGAGTAGAATCGAAGATCGAAGGTTACATTTTTGCGAACAACCATGTCATTGTGTGGCCAATCGTTTTCCTCCTCTTCTCTACCAACAATAGACATTTTTTCTGCCTTATTGGTTCTTTTGTTCTTCACGGTGTTTCAATGAATCGATACAAGGTACGACTGTATCGCTTAACGTTTTCTCAGAGGGAACGGATCATAAACACGAAGTGAAAAAATTACGGTCTTAAGCAAATTCTCCTCTCAAGCAGTGCAGACAATGGCTAAGCACACGAACGGAATTTAAAGATATCCCTTACAATGCAGGCGATTTCAACGGCAGTTTTCCATGGCATTTTTGTCTGTTTTATTACTACACGAATTTATAATACATAACGGTGAGACTAAACTTGTGTCTCACATGAACAAAGTTTGAACTATTTACTGGAGAGAAGCAGACTACTTTTTTAAATAGGAACGTATTCAAGTTATTTATAATTTCTCATAAAAATATATATATTGACTTATATTACTTACTAGCTGATTGCCCGGCGTTGCCCGAGTATTCATTTATACCAATCTTCTATTAGACTTAGAGTTGAACGGCATTGGGAGTGTCACTATTCATCTTAGCGACCACGAAAACTATGGATTCCACACTAACATTGGTCGTTTTATATGCCACCCCCTTCCCACCCCCAACCACTAGGGGCGCAAGGGGTGTCTTTCCTCCACAGTATTTCTTTCCAGATTGTAAGTCATATGCGTACCAAGTTTGGTCATCGTGAACCAATTAGCTTAGCGACTCCGAAAACTATGGATTCGACACTAATGTAGGTCGTTTTCGATTATGTTTACATGTCACCCACTTCCCACCCCACCCTAGAGGTGCCAGAGCTGTCTTACCCCAACAGTATTTCTTTCCAGATAGCACGTGATACGTGTACCAAGTTTGGTGGAAATCCAGGCGTTCGAGAGTTATGCCGGAACAAACATACACACACACACACATACTCGTACATCCATATAGAAGATTACAAGGACAGCATTGTTCATAGATTATACCATACGATATGAAAATTTTAAGGACTGCCAATAAAGTACGGATCCAATACTAAATGGTAAAAGTCCCTATATTGATTATGTAACTTGGTGACTGGTACGTCTTCGAAAAATTAACTATCTAGTTAGAAATGTAATTTATAAAACCTGTTTGAAATTAGGATTGGCCAAAAAAATTCCAATTATGGATTCCTGGAAAAACCAGGAAAACGGGTAAATTATGGTATTATTACAATTCAGGCGAAATGGAAAACTTCAAGAATTCTAAACATTTCTAAAGTAAGGAAAATCTGGATATTGTTTAAGCTCCCCGGAGAGCAGTATCGTAACATCCCAGCTCGATATCGTGCCTAATCTTACACAAACGTGTCCAAACTTGCCCAGCATCTCCACCTCTTATCTGGCCCCTTTCGAGACCGTCATTGCAAGCGAGTGATACAGTTTAGGGGATGAGCTACTCCCCCATTGGATCGATCCCCCGTTCTTCAGGGTAGAACGCTACGGTAGGGAAATGAGAAAGTATCACAAATTGATTACACATGTAATTTTAATTGCGTGAGTATTAGGTTTCTAAATTTAATTTGATAAATATCAAATTTCAATTTTGTTCCGTTCTTTTCTAGTTAGGAAAAGATTTCGTAATTTGTTCCTCATTCTTTGAAACAAGTCTACTCTTCACCAAAACCTGTTCGTAATCACATTGCTTCCACATTCTTTGCGACCATAGCCGGGTAATGAAGGGTGTCCGATCTCACGGCGGTAACAGGAATGGACAAGGGGAATGCTTAAGAAGTCCGAACATTGGAACCGACATTGGAACTCATTTTGTCCATCCTTCGAGTAGTAATTTCATACAAATATCCAAACCCACGCACCCTTACACTTCCCTTTTCTTTTGAAAATCAGTTCGTTTTCCTTAGATGTAGCATTTGTACAGTTTTGTTTTTAGTACCATCAAGCCGTTATTGTATTACTAAGTTCTAAATGAAATGTTGTGTGGGTTAATTGTAACAGTATTGAGATAATGAATAATAAATAAATAAAAGACGCAGCTGTTATTTTAATGTGTAATTTGTATAGGAATGAGACTGTAAAACAAGGTACACTCTCTACCCTGTACAAATTATATCATTCAACTGAGAACGCTGAATCGTTAAAAGTCAGCTTAGAAATAAAAAAAAAATCGAAAATGATGTAAGGGCGACCAAATTCTGAGTGAGTGTAAGAAGGTAAGGATACCCGCATTGTTGGACTTTCTAGACGAGCAACCCAAACTAAAATTCTGGGATCTCCTCAAAACATTGATACTTTGAGCCTTTTTATCTATAACAACTAGTATTATCACTCTTACAGTGATTTATAAATTCGTATACATCATTAATGTTACATACTATTCATTTATTTTTACCTTGTTTGTTGTAAATGGTATTTTATTTGAAACGACCGAAAATTTTAAGTAAGTTGCAGACTCAAAACAAATTACGGATTCACATTTCTAACTCTCAAAACTGCAAATACTTTTGTTTGCACAAGGAGAATACGGACCCACCTAGTTATCAGAATAAGGAAAGACCTCGCCATCTAAGTACTGACGAACGTTCTATGGATTAACGAGATTTCTACTGCACCTATCTACTGCCTAGACAAGCCACAGTCGGGTTTGGAGGAAAGTCGGTCAAACATTTTCTGGGTGGGTTAACAACTTTCAATATTTCACTAAGAGAAGAAGTAAGAAGAGAGATTACGTGATCCTTCAGAAGGTAGCCTTCACTTTCGCTTGAAATAACGTTTATTTTTTCACATTAGTCGTGTTGTCGTTGTTTTCTCCATTCCTTCTATTCCACCCAGAAACTCAGAAAAACACATTAACAAACTACGTAAAAGCTGAGTGCCTTACATTTGCTTTCTCCTAAGATATTCGTTGTCCCCCGTGGCGGAGTGGTTAACACATTTCGCTACGACGCCAGGGGTCCCAGGTTCGAATCCTGGCCTGGTCATGGATGTTTGTGAGTGCCCATTCATCAGTTTCATCACATCATCACTCATCCCCTTCTTCGCAAAATAGCCAAAAGTGGCACAAAAAGCGAAGTAAAATAAAGCAAATCAATCAATCAATCCTAAGATATTTCTTATATATATTATGTTGATTTATACATATAAATTAATTGTTGTTCGTTTTATTTCAGTTCATTATACTAACGACTGACAGTGCGGCTTTGTACTATGATTACGCTCGTAAGTATATTTGTTGCATTGTTGTTTGTGAATAAAAGCAGCTGAGAATAGGCAACCATCTATTCCAAAGTAGAAATGGACCACAGTTTTAAAGAAAACTAGGAACCACTGTGAAATGTGTCTCACTGAAAATCGACTCTCGGAAGCCCAGTTACAACGTGGCTGTTTTACGATAACGCGATCTGGGAGGCCCTGCAAAGTGTAGCAACATCTGAAAATGAGATGTATAATTACTGTATATTCCAACTTTCACGGCTTATTAAATGATAACATAATATAAGGTACAGATCGACAAATACAAGCGATTATCGTAATTAGTGATTTACAACATGGATAGGCCTCTTAAGCTCGGAGTTGGTAATGTTTTGCATCCTGTTTCTACGCAACCCAAATAACAATATTTTGTTCCATCCAAATTATTGTCAAAGCCACAGTTATTGTTGAACAAAAAACGTTTATTCAATTTTATGAATGCAAACGTTTGGTTACTAAACATGTTATTAAATATATGGATAAGATTAACACGTAAGTGTGTATAGAGTTCTATCTCATTAATCAATAGTCGAGTTTGGATAAAATTTGAAAGATAGAACTTCCTTGTTACTGCTACAAGTAATAAGTGTTTTTCAACGTAACGCCAATAACGATGAACTCAATAATAAAAGCAAGAACAACACCAAACAAACAAAACGTAATAACCAGAAAATTATCGAGGCGTAGTAGATGACAGCAATGGCAGGTTGAAGTTCTGACATGGTACGTGCATTTGACACTCACTTGTTCACCCTCGCTTTCTCCCTTTAGTTATACTGTTGCAACTGAACGTTATTTCCTTACTCAAAGAAGGATTTGACTGACCGGTTTCACCGTTCTTGCCTATGACATACATGATGCCGTGTGCGGAATCCTCTGTTTTGTAATTGAGATTTTTTTTTTATTTGATTTCACGTCATTTGATTATATGTTGCATGAAATGAACATTTATTGCTAAACTAGCACCTTTAATATTTCAATCCATAGATTAGTTACATTGCAACTGTCATTTCTTTACAGATTACGATGACCCATATGCTTCGTCAAATGCACTAGCTGCAGCATCAGGTGAGAATTTACATGTCAACCACTAATGAAATACGCTTAAGTTCTATGTTTTACTTGTCGAAAATTACCAGGAAATAAACATAATGCATAATTTAAAGTATTAACAATATAGAGTTATACAGTTACTTTTTTTTGAAAGAAGACCCCTAACTCAGTCACAGGTTATTGCTTCATATTTTGGAAAATATAAACGGTATAAATATCTTTAAAAGCATTCTAAAAACACAGCCGTGAAAGAACTTATTCTAAAATAATTGTGTGTTACAGTAGCATGATCCAAAATTCCCGAAAGGTCCCCCCCCAAGTTAGTTGCCAAAGGACCCCACACGAAGTTTACGACCCGAGCGAAATTTTCGGGCCGTACACTACACATGTTTATTTTCTCCCATAAGGATTGTTCGCCTAGAATGTAGGCATCCCAACCAAACATGCTTCAGGGCCCTTAAAGAATCTTACTACTTTATTTTTCTAAAATTAGATCAAAAGTACGCAGAAAGTCATGAAAGAGTCACAGAATACATATTCATTCCAGAAATATTTGATTGTAAACGACGATGTAGCATCGTAAACAAGATTGTCACAGAAAATGACCAAAAAACCAACGCTCGAAAGCTGCTGTTGCGGCCTGCCATGTGCTTCTATCTGTATCAGAAGGCCAGCATCATCTTCTTACGGTGGCAGAGAGAGCACCACTTGTCGGAAGTGCAGAAAACAGAAGTCATTGAGTGCACCTTTTTTCCGCAATTTTCCGGAGACGGACTTCAGTGTCAGTGTGTTACTGTGATCCTTTCAGTGCAGATCTTCATGTTCGCGTGACCCGTGTCCTTGTGTCCGTATGAAGTGAACATGCAACGATGTATGTAAATGCCGTTGACTATACAAGGAGTGGTTGTTATAGCTTGGAAGATTCCGAGAAACGCTACGAATACTGATGTTCTTCTTGAGGTGCTGTACGATGAATCTGAGAGATTTGGCGCTTTCCACGTCGGATAATTTGACAGTGTATTGACAGAGCGCTGGCCTACCTATTGTACTGTTCCTATTTCGAACTGTCGGCTGGAAAACAAAGCATCAGCAATCAGTTAAATTCTCTTCGGCTGACATCGGGCATTTTCGAGTCGCAAGGCACAGAAAATTCCTGGCGGGACGAAACAAATGAGTGTTGGATACACACCATCTTGCCAATCGTACTGTAGAACTGGGTACGGAGAGAGTTGATCACAAATCTGCAACCTTTGTGCCGGAGCACTGCACAACTACACCATGAAGCGGTGCAAAAGTGTACCCATATATGCTAGCTTGTAGCCAGCCGAAGACATGAACTCAAAGTATCTCAGGACTTGCGGGGTGTAGTATGGAAAGGTCAAAAGTCAACTAGTAAAATTTATTTATATACACGCATGTAAATAACCAGTTTAGCACATACGCACTTAGTTCCTCTCTCAGTGTTACTGGAGAGTGTTAGTAACCTTATCTAATTTAGGGGGAACTAACAAGTGCAGGTAACCAATAGGAACCTTGGTAGTCGTCACGTGCCACGCCGTCTGAGGACAACATGCGAAAGCGTCCAATCAATTGCGAGGGATGGGCCAAGGGACCGCGGTTTCACAAAGATGTTGGTATGAAAGGACGCCGCAAAGTCAATCCAGCTACTGCAAGAGAACGGTTCTGTCCCTTGGTATGTCCAGTCAGTAGTAAGAGACGGCAAGGTCTGTGAGCACCCAGGAGACTTGGCCTTGAGCCGCCACGACGTAAGGGTAGTACAAAAGGTAAAAAAGGTAAAGTGTTCCCCTGTGCATAGCACCACGCCATGAAGGCGTATAGGGGGTGTGGGGGTAACGCCCCACACTTTCTTGATCCGGTCGTGACTGGGGGTGATGTGATCAGCATCACGCCCCTGACCGCCTTTACCCCCCAGAGTTTCCCCCAGGTACCCATGTTATTCGACGCTGGGTGGGCGCCGGGGCCGCTTTCACCGTTAGAAAAGTTCCCGGATTTGAACCGGCCGGGGATCGAACCCGGGACCTTGAGCATGGTAGTCAGACGCGTTACCGACTGAGCCACCGCGGCCACTAGTACACCAAGCTCTTATGGGACAGACCAGGTAGGTACGTCTTATTCTCCTCCTTCCTTCCGGTTGCTTAGCTATTGGATTCCAGTAGGGGAAAACATCCAGACTAGATCTGGGAACCAGATCTTTCGCAGCCGGCATCTGGCAGTCGACTGAGCTCCGGGCCTTGCTGCATCGTTTATATACTCTTTGGTGGCAGCACTGAGGCGGGCGGAGAAGATCGGAACTAAGCCGATATAATAAAATATTTCTGATAATGTGGCGACCATGTAGGATCGTTAAGTGTGCCGACCACGCAGGGTCGCTAAATGTGGCGATCAAGCAGGGTCGTTACAAAGCATGGAAATTTAATATACCAAACACTTAAACAAGCTAATAAATCAACTGACAAAAGGAGACGTACGCTTGGCAACGTTGCAACGGGAGAGCGACGATACCCTTACGGTTCTTACTTTGCAACTGAGGTCGTTGGAACTCATCGAGCAACACACGCCCGAAGACGATTAGTGGACAGATGGATATGCAGCAAAAAGTAGGTCAGCCGTCAGTTGGGCCCTGAACAGTAGAAGGCAATCAAGGGTCTGTACCAAGCAGTGGCGAACTCTCTATTCGCAAGAGGAGTAGCGGAAGCTGCAAGACACCCACCCACTCCATTATATATCAAGTATGTGCGCATTATCTGTATTACAGTAGTATTATGACAATTTATCTTTCTTTTCACACAACGTTGACAAAGATATTCAATAACAGGTGACCACGCACCCCTAGACAGTGGTGGCGCGCGCTTCCCCTAGGTATATGGAGTGTCCGCCACTAGTACCACGAATGGCAAAACGTGCGTGAGCATGAGAAGAGGAGAACCAGGAAATAAGTGGAGCGAGAAGCGACGTTCTCGTCACATTTTCAATCGTGACGTAATGAAAATGATAGAAATAGAAAAAGAAAAAGTTTCTGGACATGCAAGGGAAGAAGGGAAGACCAGGATTCGTTACGAAGCCGAGCATAGGTACGCGTAACGTTAGGCGGCTAGTGCCGAACACAAAGCGAAGATGGAACAGGAACGTCGCCGAGGACGCCAGTGAAGATTTACTTGAACCGTGGAAACTGCGGGTTGTCACTGCGAGTCACTGCGTGCGGTATTGTCACGTTCCACGTACATCATTACTCTGTTGAATAAATATCTTGATAAAATCGATTTCGTAATGTGAATTGATAATGGTAATGGATTTTCAAAACAGATGTAAAGAGCTTCCAAAGAAAACCAATATTGTATTCGTAGGCTACCCAATACCAAGGAAAGGTTGTTTCGCAAGAATGATAAGAACGTTTTTCTGACAAATTATAAAAATCTGCAAATGAATAATTCTGTTTAGAACCTTTCTGCCTGCGCCGTACTAAAATTTTATCACGATCGGACCATTCATTTTTGTTTATAAAATTTCAAAGAGAGCAATCGTTTGCGAAACTAAACAAATGCACTTTTTTATTTCGCGACGATAAAAAAGAAGACATACTCGAAAAAAATGGTTAGTATAGGTTAACGCAAAATTGAATAAGCTAAATTTTGAAGTAACTCGATTCTTTGGAGGTCTACCGGTTAATTTTTAATTGGAGTCCAAACTCTAGTATCTATAATTTTTAATTCGACAGTAGATTCATTTTCCTCCTCAAATGGTAGCGAAACAGAGGAAAGGAAGAAAGTTAGCAGCAATGACGAGTACCGTCCTTTAAAATTTATGCAGGCCGTCTGTCTAGGAGATAAACCTTGGGCTGCACCGAAGAAACGCAAGATTTCGACCGACTTAGTCACTGTTTCTTCAATTAATATGTATTTATGTGACTCTTTTATGACCTTCTAGTTCAAGTTTAAAAACATATTGATCAGACCTTTTGAGGGTTTGTGGTGATACCCACATCTACACGTGTAATCCTTATGGGAAAAATAAAAAACGTGGAATACGTGTTTTTAGGTTCATTAGCACCCAACCGGGGGGTGACTTGCTTTACTCTCAACAACAAATGTATCATTTAATAAACGAGAACTTAATTTAGCTGCAAATAGACAATTTTCATAGAGAAAGCGTAATAATATTCCATAGTTTTATGAACAAGACAAATATATAAGAAGTAACATCAAAAAAAGAATGAAAACTTTCACACAACAGTCAAAAATTAACACCATCCTTTATTGGTTCACATATTTTAAATAATATTATCTTTCTTTAAGTTTCTCTTATTGTTGTTCATCCTGCCAATATTTCATGTTAGGTAAATGATGCAATGAAAATCCAAGTTGCGTCAAAAGAACGTCATACGTTTGTGCAGGAGAGATTATATTCACAGACTATTAACAGATACGAAAAATGTTAGCTCAAAGGCTTCTCTTAATACTGACTTCATCTGTTATTGTTAGGGGTGTGGAGGATCCAGAAAAGTCGGGATCGGGAAAAAAAATTCCCGTCCCGATCCCGACTTCAGGAAATGACTTCCCGACTTTTCGGGATCCCTAAGAGTCGGGAAATACCGAATGGTCATTTTAAAAAGTTGTTAATTCTCGACGTTCTCTGCATTGCAAGTCTCTGGGACTTATCGGAAGTTGTTTGTTTTTATTCCAGAAATGCAAAAACAATCACTTAAGTTGAAAGTGACGTGTAGAATTCGAGATTTTTAGAGCTTCGGTAAATTTCGAACATTTCCCGTCCCGAATGTCGGGATTAAAAACATTCCCGTTCCGATCCCGTCCCGACCAAAAAATTTCTGTCCCGCACACCCCTAGTTATTGTTGCCATATACCGCACACCTCTTCAATGACACATTACAGTTAATAAATTTAAACAATATTCAATTTATTTCAAAATCCAATAATCTAAAAATGTATTTTGTTTTTGTACCACAATTTCGTTTTAAATGCCCTGGTTGTTTACAAATGTAACACAAACTTTATTTTGGAAGAAATCACTTTTAGTGCCACTTCTGTTGTATCACTACAAGTACCTTGCATTTCTTTTCTTAGTTTGTAGTCATCTTGAAACTTGGAGAATTAAATTTTATACTTGCCTATACCTATACTAAGGGGTGCTGACAAGGTCGTAGCCTGACCCAGAAGGAATGCAGTGGGAATAATGACATTTCACAGTTACTCAACGTACTCTTCCTAACACGATGCTCGTAATTTTGCACAAAGCTTTAAAAATTTGAAGTTTGCTCCTCACACCAACGTTCCGCGGCAGTGAACATATGCAAAATGGCATCCCGTCAGATATTTCCTGAGTTGGGGTAGAAGAAAGTAAATTGACAGACCCAGATTTGAAAATATGCAGGATCATGTAGAAATTCAAAGCTAAATTTATGCAATCATAGTGAATTATGGCACGAAGGCGATCCCTTGAAATGTCCAGAGTCTGCCACACGTTTCGCTGATATGTGGCGGTCTGCGAGAATCGGGTCATGAATTTGAGCAATGATTTCCGGAACGGCCACTGTTTTATGTCTTCCTGCGAAGGGGGTGCCATCTGTCGAAAATTCACCACGTTTGAATTGTGTCACGTGGTGTGCCGTAGACTATAAGTTTACGTCTACACGCGTTGTCTACGCGTAATCTACACGAAGATTACAGTGGCTTATAGTTTACATAGTCTACTGTAGACAATGCAAACAACAGGGAAGAAAGAATTCCCAGTGATGTTCCAAAGAGAAAGTATTTATTTTCTTCAAACACGTCATAATTGTGCCTATAACCAACTTAAGACCATCCGACGTTATCCAAGTTATCACATTTCCAACAACGAGGGAGAAGGGGACTGGAAGAAAAACAAATGTCAGTCATATGTGAAAACTGGCTTTATTTTTTACACCGACAAAAATAATGGTAAAAAACGTAATTTTTCGCCTAGTTACTGCATAGAAAAGTGCACGTATCTTTAAAGCAGATCTTTCCACGCATGTGCGAAATGGTGGAACGACACTGAAGAAGTAAAACAAAGCTTGTCCATTCTACGGACATCGCAAAACGTGTCACGACAAATTTATTTTGCAATTCAATTAAATTGTATTTGAATGTAAAAATACATGAAATACTCCTTAAAACACTTTATTTCTAAATTGTGGCATGCTTCACGCTATTTTTTTACCTGCTGATGCTGGTTCCAACTGATAGCACGATGCACGATCAACGCCATGTTGGCTACATTGATTACGTCAATAACGTAGATTTCATAGTTTACATAATCTTCATTTTCTACACGTAGAATGTAGACAATCGTTGATTACGCGTAGACGCACATCACTCTGTGTCACCCACATGTTCACAGCTGCATTTGAAGGAGCGAAGTCCTACAGGGTGTTCGCCATTTCCCCATGGATCTCCTTCGGAGACACCATGGAGGAACAAATTTTTTTCACAGCTTGTGTTCGTAAATATTACTTGCTGGGCAGACATGATCACTTCATATAACTTAAAACAAGGAAAGCACATTAACGTTCTTACTCTTAAACATAGAAGGATATGAACTTTTAAGATATAATATGATCTTCCTTCAAATCGTTTTGGTACATGGTCGGGCCACGAACTTACCAGCATCACTGAATTTTTAATTTTCCAATAAATAACATTGATTAATAAGAGTTCCTTTCTATACAGGAGCCGGAAATGCACTTGCAAACGGAAATGCATATGCGGGAGGTCCAGGAGGAAATGCTCTTGCTGATAGCAATGCATATGCAGGAGGACTAGGAGGAAATGCACTTGCCAACAGCAACGCCTTAGCAGGAACTCTAAGAGGAAATGCGCTAGCCAACAGCAATGCATTTGCAGGAGGTCTCGGAGGAAATGCTGTTGCTGATAGTAATGCATACGCAGGAGGACTAGGGGGAAATGCAATCGCTAACAGCAATGCCTTAGCAGAAGGACAAGGAGGCAATGCTCTTGCCAGTGGAAACGCTTATGCAGGAGGACAAGGAGGTAATGCTCTTGCCAGTGGAAACGCTTACGCAGGAGGACAAAGAGGAAATGCACTTGCCAACAGTAATGCATTTGCAGGAGGTCTAGGAGGAAATGCACTAGCCAACAGTAATGCATTTGCAGGTGGTTTCGGAGGAAATGCTCTTGCTGATAGTAATGCATACGCAGGAGGACTAGGGGGAAATGCAATCGCCAACAGCAATGCCTTAGCAGAAGGACAAGGAGGCAATGCTCTTGCCAGTGGAAACGCTTATGCAGGAGGACAAGGAGGAAATGCACTTTCCAACAGTAATGCATTTGCAGGTGGTCTAGGAGGAAATGCTCTTGCTGATAGCAATGCATACGCAGGAGGACTAGGGGGAAATGCAATCGCCAACAGCAATGCCTTAGCAGATGGACAAGGAGGTAATGCTCTTGCCAGTGGAAACGCTTATGCAGGAGGACAAGGAGGAAATGCTCTTGCTGATAGTAATGCATACGCAGGAGGACTAGGGGGAAATGCAATCGCCAACAGCAATGCCTTAGCAGATGGGCAAGGAGGTAATGCTCTTGCCAGTGGAAACGCTTATGCAGGAGGACAAGGAGGAAATGCTCTTGCCAGTGGAAATGCATTTGCAGGAGGACAAAGAGGAAATGCAATTGCAAACAGTAATGCTATAGCAGAAGGTCAAGGAGGAAATGCACTAGCCAACAGCAATGCATTTGCTGGAGGTTACGGAGGAAATGCTCTTGCCAGTGGAAATGCATTTTCCGGAGGGCAAGGAGGAAGTGCAGCATCACAGGGAACTGCTCTAGCAGGGGCAGGGCAAGGAGGAATTACAGGTCAGGGAGGTACTCAAGCAGGAATAGGGCAAGGAGGAAGTGCAGTAGCACAGGGAAGTGCTCTAGCAGGGGCAGGGCAAGGAGGAAGTGCAGGTCAGGGAGGTACTCAAGCAGGAATAGGGCAAGGAGGAAGTGCAGTAGCACAGGGAAGTGCTCTAGCAGGGGCAGGGCAAGAAGGAAGTGCAGTAGCACAGGGAAGTGCTCTAGCAGGGGCAGGGCAAGGAGGAAGTGCAGTAGCACAGGGAAGTGCTCTAGCAGGGGCAGGGCAAGAAGGAAGTGCAGCATCACAGGGAAGTGCTCTAGCAGGGGCATGGCAAGGAGGAAGGCCAACAGTACAGGGAATGTCTCTAGAAGTCAAAGGGACAGGGCAAGGAGGAAGGCCAGGAGCACAGGGAAGTAATCAAGCAGGGGCATGGCAAGGAGGAAGGCCAACAGTACAGGGAATGTCTCTAGAAGTCAAAGGGACAGGGCAAGGAGGAAGGCCAGGAGCACAGGGAAGTAATCAAGCAGGAGCAGGGCAAGGAGGAAGTGCAGTAGCACAGGGTAGTTCTCTAGCAGCCACAGGGACAGGGCAAGGAAGAAGGCCAGCAGCACAGGGAAGTACTCAAGCAGGAGCCGGACAAGGAGGAAGTGCATCAGTGGTTGGTGGTGCTCCATCAGGTAAATCTAAGTTTTGTTCATGAATTTTGCAAGTACCAGATGTAGTATATTTTTTTGTTTATGAAATAGAAAAAAATGTTTTAAGTTTAAATATATCAATCGATAATTTGTTATGACAAGGCTATTCTTAAAATTTAAATCAATTCATAATTTTCAACTTTGTAGTGTTTGGTTTAAAAATTATTAAAAAATTATGAAATCGTGGAGAATTATCAAGAATATACTGTGATGGAATAAGAACCCATCTTCATATCTTGTAAACCTATGTTTTTCCTGTTTTTCAGAAAATTTTCCTACACAATTGACTGTTATTGTGAAGTCCATGAATAATAATTATAATGAATGTGCTTGACACACACACACACACAAAAGATCAATTTTACTAGAAGAACTGAAAAGTCAATGGATCTCAATGAAATACATAATTTACAAAATTATTCAAGGAAAACTCAAATTACTTTTCTCCATTTGCTCATTTTCAGTATCAAATTTATGATTTTAAAAATATACTTTCAATTAGCATCATGATTAAATTTCACATATTTATTCTGAACAAATATTGTTAATGAATTTAACATGAACTATTAATAGAAAATATATTTCATATTATAGGTATTAACTTAAATTTATGATTAAAATATCCAGAATTGATGTAGCTTAAAACAAATAACTCATCGTTTTCTGTTGCTTCAAAGAAATATATTAATATTATTTTAGATTTGGGTCAATCCATAGCAAAATAACTTTGTCCATATGGATGATCTTTTTCAATATTAAAGAAGAAAATTATGCGGAAAATGTTACTAAAGTTTAAAAAAGTTTTGTACGAAGTAGAAACGTATCTGAATAAAATACAGCTGTGTATCGGTGGTTTCTGTGGTATTTATCGAATTGATAAAGGATTGGTAAAGTTTTACACATTATATGTATTACAGACGATTTATGGGGTTAATTATGACATATTCATAAAAAAATATGTTTTTTAATTACGAGGTGTATTGGCAACATTTATCGAGTCAGAGGGATATGTTATTTAATCAATGCCCAGATGAAATACAATAGTTGACATTTAATGTACAAAAAGATAAGTAGTAAAAATGATCTATGTTATCTTGTGAAAAGTCAGTTATCCGATTTACTTTTTCCAAGAACCCTAACATTTTTAGCTAATCCCAAAATCGTTACTTAGGAAAATCACTAAACATTGAGCAATTGGAGTAGTTGCAGCTTGGAGCAGTTGTAGCTTTCCACTGCGATACTCTGATTGTATGTCTTAAACTGTTCAGACAAACCTCTGCATTACTATGCCATTCGGATGATGTAATTAATACATGAAATAATTCTAATTGCATGATAGTTTCTTGAAACGTAAGTGTTTATTTGCAATTAGCAACATATATTTGCATGTTTTTGGTTAACTTCCGCCAGAGATATTGAGGCTCACATTTTGAAAAGAAAACGAAAAACAAGCATTTTCAAAAATTTTAACTAAAAGAGAAAGAAAGTACGGAACTGAAAATGTTATGCTAAAACTTAGGATGTATAAGTTTCCTGTAAAAAATATAGATATTTTATTTCATTTCTTTCCTGTTAAAAGAAAATCGTAAACTTAAATGTTTTATTCAAAATTGAATATCAGATATGGCCCTACATTTTAGCCATTTACATTAGTAAAGTAAAAAAGTATAATGCTTCCCTGTGCTTTTCACAATGCCATGAAGGCATATAAGGGGTGTGAAGTTAGGGTGTGGTGTTGAACACGGCCGAAGCTGGGGTGATGTGATCAGCACCATGCTCCTGGCCGCCTTTACCCCCGTTTTTCCTCCAGCTACCCACTTTATATGACGCTGGGAGGGCGCCAGAGCCAATTGACAGGTGAAAAATCCTGGTCTCCCCTGTAGGGGATAGAACTCGGGTATCTTGGTAGCATAAAATGTAGCTTGAAATGTACTGATAATAATGTTTTTAATCCAGCTTTCTATCATTTGTCTTAGATGAGTTATCATAATTATCGCAACTGTCTGCAAAGAACAAAATGTCGGAAGTCATGAAACAAATATGGCCGTCATTTTTTAACAAAGCCAAGTTTCAGAAAAATTGCCTGTTTTGAATTGTCCTTGCATAGGGAATATAACAATAAAAATGTGAAAACCTTTAAAAATGGTCAAGCAACCTGTGCTGGATCATTTGGTATTTAACAAAAATGTTGTTCTTAAACACAAGGGAAACTCAATTTAATGTGGTATGTTCGAGTATACACACACAATGACCGTGAAATTGTTCAGTTTATTAAGAATGATAATATGCACTATTAACGATTAGTTCATACACTCTAAATCTATTAAACAAGACAGCTTACATGCCTGTTAAAAATACATATGAAATAGAAATAAAAATTATAATCTATGTTATGACATTTCATTATTCATAGTTCGTCTTGATGTACGTATTCTTCTATAGTCAGAAATTTCTCTTGAATTGTAGGGAATGATATGTTCCACATTGAATGCATTTCATGTCACCTATGATTGTTGAAGGGAATTTGTCTCCTCACTACGTACAGCAATTTCGTTTTGATTTCAAAGTATGTGTGTATATATTATATAATAAGAAGTAAGCACAACCGTTGGGCCAACTGCAGTTTTTAGATGGGAAAGGTTGGGTTTACGTTGGTTGGCAAATTGAATTTGGTCTTACATTGGGCCAACGCTTGCCCAACTATGAGAAAGTGAGTCAAAATCAGTTTTAAAAACTCAAGAGTTTGCTTTATACAGAATCTTTTGCATAAAAAAATTCCCGAAAATTTATTCGAGAAACTAAAAACCAGAAGGGAAATACACAATTACAAAACGAGAGGAACAGCGAAACTTGAACTCTTCAAACACTCGCTGGAAATTTTCAAATCGTCTTTTACACTTTCAGCGGCAAAAACATGGAATGAACTTCCGCCTTCCATTACCTCCCTCCCCAGTCCTAACAAATTTAAGAATAAACTAACGAATTTTCTGTTAGATAAGCAATATCTCTGTTCAAGCTCCCACGAGTAACACTACACAATACAGTTTAGATTACATACGAGCCTCGCCAATCCAATATGACAAATCTACAACTATATTGTAATATTTACGTATGCGTTGTTCTATCGTACCTCACAAAAATAGCATAATCATGTACATCAATCTCAACATCCGTGCGTGAATGTCCTGCTCAGAAATGTTTAGTAAGTGTGTTTTAATGTGTGTGTGTGTGCGTGTGCGTGAATGTGTTTTTTTTCTCTCTTTCTTTTTTACGTGTTGTCTTGATTTTTTTTAAAATCTCGTCTTTGTTCTTTCCTTGTAACCATTTTATTTTTTATTATTTTTTTATTTTATTGTATTTTCTTCTCTTTTTTATGATTTTGTTTATGTACACTAGGTAAATATCAAACGGGGTTAGGTGGGAGAACAGCCACAGGCTGAACCTCGCCCTTTAATAAAGAAAATTTGAATTGAATTGAATTGAAGAGTATGCTGTAAATTCTAGAATGTAAAATAAGTGGCGTATTTCAGTCACAACACACAATAGAAGTATAAGATTTTGTTAATGAAAGTAGAAGTTATTCTTAACTTGCAGTCACCGACGAGTCCTTTGTCAGCCGCTATGGATCTGTGCTGGGAATTGCTTATTGTTTTGTCTCTTTAGCTGTAGAAGAACAAGGATATTCTTACAGGTATTCTTGTGAAGGTTGTTCAAGACCTATGTATGTAAAAAATATTATGTGTAGACTAAATTCCATGACAGGTGGAAAACTAAGTAAACTGTAGAAAGTTTTTTTGTGAACTTGAAGGAACGTTGAAAACAATGATACCATGTGAATGAGAAACAAGTGTTGCGTATTTTCTTTATTTTACATAAATAATTTGCACTGGAGTTTATATTTGGCCTCACAGTAAATTATATATATATATGAGAACACAAACCTATCTACACTTTAGTTTTCAGTAGATTGGCCCAACGTAAAACTACACGTTGGCCCAATGTAAAAACCACGTGTTAGCCCAATGTAAAAAGCACGCGTTGCGCCAACTTTAGAACCACGGCAAGAATAACCATTGCCCAAAGGTATGTTCTTACGTTTGGCAGACCATTTTCAGTACGGTTGGTCCTACGTTACTTTTGGTTACTTGGGATACTCTTTGTACTCGTGGGAATATATTTCAGTGCCGCGCCTCTACAAGTAATTCATCATCAGTCAAGAAATTTCGATGATTCAAGAAACGTATCTTCATTCATTTAAAAGATACATTTTGTACTTGATATGACAAAGAAAGGAAAGAAAGTTATTGAAACTGGCTTTCTGACCTAACAATCTAATTTTATCTTTCCTCATTATTTTTTCTAGGATCCATTGCAGTGGCGAAAGCTATAGCGCATGCTCTTGCTTCATCCAAAGTAGCAGGTAATATTAGTAGAAAACACTATAAAATCTATCTCAGAGAAATTGTCACTGAAGAACTTTCACATAAATATTATAACTTGTGAATCGGTTTCAACTTGATATTGTTTCTTTTCAGGGGCAATGCCCATTAACTTGATTTGAATAGAATTTATATTACTATGCTGTCTGGCATTTGGAAAACTTATATTCATAGAGGAATTTAGGTGGCTCCTTGTGAGGCAGGACTTGCTCAGTCGAAAGGAGAAGTTAAGGATATCATAAATGTGAAAAAATGAAAGCTCAAAAAGTCAAAGGAATTTGATGATAAAAAATAAGCCATGGCCTCATGATATTAAATACCTGGACAAGCAACTGATCAAATCAACTAAATGTCTGTTAATAGACCTATCAAACTTGTACAAATTTAGGTACATTTTTCTGCCAACCTTTTTATGAACTTATGGATTTATACAGACAAACAGATATTTGAAGCAACAACTTTATTTTTGAGCCTGCCACTTTTCATTTAAAAATTTAATCATACTGATGCATCAAAGTCTGAAATTGGGTTATTATATATAGTCAAATGCCATATTGTTCTTTCCAGTCATGGAGGGTGGCAGAAAAGTTTAGTTAAATCAAGCAAATCAACAAAATCAAATCTTCCAGCGAATGGAAGATCAATACTTACGAAGAGATTAGTGGGAGTAAAACATTTTTCATAAATATTTTAAGTACATAATTTTTTTCAAATGAATATATTATCTCTTCTCTGGCTGAAATGGAAGTATGTTCTAAGTGTTACTTTACTCAAATTTAAATATTTTCTAAAATAATAAACATGATATTGTGGCTTGTCATGGTCATGACCTCATGTACTAACTCAGCAGAAAGTCTCGCAGGAGCAATATAATAATATGATAAGACACATTAAATACTATTGCAGCATTAAGCTTTTTAGGTGCCCAAAAATTATAGTTGTTAAGAGCATGCGGAACAGTTTCCGCCAGCTCGTCCCTCCGAGTCAGTGTTGCCAACTTAGTTTTTGGGGGTCAGACATCGCTTGGCTGTGAACCGGGGCGCCCGCTAAAACCTAAATCTAAAATTACCCTAGGAGGCACTTTATCCAGTCTTCGTAAATCTAGCTCCTTGAAAGTCTGTTTTAACTCAATTTATTGTGAAATTTAGCTCTTTTTTGCACATCAGGTTTGGCAACAGTGCCAGGATGGCTGTAGGAGGCAAGGAGTACATTGCGCTTATATATATCAAACTTCCGATTGCATAGCAAAAGATATCAACAGAGAGAATGCAATTTGATGAAACTTTTGACCGGCGGAAAAGTCGAATCTTCCATTTGATTTGCAACTTGAAGTTGAAGTTGTTGAGTTTTCTACATAAGGAATACATGGGATTTTGAAAATTCTCACTCATCATATTCTTGAAGTGTCGCGTCCAGCTTAATAATCAACATTAAAAAACGCTCACATACACCCAGATTATTTTTTTAGTATCACTGCCCATTCCGACCATATTGAAATAAATGCACACTTGCGCGTAACTGTAACTCCTCAACTTAATTTATGAAGATATCCGATGAACTTCAGACTAGAAAGTCATATATTTAAAAAGGAAAATGAAAATTATGGGGAAAAAGTTGCCAGGAGTAGGTAATTTTCACTTTTTTCACCATAATTTTCATTTTCTTTTTTTTCCTGTTTCCAGTATTTCCATGTCATAGACCATCACTAAACACACCTTTTGTTGCCTTCAAACATCAACAGTGTTGCCACTGTACCTCATATTTTTTTTAAAACACCCATTTGGACCGGTACGCCTTTACGAGGCATTTCAGGATTGGCTATACACGAAAACGATCGGTTTTCTTCTCTGAACTATAGATGGCGAAATAGTCCACCTACCCAAGGTGGAAATTGACGTCCAAATTTCCGTACGAATGTTTGACATGCAATTTTCCATGCTTTGTGGAAAAATAAATTTACACTTTCACTTACATTTGGCAACACTGCATGAACAACACTTCACCCCGTTTGTTGTTTCTATGTTTAAAAATATCTACTTGGACAGGGCTAACATTTGGTGTATGACTTATGTATGTACAGGTTTCGGTTACAAAGTAACGCCACTCTTAATTCCCAGTTGCGCCGTTCGTGGGACACCCTGTATAACAAAGCCAAAAATGATTTTATTATTTATTTAGTTGAAGACAATGAATTATCACCAGATGGTCAATAGTCAATGTCCTCATTACAATCATCTAAATGGAACTGGAATCATCTCTAGAATTAAGCAGTGAAGTGTCAAAATTAAACAATTTCCTCCTAGGATTGAGAAACACGTCATCTTAGAAAATGGCTTGTCATGTTCTTCACAAGAACGAGAGGGAAAATACTTGGGCAACAACATGACAGTCTGCATGGTGCTGCTATCTCCTTGAAATTTATGGAAATTATGACTGAAATAGTTGTATATGGTAGCAACATACCATTTGTGCAAAAAAAAAAAAAAAAAAAAAACTTCTGCAAAGTGTGGCTTGTCATGTGTTTGCACCAATACCTTCAATTTATCTGATAGAAAAGCAATGTATTTGCTTAAGAGAATTAAGTAGCAAATACATTTAAGGTACATTTTTCACCTCACTAGACACAGCCAAGCTAAACTGTACTTTTATTTACTATTCATTGTGAAACTTTAGGATTCGTAACATAGTGATGAAAGTATTTTCCACTAATCGACATTGTCGTTTCAATTACTAAAATATTGATTAGAATCGAGAGTATTAGTATTATGAATGAAGTTTGGTAGAGATTTTACTTAACCCATCTGCTAAAATTTGATCACAAATTTATATAATATAATATTATAATAATTTAAAACTTTATCACTTTAATTAATATGTGTTATTAATTAATTAGAAATGTCTACTTTATTAGCTAAAAAGCACTAATTGTTAATCCAATTTATTCCAGAATCAAATGCAGCAGCAACTGCCATTGCTAAGTACCTTGCTTCAAAGAATAAAGCAGGTAAGTGTGTATCCCCAATTTTATAATGTAATTGAATGAGTTAGGGTGGTAGAACTCTAATTTATCTAAAAAATAACAGTTCAATCTTCTGTTGTATCAAATACGCCTCATACAAACATTTCAGGAGTTTGTGCAGACTAATCATTTGCATACGTTATATTATTAAATATAAATTAATATTATTGTGCATAGACTAATAGGAAAAACACAAAAGCTGCTGACCAGAGCAGTCTTAATATGTAACAAACTATGCACATAACGTTTCCACCCTATATATGGGCCTTCTTCAGACTGAGAACAATTTAAAAGTAAAAATATATATTTTATTTAGTTTTGCTCTCAGCATTTTCTTTTTTAAGGCAGCTGCATCCGCTATAGCCCATGCTCTTGGTGCAAGCAAAGCAGGTAAACCTACTATGAATATATCTACTGTTGAAGATAATGTAACTATTTTAAATATTCCTCATGGCAAGGGAAACGTTACGTGTACAGTGTGTTGTTATGTAATAAAGACTCGTAGATTACAAGGAATTCCTTTCTGGGTGTGCAAAATTAAGAATAAGCCAGCCTGAATAGTATACAACTAGCAGTAAAGCTTCAATGGACATAATTCACTTCTTATGCTACACAAAATTGTCAATCAATGACTAAGTCACACACAATACAAGAAATAAACATTTCTTGATTTTAACTTTTCTTCCTTTCCTTCACACACCAAAGTAGAGATAGCTAAAATTAATTGCAAATTTAGATTATTTTACAATAAATGTTCACGAATATTTTCTCTTCCAATTAAAATAGAACTTTCTTCATATTCAAATATATTATTGTTAGAATACATTATTTAGAACTACCTTTTTCTCTTTTAGAGTCTCAGGCAGCTGCATCCGCTATAGCCCATGCTCTTGGTGCAAGCAAAGCAGGTAAACCTACAATGAATATCTCTACTGTTTTAGACACTGTAATTATTTTAAATATTCCTCATGTCAAGGAAAAATGCCCATATGTATTTTCAAAGTAAGGAATTCAAATGTTACAAGAGTCTTTTTACATACATACATTTTATCAATATAAATTAATAATGGACCAATATGAAATTCTGATATTAGATAGTAAGATTTTCATGACAACTGGTTCGTTCATTTTCTTAATTCATGTATTAATGGAGTGATTGCTATGTTTCTTTACTCAGCATTTTTAAATTTACTTCACAAAACGAAATTACACAATGCTGCTAATTAACTGCATTGTGTAATTTCGTTTTGTGAAGTAAATTTAAAAATGCTGAGTAAAGAAACATTGCAATCACTCCTCAGTCGGTAACGCGTCTGACTACCATGCTCAAGGTCCCGGGTTCGAACCCCGGCCGGTTCAAATCCGGAAACTTTTCTAACGTTGGAAGCGGCCCCGGCGCCAACCCAGCGTCGAATAACATGGGTACCTGGGGGAAACCCTGGGGGGTAAAGGCGGTCAGGGGCGTGGTGCTGATCACATCACCCCCACTCACGACCGGATCAAGAAAGTGTGGGGCGTTGCCCCCACACCCCCTATACGCCTTCATGGCGTGGTGCTAAGCACAGGGGAACACTTTACCTTTTTTTTTTGCTAATTAACTAATGCACCAATACAAATTACTGATGTTAAAAATAAAAATTGAATATATGCAAAATTCAATGTTTACTTTTTCTGAATTAGGTTTTAAGTCCACTTTATGTACAGATAGGCTAATCGGGGCTGAAATTCAACGTTTGTGAAAAGAAAACAGGTAATGAAAAATAATAATTGCAGTCATTTCAGTATTGATGACACAATATTACAACATGACAATATATGAAACATATTATCGTCGTCACAATCGATGTTCTTTTTAAATGTGGGAATCTGAAGGAAAGTTCAAGATTTTGAGAATTAAAATTGTCACTCTCATCTTCAGTCTCTGAAAAATATTTTCCAAGATACCTCCATCATTTGATATTATGTGCTATAAGTGTTAACCTATTTGCATTCCTAGTCTCTGCTTGTTGTCAAGGTTAAGCCCGGCGTACATTAGCTTTCTACTCGACCAAACCTTCATGGGTGAGTAGCTTCTTACACATATTCTGCTTAGTTCCAGTGGATCATTGAGTAGAAATAGGGATTTGAGAGGTCACATTTTTCGAAACATTCAAACTCTTCCTCCATTGATTGATTGATTGTTTTTAAGTCCACTTTATGTACAAAAAGGCTAATCGGGACTGGACCCACAGTTTAAAGTGGGATGCGAGCTACTATGTGTCTCCACCTGGAATCGAACCCAGGATTAATTTATTACAAGGCGACAACGCTACCACTGCATCATCAGGGATACCCTCTTCCTCCATTGAAACTGTATTTGTGCAGGCTCATGAGGCTACTGTGGAGCCACTATTTTCTTTCCTGTGTGTTTTTCATGTGAGTGTGATTTTACAGCGTGTATAATAAGGGGATATGGACATTACATGCGTTACAGTAAAATCCTTATTTTCAATACACATCAAATCAAAAAAGTCCATTTGAAACAGTTGTTTGCACCTTTGAATTTACACCAACTTTTATAAAATGAGCAAGTTTAAACCTGTCGAAAAAACATTGTATACTGCCCATGGTGTAGAGGGGAAAGGAAATAATTTCTAAGTGGACCCTTACATTAGATTATTTAATAGCCATTATCATAAAATTCATTTTAATTTCAATTTTTCTAGTCTTTCCTACCATTCACCTATCTGTGAATGTTGCAGGAGGAACATTCTTCTAATGATTTTGATTATATTATTTATTGTATAATAATACAAACAGCCAAGTCAGTGGTGCATCGTAACCATACATTCCCAATTATCTCGCAAATGGTTCGTTGAGCCTATTTTGCTTCTGCTATAGTGTACTTTTCACTGTTTCGGTTTGTGCTATCTATCACATCTGGTACACCCCGTATATCTATTATATTAATTGTTCATTTGTAAGAAACAAATACATCTCCACTATATAACATAAAAGTTGACATTGGATGCAAAGAAATATTTTACTCCAGCGTTTCAACAATTTATGTACACAATTATTTATATTTTTTTAGAAAAGAAATGTTGAGGATACTTGAGGAACTACATTAAAAGCAGAAGCAGGGTCCAGTCCAAAAAGCCAGATAATGGCATTCCTAGAACTCAGTACACTGACCATGTCTCGTCTAATGACAAAGGGCTGTAGTGTGGTGGAGTTTAGTTTATAATTTTGATTTTTTTTAACTCTCTTCTGAACCAGGTTTCCCAATATCTGACATTTTGTATTCGTATTCGTCTTACAGAAGCCAACGCAGCAGCACGTGCCATAGCCCGTGCTATAGCATCAGCCGACGCTAGAGGTATGCTTACTTCAGATTTCTCTAAGACAGGCAAATTGTATGTGATTCCTTCTAGGACAATTTGCAATAATCATGTAAAGGAAAGAATTAGTTAAAAAGTTTTGCATTACACGAACATGTGTCTTATAATAGTTTAACTTGCTGGGTATTAATTAGTCCATTGTTCTAATTGAAGGGGAGGGGAACCAGGAAATTCCACATCTGGATTTCTCCCTCAGGTTCTATCTACATTGCTAAATTCATTCCAAACAGGGAGGAAACAATTTCCTACTGGGAGAGGATCTTGTTATTTTTTTTTATTGCTCGTCAATAATCTTCAGTATTGGAAATTAATTTGAAGGTGCATAAATAGTGTTTACTACTGACAAGTCAAATCTTTGAAATATAAGTTAAATTTCTACAAAATGATAGTTTTAAATAATAATGATCTGTGCAATAAATGCCCTTCAATACATATTATTAGAGCAATATGCCAATGGTATATAAGAGATAGGTCATAACACTTAAACCAACACAGAAAGAGAAGTATCTAAAGATTTTTCCCTTTGCAGTTTGATCTATTTGGCATTAAATAGGACTGATGCATCAAAGAATCAGTTTCGACTTTACTGTCTTAGCACCTGGAGTCAAGGCATATGAAACCGTGAAATTGCGGTTTGCAGTGATTACGGGAAGACAGAAAATATTTCTATGAAAAATCTATATTTTTACAGTTTGGAAAAGAAACTGCAGGTGATATCAGCAGGGGGACAAGCTAAAGTTGTCGTTCTTTTCTGTATGATGTCATAGCAATATATCTATATTTCAGTCAATATGAACAGGATAAGCTTTTAATCTTTAAATTTGTTTTGGCCACTTCATTGAAAGTGTCAACTGTCTAAAGAATTTTAACTCTCTTGATTTATTTTAATAAGGAATTTTAGAATTATTAAGTGTTTTTATATAAACAATGGTAAACCCATTTAACCCTACCCCATTCTCATTTCAGCATCCAAAGCAGTAGCAAACGCTGTGGCTAATGCTCTTGCTTCATTCCATAAAGCACGTGAGTGAATATTAATACTATTCTCAAGGAATCTGTTATTTTGTGAGAGAAATTATGTTGTCATCCAATTAAATACCGTATTTGCCGGCTTATAAGACACTTTTTTTTCTGATACTCAGGAAGAAGGAAAAGGCCTGGCATTTAAGAAGTTTGTGAATGCGTCAAAGCTTCATGGGATGCTGCAAAAACTAAGACACTGGTTAAATCAGTTAAGAATTGTGACGTCAGTGGTAATGGATGGTACAGGCAACAATTTATTCTGTGAGGACTCAGATTATGATTTCGAAGCTTCATTTAGCTCTGGAGATGGGTTTTGATTAAGACGATCAAAATGTATTCTTTCCTTGTTAGATTACTTAAGTTCTTTGTTGAAAGTAGGCCTGTATTTTAAATATTATAAATTAATTATAATATTCAACGATAAAGCTTTTTCCTCAAAAATGTATACAAAAAAGTCTTATATGTACGTCCGGACATCTTATTTCGCCAAATACGGTAATTGTACTATAACCTTTCATTTAGTGTTACTCTATACTCCTCTCACAATTACAATTACAACTTATGCTCCAAAATTTATTGGCAAACAAATCAGAATTATTTTTTCATTTCATACTCCTCTCTTCACAAATTGTGCTCACTATATTTGGGTTATACTGTATTTGATTCTTCAGGAGTAATGTTAAGTATATTTTGTAGTATTTCATTTAACCTACAATGAGAAAATCAAACGTAAGTTAGGTTACTAATATATTATTCTGCAAATACTCTGAAATTAAAATTGCTCTCATGATTTTCTCTTTATCTTCTAGAATCATATTCAGCAGCTCAGGCTATAGCTAATTCCCTCGCATCAGGAGATAACACAGGTAAGTGGGATTGACTATTTAGAACTTGTTGGATAATATAATTAATTATTTCTTGAATTGATCACTTGAAATAGAAACTATGTATACTTTATGTAGTAAGAAATATTGTAATATATTATTTTTTTATCTTCCAGCCAAGGCAGCAGCAACAGCGATAGCTAAGGCACTTGCTTCAACCAACAAAGCAGGTAAATGCGAATTTCCACTACTTAGACAGGATTTTAATTGCTAACTTGAGGAAAGTTCTTTACTTCCTGATGTTTATGCTTATAAAAGAAAATAATTATTAAAGTTAACAACTAAACCAATAAAAAATCATTAATGAGTTAATTCAGCTTTACTACATAGAACATCACCATTACTTTAATGTTTTTTCTCTAACCAAAAATAAATTGATATGCGTCCTGTATTTTTACAAATTGAACAATTTTGATATTCTCAGGTCAGAATTCAAGTGATTCATTAATGTGATTCATCGTTTTTTAATATTATGTTCTTTGAAAAACTTACTAACCTATTTAGCATAATTTTCTCTATTACATTAGAAAGGACCGATAAAAGAGGTATGTAGGACTCCAATGCAGCTCCCAATAACAAAAACAATAATCTTGCAATGTACCAGAAGTGCAGTTCATTTTCCTCATATGTGTTTGCTAACCATGATAATGATTATATTATCAACTTGCAATTTTAAAATCAGTGCTGTATGTACTGATTTCATGCCTGGACAAGGATTTCTGTCCATGGCCGGCACCGTGCTAAAACATTAAGATTTGCTAGAATTTAACAGGGGTTCTTTCGCTGTTTTCTCTTAATCTGTTTCAGAATCTACTGCAGCAGCAAAAGCTATAGGTAGTAGCCTTGCTTCAAACAATAAACCAGGTGAGTTAGCATTCAAGTCGATCTTTGTTCCAAACTATTATACAGGGAGTACGTAAATTATTCACCCCATAACAGATCAAAATATCTTTACTGTAAAAAAGCTTCTCGGAAACAACAGACATGGAATTAACATTCATTGACTCAAATAATTTTAGTGAACATACTTCACATTATTAATAAACCTCTACATGGGCACCCTACCCTAAGTAGCTTTCACAATATCAAATCTATTGATGAATTTTCATGGCGATTGATGCCACAGCCTCCTTGATCCTGAACTTCAACTCCGTAACTTTCTTGCTGTCGACGATGTCATTCCCGTAACCACACATAAACACTGAACATTCACAGGAGATTTTGATTCCCACAACCACAACACACATTGCTTTTTCCTGCACAGTCATTTTCACTATTTTACTGTTTTGCCGCAATGAACAATGGTACCGAGTGTTGCCAAGTGCATGGAAAGGGTGATTCCTCCATGTAGGAAGTGAGGAACTTCCTACAGTTCATTTGTACTTATCTCCATTTCTCTAATTTTTAGGAGTTTAATGCGTCTTATATGCGCAATGTACGTACAATTGCCTAGGTTAGCTACTGTCGAGAGTTGACTGCTCTCGCTCGCTCCAGCAGCAGCCCAAAGACGATGGTTACAGGCTTGCTGCCGCTCGCTGAGGAACATCAGCGGTCATCCTACAGACAGGTGGGTGAGGAGTTGAGGGTGCAGTGAAGGGGTGGGGAGGTTGCAAAGATCGGCGAGGGCCGAGGAACCAGCAAGACTTTCCTCAATTAGCAATGCCAACCACAGCACAATGGTACTAAACAAAGCGCAGTTTGATCTTTGCTGGTGCTTAGCACTCTGCTTTTGGCATAATGATAAAATCTAGCATAAGTTGCAAACGCCAGTCCCTGGGAGAGGGAAATCAAATTCAAAGGAATATGTTTTCAGAAAATAAAATAAAATTATGTCCAAATGTAATTTCTACTTCACCAGAGGACATGTTTCAAAAGAGGACTATCCGAACTAGCGGTAAGCTTTTTTACAACATTGCCACGATCTTTCTTTCATCCTGCCTGATTTAGTAAGCCAGGATATTTTATGGTACGGGATAGATAGAAAGTTGGGGGTAAATAATTTTCTCAAACCTTTCTAAGTTCTATGTTGAACCCATTTCGTTTGTTGCCACATTGTGACCAATGTTAATAATAAGTGACGGAAGTTCAAAACTCTAGAAAAGTAGATGCAGAATTACAGTTATCCGAAAAAATAAGTAAGTAATAATAAATCCTAGCACAATTTAGAAGCATTTAGCGTAATATAATTTCAGAGTTTGTGCAGCACTTTTTATTATTTGTCAATACCCACGACGACAGGGAGGGGGAAGAAAATCGAAATTCTTGTAAAATCTAAAATATCATCAATGTTATTTTCGTCGGTTGTTATAGGTTCACATTTAAATATTTCATAGTTAAAAGTGAGGAGCAAGGGGCCCTTGAGCATGGGCCTGCAGCTAATATTCTAAATGCAAAGGATAGGACAAGCAATGCGTGTGAATTGAAAGCATTTTTCAAATCTTCCTTGGTTTACCATAACTTTCCTCCTACACTACGAAAAAGCCACGAGTCGCCACTGGTACAGTGTCTCTCAAAAGTTTTAGGACAACGACATTCTAAACTAGGCAACCCAATTTACACAAGGCGTTGGTGGGTTGCGTGTAGAGTTAGGCTCAATTTCAGGGTTGCCACATGCACAATAGGTATTTATAAAATACGCGAAAAAATAAAAACAAGTATTATTGTATAAAATTATTAAAAATATCACTATTATATCGCAATTGACAAAATTCATTCTGAAAGAAAAAAATAGGTTTTCTGGTATTTCATCGCTGATGAGTCTACAGAAAGGAAAAGAGGTGAGAGAAAACGAGAGGTGACAAACGAGAGGAGAAAGAGAAAGCGGAAAGAGAAGAGGAAAAGTAGAGGAGAGAAGAAAGAGAGGATAGATGAGGAGAGGAGATGTTGTGTGGAGAATGGAAGAAGATTCTAAGAGAGATGAGGAAGATGGAGCAAAGAAGAGAAAAGAGGAGGAAAACGAGATGAGAGAAGAGGAGACGAGAAGAGGGGAGTGGAGAGTAGAGTAATGGAGAGAAAAGGAGAAGAACGAAAAGAAGAGGAGAAGAGTGCACTGGAGTCGTAAATCTAAGACAGGAAAGGAGATACGAGGAGTGGAGATGAGTGGGATGGAGATAAGATGCAAGAAAAGTGGAGAAGACGATATGAGATAAAAGCAGAGCAGCAGGAGGGGAGAGAAGAAGGAGAAGAGAAGAACAGAAGGGACTGAAGAGAAGAGATAGTTTCAGAAAATATCGTCTCAGCGTCAAGAATTGATGCATTGGTTAAATTATCGACATGAAGCATTGAATAACATTTTGAAATATATTGGAGAATGTATTAGATCGGTTCGAAATGCCTTTTGGCTTCGTTCAGAGAAAGATAAAATCTTCCATGTAAGATCTTTGATTTTACCTGCGTTTATACCACTAAAAACATGAATGTAATTTTAATATTTATAAGAATTATCCAATTTTTGTCCACTTCTCGGTTCGTTGAAATGAAGATTTTGTAATTTAATATTTCCCCTCCCCCATCGTTAATTCCAAACTGAATCATTCTGTTTCACACGGACAATGAACACAATGGGATAGGTCTAAAACTTACGAAAATTTTCTGCCACTGGAAGGGTTTGAACCTACGACCATCAGATTGACAAGCCTGAACGGTAAACACTACCCCACAAGCCTTCGCTCCTGAATGTAAGTAGAAGGAGCTGACCAATGCGAAATGTAGATGCAACTCTCCTCCTACATGTAATGTGCGGGCAATACTTGTTTTTAACAAAGAAAACGAAGGTAGTACGACTCGGCGAAAACATTTAATGGAGAATTGCACATGATGAAAACTTTTCATTCGATATTTGCGGAGGTATCCTTGCATTGAACTCGAGTGGGAAAAGGGGTAAAATTAGTACGTCCTGAATTGCCACAAATATAAATAGTTATTTCATTAATATTTGTCAATGACTTTGAAGCAGTATACAATTATCGCTAGAGTATCATAATTCACGATCTTATACATGAAAATATCCCTTTGAACGTATGTCAATTCATTTATTTGTTTATCTTTTTCTATAAATTCCATATGCAGAACAATGTAGTCACTATACACTGCTATTACAAATAATGTTACCATGCTCTTGTTTATAATAAAAGGAGAATAAAAAAAAGAACACCTTCTAAGGAGGATCGAACCTGGGATCACTAGCAGCCCAATCGAGAACTCTAACCACTTTTTTTTTTCTTTTTTAATATTCTTTATTTTATGCAGTAGGGACTACTTACATGATCCTATGATAACATTACACAAATATCAGATCTATATTACATAATTAGGTGTATTTACAAGAAAAGGGCCTGCAAAAAATTTGCATAGAGTATTTTGCGTTTGGCTTGGTCCATCTGGTAATAATGCTCACTGTAGTGATATTGCAGCGAAATTTGCATTGACACTGAATTATGTCCTAAAATATAATAAATATATTGAGCTACTAAAAACTGGACCGCTCTTACTTTAGTAAGAGGGAAGAACACAAAATCTGGTAACAGTAAATGATCTACAGTAAATGTATCGGGCGATGTTCTACATATAGTACCAAGGCATTTACACAAATACTTCCATTGATCTACCGTTGCGGGACATGTTACGAGGCGATGTCGTAAAGTGTCTTCAGCTTGATGACAATTGGAACATACAGCACTGTCAGTCATTTGATATCGCCACTTTCGAGCACCGGTCGCAATGGCGTCGTGAACTACTAGGTACCACAAAGATCGAACATGGTTAGAAAGATGAGAGGCAGATATATTTCTCCATACGTTTGACCACACTACATTAGTTCGGAGAAGCACAATTCGTGGCTGGTGGTGTAACCTGCAAGTCAATTGGTTATAGAAAAATTTCACTGTCATACCATCGACATCCATGTGAGGTGAACCGATTAGGAGATAGCAAAACTCGACAAGAGTTGTCCTCAAATAGTTGTAGTGGGAAGGGATCATCCCTGGATAATGTGCATGCCATATGAAGCGCGTTATCATCTTTCGTACTTGCGTCGCGTCTTTCGCAGTAACAGGCAAAACTTGCGCAGCATACCACAACTTCGATAATGCAAACATGTTCACATACTGTATTCTAGAGCGTAAGGATAATTGTCTATAACGATTCATGTTCAACACTGCCTGGATTTTTGGGAGAATAGTTGTAAAGGTTCTGGAGACAGTCTCTGTGATGGTCGTAGTGAAGTTTATTCCCAAAATTGTCACTTTATCAACAATAGGTATAGATACAGATTCAGTCCACAGAGTGGGGTTACACCCTAGGGGTAGGATTTTAGATTTCTTCTGGTTCAAACTAAGTCCCGTCTGCTTTCGTAACGTTTCAAGTACGGCCTCCATACGAGTCAAGTCTAGCCGATCTTTCACGATTACGGTCACATCATCTGCGTACGCACATATTTTGTGGTCTCTCCCAAGAAGCCTGAGTCCCTGAAGTTTTGCATGCATCAGTCGTAAAAATGGAGCCAGAGCTGCGCAGAATGCAAATAAGGAAAATGGACATCCTTGACGAACAGAGCGCTGAATAGAAAAGTCTTGCAACAGAAAACCATCGATAGCTAACTGAACTCGAGCTTCTCTGTATAAGCTCTGTATAGATTCAGGGTGGCTACAAACAAGCAGAAATGAAATTCCCTGATTTTTCCAGGTTTTCCAGGACAAAATTTACATTTTTCCCTGACAATTACAAACTAAACTAAATCGATGTTTTTGCAAATGGAAATAATAAACTCATACCGATCCACGTATGGTTTTGCTAAGTACCAATATTATCTTCTATTAAATTGACTTAAATTCTCTATGATTTGAATTCAAACTGCAAAATAGTGAATTTGGAAAATTATTACAAAACACAAGCTAAGGAAGGATTATGGAATTTTGTCATACGCAGTAAGTTTAAAATAAAATACTTGATTATTTTTAAAGTTACGACTAAATGAGATAAGAGTGAAGAGTGATTGATTAAGAAATACAACTTGTAATTTATCAGTCTCTCCTTATACATTCTCTGTATTATATGTTGATATTTCCACTGAGGTTTGGGCTCTTTGCATCACTTCAGGTAAGAGATCTTAGACCACTCCCTGTACAGCCCTGGCCTTGAATGTATCGACTTTCATCTCTTTGTTTAACTGAAGAGGTTTCAAGCAGGGCAAGGATTTGACAGCTACATTGCGGTAGAGATAATTTCAGTCTTTGCTGTCAGACACATATACCATGGGCATACAAAATTTAGTGCCATGCTACGACACATGCCAGAACAACGGTGGTGATTATGCCAAAAATTAAGTCAGGACTCACTGTTACTAATGCAATAAATTACAACTGATGTTTTTGTTTTATTTATGCCTAATCGGTAGGGACCTTGATATTTTGTTATTTTTTTTTTCAAATTGGTGTATTTTCTTATTTTCTCTTTTTTACTATACGGTGTTCTTTTTCCCAAAATTCACATTTTCATTTTAGCGCATTTTCTGGCAAATATCTGAAATTATACATTCATGGTGTTTTTAAACTACTGTTTCAAATTGTAAGGCACATTGCTTATTCCTCTTCGCGAGAGTTTGATATCTTGAAAGTTATTTTGGGAAAGTTATTTTCCATATCCCTTTATTAATTTTAAAGTAAGGATTTTAGATAATGGAATTTTGGTGCGGAGTTAGGGCCCCACACTTTCTTGATCACGGCTGAAGGTGGGGGTGATGTGATCAGCACCACACTCCTGGCTACCTTTATCCCTCAAAATTTCCTCAAGGTACCAGCTTTATATGATGCAGGGTGGGCACCGGAGCAGATTGAATAGGTGGAAAACATCCAGGTTCTCCCCCGCAGGGGATCGACCCCGGGTCCCTCGCATAGTAGTCAGATGCCCTAACGACTGAGCTCCATTATTACTCGCTCGACAAATGCCGATAGTGCGCACTTAGCTTGGTAATTCAAAACATATCTCGTGCGACAAATACGAAGATGTGGCTCCCATGTGACGGTAGATACGCACTCGATCTCCTGTTCGAACCCTGCCACTTTGCTCTGTGATGCAAATGGTTTTGATAGAAGTTGAAAAAATCGTGGAAAATAAATGATTTAATGTGGCTGTCGGAATTATTCCTCGTACGTATAACTCTATAGTTGACTCTTGAGTAAAATGTTGGAAAACTTGCATGTTCTATGTACACAAACATGGCCTAAAAAAGACAAGAATGTTGGATTTCATGGAATTTTTCGTTGTTTTAGGACATTTCAGCAGTCAAGCTTGAGCTTAATTCTGTTCCATTTAATTTTCGGTGAAGGGTCTCCGACATTTTTTTATTATTTTATTTTATGTAACCTTTTTTTTCATGTAATAAACAAAAACCTTTTAAATTTTGGTGAATGGCAGAAGGTTCAATTTAAACTTTTAATGATTACAATTTCAATTTTGGAAATTGTCTCGCAAGAGGGGTGTCGTAGCATACCCGTTCGATTAAGAAATATTGACCCTGGCAGACCTTGTCAGCTCCTGCTCAGAAATGTGGTGGGTAAGCCTTTCACAGGAAATGGTAAGAACACTGGCCTTTGGCAAGAGGTGACGAGAGGCCAAGCGAGGGTTTAAATAGGTGCGCATGAGAGCGACACGAGGTCTTTTAATCTGGAATCATCGGAGAAGCAGGAGCTACTGGTCTTATTTCTGAACCGAACAGGGTAAGCTAGTCTACACCCATTCTGCCATTCGCATTGCTCACTTCAGTCTAAAACGAATCATGAGTCTATTTTAATGATAAGTTAGATATTTGTACCTGCCCGTTCAGGGCTGTCTCTACCATCAACAAGTATTAATCGGGAGGGGCAAGTTACATCCCTATTTAAGATCCCCGCGTTCAGGTTGGAACGCTACGATTTAATGTGGCTGTCGGAATTATTCCTCGTACGTATAACTCTATAGTTGACTCTTGAGTAAAATGTTGGAAAACTTGCATGTTCTATGTACACAAACATGGCCTAGAAAAGACAAGGATGTTGGATTTCATGGAATTTTTCGTTGTTTTAGGACATTTCTTTAAAAAAATTGCTAGAAACGCCAACAATTCGCATTTTTTGCCAAATTCGCATTATTTCAATATTTCGAACGGGCGAAAAATGTGTCCAGATATCACTGCACATTCCTAAACATAATTTCGCAGCAATTACCATTTTTCAAGGTTTTGACGTATGTGAAAATTCAATGTACCTACTAATTGGAAATTACTTTCTGGCCACCCCTCGTATAAATCAGTAGATGGAAAGTGAAAATTTAGCAGGGCTGGCAGAGAAAAGTCAATTCTTGAAGGAAGTGATTTGCTGTTATGATTGAATGATTCGAGTAAATATGATAATAAAATATTTGCGTATTTATTATTAGTATTTTATTTCATAATTTTGGACATTAACTTCACTCAGCGAGAGATTTAAGACCATCTATCACGAGATTAAACAGACAGGACAGAGAGTGGCGTTAATTTTATTGCAATACTAGTGTTGCAGTAAATTTGAGGTTGGGAGCATGCACTTGCCAATTTTTATAATGGTCACCAATGCAGATTTATGTTTCACTTTTTCGTGATAGTATTCAATATATATCCCGTTTGGTTGGATTCTTCTTGATATCTAAGAATATTGCAATTTCATTGTAAACGTATGTTAACTTGTGCGAAACCAGTAATACGTCAGGATGATAAAAGAAAGCCTTCGTAAGCACTGCTACATTTAATAAGGTGAAGTGAGCCAGAAGAGTAATAAAATTCCAGCAGCATATTTGCAGTCTAAAGCTCTTCTTGTTTATGCATGCGATTTTTGTTGGATGTTGCAGTCCATGCAATGTCTGTCGCATGTTGTAGTGAGATACTTTGTCGGGTGGCGATATTCGACAAAAATCGTATGTATCAATGGAACATATTTGTTTCCATGTTCCTTTAGTTTGCCCAACAAAATGCCTTTCTACGATGTCCGACAACTATCGGACGGCGCCACAGGCTCTTATCCCCTCCATCTGTTGTCAAGTCCGCTTACTACTCCCATACGGACAAGAAAAAATGATAATTCAATGCATTTCCACGTAATATTTAGAGGCTTAACCTTTACTCCTCCGATGATACCAACTAATGGTATCATCAGAGTAAGGTCGTACTGGCCCGATGATACCATATGGTATCATGATGCTGATTACGAAATGAATGTGCTTTTTGGACCTTCATACTCTTATGTTTGGGTGGAAACTCTGACACAGGTCTGGAGCAAGCCTGGGAAATTCATATTGATGACCAACCTCCCCCCTCTCCGCAACATATCCATGCCACATTTCCGAGAAGAGTTTCACATTTTGGCTCATTATTCAAATTGTATGGCACCCAGGAACATGAAACATGTTTCGATCTCTTTGGAAACGTCCATTCTTTGAAGAGAATAATAAGGTTTGCACCTTCTCCTCAAAATAGATTTTTATGTTGTTTTTTTTTTCATTGAAATTCGGAAGTCGCGCCCCCAAACCCCCCTTTCTCGGTTCGGTGTTCTGAATTGTATACGGTTGCATGCTCTGATGTTTTATCTGCAAACCAAAACTTATCCGAAGTAGATTGTTCCCATAGTACCCGAGTTACAACAATTTTCCTCCAAACATGCAAATTACCTATTTTTCGTAAAAAAAAATCAAAAAAAAATCACATTTTGGCATATTATTCAACTTGTATGGCACCAAAGAACATGAAACATGTTTCATTCTCTTGAGAAATGTCCATTCTTTAAAAAGAATACTAAAGTTCGCGCCTTCTTCCCAAATAGCTGGAGAAGAGGGGGTAAGCTCCAGATTTTTAAGGTTTTTTTTATTGAAATTCAGTAGTCGTTCCCCCCAAACCCCCTTTCTTTGGTTCGGCGTTCTGAATTGTACACGGTTGCATGCTCTGATGTTTTAGCTGCAAAACAAAACTTATCCGAAGTAGATAACAATTTTCTTCCAAAAATGCTTGATTGATTGATTGATTGATTTGTTGTTTTAAGTCCACTTTATGCACAGTAAGGCTAATCGGGACTGGACCTACAGTTTAAAGTGGGATCCGAACCACTTGTGCCTCCACCGGGTATCGAACCCGGGACCCCTTGATTACAAGGCGAGGACGCTACCACTGCGCCATCGGGGAGGAACTACTTCTTCCAAAAATGCAAATTACCTGTTTTTCGTAAAAAAACAGTTTCACATTTTGGCTTATTATTCAACTTGTATGGCACCCAAGAACATGAAATATGTTTCATTCTCTTTAGAAATGTCCATTCTCTGAAAAGAATGTAGCAAACCCTAGATTTTTGTTTTTTCCATTGAAATTCGGGGGTCGCACCCCCACCCCAAACCCCCCTTCATCAGTTCGGCGTTCTGAATTGTACACGGTTGCATGCTATGATGTTTTATCTGCAAAACAAAACATATCCGAAGTAGATTGCTTTCTTAGTGCCCCAGTTATAACAATTTTCCTCCAAAAATGCAAATTACCAATTTTTCGTAAAAACAAATATTCACATTTTGGCTTATTATTCAACTTGTATGGCACCCAAGAACATAAAACATGTTTCATTCTCTTGAGAAATGTCCATTCTTTGAAAATAATACTAAAGTTCGCGCCTTCTCCCAAAAACAGCGGGAGAAGAGGGGGCAAACTCCAGATTTTTGTTTTTTCCATTGAAATTCGGGGGTCGCACCCCCCACCCCAAACCCCCCTTCCTCGGTTCGGCGTTCTGAATTGTACACGGTTGCATGCTATGATGTTTTATCTGCAAAACAAAACATATCCGAAGTAGATTGCTCCCTTAGTGCCCCAGTTATAACAATTTTCCTCCAAAAATGCAAATTACCAATTTTTCGTAAAAACAAATATTCACATTTTGGCTTATTATTCAACTTGTATGGCACCCAAGAACATAAAACATGTTTCATTCTCTTGAGAAATGTCCATTCTTTGAAAATAATACTAAAGTTCGCGCCTTCTCCCAAAAACAGCGGGAGAAGAGGGGGCAAACTCCAGATTTTTGTTTTTTCCATTGAAATTCGGGGGTCGCACCCCCCACCCCAAACCCCCCTTCCTCGGTTCGGCGTTCTGAATTGTACACGGTTGCATGCTATGATGTTTTATCTGCAAAACAAAACATATCCGAAGTAGATTGCTCCCTTAGTGCCCCAGTTATAGCAATTTTCCTCCAAAAATGCAAATTACCAATTTTTCGTAAAAACAAATATTCACATTTTGGCTTATTATTCAACTTGTATGGCACCCAAGAACATAAAACATGTTTCATTCTCTTGAGAAATGTCCATTCTTTGAAAAGAATACTAAAGTTTGCGCCTTCTTCCCAAACAGCGGGAGAAGAAGAGTTAAACTCCAGATTTTTAGGGTTTTTTTCATTGAAATTCGGTAGTCACTCCCCCCAAACCTACCTTCCTCGGTTCGGCGTTCTGAATTGTACACGGTTGCATGCTCTGATGTTTTAGCTGCAAAACAAAAATTATCCGAAGTAGATTGCTCCCATAGTGCCCGAGTTATAACAATTTTCGTCAAAAGTGTGTTCGAAGTCAATGAAGACGAAATTCCCTGACATTTCCCTGACTTTTTTTTGACACCTCAAATTCCCTGACTTTTCCCGGTTTTCCAGGTCTGTCGCCACCCTGAGATTGTACAAAGAAATCACCACATCCCACTTTACCAAAGTATTGGAAAAGATAGTCATGTCTGAGGGAGTCAAAGGCACTTTTGAAATCTAACGCCACTAAAGCAGCTTGAGAACCTTCAATATCTTGCATAGAAGTGATGATGTCACGTACACTAGTTAGAATGTGAAATATTTTACCACTTGTACCATATACATATTGATACGGCCCTAATAAAGTATCCGCAAATTGTTGCAACCTTCGGGTGATCAAACGTGCAAAGATTTTATAATCAGCACATAGTAATGTGATTGGCCGGAAGTCTTCTGGCTTTCTGGGCTGAGATATTTTGGGAATCAAAACCATAACACCCGTAAGACTCGTTCGTCCAAGTCGTTTCTTCGTAAATACCTCATTGAGCCAGCGTGTGAACAGTGGAGCCACCGTTGTCCAAAAGGTTTGGAACAATTCTATCGGGACACCATCGATTCCCGGAGCTTTACCTCTTTTTCCCCTGTGAACAGACTCGTACACTTCTTTCTTTGAGAATGGCTGTTCTAAATAGCGACGGTCATCTTCCGTTAACATAGGAAGGTCCATCCCTTGCAGTGGAGTGCGACGGGAGCTTTGATCTTCCTTCTCTTTAAACTGATCTGCATAAAAGTCCCGTAAGTACTTTCGTATTAACTTGGGTTCGGTTAGTCTTCCCGTGGCTGTATCGAGACACGTTATTCTCTTTCGCTGTGCACTGCGTCTCTCTGCTAACACCTGCACCAACGAGGCTTCTTCTTGTGCATCAAACATAGGAAGACGACTCCTAACATTGTAACCTTGCATACGCTCTCTGTGCATGCTCAGCAGCACTGCTTGCACTCGTTTCACTTCTTGACGCACTGGCTTCCCTTGTATTAGCTGTGTTGTTAATTCGTGAAGCACTCTGTAGTAAAAGTTATATTTCTTATTGAAATCTGCGTATTTGTCACGACTATATGCTAAACAGAAATATTTAATGGAAGGTTTCAGAAAAGTGTCCCACCACATAATAATGTCAGTTTGACGTACGCTCATTTCTTCCCACTTCTTCCATTTTTGTTTAAATTCGGTACGAAATTGTTCATCTTCCAATAACCGTACATTGAACTTCCAAAATCCCCGCCCTCGTCCAACTGAAGGTACATCCAAACTCATGTCGAGTTGGACACTTAAATGATCACTAAAGCAGGTTGGGAAAATTCGAATCGCAGATATGTTGCTAATCATGTGTGCACTAACGTAAAAACGATCAAGCCGACTCGCTGTGTCGGCACGTATGTATGTGTAGCCGTCTATACTCGGACCTTTAGCCACCCAAACATCGTGCAGTTTAAACCCTTCAACCAGCGCCTGCAAGCTAGGTGATGTATGGAATCCTGGATATTGGTCCTGTCTTCTGAGAGTACAATTAAAATCACCCACCAGCACAATGTTTTGACGGGAGCCACCTAATGCCTTCGCCACGTCTGTAGCGTAAAATATGTTCCGAGTATTTCTAGCGTTGGTACCTGATGGTGCATAAACATTACAAAACCATATGTTTCCTATTTGGATACATGTGATACGACCAGACGGGTGATGGTAAACTTCCGTTATATGGAGGCCTGATTTCACAACTATGGCGGTTCCTAGAGAATTGTGAGTAAAATTGTTATACACGGTATATTCACTGCCCAGACAGAAATCATCGGTCCCGACTTCTTGCAGGAAAATTACATCCAGGTGACTTTGCTTAATATAGTCTAAGAATGCACGATGCTTGACACTAGATTTCATCTTGTTAATGTTTATTGTTGCAAAATGATATATGGGGGTCGTCATGTGGGATTCTGTACTAGTGTACCCGGTGGGAATGTTATGTGCATTTACTGACGTTAAACTATTTACCTTGTTCAATTTCACTACGACATGCGACAAACATAACCCTAATACCATTATAACGCGGACAACACACTTCATAACGAGGATATTGTAGACATATATCACACATTGACGTCAAGCGACCAATCAGAGCCGCCACTAGATTTCGCACTTTGTTCTCTTGTCGCACTCATCGTTCTACGCAGTCGCCGTGACACTGGAGACACCGAACGATGAGGGCCATCTTGCCGCCGTGTCGACGCCGTATCGTTCGCAGGGAGACTGCGTTTCTTCTTCTTTTTTGGTTCCTTCGTTGTTTTCGGAAGAGTGCCTGATGCGGGGGACGCCGTCTCGGAGTTCCCACCTTCACCTGCATGGTCATCATCTGCCTGCTGCATCGGACTATTGGGCACCTCGAGGGTAACGTCCATTGTTTCTTCCCCATTCTTCTCTGCTACGTGGGCTGCTTGGTTGACATTAACTTGGTCCACACTGACGGGATTAGGAACGTCTGCTGTTGTCTTGTTTTCTACACTGGGTGGTAAAGTGGAATCTGGTACGGTATTTTTAGGTACACCCTGTAGTGAAGCTTGTACGTTGTCCTCATTTTCCTGGTCTCCGGAGCGTTTCAGATGCACAGGTAGTATAGTGGGTGTCGGGGTCATCATTTTTTCAGCAGCCGGCACATTCCTCGGGACAGGACGCGCCGCCCCGGCATAGGACGTATCTTCGGGTTTCTCCATTTGACGACGTCGGGACGGACAGGTAACGTAAAAATGGTCACTAAGGTCACAGTAACTGCAAGTACGGTCTTGCCCGCTATATGTCACCCAGTATCGTCCGCCACTGATTGTGACGTACGATGGAATCGCACGAGTTAGATTCATTTTGGCGATTTTACGGCCAGTTCTTACCGGATAAATGTGATCCCTGGAATACCGTTCATCGTCCAAGGATATTATCTGACCGTACGTACTCAGGACCGATCGAATGGCGTCATCGGACAGTTCACTCGGTACAACGTGCACTCTAACTATCACGTAATTTGCATCCGCCCACGTAACAAGCACTGGACAATCCCCGTCTTCGTCACTATATTTATATTCTCCGTTTGACTGTAGCAACAACTGTTCACACACTACTTTCGATAGTAGTTTCAGAAAGATACAACGTCTATAATTGTCTACTTCAATACTTACGACTTGTTCCGGTTTCAATTTCATGGTCTTGCTGATCCAATTGTGTATTTCCGTCGAAGTTGGTTTCCTTCGCACTTGACTGAAGTTCAGTTTTAGTGTATTCAATCTCTTGATTACCATGTTGGCAGCGTCGCCGTGTTTCACTTCAACCGGACTCGCGAGTAATACGCGCTACGTGACTTCGAGCTATTAGAGAGACGCGCAAACACAACCGTCTCAGACCACTGCTCGAGCCAGACACCACTACACCACACCCTTACCTTCGATCAAAAGAACAATTTTTAAATATTTTGTCCCTCCAATATTGTAAATGTCGTTGGGTATACATGTAGTTGAACTTTTACTTTAATTTTGGATTGCTTTCTTGTAGTATAGCAGATATCTTCGAGAAATTATTTTCGAAGTGATGAAGAAAAACGAGAATTTTGGTACGTAGTTGTGAAAATGCGAGTTATTTCTTCAAATTTGTTATTGTGATTAGACATTATTAATGGAAAATATCTAGAGGCTTGAACATTGCAGGACGATATTCTTTACCTGTGATACTACAACAGACGAAATGCTTGTTTACTGACGCAAGTCTCGTGTTCAGAGCAGTCTTATGAAATGTATTTGCTGTTGTGTGAGGTAACACGAAATAATTACACCGTTTGCGAACTACCAAATCTGCGCAACGTTAGACGTAAACAGGCCGAAAATTTTATTCATAAAATCACTTCACATTTGACAGTATTAATCAAGTGAGACTCGTTGGACACTGTGTTAAGGTGCTGGAGTAAATCCTTCTTATTTTTCTTCCTGGAAGAACAACAATTTTTAAAGTAGAGCAACAGTCGTTCCTCCCTTTCTTATTTCTTTTAAATTCTTCCCCATTCCTTTAATTGGGTTAAAAATAAATAAAAATATTGCTTGCATTTCTGTCATTGACGTAGACCAGGCCCATACGCAGGATTTCTTTGAGAGAGAGAGACAGACATATATTACAAAATAGTTCAAATAGTGCGATAAGTCATGTTAATTCTATGTTTAGAAAATAATACATTTATAAATTAAATGTTGCGTACTAGAAATTATTATTACAATAAAGAACATGTCTAATTGTGGTATAAGAAAGAAAACAATAATAAAGACATCTCGCATCACGATTGCAGTTCGAAAAAGTCGGACAGGGATTGAAAGTAACGCACTGTCTTGACTAAATCGGTGAATCGGACGTATCCTAGACTTGCATTATAAAACTAAAACCATCCAATATTGCAGCCTGAAGACTTTTGCGCAAGAAACAGATTCATTTATGTAAGAACAAAATTGAAATGTTTACACATTTCTAAAATCGACGATGTTATTTTCGTAGTTACTGATAGGTTCACATTTAAATATTTCAGGGTTCGAGGGGGACATGGACCTAATGCCCCCCCTGGGTACTGGCCTGACGTAGACAGTGGGAGAGAAATTTTGGAGAATCTTTCTATTAAATTATTATTTACATCCACCTTATGCTCAGATAGGTTTAGTGACAATCGTGAACTTTTCGTTTAATAGATAATATTATTTGGTTGTAAACGACGGGGGAATATTGGTCAAATTTTCTTTCGCGCTCTTTTGAGAGAATATATACTTCTACAATAGCAATCGCGTTCGGAAACAGTGAAGAAAAAATGACTTGGTTTTCAAAGGCAGACAAGCTTGGTAGCGTAGTTTGCTCGCGTTCAAAGTGACTCACTCACGCTATTCAAGGCCGCTTCTTATCGCAGAATAATTCAAAACTGTTGCTCCAAAGGAAACAAAGGGTTAGAGTTCTTGAAAGCATTGATTACGGTCCCAGGTTCGATCCTCCTTAGAAGGTGTTCTTTTTTTAATTCTCATTTTATTATAAACAAGAGCATGGTAACATTATTTGTAATAGCAGTGTATAGTGGCTACAATTGTCGTACTACCTTCGTTTTCTTTGTTAAAAACAAGTATTGTTCGCACATTACATGTAGGAGGAGAGTTGCATCTACATTTCGCATTGGTCAGCTCCTTCTACTTACATTCAGGAGCGAAGGCTTGTGGGGTAGTGTTTACCGTTCAGGATTGTCAATCTGATGGTCGTAGGTTCAAACCCTTCCAGTGGCAGAAAATTTTCGTAAGTTTTAGACCAATCCCATTGTGTTCATTGTCCGTGTGAAACGGAATGATTCAGTTTGGAATTAACGATGGGGGGAGGGGAAATATTAAATTACAAAATCTTCATTTCAACGAACCGAGAAGTGGACAAAAATTGGATAATTCTTATAAATATTAAAATTACATTCATGTTTTTAGTGGTATAAACGCAGGTAAAATCAAAGATCTTACATGGAAGATTTTATCTTTCTCTGAACGAAGCCAAAAGGCATTTCGAACCGATCTAATACATTCTCCAATATATTTCAAAATGTTATTCAATGCTTCATGTCGATAATTTAACCAATGCATCAATTCTTGACGCTGAGACGATATTTTCTGAAACTATCTCTTCTCTTCAGTCCCTTCTGTTCTTCTCTTCTCCTTCTTCTCTCCCCTCCTGCTGCTCTGCTTTTATCTCATATCGTCTTCTCCACTTTTCTTGCATCATATCTCCATCTCACTCATCTCCACTCCTCGTATCTCCTTTCCTGTCTTAGATTTACGACTCCAGTGCACTCTTCTCCTCTTCTTTTCGTTCTTCTCCTTTTCTCTCCATTACTCTACTCTCCACTCCCCTCTTCTCGTCTCCTCTTCTCTCATCTCGTTTTCCTCCTCTTTTCTCTTCTTTGCTCCATCTTCCTCATCTCTCTTAGAATCTTCTTCCATTCTCCACACAACATCTCCTCTCCTCATCTATCCTCTCTTTCTTCTCTCCTCTACTTTTCCTCTTCTCTTTCCGCTTTCTCTTTCTCCTCTCGTTTGTCACCTCTCGTTTTCTCTCACCTCTTTTCCTTTCTGTAGACTCATCAGCGATGAAATACCAGAAAACCTATTTTTTTCTTTCAGAATGAATTTTGTCAATTGCGATATAATAGTGATATTTTTAATAATTTTATACAATAATACTTGTTTTTATTTTTTCGCGTATTTTATAAATACCTATTGTGCATGTGGCAACCCTGAAATTGAGCCTAACTCTACACGCAACCCACCAACGCCTTGTGTAAATTGGGTTGCCTAGTTTAAAAATGTCGTTGTCCTAAAACTTTTAAGAGACACTGTACATGGAATATTTTCTTAGATGTTCTTCATGTTAACTAACGACGACCTCCACTCCACTTGCATAGAAAGTTTCTTATGGACATCTTTTATGGGGTGAATAATATCTAAACACGCTGTGTTTCTTGCAATAACATAGAACTGTCTAAATAATATGAGATGTACTTTATCTGTAAATTGTGTACATGTATAATTTAGGTCACAACTTTTTGAGATGTAGCAAGAGTCGTTTAATAATTTCAACATTATTTCCATGACATAAAAATAATCTAAATTCATATTGTAAGAATAGAACCTGGTATTAGTAGGGATCTCGTTTATTTTTCCCTATAATGTGTAATTTTGTTGGCTTTTTGTGTTAATGTTGTAAAAATTTGCATTCTTAATTAATTCTATTCTACGCTTAAAGGAAAATTAACCATCATAACCAAAATAAACCTTGAAATCAAATAAATGTATGATCAAACTTAAATAAAGTTAAAAAAACTCTTCTCAATGTCCATATTCTACACTTCTACACTTCCAGAATATATAAAATACAACTACGAATGAATTGAATGTTAATATTGCAACATAAATGGATGGTAGATTAGAATGTTGTGGTAAAATTAACTATTTGAACATACTCATAAAATGAGATGCAATTTTCAACAAACAACCAGAAACTTCTCATGATATTTCACGATCTCTATTTCAAACATGTGATTAGAGATCATGTGAAAACTTTCTTGAAAATATAAGGATTCTCAGCTTGATTCCATTTTCAAAATATCAACATTCTAGGTACTAATTAATTTTCTTAATATTATTCTTAAGTCTTTGTCCATTTTTTTCTAATTCAGGATCAACTGCTTCAGCGAAAGCTATAGCCCAAGCCCTTGCAACAAGTAACAATTCAGGTAAATATCAGAAGATAATATTTTTATCTTTTTTGTTATATCGCTCATTCCGCATTGTAAACTGTATTTTATACATTTCTACTTTAATCGTTTAATAGAAAATATTATCATTAATTGATGAACAAATAGGAAATATTTCTGGTAGCTATAAAATTCCTCAAATTCATAAAAGAAACACTGCAAATATGTATACCCATTTTCTCAAGGCTCAATATACTCTGTCCTGTTTTCCATACCATATATACCAAAAGGGAATATTAAGAATCAGTTGGTGGAAGTAATTCACCTATACTAGTAGTAGTAAATACAATACGGACAGTGCGAGAAAGGAAGAGCATCCCCTCAAGCAGCTTTGCTACACTTAAAACTTGCTTAACATGAGCATATGAGTTTTTGAGCAAGTGTGGAATCTTGTCTAATTCAAGATTTTTGTAAAAATGCCCTCGGGAATTTTTCAGAAACGAAGAGCTTCCTCAGATTGATTTGTTTATACTTGCAAAAGGCACTTCTGTGAGATTGTTGTCTATAAATTTGTTAAAAATATGCCCCTCTTGGGCCATACCTAAAACTAGGCCACCCATACATACACACACATACATACACACACATACATACACACACACATACCCACACATACACACACACACATACACACACACATATTTATTTCTGGTTTAAGTTCTTGGATACCAGGCTTAATTTGTTTATCTAATATTAAAACAATGCAATTCTTCTAGAATTGCTCCGTGACAACAGAGCCATCTATGTGCAAATGCCTGAACTCGGTGAACACTTGGGAACAAGTCTATTTTTTTCATTATGTCAACATTTTTAACTTCTTTTGCCAGTAATAGGGAAATGGTAGCAAGCATTAGACAAAGTACTTTGGAGCTGAATATTCCTTTTCTTAGACGTCGTATATTACTAAAATATTTTCAATTCACATATTTCTCATACCGCTGTATCTTGTTCTATTAGGCCTCTTTGAGAACATTGCCTATTAGGACTCCTCAAGAACATTGCCTATTAGTAAAATAATAGGACAAGCATATGGCGGTATGGGGATATGTGAATTGTTGGTTTCTTCAATTCAGATAAAAGGATTGAATAGAAACTAGGATATTTTGCATTTGTTATATTCAGTTTCTTTGTTGTAATCTGTTCATATATAAAATCATGCGCCGAGAGGGTATAAAATCAATACTTGAACAATATGTGCGCATGACGGCCCCAAAGCGGCGGGATCGATACTTTCTGCACAGCGATCAGTTCATTTCGAGCCCAGCACCGGCGTGTCGATCAATATTTGGAGCAGCGATCCTTTACAAATTAGTTCCAGACAATTCCGCTCCCCTAAGCGTGGAGGCGCTGCGATCTCGATTGCATGCACGCTCAGCAGAAAAACGGGATACATTCAGAAGAAAGTACTTCGGCAAAAATGTTAGAGAATAGCTCATGTTTCTGAATGTACCCCCACAGTGTTTCTATTGGCTCTGTAAAACTATAAAAGCCAGGGCACAGTGCAGATTCTTCACCATTGCTGGATTGGCGGAATAACACAAGTAAGGTCATATATACATACACACACAAAGTACAGTGCTGAACCCCAACTGATCCAGCATAAAGCTTTCATTTGAACCCCAAGAAATTGTATATAAATACCAAAGCCAAAAATATTAATACACATACACACATACATACACACAAAGTACAGTGCTGAAGCCCAACTGATATTTTTATCCAGTATAGAATTTTGAATTGAAACCCAGGAAATTGTATATAATAAACAACAGCAAAAATGCCGAATCAAAAATATTGTAATCAATGCAATAAAAATATATTTAGCTCTAATTGGGCCAGACATCAAAAAATTTGTAATCCAGACAAATACAAAACTCCCACAAAAATTTGCCCCAAATGCAATAGAAAATATAACATGGAATATTTCACATATAAACATAAAGATACTTGCTCTGCACAGTCATCAGCATTGCCCTCTCAACCATCTACATCTGGTCTGAAAAGAAAGCACGAAGCACCTGTTAATGCCAGAGCAGCAAAACAGCCACGCCATGAACCTATCCGTAGCAGTTTTAACGGCCAATTAAGGGATCACCGGTTTGTATCAGAGCCAAGATGCGGCATTGAGAATTTCTTAAACAGTATAAATTCTAATCTGCAGGCAATTCTTAATGCACAAAATGGCTCTTATAAGCTCTCCCTCAAATTGTTTGTACAATATAAGAAACCAAACGGCACAAAATTTACACAGCCCCACATAACAGAAACTGTACCGGTATATTCAAATGCAAATTCAGACAAAATAATAAGCAATTTGATAGATCAATTGAATATTAAACACTCTGAATTTGCAGCAAAAGAGTCAGGATGGAGCCTATGCGGTTCATCACACAAGTTATATGTTAATATTTCTGAATTCACTCCATTACAAGGATCCACTTATGTGCCTTTGCCTGCTAATATCAAAAACAAAAGAGCCGTGGTCAATATAAAAAATGCCGACCAGAAATGCTTTTTGTGGTGTATATTAGCTGCTTTGTATCCAGTTTCAAGGAATCCTGAGAGAATAACTTATTACAAACAACATGAGCACGATTTTGACGATGTAATGGAGGGTTTGGAATATCCAATGTCAGTTCAGAATATTGATAAATTTGAAAAAAGGGCCAAGCACATCAATGGCAAACAATTATCTATTAATGTATTTATTTGTTCCACTGGCAATTGTCCGATAGCACCTCTCAGAATCAGTACAATTGATGATGAATCTGCTATTCCGATTGATCTGCTCTTAATTGAAGGGGATGATACATACCATTACACTCTGATACACAGTCTTGAAGCTTTAGTGAGAACGCAACTAGACAAAACTCATACAATATTCAAGTTGTGCAGAAGATGTTTGACTGTATTTGATGGTCAAAAAATAGTGAAGGGGGTTCGGGAAGTGAATGCAGAAATTGCAAAAAACAAGTTAATTGAGCATCTGAAATACTGTGGCAACCATAAACCTGTTCATATGGTGATGCCCAATCCAAGTGAAAATTGCAAATTCAAAAAGTATGAAGCCTTGTTGGAACACCCAGCATATATTGTCTGTGATTTCGAATCGAACCTCAAACCTATTGCATTCTGTAGCCCAGATCCAGAAGAATCATCAATTACACCATACCAGCAACATGAACCTTCCAGCTTTTGTTATGTGGTTGTACAGGATGGTGTTGTTATTAAAATAGATTCATACATGGGAGAAGATGCCATCAAAGAATTTGCACATAGAATGGAAAATATGTGCCGTGACATAGCATCTAACATCTTATTAATATCAAAGCCTATGTTGCCTTTAACAGAGGAACAGATTGAAGATTTCAACAATGCAGAAAAATGCCCGGTATGTGATTGTGAATTTTCAGATACAAATATCAAGGTGAAACACCATTCTCATACAGATGGTCGATATAAACAGGCCCTGTGTAATAGCTGTAATATTAAGATCAAGAGACCAAGATTTGTCCCCATATTCTGCCATGGAGCATCCAATTATGATTTCCATCATCTGATCAGGTACGAGGGGTTTGAGAAGCAGAATTTAAATATTTTAGCTGAAAATGATGAAAAATATATATCTATTAGCAAGATAATTAAAGTTGATGGTGTTCCTATTCACATAAGATTTCTTGATTCTTACAGATTTTTACCTGCTAGCCTGGCTACACTGGCCTCTCAATTATCTGATGATGACTTGAAAATCACACGTGTATTGTTTCCAAATCAGGACCTGAAATTAATTAGGCGGAAGGGTGTATATCCATATGACTATGTTACAGATTTTTCTAAATTTGATGAGTGTTCCCTGCCACCACAAGAAGCATTTTACAGCAAAATCAGAGGATCTGGAATCACTGATGAAGATTATCACCATGCCAAGTTGATGTGGAACAATTTAAAATGCAAGACATTTGGTGATTACCACATGGCTTATTTGAAACTTGATGTCACCCTCTCAGCTGATATATTGCAAGCATTCAGAAAATCTTCCATGCAAAATTATGGACTGGACCCAGTGTATTTTTACAGTGCCCCTGGTCTAGCATGGGCTGCAATGTTTTTGAACACTAAAATGCAATTGGATCTGATCCACGATCAAGAAAAGTATCTGTTTATGGAGGAATGTATAAGAGGGGGGATGGTGCAATGTTCCCAGAGATATGCCAGAGCAAATAACAAGTATATGCCTGATTATGATCCAGCACGGCCATCAAATTATATAACGTATGTAGATGCAAACAACCTCTATGGTCACGCTATGATGGATAAACTGCCATATGCAGGGCTTGAGTGGGTAGAAGATTTCAATATTGAGGATCTTCAGGATTTTGATGACAGTGAATATGGCCTCTTCTTAGAGACTGAACTGATATTTCCAGATCATTTACACAATAAATTTTCTGATCTGCCCCCAATTCCCGAGGTTCAGTGCTCACCTGGTTCTAAACAGAAGAAGCTCACGATGACCCTGGAGCCGAAACAGGGTTATGTCATATATTATAAAAACCTCCAGTTCCTGATGAAACATGGTGTTCAAGTGACCAAAGTTGGAAAAGTTTTGAGGTTCAGGCACTCAGAATGGTTGAAACCATACATTGATACAAACACGGAGCTTCGAACATCTGCAAAGAGCCAATTTGATAAGAGCTTGTTTAAATTGATGGTGAATTCAGTGTATGGCAAAACAATTGAAAATGTCAGAAAACATACCGATGTTAAAATAATTACTGACCCCAGCCTGAGCAAAAAATTGGTTGCAAAGCCCAACTTCAATTACAGAAGAATTTATGATGAGTACATGGCACTTTTCAACATGATGAAAACTAAAATCAAGTTTGATAAACCTATTTATGTAGGGGCTGTGATATTGGAATTGTCCAAATTACATATGTTAATATTGTATTATGACGTGCTGAAACCTTTTTATGGTGATCGTGTAAAATTATTGTACATGGACACGGATAGTTTTATTCTTGAAATTCAAACAGAAGATGTTTATCAAGATATGTCACAGCCTGAATTGTTTCAATACTTTGATACCAGTGAACATACAAGAATTCAACCCCACAACAAAAAGGTGCCTGGCAAGTTAAAAGATGAGACACTTGGTGATGTTATTGTGGAATTTGCTGGGTTAAGAGCCAAGATGTACAGTTTTGAAACATGTAGTGGCGCTGTTGTCAAAAAGGCCAAGGGCATTGGCAGAGTTACTGTTGAAAAAGAGCTTGTATTTGAAGATTATAAAAATTGCATCAAATCACAGAATTCAATTAGAACATCAGAAAATAGAATTCAGAGTGAGAATCACTTGCTGACTAGCAATATTGTAACAAAAGTGGCCCTGGACCCACATGATGATAAGAGATGCATTTTATCATGTGGCATACATACTTTACCTTGGGGGCATTGTGATTTGAAAAATGGGAATCAATGCCCAATTACAGAGCATGATTTGAAATAAATAAACATGCCTATGAACTTATTTGGGTTCAAAAAACAGGCTATTATGGACCTGCCCACACCACAACCCTCTCCTGATTTACAATCTGTAATGTCTAAACTGAGTGGCTTGTTAATTATTCATCTGAACAGCATACTTACAGATAATGATGAAGAAACAGGTAAAACATTGTACATATTTAACAATAATTTAAATCATTACCAATTACCTGTAGGTGGTCAATTGCAATTTATTACAACCCCTGAGGGTGATGTCAAGATTTCAGTAGGGAGAAATATTTATAGAATTAAGCACTCAAACATGATTTCTGGCACTGTTTATACTGTTTCTGCTGGTGACTGCTTATATATTGAGGTCCCTGGATCTTATGACAAGCTTATACCTTTTTTTATAGAATTAAGAATCAGATACTCTATAATAAATAACCACTAAAAGAAAATGCCTAATGATATATTTGGCCATACAAGACATGAAGATCACAGTGATGAGATTCTGATGCTTGATGTCAGAGTCAAGAAATTAAGAAGTGATTTACAAGCTTTACAGACCACACTCAATGCCAGTCTTCAATTAGAAATTACAAATTTACAATCACAATGCATGGACCCTCTTCTTAAAATTGATTCCGAACTCAAAGTGCTGCTTCAGAAATATACTGATTTGGCAACATTGGATAATTTTCAAAGTTTAGAAGAAGCTGTAGCAGCTCTTCAAGCCAAATTTAAGACCCAGGCTACCAACTCCGAGCAATTGAAACAACAATTGGAAGAGCAGATAAATAATGTCCAGGCACAGCTCCAAACAATTGTCAAAAGCATAAAATCACAAGAAGATTTTGATCTAGTGATTTCCACTCTAAAAGAACAGATTCAATCACTCCAGATACCTAATCTAGACCCCCTGAACAATGCCATAGCCGAGGTTAAAGAAAAAATTGAGACACTTGAAAATTTTATGAACAACTTGCCATCTTCTGATGCTTTGAATGCAATAACTCGGAGTGTAGCCAACATCAAGCTGCAACTTGAAACATATGAAGATTTTGGAAAAATTCAAAGTTCCATAACCCATCTTGAAGGTACAATAGCAGCAGTGCAAAGTGATTTGGCAAATGTACTAGAATCCCGATTGCCCGGTATTGTAGACACTCTTGTCAGTGTCCAGCAACAGATCACAAAGCTTGAAAACCTCAACACCGAATCTGAGCTATCTCATTTTCATCACTTGATCGATGATATCCAAACAAAGCTTGAAATTTTACAACAATCCACACCCTCTCAGGCAGATATAGCTATGCTCCAAAATGCTATGCAAAATGTGGCTGATGCTTCTGAATTAAACAATGTGAAATTGGCACTTGAATTTTTGCAAAATACAGTATCAAATCTTCCCACATCACAGGAACTTAAAAATATTAAGAGGGCAGTGAATAGGATATTGAAATCGGAAGATATCAAGAATATCCAAGCAGAGATCAAACAACTCACTCAGACAGTGGCCACTCTACCAACAAATCAACATATTAATGAACTGCATGCCCTGTTTGAGGATATCAGAAGACAGGTCCATGATCTTACTGCTCAAAATTCAAAATTGGCAGTTGTTGAAAATTTGCAACAAATTGTAGCTAATATCAAGCAAGAGCTAGGAACCATGGAATCCAATCAAGCAAATGCTCTGTCTGTTTTTGCCACCCAGCTTCAAGAGATTGTGCAACAATACAAGAAACTTATTGTGGACATAAAAATTAAGCCAGGCCACGATGATGTTGTTAGGACCATCAACGAGCATCTTGAATCTGTAACAAGCAGATTGCTTACAGCAGAAAAAGAAATAACAGGCATAATCGAGAATCCAAAACATACAGTAATTCTTGAATTGTACAGCATCCCCAACAAAGAATATGATTCACCATTTACACCAGGTGGGAAAATATATATGCTGTCCCCTGCACAATTTTATTACCAGTTTTTTGTTGGGGGCACACTGAGACCAATCAAGATCAAATATTGGCATCAACCACAGGCACATCACTACCCCACCTTATCAATAACAAATGCTGACAACAAACCAAAAGTCACCAGTGTAGAATTGGAGGATTTTACCGACCCCAATACATTAGAAACAGCCTATACTGAAGATGATGGCACTCTGGAATTTAAAATACAAATAGGGGACAAATTATATTTAGAAAATCCTGCAGTATCAGCTGCTGAACACCCCATAGTTGCAATATTCTTGTTTACATATTATGTCTAGTTGTTGATGAATTACACAGACAGGCCCGACATAATTATAAGAGACTCCCAGTAGTCACAAAGGGCATAGATGATTTATGGCAGAGCGACTTGATTGAAATGGCAAGTGGACAGTTGAAAAACTTAGACAAAATCAACAAGGGCTACAAGTATCTACTCACTGTCATAGATACATTTTCAAAATTTGCCTGGGCTGTGCCACTCAAATCCAAGACTGGGGCATGTGTTACAGAAGCCTTCAGGACAATCATCAATCATTCAGGAAGATCCCCGCGCTATTTGCAAACAGATAATGGCAAAGAATTTTATAATTCAGTGTTCCAACAATTTATTAAAAGCCGGGCAATAAAACATTACTCGAGTTACAGTGACCTCAAAGCCTCAATTGTAGAGAGATTCAACAGAACCTTAAAAAATCTTATGTATAAACAATTTACACTTCAAGGTAATTATAAATGGATTAATATTCTTCCAGAACTTCTACATAAATATAACAACTCTGTCCATTCCACAATCAACATGAAGCCCTCTGAAGTAACTTCATCTGATGAGCAAAAATTGATCAGCACTGTTTATTATCCTAGATACCAGCCAACAACAAGAAGGGCCAAATACAGGGTGGGTGATCAAGCAAGAATCAGCAAATATAAGCACTTATTCAAGAGAGGCTTTACGAGAAACTGGAGCACTGAATTATTTACAGTGGTTCAAGTTAAACCCGGGACCCTTAACACATATATAATAAAAGATCACCGAGGAGAAATTCTCAAAGGCAGATTCTATGAACAAGAGCTCAGCAAAACTAAACAGCCTGACACATATCTCATAGAAAAAATCATCCGCAGAAAAGGCAACAAGTTATTTGTCAAATGGCTGGGTCATCCGGAAAACAGCTGGATCGATGCAGACAAAGTGATAATATGAGCACCTGGGATGTTATAAAAAGGCTGCCAGAACCTGAACAACAGAATAAGAGAAATGGCAACTTGCTGCCTGATAATATTAGGTGTCTTATTGTTGGGCCATCTGCTTGTGGTAAAACTACACTAGTAGTTGATAATTTTTTATTAGCACCCAACTGGTTAGACTGGAAAAACAGGCACTTGTATGTCTTCTCTAAGAGCTTGGAACAATTAAAATATCAGCAGCTGATGAAGCTATATGATGGACTGGATATTGCCACTTTTGAATCAGATGTTAAGCCACTTGATGAATGTCTCGATAATTCTGTTGTTGTGTTTGATGACATTATACTGGATAATCAAAACAAGGTTAGAAATTTCTTTACACAGGGCCGACACAAAAACATCGATTGCTTCTACCTGGCACAGACTTTTTCTAAAATACCGAAGCAGCTGATCCGAGACAACAGCAATTTTATATGTGTGTTTCATCAAGACCATACCAACCTCAAACACATACATGATGAATATGTAGGTGGGGACTTGAGCTACAATGATTTTTCCAAATTTTGCAGCAGGTGCTGGAACCAGGACAGTTATGGGTTTGTCACTATTGATATGACAAGAACACCCAGTAGCGGCAAATACAGAAATAAAATCAACGATTTTCTAGACGTTGAAACATATATAAATAACCATGAAACGACCAGTCATTGATGATCTTAAGTTAAGAGATTATCTTGTAAAAAGATTTAAGGGATGGAAATCAGAGAACCGTGGAATTTATGAAAAACACAAACAAACAGAACAGCCCGTCATTGATGCTATTAATAATTTAGGTAAGAATATCAAAACTGTTACAGAGCAAAATCAAGATTTGATCACAGAGCTTGTACCTGTAGCTGCTAGGAACATATTAGATTATCCATTCACCCCACTTTCCAGTATTCATACACCTAGTCCTGTTGCTCCTAGAAGAATTGAAGCTAGTCAGGATCCTATTGAATTGGGTCTTCTTGCTCAAAAATATTTAAGCACACCTAAAGACAACAAAGATGAGGTATTTGGCTTATATGCTGACACAGAGCTTGATGGCAGCATTATTCATAGAATTGGCAATTTCAGAGTAACATTTATGGGGGATGATATAATTGTTTATTCAGAATCTCGTCTCGGAGAAAAAGGTGCTTTTGTTAAGTACCCCGGCACACCTGGATTGTGGGAACTGATGACTAGGAAAAGGCCTGGCAGCTATACAGATCAAGATTATGAGCATTACAAAGAAATATTAATAAAATCAGATGCTCTATACCAGAACAATGATCCCACACAAAAAAGAGTCAAGTCTAGCAGTGGGGCAAAATACAATAATTTAATCAAGCCCATATGGTCACAGATAAAGACTGGCAGTGGAATCAAACAATACAACACCCTGCCTAAAGAATTTGTGTGGGTTGATGATGTCAGGAAACTTGTAGATAGGTTATTGGTGATAGCTGGGGAGGAAAATGCTGGCAACCACAATTTTTACAATGAAAAGGTTGGAATTATGGACATGATAAGCACCAAATTGTCTAATTTTATAGTGAATGACCCTAAGGGCATTGGATATCTCATAAAAATTATTAATACTCTACCACCTAAATTTTGGAATGTTTCTGAGGGTCGGGGCCTGGTTAATGACATTATAAACAAGCTGCCATTTGAACTACATATTCCAGGCTATCAATATTGTGGTCCCGGTACAAAATTGGATCATAGATTAAACAGAGGGGATCCTGGTGTTAATCCCCTAGATGCTGCTTGTAGAGACCATGACATAGCATACAACACACATTCTGATCTTGACAAGAGACATGTTGCAGACAAGAAATTAGAAGAGGCTGCATTTGGTAGATTTGTAAGCAAAGATGCTTCTTTAAGTGAAAAAATAGCAGCATTGGGAACCACCATAGCTATGAGCACCAAACAAAAACTGGGGTGGGGGTTGTGAATATGTATATAATAAACATAGGATGAAGGCCAAGGGTGTTATGTATCAAATACCTTATGCAGGTCTCAAATCTCTTAAAACTATTGACAGTCTTTTGACCAAAAAGCAGCGGAAGAAAAAAAGCTCTTGTCTTGCAAAGGGCCATGGTATGAAATTGTTGCTTAGTACCCCCCAATTAAAAAAATTACAGCAATCAAGAAAAAAATCACATACAGGGGGATTCATATTTACCATCCCTGCCATCTTAGCTGCTCTCGGGGCTGTTGGGAGCTTGGCTGGGGGTTCAGCCGCCATAGCAAAAACAGTAATAGATGCCAAGAAGAATAGGGCAGAATTAGATGAGCAGAGGCGCCATAACCTGGCCATGGAGAAAAAAGGCAAAGGTTTTAAGAGAGCCATGAATAAGTTTAAAAAAAACAAGAGCCGCTTACAAACCAAGATATTGAAGCTTTAATCAAGCCATTGGGCATCAAACATTTTAGAGGTGTGTACATGTCTGATTCTTTACCGGAACAACCACTCAACAAAGAGTGTGGCATTGTTAATTTGGATGAGTACAAAAATCAGGGCACTCACTGGATTTGCTATCTTAAATATTTAAAAAATGAGGCATTTGTGTTTGATTCATTTGGAGGTGTTCCACCTGAAAATTTAGTAAAATATCTAAAATCACCTAATCTTTATTACAATAATGCCCGTCTTCAAAACTTCAAAGATGTTAATTGCGGACATTTGTGTTTATCTGTTCTCAGATATATGTCTCAAATAAATAAACCATCAATTGAAAATTTTCAAAAAGCCTTGTGGTATCTGAAACATCATGGGGGTATTCCATCTCACCAGCCAAAATTCAATATTGAAACTCAAATTGCATGATGACATAGTGTATCCCAAAACAATAGCTCTCAGGGCATTTTACGGCATGTACCTGATCCCTAATATTACACACCACAACAACACAATTGCAATAGGGGATCAAAAAATTGTCATCACTCCAGGGCAATATAATCTGTCCACTCTAAATGCTCACTTACCCAGAGGTGTAGTTTTAAGTCAAAATTCTGTCACTCACAGAGTAGAAATTGTATCTGCTACAGAAACAGTGCATCTGGGTACTATAGGAGAGCTGTTAGGATTTGAGAACAACACAAAACTTGAACCGGCCATCAAACACACTGCTATGAATATACCCAAATTCTTAGCCATAGAGACTCTGAATATTCACTGTAATGTGGCTGAGGGTATGATCACCAAATCAAATGGCATAGGCACTCACAAACAAACCGGCATCATTGCAACATTCAAACCTAATTCCGAATTCATGGAGCCCATCATCTACAATCCATCCCCAACATTATATTTTCCTGTGTGCCATAATAGAATAGATTACATTGAGTTGATGGTCACTAATGAAAAAGAAGAATTAGTTGATTTTGCTGGAGCCACAACAACTGCTATCATAGAGATTAACATTTAAATAAAAATACATACAATGGAAAATATTGAGAGTTATGAGCTACAATCATTCCCCCCAAACAGGAGGACATTTGCAAATTTAAATCAACCCAACACAGAGATTGAGGTTGATCTTGATGTAGGGGATGGATTTATACACCCCCACAGAGCAGATCTATACATCAAATTTGATGTTGTAAAGCTCGATGGAACAGATTATCCGGCAAATTCAAATATAAGATTGGTGGATAATTTTGTGCCGCATCTGTTCTCTGAAATTGAGATCAGAAAACATGGTGTTGTTATAAACAGAGTAGATTATCCCGGCATTACCTCCACAGCTTTGGCCACACTAAAATTATCCAAAACCGAGGCTTCTTACTACAAAATAGGTGGATTTGAGGCTGGTGATAAGATATTATCTAAGAACCACACAGTGCTGTTCCCTATGCGCCTGTTGCCAGGATTCTTCTCGGATTACAAAGATATTATGTGGAAGGGCGGGTTAAGAATTACATTTAGAAGAGCTGCAAATGATAACAATGCTTTGATGAGGTACAGCACATTAAACTCTACAGGGGAAGCTCTGCCTAATACCTTACCAGATGCAGGCAAATGCATTATTCAGACTATGGAGCTAAGAATCCCAGTTGTTGAATATGAGGCCAGTTACGCTCTTAAATACAAAGCTGATATAATAAAAAATCCACAGATTCCTCTGCAATTTTATACATATCAATGCGTACAGAAGCCCGCATCTGGCACATATTATGAGTTTGATGCTACAAATTCATTCTCTAGCATACAATACGACATGCCTGATTTTGTGGTAGTATTGTTTCAGACTAGAAGACACAACAATCAGGAAAAAAATTCAAGTAAATTTGATAACTGTAACATCAAAAACATATATCTTAAAAATGGCAGAAATGAGGTATTCCCTAGAGAAAATTATAATTTAGACATTTCCAAGGATGATTTTCTTAAATTATATGAGGCTTTTTCGGCTTTCAAAAGGGTCACTACTGGCAATACTGACCTGTACTACACTCCAGATGAATTCAAGACACAGAGACCCATGTTTGTAATCAACACTTCAAAAAGAAAACAAGTTGTGGTGAATGACAGAACAAACATTAAAATTATCTGTGAATTCCATGAGGCTTTACCTGATGACACCATATGTAGCGTTATTCTCATAGGGGAAAAATCATATGTTTATGATGTAAGAAATGAGAGAGTCACGGAGCAATTCTAGAAGAATTGCATTGTTTTAATATTAGATAAACAAATTAAGCCTGGTATCCAAGAACTTAAACCAGAAATAAATATGTGTGTGTGTATGTGTGTGTGTGTATGTGTGGGTATGTGTGTGTGTATGTATGTGTGTGTATGTATGTGTGTGTATGTATGGGTGGCGTAGTTTTAGGTATGGCCCAAGAGGGGCATATTTTTAACAAATTTATAGACAACAATCTCACAGAAGTGCCTTTTGCAAGTATAAACAAATCAATCTGAGGAAGCTCTTCGTTTCTGAAAAATTCCCGAGGGCATTTTTACAAAAATCTTGAATTAGACAAGATTCCACACTTGCTCAAAAACTCATATGCTCATGTTAAGCAAGTTTTAAGTGTAGCAAAGCTGCTTGAGGGGATGCTCTTCCTTTCTCGCACTGTCCGTATTGTATTTACTACTACTTATACTCTATCCCATCTATCTCGGGAGTAAGTCCGCGCATTGCGGCAGAGATAGGGGGAAATCGAGTGTTCAGATCGAAAAAGTACAGGCTGCTTCAAAGGCTGGTAACTGCAGTCGCTTTCCACCTCCATGCAATCTCATTCCCTCTCACGTGTTCATTTATGGAGCCGTCTCACATCACTACTTGCGCAGAGACTAGACTTCATTCATTTGCTCAGAGATAGCCGAGACAAATTATATCTTCTCTGATAATATAAAACTATAAGAAGTATATATATATACCCATTGGTTTAAAGAAAAATACGTCTAAAGTTGCATTTGTTGTTTTTATGCTATATCCTTAATACATTAACCTATTAAATATGTTTGGAACTGTTGTTCATACTTTCTGTAACGAATTTGAAAGACGTCATTGTCTCAATTTCTCTGAAACTTATCTTGTAGGAGCACAGGCAGCAGCAAAGGCCATAGCAACAGCTATTTCTTCAACAGGTCAAGGAGGTAATTTATAAAATTCTATACAAATATTTATGTAGTTTTCATTATCCATATTTGATCCCATCAATATGAAACAAAATTATTTATTTGAGAATCAATCTCCAAGTGAACTAAACCGAGAACTTGTCTCAATACGTTGTTAGCAGTGGCGTCTCGTGGCCTCAAATTTGGCCGGGGCTTATTTTTTTAAAGAATTTAAAATATAATGACAATTCACATGAATTACAAAAAATAGATATATTTTCTTCTAGACTACAAAACTGGACTTACTTTTTTGAAAGAATTTAAAATATAATGACAATTCACATGATTACAAAAGAAACAGGTATTGTTGTGAAACATACCTTTCTACGAACGGTGACTCCTGTTCTTCTGCTCAGCAAATTTTGTAATTACTTTTTCGATGAAGCCCTCTATGTTTGAAATGTATTCTATCTCTATTGTAAGCAAGTGTCAAGGCATTTGGTCTGTCTTGTCCCATTGCATTTCTTAAGCAGGTTTTAATACGCTTCAATGTGCTGAAACATCGTTCAGATTCAGCTGTTGCCACTGGAGTTATTAAAACTATGTTTGTCATTTTTACTGTTTCTGAAAAGGTACCCTCTAAATAATTTTAAATAAAAAATGAATGCAATCTACTGATAGAGTTTATGTTTTTCAACTCTTCACTACAATAAAGAACACGAAGTTCCCTCTTTAGTTTTCCCTCTTCTATGAAGGGATAATACATCTGGGAAGATGCCTCTTTTTAAAGATTGTTCTCTTTCATTATGTCCTCGTAGAGCAAGTTCATGTCGACCACAGAATTTTAAGCAATCGATAATTCTATTTAATATATGCCTATTTTTCCGGACAAATTCGTTGTGTCTTGTAATTGACAGCCTATGTCCTTCATCAATTTGTGTTCGAACATCAACCCTGCCAAACTCACTCAAACATAGCAAATGAAAGCCACCAAAACACTACAGAACAAACAACACGCGAGATCGCACGCGACACAACGGAAGTAGCCCCGAATCAACACTCAAATCCATTGCACTCTCCCCTCCTCTCTCTGCTAGCATGTGACCTTCACTGTAGCGTAGGTGGGTGTAGGCCACGCCTTCCTTTGCGACGTGCCCCGGAAAGCGATAATTGACATCAATGCCGCTAGGATCGCTGTCGTATCCATTGCAACAGACGATGAATTTACGTGGTTAAAAATTGCCTTTTAAAAGACTGTGTGATAGTTATGCGTTATGGTGATTGATAATTACGTGAATACGTCCGTTTTTCTTTAGGGGCTAAGCTCCGGAAGCCCCAAAGGACGAGACGCCACTGGTTGTTAGTAATTTTTGAAACTTCCATTCATTTGCTTATTTGTATTCCTTAAACGGTTTTCTTTAAGTGACTTGGGCTAATGAGTTATAATTACTTTCTGTCAGAGTGTGCTACTTTAATTTATTGATAGACATCAAGAATAGGAGGGGTTCGATTTTAGTAGCTGAAGGATATGAAAATTTTAATTACATTACCATTAATATTTATTATATAATTTACACAAAAACATAGAACGTTTGTTCAAATGGTTTGGTTCTAAATACTATTTCTACTGTTGCGGACTGGCAGCTATGCTCACATTACGCGGGATCGAATAGTCTGTGTGTCGGTAGTATGGCGGTCTCGGGGTGAAGACGTTATAGAAATTGTACATCTTTGTAACATACCGTTTGGCAGTAATAAATAGTTGTTCTTGTTAATTTATGCGTCGTCCTATCTGTTAAAGATTCTAGAAACGGAACTACAGTAGTAGCAGAGCGTAGTTAGCAGAATGGCGGACGTGGATAAGATAGAATTACTGAATAATGGCAACTATCATGTCTGGGAAATAAAGGTAAGTGCAGTGCTGCGAAGTAAGGGATTGTACAAGGACGCAATATTAATGATGAACCAACAGAAAAGATAAATGATGAAGCTCTTGGTGTCATAGTTGTAACTTTATCGCCCGACCAGGGTGGACTGTGCATCAACGAGACATGTGCAAAAACAATGTGGGATGAACTTAAACGTATTCACACGTGAAACACACAGGACAAAATAATATATATCGGCGTGGAAATGAAGAACACAAAAATGGGTGAGAAGGAAAGTGTTCAAGATGATTTGAGAGCACGAAACATAATGTCAAAAAGTGCTGAATTGGGTCAACCAATTACGACACGAGAAGTAGTGTATCATATTGTACGGGGTGTTCATCAAAAGTATGAAAACGTCGCACCAGTATTACGAGCACGAAGGGGTGCGACAATTGAAGAAGAAGAGGTTAGGTTGCATAAAATGGACTACAATCAAAAATCCGAACAGGTATACAAGGCACGGGATAAGAAATATTGGAAAAAGAAAGAAGCTGTGCGAAGATGCTGGACGTGTGGAAAAGTAGGACATTTCTCGAAAGAATGTGGGCACAATAAACAAGGTGGGAAAGGTCAAGCTAGCAGACCTTCTACGTCTACCTTTACATCTACATCCCCTAAAACACCGAAGGGAAAACCAAACAGACAGGATTCACATTCGAAGACAACATGGAAGCTGCTTAACAATGTATACAACATGCAGGAAGACAGAAGAAAAGTTCAGGTATGGTTGTACATCTCACATGACAAATAAAGAAGACTGGCTGATAAATAAAAGAGAAGTGCAAAGTGAAGTGCAACTTGCGGAGGAAGGAAAATCAATGGTGGCCAAAGTGCAAGGTGACATTAAGGTACCAACAGACACAAATTTATGATGTATTGTATGTACCTGATTTGCGTTTGAATTTATTATGAGTTAGAGGTTTGGTGAATCATGATAGTGAAGTGTTGTTTTCCAAAAATATTGCAAGGGTAATTGACAAAAATGGCATGTTAGTGGCAGAAGCACAGGAAAAGAATCGTATGTACATTTTACAAACTTATGAAAGATCAGATGTAAGTCATATTAAGGAAACTATTAACTATGGAAACTAATGTAAAACATTAAAAATACATGTGGCACAGAAGATTAGGTCACTTGAATTAAAAATATTTAAATAAAATGAAGGACAGTGACATGGTAAGAAATTTAGATTTTAAGCAATCTTCAGAAAAATTAGGATTGGGTGATGCATGTACAATGGGAAAAATTGTACAACTTCCTTTTGAACAAAGCAATGATGTTTGTGAGAAACCACTAGATTTGATACACATGGATTTATGTGGACCTATAGAAAAATAATCATTGAGGGGTGCTAAATACATGTATGTTATTGTAGATACTTAGAGTAGAAGCGTGTTTGTATACTTTCTCAAAACAAAAGATGAGGCATTTGATTATTTTGTAAAATTTAAAAACCAGTATGAAAAGGAAGCTAACAATTGTATAAAAAGTGTAAGATCAGACAATGGTACTGAGTTTGATAACAGTAAATTTCAAGAGTTGTTTAACAAAGAAGGTATAGATCACCAGTTAACTGTTCCATACAGTCCACAAAGTAATGGTATTGCTGAGAGAGCAAACAGGTCACTACTAGATATGGGAAGAACAATGTTAATTGATGCAAGGTTACCCATAGAATTATAGGCTGAAGCGGTTGCAACAGCAGCGTACATCAAAAATTGTATCCCTACCAAGGATGGTAGCACAAAAACTGCAATGGAAAGATAGACGGGAAGGAAGCCAACAGTAAAACATATGAAAGTATATGGATGTGTGGCATACATTCCGAAGAAGTGTCGAAGCAAATTTCAACCAAAGGAAGAAAAGGAAGCAAATACGTGAAGCTAGAAGCGGTATGTTCGATGAAAAAAAAGAAGAGGCTTACTGATGAATTAGAATTCAACAACTTGAAGTATAAACATGATTATGACAGGGAAAGTAAGCAATATGACAACAGCAATGTACATTTGCATGAATCGAAGGTAGAAGAAAGAGGACCGGACATATTTCTTGACTTAACACCTGAAGATCTACCAGAAGAAATACAAACAGATGAGTGGAAACAGTGGAGCCAAAAGAAGTGGACGGAAGAGAGGAGAAACAAACGAAGTGTTAAAAACATGACACAAAGAAAATTTGAAAAGAAATTAAGATCAACTTAAAAGTCTTGGTGTGAAAAGATCTGAGAGGATAAAAGCAAGAAAATAAACTAATTTTGCACAAGATATCGTACCACAAACTTTCGATGAAGCTATGAGTTCACCATACAGTGAAAATTGGAAGATTGCAATGAACGAAGGAATGCAAACATTGGAATCACATAATGTTGGGACACTAGTTCCCAGAGAGGAGAACATGAAGGTTGTAAGAAGCAAATGGGTATTTAGTACAAATGAGAACATGGATGGGACAATATACAAAAGAAAAGCAAGATTGGTGGCAGTTGGTTGCGGACAGAGAGAAGGTCTTGATTATGAGAGTTCGTTTTCACCAGTAATAAGAATGGAATCAGTACGTGTATTGTTAACTGTGGGAGCACATTAAAAAATGAAAGTAAAACTCTATGATATAAAAACTGCATATTTATATGATAATTTAAGGGAAGAAGTATACATGGAACAACCAGAAGGGTTCATGGAAGATGAGTATAAAAACAAAGTATGTATCGGTTACCACAATCAGGTCTTTGTTGGAATGAGAAACTGAATGAAGTTCTCACCAAAATAGGTTTCAAAAGACTGGAAAGTAATCCTTGTATCTATAAAGCATAGATAAGATAATGCAAATAATTCAGAAATATTGTGTAATTCAAGAGAATAATAGCTTAAGTTCATTTTTGGGTATGGATATAATTGTAACTGAAGAAGGTTATCAGTTGCCACAAAAGGATTATATTTCAAAAATATTAAAGAAGTATAAACTTCATGATTGTATTCCAGTGAGAACACCAGGTGACTTGAACCAAGATTTGCATAACTTTGAAGAGTCAAAACCAGTTGATAAAACAAAGTACTTACAAATGTTAGGCTCACTTATGTATTTATCTGTAGGGTCAAGACCAGATATAGCTTTTTGTGTGAGTCAATTGTCAAGGTATAGTAAAGATTCAAGAGAAATACATCTAACAGCATTAAAAAGAGTATATAGATATTTGAAAGGAACGTGCAATTATGCATTAATTTTTTCAAGTGAAGGTGGTAAGCTTGCATTATGCACGAATGCAAGTTGGAGTACAGCAGTAGAAGCGAAATCTCGTATTGGCTATCTTGTCAAGGTTGGAAACTCAGTCAAGCAAATTACAGAATTTGGTTGCTTTGTCTACTTGTGAGGCAGAATTGTTTGCACTATGTGAAGGTTTGTGTGATATAAAATGGGTCATAAGTTTAATATCAGAATTATATGTTGGAAATTTTGTAAATAGACCAGTGATTGTTAAAACTGATAGTAAATCAGCAATTTATTGGATATCAAGTAACACTGTAAAGGCAAGAACTAAACATATCAATAGAAAATATAATTTTGTAAAACTGGATGTAGCAAATGTGTATAACACCATTAAGCCTTGTTTCCATGATTATGAAAAAATATAAATATGCTGACCAAGGCAGTAATTTATTTTATTAAAAACATAAACTAAACGTAACGTTTCAACCTTCTAGCAAGGTCTTCATCAGACTCTGTATCAAGTACAAAAGTAACAAGATACCAAAAACAGGGCATTATATATACACAAAACATTACTCCCTCCAGACTATTAGAAAGTTGTTTTGGAACTTTCTAGCATGTGGCTATCACTAGTGAACTGTACTTTCACCTAAAAGGCTAAAAATATATACTTCCATATAGAATGTGGATTGGGCTTTATATCTCACGCTCTTTTTCCTTCGTTTTCTTCCTTCTCCTCTCCTCTTTCTCTCTTGTCCTTTCCACTCTTTCTAACACTTTCTTCCATTCTTTGTTTAACTTCAGTCCCCCATTCCAGTTCATTGTGTCTTCTTCACCTTTCTTCTCTATTTCCTTGGCTTCCTTCCATCTTCTCCCTTCCTAGCTGCTTAGCCTCATCGCACTCTATGTCATGTCCTGTTTCTCTCGTGTGTTTAAATATCGCATTTCTCTCTCTCTTAAGTCGTACATCATCCCTATGTTGTTTCAACCTATCTTTCAGTCTCTTTTTCGTTTCTCCTATGTACACACTCTGACATTCTTTACATTTTACTTCGTAGATAATCCCTTCCTCTTCCTCTTATCTGTTTTCCTTTTTCTTGTTTGCATTCTTCGCTATTCCTAAGATGCTTCTCCCTCCCTTCCTGTAAGTTTTAATGCCCGCTTTCCTAAGCACTTTGCATATCTTTTCTGTGGTCTTCCCCATACTCCTTATTCCAAACCTTCTCTCTTTTTCTTTCTCTTCCTCTTTTTCTTTCTCTTCCAATTCTCCCCTTCCTCTTTTCTTAGTTCTTCTGTTTATGTCCAGTCTATCCTGCTTCTCATAGCCATTCTTTTCCAGCTGTTTCCATAGGCTATTTATTTTGCCTTCTTTTTCACATTCCTTCGTGCATATTTTCGTTATTCTGTCCTCCATATTCTTTATGAAATTTATTTTTGTCACCTCACTTACATCACTTCTTTTGTGGCAGAATACCCCTGCTGCACACTTCTTCTGATGCCAAGCGGTTTCAATTTCTTCTCCTCTCTTCCTTTTCATCAATATATCAAGGTAGCTTAACTTGCCTTCTTCTTCTTCTATTTCAAGTTCCAATAATATCCCTAGGGATATCAACCAGTGAGAAACAACAGAAAAACAACTTAAAATGTCAACTATTTCTGAAGAAAATATAGGTTAACATTCCCATGGAAATTTCACAAATGTAGTTGAACAGTTTATCTCCTTTCTAGATAAGTCACTTTGTTAAAAATTACAAATAAATTTTCTATTTCAAACTTTCCATAATGTGTGCTCCTTTGATTCATTCCGAAAAGAGATAAAATAACTGATTTCATGAGATTAAAAAGGATTCCTATTATCTTGTAAATCACGCATTTCAGAAAATATACAAAATTGTGTTTACTTTTATTGTTAGAGTGTTGTCATTCTTTTCACGCTGAATGTGTTTATTCTCCAAGTTCAAGGTATGGTTCTGCATATTTATTCATTCATATTGATACATTTGAAATAAATTGCTGGAAAAATCAAATATTCAGGTGATATCCATCTAAAGAAACACTTGTCAATACTGAATTTAAATTGTCAGATTTGTGATGACTGATTACAAATTGATCAGTTCAGTTTCAAACAACCTAACTAAAAACAAAACAATGAACCAACCAAGCATTAACTGAATTGAAGTAAAACAACAGAGATGTTGCGGATGTTGAAAGTTGTTGGAGAGAATTTTCAATTCTCAATTTCTGTTACATGATATCCTCCCAAATTATGTGCACAAACGAAATGCGTATAGAATGTATTTGTATAGAATGTAAACTTTTAGTGTATATTCAATATTTGAAAAAAAAAACGGTGGCATCTCACAGACTTGTTGCAAAGAAGAAATTTAACTTCAAAGGGTCTCAAAATATGAAACAACTTTGCAATTTGTATGAGGAAGAATGTGCTGTTTGAGATTTGAAATATTGAGTAAAACTGAATGCATACTTTAATTCCTGTTCCTTTCCACTTATTTCCTTGCAGGATCTTCTGCATCATCCTTGGCTGAAGCCCAAACTGGAAGTGGTAGACAAGGTAAATCGGCAACTAGTAAAACATTTATTTACTTCTCTCAAACATAGTTTTTATTACTGATTGATCGTTAGTGTAGAAAAATAACAAATATGTGTTGTTATAAAATTATTAATATCATGAAGACGTCATGCTTTGGGATGTGCGCAGGTTCGAGTCTCCTGGGGAATGTGTAACAACTTTTCTCCTGAGATTTTGGCCAGTAGGACTACTTACCATCATGAGGAAATTGGGGAGTTCTGAATGAGTAGCGTACCCTGGTTATGGAAACATACTGCATCGACTAGGGATTCGTCGTGCTGACCACATGTCACCGCGGAACTGGTTAGAGGATCTCCCACCTCGAGTGAGTGAGTAAGTAGAATCTGGTGGGAGTGAGGTCGACAGTCGGTAGGTAGGCTCGGGCCCTTAATGGGCTGTGCCACGGGGTAAAAAAAAAAAAAACATGTGAATGGACTTTTCTCACAGCCATTAGATTTAAAACCACCACTTCAGGTTAGAAAATCTTATTATTATAGCCATCATCAAAAATAACTTTTTAAAATGTATTGCTATGTTGTACGAAATGAATTGGAACTTTTTAATACATAAATTTATGCGCAGACAAGAAATCATAAACTATCCTTTGCTTTTTATGTGGTAATTTAGTATAAAAAGTTAGGCATCATTCTGTAGATTATTGACAATGTAAAACTTTGTTTGAAGTCCGATTCATGCTCAGATCTTAATCCGGACTGGACTACAGTTGAACTGAACCACTATGCAATGTGCATCCATCAAACTCAGGGTACACTGATTACAAGTCAACAGCAATTGACTAGGAGACCCACTGTTCTTCGAGAAGTGAAATAGATGAAGGAATAAACAAACACAAATGCCAATGCCCTGCCCGAATTTGAAACCAGAACTTTGGTGGAAAGTCACCCACTCAAGGTGTTCAATATCTGAGGCAGAAATGAAACTATTACTTTTAGTTCAGATTACAGAAATGGTTGAGAACATTTTTAAAAACACTGGAGCCAACATATTTACTCAGGAAGCTTTTATCTGTTTCTGTCATTGCTACATATTACTTTTTGTAACACAAATTGACCACAAATTTTATAGAATTGAAACAAATAAGATAAGAGGAAAGTGAATGATATCTTTCCTTTCACATGCGAGTGATATTGTTTTTCTAACAATACAACATAAAAAATATGATATGATAAAACATACTTGCTTATTAGATCATATGTAAGCAAGAATTATTTTGTAAATAAATATATGAATTTTATTTTCAATTTGTAATTTAGTTCCCAAAAAGATTGTGGATACTTGCTGATAGCCAGTGTTCATCTACTACAAGTTATTACACTGAAGAAACGTACGAAAAAACAAAGAAGACAAGCTGTTGTGAACTACATGAAACCATGTAAAATAATGTAATACTATTTTATGTAATAAAACTTAAAAAATACTTTTAGGCATTTTAATTTTTATTTCTGTACTGACTTTAATGAAAATGTTCAAAAAAATGAAATGGTTAATCAAACAGTAATTTACACTCTTGTAAAAGTATAGAGATTATAGTTTTGGTGACAGAGAATGGCTGCAAACATTTACAAATATAGATAACAAAATGTCTTTTGTACTCAAACATTTCTCACAACATAACAGATATTCTTGACACGAGCTTCTATGAAGCTTATGATAGCTTGTGGATAGCTTGTAAAATATAGTTAAGTACTGCATGCTTGCAGAGAACTTCTTGTTATATCAGATTCTTCGAGCAGTGAAACACAAGAAAGTAAACACAATAAACTTTCTACAAGTGAGCGACCTCTTGTCCTATTGCAAGCTCTTCTCATTTTTGCGACATTTTGCCCTCATGCAACCTCTTGTTCATTTGCGACTTCTTGTCCTCGTGTGATCTCCTGTCATTTTGCTACTTCCTGTCGTTTGGCTACATTCTGTCCTTTTCCCACCTCCTGAATTGATTCGCCTTATTTTTCTTATGGCGACCTCCTGTCCTTATGCGACCACCTGTTTTTAGTGATCTCATGTCCTTATCCGACATCCTGATGTTATGGGTCCTATTTGTATGAGACCTCCAATTCATATGAAACCACTTGACCTATTCGATCTCCTTCTATTGAGATCTCTTGTTCTTATTCAACGTCTTACCCTTGTGCGGTGTTTTTTCCTGATTCGACCTCTTGTCCTTATGAGACCTCATTCTCATGTTATTGTGAGACCTATTGTCGTTTTCATATCTCTTGTCCTTTCATGACCCCTGTCCTTCTATAGGACTTCCTAACGTTGCGAACTTTTGTCCTCTAGCTACCTACTCTTCTTTTGCAACATCCTGTCTTTTGGGACCACATCCTTACGTGGTTTCCTGTCCTTCTGGAACCTCATGACTTTGCGACCTCTTGTTATTTTGCTACTTCCTGTCCATTTGCGACCATTTTCCATCATGCATGTGATCTCTTGTCCTTTTGCTACCTCTTGTCATTACGAGACCCCTTGCCTTTTGCGGTCTTCATCCTCATGCCACCCCTTTTCCTTATGCGAACTGTTCTTGTGAGACCTTCTGTCCTTTTGGAACCACTTGACTTTTGCGACCTCTTAATCTTTTGCTACTACCTGTCATCTTGCGGCCTCTTTATCTCATGCCACCTCTTGTTTTTGCGACCTCTTGTCCTTTTGAGACACCTTGTTCTTATGCTACTTCATGTCCTTTTGCGACCTCTTTATCTCTTGCGACCTCTTGCCCTCATGCAGCCTTTTGTCTTAATACGACATCCAGTACTTATGATACCTTCTGCTCTTATGAGACCTCCTGCCCTTTTGTTATCTCTTGTCCTTATGCGACCTCTTGTCATTTTGAGACCTCTTGTTGTAATGCTACTTCCTGTCCTTTTGTTGCCTCTTTATCTCATGTGACCTCTTGCCCTTATGCAGTCTCCTGTCCTTATGATACCTACTGTTCTTATGAGACATCGTGCCCTTTTGCTATATCTTGTACTAATGCGACCTCTTGCCCTCATGCAGGCTTTCGTCTTCATGCGACATCTTGTCTTTATAGTACCTCCTGCCCTTTCGATATCTCTTGTCCTTATGCTATATCTTGTCCACTTGCTACCTCTTGTCCATTTGCAACCTTCTGTCCATATGCAACCTCTTGCAATCATGCGAATCCCTGTTAGTATGAGATCTCCTATTCGTATAAGACCTCCTGTCCTTCTGTTCCCTCTTGTTCTTATGAGACCTACTAACCTTTTCCTATTTCTTGTCTATTGCAACATCCTGGCGGACCCTGTGGCTTAGTGGTTAGCACATCGCGCTGTAACGCCAAGGGTCCCGCTCGGGCTTGGTTGTATGTGAATGTCCATTCATCAATTTCATCATTTCATCACTCATCCCCATCTTCGCAAATTAGCCAAGAGGCACAAAACGCGATGTAAGATAAACTCAATCAATCAATCAATCTATTGCAACGTCCTGTTCTTTTGAGACGTCTTGTTATTTTGCTACCTCTTCTCCTTATGCGACCTCCTGTTCATAGCAGGCCACCTGTTCTGATGATACCCCCTGTCCTTTTGAGACCTCTTGCCCTCATGCCGATTTTTGCCCTCATGTGACCTCCTGTTCTTGTGAGACCTGTCATTTTGAGACCAGTTATCTATTTGTGATCTCTTGTGTTTTTGCGACCTCGTGTACTAATGCGACCTCTTCTCCTTATGTGGTCATTTATGCTCCAGCGAACTATTGTCCTTATGGAACCAGCTTTTCGTATGAGACTTTCTATCCTTTTGCTGCCTCTTGACAAGAGATATCAAAGGGAAAATGGGTCGCATAAGGAGAAGAAATAACGAAAGGACAGACGGTCTCATAAGAACACGAAGTCTCATAAGGAGAGGAGGTAGCATGAGGACAAAAGCCCGCATGAGGACAAAAGCCCGCATGAGGGCAAGAGGTCTCATAAGAACACGAAGTCTCATAAGGAGAGGAGGTAGCATGAGGACAAAAGCCCGCATGAGGGCCAAGAGGTCTCATAAGGACAAGTGTAGCAAGAGGACAAGAGGTTGTAAAAGGACAAAGTGTCAAATAAGAAGAAGAGGCCACAAAAGGACAAAAAGTTGCATAAAAACGTTAGGTAACAAAATCGGAGATGTCAAATGGACAGAAGGTAGCAAAAGAAAAAAAGGGTTGCAAAAGGACAAGAGGTAGACAAAAGGAAGGAATTTCTGAAAAAGACAAGTAACAAGAAGACGGGAGGGCGCATTCTGACATGAAGTCTCATAATGACAGAAGGGCGCAGACGAACCACAGGTTTCAAAAGGACAAAAGGTTTCATAAGGACTGGAGGTTTCATAAAGTCAAAAGGCCGCATGAGGGCAAGAGGTCTTACAAGATCAGCAGACCTGGGCAGAAGGTTGCATGAGGGAAAAAGGACTCTTAAGTGCTAGAGGTTGCTTAAGAACAGGAGTTTTCAAAAGGGTATAATGTAGCAAAAGGGCAGAAGATTGCATATGAAAAAGGGGTATCAAAAGGACAGAAATTAGCATGAGGACAAAAGTCATCATAAGGGCAGGAGGTCTCATAAAGATAAGAGGTCGCATAAGGATAAAAGGCTGCATAAGAGCAACATGTTGCATGAGGGGATGTCGGAAAGGGCAAAAGGAAGAAGGCAGAAAGTCTCATGAGAACAGGAGGTTTATTAAGGAAAGTAGGTCATATTAAGACAAAAGAGAGGTTGCTTAAGGAGAGGATGTCGCGAAACAACAAGATGTCTTATAAGGACAGGAGTTCACATGAGGTCAAAAGCACATAAGGGCAAGAGATCGCAGGACAGAAGGTGGAAAAGGGCAAGAGGCAGCAAAAGGACAGGAACTCTCATAACAAAAGTGGCTCCCATAAGGGCAACAGGTCGCATCAGCACAAATACCACGTAAGAGAAAGATGTCGCATAAGGACATGAGGTTGCAAAAAGACAAGAGGTCTCACAAGGACAGGAAATCACATTAGGACAAAAAGCCGAATGAGAACAGCACGTCGCATAAGGACACTAGGTTGCAAAAGGATAAGAGATAGTAAAGGTCAGGAAGTCTCACATAAGAACCGGAGGTCTCATAACGTCAGAAGGTCGCATGAGAACAAAAAGCCTATGAGGGCAAAAGATTACAAAAGGACAGGAGGTCGTAAAAGGACAAGTGGTAGCAAAATGGGAGGAGGTATCATAAGAATACGAGGTCTCATAAGAACAGGAGGTCGCGTGAGGACAAATGTCCGATGAAGACAAGAGATGATCCCATAAAGGCAGGAGGACGTAAAACGAGATGAGGTAGCAAAAGGACAAGAGGTCGCATAAGGACAGGATGTCCGATAAGAATAGCAGGACTTATGAGTGGGGACAAAAGGCCTCATGAAGACAAGGGGACCCATAAGGTCAGGTGACGCACATGGAAAAGACAAATCAAAGAGACAATAGGTAACAAAAGTACAAGAGGTAACCAAAGGTCAAGATGTTGGAAAAGAACAAAGGGTCGCATAAGAACAAGAGGTCGTAAATGGACAAATCGTCGGATAAGGACAGGAGGCTGCAAGAGGACAGGAAGTAGCAAAAGGACAAGACGTAGCAAAAGGACAATAAGTGACAAGGAGACAAAATGTCGCATCAGGACAAGAGGTTTCATAATGATAGAAAGTTGCACACGGACAACAGGTCTCATAAGGACTGGAGGTCTCACAAGGACAAAAAGCCGCAGAAGGGCAACAGGTCTCATATGAACGGGAGATGTCACAAGGACAGAAGTTCTCATGAGGACAAAAAGCCGCATAGAAGCAAAATATTGCAAAAGGACAGAAGGTCATAAATGGACAAGCCATAGCAAAAGGTCAGGAGGTCTCATAAGAACAGAAGGCCATGTAAGTACAAGAGGTCGCAAGAGAACAGGAAGTCTAATCAGACCAGGAGGGCTACTATGGACTGGAGGTCACATAAGGACAAAAGGCAACCCACATAAGGGCAAGAGGATGCATAAGGACAAGAGGTCGTAAAAGGACAAGAGGTAGCAAAAGAGGAGGAGGTCTCATAAGAACAGTGAGTTTCATAAAGACAAGAGGTCGCATAAGGACAAAAGGCCGCATAAGAGCAGAGGTTGCATGAGGCGGTAGGTCAGAAAGGGCACGAGGATCAAGAGCACAGGAGATCACAAAAAGACAAGAGGTAGCAAAAGTTCTGGAGGTCCCATAAGAAATGGAGGTCCATAAGGACAAGAGGTTTCACGAGGACAAAGGGACACATAAAGCAAAGAGGTGGTATCAGGACAGAAGGTCGCAAAACACAAGACGTAACAATAAGACAAGAGGTCGCATAAGGACAAGAGGTCTCATAAGAACAAGAGGTCGCAAAAGGACAACACGTCTTATAAGGACAGGAGGTTTCATAAGGACAAGAGGTCTTACAAGGACCGGAAGTCGCATGCGCACAAAACACCGCATGAAAGCAAGAGGTCGCATAAGGACAGGATGTCGCAATAGGACAAGAGATTGGAAAATGACAGGAGGTCTCATAAGACCCAGGGGTCTCACAAGGACAGGAGTTCGGATGGTACTTCAATTGCATAGGAAATAATGAACCCCTCCCCCATTAGCTCCTTTGAACTTTTATCAGATTCAAAATGCTTCACTTTCTTTAAGAGCAAAATATCGTTTAATAACGACTATAAGATTTCTCTACACTAAATTTCTAGGAGAAAGCATAATAATATAGGGGCTGTAAGGGGGTAAGGACGGCCACACCTGTCCTTTAGAAAACGAATGTCAACGTAAAAGTACATATTTCTCACGTGTAATTTGATTTCAGTCACAGTAATTTACATAAATTGTTATAATTGCCATGCAAGAAAAGAATAATTACAAATTCAAGTGGTGTTTTATTGGGGAACATCACTATTATCGGGGTAATATGCCTCGTTTACCTCTCCGAAATAAACCTTCCTTGCCCCTCTGTGGAAAAAACTGCCGATGTTCATGATTATGTATTTTGTACCTCCATTGGTTACATTGAAAAGGTTCAAAAATTGTATTTTTTAATGCAAGGGTATTTTGTATTTCACTACATAGTTCAATAAGACTGAAACTTGTTTCTTGGAGTATAAGACTTAATACATATCATCATGGACGTCAGGGGGGCACAGCCTCCCCCGCACCAGTTTTGAAAGGTTCCATGCGTGTCTCATGTTTTCTTTATTTTCAGCATCGCACCCCCTAAATTTCTTTCCGCAACCCCTCAGCACCCCTAGATGATTAAACCTGGCGCCGCCGCTGGCAGAGCAACAAATGTTGACGACACTTCTAAAAAATGCAACACCACCAAAATATCGGATCGGATCCGATCGGGAGCTCAAGCACAGTGGGTCTTATAAAAACAAGACATCCCATAAGGACAAGAGGTCGCTTAGAGACAGGAGATCGCACATCGACAATAGGCCGCTTAAGGACAAAAAGTTGCAAATGGACCTCTTGTCCTTAAGGACTTTTAAAAAAGTAACTTTCCGAAAACTGGATAGAATGACTTTTTTTGTCAATTGAGAAGTATCACAGAACTACGTCACAGAACGAAACAGATAATGTGAGATTTGTAAAAACCAGGGTTAACTGATGTTCCTTCATAAAGCTACAGCAACTACAGAAGTTTCCAAAATTTATTTGTCCTGTCACCCAATCTCGACCAACACAATTTCTTGAAAAGCATAATGAAACTGATGATTTTTTGTCACCCCTAGTTGTTTTATATGATTGTAATTGAGATGGCGAACCGTAACAACTCCCTTTAAACCGACTATGGTCTGTAGTGTCTTGGCGAACGTAGCTATGGTTGGGATTTTTTTTTGTGATTGTGACTGTACAGGAAAAGCGGGCGTGCGCGAAACAATTCATATTCATTGTCTCATGTCCTAAAATAATACATCCTGCTCACCAGTTCGAATTTTTCTGTCACCGTCTCGGTCTAAGAAAACAAAGAAGAATGTCTACTGGAACGAAATTCAACCCCGAAGCGAAAGAATTTACGGCTCCTCTACGACGCCATAAACATTCATTGTTCTTGACTCGTGATCCCGCATGGTAATTGGAGGGAAATTTCCCTCTACTAAGGGAAATGTTGATGCTTCGGTTGAAAGGAAGGGGCGAAATGTAGGTAAAACGACGAGAGCAGAACGCAAGCATTATGGCAGACCTTTTCATTAACTTTATCCTCCTTGTTGCTTTTTCTCGAGCAACAGTCTGAAGAACAATTTGTAAATAATTATATCTCATCAGTGGATTGGTTTCTAATATTTCCTTTCAATTTTCAATTTTTCTTGAAGTCCACTCAAGACAAGATAATCGCAACTGGAGACCTAAGATTTCTCATTTCACTGGTCTCTCATATTGTAACCGTGGTATTCTAGATATGGACAAAGTGAGACTTTGGTGTCTCATAGCAGTAATTCGAATGCATGTGTTTGTAATATTCCAGTTTGGAAGACAGCAGTGGCAGCGATTGAGAGCCAAAACTGGGGCGCTGGAATAACCGCGGATAAGAGATTAAGCGCGAAACGGGCTAAGCGCAAAAAGGTAGAACAGCGAAACGTAACACAGGTTTAGACGCGAATGGAACAAGCGCGAAAGGTTTAAACGCGAAACGGATTAAGCGCGAACGGAATAAACGCGAAAAGGAATAAGCGCAAAAGGAATTGCTGCAAAATGGATTAATTCCGAAACCATAATTCAACCGGAATAAGCGCGAAAGGCACAACCGCGGAACAGATTAACCGAGATGATTTCACTTTCACGCTTAATTCCTTTCGCTCTGGCGATGGGAGGTTTACCTTCTCCTGGTCGACAGGACAGCCGCAACCGAATTGCGCACACTTTAGATCCAGAATTGCGCACAAATCTCACTGACCTGTTTTGCGCACAGATTTTGATCCAACGTTGTAACTTTGATAGCTTTAAAGTCTGTGCGCAAATCTGATTCTTTCTTTAGACAAGAAGAGAGAGAGAAATTAGAAATAAAATAGTAAATCTCTGAAGGATTAAATAAAAAATATAATTTGACCATACAATGTATCAAGTCAAGATACAATTATTCATACTAATTTACATAATACAGTAAGTCACTATTGACACCATCAAGCTTTTAACGTTTCCTTGGTTGTAATTTTAACCCTACAGTTAACATAGAAATCTAATCAAGTCGCAATTCGTCCACAAACTCAAAAGTTATTAAAGCGGAACCAAGAAGTTACACATAAACAGACATTACCGCTCAAAGTTGTAACAAAATGAATATTAGAATACAAAATATCTTGCTACCTGCTAGTTTCTTCGATGTAATTTTCGAGTACGTAGTCGGACAAGTGAAAACCTTCATTAACCACATCCCTAATTCAGATTGCGGATTCAAGTAGTCTCGATATAAGTCTTTGTTAGTAGTGTAATTGATGATACAACCAGCGCCGGAAAGTATGACCCCCCCTCATGCAGATTTGTCTACACTTAAAACTAGCTCAACATGCCCATATGAGCTTTTTGCTCAAGTGTGGAACCCTGTCTAATCCAAGATTTTTGTAAAAATGCCCTCGGGAATTTCCTGAGAAAGTATGACCCCCCTCAGATTGATTTGCCTACACTTATAAAAGGCACTTCTGTGAGATTGTTGTCCATAAACCTGTCAAAAATATGCCCCTCTTGATATTTTTTTTGGCTACACCTAAAACTACGCCAAACGTATTAACACACACACACACACACACACACACACACCCACACCAACCCATATTCACACATATTTATTTCCGGTCCATTTCTGGCCATTTCTGCCCATTTCTGCCCACTTCCGGTCCACTTCCGGTCTATTTTTGGCCATTTCTACCCACTTCCGGTCCACTTCCGGTCTATTTTTGGCCATTTCTACCCATTTTTGCCCACTTCCGGTCTATTTTTGGCCATTTCTACCCACTTCCGGTCCACTTCCGGTCTATTTTTGGCCATTTCTACCCATTTTTGCCCACTTCCGGTCCACTTCCGGTCTATTTTTGGCCATTTCTACCCATTTCTGCCCACTTCCGATCCACTTCCGGTCCACTTGTGGCCTATTTCTGGTTTATTTATATTGCATCATGTTTTGCAACAAATTATTACCCAATATTAAGCAACAAATTATTAGACATGTGTTGTTTTCTGATTGGTTGCTTATGACATAATGTAATGATGTGTTATATTCTGATTGGCCTATTGTTTCAGATGTTTTCAATGCGGTCTGTGCTTAGGCTATATAAAGAGATTTTGCATTGCATATCAGCCAGTATTGTGAGAGTTGTTGAAGATTAAGGGTGTGTTGTTGCAGTGCTGCTCATATTTTTTTAAACACAAAAATATTGCAAATTTATATAAATTGAATTACAAATCTATTTGATTTAATAGACAGAATTTTTGACAACCTGTCATAGGTTTATTAAGTATAGAGTTTTGATTTGAGCCCCAAGAAATTTTATATAAATACCAAAGCCAAAAATATTAACACACATACATATATACACACATACACTAAATATACAAATCACACTGCTGAACCCAACTGATATTTTTTATTAAGCATAGAATTTTGATTTGGACCCCAGGAAATTGTATATAATAAACAACAACAAAAATGCCAAATCAAAAACATTGTAATCAATGCAATAAGAATATATCTAGCCCCAATTGGGCTAAGCATCAAAAGATTTGTAATCCAGACAAATGCAGAACCCCCACAAAAATATGCCCTAAATGCCATAGAGAATATAGCATGCAATACTTCACATATACACATAAAGGTACTTGCTCTGCACAGTCATCAATATTGCCCCCACAACCATCTACATCTGCTCTGAAAAGGAAGCATGAAACACCTGTTAATGCTTCACCGGCAAAGCAGCCACGCTATGAACCCATCCATAGCAGTTTTAATGGCCAATTAAGGGATCACCGGTTTGTATCAGAGCCAAGATGTGACATTAAGAATTTTTTGAACAGTGTAAATCCTAATGTGCAGGCAATTCTAAATGCACAAAATGGCTCTTATAAGCTGTCTCTCAAATTGTTTACACAATATAAGAAGCCAAATGGCACAAAATTTACACAGCCCCACATAACAGAAACTGTACCGGTATATTCAAATGCAAATTCAGACAAAATAATAAGCAGTTTGATAGATCAATTGAATATTAAACACTCTGAATTTGCAGCAAAAGAGTCTGGATGGAGCCTATGCGGTTCTCCACACAAGTTATATGTTAATATTTCTGAATTCAACCCATTACAAGGTTCCACTTATGTGCCATTACCTGCCAATATCAAAAACAAAACAGCCGTGGTTAATATAAAAAATAATGACGAGAAATGCTTTTTGTGGTGTATTTTAGCTGCTTTGTATCCAGTTTCAAGGCATCCTCAGAGAATAACTTATTATAAACAACATGAAAATGATTTTGATGAAGCAATGGAGGGTTTAGAATATCCAATGTCTGTTCAGAATATTGATAAATTTGAAAAAAAGGCCAGGCACATCAATGGCAAACAATTATGTATTAATGTATTTACTTGTTCTACTGGCCGTGACAATTGCTTGATAGATCCTCTCAGAATCAGTACACTTGATGATGAATCTGCTATTCCGATTGATCTGCTCTTAATTAAAGGAGATGGTACATATCATTACACTCTGATACACAGTCTTGAAGCTTTAGTCAGAACACAACTCGACAAAACTCATAGAATATTCAAGTTGTGCAGAAGATGTTTGTCTGTATTTGATGGTCAAAAAATGGTGAAAGGGGTTCGGGAAGAGAATGCAGAAATTGCTAAAAACAAGTTAATTGAGCATCTGAAATACTGTGGCAACCATAAACCTGTTCATATGGAGATGCCAATGCCAAGTGAAAATGCAAAATTCCAAAAGTTTGAAGCCTTGTTGGAACACCCAGCATATATAGTCTGTGATTTTGAATCAAATCTCAAACCTCTTGCATTCTGTAGCCCAGATCCTGATGAATCTTCAATTACACCATACCAGCTACATGAACCTTCCAGTTTTTATTATGTGGTTGTACAGGGTGGTGTGGTTAGTAAAGAATATTTATACATGGGAGCAGATGCCATCAAAGAATTTGCACATAGAATAGAAAATGAGTGCCATGACATAGCATCTAATATTTTATTAAAATCAAAACCCATGTTGCCTTTAACAGAGAAACAGATTGAAGATTTCAACAATGCAGAAAAATGCCCGGTATGTGATTCTGAATTTTCAGATGCAAATATCAAGATTCATCACCATTCTCATACAGATGGTAAATTCTTAATGGCCCTGTGTAATAGCTGCAATATTATGATCCAGAGACCAAAATTTGTCCCTATATTTTGCCATGGTGCATCCAATTATGATTTCCATCATTTGATCAGTTACGAGGGGTTTGACAAGCAGAATTTAAATATTTTAGCTGAAAATGATGAGAAATATATTGCCATTAGCAAAATAATTAAAGTTAATGGTGTTCCTATTCACTTAAGATTTCTTGATTTTATCAGCTAGCCTGGCAACACTGGCCACTCAATTATCTGATGATCAATTCAAAATTACATGTGCTTTGTTTCCAAATCAGGACCTGAAATTAATTAGGCGGAAGGGTGTATATCCATATGACTATGTTACAGATTTTTCTAAATTTGATGAGTGTTCTCTGCCACCACAACAAGAGTTTTACAGCAAAATCAGAGGATCTGGAATCACTGATGAAGATTATCACCATGCCCAATTGATGTGGAACAATTTAAAATGCCAGACATTTGGTGATTATCACATGGCATATTTGAAACTTGATGTGACCCTCTTAGCTGATATACTTCAGGCATTCAGAAAATCTTCTATGCAAAATTATAAACTGGATCCAATGTATTTTTACAGTGCTCCGGGCCTAGCATGGTCTGCAATGTTTTTAAACACTAAAATGCAATTGGATCTGATCCAGGATCAATATATGTATCTGTTTATGGAACAATGTATAAGAGGAGGCATGGTGCAATGCTCTCAGAGATATGCCAGAGCAAATAACAAATATATTCCTGATTATGATCCAGCACTGCCATCAAATTATATACTGTATGTAGATGCAAACAGCCTCTATGGTTATGCCATGATGGATAAACTGCCATATGCAGGGCTTGAATGGGTTGAAAATTTCAATATTGAAGATCTTAAGGATTTTGATGACAGTAACTATGGCCTCTTCTTAGAGGTTGATCTGACAATTCCAGATAATTTACACAATAACTTTTCTGATCTGCCCCCAATTCCCGAGGTTAAGTGCTCACCTGGCTCTAAACAGAAGAAATTGATGATGACTCTAGAGCCGAAACAGGATTATGTCATATATTACAAAAACCTCCAGTTCCTGATGAATCATGGTGTTCAAGTGACCAAAGTTGGAAACGTTTTGAGGTTCAGGCACTCAACATGGTTGAAGCCATATATTGATACAAACACAGAGCTTCGAACATCTGCAATGAGCCAATTTGATAAGACCTTGTTTAAATTGATGGTCAATTCAGTGTATGGCAAAACAATTGAAAATGTCAGAAAACATATTGATGTTAAAATAATTACTGACCCCAGCCGGAGCAAAAAATTGATTGCAAAGCCCAACTTCAATTACAGAAGAATTTATGATGAAAATATGGCACTTTTCAACATGAAAAAAACAAAGATCAAATTTGATAAGCCTATTTATGTGGGGGCTGTGATATTGGAATTGGCCAAATTACACATGTTAAAATTGTATTATGATGTGTTGAAACCTTTTTATGGTGATTGTGTAAAATTGATGTACATGGACACTGATAGTTTTGTTCTTGATATTCAAACAGAAGATGTTTATAAAGATATGTCACAGCCTGCATTGCTTGAATATTTTGATACCAGTGAACATACAAAGATTCAACCCCACAACAAAAAGGTGCCTGGCAAGTTAAAAGATGAGACACTTGGTGATGTTATTGTGGCATTTGCTGGGTTAAGGGCCAAGATGTACAGCTTTGAAACATGTAGTGGTGTTGTTGCCAAAAAGGCCAAGGGCATTGGCAGAGTAATTGTGGACAAAGAGCTTGAATTTGAGGATTACAAAAATTGTCTCAAATCATGTGGCACAATCAGAACATCAGAATCCAGAATTCAGAGTGTGGATCACTTGCTGACTAGCAATATTGTAAGAAAAGTGGCTCTGGATCCACATGATGATAAGAGATGCATTTTATCATGTGGCATACATACTCTACCATGGGGGCATTGTGATTTGAAAAATGGCAATCAATGCCCAATTACAGAGCATGATTTGAAATAAATAAACATGCCTATGAACTTATTTGGGTTCAAAAAACAGGCTATTATGGAGCTGCCAACACCACAACCCTCTTCTGATATGATATCTAAACTGAGTGCTTTGTTAATTATTCATCTGAACAGCATATTTACAGATGTTGATGATGAAACAGGTAAAACATTGTACATATTTAACAATAATTTAAATCATTACCAATTACCTGTAGGTGGTCAAATGCAATTTATTACAACCCCTGAGGGTAATGTCAAAATTTCAATAGGGAGAAATATTTATAGAATTAAGCACTCAAACATGGTTTCTGGCACTGTATATACTGTTTCTGCTGGTGACTGCTTATATATTGAGGTAACTGGGTCATATGACAAGCTTATACCTTTTTTTATAGAATTAAGAATCAGATACTCTATAATAAATAACCACTAAAACAAAAATGCCTAATGATATATTTGGCCATACAAGGCATGAAGATCACAGTGATGAGATTCTGATGCTTGATGTTAGAGTCAAGAAATTAAGAAGTGATTTACAAGCTTTACAAACCACACTCAATGCCAGTCTTCAATTAGAAATTACAAATTTACAATCACAATGCATGGACCCTCTTCTTAAAATTGATTCTGAACTCAAGTTGCTGCTTCAGAAATATACTGATTTGGCCACATTAGATAATTTTCAAAATTTAGAAGAAGCTGTAGCAGCTCTTCAAACCAAATTTAAGAGCCAGGCTAACAACTCTGAGCAATTGAAACAACAATTAGAAGAACAGATTAATAATGTCCAGGCACAGCTCCAAACAATTGTCAAAAGCATAAAATCACAAGAAGATTTTGATCTAGTGATTTCCACTCTAAAAGAACAGATTCAATCACTCCAAATACCTAATCTGGACCCCTTGAACAATGCCATAGCCGAGGTTAAAGAAAAAATTGAGACACTTGAAAATTTTATGAACAACTTGCCATCTTCTGATGCTTTGAGTGCAATAACTCGGAGTGTTGCAAATATCAAGCTGCAACTTGAGACATATGAAGATTTTGGAAAAATTCAAAGTACCATAACCCATCTTGAGGGTACAATAGCAGCAGTGCAAAGTGATTTGACACATATACAAGAATCTCTAGAATCCCGTCTGCCCGGTATTGTAGATACCCTTGTTAGTGTCCAGCAACAGATCACAAAACTTGAAAACCTCAACACTGAATCTGAGCTATCTCATTTTCATCACTTGATTGATGATATCCAAACAAAGCTTGAAATTTTACAACAATCAACACCCACTCAGGCAGATATAGCCATGCTCCAAGATGCTATGCAAAATGTGGTTGATGCATCTGAATTAAACAATGTGAAATTGGCACTTGAATCTCTGCAAAATACTGTAACAAATCTACCTACATCACAGGAACTTAAAAATATTAAGAGGGCAGTGAAAAGGATATTGAAATCAGAAGATATCAAGAATATCCAGACAGAGATCAAACAACTTACTCAGACAGTGGCCACTCTACCAACTAATCAACATATTAATGAACTGCATGCCTGTTTGAGGATATCAGAAGACAGGTCCATGATCTTACTGCTCAAAATTCAAAATTGGCAGTTATTGAAAATTTGCAACAAATTGTAGCTAATATCAAGCAAGAGCTAGGGACCATGGAATCCAATCAAGCAAATGCTCTGTCTGTTTTTGCCACCCAGCTTCAAGAGATTGTGCAACAATACAAGAAACTTGTTGTGGACATAAAAATCAAGCCAGGCCATGATGATGTTGTTAGGACCATCAATGAGCATCTTGAATCTGTAACAAGCAGATATCTTACAGCAGAAAAAGAAATAACAGGCATAATCGAGAATCCAAAACATACAGTAATTCTTGAATTGTACAGCATCCCCAACAAAGAATATGATTCACCATTTACACCAGGTGGCAAAATATATATGCTGTCCCCTGCACAATTTTATTACCAGTTTTTTGTTGGGGGCACATTGAGACCAATCAAGATCAAATATTGGCTTCAACCACAGGCACACCACTACCCCATCTTATCAATAACTAATGTAACCCGTGTAGAGTTAGAGGATTTTACAGACCCCAATACATTAGAAACAGCCTATGCTGAAGATGATGGCTCTCAGGAATTTAAAATACAAATAGGGGACAAATTATATTTAGAAAATCCTGTAGTATCAGCTGCTGAACACCCCATAGTTGCAATATTCTTGTTTTCATATTATGTCTAGACAAATTATTGTTGATGAATTACACAGACAAGCCAGACATAATTATAAGAGACTGCCAGTAGTTACAAAAGGCATAGATGATTTATGGCAGAGTGACTTGATTGAGATGGCAAGTGGACAGCTGAAAAACTTAGACAAAATCAACAAGGGCTACAAGTATCTACTCACTGTCATAGACACATTTTCAAAATTTGCCTGGGCTGTGCCACTCAAATCCAAGACTGGAAAATGTGTTACAGAAGCCATCAGGACAATCATCAATCAGAGTGGAAGATCACCGCGCTATTTGCAAACAGATAATGGCAAAGAATTTTATAATTCTGTGTTCCAACAATTTATTAAAAGCCAGTCAATAAAACATTACTCGAGTTACAGTGATCTCAAAGCCTCAATTGTAGAGAGATTCAACAAAACCCTAAAAAATCTTATGTATAAACAATTTACACTTCAAGGTAATTATAAATGGGTTAATATTCTTCCAGAACTTCTACATAAATATAACAACTCGGTCCATTCCACAATCAACATGAAACCCTCTGAAGTAACTTCAACTGATGAGCAAAAATTGATCAGGACTGTTTATTATCCTAGATACCAGCCAACAACAAGAATGGCCAAATACAAGGTGGGTGATCAAGTAAGAATCAGCAAATATAAGCACTTATTCAAAAGAGGCTTTACAAGAAACTGGAGCACTGAATTATTTACAGTGGTTCAAGTTAAACCTGGGGCCCTTAACACATATATAATAAAAGATCACCGAGGAGAAATTCTCAAAGGCAGATTCTATGAAGAAGAACTCAGCAAAACTAAACAGCCTGACACATATCTCATAGAAAAAATCATCCGCAGAAAAGGCAACAAGTTATTTGTCAAATGGCTAGGACTTCCAGAACACAGCTGGATCGATGCAGACAAAGTGATAATATGAGCACCTGGGATGTTATAAAAAGGCTGCCAGAACCTGAACAGCAGATTAAAAGAAATGGCAAGTTGCTGCCTGAAAATATTAGATGTCTTATTGTTGGGCCATCGGCTTGTGGTAAAACTACACTAATGATTGATATTTTTTTATTGGCACCCAACTGGTTAGACTGGAAAAACAGGCACTTGTATGTCTTCTCTAAGAGCTTGGAACAATTAAAATATCAGCAGCTGATGAAACTATATGATGGATTGGATATTGCCACTTTTGAACCAGATGTTAAGCCACTTCATGAATGTCTCGATAATTCTGTTGTTGTGTTTGATGACATTATACTGGATAATCAAAACAAGGTTAGAAATTTCTTTACACAGGGCCGACACAAAAACATTGATTCCTTCTACCTTGCACAGACTTTTTCTAAAATTCCGAAGCAGCTGATCCGAGACAACAGCAATTTTATATGTGTGTTTCATCAAGATCATACCAACCTCAAACACATACATGATGAATATGTAGGTGGGGACTTGAGCTACAATGATTTTTCTAAGTTCTGCAGTAGGTGCTGGAACCAGGACAGTTATGGGTTTGTCACAATTGATATGACAAGAAAACCCAATAGTGGCAAATACAGAAATAAAATCAACAATTTTCTAGACATTGAAACATATATAAATAACCATGAAAAGGCCAATTATTGATGATCTTAAATTAAGAGATTATCTTGTAAAAAGATTTAAGGGATGGAAATCAGAGAATCGAGGAATCTATGAACAACACAAGCAAACAGAACAGCCTATTATTGATGCTATTAGTGAATTAGGTAAAAATATCAAAACTGTTACAGAGCAAAATCAAAATTTGATCACAGAGCTTGTACCTGTAGCTGCAAGGAACATATTAGATTATCCAATCACCCCACTTTCCAGTATTCATACCCCTAGTCCTGTTGCTCCTCGAAGAATTGAAGCTACTCTGGATCCTATTGAATTGGGTCTTCTTGCTCAAAAATATTTAAGCACACCTAAAGACAACAAAGATGAGGTCTTTGGCTTATATGCTGACACAGAGCGTGATGGTAGCATCATACATAGAATTGGCAATTTCAGAGTAACATTTATGGGAGATGATATAATTGTATATTCAGAATCTCATCTTGGAGAAAAAGGTGCTTTTGTTAAGTATCTTGGCACACCTGGATTGTGGGAACTGATGACTAGGAAGAGGCCTGGCAGCTATACAGATCAAGATTATGAACATTACAAGGAAATATTAATAAAATCAGATGCTCTATACCAGAACAATGATCCCACACAAAAAAGAGTCAAGTCTAGCAGTGGAGCAAAATACAACAATTTAATCAAGCCCATATGGTCACAAATTAAGACTGGCAGTGGAATCAAACAATACAACACCCTGCCTAAAGAATTTGTGTGGGTTGATGATGTCAGGAAACTTGTAGATAGGTTATTGGTGATAGCTGGGGAGGAAAATGCTGGCAACCACAATTTTTACAATGAAAAGGTTGGAATTATGGACATGATAAGCACAAAATTGTCTAATTTTATAGTGAATGACACTAAGGGGATTGGATATCTTATAAAAATTATTAATACTCTACCACCTAAATTTTGGAATATTTCTGAGGGCCGGGGGTTGGTTAATGACATTATAAACAAGCTGCCATTTGAACTACACATTCCAGGCTATCAGTATTGTGGTCCAGGCACAAAATTGGACCATAGATTAAACAGAGGGGATCCTGGTGTTAATCCCCTAGATGCTGCTTGTAGAGACCATGACATAGCATACAACACACATTCTGATCTTGACAAGAGACATGTTGCAGACAAGAAATTAGAAGAGGCTGCATTTGGTAGATTTGTAAGCAAAGATGCTTCTTTAAGTGAAAAAATAGCAGCATTGGGAACCACCATAGCTATGAACACCAAACAAAAACTGGGGTGGGGGCTGTGAATATGTATATAATAAACCTACAATGAAGGCCAAGGGTGTTATGTATCAAATACCTTATGCAGGTCTTAAATCTCTTAAAACTATTGATAGCCTTTTAACCAAAAAGCAGCTCAAGAAAAAAAGCTCTTGTATTGCAAAGGGCCATGGTATGAAATTATTACTTAGTACCCCCCAATTAAAAAAATTACAGCAATCCAGGAAAAAATCACATGTGGGGGGTTTCATATTTACTATCCCGGCCATCTTAGCAGCACTCGGGGCTGTTGGGAGCTTGGCTGGGGGATCAGCTGCCATAGCAAAAACAGTAATAGATGCCAAGAAGAATAGGGCAGAATTAGATGAATTGAAGCGCCACAACCTGGCCATGGAGAAACAAGGCAAAGGTGTTAAGAGAGCCATGAATAAGTTTAAAAAAAACAAGAGCCGCTTACAAACCAAGATATTGAAGCTTTAATCAAGCCACTGGGCATCAAAAATTTTAGAGGTGTGTACATGTCTGATTCTTTGCCAGAGCAACCACTCAACAAAGAGTGTGGCATTGTTAATTTGGATAAGTACAAAAATCAGGGCACTCACTGGATCTGTTATCTTAAATATTTAAACAATGAGGCATTGGTGTTTGATTCATTTGGAGGTGTTCCACCTGAAAATTTAATAAAATATCTAAAATCAGCTAATCTTTATTACAATAATGCCCGTGTTCAAAATTTCAAAGATGTTAATTGTGGACATTTGTGTTTATCCGTTCTCAGATATATGTCTCAAATAAATAAACCATCAATTGAAAATTTTCAAAAGGCCCTGTGGTATCTGAAACATCATGGGGGTATTCCATCTCACCAGCCAAAATTCAATATTGAAACTCAAATTACATGATGACATAGTGTATCCCAAAATAATAGCTCTCAGAGCATTTTATGGCATGTACTTGATCCCTAATATTACACACCACAACAACAAAATTGCAGTAGGGGATCAAAAAATTGTCATCACTCCAGGGCAGTATAATCTGTCCACTCTAAATGCTCAATTACCCAGAGGTGTAGTATTAACTCAAAATTCTGTCACTCACAGAGTAGAGATTGTATCTGCTACAGAAACAGTGGATCTGGGTACTATAGGAGAGCTGTTAGGCTTTGAGAACAACACAAAACTTGAAGCGGCCATCAAACACACTGCTATTAATATACCTAAATTCTTAGCCATAGAGACTCTGAATATTCACTGTAATGTGGCTGAGGGTATGATCACCAAATCAAATGGCATAGACACTCACAAACAAACTGGCATCATTGCAACATTCAAACCTAATTCTGAATTTATGGAGCCAATCATCTACACTCCATCCCCAACATTATATTTTCCTGTGTGCCATAATAGAATAGATAATATTGAATTGATTGTCACTAATGAAAAAGAAGAATTAGTTGATTTTGCTGGAGCCACAACAACTGCAATCATAGAGATTAATATTTAAATAAAAATACATACAAAAAAAATGGAAAATATTGAGAGTTATGAGCTACAATCATTCCCCCCAAACAGGAGGACATTTGCAAATTTAAATCAACCCAACACAGAGATTGAGGTTGATCTTGATGTAGGGGATGGCTTTATACACCCCCACAGAGCAGATCTATACATGAAATTTGATGTTGTAAAACTCGATGGAACAGATTATCCGGCAAATTCAAACATAAGATTGGTAGACAATTTTGTGCCGCATCTGTTCTCTGAAATTGAGATCAGAAAGCATGGTGTTGTTATAAACAGAATAGATTATCCCGGCATTAACTCCACAGCTTTGGCCACACTAAAATTATCCAAAACCGAGGCTTCCTACTACAAAATAGGTGGATTTGAGGCTGGTGATAAAATATTAAGCAAGAGCCACACAGTGCTGTTCCCTATGCGCCTGTTGCCAGGATTCTTCTCAGATTACAAAGATATTATGTGGAAGGGTGGTTTAAGAATCACATTTAGAAGAGCTGCCAATGATAATAATGCTTTGATGAGGTACAGTACATTAAACTCTACAGGGGAAGCTATGCCTAATACCCTTCCTGATGAGGGCAAATGCATTATTCAGACTATGGAGCTAAGAATCCCAGTTGTTGAATATGAGGCCAGTTATGCTCTTAAATACAAAGCAGATATAATAAAAAATCCACAGGTTCCTTTACAATTTTATACATATCAATGTGTACAGAAGCCCGCATCTGGTACTTATTATGAGTTTGATGCTACAAATTCATTCTCCAGTATACAATATGACATGCCGGATTTTGTGGTGGTATTGTTTCAGACTGGAAGACACAATAATCAGGAAAAAAATTCAAGTAGATTTGATAGCTGCAACATCAAGAACATATATCTTAAAAATGGCAGAAATGAGGTATTCCCTAGAGAAAATTATAATTTAGACATGTCCAAGGATGATTTCCTTAAATTATATGAAGCATTTACAGCATACAAAAGAGTCACTACTGGCAATACTGACATGTATTACACACCAGATGAATTCAAAGCACAGAGACCCATGTTTGTCATCAACACTTCAAAAAGGAAACAAGTTGTGGTTAATGACAGGACAAACATTAAAATTATCTGTGAATTCCACGATACACTCCCTGATGACACTATATGTAGTGTTATTCTCATAGGTGAAAAATCATATGTTTATGATGTAAGAAATGAGAGAGTCACAGAGCAATTCTAGAAAAATTACATTATCTTAATACTAGATATACAAGTTGAGCCTGGTGCCCAATTGAACTTAAACCGGAAGTAAATATGTGTGTGTGTGTGTGTGTGTGTGTGTGTGTGTGTTAATACATTTGGCGTAGTTTTAGGTGTAGCCAAAAAAAATATCAAGAGGGGCATATTTTTGACAGGTTTATGGACAACAATCTCACAGAAGTGCCTTTTATAAGTGTAGGCAAATCAATCTGAGGGCGGTCATACTTTCTCAGGAAATTCCCGAGGGCATTTTTACAAAAATCTTGGATTAGACAGGGTTCCACACTTGAGCAAAAAGCTCATATGGGCATGTTGAGCTAGTTTTAAGTGTAGACAAATCTGCATGAGGGGGGGTCATACTTTCCGGCGCTGGTTGTATCATCAATTACACTACTTTTGTTGCCTTGGATCTTTCTCCACCAAGATTTCCCCAAATGGAATCGACATCCAACGATTTCACATTCAGGAAATATCTCCCTGATAGCTTCGTGAGTTGCGCTTTCGAAGTCTAAATGGATCGAGCTCAAATTTATTCTAAACTTATCATTTCCCACATTGCTTTATAAGTTTGTTAATCCTTCCCCGGAAAAAACTCATAAATACGGAAATACACCGACCATTACATTGTAGTCCATCAATCAGGTTTATCCTCTATGCCTATCTAATGCTACCCTTCCAGCAAGAACACGTGTAAGACCACACACACACACACAAACAAACACAACAGAAGTGAGAACGGTTTGAGAACATTTTACATCTGACAACATCGCCTCATTTTTTTGTGAGCAATCCTGTACATTGTGACAGTTTGTCAACGGCTTATCACATACCACTGATAAAACCGGAAAAGTGTGCGCAATCCCGCTGCAGCCGACAGGACTTAGCATTATGAAGCCATAGCGCTAGGCAAAAAGTGGCAAAATTGGGAGGGCAACTGCCCTTACCCCCCATTGCCACCCTAATCGCCGCCACTGAAAGACAGTATTTAGAAGTACGATGACTAAAATTTGTTACTAGCAACTATTTTCATTAAAAATGCATTTATCCTTCCAAGTGAAAACCTTCATTAACCGCATCCCTATTATTATAATAATATCAGTATTTATGAAGAAAATTCATTAATAATATAATGAATATTGTGTGTAGTAAGCTGAGGGAATTTTTATGAAGAAAAGAGAACGCTTTGCTTTGCGAGAGGGAAACTCTACGAAACCTCATTACGATCATTGCTTCCAACTTGTGCTTTGTAGGAAGAACAAAGCCAACGTTTCCATACTGTTCCTACGGATATTATCGCACGACAACATTACCCATCCATCCTAAAATTATATTCAATCTCTGCACATGTTACTAGCAACTTAGAAACAATAAACAGACAACAGCGTGAAAATCATGCGATGATAACTACTCGATTCCCGTTCGTTTCGCTGCCCAGTACGCGGGAAATTACTCAAAATACCTCTCTTAACGACTTCACGGAATGCAATAGTTTAGTGTGAAGCATACAATGATATGTTTTGCGAACTGTGATAAGGAATCGTATTAAATTACGATCACTGCACCCTGCAGTGCGTAAGAAAACTCTTGTAATCTTTCTTCTGCTGATCGCCCACAAGAGTCGTGTCATTTTAATGGCGCTTTCATGCTTCCCTGAGTTTTAATGCCGATCAAAAAACTTTATTGTCTCGCAGGGGGCGAGTAACGAGGAAGAACAATAAGAAATGCGTTCTTGATTCAAACGCTTCTCCCTCCACCTTTTCCCTCCTGAAAAGCCAGTCGCTGGAGTAGCATGCTGTTAGAGGAACGACGCCAGATACGACAACATGAAGCTTCTCATCTTCCTGGTGCTTTTCGCTCACTTACAGGTACGTTGAATGCAGTTATAACCAGGACTTTCCGGTGGTTAAATTTACTAATTAGAATTTCGTTTCGTTTTTTATTTATTGACCATTACTCCAGTGGCCTTATCACTGTGGCTTCACGTGATCGGGAACATAATGTTTAGAAGGCCTCAGAAGTATGCGAGGATGTATCTGAAACACCACCATGCTGCAAATGACAACAACCCAAGAGCAGGCACCAAATGTTCAGGGACAAAGTGTTGAGACTTATAAAAATAGACAATGTGGAGTGTTTTCGAATAGACAGGTAGAATCAGCTATAGAATGAGACTTTATTAATCAATGCACGGCAAGTACTGCAACCTTCAATATTCTACCATGAATGATTTTTTGTAGAAGCTATATGACTTCATCCGTACCTATATTTAACAGAATCATAATGCAAAGTTGATTGAAACATGGTCGCCGCGCCAATTAAATTGTCGCAAAACTTAGCGTAAGCCCTCTGAAAATTTTGGACTACAGCCCTGGCTATAACTTCCGTGCTTGAGTTTTGATTGTTTGTGTTATTTCCACGTTATGCGAAGAAGTTTATATTATTCTCAACTATTCATATAAGGGCGCACGCAGGATTTTTCTATTAAGATTTCACATGTTGGCCTCCACTCAAACTTCTATTTTACCGATTACTATTATTATTATTATTATTATTATTATTATTATCACACAAATCAAAAAATTTATATTAAAATACTTTGGAATTGTTGATAAGTTCAGACTCGAGTCCATCATTTAAAAATAAACAGATATCAAACAGACTCCTAGGGATCCTCCTAATTCTTGTTATTTTCTGCGCTGTGTGTGTCTGAAATTTCTCGAAATTAATAGGATTTATTCCAATCACTTGAGGGGGCGGGAATAGTGTGTAAAATTCGAAAAAATTCACCGTGTCGGAAATTTTTCGAATTTACCGTCCGGAAAAAAATTTCCTACCTAGTCCGTCAGTATTTGGCGAATTTTTAAAGTCCCTTTCCAATCTCGTCCCGACCAAACATTTTTCATCCGACACACACCTAGTTGCGGCAATCAACATGATTCTAATGTCTCTCGTTATTTTGTTGGGCTTGACAGTTAATTGCTGTAACTTTTCGAATTGCATGAACTTTTCCAGATATCTCAGGGGCAAGAGCCTCCATGACCCCTTTGCGGCCGCCCTTGTATTCATGAATATATTGTGCTAGCTCAGTCGCCGAGGATGTTAAGTGGTCGACTCGCCCCGAAGCCTCCGACTAGTGCATGCATGTGTTTCCACAGATATAGATAGGATGGTGGTTCAGTTTCGCCACCGCAATTCGTAACGGGTTTTGTAATTAAGGTTCGGTCCCTTCTCGATTTTACAGACACGCATCTGATCTCGTTCTTCAATTTAAAACCTTGGTCTCATTCTCAGTCTGGTCTCGAAATTCGAGACTCGTTTTGTTTCGATATCATACCTTGTATCATTCCCACTACAAAGACCTGTTGCTTGGTTCCCATAACTCCTTCCACATCGTACGGAAAGCTGGCGGGTCGTTAAGAAGCGATTGTCCGTGAATGGAAGCAGTGTTGATCTACAAACACCATCACTTCGGTTGTTTGTTTCATTTCTTATCGGTTTCTCTTTTCACACATTATCCGACATTTTGACTTGCGAAAACATCGAGTCGTCCGCAATATACGACTTTAGTGAATGGTACCTTCGACATGCAATATTGATATTGTGGAAAAATAATATTATTAGTAATAAAAATGATAAATATAAACAAATTTAAAATAATTTAAAATATTGTTCTTGGCCGCCTTGTAATCAGGGTTGCTAAAGGTCCAGGAATTTTTATTAAATTCAATTCCGGTCCAGGAGAGAAAATCAGCAACCGTAAATGGGTTCTGGACCGTAAGAACATTTTTATCTGTAAGGTATTCCAATTCGGTCCAGGAACCCTTTTTCTGAATGAATTTAAATACGGTCCAGGAACCTTTTTTCCGGATCAGTTTAAATAAGCTCCAAGTTCCGTATTGAAATGAAAGAATGCGCAACTTGGATCGAGTACGGACCTGACGATAACAAGGTAGAAATGGCGAAACGCAAGCGATTCAGTCCCGTTCTCTATGTAGCCCGATTCTTTCGCGCGCGTTACTTCACTTGTAGCAGCACTACCCCTCCCTGTTGTGATATCTGCTGGGAACAAGCAGCCTCACGTTACCTCATCGACGGCTCCTATTTGCTGCGGTTCCTGGATCGGATGCCGGAGTAACACATGACGGGTTTGTTTGAGCTCAATGTGACGCCACGCTAATATAGTCCATTGCGTTATGTACAGTAACTCTTCGACAAGGAAGTTATAGAACCTGGCCAACGAGAGGACAACAGCGTTATGATTTATTCCCTGCGCTACGTTTTCTACAACCGCAGTGTGACATTCTAATGTAAAACGCACTCGCGGACATTTTTAGAAGGCAACGTTTGATCGGTCAACCCTGGTCCAGGAATTGTAAATAAATTCAATCCCGGACTGGGAGAGAAAATCAGCAAGACACACACCAGAGGATTTTGACTACGTTATAGAGAGGTGGTGGGTGGGTGAACCTGCTCGTCCCTGTCGAGAGTAACCTGATTGCCTGATTGCATTGTAGAATAAGCACTGTGCGAATTAAGCTTTTTGCGGGGGAGGGATGGCCACTCAATGGTGATTGATGATTTCATTTCGGAAGGTAGTTTTTTTGGATATGCAAATTTGTATAAGTTACCAGTCAGTAAACTCCGTTTCTAAGTACCTTAGAGCATTATAAGGAAACCCCAAACTCATAAACAAAAGAGCTATCGAACTATCGAACTAGTTCAATTCAATGCGAACAAGTATAATATGTTAAAGCACAATTTGTTTGAGCAGTAGTGTTCTCATAAACAATAAAACTAAAAACATTTCCTTTCTGTAAAACCTCTGCGCCAAACGACAATGTAAAGAAGTAAACAATGGGTACTTAAAAACTGAACGTCAGACGTGAAGTAGTATGCAATTGGTTTAAAGGTTAATTAACTGTTTCCAGAATAGGTTTTCAATTGTGTTTAGTTAAGTTCTTTAGTTAAGAAATGATATAATATATGATTTCAATTTTCTTTTAGGGGAATAAAAACTCCCCTGGCAGGGATAAAAATAATTTTCCTTTGCCGGGGATATTTTTTTGTGTTGGGGGATCCCCGGCATCGTCCCCGTTTATTCGCACACTGTGAATAAGTGATACGGAAAATATACTATTGTGTAGAAACGATTTTTAAAATGCTATTTAACATCAATTGGAAGGCCAACATTTTAAACTCAACTATCGTTAACTACACAAGAGCTAGAAAGCTATCACTATCTCAAGGTCAAATATCAATTGACGATAAGTATTGTCCAGTCCACAGCTGGGAAATATTATAATTTGTGTTTTGTGTGGTGAAGTTCTCCGTTGTCTTGGATCGAGCGTTCCACCGATCTGATAAGAGGATAACGATTGAGTCGTAAGCATTGTGAGCAATCGAATGGTGGAGCACATAAAAAACAGCATCCTGAAAATGGATCGTGCCGTGATAACCGTCAGGTGTTTTATGGACCATGATAATGGCGGACATAAAAGTGTCAGGTGCCGCTAAGTGCCGTTATAGCTCCGATCTACAATTGGGAGCTCCTCGAATTCTGTATGATTTTTTTGTATTATTTCGTTCATTCATTGTTTTTAAGTTGCTCAGGTGAGTCTTTTTCAAAAGACAAATGTTTCAGAAGTGACGAACAATCAGATTTGGAACAACAATAGCTCGTAGAACTAAAGCCTGTTCGGCGAGAGAATAAAATTCAAAAATTCTATTTTTGTCTTTTCCGTCGAAAGCCAGGGAGGGTCACCTGAACCGCTAAACCAATCGGCTTCGTCCAGTTGTCATGGTCAGGGGAAATTCTCATGGTATTCTGCGTTGCCAAATTTTTCGTTTCGAGTCGATTTCGAAACATTATATCTTTAATGGCTGTTGCCGCGTAGCAAGAGAATGTCTCGGATTCCTTGCCTCTCCCTGAAATGCGAGCGAAGGGTGCATGTGGACAGCAAAAGGTTTGCAGTGACGTGCGGTGACGTCGACACTTGGGGTAGCAAAGAGTGGCGTGCCCAACGGGTCATAATCCCCCCACCCCTTTTAGGGCCCAGTATTCCTAAAAGAAGAACGTCAAATACAGTAAAAATTGCAAAGTTAGAAATGACTACAAAAAATTGTACACAAAACTTCCACCCACTTTCGAAAATCAAAAACGATTTGATTTGACTACTGAGCCAGAGATGCCGGGTTTGAATCTCGGCTTGGCAATGGGTGATCTTTGTGTGTCCCTTGCCCTTCATCAATTTTATCATATCGTCTTCGCGATTAGCCAAATATGGCGGAAAGCGAGGTAAAATCAACCAAATCAAACAATCAATCAATGAATGATTCGATTTGATTCGCTATTTTATACATTCGGTTAATCGCGAAGATGATACGACACAATTAATGAAGGGACAAACACAAAGAACACCCATGTCCAGGTAGGGATTCGAACCAGGAACTCCTGGTGTTGTAGCGCGCTGTGGTAACCACTCCCCCACGGTTGGTTGATCTGAAGGTTGATTTGACGTTTTAAGTCCACTTTATATACAGAAAAGCTAATCGGGACTAGACCTATAGATTAATGTGGGATCCGAACCACTATATACCTCCATCGGGTACAGATCCGGGACCACTTGCACTCCCCCACGGAGGTCGGCCGACAACAAACATGTGAGGAAGGAGCTAACCATTCGGATACGTGGGTATCGGTAAAGCAAACTGCATTTCTCCTGAGTAGTAATTTTCAATTGAATTTTTTAGATACCATCTTTATATATGATTAACGTTTTTTTCAAATTTTGCATTGCTGGATTTCCCTAATTTCCCCATCTCACGATCTCGTTACTGAAGGATCTGAGCTCGAGCCCTGGCCTTTGCATGAGTGTTTCTTTGCAACCACTCTTCACCCTTTTAATTTAATCAACGTTCCTTGTCATGGCAGAAATTAGGTAAAGCGATGGAAGAGAGAAGAAAATACAAATAATTTCCTCCCAGTGCATCTGCAGGGCACTGTGAAATCAGGAGCCTAGAATTCTCTGTTTATGATTGTCCCTCACGACTTTCGAACTCTTAGCTACTTATTCCGATTAAATATGTATGCAGCTGGAATAAGCGATGGGTAACAAAAAGCACCTTTAAACAAACCTTTTTTCTACTTTCTTCAATGATATTCATTTGACTTTTTGAGTTCTGGGATACATTTTTCATTTCTAATTTTCTCATTATTCACTGCAGGCAGAGTACAACACATAAGAACAAGAATGCACGCTCGTCACGAATCCCAGCCTGAATTGTTCTTTGCGAGGTCTCTTCATCAATTTCATTATATCATCACTCATCCTCATTTTCGCGATAACCAAATGTGGCAGAAAAGCGAAGCAAAATAAACCAAACCAACAACAAGAATTAGAACGCGCGTTCACTTGCCAAAATAAATACATCCGTATTTATGAATGTTTAGCTTATCATTTTTTTTATTGGAGGCCAAGAGATTAGTATATTTAAATAAAACACTACTAAAACGAGAGCAAGAGAGAGCGTGAGCAAATATTTGTTATATAATCATTATATATTCCATATTTTTTTAAAAAACATAAAATTTTTGTCTGCACATAAGACGTTCCAATTACATAAATAATAAAAGTACATACATATTGTACAACGTGTAAAAAGTAGTGTAAATACAGAGGACAGGAGTACTGCAGAAAAATTTCCCCTTAGTTCTTTAGAGGATTTACAAAGAAAGCGAAGGGAATCCAATCCCCTATCTGTCCTATAGGAGATAGACTGGAGGACCTGAAAGCACGGGCTTTCAACCATTGGAGCGGGGGCGAGGGGGCAAGGGAGGTAGAGGCAGAAATCTTCCCTTTCTTTCGAAAACCCGTTTCTACCTGGAACTGTGAGGCGGAGAAAGAGCGAGCTAGGCCGCTGAACGCACCGAGGGACGAGAAGCGCGTGAAAAAAAGTGTTGCATACGAACTGTGGTTTCAACAGAACAATAAATATTGTGATTTGAAAATAATTAGAGATTTGAGATTGATTGATCTATCTCTGCTAGACTAGCTACTCCTCAGTGCACATCACTGAAGGTTTGGTGTACGACTGGGCAAAATTCAAGCATGTAGCAACGCCGCTTTTCCTCCCTTGGAACTCTCACAACTGGGGACAAAAAGTCTGGGTTTCCTGAAGTTTATTCTTTGACCGGTCGAACTTTATAGAGGAAGGATTTCAATTTGTTGAAACAACAAACTATGGATGAAATCAGATTTAAAAATACAAATATGGTATGAAAATTTGAAAATTGTGCTACAATAATTATTCTGCAACTTTTTTAGCACAAGTGTTTGAGTTGTTTAAATATCGGCATGAATGAAACACATTTATTTCTTGAGGAGAACGAATATAGCTTGATCCCCAAACATACATAAATTAACGGCGTCAAGAAATACAGGGTGTCCGAAATAGAACTCTAAGGTTTCAAACAAGAGCAGGTATATTATTTTTGTTATGGTGTTTTCACCATAGCAGTAAAACGAGAACAAGCAAGTTTTACTTCACACATTCCCCACCAGATAGCAAAACCTCAAGTCACATAGCTGTACAGGCTTAACTGTAAATAGAAGCCGTGCAACCGATTCCCAGGAAAATGGACAGCCAGAGAAGGTCACGTTCCTTGGCCACCGCCAAGTCCCGATTTCACACCAATGGAGTTTTGCTTTTTGGGCTACGTAAAATACTTTTGTGTATCAGGAAAAAAATAGTCACTTGACAACCTGTAGCAATGAATAACAACAACCATAGATGTAATTCCTATACATATGCCTGCTTACCACAGTGTGGACTGAAGTAGAGTATTGGTTTGATGTCTGTATGGCTGAAAATGGTGCACACATTGAATTACACTAAAGGTAATGAAACTTTGAACATCATACTTCCATAAAATAAATCACATGCACATGTGATGCAGGATGTAATTTAATTTGAATTGAATACAGATTTGAATTCAAAACCATGGAGTTATTTTTTCGGACACGCTGTAGGTTACTCGTTCATGGTATTCACCTACTGATGATGTCACGACCAAAATAAAAGGTTTTTAGTTAGCCTTTGGGTGGATTCAACAGTGGAAGAAATGTTTTCAGGTGAGTTCTGCTTCCATCTCTCTCTTCCACTCCAGCTATACTACTTTAATAAAATGTCATTAGACTACTTCGATAGACAGAAAACTGGGCCTTTGATCGCTAGTCCAAGTGCCACCTTTAAACAAATGTTTTCAACAATATGTTTCATTAAATTGTGTTTTCGTTTGAACATATGAACATACATTAATAATGAATAAGAAATGCTCTACAAAATAGTAGACTAATTCCCTGCAGAGCTCGTATTGGACCAAGAGAGACAAATTGTCTGACACAGAAATGAGTAGTCCTACAGAGTCACTTAACTATAGCTAATGCTACAGATAAAGGGCGAAGAGAACACCTGACAATGGCCTTAGTAAAGAAAATGTTATCATCATATCTTGTTTTGGGAAAATCTGTATAAAAAGACAAATAAACAGGAAATGTCAATATTTGACTTGTGATTTGACTGTTAGAAATTTTCAGTAACAACGTAGTGATTGTGACTTTCCATTTTTTGCTTCATTCTATTTTATTTATTTCGAAGTCAATTCCTAAAAGCTCAATAAAAGTCGAAGTTTAATATTTTGAAGGAAAAAAACTCCTAGGTATGTAGTAATTCCTTTGGAAAATTTTTATACCATTGCGTATTTTTAGACTGGTAATTGTGCTACATACAAATAAGTAGTGTTGTATTTGAGATGTTTCCAATAAAAATTCCAGTAGTTTTTTTTCAAGCATTGCATATTATAAATGCATATTATAAAAATTATACACATAGCAATCCCACATGCAAGAGATTGAGGGGGGGGTGGGAGAAACAGAATAGCATCCCTCCATCAAATACCACCTCAAAAATTGCATTCAAGAAAATTTTAATAAATTATATAAATAAGAATATGCATGCACACTTGCCATAGATGTGCATTTTCTGCATTCATTTCTGAAAAAAGAATCAGATTACAGGTCGTCGCCAGAATTTTTTGCAGGGGGGGGTTGGGCAAATGATAAAAGTTGAATAGTAGAAAGATAATAAGGTATTATTACCACGGATATAAATGTCATTATACAATAATGAATATTATAAACTAACAAAAATACATTTGACTCAAAATAATAATAATAATAATAATAATAATAATAATATTATATAAATGTGGAGATGCGATCCACCAAAGGAGTGAATACCAGCACAACTATTTTCTATTAGATCCTATTCCTTTTGCATTTTATGCAGTTAGTATCTGAAATGCATTTTGATATTAACTTTTGCACGTCTCGTTCAAGAAAAGGTTTTAAATGTTAGGCGGATTTTTTTTTTCATAAAGTTAGTTGTGTGACCTCTCACCTACCACTGTAATTATTACAATTTTGAAAACTGTGGAACCATTTGTTTTCGATCCAATGCATTATTACTTTGATTTTTCTGTTCGAATACCATTTAAATTAACCTTATTTCTGTTTTTAACGATAAGAGTAACAAACTTTCAGCTTTCCTGTATCTTTAAATAAACGATGTTAATTTCCAGGGGGGGTCAACCAACCCGTTCGACCTCCTTCCCGATGCCCATGCATCAGTCCACTGAGCTTGAGTGATTCAGATTATTTTACTTCGCTTGTCCCCCCCCAAAATGCAATGCGATACTTTAAGGGAGTCTAATTATCCTGGAAAGTATGAAAAATTTGAAATTTATTTTTATTTTGCACCATTTTTTTGTGTAAAACTTAATTTCGTGATAACATACCATGTAATTCAATATTCTGATGTAATTGAATATTATTGAATAATATTATTTAATATCAAGTAAAGTAAATCCATGTATTTTGCAAACACTTATCTGACACAACAAATATTTCAACCTGTGTGCATGCTATTTTAGTATCGATTTGGAAATTGCGTTTGTACACGTGTGTATGTGTGTGCGTGTGTGTGTGTGTGTTAATGTATCTGTCATTGTATTCTCTTATAATTTTATTATTTTTCATTTATGTCAAATTTATTCATGTTATGTTATATATTTGATTTCAGTATTATAAATGTATGTATTGTAACTTTTATTCACCAGAGTTAGGTGGTAGAGCAGCCCAAGGCTGAATCTCGCTCTGTAGTAAATAAAAAGACTTTTCAATTCAATTCAATCAATTCAATATTTTAAAGCTAAAATCTTGTTAAATTGAGTCTTATGATTAGAGTGTAAAACTAACACACTAATATTAACAAATATTTTGAACGACGTTTTAATTATTACAATTTTCAATGGGCATCAGGAAGAAGGGGGGTCGAACAGGTCGGTGGACCCCCTTGGAAATTGACATTGTTCATTTAAAGATGCAAGAAAGTCGAAAGTTTGTTACTCTTATTGTTAAGAACAGAAATAAAGTTAATTTAGTTAGTATTCGAAGAGAATACTGCAGAATAAAACTGCATTGGATGGAAAACATTGAGTGAAAAATACACGAACAAGGTTAATTCCACCATTTCATCCAAAGAACAAATGGTTCTACAGTTTTCAAAACTCTAAGAATTAAAGTTGTAGGTGAGAGGTCACACAACAAACTTTAAGGAAAAAAAACTTACATTTAAAGCCTTTTCTTGAACGAGACGTGCAAAAGTTATATATTATTAATTATTATTATTATTATTTTGAATAAAAATTATTTTTGTTAGTTTATATTGTTATTATTGTATAATAACATTTATGACCGTGGTAATGATACTTATTATTTTCTTACTATCCAACTTTTATCATTTGCCCAACCCCCCGCCCCCTGCAAAAATTTCTGGCGACACCCATGATGTCAGTATCGGTGGGAATCTGTGAGACTATTCGTATCGATATCATTTCAAAAAGGTATCGATTCAGCCCTAATATTTACATTCTAACTATAGTTTTTTTTTTACAATAGTTTTTCTCATTGAATTAAATGATTTACCTCTTTGTTTTTCAGCTCATCGTGTTTGCCGCTAACAAAACTTCTGATGACTGTAAGTATAATTGTATCTAGTTGTAACTAGTAGTAAATCGAGGATTTCAAGGTTATATAGTTTTCAGCCCATTTTCACTTTCTCTTTAAACAAAGAAAATATACATTTAGCCAGGACCTCAAATTGATATTATTGGATTAGCTACCATAACCAAAAAATAATGGATTTCATATTTTTCTTTATAAATCATGTAAATTCATCATATTTGGCAAGATAAATTTCATTACAACAGATTGATTAAATTCTATTTTTTTTTTATTTTAATTATTAATTGTAATAATAATATATAACAGTAGTAATATATAATGCTTACGTTTGAATACTTAAATCTATTAATGCCGGCCCCCTTGGCAGAGTGGTTAGCACATCATGCTATGATGCCAGGGGTCCTTGGGTTCGTATCCCAGCCTGGGCATGGATGTTTGTGAGTGTCCATTCATCAATTTCATCATGTTATCATTCCCATCTTCTCAAATTAGCCAAAAGTGGCACAAAAAACGAAGTAAAAATAAAGCAAATCAATCAATTAAATCTATTAAAATAGTAAAAACAATAATGTTGAGTAATGTGAAAACAATAATACTTAGGGAAAGTTATAAAGTAATGCAATGTAATACTTTAAAGTTAATGTCCATTACTTGTGTATTTCTCAAATATCACCCACCGTTATGTGTAAAATGAGTTTTCATATCTTAGTGAAAATGCCCATTAGAAAGAAGTATCACATGTTATGAGATGAATCTCACAAAGTTCCATTGTATATCATACATAAAGCAATTTAAAATTAAATTACTTAATAAGTGTTATGCCTTCATTTCATAGTAAATAATTTATAACTAATGAATAAGCAACTGATAAAACTGTACTTAATGAAAGTAAATGTTGCATAATCGTCATTGCATTTCTTTAATTGGTCTTGCTTTTCTTGGTTCCCTTTAATTATTCACAATTTGTTCAAATATTTGAAGAAATACAGTAAACATTCATTTGTATTTAGTATATAAGAAGTAAAGGTAGCAGTGTGGAAGCAAATGCATAATATAAGAACTGAAACAAAAGTAATATGCCAGCAAAGCAGAGGACAAGCTCAGTATCTCACAATCCCTTAAAGTTACATGTGATGTAGAAGAGTGCATGAAAAATTATAAAATTAGAAAAGGTGTCTATAATAACGGACAAAGTAAACAAAAGTTATTAGAAGTAGGAAATGTCCTGCCTTTCATTTTTCTCTGCATGATGTTATTAAGATTTGTACGTACCTATAATTATTACTGAAATGGAAATATCAAAAAATCTCTTGTATAAACTCATAATTTATATCTTCTTTAGAAGACACATAAGAGTCAATTTCACTTCCTCTGAATTTTATTGCTTTCCTAGGGGAGAGGGAGCTAAGTACACAGAATTTCTCTGCCATAGATTGTCTGAAATGCTAATTCCAATTTTAATGCAAGTATCATCATTGTAAATTAAATGACAGACTAACGTTTTATTAGAGAGAGTATGTTTTCTAATCTCCCACCAAACTTGAAGTTGTCTTTGATTCATTGATTTAGTTTATTTTACTTCTGCCACTTTTGGCTAATCGCAAAGATGAGGATGAGTGATGGATGATTTCATAAAATTGATGAAGGAACTCTCTCAAAGAACTCCCATGGCCAGGCTTGAATTTTAACCCAGAATGTCTGGCATCGCAGCACACTGCGCTAATCACTCTGCCCCACTTTGAAAATCGTTTCTTGGACAATATATATATATATATATATATATATATATATATATATATATATATATATATATATATATATAAATGAAGGAGAAGAACGATTTATGGAGAATATGCACTATACTAATTAACCCTTCCTTCAAACAAATACTAAATAATAATAATAATAAAAATAAAAAGGAATATTTACAGGTACAGTCATCCACTAAAACCATTAAATATCTATGGGTATTACAAACATACTATATAGCCTACACCAAATACCTGGAGTGTTACTCTAATATCCCCTTTAAAGTTCAAGGAACCTTCATGCAAACAAGGCCCTTATTGACACAATCATGTTTCATCAGCCTTTTCTTTAATTTACTACGGCTGCCCACATACTTAAGTTCTGCAACCATACGGCTAACAAATTCTTCAAACTTCACTTGTTTTCCAGTGATTTGCTCAGAAATACTCTCCTTAAGATTTTGATTAAAACCTTTATCGATGTCACACACTAAAGGAAAATTTCCTTTCTTCCCGTCTTCTTCTGGATTTACTTCCGGTCGGACGTAAGACAATAGATTTAGTGGATCCTTGTTATATAATTGCGCCTCGACACAACTGATGAACATCCAAAGGACGTTGAGTGTTTTATCTTAAAGGACTGCATCTCTGGATTCAATTAAAATGTTTATATTCCTCCGTCTCAATCTGGCTATCACCAATCTTTTCTCAATCGAGCCTTTACCAATCTTTTTGTCAATCGAGCCTTCACCAATCTTTTCTTAATCGAGCCTTCAACAATCTTCTCTCAATCGCGCCCCACGTTGGGCGCCAACTGTCAAGGCGACGTTACTTACTCACTTCGTCAGTTTGTATACCCAAATATACTACGGGTTATCATGTTACCAACGTGTAGACAATGAGGCACAGGCGAAGAAAAACGCACAACTGCTGATCGGTCGCACGGTAGCTGCTTAACTGGACGCGACGAACGTCTCGACGCTACTGTCAACTCAACCTTCTTCACAGCGAGCGCGGCTCTGCTCGTCTTACCTACCTGCGAGACTTATCATGGCCGTTACGCGCACTTATTCATACATGAGGGTTGACCTTAGCTTTATGTAAGATGCAATTCATCTGCGTATATATATATAACTGTGTATTATTTCACTCTTCACTATAGCCTTTCAGTAACACACACACAGAGCTGCAAATTATGGTAATCTTAGTCTGTCTCTGTCTTCCAATGCCTTAAGTTCTAATTCCACCTCGGCTAAAACTCAGACCCCTCTCAGATAAGTGCTGGTCTTCAAAGCAACCTCACTTTACTTCAAAGAAAGATCCGAAAGATCAGTTTCCCCTCTAATAACCATATGTCAAGTCCACTTGGAGTCCAATAAATCGTCCCCAGAAACCTTTCCCACCAATATCGATCGTTCGTCCAAGAAATGACAGCTCTTGTCAGCTCCACGTGGAGTAAATGAGATGTTGCTAATTTGGTTTCTTTAGAGATTTCTGAACGTGAGGTTGCGGTTGCGTTATCTTTGCTAGGTTGTGTTATTATGTTGTGCTATTTTTTTATACAATATAAAGGCCATGGGAGTAAAACGTCGCAGTGAATGAATGGATGTCTAAACACTGCAGGCAGAAGTGACAACAGCGCTTCTCAGAAAAAACAGTTGGTGGCTCGAAACCAGATAGGTGTCCGGTTGGCTTCCTCTGGAGTTCTGTCAAAGATACCGAACTGGTGACGCTTTGAAGACTAGCACTTTACGGGCTTGGTGAATAAAGTATTGAGAACTTAAGGGAGGTGTTCGTGGATCATTAAATAAATGAACGACTCTTCTCAAATTTTAAGATTGGCAACTGCATCTTCTGGGAGGTTACTTTGACCTTTCTTTTCATTCATTTTTATCCAGGAGATGGTTTATTTCCAATACATAATTAAGTTTACATTACACTCAGTTACAATTTACAATCCATGAATATCCTTAATTTCAAAAAATACAGAATCCCCTGTTCGTTAATATTCGATTCGATGAACCCAGAATTCGAATTTGCTGCATGTCTCCATGGGAAAAATCCAAAGATGTATATGTGCAGGGAATAGTTACGTGTGTATGCGTGTCGCTAGGAGGAAGCCGTACCAGGGAAGAGAACCCTGTCGTTTTTGCAACCGTAGACGAAGCTTAAGGCCTACCATTTAGTAGCAGACAAAAACTTTCGTACATGCCCAAAATGTGTCACGAGTATCGATGTCAATACGGGCAGGATTTAAGCAGAATAGAATCTACGGGCTCCACTGAGTACTTGGGATCGAGAAACGTTAGTAGGCAGAGCTTGCATCAAGATACACGCCAATGATGACATTTTCCATTGAAAGACGAGAGACATTGCATTACATGTCTAGTCTTGCTTCCATGCCCAAATAAGTCGGCGTTGAAGAAGGCCAAAATAAAGTTCGAAGATCTGAAATTCTATCATTTATCCGTAAGAATGAGAACATATGGGTCAACAATGTCAAATACATGTCCAATAGGCAGGCGTTATTAACCTCAAAGGATTTCGGCCGATCCTAACCTGTCGTCCCATAACATTATAAATTTCGAAGTATAAATGTGCTTTGCGAAATACAGGTATCTTTATTCCCAAGTGTCGTTAGATGTTTATATCGTAGAGCCAACGCTGATGGAATGCGTGCAAACTAAGCTCCGCATCTACTTATGTACCTTTCCAATCGATGTTCACTTGTTAAGCATTACGTAATTTGCACAGCGCGACTCGCGACAAAAACTAAATACTCATCAATGTCTAGATTCACAATCTCAATATCAAAGTTTAACTGATTTCCACGTTGCAGCAAAACCAAATAAAATTGTATAAGGGGAACGATTCATCTCTATTAATAAAGCCAGTGGCGTGGCGTGGGATTTTTAAAAGTGTTACCGGTTATCAATAGGACATTTAAGGGAGACTTGGGCGCTTCCCCACCTCATGCCCCCCCCCCCCAATGTCTTCCTAGTAGTTCATATAATATTAATCTGGTACGTCTGCAATTCAATACTAGATTTTGGTAAAGTTATTAATCAGGAAAAAAAATGTTGACATAAGGACTGAAGTGAAATCGCAAACATTGGTTGTTGACACAATAATACGTAATTTGATACTTACAGAAACATCGAAGGCTACTTATAGAGCAGATCAATCCGACGACTCTTCTTTGAAAATAGTTATATGATGCTGGGGTCCCGGGTTCGAATCCTGGCTTGGGCATGGACGTTTGTGATGTCTATTCATCAATTTCATCATATCATCACTCATCCCCATCTTCGCAAATTAGCCAAAAGTGGCACAAGCGAAGCAAAATCGATCAAATCAAATCAAAAAAGTTCTATGATGCTGTCATAAAGAGAAGTTTTTCATTTGAATTTGAATTTTTGGGTGCGTCATGGTCCACACTTTTTTTCGCCCGAAAATAGAGTACATGGCCAACAAAAGAGTTTCGACAACTGCACACATCCACATAAACACGGATAGTCGTTATACCACGAAACATTGAAATGTCGGTTATATCCAGCAGACGACTTGGTTTTTAAATCGTTCAAAATAGGCTTTGGCCTCCCTTTCGCCACAATTTCGATTTTTTTCTGCAAAAGAACGAACAGAAAGATTGCTTCAAAATATCTTCTATCGCACGATTACACACACTGTTCAGATAGGATGAACCCGCCACCTCGGAACTCGGAGCAAGCTCCATTAATTAATTGACAATGCCCGAAAACAACATAAAGACGAAAGACACCACTCACAAAACTCGCACTGCACAGTCCCTCCCACAAACCGTTGTTTACTTTTGTAACACGTGAAGCACCCTCCTTGCCCCCTCCCCTCTCAGCATCGGCGCTTCCCCAATATTTCCTTCGGAACCTGCAAGAAGTCCAGTTCTACTACTGTTGCCATCTTAGTTCTTTTGAAACCAGATTTGCCCAAATCGCGAAACTTTTCGTTTCAAATAAGATTGTAGAGTAGATGAAGTCTTCATCTGTTTCGTAACTACTCCCACTCCCATGTTTCGCTAAATCCACTGAAATCTCATTTCTGACACCACTACTATTTCGTATTTACGTCCTTTGCTACCTTTAAGTAATGTTTTCACCCAAAACCAGTTCTACCACCTCAAAAACATTGCTTCAATCCGAAATTATTGCATTCCTGCGACAACGTATGTCAATCTCAATCGGCCCTTTCAACAATTACCACAAATTCCTGTAACCGAGATAATATTATATGTGTGAAACATAGAATTTTAGGTTGACATTTTTAGAAGGACAGCGGACCACTTGATCATACCCATCCCTCTCCTCTCCTTCTCGCCCATGATGTCGAAGAAGGACATCACTGATATTTAGAGTAAATACAAAATATCACTTGGTAGTTTGCTTTTCCCCCAGTGTGATTTCATTTTTTTAAATTTTGATTTGGCGATTTAAGTCCACTTCATGCACAGTAATGCTAATCGGGACAGTTTAAAGTTGGAGCCGAACTACTTGTGCCTCCACCGGGTATCGAACCCGGGATCCCTTGATGACAAGGCGGCGACGCTACCACTACGCCATCATTCCCCAGTGTGACTGGACACCTTCAGAGTAAGATAGACCGGATTAGGCGACTTAGCTATTTTGTGTCAATTGAATATGGCAACACTGGTCTGTATCCGGTAAGGATCACCGGCAACTGCGCGGGCTAAACAGGCATGCCAAAAATCCGCCTCCTCCTCCTCCCGTGGTCAGTCTTTGCCGCAACGCGAAGTCTTCCTTGCGTGGGCTCAGGGCCCTTTCCTCATGTTGCCTGAGGAGGGTACCGGATCAGTCCTCTTCGCTTTTGCCGGTGTCAGAAAAAATGTCAGTCTGCAATATTTACTTTACGACAATATTACCAATTTATGTATGTAATAATATTTTAAGACAGGTTCTTCAATTCTTTATATTTTGGTGTTACCTGAGGTAACAGCGGCTACATGCACGCCACGCCTCTGATAAAGACTAAACTCGAATCATTGCCCCTTGCAACTTGAACCTTATTGAATACATTAAACTTAAAATAACAAATTCGATCTTCCGATTGTTGCTAAACGAAATCTATGTCAAACTAAATCATAAACATTTTTCTGCAGTGAAAGAACACAGATTTACATATCCAATATTAAAGATTCGGTCAGAAAATTAACATATGGTTTATTACATTAAGCCGTGTTTACACTTATTGTTACAATAAAGGAAATATTAGTGAATTATAAGCCTAGTAATAATCTTTCTATTTATCAAAAATTATGAAATATAAAAGATTACAAATACAAAATATTAATAATCAAATAATAAGAACCAACTAATATAAAATAATCCAGAATAATTAACGGCACATGGATATGAGCCATGAGGCTCATATCAACACCTTGGCTAGGATGCCCACATAAGTGGTTAAAAACTTTCTCTCCAGACTCATGGCAGGTAGTATTTATTTTTAATGTATCATCATATGATTCACAGCATCAAAAATATACTAAATTTATTAATTTCCTTTTAGTTCCGGATTTTGATTTTACACCCAAGTGGTTACGAAGATTTGGACTCGACACTAGTGGTAAGCTCACCTGCATGCACTTTATTCATTCAAAGCTACAAGAAAATTTAAACATATTCAATTATAAAAAAAACACATTGAACTTGATGTTTAAGATACTTCAGCATAAACATTTGAAAATGTATTTCTTCTTGTCATGAATGAACACATCTTCACTGAATATTTTATTCAAAATTATACAAGAAAAGCATGTTACTGATTTCAAGATGCTAATTTAAAGTATTGTTACCTCTAAAACCCTCACTGAAACTAATAAATGAAATAAGGCCAAAATAATAATTCTTTTAATGGTTTAGGAGATGACATTGTTTCTTTTTCTGTTGTATTGAGTACTTTTTCATGGAAAATGCATTATTATTCATTTGTATGTCATTTAAAAACAACAAAGATCTTTTCCATCCATTATCAGAATATTAAAAGCAACTACTGAATTTGATAGTTAAATTTAAAACTTCAAACACTGTACACGAGACATATATTTCTTCCACATTTGATGCTGTGACTGAACCTAAAACTTTCTAAGAAAATACTATTTTTTGTCAATATACATATATAAAATATTGGTTTGATGCAGCTGAAATTTCCCAAATGGCATCGAGATGTTCACGTGTGGAAGAGAAAGAGTTCGGAACTGTTGTGCCATAGTGTGAGAGAAGTGTCATGGATGTGATGTCACAATCTATTTTCTTTTGGAATGCCCTATCAAACAGAAAGTGATGAAAGAGATGGGGAGTGGTCTGGTGAAATATCTCGACTCACATAGTGTTAGATGAATTTTTTGTAACAGTGGGAGGAGGGCTATATTGCAAGACAAGTAATCCAGTCCCTGTAATAGAGTCCCGTAAAAATTTTAGTTATGATTTGTCTAACCAATGGAACCTAGTAGAATACATGTTGGAGAGTCAGAAAAACCATATTCTGGACTGGGTGTTTTAGACGCCATTTTCCAAAATGGCCAACAGCGACAAAATTTTGCTTTTATTTTCGCTCCTGAAACCATTAAAGTCATAATTTTGGTGTCTAAATATATGTTTTGAAGGGTGAGGAATCGAATAAAATGGTTCCTGAAGTTATCTGATTGTTATTTATTTCAGAAAATCTTTTTTTTTTTCAATTTGTTTGTCCAGATCCAACAAAACTGCCAGTCTAATCAAGGATATCTCAGAGTAATCTTATTCAACGAAGTCACTACATATGAAAGGAATTACCATGTCAAAGGGTTCTACATTACAAGAGATAGACAGCAAACCATGTTTTCATGAAAGTTTCAAAGATAAGGAAGACCTGCTCTGTAATGAGAGCACTGAAAAGATACATGCTGAAACTGAATTTGCAATCGCTTTAATTAAACATTGGATTCCTGAAGATACAACTGATGATCTAATTGTTCCAACATGGGCTGGATGTCGTGCTTTGGTATCAACAGCTACACCACCTCTCATGCATGTGGGATTTGTTCCATTCATCCCCAGGCCAGTTACAGAACATGCTACAGTTTTCTTATCATTGAAAAGTTTGCAGAATGTTTGCTCACAATTGAAACAATCAGCTGATATTATGATGAGTAGCACTTCTGAGTTTCCTGACATCATTCCAATGATTGGAAACTTACATTTCGCAAAGGTCGTTCGGCACATTATTGGAAAATATGGTGGCAGTGGTGCAAAGGATGCACTTATTGAGTGCAAAGTGTTTGGTGTTAAAACTGCAGAATCAGTAATGAATGGAAGTCATTATGTCAGATCGCTCAAGGGCTTACTGATTCTTGAAGAAGCTATATTGAAGATGAAATGGTCAGCATTTTTGAAATGTAACCCCAAAGAAAAATATGCTATTACCATTCAACAAGCCCAGAAATTGAAAATAAGTATTTCAACTAAGAATGTGAAAAGAAGCCCAACAGAGTTTAATGAACTTTTAGCAACCTTAGCAGTTTTGTACAATGACTTTCAGAAATTTTCCAATGATTGTACCACTAAGTTTGAAATGTGCCGATACTAGGATACATTCCTTTACCTTGTAAACTTGTTGAAATTTCTCATAACATCTGACAGAGATGGTGATTGGAATAGCCACCTTCAAGCTATTCAGAACCTTCAACCTATATTGTGTGAATTTGACAGTATTAACTATTTAAGGAATGCATCATGGTGTCTGGAAAAAATGCGATGGTTAGAGGAACAGCATCCTGAAGTGTATCAGAAATTTCAAACAGGCCATTTTGTAGTGAGACAAACCAATCGATCATTTAGTGCTGTGTCACCGGTCATGAAATTGGAGCAAACTATCCAACGATCTCGAAAGAGCTCTAAAGGAATAACTGGACAAACAAAGCAACAAATGTGTGTCACTGAATGTGAGTTGGTGTATCACGAGGTACTAGGAATAAGCAACAGTTTCCGAGAAATACTTTGTGCTGATGATACCAGTTACAGTGAGGTAACTCTTCATCATGAATTATCAGGAAACTTGAGTTCCAAGATGTTAATGTTTGTGAATGCAGTATTTAAATTTATGAACAGTAGAGGCAATCCATATGAAACATCCAGCCAGACACAACTTCATAATTATATCAGTAAACAATGTGTACCTAGAGAGGATGCTATCCGCCTGATGAAAGTGAGAGAGCATGGAGAAGAGAGTTAAGAACTATTGAGAAGTGAACGTTTCGTTAAGAAAACTACAAAACTTTCTGGTGTCATCATGAAGGTAAGACTCCCAACAATGATGGGTGAAACCGTAGTGCCTGCTCCGAAATCGAAGACAACACTTGGTTCCCAAAATAATAATATTGCTGCAGCTGATAGAAGTATACACATAGCTAAAGCACGAGGAGAAACAATGAAAGATATTTTGAAATATGATCTGCTGCCAATTAATATGTTATTAGATGATAATGGCTACACAACTAAACCTGTAAAGTATCTACTGTTTCACATTGGAGAAAAACTAGATCCAACTGATTACTGTTTTCAAGAAAATGAAGTCATGAATACTGCTGTCGTAGTTGATTTTATGTCACAAGTTCGCCAACTCAGAACTAAGTGTATGGGAACTTTTAAAAGTATATTTGATAAAGTCTGGACTAATGCAACTCAATACCACGGAACTAAAAGAGTGGATTTTGTATTTGACAGCTACATTCAGCAGTCACTAAACGAAGGTAAAAGAGAAAGACGGAGACCTGCTGATCCAATTGAAATGATGACAATCGAATGGGACACACTAATTCCTATACAGATGGACAGATTCTGGTCTTCAAGTGAAAACAAACAGCTGCTTCAATTGTCCGCTGCTACCAGTTTTATTGAACATGCAAAAACGACTAACTTCACTACAGTCATAAGTGGAACCATCACAGGAGACAATGATACCAAAGATGCCTTCATAGTTATGAACAAGGAACTTCGAACTTGCTCTGACCTTCAGACCTTTGTAGGGGAAGCAGATTCCAGAAGTATACTCCATATATTCCATGCTGTTCAGTCAGGCATACCATACCTCACAGTATTATCTAATGACACTGATGTAGTCGTTCTCATCCTTCGATATCTATTTGAACTATTCACAAAAGGATTGGAAGAAATGTGGATTAAAGTGGGAGTGGGTGACAAAGTGCGTTATGTGCCTCTACACACACTGGAGAGAAAACTGGGAGCTACGCTTTACAGCACTTAATTAAGGCACACATTATTACAGGTAGTGATGTTACAAGCAAGATAGGAACAAAGCCATCTTCACTGAAAGCATCACCAGAAACATTACTAATTGGATTTGCAGAACAAAATACTCTGTCTGAAGAAGCACTTGATAAAGCAGAGGAATATCCTGTTCAAGTTTAACATCCATCCTCAAAGTATAAGACATTTGATGAGCTTCGTTATTCATTACACAAACAGACGCACATATCTGAGCTACCACCCTCATCTTTCTCAATAAGAGATGGACGTTTGAGAAGATTTTTTTGTTCTGCAGGAATGCTTAAAACTTTGACAAAGCTACTTTCCTGAAGGAACCTTGCAACAACCGATTATGGATGGTGCAAAGATGCAAATGGCGTACTAAAGCCTGATATCTGCCTTCATGAAATGGCTTCTGAGCTACTAATACAGTGTACTTGTAAAGCATGTGCTACTAGTAGATGTAAATGTCATATGAAATATTTACCATGCACTGAGTATTGCAAATGCGGCGAAGAATGTAAAAGATAGTGTGGGAGAAAAATAAGAAATTATCATATTATTATGCAGATTGTTGCAATAACTTCTAAAAAAAAATTAAGTTCAGAGTTTTCATAATTATCATGTGTGCTTTATTGGAATATAATTATTTTGATGTCTGCTTTATTTTATTATATATATATATATATTTCAAATCTTTTTGTAAATGTAACTTTCCAAATAATTGTAAACAGTTTTTGTTCATATTATCCTTTATAGATGCAGAAAAAACAGATTTTCTTAAATAAATAACAACCAGACAACTTCAGGAACCATTTTATTCGATTCCTCACCTTCAAAACATATATTTAGACACCAAAATTATGACTTTAATGGTTTCAGGAGTGGAAATAAAAGCAAATATCGTCGCTGTCGGGCATTTTGGAAAATGGCATCTAAAACACCCGGTCCAGAATATGGTGATGTCTATCCAAGTTTTTCTGACTCTCCTACATGTATTCTACTAGGTTCCATTGGTTAGACAAATCATAACTAAAATGTTTACGGGACTCTATTACAGGGACAGGAGTAAAGGGATAACATGTCTATTTACCAATGGTGGCTGCTTGTGAAGTTGGTTCATGTCTCTCAGTGTGACTACTATTTCATGGTTTAACCTTGTCTGAGAAAAACAGTGGACAGTGCCACATAAGTAGAAGCATCTTTGTTTTGAGAGTGGAAAGATGATTTGAACAATCAGCAGTATGTCGTATCAAACCTACTTTCTATTACTGGTGGAAATTCGATGCAAATCTCTTTCTGGTTATACCTCAGATTGAGAGAAGTGCAAGTTTTTTACCGAGCGTGCCTTTTTCACCAGAGTCAGGTCACGATGAATACACACACCTAACTTTTTTGAAGCTGCTTACTGCTGTCAGACCCTGGGGTCAGCTTCCACAGTCTGTTTCAGCAGCTAATCTGAAAATGCTTGTGGTACATATGCCCATGCAGTTTATATTCCGAAGATGTGTCACCTGTGTGATATTTTACAAATCAGTGATGAATGTTGTGTTCATGAGCTGTATCTCTTCCAAATCTGTGTTAATGTATTCTATTGCAGCATTACCAGTTTGCACTCGCACAGACACAATTGCAGAGTGTCTTGGTATACTTTCACAGAAAACTACTACACAGGAGCATATCTCATGATCAAATGATCTGCATTGTTATCACCAAGGGTGGCCGCACCCCACCCCCCAGATATCAGGAAAAACTTTACATAGTTCTAATGGTGAAAACATAGATTAGAGGTGTGATGAAAGACTATAAATTAAGTACAGAAAGACAAGGAACTCTTCATGAACAAAAGGAAGCAAGTAGAATCCAAATGATATTTAAACAGTACACTCAGGGCTGAACTTCACAACAACGTCACGGTATTTTCAATTCAATTTCCATATTATGACTTGTAAAATATTATTATTATTATATAAAAAGGTAAAATATGAGTTTTATAACTGATAAAAATATTACTCTAAGTCCAGTGCTTGAAATGAAAATTGCAACGTGGGAAGGGGAAGGATACTTCCCGCAGTTTGGGGTAAGGTGGGGGATGCTTGTATGGAATCAACATGGAGAAAATGCAGCAGGTGGAGTGATGCCTATGCAAATTATCCTAGTGGGAGATGCTTTATGAGAATTTTCTAAACTGGGAAAGAGATCCCCCCATGCTCCCCACTTTGAGCATTTGAGCATGGGTAAAATTCTGCGAGTTCCAGTTTGTCATTGGACAGATATTTGAAGTGCATCAACCCAATTTTGTACACATAAAATATAAACCTAAGATTAGGGTTACCAGATCGCTCTAAGGGAAATGTAGGACATGCTGTCCCAAAATGTAGGACATTAAATCAAAATGTAGGACACAACATTATCAATAAATAATACATATTTCTATAGAACATGTTAGAAAGTAATTTTGAAATGACACTTTTCAGTTTAAAAGAATGAATTCTAAATGAATGTTTAAATGCAAAATTTCAAAACTTGCAATCATACTAAACAATGCACCTCTTACTACATGGTTTAAGTGGTACTTCTCAGAGGAACCAATTTTTCTCAAAATTTCAGGTTTAGTCAAAATATATTTATGTTAGAGTGGGCAGTCAAACTCTTTGAAATTATAGGGAAAACATTTTACAGACTTTATGAAAAAAATCATTTTTCTCATGAGTCTGTTGTGCTGATGGTAACAAAAGTACTCTCTCAACATTTGCATTATGACCTGTAATGGCAAACAAATATTCAGCAATTACCATAATTTGAAGTGGTTCCAGAGTTTCATCTTGAGTGGTTTTTTAGTACAATTATAGGGTTTCTACCAAAACAACAAATCCGGAATTCTTGACTTTTTCTGGACTTTCCTTGACTTTTTTTTTTGTTTTGTTTTCTTAACATTTATTTACTCTACCTTGACTTAGGTAGAGTTGGATATTTGCAATTAAGAAAATAAATATTTATTTAATGAAAAATCCCTACCAAAGGGTCATTTAAGATGAAAACTGAAGCTGTATTTAAGAAGAGAATTAAACCTGCTTTATCTATTAATGCATCCTGGACTGCATTTGGCAGACTAGCAAGGCTCTGGTGTCTGGAATCACAGCCGGTATAATCTTATGTGGGGCTTTGTGTCCGTTGTCACTACATCTTATCTTACCACCATTCATCCACATCTTCGCGATTAGCCAAATAAGCAGAAAACTTAAGAAAAATATACTAAACGAACCAACCAGTCATTGTAATAGCAAAAATTCTTGACCACAAGAATAATTTATTGCCTTTTTATTGACTTCTTGAAATACTTCTTGATTTCTTGGCTTTTTCTTGACTTCCATGACTTCCTTGACTTCAAAACACCCTGAATAACTTTGTTCTCTATATCCCTGATTTGCAATCAAAATATTGAATCAATATAAACCCTAAGGCAAAATATTCCACTTACGCATTGAACAGTGACATCAGCAGTAAGTGGTCCCAAAACTTTCTTCATTAATTGCTTCCTTTTTCCAGTTTGTTTTCTAGCAGGACAAACATTTATTTTCTTTTTGGGCAATGACTGAATGTCTATGTTCTTCTTAAAGGTTCGCATAACCACTTTTTGTAGATGCAAAATAATCTAACACAGTTATATATAGTGGTTTTTATTTTATTTTATCTGCGACGTTTCGTCCTGGTTTCCCAGAACTTTTTCAAGATACACATACAACAACTGATGAATGACTGAATCGAAATAAATTTCGCTATTGAGTTTGGAAGTGCAGTAATTGACTTGTAACTTGCAAGTTTTTTCTTGTTACATATTTTCCTAATTAATATTATGTGATGCTCAAAATGTAGGACATTTATGATATTTTTCAAATTCCTCCCAGATGCCGGACATACGTCTAAAATGTAGGACATGTCTGGGAAAAACTGGACGTCTGGTAACCCTACTAAAGATATTAAAATATGTTACATTGAGAATAAAAACATGTGTTGACTTTTATCTTTACAGAGATGTGTGTATGAAATTGTATATCAAAATTTTAAAATAACTTCATTTATTTATTTAGCTCTATGATTATACATTCAAATTTGATTTAAATGCAAAGTTTTACTCAGAAATTGTACAGAAACTACCTATTTTGCTTAGCTGCTTCATCACTATGTTTTCTGTACATTGATATAAGAGTCATTAAACATAAATATCTTAGAAATAATCATATTAGGAATTTATTTTGATTCCATATTTACATTTTATTAGCTACTAACGAAGTCCTTTCATCTTTTAAGATTTCGGTGGTGGTTCTGCATTTATGATGGCAAATAATTCAGCTGGCCAAGTTAGAGGTGGTTCTGTTACCATACAAGGTACAGGAAGTAATAATGGTAAGTTGCATTTAGTGTTATTTGCAATACAATAGCCAAAATTTTAGATACATAATACTATATGTGATATCATTACAAATTATGTCCCAGATAGCACAGTCAGCTTGCTGCAAGCATGAAACAAGCTTACCATGGCAAGCTAAGTAGCTAGCAGCAAGCTTGCATTAAACAATCTAGTTACCAGAAGTGGAAGTTGCAGCAAGCTTGGCAAGGCATGCTTGCATCAAGCTTTTCATAACTAGCTGTAAGCTTAAGGAATGCAATGCTCGAAGTAAGCCATAATGTGTTATATTTAAGCTAAATGTATATGTATCTCTGTATACACATGGATAAAAGCAAGGAGGGCCAAAAGGGCTAAGTAAAAATCAAAGACGGTAAAAGGAAACACTCACCAGACAGTAGAAAAATTCAAAATTTTCGCTAACTTCGGTGTGCATAACACATATATGCATAACAGCAAAACTAGAAATATGGGGTTCATCTTTGCAGTTTATAAAAACTTCTCGAGCTCCCCCAAAATAGGCAATAGTTAGACTGAAGAGTTCAATGAACCAATCATCAATTAATCTCTAACTATACACTGGTAATCAATTTTTCTTTACATGGATAATAAACCTTTACTTCGAGCAAGGCCTCATCTCCAGGAAGCTATCAACTTGCGTCAAGCCACGGCACCTAGCAACCTGTTGAGTGAGATGAGTCAAGGCAAAATGGATAATAAACCTTTTCCTGCTCCCACAAAAATAGGCAATAATTAGGCTGGAGAGTTCAATGAACTATCCGATCTCTAACTACACACTGGTAATGATCAGGCTGGAAAGTTCATAGGAACTGAAAACGGAATTGCCCAGGAAACTATCAACTCGCGGCTCCTCATTATATAGTCTGGGATAAATATATTTATCATGGGAGTTTCACTTTTTTTCATATTTTATTTTCTGATCTTCATTGCAACTTCAATATTCACACATCTTTTGAAGGATAATAAAACACATTTTTTCACTAATTACAATCAAAGTTATCCTTATTTTTGTTACTAAAACGTATGTTTGTTTCACATTTGAGTCGCACTGCTATCTAGTGTACACCGCATAAAATATAAGGTTTGGTGCTTTATTTCCACTGGAATTCATTCCACTGTATTTCGGTTTTAATTCATTTTGTCACTATTGTTTATGTTTAATAAGTATCTCTATTGTTATATTAAATGGGTGTCTCTATTGTTTTTGTTTTTTTAAAAAAAAAATTCATCCTATCACACTAGTTATCACATTCATCAGGCTTAGGTCCAGCTTGCCATGTCAAGCTTGCTTTGACAAGCTAAAAGGACGCTATCACAAGCTTGCCACAAGCTTATGTGCTATCTGGGTTAATTTGTTTCCAAAAATGTCTCATTGTTTTGTACAAGTTTGTTAGCACTGTGCAATAATTTTGTCAAATATAGAACCAAATCTAAATTATAGGTAATTTAGCTACTTGAAATATTACTTCAAGAATATTTAAGATTTTTTCTTTCCTTTCATATCATTCGTGTTTCAATTTATTTAAATTATTTACTTCAGTATGAAATATTTTATTTGTTAATTTATTTAAATTATTCATTACAAGCATTTGACCCAACCTCAAGTCAATGTGTATCCGGGAGCAACCCTGGGATGAAAAGGTGGCCAAAGCATGGTGCTGATCATATCACCTCCAAAATGGCCGAGATTAAGAATGTGTGGAGTCCTACCCCCCACATCCCCTAAATGTGCATTCATGGCATGCTGCTATATGCATGGGGAACTTTACCTTTTACCTTTACAAGCTTGCATTTCAGTGGATGGTGAATATCATCCATACATAATAAGAAAACACATCCATATGTACTTTGTAATTGCTTCATTTCAGGTACATCTGACATGCTCCATGAATCCATGGAATTTTCTGATGACACTGGTTCTGGCAAAGCAGAAGTTATATCCAGTCCAGATAAGAGCTTTGTTCAGGCTCGAAGCTTTGTTGTTAGCACTGGCTAACACTTCAGAACATTATGATGGTGAGTATGAGGCTAAATGTTTATTGATATCCAGGTGGTCATTAGTAGGGCATGGATTTTTATGTGGTAAAAACATATAAAATATTTATGTATTTATGCACTGAAATAGTGAAAACTTATAAAACAAAAATATGTGACAATTTTTTTTAAGAAAATGAAGGTAAAACTCTCTCACTTTTACAAGCTTGCATTGCAGTGGGTGGTGAATATCATCCTTAGGTTGTCAGTTTTGAAAGAGTGACGATTGTCCCGGAACAAGGCTTTAAACGCGAAGAGGTGCAACTTTCCTTCTTTCTTTCTTTCTTTGTCAACTTTGCATATTTCAACGAAGCCAGTTGTTTCACTGTGAATCCCTCTGGAAAGGATGCAGATGTGTCACCGTTCAATGCAGCAGCTATGGTACGCATAGTTTGAAATCCATGGTTTCCTTCAATAGGGAATGAGATTTTTGTATAATTGTGTCGGCCTTCTTCCCGCCTACCTTTCCGAGTGCTTGGAGGGCATTATCAACCTCATGTACTGCATGAGTCAAAGCCAAATCAGAAATGTAAAATTCAATATTTAAAAAGGAAAAATATGTACCAAACATGCTCTGTCGTTAAAATATTAGATTTTATGTGAAAACAAGGAAATATGTAATTTTATATTATTTAAAAAGGGAAAATATGCCCTAAACATGCTCTATCATTGAAATATTTGATTTTATGTGAAAACACTGAAAATATGTAATTTTATGCGCTAAAAAATTCTGTCAGGGGTGCCCAAAACACATGATCGGTCCACATACAAATTCTCAGAGGTCTGCTAGGCATTTAAAAAAGTATATAAATAAATACAAATCTGTGCCCTAGACATTAGCATAAAAATGAAGAAGAGGAAGAGATTAATTGAGAGAGAGAGAAAAAAAGAAAGAAACAACCTGCTTGAAAATTTCTACTGTTTTCAAATCCCTTCTACTGTGTACTATGAAATGTACTGAAACCAACTGTAGGTATATTGTACTTCAACAGTAGGGCTACATAATACTTGCTACAATATGTTATAAAATCATACACTGACTCCAAGAATAGATAGTTTAACTCTTGACACCACATTCTCAATGATTTAGAAGTGCATTGGAAAAACAGTACATTCACTGAATTTCTTCTGTTTTTCTGAAGTCACATTTTAATAAATAAGTTAAAAAAACTCTTTCTTAAGAAATAACTCAACTCTAAATCAGCTACTCCCATGCGAATTAATTGGAACAAGCTCCTTCTTTGTCTGAATTGTCAGCACTTGCCCAGTAGGTGGCAGCAATGTACAATGTACTACCTTTGCCAACTTAGTTTTTTGGAGCAAGGTTTGTCCAAATCACGAATCGCATCAAGTACTTATCTCTTCGTCTATTACGTAAACAGTCTCAGTTGTAGTTAAATCCAGCTTTGTCTTTGCAGTCTAGCTCTTGTTGCTTCAGAGAAATAGTATCCCTCTTTTAGGTGGGATTTAGCTCTTTTCTGGAAATCCAATGTGACAAAACTTGCTGATCCGGTAGGCCAGACCGGTAACTGGGCCCCTAAACTAGCACACTTGCTTCTAAGTCTTTTCCCGCTGTTCCGTTGCATTGGCGCCTTTTTCTCTTGTTACCTCTTGAGGATAGCGGAACCGCCTGCCTCTCTGCTTTTATCGCCTGCAGAAAAAATGTCCTCTGTAATGTACACTCTACTGCAACACTGTCAGTTAACGTATTTAACAATGTTGCTATTTTATTGAAAAAACTCTAGTTTCTTTACATTTTGCTGTTACCTGCTGTAACACCGGTTACATGCACGCCACACCTCTGGTTACCGCTAACCATACTTACGCTTTCATCCTCTTTCTGTTGACATGATTGTTTCATTTCCAACATGAGGATCAACAAAGCTGGCGGCGGATGGCATAGTATGAAAGTAATAAAGGAACCGAAAAGAATTGTTAATTAACTGCATTTCATTGTTATACTGAAATGTTTCTTTGTCGAAGTTCTGTTATCGTAACTTCTCGAAACGTGAGCATTGTATACAAGGTATTTTGTAGATTAAATATTGCGATTCATTCTTCGATCAAAACATATGTGGTTTACGATTTCGACAATGAGGCCACTACGAGGGGGCACAGGTGAAGAGGGCAATTTAGTTGAGCTTTTAGAACTTAGATCGGTAGACTGTCCTGAAATTCAGTATTGGCTCTCTCAAAAAAAAAAAAAACTAGGAAAGATGCTTCACCCAGACCATCAGAATGAGATTTTGTCTTTGTTGGCAAACAAAATCATCAGAGATGTTAGCCATGAAATTCTCTCTGTTGTACCCATAAAATGTTTTCTTTAATTTGTGATGGCACAAGAGATATCAGTGGTGATGAGCAGGAGTCAGTTTGTGTTAGGTGGGTGGATGAAGACTTAATAGTCAATGAAACATTTTTAAGGTTGTACTTAGCACCAAGCACTACTGGAGAGGGAATAGCCACCCTAACTAACTAACTAACTCTCTAGCCTTCTTAAACCTGAAGGTTCATGGCTGCAGCAACACAGGCCTTCCATCTTTCCCTATCTTGAGCAAGTTCTATATACTCTTTTCCATCCCTACCGATTTCCCTTAGGTCCATCTCAACGTTCTTCCTCCATCTTCGTCTTGGTCTTCCTACAGGTCTCTTACCATCAGGTTTCCCAACAAGAATTCTGTAAACTCCTCTTTCCTCTCCCCAGTGGCGTGCCCAGGATTATCGAAAGGGAGGGGTTATGTACACTTTTTCGGGTAGTCGGCCCTCATTTCGTCATCTTTTCCTACCTTTGATGTTCTTTTTTTAGGAGTATTGAGGCAAAGGGGGGGGTTATAACCCCCACCAACCCCCCCTTGGGCACGCCACTGCCTCTCCCATTCATGCCACATGGCCTGCCCACCTAAGTCTTCTTGATTTAATTATTCTAATAATATCTGGACATGAATACAAATTATGTAGTTCTAAATTATGTAACCTTCTCCACTCACCTGTCTCCTCATTCCTTTTAGGTCCAAAGATTTTCCTAAGGATCTTATTTTCAAATACTCTCAATTTATGTTCGTCTTTCAATGTAAGGGACCAAGTTTCACATCCATATAATACTACAGGCAAAATTACTGTTTTGAATATTTTAACTTTTAGTTTCTTAGATATTAAACGAGAAGACAAAAGTTTATGAAGAGAGAAGTAACATGCATTTCCTGAATTAAGCCTACTTTTTATTTCCTCTTTAATATAATTTTCATTTGTTAATATTACTCCTAAGTATTTGAATTTGGAAACTGGTTCAAACCAGTTGTTATCAATAATTAGATTTTGATTATTACCTAACACTTGGTTTCGGCCTGTAAGCATATATTTAGTTTTCTCTTTGTTAACTTCCAAACCTATCTCTTTAGCAGTTTTGAAAAATAACTAACTAACTAACTCTCTAGCCTTCTTAAACCCGAAGGTTCATGGCTGCAGCAACACAGGCCTTCCATCTTTCCCTATCTTGAGCAAGATCTATATAATCTTTTCCATCCCTACCGATTTCCTTTAGGTCCATCTCAACGTTGTCCCTCCATCTTCGTCTTGGCCTTCCTACAGGTCTCTTACCATCTGGTTTCCCAACAAGAATCCTGTAAACTCCTCTTTCCTCTCCCATTCGTGCCACATGGCCTGCCCACCTAAGTCTTCTTGATTTAATTATTCTAATAATATCTGGACATGAATACAAATTATGTAGTTCTAAATTATGTAACCTTCTCCACTCACCTGTCTCCTCATCCCTTTTAGGTCCAAATATTTTCCTAAGGATCTTATTTTCAAATACTCTCAATTTATGTTCCTCTTTCAATGTAAGGGACCAAGTTTCACATCCATATAATACTACAGGCAAAATTACTGTTTTGTATATTTTAACTTTTAGTTTCTTAGATATTAAACGAGAAGACAAAAGTTTATGAAGAGAGAAGTAACATGCATTTCCTGAATTAAGCCTACTTTTTATTTCCTCTTTAATATAATTTTCATTTGTTAATATTACTCCTAAGTATTTGAATTTGGAAACTGGTTCAAACGAGTTGTTATCAATAATTAGATTTTGATTATTACCTAACACTTGGTTTCGGCCTGTAAGCATATATTTAGTTTTCTCTTTGTTAACTTCCAAACCTATCTCTTTAGCAGTTTTGAAAAATATTTTAGCATTATTCTTAATCGTATTTATATCATCCCCCAGTAAGTCTACATCATCTGCATATGCTAACAACTGAGTCACACCATTTAATTTTAGTCCTTCTTTAGTTTCTTTTACCTTCCTTACAGCATATTCTAAGGCAAAATTAAAGAGCAATGGAGATAATGCATCTCCTTGTTTTAACCCATCGTGAATTATAAATTTGTCAGACATATTATTACCCACACGAATTTTACTTTCTGTTTCACTGGTGCATATTTTTATCATACTAACAAGCTTCTTAGGTATTCCAAACTCTACTAATATATTATATAATTTATCTCTTTTGACCGAATCATATGCTTTTTTGAAATCAATGAATAGCTGATGGACATTTTGATTATATTCCCACTTTTTTTCAAGTGTCTGTCTGATGTGAAAAATTTGATCTGTAGTTGATCTGTTACGTTTAAATCCACATTGATAATCACCTATAATTTCATTAGCATATGGGGTTAGTCTTGTTAAAAGAATGTTAGACAATATTTTGTATGTTGTTGAGAGTAGAGAAATTCCACGGTAATTATTGCAGTTCATTTTATCACCTTTTTTAAACACAGGAACAATTATGGATTCTTTCCACTGTTGAGGGATTTCTTCTTTATTCCATATTAAACAAATTAATTTATGAATTTGACATATTAATGAATTTCCACCATATTTAATTAACTCAGCTGGTATTAAATCAATGCCAGGTGCTTTGTTATTCTTAAGCCTTTTAATAGCATCTTTAACTTCAGTCAAGTTAGGTTCTGGAACTAAAGGTTCTGCTGTGTGTACTTCATTTACTTCTGATTTATCTCCTACATGGACATTTAAAAGGTCATTAAAGTAGTTCTTCCATCTATTTAGAATATCGCTTGGGTCAGCTAGAAAATCACCGTCTTTATCTTTTATCAAGTTTACTTTAGGTTGCCACCCCTTTCTAAATTCATTTACACCTTTATATAAATCTCTGATATTTTTATTTTTGCTGTTTGTTTCAATTTCGTTAATTTTGCTTTTCAAGTAATCTCTTTTTTTACTTCTAAACGTGCGGTTAACTTCTCGCTTTATTGTATTATAATTGTTTATTGTTTATTTATATTTATATTGTTTTGAAAAATATTTTAGCATTATTCTTAATTATATTCACATCATCCCCTAATAAGTCTACATCATCTGCATATGCTAACAACTGAGTCAAACCATTTAATTTTAGTCCTTCTTTAGTTTCTTTTACCTTCCTAATAGCATATTCTAAGGCAAAATTAAAGAGCAATGGAGATAATGCATCTCCTTGTTTTAACCCATCATGAATTGTAAACTTGTCAGACATATTAATACCCACACGAATTTTACTTTCTGTTTCACTGGTGCATATTTTTATCATACTAACAAGCTTCTTAGGTATTCCAAACTCTACTAATATATTATATAATTTATCTCTTTTGACCGAATCATATACTTTTTTTAAATCAATGAATAGCTGATGGACATTTTGATTATATTCCCACTTTTTTTCAAGTGTCTGTCTGATGTGAGAAATTTGATCTGTAGTTGATCTGTTACGTTTAAATCCACATTGATAATCACCTATAATTTCATTAGCATATGGGGTTAGTCTTGTTAAAATAATGTTAGACAATATTTTGTATGTTGTTGAGAGTAGAGAGATTCCATGGTAATTATTGCAGTTCATTTTATCACCTTTTTTAAACACAGGAACAATTATGGATTCTTTCCACTGTTGAGGGATTTCTTCTTTATTCCATATTAAACAAATTAATTTATGAATTTGACATATTAATGAATTTCCACCATATTTAATTAACTCAGCTGGTATTAAATCAATGCCAGGTGCTTTGTTATTCTTAAGCCTTTTAATAGCATCTTTAACTTCAGTCAAGTTAGGTTCTGGAACTAAAGGTTCTGCTGTGTGGACTTCATTTGCTTCTGATTTATCTCCTACATGGACATTTAAAAGGTCATTAAAATAGTTCTTCCATCTATTTAGAATATCACTTGGGTCAGCTAGAAAATCACCGTCTTTATCTTTTATCAAGTTTACTTTAGGTTGCCACCCCTTTCTAAACTCATTTACACCTTTATATAAATCTCTGATATTTTTATTTTTGCTGTTTGTTTCAATTTCGTTAATTTTGCTTTTCAAGTAATCTCTTTTTTTACTTCTAAACGTGCGATTAACTTCTCGCTTTATTCTATTATAATTGTTTAGATTTGTATCATCAGAGTTATTTAACCACCTAAGTCTAGCCTGATTTCTTATTTCTATTAGATTATGACATTCATTATCAAACCATGGCTTACTTTTTCTCGGTTTATGGTATCCTATACTTTCTTTAGCTGCTGATTCTATTGCATTGCGTATGTGCTCCCAATTCTTATTTACGTCTGTTTCATTTATATTTTCATCATCATTTAAATCCTGCAAAATATCAAATCTATTTGACAGTTTAATTTGGTAATCTTTCTTAATTCTTTCATCAGTAAACTTTCCTGTATCAAATTTTAGAACTTTTAGATTTTGTTGCTTATGATTTATCACTGAGAGTCTTTCTCTTAATTTAGCAATTACTAAATAATGGTCACTGGCACAGTCAGCACCTCTATGTGTACGAACGTCAATTATACTAGTATGCCTTCTCTTATCAATGAGAATATGATCTATCTGATTATGAGTTTTACCATCTGGAGAAGACCAGGTATATTTATGGATATCTTTATGTTTAAAAGTGGTACTTTTCACAATTAAATTCTTTGAGGTTGCAAAAGTAATCAATCTTATACCATTGTCATTACTTAATTCATGAAGACTTTCTTTACCAATCGTGGGTTTAAATGTCTCTTCTTTGCCAATCTGTGCATTACAGTCACCTAACAGAATTTTCATATCATACTGAGAAAATTTATCAAAGACCTGTTCTAACTCTGTATAAAAATCATCTTTAGTATTATCATCTTTATCTTCCGTTGGTGCATGTATGTTTATTAAAATAATTTTACACCACCTACCCTGTAAAACTGCATATGATATCCTATCATTAATAAATTCTACTGTTTTAAGAGCCGAGATAATTCTATTATTTATGAAAAAGCCTGTTCCAAAATTATGATTTTCAGTACCACCATAGAAAAAAGTATAATTTTTAGTTTTACAATTCCCTTCTCCTGGCCACCTAACTTCCTGGACAGCTACTACATCTAATTTATACTTCACTATCTCATTAACTGTACACTGAAATGCCCCAAGCCGGTAAATGCTCAGAACATTCCAGGTGCCTAATTTAATATCCTTATTCCTGACGTAGATCTTATCCTTAGTCCAGGGACCTCCCAAAGTAGTCCCCAGCCAGAGATCCGAACGGGGGACTATTTTACCTCCGGAATATTTTACCTTGGGAACATCCATGGCCTTATATTGCTGTTTCTTGACATGTCTTTTTACAGTGCAGAGTTGTCAGCTCTACGCCTAACCCCCAATATGAATTGAGGAACTACTACACAAGACAAACACATTAGACAGCACAATTACTACACAAGACGAACACAAACACATTAGACAGCACAACTACTACACAAGACACACACAAACACATCACAACTATAACACAATATAAACACAAACATACCACAACTACTACACAATATAAACATAAACAAACTACACACCACAGCTACTACACAAGACAAACACAAACAAATTAGACAGCACAACTACTACGCAAGACAAAACAAACATACTAGACAGCACAACTACATTGTATTGTATAAAAATGTATCTGGACTACGCAGATATTTCACAAATTAAATCTCCTTATATATACATATTAAAGGAATTACAAAGGTTAGATAGCAATATAATTACTTTTAGATTGTAATAAGTGAACACAGTTATGATTCTTGGATTGCGTTTTAATTAATTTCAATACGACAAAAAATGCACAAAATGACAGTTAATTAAGCACAACAATACTTACTACTTTACAAACATGGATAGACGCTCCCAGAAAGATTTTAAAGGCGGGGGGGTTTAGTTGTTGAGAAAGCATTTTGAATGGTATTATGGGTAAGGACAATGGAGGATTTTTAAAAAATATATATTTGTTATATTAAGTCCAAACGAGGAGTTATGATTCACAACTTCCCTCCCCCCTGCCCTTCAGTACGCCTATGATTTGAATGTTTTATTATATATGTTATTGCTATTTTACATTAGAATAATACATGTAATGTAAGTTCTAGTATTATTGTACAGTCACGGACACTTTGGGTTTCAACAACCCCCAGAAGTATTCATGACTATACATCATATGATTTTATTTACACTGCGTCGCCAACGTACTGTAACTGGCAACTAAGTTTTTCACTCAAATCATCGTTATTATAATAAACTTGTTAGTACAGTATAGTAGATTATTATTTGAGTAAATTATGCTATCACTTTCTTAAAAATTCAGTACTTTTTCCGAGACATTTCAGAACTCGGCCTGGCAACAGTGGATTGCCAAAGAGATTAGAGAAGGTTGAGGCAGGCCAGAAAACAAGTTATTTTATTTTTTGTGCTCGGAAATAAACCATTAATACCTAATTTTTACCTTGTATTTGAAAATAACCTTAAATTCCAATATTCACTACAATTTACACTATAAACAGTGGTATCAACTTTTCTTCTTATGCTGTTCTTAATGCCAGAGAATGTGATGTGGGATTATACAAGTATTTTCGCGACGAACGGATAAAGTTTGAACAATCGCGGGAAACTCGCAACGCGACGTCCGAAGGCACTACTCCTAACCGAGGAAATCTTTCCGCACCGAGAAAGTTGATGTTACTCCTTTTCTGTTACCAACCGCACTGTTCTCGTTCATTTTGCATCACTCACCCCATTGCAACTCTAAGGCTGTGATTAGTCTTTGCATAATCACACCATGCAATGTTAACCAATAGCATTCAAGCTCTTACCCACCTAGCGACAGCTTCTATTGCGCCACTATGCAAAACCCGCTCACTGTAATCCAACACTCTTCCTACGCACTATTCCTGTTCCTTGAAATCACCCTTTCGTCCTACGTGTGCGTTATTTTACGTGACCCAAAGTAATCGGTCACAAATAACGAAAGGGTGATTTCAAGGAACAGGAATAGCCACCCTACTCCCTGATTTCATCCTCCGACTGAACCTTCCTTTGTCGAATCTCGGAGGCCATTATGGATTGTAGCTGCATTGTCCTTTGGCCTTCAGAAATCGTACGACAGATCTCACTTCACATTTGGCAGGATTTTGTATTACGGCAGCCATTTCACCTTACTGCTACTCGCACGTACGCAACCTCACGTTGACGATTCTATCTCTGTTGCAAGCACAGAATACTAGGGCATGCTCATGCGCATGCTCAACTTCATCAGTGTTGCCAACCCCGCGTAAAAAAATATCAACCCTTTTTTCTATATAAGCAGTCCTGAAATAACTCGTATAGTTACTTTCATTAAAATTTGTTTTGAGACATTATTTCTTTTATGTAATTTTGATAATATTGATAGAATCAATAGAAAATATTGTAATATTTGTAGACCCAGTGAGTAACATTGACCAATCAAGACAGAAATGTTGAATAATGGTTCATATCATATTAATCAGTTAGTTAATCGTATTGGTCATATATATTAATTAAGCATCTGTTACATAAACTTACTTCTATCACTGTATGGTTTCAATTTCTTGCTTCCCCCCAATAAGTGTATAGCAGTTTACTGAACACAATAAAATATGTTAGTTCTAGAATTATTACTGAAAACATTAGCAATACAGTTCAGCTACTGAAAACAGTAGACACAGTTGGGCTACTAAAAACAGTAGAAAACATTAGCATGAAAGTTATTCAACTGAAAACAGTGGGTGTTTCAAAACACCTATTGATCTACTCAAAACAGTGGACAGAATTTTCAGTAAGGCAAAAAAAGGCAGAGAATAGAAAAGAGGAAAAACAATTGAAAGAGAGTATTAATTCTTGAAGCTTTCCTAGCGCCGAATGATGATGAAGTTCTCTTGGAAGCCTATCCAGAAATCACCTGGCTGATATCCCAAGATAACTTCATCATCAATTGAAAGAGAGGTAAGATTACTGATAATTTTAGTGACCTAATACAGTATAACTAGATATAGCCTGTAAATTATTGTGAAAATTCTGCCTTTTACTTTTATGAATACAAATGTGTGATTGGTGTGCCCTGGTTTTGTAAAATGTCTAATTACAAAGTTAATTCATTTAAAAAACAAAACATATTGAAGTCACCTAGTTTTATATATATATATAAAATGAAAGCATATGAACGCATCAAAAGTCAATTTTTGATCCTACTGTCGAAATGTCAGATTAATTTTAATATCTTTTGTGAAGATTAAAACTTTCCAGATATATATACACGTGTGTGTGTGTGTGTGTGTGTGTGTGTTATATATATATATATATATATATATATATATATATATATATATATATATATATATTGATGCATTCATATGCTTTCATTTTTTTTTGTCAGAATATGTGATGGAGAAATTTACACTTGGCAGAGGTATATTCTGGTAGCAAACTGCTGGAATTTTCTGTTTTCCAAAATAGTAGCAATAGTATGTTTTAAAGATATTCTTCAGACACTAAGACATAACTGAAATATTCTTACATATGCTATTTTTTCTTAATCAGAAATGCAAAGTACAAGTCTTTAAATATAACATATATTATTTTTAATGAGTATTTATTTGTTTCCTCATTTCAAAATTTGTACGATGTAAATATCTCAAACCATGGTATAAGAAAATATCGGAGGACACACATAAAATGTTGGTGAGATGCAGTTTGGGGGACAAACCACAATCCTGCCTAAGGTGCTGGCCAATATAAGTGATGACCATAATATTTTTATAATCCAAGGACATTTTGGAGGAACTTGAGACTAAATAAATAAGGCATTGATTCATAGTGTCTGTATATTCTACAGTTGTTTGGAATATTTCCATTTTCTTCATTCCATTTCTGCACTATATAATAACAGTTGCTATAAAGTAAACATTTTTTAACAAACAATTTATACTTTATTGTACTTTCAGGACAAGCTGGATGCTGGCTGCATGTAAACCTGCTAATATTGAATGCAAAGCAATGATACATATGCGAGAAGCATGATAAACATCTTCCAATTAAAAGTTATGCATATTTAAGTCTACATCATAACCATAAGGATGGTTTGTTTTTCTATGTGTCCTTTTGTTTTCCGTAATAAAAAATGTAAAATTTCAAATACTATAAATTTAATATTTGAATAGTTCATGACTACTTTTATGTGTATTTTCATGCAAAATAATCTACCACAGTTATTTTTAGTGGTTTTTATTTGATTTTATCTGAGACGTTTCATGTAGAGAGACTAGCCATGTGAGGTTGTGTAGCTTGAAAAAGTTCTGGCAAACCACAACGAAACGTCACAGATAAAATCAAATAAAAAACCACTAAAAATAACTGTGGTAGATTATTTTACATGTACAAAAAGTGGTTATGCGAACCTTCAAGAAGAACATTGATAATGTGTATTTTCAATAAGTTCATCACATCTCCTCTTTTGTATTGTATATATATATATATTTGTACTTAATTCTATAAAAGGACTGTGAATGAGTATGTGTCCATGAGTTATGTGATGGCAAGTAGATTTTTTGAATTCTTTCTTTAAAATATAAAAACACTTGACATAAAAGAAATTGTCACATCAATAAGTAAAAAGTTATTTATTCTCAAGTATGAAATTTTTAAACATCATGTAAATTGATTCATTATTATTATTATCATTGCTAAAATAAGTAATAAATAAATATAGAAGCTGTTATGGAAAAGAGAAAAATCATTTGAGTGTTGTGTAATCTAGGATGAATGGTCTTTTTTTTCATTTATTTGGAAGATGTAAATTTAAAATATATAAATGGGCAATTCTAGATTATTACATGTATCAAAATGAATTACTTTTAAATAATAATATATATTATTTTTATTTTTCTGATATTATAATATTGAACATCTCTTTTTGTCTTCTGGGCTTTGTAAAGAAAGTCATAAAAATGTAATTATATTTTGTAGCATCAAAGAAATCTTCCATAATATATTATCATCATTAAAATTGGCAGGAGGACACTTGGTAAGTTTAATTTAAAACTCAATATTAATAATCAATTCTAGTCCATTTTAAGGATAGCACGATCATAATACAGGGGAAAAAAATTGAAAAGCTTATATAATTGCATATTGAATGCATATTGTATATATTTTTTTTTACAATGAGTGTGTGTAAAATGAACAACAAAACAGGCTGGGAGAAAATTTGGAGGATGACATCACTTGTATCACCCCTTCCTTTGGTGAGCAATAATGAGCATTGGTTGATGCTTCTTGAGGTCCCAGGGATAGAAAAACAGACTCATCTTTCCACAATGTCACTTCGAAACAGCCTGTGGATGGTTATCATTGAAGGCAGCAGAAAGAAGCATTGATTAAAAGCTCTACCCCATGCATTACACCATGTCATGGATGAACATAGCGATGTAGAAGTAGGGCACCACACACTTTCATTCTTGGCCACAGCAAAGGTAACGTGATAAGCACTTCACTCCTTGCCCCTAAGGAATTAGATGCTGGTTGGAGGAATCTCCCACCACAGATCACCCTCCTGAACAGCAGTCACATGGTTTAGAAGATGTGAAGAACTGCTTATTGCATTTCTTTGAGAGTGGTTGTGAAGTTGTTGTTGTTTTTTTTATATAAATATTTTCTTTCTACAAAACTAACTAACTCGAACTCTCTCTTTCTCTCACTCTCTTTCCTTAAGAATATTTCAGGAGTTAATTCATTGATTATTTTTTTATATTATGAGCACATCAGCACATTGGCTAGTTTTGCCTGTCACACAATATGTGGATAACTAAAACAAAACTGCCTGTTAAAAACTCACTCAATTTTTAAAACTAATAAAGTTATAGATTCCTACATAAGAACTAAAATTACACTTTCTCTGACGATAAAATCTCCATACCCTAATTAAAGGGTGAAGCAAAGGACAAGACCCACGTGGGGGAGTAAGATTCATTGAGGAAAGACAAGGAGTGGGGTGAACCTGTACAAGTTACTTTGTCATATGTAGTTTTTGGAGACTGACAAAATGGAAATTGCTTTCTCTTCCGATGCTAGCAGTGATGTGTGTAAACACCTGAAACTTTACATGCTTTGTTCTGTGCAACCAATATTTCACGAGAGCATGTAGCCGGCTGAATACTATTTTGTTGTATGTCCATCTGCACTGACTTCTCAGGAGAGCTGAATAAAGTTTGACTTCTATGAATTTGGAATACATTACAAAATTGCACAGACGTTTTATTATTGTCAATAATTCACACCACCTGACCAGATATGTTGATTCAGAACATACATACACAGAACATACACAAATGCTAAATCAATTAGTAGAGGCACATATTTTTGGTAAATAAAAAAGCACAATTTCGGTATAAAAACAGTCCATTTCGGGTTCAAAAACAATAAATAAAATGAAATTTTGCTGTTATAGCGGTGAAAAAGCGGTATATAAAATTACATTTTGGGTTTGAAAATGTGAATATAATCCAAAATTTGGTTTAAATACTGCCCTACTATTACACAAAATAAACATATCCCTTCTAATAGCACATTAAATCATTACCAGAATATTAAGTTTAATCCTGTATAAAGGGGTTCATTTTTACTTCTCAAATATTTACAGCAGAATTAATCAATTTTCCGTGAATTGCATAACTCGCAGAATACTTCAAACTTGAGAAATTGTCACGTAAGTATATAAACGGTAAATTTCGTGTTTAAGAGTATTTCACATTTTGGAGTTCATTTCACATCATTTCGTGACAAAACAGGGTAGAAAAATGCACCTCACACCTTTCAGAAACATGAAAAATTAACATTACAATGTGTTATTTCACATTTCATGTTTTCGTCAAAAACGAAATATGCATGCCTCTATCAATCGGTCATAGGTCAGACAGAAATACTAGGGTGGATGCCACTAAAAATGTTGACCATAAAGGTTATTTCAAGGTTGTATTGTTGACCCAAAAGCTCAAATCTCAGTCATCCAAATATACTCGTGTAATATATCAAAAGAAAGGTATGGAAGAGACAAACAGTGTGGTACTATTTTTAGGTCAGAATTTCGATTTCAGAAGCTGGCCATTTAAGCTGGCAAAAATAAAACTTGTGAAACAAATTTTGCACTTGCCTCTAGTGAAGGAAAATGTGGGGACGAATCCAAATCTCCACAAAAATTCCTGGTGAGCCACGACTAAATCTTTGCTGGAATGTAATTATGGACATTTGTATGCAATTTATATATAAAAAAAACTGCCTTAGATATAAAATTTTAGCAGATATTATCCAAATTGATGATGAGAGAAAATTTGCAACAACAATATTATCCTTCTTAGAAGTTATATATTCCAGCCATTTGACATTTTTTACCTTACTTTGCTTCATATTTCAAAGGATAAAGATACAAAAGTGTTGACTGTGAGCAAAACAGCAATGCCTTGGGCAAAAAAATATTGATTGCTTGATTCGGTTTATTTTACTTCGCTTTTCTGCCACTTTTGGTAATCGCCAAGATAGATATTATGAAATTGATAAATGGACACTTCACAAACACCCATGCTCAGGCCGAGATTCAAACCCGGGACCCCTGGTGTCAAAGTGCAATGTGCTAACCACTCTGCCACTCTTTTAAGACAAAGAATATGCGACAGAGAAATTTATACTTGGCAGAGGTAAGACACTGCTGGAACTTTCTGTTTCCCAAAATAGTAACAATTGTACGTTTCCAAAGATGTTTTTCAGACACAAAAACATAACCGAACCACTCCCAAATATGCTAAACTTTTTTATTCAGAAATGCACACAACGAATCTTCAATACAACCTATACTATTTTTTAAAGAGTAAAAAAATTAGTGAACTACTTTAGGAACAGTTGCAAAAGAGGCAATTTGAAAAAATGTATAGGGACATTGTTAAGTCTTCTAGTTGCATTTTGCAATTTGTGACCAGTAATTTTGAACACTGCTAAACACACAGAGTAATCAAGACATCCCAGGTTTGATCTCGGTGGAGGCAGATCTCACTTTAAACTGTAGGAAATGTTCCAACTAGCTAATTTGAGTATAATGTGGGTCTAAAACAAGTCATATCGATGAAAAACCGTTAGGCTAGAAACTATGCTAAGGGTGTGTAAGAGATGTCAAATTCCAAGTTTCTATTATGATTCCTCGAGGGTGCGTAACATCAAGTTTCAGATGAATTAGTAATTAATATTTTAAGAATCACAAAAATATTTTTAAAATATAAAATTTTGTAACATTAAATTGTAATAAGGTGCAAATTATGCGCAACTATTTCACTGATGTCTTCACATGTCATTTACTGTGTTTTGCATACGTGGTCTGTTAGGAAAGTAATGAGACTGGCAACACTGTGCACGAACCGGCAATGCTGCTGCCACCACCTTCACATGGCAGGTAGGTGAATGCTTGCCATTGACTCAGTACAAAGTTTCAACTTGCTACAGTTGCTACACGATTGTAGAGAGTGTCTGATGTGAAGTTGTGTTTGTGAGGTGCGTTACGAAAATGGACTGGCAAAAGTTTGAACAACGTTGTGCCATCAAATTTTGTGTTAAGCTTGGCGAATCCGCTACTGGGACTTATTAGAAGTTACAAAGGGCTTATGGAGAACATACACTATCTAGGGCACAAGTGTTCAGATGGCACAAGTCCTTTTTAGAAGGCCGAGAACAAGTGGAAGACGAACCTCGTGCGGGAAGACCTTCAACCTCAAAAACGGATGACAATGTGGAAAGGGTGAGGTCAGATCGTTGATTGATGGTGAGAATGATCAGTACTGAGTTAAATTTGAACATGTGTACCGAATGAAGTCCTTGCAAGACTCAGGAAAAGGGTTGCACGTGTGCAACCAGGCATTACACGCACTTGGATGCTGCACCACGACAATGCAGCATGTCACACGGCAGTCTCCATCAATGTTATTTTGGCAAAAAAAAAAGCATTCCTGTGGTTCCTCAGCCTCCTTATTCGCCGGATCTCAGTCCCTGTGACTTTTTTTATTCCCCTTGCTCAAAAATCACTTGAAAGGTCGCAATTTTGATACTTTGGATAATATCCAGAAGAGCGTAACCGACGAGCTAAAAGGTATTCCGGCAGAAGCCTTCCAGCACTGCTACAAACAATGGAAACAACACCTCCATCACTGTGTAGCTGCCCAAGGGAACTATTTTGAAGGGGATAACCTTGATTTGTAAAAATAATAAAATCCATCATTTACAGAAAATCAGTCTCATTACTTTCCTAACAGACCACGTACTTCATCCTGGCAATTTGTTTATCTTTATCATATATCCAGATCAATTATTTAAAAAAACTTGCCTTAAGTCCACTTTATGCATAGATAGGCTAATGGACATAAAAAAAAAGTCTTAAATCCATTCATTTTACGGATTATGACACAAAAATGAGGTGTGCAAAATATCGTGGCGATATTTGTTTTGGTTCTTGAGAAATACGCCTTCAAACATCGTTGAAATTCACCTCCTACATCACTGAAGTGAAAAAGGCCTCTGACGTACACTGACATGAATTAGCGTCGGCCATGGAAGCGACAACAAGAAGTCATTAAAACACAAGTATCTTAAAATTCCAGTACAAAAACGAATGGTCCATTTCTTGCAGATGCATTATGTTCGAACAATAGCAGCATTTATTATAATTCAGCCACTCGGTGGAAAGTTTTAAAATGACAAAGCAATACTGACGCCAACAGTCAATAGCTGAACACTAACTGTCTTGCTCATTGCCAATACATTGGTTCTGACTGGGAAGAATTTATAATTCTTACAAGAATGCTCTCCTGGAGTTACAATTATTTTCTTCACAATATTTTGTTCACAAATTTTAAAATAACAATACGATTAGAACACACTGGTTTACACATCATTTTTAATAAAAAAAAAGAAAACTGAGTTTTTAATTTCCTGCAGTAAAAGACAGTTTTCTTCAGTTACTATATATTTTGCAAAATTATGTATTTATCCTACTTTTACGTTGCTTTTCTGTAATTGTAACATAGTTAATTTAGTATTCTCTTCTCTTGCGTCACTTTTGGATAATTGTGACAATGAAGATGAATTACGATAAGCAGTGTTCGAAATCTGGGTCGACGAGAAGAGTCAAGATTTTGATCTGTCCCATCTTGTCTCGTGCATGAGGGACATTGATGTTAACCATAGAAGGATCTAAGGATCGAGCAAGCACCGCCACCTAACAATGAAAAAACATTCACAAAGAGATACAGTCTGCCCAAGTAGTGTCAAATCATGAACATTTGTTTGTTAATATGGTGGGTACCGAGAAGAACCCAAGATAGGCTTGTGAAAATCAAGAAGAGCCCAAGATGGGTTTGTAATAATCGAGACAAGAAGGAAGACAGACCCTACGAGATACACCTCTGGAAAATAGAGGAGAGACTGATACTTTGCCCGACATTCTCGATCTCGTTCGAGACTTTGTTACGATATTGGAAAAAAAAGCATGTAAACCGAATTTCTTATACTTTACTAGGCAACATCCTCAGATAAATCAAGCAATTTTGTTTATAATTAATAATTACTACAATGCCAGTTTATTCATTGCAATTCTGAATAGGATGTTCAGTTTGCATATATAATCAGGATAATATCCAGTTTTCAAGATCTAGTAGTGTCGAAACGAGACGTCAAACAAAAAACGTCATTAACAAAAGTTGTCTTAATAACTTCTATGCACTCGGAAAGTTTGAACCGTGACCCTATACTTTTTTTTAGACTTGAGACGAGAACGAGAATTGGCCTTCGAAATCGAGACGAGGCCATCAGTAAACCGTTCATTTACAAATGAACACAACGCAGACATTAAAAACTCATCTACACAAAAATATTTTATCACACTTTACAATGACTATGAAACACAAACAGAAATTGCATTTTGGAAAAGAAAGTACAGATTAAATTTCGATAAAGACAAGTTTAAAATTTATTTTTGAAAATTTGGTCAGCAACCAATTTCAGAAGCAATATTTTTCGCATGACTGGAGAACCATACATTTATCTTGCACGTGGGCAGCAGGCAGAATAATAGAAGAATGATAACAAAGCATAATTTCCCTTCCACTGCTGCTCCTTCTTCCATTATTTTAATCTGTACAGATCGTTCAACTGCTGCACACGGCCTCCGTAGGCTACGCGTTAACTGAACGCTCGAAGAGCAGACGACAAACCCAGCTACACATACATGACGTATCAACATGGCGGATCGTGTTACGAGCGTAAAGCTAGCCTTGCAACTTTGGAAGTTGCGATTTTGCCTTAAACCGAATGCAGAAACATGAGAACTTGCATGGGTCATTTTTCCAGCGTGTAGTTTCTAAAATTGCTGTCAAAAATAATTGAGTGGAAATTTCCACTGGCACTGGACCTAGTTTAAAGTATGATTTGAACCACTGTGCAATGTGTGTCTGCTAGAGATGTAATGTGGGATCCCTTGGTTAAAAAGTGATGGCATTAACCACTACACTATTTGAGCGATACCTCGATTATCCTCAAGATGCTCTGAGAGTCACATAAAGAAGCGGAAAGAACTGGGGGACCCTTAACACACCAACACCAGTTTTGTATCAAAAATATTTATTACATTCTACTACAACAAAACTTGAACAATGTACACATTTATCCACAATGCAACAGGAATGCATAACTATACAATAATCTCACTCTTCATAGCACCAGCACAGTACTTTCCCCTACTTATCAACTTAACATGGTTAAAAAATACTTCACCCGCATAAATACTGAATATAGCTCCTTCATGGAGAGAAGCAAGGTTAAGAAGATGGTCGTCACTTCCAGTTACTTCTTGCATTTATAATTTTAAATTCTTTTACATTTCTTTCCAATTTATTATTAACACTTGCTATGAATTGAAGTTTGTCAAGTGAAGGGGCAATGTTTTATTTCTATTACATGGTCTGTAAAACTTGGTCACTTTACTATTTTCCTAATGTATCAAAAATGTTGCAACATTACTTTTGCCAATATATTTACATTTGCAGCTGCATTATAAACCATGCATTTCTGAATTTCACAAAAGAATTTGGAGAAGGGAGTCTCTAGCTTCAGGCACATTCAACAACACAATCATTGTGAAAAACACTGCATTTGTTAGTAAGTTCATGTATAATAGTTACGTTTAAAAATATCTAATACATAAATAATTCAAAATGTGAAATAAAAATATTATGCTTGAACTGCAAATAATGCATTATATAAGCAGTGTGAAATGCAACTTATGCTCACAAAATGTCAGTCCTTACTTGTAACAATATAAGTTTTTCAGCACAACACATTTAAAAATTCAATTCATGCAGTTACAAAGTAACTGACCAACAAAATATCGATTTTTTTGAGAGATGCTTCAGAAATATAAATGGTGATTAAGTACTAAAAGATCACTTGTTAAAAACAAGACAAAACAAACAAACAGCACGATTAAAGACACAGCGAGTAGCACCTTTGCGTCTCCTTTCCCATCTCTTGACCAGCTCTGATGATGATTCCAAGATGGAATCGAAAGCTTCAATAAACTCTTTAAGTGTATTTTATCATGCTCTTTGTGTGTTTTGTGTTAACAAGCATGTCTGGCATGTGACATAAGACGTTCTTTACTAAAAGATTACTTTAGCTTCCAAAACACTGGAAGTCAGAAGTACAGATCATTCATTCACACAGCAAGACTGTGAAAAAATATATTCATGTGCTTGCTAACCATTAACCTTTTGAGTCCCAAGGCCATTTTCACAAGTAAGCCTCTCGGTCCCGAGCCGATTTTGAGCAAAATGCAGAGTTTCAATTAAATGAGTGTAGATCGGAGACTAATTGCCCTAGAGAGATGAGTGATATACCGTTGTACGCGGAATGAACCAGAGATTCAGACTATATGAAATTTATGCAAATTCGGTGTATATATGGAGGGGGAAAGGGGGGAAATCCCCTGAAAATACTTTTTTTTAAAAAAATGGGGTTTCGCCCCCCCCCCCTCCGCCCCCCCGAAAAAAAGGATTTGAAAAGTTCAAAATGCACATAGAAATTATCGCTGGCATGTAAGGAACACAAAAATATTTGCATTATTATCATATGACCAATGTAACTTGAGTTGTACATCCCAAAAAGGAATGGTCGCCACGCTACTGATTCAAGCTTCAAAATGCAGCGGTACCTTGAAATGACTTTAGCTCAGAGACTATTTTCCCTGGAGATATGAACTATATACCGTTGTACGCAGAATGAATCACAGATTCAGACGATATATAATTTATGCACCTGCGGCGTATATATGGAGGGGGAAAGGGGAAAAATCCCCTGAAAATACTTTTTTTTAAAAAAAAATGAGGTTCCCCCCCCCCCCCGAAAAAAAGGATATGAAAAGTTCAAAATGCACATAGAAATTATCGCTGGCATGTAAGGAACACAAAAATATTTGCATCATTGTCGTATGACCAATGTAACTTGAGTTGTACCCCCAAAAGGAATGGTGGGCACGCCACTGATTCAAGCTTCAAAATGCAGCGGTACCTTGAAACGACTATAGCTCAGAAACTAAATGCCCTAGAAATATGAAAGATATACCGTTGTACGCAGAATGAATCACAGATTCAGACGATATATAATTTATGCACATTCGGCGTACATATGGAGGGGGAAAGGGGGGAAATCCCCTCAAAAATACTTTTCTTAAAAAAATGGAGTTTCCCCCCGCCCCCCCAATTTTTTTTTTTCAAAATGCACAAAATGCAAAATTTATGCAAATTTGATGTATATATGGAGGGGGAAGGGAGAAAACCCCCAAAAATTATTTTTAAAAATTGTTGAAATGTTTGAAATTTATATTTTCCCTTGAAAAGAGAAGTCCCTTTTCCCGCCTTTTCACCTCCATTTTCATGAAGAAAAAAAAAGGTGCAAGAAACATTTCTGTTAAATACATGTGTTAGGAACAATATAAAAGAAAAAAATCGAAATTCTAGCCAAAAATAGAAATGTTATAACGTAAAAACTACGACCTTGACACAGCATCTCGATCGAGACGCTTGGGACCGTGAGGGTTACAGTTGGGTATCTCGTTCGAGACGCTTGGGATCCAAAAGGTTAATTGCTTCTACAACAATACACACAATCAAATGTAGATCTTAGTGTTATAAAAAATAGAGTATGTAGTACAAGCTACAACACAGTGGATGGTACAGAATCACAGTTATGTGCAAGTTGCATGTTTGAATACACTGATACATGGTGTCTGTGGTGAGTCCTACAACTATGGTTAGGTACTACAACAAGGTGCTTAATCCCAAGACTACAAGGTGGAAAAATATTTTGGACTTGACCATTGTTCTATTTTTCATCCAACATTTCCAATACCTCTTCCTCCCAAATCTTGGGGGATACCTTTCTGCTTTACTAAGAAACAATCCTTTTTCTCCACACCACTTCAACTACCAAAGCTGCTTCAGAAGTAACAACTTACTTGTAATGAAATTATGCATAACTAGAGCCACATATTCATGGTGAATATAGGACCAAGATTTTGGTGTTAAAATGGCGAATACACACCTAAATTTGATTGAAAAACTATACTTATTACATAAAATCAACATTTCCCTTCTAAGAACACATTTATGTCGTTGTCAGAGTATTAAGTTTATTCCTGTGTAAAGGAGCCCATTTTTGCTTCTCAAATATTTACAGCAGAATTAATCAATTTTCTGTGATTTGCGTAACTCAGACTTCAGAAAGTGCCGTGTCAGTAAATAAACTCCAAATTTCATGTTTAAGAGTTTATTTCACATCATTTCATGATAAAACATGGTAGGAAAATGCACCTCACACCTTTCAAAAACATAAAAAATGAACATTACAGTGTGTTATTTCACATTTCATGTTTCTATCAAAAACGAAATACCGGTATGCATGCCTCTATGCATAACAGTTGCTTCTTAATGTTAATATAACTAGTTATTTTTTAAATGAGTCTATGTAACTCAGTTACTTTGAATAAATAAAATTATATATTGCTTTGCGTACATTTCAAGAATGAAGCCATTTTAAACTGGAAAGAAACAATACTAAAGCAGTATAGACTAAATTCTGTTAACCAAAAAAAAATACAGTACCAAGATTAAACAAAACTCAGTTCCATAATTTTTTGTACGTTGGCGATAAAAGATAAATAACAGCTGAAGATATCTATTTTGTTGAAGATGTTGTTAAATTGATTTGCTAGCCTATGGAATAAGGAATGTCGTACGAGTGAGAGTCTGGGAGTTGGAGTGTGGAAAGTGTTTGACTCCAGGCACCCTGAGGGAAAGTTCATTAAGTGGAATGTTAGCTTCTAACTTTCCATTAATGATCTTATATAGTCATTTCATTCTGCAAAATATGTACGAGATTATGGGATATTGATGTGAAAGTTTTCAAGCAGTTCTGTCTAGGTGGTGCCTACGTCAAACAATGGAGTAGGGGCAGATCGAACAGACCAGTTAACCTATTTGCCTGGAAACTGGTACTTCTATTTTCAACTTGTAGGAGAAATAAAGTTCAGTTAACTAGCATTCAAGCATAACACACACTATTTTTTAAAAAAATTATTTAAATGTAAAATGAAGTCAGAACACCATGTTTTCTACCACTTAGCCCAAAGAATAAAATTTCCATCAGTTTTCAAAGTTCCACAAATAACATTCTTATGCGAGAGGTTACAGAATGTAAATTTCATGACTATAATTTCCTCCTAACTTTCAAAGAATAGTGTATAAAAATTAATAAGAAAATAACAATGCATTACTAACAGTGTAAAGTATGAGAAAGGAAACTGGTGAATCTACCAGATCGATATTAATCTGCTGTATCACGTAGAAGTCTTTCCTCAAGGTTATTATAACAACATTTTTAACCTCACAAAATTATTTAGTTATTGTTAGTTTATAATTACAATTTTTAATAATCAATAAAAATATCCAGTTCTGTAGAAACCCATAACAAAACTTTCTGGCAAAATTCATCATGGAGAGGATAAAGATCACAACACTGTGGATCATGAAGGTATGATAATGAATGGGCAGCCATGTTTCAGATGAGTGAAGAGTACTTTAGAATGGAGACAGGTGTGTTTTCAAGTATATGGAATGTGCTTTTTGTTTTAGATTTTGGTCTGTAATGTGAGCCTGTTTCGTGATTGTTGAGATGTGAGTTTCAATTTGATTTGTTTTGATTCATTTAGTTTATGTTACTTTGCTTTTCTGCCAATTTTGGTACCCCCGAAGATGACAATGTTTGGTGGTAAGGTGAAAGAGATAAAAGGCAATCACAAGCACATATGGACAACACACAACAAAGTCCCACGGAGGATTATATTGGCCATGGGTCACACAACAGAGCCTCATTAGTAGGGTGCAGATTTTTGCCTTTTTTATTTCTTTATTGTTTTAAGTTCGTTTCATGGTGTTTCTAATCCAAAAATGCATTTTTATAGTACCTCTAAATGCTTATTTATAGGATTAGCATCTATTTTGCTTAATTGTGCCTAAAAATGCATATTCTGCAATTTTTGCTTAGTTCACCTTTTTTATGCATCTTTGGCTGTCCCTACATTGAAGAAGGCAAGCCTTTGTTTGTGTTGAACGGACTGAAATCTGGTACACCAGATTTGAGAGTAGCAAGGGATGTCAGATCTTTGTAAATACCAAATGTCCCTTAATCAGGGTAAGCAAACTGGACAACCTGTTGGTGACTCATACTTGGACCACCAATGCCAACCCACCCTTGCTTTTTTCACCTGAAAGCTTGTAGGAGTCAATCAGTACTCACTTTGTTGTGTCTGTGAAAGGAATTAAATCTTAATTAAAGGAATTAAATCTGAGTCTTCCACAAAATGAAAACAAACTTTACATTCTACATCATGATAACAATTGCAAAATTTAAATTTACAAAGTCTCCATGATGACTATATGAAATGATGTTAAAATGTGAGGCATTGTCCACAGAAATTCGAAATGTCATATACATGTCCTTAAAATGGAGGTAGAGCACACATGTAAGGCTGAAACAGGATTTCATTTATGAAGCAGGAATTTGAATGGATGGAAAAGTTTTCATCTAAACTTTTCATTTTTTAAGTGCAACACCGAACTATAGGAACGAGTTTGTTCTACAGTGTTATTGAGTAGTTACAGTATACTTGGAATGGGTGGATATAAAATGACACAGAGGTCTGGAAATTGTGAACCCAGTAGCTGAGTACTTAAGATATTGCCGAACCTTTGGCCTATACTAGCGCAGACTTCCAACAACATTTCTCGTATATTAAAAAGCAACTATGATATTCCATATTTGAAAAAATACATTTCTCTAGAATTCCATCTAAAGCATTCAAGTGAATAGTCGTGTGGTTTTCTCTCACTGTTGTCAAGATATCTACAATAGTTTAATGGTGTGTTCCATCACATATATGACCAATAAAACTATCACAAAAATACACACAAGAACAAACCACATGAATATTCACTTGGGTGCTTTAGAAGGAATTCAAAACACATGTAAATCTTTACAATTTGGATTTTAATATTATTATTATGAAGGAGAAAGTTTTGAGAAAGTCAATGCTGGCACAGGCTGAAGGTTTTCTTTTGAGACCTAATTGATTTTACAAAAATCACCATTCAAATTGCATAACTGTAGATATGTTAATTCCTGAAGTTAAAAATGTCTTCATCAGACAAATTGAGGTCATGTGCGTTCATCACAATGCAAGATGGAATGGTTTGTTATGTTATCACACATACGTGTAAAAGGATAACAAAATATGCACATCACAGAGCATACACTAATGTTAATAATACTATAAAGATGGTAAAAATGTATATCAATAATAGAAGTCAGGGAACATTGCAGTGAAACTTATACCTCCGAGGCCTCTGTCATCAATGACAGGTCACGGCACGACTGACTTTGGATCCCGTTGGACGGTTCAAGGCTTGGCATATGAAGCTCCCGGCATCTATGAGGCTTTCCAAGTCTACTTCGGTCTGGATCTCCATTCCATGCAACATGTACACAACATCTTCCGTGGCGACATTACCTGAAGCCCCTTTTGCATACGGACAGCCACCCAATCCAGCTACAGATGAATCCACAACCGAAATTCCCATCTGTAAAAATCAGATAACAGAACAATGTACTTTTCAGATATCTCACAAGATAGAATACAGAGCAGTGGCATATTCTGAAACTTCTTATTTATTGTGTATATTTATTATATATTAATTAGGTATAATAGAAATAAAATGCAAATGCAGGCATGCACATAAAAAAAAACAGATATCTGAAAATTTAAAATTTTCAATTTTCTGGCAATTTTTCTATGTATAAAAGTTGGTTTACCAATAACATGGAAGAATATGCCACTGATACAGAGGAAAAGGAAGAAATCGCACGATGACCAATCAGAAGGAGGATGTGGAAGTGCAGGGATACAATGTTTGACAACATATAAAGATATGGCAATATTACACAATTCCCATTCAATTTCGTACATCCAATATGCAAGCAGTAACAAGGCGGTCTTCTCGAAGAAAGTTCCTCGCACGTTCCACATTTTCAGTACTAAGTGCTGTTGAAGGCTGGTCAGATCATCTAACACTGAAACCCTGCCCTCCCGAAACCTCTTGTGCCATTCAAACGCACAACCACTTCATGTCTGGTCACTAGGGTGCTGCAGGGAGAGGATTTTGTTTGAGTGCCAAATAGTTTGAACGGATGATGCTAGATAGCATGTGGAATTGAGAGCTGCTTCGTTCAAGCAAATAATGCTCCATGAAGCAAAATGGGCAGCATACACTCCAAGCTCAGTAGTACACACATAACCATCATTTGTGGGCACTCAAATATGGATCGTGAAGTGAAAGATGAAGTGAACATAGTCATCATCTTCATGTTAAAATGTAGTTTAGAACATGTTGCAATGGTGCATTTTACTCACTATCAATTCAAATAAAAATATATAAATAACTTACGTGGGTGAGTAGGAATGTTTCAGAACGACGTTTCGGAAGTCTGTACTACTTCCTTCATCAGGTAATAAAATAAAAAAAACTTTAGTTTCCAAACATGGTACCACGTTGTCAAACCATAAGTTGAGGATTCAGGTTGATGATAGAAAAGATAAAAAACGTACGGTGACAGCATAAAAACACCAATGGAAGTCTTCGCTGGTTAAAAATTCCCTATGTTAAAAACAAAAACCACAACTAAAACAAATAAAAATCGAAGACCCATTGCAGTCCCCTAGAGACTATGTGTCCATAATGTCACTTGTGTAACTGCAACTAACTTAACCAACAATGTTGCTAGGTGCAGACCTACCGTTTCCAAGGACAACACATACACATCAGGTGACTAAATAGCACCCAATTTGCATGTTTCAATTTTACAGTTTGAGAATTAAAAAATCAATCCTGTAACTTTTCTGACAAAGGTTATAGTGGACTATTTTTAATTAAAACTTTGATAATTCAAAAGCAAACATTAGTGATGACTTGTTTCACTCAATAATTGAAAATGAAGATTTTGTTAATCACATAAAAATAAACAAACAAAAGTAAATAAAAATCACAAACTTCTTTATGAGAGAACAGGTATCTAATGTTGTTACACGTGTATGTTATTTTGTGTGTTAATACAGTGTACTTAGTTAAACGTGTTTTCTATTTACTGGTAGCTAAATTACTATTGTGACAGAATTGTTTTTAACTTGAACTATGAGATCACACACAAAATACGGCAATTCTTATGGTAAGGTCCACTGCCTGTTCATTATTTATGTTTATACCGTAGTACAGAAGTTTGTTTTATAGATTTTCTTTAACATTGCATGTTTTGGTTCCTGCAATTAATTTTTCATGTCACCTTGCAGTTTAATTAAAAGAGTCCACTGTATTGTGTCACAAGTGAGTTCAGCTATGTTTGTGCTGTGAATCTAAATATAAAATAAACTAAAAACTAAAAATTAAACAGAAATGGAAATCAGTTAGCTTCAGAAGATACTGTAGAAAGTTATCATGGGTACATCAACACACCATGCTGCATCATGCACATATGCAATCACACCTTAAGGTTTTTCAGAGCTACTGTAGAAATAAGAATGCCTTCAACCTTTCCAAATGTGAAGGGGAATATTTGCAAAAGGTATCCCTTCAACTGTGTCATTGTCACAATGTTACACCAGCTATTCCAAAGGCTCGAGCACCCAAAGTCAACTTCCTTCCTGCTACTTGCAGACCAACGAGGCTCTGGTGTCTGGACTTACAGCCAGTATAATCCTCTGTACGGCTGTGGTTTGTCCATATATGTGCAGAGTCCCTGAACAGCCTCAGCTTTAAAGTAGGTAAGGACAAACAAAAGAACCTTCGGCCTGAAGCCTTCCCGCATCTTCCCTCTATCCCTTCAGCCTGGCCCATGGTAAAGCCTGCTTCACTCTACCCCTCCCCTCCATGATGCAAAGGACAGGCGGTTCTGCACATGTTCTTTTGCTTGTGGTTCTGCTACAGTCCTCAGAGATGCAGGTTCATTTTAGCTACAGTAAGGGGCTGAACCCCATACACTGCAATGGGTGCAAATAGCCTAAGTGCTGATGCACCCAAAATTTTAATTTCAATCGGTAACGAATGAATGAATTAGGTTTAAAAGTTGACTCGGGAATTTTTTCATAGAATTTTAAATAGACACTTTACATTTTATTAGAGGCCTGTGCTTAATTGTTAGTTATTAAAGGGGCTTGCCACTGTGTGATGAGCAAAAATAGCCTCTATGACCATAATATCAAAATCAAGCAAACAATTTTCACCTTAAGGACTGCACAGCATGTGTGCGTAGATAAGTTAAGGTAAAGTTTCCCGTGCACTTCTTGCACCATATATGATCAGTACCATACTCCCGTAGTCCCCAGGTACCCATTTATTTGAGGCTTGGTAATCGCCAGAGCTACTATATGTGGGGACAAGGCTGGAAGAATTCCGCCCTTAGATCTCCCACACCAGGAATAGAACCCAGGTCTCACACATGGCAGTCAAATGCCAACATTTCGGTATTTGAAAGTGAGTAATTAGTTGAAGTAAACCAAAAACAAAGCAGAGACATGCAGACACCACAAGAAACCTAGACCAAAACATACAATCGTTTTTGTGAAGCTTCTGAATAAGGAAAATCAACAGAGAAACAAACAACCCAAATAGCACATGCATCCACATAAGCTAGCAGCATGTCTGATCTTTTTACATAGAGAGACTCAATTCTAGTATTTTCCATTTATTCTTATTGATATAAAAGCAAAATTCAGTGTCTGGCGAAACCCATCCAATTCATTGATTGACTTAAAGAATGGGAGTACTAACTAACTCTCTAGCCTTCTTAAACCCGAAGGTTCATGGCTGCAGCAACACAGGCCTTCCATGTTTCCCTATTTTGAGCAAGTTCTATATACTCTTTTCCATCCCTACCGATTTCCCTTAGGTCCATCTCAACGTTGTCCCTCCATCTTCGTCTTGGCCTTCCTACAGGTCTCTTACCATCAGGTTTCCCAACAAGAATCCTGTAAACTCCTCGTTCCTCTCCCATTCGTGCCACATGGCCTGCCCACCTAAGTCTTCTTGATTTAATTATTCTAATAATATCTGGACATGAATACAAATTATGTAGTTCTAAATTATGTAACCTTCTCCACTCACCTGTCTCCTCATCCCTTTTAGGTCCAAATATTTTCCTAAGGATCTTATTTTAAAATACTCTCAATTTATGTTCCTCTTTCAATGTAAGGGACCAAGTTTCACATGCATATAATACTACAGGCAAAATTACTGTTTTGTATATTTTAACTTTCAGTTTCTTAGATATTAAACGAGAAGACAAAAGTTTATGAAGAGAGAAGTAACATGCATTTCCTGAATTAAGCCTACTTTTTATTTCCTCTTTAATATAATTTTCATTTGTTAATATTACTCCTAAGTATTTGAATTTGGAAACTGGTTCAAACGAGTTGTTATCAATAATTAGATTTTGATTATTACCTAACACTTGGTTTCGGCCTGTAGGCATATATTTAGTTTTCTCTTTGTTAACTTCCAAACCTATCTCTTTAGCAGTTTTGAAAAATATTTTAGCATTATTCTTAATTGTATTCACATCATCCCCCAGTAAGTCTACATCATCTGCATATGCTAACAACTGAGTCACACCATTTAATTTTAGTCCTTCTTTAGTTTCTTTTACCTTCCTAACAGCATATTCTAAGGCAAAATTAAAGAGCAATGGAGATAATGCATCTCCTTGTTTTAACCCATCATGAATTGTAAATTTGTCAGACATATTAATACCCACACGAATTTTACTTTCTGTTTCACTGGTGCATACTTTTATCATACTAACAAGCTTCTTAGGTATTCCAAACTCAACTAATATATTATATAGTTTATCTCTTTTGACTGAATCATATGCTTTTTTGAAATCAATGAATAGCTGATGGACATTTTGATTATATTCCCACTTTTTTTCAAGTGTCTGTCTGATGTGAAAAATTTGATCTGTAGTTGATCTGTTACGTTTAAATCCACATTGATAATCACCTATAATTTCATTAGCATATGGGGTTAGTCTTGTTAAAAGAATGTTAGATAATATTTTATATGTTGTTGAGAGTAGAGAAATTCCACGGTAATTATTGCAGTTCATTTTATCACCTTTTTTAAACACAGGAACAATTATGGATTCTTTCCACTGTTGAGGGATTTCTTCTTTATTCCATATTAAACAGATTAATTTATGAATTTGATACATTAATGAATTTCCACCATATTTAATTAACTCAGCTGGTATTAAATCAATGCCAGGTGCTTTGTTATTCTTTAGCCTTTTAATAGCATCTTTAACTTCAGTCAAGTTGGGTTCTGGAACTAAAGGTTCTGCTGTGTGTACTTCATTCACTTCTGATTTATCTCCTACATGGACATTTAAAAGGTCATTAAAGTAGTTCTTCCATCTATTTAGAATATCACTTGGGTCAGCTAGAAAATCACCGTCTTTATCTTTTATCAAGTTTACTTTAGGTTGCCACCCCTTTCTAAATTCATTTACACCTTTATATAAATCTCTGATATTTTTATTTTTGCTGTTTGTTTCAATTTCGTTAATTTTGCTTTTCAAGTAATCTCTTTTTTTACTTCTAAACGTGCGGTTAACTTCTCGCTTTATTCTATTATAATTGTTTAGATTTGTATCATCAGAGTTATTTAACCACCTAAGTCTAGCCTGATTTCTTATTTCTATTAGATTATGACATTCATTATCAAACCATGGCTTACTTTTTCTCGGTTTATGGTATCCTATACTTTCTTTAGCTGCTGATTCTATTGCATTACGTATGTGCTCCCAATTCTTATTTACGTCTGTTTCATTTATATTTTCATCACCATTTAAATCCTGCAAAACATCAAATCTATTTGACAGTTTAATTTGGTAATCTTTCTTAATTCTTTCATCAGTAAACTTTCCTGTATCAAATTTTAGAACTTTTAGATTTTGTTGCTTATGATTTATCACTGAGAGTCTTTCTCTTAATTTAGCAATTACTAAATAATGGTCACTGGCACAGTCAGCACCTCTATGTGTACGAAGAAAGGACACTCACAAAGAATACGCATGCCCAGGCTGGGATTTGAACCTGGGGCCCTGGTTCTAACCACTCAGCAATGGAGACAAGCTCCCATTCAATCGAGTTGCTTCCAATTAACTGATTATGGAAAGTAAAAATATCCATCAGTAGATATAATAGATCAGTGTATTACAAAATAAACATCACATTGGCCAATTTATCAGTGAAATATTCATATTAACGCATTCAAATAATTTCCTTAACATGCCATGCATCCTGTGGAAAAGAATTTCACCTTCACATATACAAATATAAAGCCGTTCTAGCATGCGTGCCGGCTAAGTTACTTAGAAACTAGCACTATCATATTGAAGAGACAGAAATGTTCAAAATACTGACCTCTAACGCTGTGAGAATATTCGGCAAGGCTTGACCGTAAGTGTCATGGCAGTGAACGCCCAGGGCCTCAACCGGGATCCACTTGAGTACCTCCTGCAGCATTGCTCTCATAGACCCAGGGGTGGCGATGCCAATCGTGTCCCCGAGAGAGATTTCATAGCAGCCCATTTTGTACATTTTAGTTGCAACCTGGAAGTAGGAATATATACATGTAATATGTTAACAGTATGTTTTCATTTTCTACTTCCTTACTCAAAATTCAAACATCTAATAAGAACCCACAAAAACGGCACAAGTATGATGTTTCCTACTGTTTCAACAAAGCTCACATGATGTAAACACAAAGTGCTCAATCATTTTTCAAGTTACAGTAGCTTTCATCCTTTAAATTGTATTTCCCCGGAATCCTCTTGTTGAAGGTTCTGAAAACAGGGACAAAGAGTTTAGTTGTGGGACCAAGACCAAAACTATATTTGACTTTATACTCATGTTGTGAATCTAAAATCTGCATCTCTCTCTCATTTCTCACACTGAAAGCCTAAAATTCGACACTAAATTAGAGTTATTGGCAGTGAATTAAAAGTTAAATTAGACTTGAAGTAAGCCTTGATGAAAAGATTCTAAGTTTTCGAAAGCTAACATCACTCTCATCTTCAGGGTACAAGTGACTACTCGAAAGCCTGGAATCTTTCCACATCTCGCCTGGTCGACACAGCCTGAGAGAACTGTTTCATTAAATTGAACTTATTCTAACAAATTCATATCTATTGTAAGGGTGTGTATGGCTTGAACCAGAGAACCAAAGTAATTCTCACCAGCAAGCTAAGCCAAGTAAGGCACTCTAACTTGCATGGTAGCAGTGTTGGTTCCATGTGGAAAGTTTGAAAATTCTACAAGAAAAATAGTGGAAGAGGGGCCAACGAATGGACCAGTAGTGAATTAAGCAGGTGAATCAATCTTGTTTCAGACAGTAAGGTGGTTCTGCAAGGATGTGAATGTAACTTTGGTTTGTGACAATGCCTACCTTTGGAGGATTTGCTCCATTGGCAATAGTTACATGCTTGTAAATAAAATTTGGGCTGTGGTAGAGAAGAAACTTTGCTGGTCATTTAGTCATCCATATCCCCATCGGCTCTGGTGCCAACCCAGCATCATATAAAGTGGGTACCTGGAGGAAACTCTAGGGAGTAAAGGCAGCCAGGGGTGTGGTGTTGATCACATCACACTCACCTTCAGCCGTGATCAAGAAAGTGTGGGGCCCTAAGCCCACACCCCCTATACACCTTCATGGTATGGTGCATAGCACTTAGCATTTTTTTCTTCCGCTACTTGGAGTGCTCTTTTGTCTCAGGCGTGTAGTGATGAACCCAAGCTTCATCCATAGTGACGTAACGCCGCAGAAACTCTTGAGGATTCCTCTGGAAAAGAGCCAAACATTCAGTGGAAGTCACTGCGGAAACGCATTTTTGCTTCGATGTGAGCAGGCGCAGCACCCATCTCGCCAAAAGCTTCCTCATGCCCAACTCTTCAGTGAGAATGTGGTGTACTCTGTCAACTGAGATGCCCACTTCATGAACTATCTCCCACACTTTAAATCTTTGGTCACCCAGCACCATATCATGGACTTTACAATATTTTCTGGTGTGATGGTGGTTGGTGGATGTCCACTGCAGGGGTCACTTCAACGCTGTCCCATCCAAGCTTGAACAGCGTTGTCCAATTTTTAACAGTGGCAAATGATGGGGCAGTCTCTCCCAACACTGTGTGCAATTCGGCATTGATGGCTGTCGCAAATAACCCTCCATTGCTCTCATGGCGTCTACGAGATGCCAGAGAGTCTATCAGTAATGATAACTTCTGAAACGAGGTAGCTCAGGTATTCGCTGGCCCGGTACCTTTCTGGTATGAGCAAATGATTATTCAGAACGAGCTACGACAGTTCAAGTTTGTGTGGTGAGAAGTTATTAGTGATATTGTCTGCACAGAGTCTCTCAGATGCCACGCGAGTATTCGTGTTACAAAATCATACATACAATATCTGTTCATTTGTGCCCAAAACAAATAATGTGTTTTATTCAACTAAATGTAAGTTTCTGTTGTGTATTGCTAGAGTTTTGCATTTTTATTAAATATGTAGGTTTTGTATTTTAGAACAAGAGCGACGGGCGATATGTGCATACCCTAGAGCTAATAAATCAAAATGCTATTCTAAAACAAAATTACAATTAAATCCAATTTCAAATATACTTTCAATATATTATCCAAATCAACACAATGTAACCCATTCTCCCCCTACTAATAAGCTGCACCTTGACCTGAAATATATTCCAATAAAAAAAAAGAATATATATATTTAAATATTCAAATTACGGCGGTATACAAACTGATATTTACAATAATAGGCCAAATAAAACGTGGAACATCGATTACGGGACAGGTTCCTCTAAATAGAATAAAGCACCGCCAAATTCTTTGAGTTTCAAGATCATAACTAATACTACTCAGACCAAATTTACAATGATAATAATAGGGTATCTAATCCTAGTTTAATACATCACCTTTATAGAATTAATAAAAATAAAGAACAAATTATATTAAAAATTTCACCTAATAAATAAAATATAAGAGTATTATTTATATTAATTATTTTATTTATTAGATTTTTATGTTTTATTTCTCAACGTAGGCATTTATTAGTAACTCTATTAAGACTTGAATTTATTGTATTATCCTTATATTTATATATAACTTATTATTTTATTAATAATCAGGAGGAGTCTTATTTTTGTTTATTATTTATTTCATTTTGTGTATGTGAAGGGGCCCTTAGCTTATCTGTTATAGTGTCAGTTACTCGTACTCATGGTAATGATTATTTTAATTCTTTTGTATTATTGAAATGTTAAAATATATTTTTTATTTTGTATTTTTAATCCTTTTGAGATTTAATAGTTCTTTGTGAATGGTGGTCCAAATTTCTATTATTTTTGGTTTTTTTTTTGTTTTTATTAATAGTGTGGGTTGGTATAGGGGTATGAGGGGCTGGTTATTTTGGTAGTGTACCTCGAACTCTGCTAATGAATATTTGTTGCATTTGTGCCCAAAACAAATAATGTGTTTTATCCAACTAAAAATGTAGGTTTTTGTTGTGCATTGCTAGAGTTTTGTATTTGTATTAAAGATGTAGGTTTTGTATTTTTTTAATAAATATATTGGTTTGAAAACAATTCTGTTCATGCTTCGGTTCATCTGAACCACAATAATCCTCAAAAAAATATGTTTTCAATGCAGGTCATCACGTGAGTCTGTCAGACGCTACGCGAGCATCAGTGTTAGCAAATTTGGCACGAGCAAGGGAGGGTTAATCCCTTCTTCACCAGAAACTTGATGACTACACAAACTTCCTTTTGTTCCATGTTGTCACGTCACTTGCACTTTTGCTCCGTCACGTGCCTATAGAAACCAGACTATTGGAAGAGTGGCGATGAAATTTTCCCTGCACATTCAGAACAAATGTTGCCATGCTTTTCTACAAATTGCAATGCCATCTCTGACCGATTCTTAGAACTTTCCGAACAACCCTCGGCAGGACTACAATTAAATGAAGAAATCCAAACCTGTTTATAACATTACTATCAAGCTATTCTTATCATCTGCATTTATCCCTTTTATCTCATGAATAGAACTTCTGCAAAACAGAACTATATACTGTGTAGACATTGAAGTCTAGAGTTGTGTAACCCTACTGTAAGGTTGACTTGTCTTCAAACATAGCCACTCATTTCAAAACTAACTCTTACTTCCAATAACTGACTAAATTTTAAAAAAAAAATGTTTTGGTAAGATTCAATTTCCTTGGCATGTAGCCTTTCTTTCCCAAGTTTCACCACATCGCATGGCTTCTTCAAGGGGTAGGTTACAATCCGGTAGCAGTTGCCTTGCCTCCATATCCAGCTGGCAACTGGAAGGATGTGCATTGTGACAAGGCAACTGATACCGAACTGCCTTTTTAAATTGTGAAAAAAAATATTTTATCATGTTTTAATGCAATCTTGTTCTATCTCCTGAAGAAGCCACATGCTTGCAATTAGAAATTCTTTTCAACATGGGAAAAGAAAGATTATCAAAGTGAAGAAATGTTGGCATGAGGTGTGAGTTATGCTTTCTTTTAAAAATACATCGAAATTGGACAAAGTGAATGGGACGAGCAGGGAAATGTTATGAGCTTGATATGAAGGCTGGGGCGTAAGTCATGGCAACTATTTTTTTTTTTTTCATGAGAACGCAGGACCTGCACAAAAATTCAAAATATACAAATGGAAGAACATGCTTTATGGAATCGAACAATTTATAAACAAGGCAGGTCATGTGTACCAGGGTTTAGTAGGAAAGTGCCAAAAAACATTAAAAAAGCTTCGTTGCACATGTGTGTATTAGTCTCAAGGGTACACTGTCAGTACAAAAACAAAAGAGGCACAAACGAAGCACCCTATTAACCCTCAAAGTAGTACCCAAGAGCATCCACCACATGCTGCCAACAATGCGCAACACAGTTTTCCAGTGAATGGGGAAAAAATAGTTGCCATGACTTATGCCCCAGCCTCGTATCTACCTCAAATGCCTTTGTAACTGAAAAATAGATGTAGCTTACCTTTGCAACTGCCGTTGGTGAAATTGGCCCTTCGTATGGACAACCACACACACAAGACACGTAGCCTCGCACTTTAATACCCTTTTCTTTGGCTACAGTTACAACTTCCTCAAACCTTTCGAAGCTCTGGTCAATGGAGCAATTGATGTTCCTCTGAGTGAACGTTTCTGAGGCTGCTCCAAAGATTGAAACTTCTTTAGCCCCGGCTTTCATCTGGAATGGAACAAAACAGAAAAAAATGACAGCCATAAGGTTTGTTATTCGATAGTTTTCCACATTTACTTGACTTTTTCATGGATAGATAATGAAAGAAGAGCACTTACATACTGGGAACTGCAGCGTTAAAAGTATAAAAGTAGGTTTAAACCATGCTAAGTTTAAAATTATGGTTGAGCACATAAGAATTAATTGGTTTTGGATTATATTAACTGATACCAAAAGACAATTTTCCAGTGTTTTGGTCTCTTGCAGCACTAATTCATTTGATTTTTGTTATTTAGCATCGTGTTTCTGCCACTTTTGTCTAATCCCGACGATGAAGATGATTGATGATATGGTGAAGCGACCCTTGCAAAGAACACCCATGGCCAGAGTGGGATGCAAACCTAGGACCCTGGTGTTGCAATTTGATATGCTAATCGCTCTGCCACGGAGGTTGACAAAATGCTACATGACAGTTTTGATGAGTATAATAACCCAGAAATTTTGAAAAATTCAAAGTATCCATTTATTTTACACAAATTCTGTGTGAAAATCTATATTTTCTTATTCCGTATTTTAATAACCTAATCTAATTCTTGAATATTTTAAAGCTAAACTATGATAAATTCACACTTATAAATTAATGACATTTTTAAACAACTTTAAATTGTTACAATTTTCAAGCATTGGTATCAGTGGAACCGAGATCAGTTTAAAGCATTATCAGTTGAACCTTATTAAATTAGTTGCTGGAAAAACATGTTTTAACTTTCACCTTCTACATATACAACAATTTTAACCTTCTCATGGACACCTACTTTTGTACTTTTGACACTGCAGTTTCCGACATGCAAGTGCTCCTGTTTTACAAATCCCATCCCTGAAGAGCCAAGTTAACTTAGAGAAATACAGGATAAAAACCTCAAGATGTGCCAAGGTGAGTACCTCTTTTATATTACAGCAAAACACTGTAATGTGGCATTGTAACCTAACAGAACTCACTAAAATTCATGAATGACTGCTGGTTTCTTTCTCCCCAACTGGTGACACTTCACCTAGCACATCCAATCTTAGTGGATAAAACACAAACCACCATCAGGATTACTCATTTTGGCAGAACACTTTCCAGGCAATTTTATAATAACTTTTCAGACCATTCATTGGTGCTTCAACACTGTTCAAAATAAATGAATAAATAGACATTTCATGTTATTACAATGCATGGTTAACTGGCAGCTATGATCAAATGCAACTATGTTGGACTTCGCTTATGTCTGTCTGTCTGTTGTGATTGAGCTGTTTTGTATTATGCATAATCATATAGCGACGAGGAAAAACAAATATGTTCAATAGTCTCTTGTAGATCACAATAGAGTTAGTTGAGATTCCTCATGCATCATGTTGAAGGATTATTAACTCTTTAACCGCTTTGTTAATTCTTTGGCTGGGTGAGCAAGGTGGATATATCCATCTGTGATTTTCTATGGCCTGTACGTAATGGGTACAATGAGTTAAACGATGGAAACTTACACTGTTGAGTTAGTTGCAAGTTTTCTCGCCAGGAGAGAAGCATGCTTCAGTAGTTTTTGGGCATTTTTCATGTTGGTTCTTGCATTGTATTTGAGTGCTGATAAAGAAGCTCTTGGCGTTCCTCAGTAGAAAGCTAACCGTGAAGCTTTGTTTGCGAACTTTCTTCGTTGTACTGTTTTGCAATGGCTGAAAGCAGCAAAAGAAGACGTTTACCTGCTAATGAAGTAGAAGTGCTTTGTGAAAGTGATTTTAGTGACAGACTGACAGTTGGTTAGACACAGATGTGGAAGAAAGTGAAGCAGAAAATTCGAGTTCCGATGTTGAAAGCAGCACACCCCAGCCAGTGCAACAATCTACATCATAATTATTTGTACGCACCGCTACAGCTCGCAATCGGTTTCAATTTACTGGAAACTGTGGTGTAAACGTACCACTTATACAGAATGATGTAAGTAGTTATTCCTGTATTTCTTTGATGCTAATTTAAGCGGCATGATTGCTGATCAAACTAACTTGTATGCTCAAGAATATATTGCATCGCATTTCATTTGAAGGGAAAATCTAGAGTTCACACGTGGACTGATACAACATGGGAGGAAATAAAGACTTTGCTTGGGAGATTTAGATTGTGAAATTTCTAAACCGAAAGCAATTATTAGATACTATTGAGTGAAGTACATTGTAAACAAGTTATTACTTATACCATTCAATAGCTATAGAAACTACCCATTATTATTCGTACCAATGTGCATTATTATTGTAATATAGTTAGAATATAGTTTTTGAAACCATGTCAGAAAATTTAAATACATGAATTATGCTAGCAAATGCATTTAAAATCCACGAAATAACAGAGAAGATCAATACAGTAAACCTAAAATGCAATAATGACGGCAAAAAATACTGAAAAATGACCTAAAAGCCAAAAAATAAAAACAATGTTTTTTTAGTTCTAACTTATGGGAAGCAGACTGATATCAGGTTTAGCATTGCTCTCAAGGCTCACAATAGATGATTATTTTTCTTTATTATTTCTAAGATAAAGTATAAAAACCACCTGTATATCATATGGAATCATAAAAACGTGCTAACTTGGAAAGAGTTCTTAATTTCAATGATCCGCACTTGTACATACACAAGAGTTTATGCATGCAGGGTGTCTAAAAAGACACGAAACCTAGACTTTGAACGTACAAAAAGCGATAGAGACAAACTCTCACTGGGTATTAACTTTGTGTATGTGGATATTTTTTAAACATTAAACAAGACATTCATGCTGTACATGAACGTTCAGTATGCATTACATACAAGAAAACATGACTGAAAGACAGCTGTTGAGTCACTTGCAAAAATTTTTGATGTGGTGTGTGTGGATATTTATCAAATTCACAAAAGAATGATAATTTTCATATATGCAGTTTATGCATTGCACACAATCTTATGTGGTTAATTATGTCATATTCATTTTTTTAAATTATGAGCTGTAATGGCAACATTGGTCGAGTCAGAGGGAAGTACCAGATGTGCCCAACATCTGGATATGTTATTCAATGAGTGCCCAGATGAAATAAAATATTTCAAATTTATCGTACAAAAAACTAACTTACACATCTTTCTGTTTCTACTCCTTACAAAAACTTTTTAACATCTTTATTAACTTTTTCTGCATACTTAATGTTCATGTAAAGGATGACTTTCTTGTTTAATGTGTGAATTTTGTCCCTATCGCTTTCTGTATAAAAGTTACGTACGTTCGAAGTCCCAGTTGCGTAACTTTACGGACACACGGTCAAGTCTGAATGGCATTGTACTTACAGCAGCATCGAGGCCCTTAGCATTTGGTACTAGAACGGGATAGCTGACACCCGAGCACTTCTTCACAGCTTTAAACACTTCGGTGTGGTCAGCCATTTGGGGAACCCACTTTGGAGAAACAAAGCTGCCAGGTAAAGAATTAAAGGTGAGCAGACAAAGTTATCTTAAGACACAAGTAATGTTCCATAATTAATACTACTAAGAATGAAGGAATAACAAAATGTAACAGATTATTAATCATGCACCGGTACAATGTAAATGTGTAATAAGTAGTTTATAACTTCATAAAAGTTATTAACCAGTGCCATACAGGAAGCTTACTTGCCTGAGGGTGGTACCTCAGAAAACCAAACATTTCTTTATCACTAAAATTCAAGAAACCATTTTGATATTGAATCATTCCTTCCTTTCATGTTATACAGGTGCAGTTATATAATTATTATTATAATAAATGCAGACAATGGTGCACCATACAATTACAAACCACGGGTAAGAACAGGTAATAGTTTTTCTTCTATGTATGTATTGCTTGCATTCTAAAATTATTTCTCTTGTAGTATACGGTTATTACAAGCATGAAAACACAGTTTTTCGATGTGATGTTTCAGGAACGTTCACCTGAAAAGTCACAACGAAAAACTGTGTTTTCTTGCTTGTAATAACCGTAAACTACAAGAGAAATAAGAACAGGTAAGACATATAAATGGCTAGCAGACCATACACAAATAAAACTTTGGTACTATTATTGCAATCTTTGTGATATGTCTACGAAAGAGTCACCTAGCACAATTACACATAACATCAAAACAAGACTGTTCATGTGGGGAAATAAATCAAGATACCATCTCTTTTTAGAATCTCCCGAATTTGGTAGGGAATGAGACAAACTATACAATGGTATAAACCAGCAAAATATTCCTTTCCCCCTATCCTAATTTCAATCCTCACAGTTCCACTCCGGTATCATTTTATAATACCGGACAATTCTTCAATGTCTTTCATATTTCACATACTCACTAATTTAGACCTCTTAATCACGAATCTGCAGTTAAAATTTGGTGCTCAGGTGTGGAACTTGCAAAATAACGTGTAGAAGTTTGCGTTTTTGCAATACCAAAAAAAAAAAAAGCATAATTTCGTTAATAATTCGAATAGTCACTAATTATGGAGTCCTGATGAAGTATCTGCAGTTAAGATTTGGTGGTCATGTGTAGAAATTTTAAATTAACGTGTAGAAGTTGTAAAATAACGTGAATAACCACACTGATTCTTGATACACAAACAACAATGAGAGCCATTTTTCTCATATGAACAAGTGACGTTCGCAATTCGTTACGTTGCATTTAGTACCCAAGGTTGCTAAAGTGTTGTGCAATATGCGAGACCTGCTATTCATTACGTTGCGTTCAGTACACAAGGTTGCTAAACTGTTGCGTGATAAGTAAGACCCTCAGTTGTTCATGTGAGGAAGATGGTGTCTTTTGAAGGAAGGAAGTAATGTCCATTTTCCGTAAGTTTTGCTTTGGAAAAAGCCATTTTTTAGTAGTTTCGGTTGGGTAAATAGTAATAATACGGGGGGCATTCCTTCATATTTCACATACTCACCTGATCACGATTCTGTGGTTGAAATTTGTCGTTTAAGTGCTACGAAAGTTACATTTTTTTAAGGTGCCTGATCGCAATTAGCATTAAACCCCTCTAACGATGCACAGGTAGCCCCACGAACCATTCATGTATAGCCCCACAAACCATGCAAGGTTAGGTTAGGTTAGGTTAGCAAACATAGTTAAAATTTGGGGAGGTAGTAATATCAGGAATATATATTTTGTTCTTTAAGTATTCGAAACGCAAAATCTTGCGATAAATAATGAGCAATTGTGCATTGTCGGTTGCGATCACAGACCCCCTTATTTTGCAAGTCCCACAGCGAAATAAGAAGGAAATTGGGGAATTGTAAAATCGCTCCCCCACTTCTCTTATATGGCTCCTTTATGGATATGCCAGAAGATGTAAATTGGTAATAAGAGTGAATAGTGAGGGTTTTTTTGTGTGCATGTGTGTGTATGTATAACGTGCACAGTGAATTTATACTGTAAGATCCACATAACAGTTCAGATTAGATGACCAAAACAAACTCACAGCCAAAATGGTCAGAAGGAAGAAGTAATCGCACAAATTGCCACCATTAATAAAAAAATAAGAAGTAATTATTGCATGAGTGTCACACTCATATTTTATAATTCACCGGTTGCTACAAATGAAACATAGTAATGTTGCATCAATCCTATTTTTTGTATATATAGGTGCAGTTATACAGGGCCCACCATGTGAATTCTTCCTCCCATGTACATAAATAAACTTCATGATTCTATGAACAAATGTAATACAGAAACATCTGGAACACCCTAGGAAACAATGTAATTTATTTTCAAATTTTTAATAAAAATATTCACAGTTGAAAAATTGAAAAAACAAGAGTTGGTGGGCCTGGCAGCCCTCCACCTCAGGTAAGCTGGGGTTAACATATCATATCGCTTATATATTTCTTAAAAAGAGGTGGCATTTAATGTGCTCTTAAAAATTCGGTGTTTCACAGAAGGCAATATGTAAAAAAATTGTCCACTGCACGTGCTCAGTGAAATAACAATGACATGCAAATCTTAAATAGGAAGTTGTGCTTGTAACACAGAAGCAAGCAGTTATTTCTTGAATAAAAATATATAAAAGTATGTACTCCACTTTGATAAGTGTTTTAACAGTGCTTGCCCTCCTCCCCCACTTAAAACTTAAATAATATTATACCTTGTAACTTCAATAGTTTTTAGCCCTGATGCAGAAAGCTTGTTGACAAACTCAATCTTCACATTCGTTGGTACGATCTGTTTCTCGTTTTGAAGGCCATCACGTGGTCCCACCTCAACAATGCGAACTTTACGTGGAAAGGTTGGCCGAGGAACACTCAATGTCTGGTGAGGAAAACAAGACAGCAATTAAAAATTAATGATCATTAAAACATAAGTTACAAGCAGCATGCAACACATCAATCGATAATAAAACGTGCAGAAGGAGTACCATTTACCTTACTATCCTCATCGATTGATATCCTCTCACATTGCTTTGCAATAGCTTTCAGCAGTTGCCACATTATATATAATAAGTAGTTGTAGGAGCTTATTTCTCCATTATTTCAATTATAGTACTTTTATATGCACACATCTCTTCACTCATTTGTCTTCGATTTAAAATCATGTCTGGAAAACAACACAACCACATAATTATTTTTATATGACCGTTACACCTAGAAATTCTCAATGTAAAAATTTATAAATGTAACAAAATGGGAACGAGTTTACAATACCGGACCACTCTCCAATTTCTATGAAATTTCGCCTACTCACTATTTGTGAACTCCTAATCACGAATCTGCATGTAATAATTGGCAGTCAAGTATGGAAAACGAAAAAAACAAAAAAAAAACTGTTTTCTTAACGTAACGTAACCCTACCATAAGAACAATAGCTCCACGGAAGACGCCATTTTTCCAACATGAAGAAATCAACAGGCAAGACAAGGTATAGTTCTCTTAGCTAAAACATTAATTTTTCTTTGTATTTATGCTAATGGAACCTAACCTAAAAGGTCTAACCTAACCTCGTAGGCATTCCTCGTCTGACGTCAGCAAGACTGTTGTGTGTAAAGCAAGACCATTAACAAATTGGGAAAGAAAGATGGTTCCGAATTGCTGTGTATGGACAATCACCGCGGTAAATCGATTTTACAAGTACTACACGTAAATGTACAATTTTAACAAGTGACCGCCAAATATGAACTACAGATACGTCATCAGGACACCGAAATTAGTAAGTAGGCGAAATTTTATAGAAATTGGAGAGTGGTCCGGTATTGTAAACTCATGCCACAAAATGTTCATTATTGCATACACTAACATAAAATTAGTTTTATTTATTATCTTTTCAAGGAATTTGACAGGTCTGAATCCTTAGTGAAAGAAACATACTGTTAGCGAGTAAATACTACAGAACATATATAAATTAACTAGATATAACTTTTAAACAGTGACACAGTATGAATACTGTATGCTATGAAAATAAAGAAACAGACAAGCCACATTCCGTATTACAAAGAAACTAGCCAAAAATCAGCAACCGTAATTGAAATACACACAATTTGGTTTATGCATATGAGAGTGCTATTTCCGGAACCGTTATTTCTTTTTCCAGTTTAATAATGAAGAAGTGAGACAGGAAGCATAAAGCAAATATGTCAAATGGTATTTTCCATGCTTTTCACATAACACACGCTTATGCATGAACACGGGGAAAGAAGGTCCAATATGAAATGATATCTGTACGTAAACAAACAAGAGCTACACACACTGTATCTGGTAGCCATACAATACCGAAATATAAAGCAATTCAAAAATTATATCAGGCATGTCACAATTTGCTGATATTTCAACAACGAAAGAAGAATAGCAATTTTTTTAAACGTTTCATTCACGAAAACTGAAAACAAATTTTTCGATCTTGTTGAAAAATCACCACAACAATGTTTCATACATTCAGTACTCCGTAAATCATCTGACTTCTGTTGAACGTGTGTGTATATATACATATACCAGTGATATTTTCCATACGGTACTTACTCCTGTCGATGTATATTTTATGTAAAGAGGTTTTCTAACCGACAACCTTCTCAGAACACACGCCATAACAAAACAGCTGACGAAAACAAACGAATGCTTGCTTAGTGTGGCTCCCTTTTCGGACAACACTAGAGCAACGTTGCGTTCTGGCCTCACCGGGAAATGCTTTTATTGATTTAGTTGGTGTTTTAAAGTCCACTTTATGCACAGAAAGGTTAATTGGGACTGGACCTACAATTTAAAGTGGGATTCGAATCAGTATATGTCTCCACCGGGTATCGAAGAAATGCTTTCATTGTTTTCTAAATACCCAAGTTCTTAGGCTAGGCTAGTGTCGTCTGCTGCAGTGTGGAAGGGATCAGTGTTGCCACTCTGTGTGGCTGAAATTTCCCACAAATAAAATATTTCTCTCCATGTGTCTCGTTGTTCGAGTTCGGCTTTGCCAACTTTGCGCAGGCCTGAACCTACAGTTTAAAGTGGGATCCGAAGCACTTGTGCCCCCACCGGGTATCGAACCCGGGACCCAGTGGCGTAGCGGCCGACCTCGCAACACCCGCACAATGCGGGGGCGCCCAGAGGAATAGGGGCCCCGAAATATTATCTATGAAATAATAACTTGATTGAATTAAACAGGTTTGGGGGGCCCTCCTATCACCCCCATCAAATCACACCCTGCATACTTTCAAATGACAAACTTCTGATTTTCTGTTCCATCACATTCGAAATGAAATCTTGCCTAGTGGACAGTTAACAGTTAACTGTGTTCCGGACATTTGAACGTTCGCGTGATTGGGAAAAGAGCGCGCGGAATTTTATTTAAATACAGAATGTTTTTCTCGTGGCAACTTTTATAGCGCGAGAAGTGAAAAGAACACTGCAAGTGTGTAGTTGTGAACTGAGATCTCTGGGTATGGAAAATTGATTGTGCTATCGGCAGCAAGTTGCAGTTAGTTATTCGTGGACTGTCTTAATCTGTTCTTAAGATTTGTAACATCCTCTTAGCAGACGAATTACGTGGCAGCAGCAAATTTGATGCTTATTCTTACTGCTGACACGTGTGTGGCAGCAGACTCGGCCTTTTCTTTGTCCCTTTACACAATGCATAGTAAGGACAGTTCATTTTACCCGAGGGGTGATAATCTCTCTAACCTCCTCCTTCTCGGAAGAAATAATCAGTCCTCAAAATAATCGGTTATACTACGTAGGTTCTGTTTTGTACACAACAGATTTAAGGTCTACCCAAAGGAAAAAATCGTTTGGATACAAATCAGGCGATCTCGCAGGCCATTCGATGGTACCACGACGACATATCCACCTATTGGGATAATGTTTGTTCAAGTACTCACGTACGTCCCGGCTGCAGTGTGCAGGACATGCATCTTGCTAAAAAAAAACTATATTGTCCGCTTCAAATTAAGGCACACCGTTGACATCGACTGAGTTTTCTACAAGGTCCGTTACCAAAGGATCCATTGTGTCACGTAGAATTTGCAGGTACAGATTACCGTATAAATTGCCATTAAGAAATAGGGGTCCAATTATGTGGTTTCCTAAAATACCTGCCCACAAATTAACCTTATCTGGTCTTTGCAACATGGGGATTAACATTTGCCCATACTCGAACATTGTGTTTATTAACATAGCCATTTAGGCGAAAAAAGTTCTTTCGTCACTGAAACAGATGTTGTGTAAGAAGTTCTCGTTGTTAGCAATCCTGTCGCACATAATTTCTCAAAACTCAATTCGTCTATCGAAATCATCATCTCCTAGTTCTTACTTTATCTGCATTTTGTAAGGATGAAATTTGTGTAATTTTAACACCTTACTGATAGAACTCCGTGGAGTGTTACTTGCTTCTTCTATTTGTCTGAGGAAAGATGTTTCAGAGTTTACAGTCAAGCGTCCTATAACTTCCAATGCTGTTGCCTAATCGATGTGAGGTCGTCCTGGACTTCGTCTGTCATTGACGCTTTGCGTTTCACGGAATTTTTTTGCAAGGTCTGAAACATACTTATGGTCAATACTAGGGCATTGGGGATACAATTCGTTAAATCGTCTAGCAGTGACAAGGTAGTTTCTGCCACATTCACCCAAAAGAAAGATAATTTCCACTTTGTCTGCGCCAGAACGCGCCCTTCCGGCACCATTCATTTTTCTCGTCGTTGCAACACTTTAACCATCAATACACACACGAACAGAACGAACCACGGGTAACGGAAATTACAGGAAACACGTTAGTAGAACACACTGTGTACGACACTATAACTCTTCTACGTCCAGTATTTCAAAGTCACTTCGAACTTTTGCGATCCGGTCGGTTTGCTTACGAGAACACAAGCAGAATGGTCCTGCTGAATCTTCATCGCGGTAGTAACACTGATTATTTGGTCTGGTTCGATACCCCGTCTGCGTTCTCCTTCAAACAAGTGAATGGGACTCATTTCGAACATCATCTGTAAATAGTAGGTAAGCTCAATTTGACTTTTAGTGGTGTACGTGTTGTAACATCTTGTACCTTCCCCTCCCCCCATTTGCCTTCTGTTGACATTGTACGTGTAACTACATGCCTCCTTCGCCATTTGCCTCGAGTTGCGATTGTGCATGTCGGTCCGTGTCCTCCTGGTAGCAATCTCAGGGGGCGCAATGATATGCGGTTTTGTGTGCGGAAGCTTGCCATCTCTTGGGGGTTGGGGGTGTACGTATTTGTAGACACTGCTAGGATATCGCCGAATCATACTACAATGTAGGAACATTTTTCCAGCTCCCACTGTTGTCTAGGATTACTACTGTAGGAGTTAAGAGTCCTGCCCAATGCTGGTCATGTTCCATATTTGATTTCACGCCATTGTCAATTGGAGCTACGTAGAGACCCCGGATTTGCTGTATTATTGTTGTTATGATAAGACCTTTCAAACGACATATTCTTCGATCCCCTTGCTATTTGAAAAAATTGAGTCGACCCCAGCTTACCCCCTTGTGGGGGCCCTGGGTAGGGAATGGTTGGCCTCAAAACGTTTCACCCTGAACATCATGGAATACGTGTTTCGCCATTTCTTCGTATTTACAGCCGTTCTCACAATACGCAGGGTGGGGTGAGACTTTATGGACACCCTGTATAACATGGAGGATGAATTTTGTAACTCCCAGATGAAGAATGTTACTGCGCCACTGAACGTACCACACCTATGCACCATCCAAGTTCACAAGTTCAGCCACCCGAAAAAATATCCTGTGTAGGCCAGTGCATTAATATTAACTGCTCCTTCTACAAGAAGGACGTTGGGTAATAAAAGCACGTGTTTACACACTCCACGATGTTTTCGAATGTGAGCGTCTTGGGCGGCAACCGTTTTTTCGTCAACTGTTGATAACGCTTGACATGGAGACAGAGGGTGATTCAGTTTGCATGTCAGATAAGCCAAAGCTCGTGCAAAACATTCTTATCTTCGGGTCATAAGTTTACTTGAATGGTTCAAAAAGGTCAACGAGTTGCTTATCAATTTCTCTAAAAAAATCTAGGAAAGACCATTTTTATATTTAATTTATTTGAAGATAACCTTGATTCAGAGTCTTGGCGATCTAGTCGGTAATGCATCTAACTGTCACTCGGGAAACCCAGGTTCGATTCTCGGCGTGGATTATCTGGGATTTTCTCCGGAATTGTCCCTGTATAAAATCGGCTGCGGTGTTCATCCAGCCTCAAATAAATGGGTACCTGGGGGTAAGGGAGGTGATAATCATATGACCTACAACAATGGCCTAGATCGAAAATCTGTGGGGTCCTACCTCCACATGTCCCCTATATGTGCCTTGACACACACACATACTGATACAAACAAAGCGTGTGTATGTGTGTGTGAGAGAGATAAAAACATGCCGCCGAGGCATGTGTGGATCGGGCCCCACACTTTCACAATCTCGTGATGTCATCACATGCTGATGTTTACCTCTCAGGGTTCCCCCTCTCCCCCACCAGGTCCATTTATTATAGAGATTGGGTGAATCCCAGGACCATTCCATGCAGGTACAGTGCAACCTCAAAGAACCTGCCCGTGTGGCAGTCAGAAGTCTTACCAACTTTTTCTCTTTTTAATTCAGTTGTTTTACTCACTTTTCCGCTATATTTAATTTGTGTTTCTCTTAATATTTACATTTCAAAGTTCGTATTTTAACTCTCCAATTTTCCACTTTTGGCTAATTTGGGAAGATGGGGATGAGTGATTATATGATCGAAGATGGGGATGAGTGATGATATGATGAAATTGATGAATGGACACTCACAAACAACCGCGCCCAGGCCGGGATTCGAACCCTGGAAACTGGCGCCGTAGCGGGCTGAGCTTACCATTCCATTGGGAGTTTGGGCAGATTAATGGATGCTCTATCGGTATTGGTCGATAGAAGGATATACTGGTAGGGGTAGGTACAATTGCCGATAATTTCACCGATCTAAAAATAGAACTGAGTGTAAAATTCCACCTTTTGCTATTATTTTTATCAATAACTGTATCCTGTGAATGAAGTATTTAGGTTCTCAGGCAGCCTGTCAGTATCGTAGCAGAAATTCAAACTGCCGGCTACCGTTGCCCTATGACGCCAGGGGTCTCGGACTCGAATCCCGGCCCGGGCATGGATGTTTGTGAGTGTCCATTCATCAATTTCATCATATCATCACTCATGCCCATCTTCGCAAATTAGCAAAAAGTGACACAAAAAAGCGAAGTAAAATAAAGCAATCAATGAATCAATCAGAAATTCAAACAAGTCCATGCTTAATAAAAGGCAGCCTAATATTTCAATCTGGGCCTTGTTTTGAGAGGAATGCTTAACCTACTAATAATAATTAACAACAAGAAAAAGCAGATGTGAAGACTTTCACTAAAATTTTCCGCCTTTCATGACTACATTCACACTTAGCATGTCATATTACGTTTATTAATGTACCCCCGAAGGTAAAAAAGAATATTCCACGCGGAATGCAAAGTATTCCTGCGTTTGAGAATGTTCAGCTATCGGGAGAGGGGCCCGGGGCACTGTCTCGCCTCTTTATGGCAGCTTTTCTAGACCTTTCATTCTCTTTTGACTCTCCGCGTGGCTTAGAAAGTTTCGTTACATAAGGAAAGTGCTTCGGGTGACGCAATGCGCTTGCGCTCCAAGACATTGACCTTGTTTGCATCGACACAGGGGAGTAGTGCATATTGGGCGTTTCAACGCAATACTTGGTACGAGTGTTTTTGTAGCCTCTTTTTTATCAATTGAAAATCAGTTTTTGACATATAATGACAATTTTTTTGTCATGTTTTGTCGATGTTTTAGTGCTTAGCGATGTTTTAGCAAAATTTTCTATTTTTCTCTTTTTTTTGTACTCATACTTGGTACGAACGCCACGATCTTACGTGATATAACTTAACCTATTTATATTTTTTTTATGTATAGGTGTACATGATGAATCCCTAAACAGATTTTTCCTAAGTTTTACGGTTTCCAAGATAATCCCACTTCCGGTCGCCATTTTGGATTTCCGAGAATAGGTTCTATTCATACTTTTTCTCACGTATAGATGTATATGATGAATCCGCAAACAGATTTTTTCTAAGTCTTGCTGTTTCCAAGATAACCCCACTTCCGGTCGCCATTTTGGATTTCCGAGAATAGGTTCTATTCATATTTTACTTACATATAGGCGTACATGACGAATCTGCAAACAGATTTTTCCTAAGTCTTACTGTTTCCAAGATAACTAGTAGTGTAGTGTCCCCGGTTCACAGCCCGAAAATGGCGCTCGGTGGCGCTCGCAGTGTTACCAACTCCTCACTTGAAAAAATCACCAAGGTTTTTGGTCTAACCTAACCTAAAACAGCAAGGAGCTGGCAATCTTGCTTGAGAGTTCACAAACCGGAAGTGGGGCTCGGTGGGGCTTGGTGGAGCTCGCCACACACACACACACTCACTTTCTCTCCACGTTCTGCGCCTTATTTATTGCGCTGACGATGTTTTACAGCGTAGAAAACAACACCAAAACATCAAAAACTCATTTTGATTATTTGGAACTCGCCAAAACCTCAAAAACTTATTTTTATTAATTGAGGTTCACCAAAACCTCAAAAACTCCCACTTTCTCTCCATGTTCAGCGCTTTTATTTATTGCGCTGACACAGCGTGATGAGTAAATAATGCACTTTCTCATCCTTGAAGGATGAACGCACTGTATTGTAATTTTCCAAGTCCTGGTCAAATGTTTATATATTGTGACCTTTGTAAACCTCTCGGAACGATGTGATCTCTCTGCCACACACACACGCCTCTCATTATTTCTGTATTGTGATGTGTTTATTTTGGTATGGGAGGACAGAGGACACCGAGACTCGGCCGACACACTAAACCCAACCTCTCTACGCGTATTCTACGTCACCAAAAAAAAGGTTAAAGGTTCCAAATAACAATAGTTAAGAGTTTCGCCAATCTAGTAAAGTGGATTGGTTGAAATCTCCAAGGCGTATTTTTGCATTTTTTTTTCAAATATGAACACGTTAAAACTGAACTGTCTTGGATTTTTGAGTTTTGTATTCCCCCTGAGAAAATTCTATATAAAATAACATACCTGAAAATTATATTTGCAGTAGATTGATTTTTTTTGAGTTTTGTAATCACCTCAAGAAATTCTATATAAAATAACATACCTGAAAATTGTATTCACAGTAGATTGAATTCTTGAGTTTTTTGTATTCGCACACAAGAAATTATATATAAATAACATACCCGAAATTCTATTTACAGTAGATTGAATTTTTGAGTTTTGTAATCACTCTAAGAAATTCTATATAAAATAACATACCTGAAAATTGTATCGCTAGACATTTTTTGATTTCTGTGATTTTTTGGAGAAAGCATAATGGCATCCACCACCAGTTTCAATCGAAAAAATGATAAAACTGAATGTGTTACTTGCGAAAAATTAATATCTAAAACTAATATTAGCAAGCACAGTTCAAGATGTAGCGAAACAGATTCGAGAATTAATCGTTTGTTACCTTCTAAGTCTTGTGCTCGATGTGGAAAGATGATCAGCATTGCAAATTTAAGTAAACACCTCAAAATTTGCAAACTATCGATCGAACGAGGAACATTGAAAAGGAAAATCGATAATGCAGATACGGAAGCTTCCACTTCCAAGCAAATTAAATTATCTAATGAACGCAAACCAATTAGATCTGCATTCAACGACCAACTCCAGGATTTTTCAATTAGGTCAGAACCAGGCCGTGACATCCTTAGTTTCTTGGACGAAACGAAAACATCTGTACTAAATATTCTAAAAAATAAACTTGAAAACAACTCTATAAAAGTATATGTTGTTCTGTTTTCTGAATACGAGAAAGTTGATGGCACAACGAGTATTTTTTATCATTGTACAAAAAACCAGACTCTTCATTTGGCGGACGTCGAAAATTTGGACAACTTCTATTATAAAGTTACCAATGAGCTGGTTAAGAAACATGACGATTTCGAGGCTAAAGGGTCGGGATGGTCTCTGTGTGGAAGTCCTCACACGTTAACCGTTTACGTGAACCGATTCTCGCCTCTTCGCGCTTCCAGCTACATTCCTCTTCCACCGAACATTCAACACAAGAGGGCTGTGTTAAATATACAGAACAGCGATAACAAGTGTTTTCTCTGGTGTATATTGGCTGCACTGCATCCTGTTCATTGGTTAAATCATCCAGAACAGGTTTCTCATTACAAGCAATACGAGTCCGAGTTTGAAAGTGTAATGTTTGGCATCGAATACCCGGTGACATTGTCGGATATAACAAAGTTCGAAAATCGTGCGGGAAAACGCATCGCTATTAATGTATATTCCTTCACGTCAGATAAATATCTCGTGCATCCCGTCAGGATAAGCGATATTGACGATGACGATGCTCGTGTGATTAATCTCCTTCTCATTTCAAACGAGGATGTTCATCACTACACGCTAATTCGTTCTCTATCACGTTTGGTCAAAAGTCAAACAACCAAGCATGAACATTGCATCGAAGTTTGCCCGAGATGCCTAACCACGTTTGACGATCGAAAACAACTCAATTATCGAAATTACACCGGACGTCAAATTGCTATCGAGAAACTTGCCGAACATAAAATTTATTGCGGCGACAACAGACCGGCTAGAATGTTGATGCCCGAAACGAACGAAGTCGAAGAATTCAAAATGCACAAGGCATTGTTGGAACATCCTGCAATCATCGTCGCAGATTTCGAGGCGTTCCTCAAACCACTCTCCTACTGCGAACCGGATCCTGAAATTTCCTCCACAACGCCGTACCAGCTTCATCAACCCAATAGTTTCGGCTATGTTGTTGTGCGACGTGATAAAATAAATGAAGCATATATATACCGCGGGCCAAATGTAATCGAACACTTCCTGGAAAAAATGGTGGAGGAGGTTGAGGTAATTGGTAGCGTACTGCTTACATCAAAACCGATGACACCTTTAACTGAAAATGAACTTCAAAATTACAATTCCACTGAGGTGTGTCCGGTATGTGATCAAAGTTTCACTGATGAGAACAAAAAAATATTCCACCACGATCATTTCAGCGGAAACTACATAGGTGGAATTTGCAACACGTGCAATCTTAAAATCCAGAAACCTAAATTCATCCCCATATTCTTTCACAACGGAAGCGGATATGATTTTCACCACCTGGTGAGACATCTTGGCTACGATCCGAAACGTATAGGTGTCTTGGCCGAGAATGAAGAACGCTACATTAGTCTCAGCAAGCAAGTGTCGATTCCGGGAACGAAAAATACAATCGAGATGCGCTTCCTGGATTCGTATAGATTTCTCTCTGCAAGTCTGGATGCTTTAGCGAACAAACTCACCGACGATCAATTTAAAATAACTGGAGCTAGTTTTCCTAACGTAGACATAGAACTCGTTAGACGTAAAGGGATTTATCCTTACGAATACGTTAGTGATGGTTCTAAATTTAACGACGACGCTCTTCCACTTCCAAGAGAATTTTACAGCAGACTCAGAGAGAAAGGAATCGCGGACGAAGAATACCAACATGCGCAACTCATGTGGGAGAAATTAGGATGTAGGACACTCGGAGACTACCACGATGCCTATTTAAAATTGGACGTGACGATACTCGCGGATGTTTTTCAAGCGTTCAGGAAAACGGCAACGAATATTTATAAATTAGATCCAGCGTATTTCTACAGTCTACCGGGATTAGCGTGGTCGGCAATGTTATTCCAGACAAAGGTCAAGCTGGAACTGATATCGGACGTTGACATGTTGCTATTTATCGAAAGAGGGATACGAGGTGGAATGGTGCAATGCGTACAGAGACATGCAAAAGCTAATAACGTACACATGAAAGAAGATTACGATTCAAATCGAGCATCGAATTACATCTTCTACGCCGACGTTAATAATCTCTACGGACATGCCATGGTTCAGAAACTTCCTTACGGGGGATTCGAATGGTTAGATCCCACTTCGATAGACATTATTCATTTCGACGATAGCGAGTGTGGTTTCTTCGCAGAGGTAGATCTCCAATTCTCCGACCACCTGCACGACACGTTTTCGGATTTGCCTCCGACTCCCGAAATCAAATGTCCACCCGACTCGGTTCAAGACAAGCTTTTGTTAACATTGAACCGTAAACAGAGATACGTCGTCCACTACAAGAATCTCCGGTTTTTGATTGGGAAGGGTGTTGAGATAGTGAATGTTAGAAGAATACTAAAGTTTAAACATTCCACGTGGTTAAGACCTTACATAGAAACTAACACACAACATAGAACAGCTGCCACTTCTGATTTAGACAAGGACTTCTTTAAATTAATGAACAATGCGGTGTACGGAAAGACCATGGAGAATGTTAGAAAGCACGTAGACGTGAAATTAATTTCCGATAAGAATAAATGTCGGAAGTGGATAGCCGATCCTAGATTCAAGTCGAGAAAAATTTACAACGAGAATTTGGTACTTTTCAACCTAGATATAAAATTGATGAAATTTAGAAAACCAATTTACGTTGGTGCAACGGTTCTCGACTTGTCGAAACTTTACATGTTCGAATTTCATTACGACGTGATGAAACCCTTCTACAATGATAAGATATCACTTTTGTACACGGACACCGACAGCTTCATTTACAGCATACAAACACCTAACCTATACGAAGACATAAAAAATCCTTCCATGCTCGAGTATTTCGATACTTCTGCGTATCCTCAACCCAACAGATTTGGAATTCCATCTCGTAACAAAAAAGTCCTAGGTAAACTGAAAGATGAATGTAACGGTGATATTATTGTCGAGTTCGCGGGTTTGCGTTCGAAGATGTATGCCATGAGAACAGAGAGTAGCGTCACGAAGAAAGCAAAAGGTGTGGGCAAGAATACGGTGGAGAACAAACTCACTTTCTACGATTACATCGATTGCCTTTACTCACAATCGACGATACTAAGTATAGAACAAAGAATCCAAAGTGTAGACCACGTGATTACAACAAACGAAGTTAGGAAAGTAGCATTAGATCCGCACGACGATAAAAGATGTATTTTGTCTTGTGGAATCCACACGTTGCCTTGGGGACACTATTGTTTAGAAATCAGTAAAAATTGTAGGCAATGCAAATGAAAAAAAACTTTAACTGTCTCACATACACAATAAATAACTAGCAAGAACAATGAATCACTTTGGTTTCCGAAAGCAAACAATGGAGACTGTACACCGCACGGCAGATCATGAATTTCTACCTTCCATGTTATCTAAACTCAACGGCCTGTTGATCAATCAATTTTCGGAACGCTGCTCTTCTTGCTGGAACAGTGACGATTTCGGATTCGCGACGTTCGACGTGACGAGGAAACCCAACGACGGAAAATACAGAAACAAAATCAACGACTTTCTAAACGTTGCAACGTTGTGAGAAACGTTTCTCACAACGTTGCAACGTTTAGAAAGTCGTTGATTTTGTTTCTGTATTTTCCGTCGTTGGGTTTCCTCGTCACGTCGAACGTCGCGAATCCGAAATCGTCACTGTTCCAGCAAGAAGAGCAGCGTTCCGAAAATTGATTGATCAACAGGCCGTTGAGTTTAGATAACATGGAAGGTAGAAATTCATGATCTGCCGTGCGGTGTACAGTCTCCATTGTTTGCTTTCGGAAACCAAAGTGATTCATTGTTCTTGCTAGTTATTTATTGTGTATGTGAGACAGTTAAAGTTTTTTTTCATTTGCATTGCCTACAATTTTTACTGATTTCTAAACAATAGTGTCCCCAAGGCAACGTGTGGATTCCACAAGACAAAATACATCTTTTATCGTCGTGCGGATCTAATGCTACTTTCCTAACTTCGTTTGTTGTAATCACGTGGTCTACACTTTGGATTCTTTGTTCTATACTTAGTATCGTCGATTGTGAGTAAAGGCAATCGATGTAATCGTAGAAAGTGAGTTTGTTCTCCACCGTATTCTTGCCCACACCTTTTGCTTTCTTCGTGACGCTACTCTCTGTTCTCATGGCATACATCTTCGAACGCAAACCCGCGAACTCGACAATAATATCACCGTTACATTCATCTTTCAGTTTACCTAGGACTTTTTTGTTACGAGATGGAATTCCAAATCTGTTGGGTTGAGGATACGCAGAAGTATCGAAATACTCGAGCATGGAAGGATTTTTTATGTCTTCGTATAGGTTAGGTGTTTGTATGCTGTAAATGAAGCTGTCGGTGTCCGTGTACAAAAGTGATATCTTATCATTGTAGAAGGGTTTCATCACGTCGTAATGAAATTCGAACATGTAAAGTTTCGACAAGTCGAGAACCGTTGCACCAACGTAAATTGGTTTTCTAAATTTCATCAATTTTATATCTAGGTTGAAAAGTACCAAATTCTCGTTGTAAATTTTTCTCGACTTGAATCTAGGATCGGCTATCCACTTCCGACATTTATTCTTATCGGAAATTAATTTCACGTCTACGTGCTTTCTAACATTCTCCATGGTCTTTCCGTACACCGCATTGTTCATTAATTTAAAGAAGTCCTTGTCTAAATCAGAAGTGGCAGCTGTTCTATGTTGTGTGTTAGTTTCTATGTAAGGTCTTAACCACGTGGAATGTTTAAACTTTAGTATTCTTCTAACATTCACTATCTCAACACCCTTCCCAATCAAAAACCGGAGATTCTTGTAGTGGACGACGTATCTCTGTTTACGGTTCAATGTTAACAAAAGCTTGTCTTGAACCGAGTCGGGTGGACATTTGATTTCGGGAGTCGGAGGCAAATCCGAAAACGTGTCGTGCAGGTGGTCGGAGAATTGGAGATCTACCTCTGCGAAGAAACCACACTCGCTATCGTCGAAATGAATAATGTCTATCGAAGTGGGATCTAACCATTCGAATCCCCCGTAAGGAAGTTTCTGAACCATGGCATGTCCGTAGAGATTATTAACGTCGGCGTAGAAGATGTAATTCGATGCTCGATTTAAATCGTAATCTTCTTTCATGTGTACGTTATTAGCTTTTGCATGTCTCTGTACGCATTGCACCATTCCACCTCGTATCCCTCTTTCGATAAATAGCAACATGTCAACGTCCGATATCAGTTCCAGCTTGACCTTTGTCTGGAATAACATTGCCGACCACGCTAATCCCGGTAGACTGTAGAAATACGCTGGATCTAATTTATAAATATTCGTTGCCGTTTTCCTGAACGCTTGAAAAACATCCGCGAGTATCGTCACGTCCAATTTTAAATAGGCATCGTGGTAGTCTCCGAGTGTCCTACATCCTAATTTCTCCCACATGAGTTGCGCATGTTGGTATTCTTCGTCCGCGATTCCTTTCTCTCTGAGTCTGCTGTAAAATTCTCTTGGAAGTGGAAGAGCGTCGTCGTTAAATTTAGAACCATCACTAACGTATTCGTAAGGATAAATCCCTTTACGTCTAACGAGTTCTATGTCTACGTTAGGAAAACTAGCTCCAGTTATTTTAAATTGATCGTCGGTGAGTTTGTTCGCTAAAGCATCCAGACTTGCAGAGAGAAATCTATACGAATCCAGGAAGCGCATCTCGATTGTATTTTTCGTTCCCGGAATCGACACTTGCTTGCTGAGACTAATGTAGCGTTCTTCATTCTCGGCCAAGACACCTATACGTTTCGGATCGTAGCCAAGATGTCTCACCAGGTGGTGAAAATCATATCCGCTTCCGTTGTGAAAGAATATGGGGATGAATTTAGGTTTCTGGATTTTAAGATTGCACGTGTTGCAAATTCCACCTATGTAGTTTCCGCTGAAATGATCGTGGTGGAATATTTTTTTGTTCTCATCAGTGAAACTTTGATCACATACCGGACACACCTCAGTGGAATTGTAATTTTGAAGTTCATTTTCAGTTAAAGGTGTCATCGGTTTTGATGTAAGCAGTACGCTACCAATTACCTCAACCTCCTCCACCATTTTTTCCAGGAAGTGTTCGATTACATTTGGCCCGCGGTATATATATGCTTCATTTATTTTATCACGTCGCACAACAACATAGCCGAAACTATTGGGTTGATGAAGCTGGTACGGCGTTGTGGAGGAAATTTCAGGATCCGGTTCGCAGTAGGAGAGTGGTTTGAGGAACGCCTCGAAATCTGCGACGATGATTGCAGGATGTTCCAACAATGCCTTGTGCATTTTGAATTCTTCGACTTCGTTCGTTTCGGGCATCAACATTCTAGCCGGTCTGTTGTCGCCGCAATAAATTTTATGTTCGGCAAGTTTCTCGATAGCAATTTGACGTCCGGTGTAATTTCGATAATTGAGTTGTTTTCGATCGTCAAACGTGGTTAGGCATCTCGGGCAAACTTCGATGCAATGTTCATGCTTGGTTGTTTGACTTTTGACCAAACGTGATAGAGAACGAATTAGCGTGTAGTGATGAACATCCTCGTTTGAAATGAGAAGGAGATTAATCACACGAGCATCGTCATCGTCAATATCGCTTATCCTGACGGGATGCACGAGATATTTATCTGACGTGAAGGAATATACATTAATAGCGATGCGTTTTCCCGCACGATTTTCGAACTTTGTTATATCCGACAATGTCACCGGGTATTCGATGCCAAACATTACACTTTCAAACTCGGACTCGTATTGCTTGTAATGAGAAACCTGTTCTGGATGATTTAACCAATGAACAGGATGCAGTGCAGCCAATATACACCAGAGAAAACACTTGTTATCGCTGTTCTGTATATTTAACACAGCCCTCTTGTGTTGAATGTTCGGTGGAAGAGGAATGTAGCTGGAAGCGCGAAGAGGCGAGAATCGGTTCACGTAAACGGTTAACGTGTGAGGACTTCCACACAGAGACCATCCCGACCCTTTAGCCTCGAAATCGTCATGTTTCTTAACCAGCTCATTGGTAACTTTATAATAGAAGTTGTCCAAATTTTCGACGTCCGCCAAATGAAGAGTCTGGTTTTTTGTACAATGATAAAAAATACTCGTTGTGCCATCAACTTTCTCGTATTCAGAAAACAGAACAACATATACTTTTATAGAGTTGTTTTCAAGTTTATTTTTTAGAATATTTAGTACAGATGTTTTCGTTTCGTCCAAGAAACTAAGGATGTCACGGCCTGGTTCTGACCTAATTGAAAAATCCTGGAGTTGGTCGTTGAATGCAGATCTAATTGGTTTGCGTTCATTAGATAATTTAATTTGCTTGGAAGTGGAAGCTTCCGTATCTGCATTATCGATTTTCCTTTTCAATGTTCCTCGTTCGATCGATAGTTTGCAAATTTTGAGGTGTTTACTTAAATTTGCAATGCTGATCATCTTTCCACATCGAGCACAAGACTTAGAAGGTAACAAACGATTAATTCTCGAATCTGTTTCGCTACATCTTGAACTGTGCTTGCTAATATTAGTTTTAGATATTAATTTTTCGCAAGTAACACATTCAGTTTTATCATTTTTTCGATTGAAACTGGTGGTGGATGCCATTATGCTTTCTCCAAAAAATCACAGAAATCAAAAAATGTCTAGCGATACAATTTTCAGGTATGTTATTTTATATAGAATTTCTTAGAGTGATTACAAAACTCAAAAATTCAATCTACTGTAAATAGAATTTCGGGTATGTTATTTATATATAATTTCTTGTGTGCGAATACAAAAAACTCAAGAATTCAATCTACTGTGAATACAATTTTCAGGTATGTTATTTTATATAGAATTTCTTGAGGTGATTACAAAACTCAAAAAAAATCAATCTACTGCAAATATAATTTTCAGGTATGTTATTTTATATAGAATTTTCTCAGGGGGAATACAAAACTCAAAAATCCAAGACAGTTCAGTTTTAACGTGTTCATATTTGAAAAAAAAATGCAAAAATACGCCTTGGAGATTTCAACCAATCCACTTTACTAGATTGGCGAAACTCTTAACTATTGTTATTTGGAACCTTTAACCTTTTTTTTGGTGACGTAGAATACGCGTAGAGAGGTTGGGTTTAGTGTGTCGGCCGAGTCTCGGTGTCCTCTGTCCTCCCATACCAAAATAAACACATCACAATACAGAAATAATGAGAGGCGTGTGTGTGTGGCAGAGAGATCACATCGTTCCGAGAGGTTTACAAAGGTCACAATATATAAACATTTGACCAGGACTTGGAAAATTACAATACAGTGCGTTCATCCTTCAAGGATGAGAAAGTGCATTATTTACTCATCACGCTGTGTCAGCGCAATAAATAAAAGCGCTGAACATGGAGAGAAAGTGGGAGTTTTTGAGGTTTTGGTGAACCTCAATTAATAAAAATAAGTTTTTGAGGTTTTGGCGAGTTCCAAATAATCAAAATGAGTTTTTGATGTTTTGGTGTTGTTTTCTACGCTGTAAAACATCGTCAGCGCAATAAATAAGGCGCAGAACGTGGAGAGAAAGTGAGTGTGTGTGTGTGTGGCGAGCTCCACCAAGCCCCACCGAGCCCCACTTCCGGTTTGTGAACTCTCAAGCAAGATTGCCAGCTCCTTGCTGTTTTAGGTTAGGTTAGACCAAAAACCTTGGTGATTTTTTCAAGTGAGGAGTTGGTAACACTGCGAGCGCCACCGAGCGCCATTTTCGGGCTGTGAACCGGGGACACTACACTACTAGTTATCTTGGAAACAGTAAGACTTAGGAAAAATCTGTTTGCAGATTCGTCATGTACGCCTATATGTAAGTAAAATATGAATAGAACCTATTCTCGGAAATCCAAAATGGCGACCGGAAGTGGGGTTATCTTGGAAACAGCAAGACTTAGAAAAAATCTGTTTGCGGATTCATCATATACATCTATACGTGAGAAAAAGTATGAATAGAACCTATTCTCGGAAATCCAAAATGGCGACCGGAAGTGGGATTATCTTGGAAACCGTAAAACTTAGGAAAAATCTGTTTAGGGATTCATCATGTACACCTATACATAAAAAAAATATAAATAGGTTAAGTTATATCACGTAAGATCGTGGCGTTCGTACCAAGTATGAGTACAAAAAAAAGAGAAAAATAGAAAATTTTGCTAAAACATCGCTAAGCACTAAAACATCGACAAAACATGACAAAAAAATTGTCATTATATGTCAAAAACTGATTTTCAATTGATAAAAAAGAGGCTACAAAAACACTCGTACCAAGTATTGCGTTGAAACGCCCAATATGCACTACTCAGGGGTCACTTAGAATACATTACTTCTACGTTTAATCATATATTGTAAGTTATTAACACACACACACACACACACACACACACACCCACACACATATGTGTGTGTGTGTTAATAACTTACAATATATGATTAAACTCCACCCTTGGGCCATCATGTTTTACAGAAAATTACTTTTTCCACAATTGTATCATTTTTAAATAATAGGGGTGCCTCCTCAGGTAACGCCAAAACCTTAATTTTGATTATATAAGCGTGGCTATTTGTTTTAAAAAGAGATGTTACAAATCAGCTAACACGAGATGGGAAGAAGAGTTTCGGAAAAGAAAAATAGGTGGCAGCACAAGGTACAGGAAATATAAGTAGTTTGTTGGAAAATAAATGTAAATTTAGTGAGATTAAAAAAAATGTAAAAATTAAAAATATGACAGCAACGTTTAATAGTGGATAATAGAAAAGAAGAACAGGGAAGTGGTTGGTTTTCGTTATTCAAAAGGTTCAAGCCCATGGCCAATTGTTAGACACACATAGAGAAGTAAGTAATCAAGGCAGTGTAAATTTTGCAACTCTAGAAGCACAAGTAATATGACCATTCAAAAATAATGTAAGCCGCGCGTCAGGCTAAGTATGCAGCAGGTTTTATGTATCAATCCGCGCGAGAACTGAGCACAGAATCTTCCGTGCCAGTCTTGCCTAAACCTCCGAGCTACTTACATCGCAGACACTGAGAAAATCCACAGTATTGCCAACCGCACAACACATCAAAACCCGCATGCATGTCAAGTAGAATGTATTTTTGCTTCTCTTTGTCTCCTGAAACATAAAATTTTAAAAGTACTTTCTGTGCATATATTATTTAATAAATGTGTCATTAATATAAGAGCGAAATAACTTCTAAACATGAGAGCATGTGTGTATATTTCGAGCACGCAAAACGAAAAATAAACGGAGATAAAAGTAAACAACAATAGGCCCCTCTTGAATTTAATGACAAATTATTGTTTTTGGTTTAGAAAGAAATACATTTATGAAAAACGTGGTTGCTTCGTCCGCAAATGCATCCGTCCATGTAAGACACACGCAATTCAAGTTATACCACCAAAAAAGCATGATTTGTTATTGGTGATATATACAATCAGGTGCATTGTCTGCTGCTATTACTCTGGTTTCAATTTATGAATCACTTCACTAAACCAGGATTCAAATCTTGGTCTGTCCATTTGTTGCTGATAATCACCCTTTCTTTGCGCGGAACAGTAAATATGCGCCTTCAACAAAGCTTTCATTGCCGCCAGTGGGTGAAACAATAAGCCTCCCCCTTCCCCTCATCGTCGGTTTCTTCAGCCCTGGCGGTGGTTTTGCATGGTGGTATCCTTCCATGTTTTATCCCCCCTTCCCCCACCCACCGAGTTGAAGGACATCTCGTCCAAATAATAAACATGTTTCTTCTCACTGCAATATCTTTTAATACCGCGGAGATTCTTTTGTCGTCAAACAACAAACAATCGTTTCCTCTTGCTAAACTCAAACCGCAAATCATTCAAGACCCGTGATACAATTCGTGCGCACATTCACCTCACGCCCTGTTTTACTTTGATCTTGTTGCCGCAAGGAGGATTATGCATTTAAAACAACTTGCTTGACTTTGAAGAGCATTTCCCTTCGGATGAAGCCCAAAATAACATTCGGGTAAAACCGCGCGCTGAACAGGAGATTCAGCCATTCTCGCCGCTCTACAATAAACATAGGGTTAAAATAGTGGGATGTGCAACACTGGTATCACCGATTCCACGCGTTCTGCAACGCATTCAGTCTCGCTCTAAAGTTTCAGTGTCTCTTCAACGCAATACACATTGCAGTTGGCGAATCTGCGGTTCTAAGTTCGTCTGCACAGTGATTGCAACCAATTAAGTCCATACCTGCTAATGGATGTATTATTTTGTCTGTATATTACAAATTAAATAACGGTTTTCTTGCAAGTATGCAGTTGTGTCGGAATAGAACCCGTCTCAGTGGAACTATATTCTTGCGCGCACGTTTGGATCTACATATGCGAAAACCTGCTGCAAGGTTGACTTGACGCTTGGCTTAGCTACAAATTGAAGATAAGGGATCACTGTTATTATGGTATCACTATGTAGCCATTAAATAAATGCATACTTACAACAAGGCTATTTTTTCTTATGTTCAAGATTTCTATTTAGAGTTCAAAGTAGGGGGGGAGTAGGCGCCAAAAATCCATTAGCCTCTACGATATCGGGGCGAGCTTACCCAAAATTATTTTGCGACGCTGCTGCATGTGATTATTTTCCCTAATTGCAAGGTTTCTTCACATGAGGAACTCGCCGGTCCCAACTGGTTGTCCCAGTGTGGCGCAATGTCCTGATGGCATAAGCCAATTCATTAACCAAGGGCAAACCAAGAAATTTCACGCAGTTTTCTGTGCTTCAAAGGTCAAATTAGACTTTCTTCTGGAGAAATGCATGCGATGTATTTGTTTCTTTATTCACATTCAGGAGGAAACGCCTGCAACGGAGCTTTTCACACATTGCCAAGGTCTTGGCCACACGGATGCCATGACGTCATCAGGTTTTCCCTGCCTCTAACTGCAATGGCTTTGCTCTTTTGAGTAACAAAGGAAAAGAACGGGATTTAAATATTACTGAAAGCATAACTTGGTAAAGGCTACGTTTGAATCTTGTTCTTTGTACGTACTCACCATGTATTTTCCATGGGAAGTAGCTCCATCGTTCGGGGAATTTGGCGATTTGGAATTGACTCTCTGTTGTATTTAGAGATACAACGATATATCGTCAACATTAATTAATAATGTCCATTACGTCAACCCGGTGTTAGTTTTTGTGTAGAACACATTTTAATTTTTGCATTCTTCATCTTTAGAAATACTATTATTAGTCATTCTCTATATATCGTGAGAGTTTGGGTTCAAAATGGAACATGCTCAGCCATAGGCGCCTTGGGGGGGAAGAAGCACTCTCTGCCCTCCAAAAAATTTACCTTGCCCCCCAATTGCCCTAACTATTATTATTATTATTATTTTAAGCGTTCGAGACCTCGAGTAGTTCTCACACTGCACGCATGTATTCCGCTTTTTGAGAGAAACAACGCTGCATTGAAAGTGGAATTCAAAAGAGGCTGAATCGTGAGCTTTTCTGGTTCCCCAACTGGAACAACAAGTATAAACAGCTTACACAACACCTGTCGCCAGTTTTTTATGATCTCGTGATATAACGGCCTTGCATGTGTTAGGAAGAATTACACATCTCACAGTTTGGTAGCCATCATGATAACCTCGGCATGTGCAGAAGGAAAATGCCATCAAGAGCATTGTTGGAAAAAATCCACCTGAAATAACTCACGCTGGGAATAGATCCCGGGTCTCCCGCGTGGCAATCATATGTCATACCTTGTGGACCATCAAGGCATACAGTGGTGTGCTTGAACAAAATCCCGCGTGAGGCATGAGAATGAAAGGAAAAATTGGGAAACGTCTTCACATGATAATATTGATTGACTGACTGATTTTTGTTTTAAGTCCACTTTATGCACAGTAAGGCTAATCGGGACTGCACCTACAACTTAAAGTGGGATCCGAACCACTATGCCCTCCGCCGGGAATCGAATCCGGGACCCCTTGCTTACAAGGCGACGTCGTCACATGATAATAATTTTCATAATATTGTTTATATTTCAACACGCAATTCCTAACGTACTGGCGGTACTCAACGGCACCTTTTTATAGGTGAGAATAAAACTAGTAACGTTTTATTTTAACGAAAGAAATGTGTGTGTGTATGCGAGTACATGTGGGTCAAAATCGTGCTTACATCTGATCATAAGAGAGAAGTATGTTGAGGGAGATAGAAAACGGAGATTAGAAGCCCCTCCCCCGACACAGAGAGAGAGATAGAAATGGGGAAGAGAGAAGTAAAGAAACAGGGAAGCGAGAGACAAATATGTAGAAAAAGGGAAGAGATAAAGAAATAGAGATAGATAGAGAAAGAAATAGAGATGCCAGAAAGAGAGATACAAGGAGAATAATAAAACAGTGTGTGTGAGGGACAGAGAGAGAGAGAGAGAGAGAGGGAGGACAGAGAAAGAGAAAGAAAATATAAGTGCAAACAAAAAGAGGCATAATGATAAAAAGGGAGAAGGAAGAAGACATTAAGAAGATCAATATAGAGAAATAATAAAGAAGAAAATAACAGAAAACATAGAAAAAGAAATAGTCAAGAAGGGAAGTAGAAAGCTCGAATGAAGCAACTAATAAAACGGAGAAAAGGTGGAAAGCTAGAAAGAAGATATAAGAAGAGAGAGAGACACAAAACTGAGGGAGGAAGGGGAGGAATGCAATTTTTCCTTACTCCAAGGGCCAGTCGACTTCCCTTTACCCTCCGTGCTGACGCCCTTAATTTCTTATGATGAATAACACAATAACGAACCGGTAACTCTCTTCGCAGGAAAAATGCACTGGACATATGCATATAGAAACTGTGAATTGCACAAATATTCTTCGGAATTGTTGTTTACACATTTCTGGAATAAAAGACTGGCCTTTCGAGAAATTTTTGACATATTAGAACCATTCGCAATTCCCGACTTTCTAGGGCCCCCTAAAATCAGAAAATAATTTCCTTTCTTTTAATTTAGTGGCGAGGTTCAGCCTAGGGCTGTCCTGTCACCTAACGTTTGTCAATATAACGTTACATGTACTGCATATGGAGCAGTAAGCTTCAAGTATAATGATACACGCATACATGAAAGTAATACACAAAATTAAATGGATACACAAATGTGAAATGTGAATATCTATATTGACATCAATTTCGTCTTCTCCTCATCGATGTGATTAGCCTAAAAAGGCAAAAAATACCAAATATAGACCTTTTCGAGACTAGACTGAGGACGTCATTTGCAACTGGAGGCAACTGTCAAGTGTCAAGTCTACTCTCGACTCTTCTGGATGCCCTTCCTACGTAGCAGATGTCGATTCTACGCTCTAATAGGAGATTGCTGTAAAATCATGTGTTACGCTTAAATACGAAGGAGATAAGGCATGCACACATAAACTGAATTCAACTTATCTCAAAGATATACTTTCTGCATTATGAGCCATTCAGATAGCGTTAACGCGGATTAAAGAACCACGCCTGTAACAGTTTCTATAGATTCAAATGTGTTTCCCTACATTTTACCTGTTCCATTTCTAACGATATTGGTGAGAACGTAATATTTTTTTCCTGCAGTGTATCGTTTTAGTACAGAGGCAGTTCAACATTTGGCGCCATTTCTTCAAGATGGCGACAAACCTACAGGTCAGAGAGTGGTCGACTCTTCAAAATCGGATTCTCCAGATGGCCAAAAAATTACATAACTTTCGTCGACTAAAAAGTATCAAGCGATATGTATGTGATCTCCGAAGCCATTAGAGTCATAAATATGAAACTTTTTTCTGTATCTTTGTCTGCTACATTCAACAATCTAAACGAATCGATTCATATCGATATCTCAGGAACTACTAACGGTGGAAGCAGTGGAGAGAATTACCGGCCTAATCCTATCCCAACACATATAAACATCTGCATATGTCCGTGTCTACAATCGATGTAGTCCTATGTCCTCGATATCTTAGAAGTGAAAAGATCTACTGATAAATACATAAACTAAAAACTGAATTTTACACAAAGAAATCCGATTTGTCTGTCCAACAGGTGGACTGGTGCTTGCACGTAGATGGGATACTTAATATTTCGGCCGTCTATCCTTCTGTCTGGAAGTTAAAAGAATCAGGGGTTGCGGGTTCAATTCCCTGCTTAGGCATGGGTGTACCTTGCGAGTGTCCATTCATCAGTATCATCACTAATCCTCATCGTCGCGATTAGTCAAAAGTGGCAGAAAAGCTGTATATACAAAAATAGAAGCCTCGGTAGGGCGTCCGACTTCCACGCGAGAGACCAGGGTTCGATTCCAGGGGTGGTTGATCTAAGGTCGTGATTTCTCAGGCCTTGCCCCGCATAAAGCTTGTCCGAGGCTCACACAACCTCAAACCAATGGGTACCTGGGGGCAACCTTGAGGAGTAAAGGCAGCCGGAGCATGGTGCTAATCACATTACCTCCAAAATGGCCGAGGTCGAGAATGTGTGGGGCCATGCCCCATATCCCCTAAATGTGCCTTCATGGCATGGTGCTATATGCCTCTACCTTACCTGATCTCAACGGATACTGTGCTGGATTTACTTCTAAAAGTGTCATTGCAATAAAGAAACCTAGAAACAACATTAGTTTCTCATTAACACAGCTTCGTTGAAATTTGGATAAAGTCCTATCTGCTTAGGGTGATGGCGGAACAGCAATATCAATGGCAAGTTCCGCCTTCACATAACGCCATGCAGGCAAGTGAGTATTTAAGGATCTACTCGTAAATGTCCCATTTTTATTGCCGATGACTATACTTTCGAAGTTCAGTTTGTAAGTTTTCGCAGCAATTCGAAAGCAAAGACGGAAATTGTATGTGGTACTAATGATGCAATTATACGAGACCTGTCAAAATAATTTAACCCTAGCTTTCCCGAGTGGGAAGCGTCTGGCCCACCACCTCTAATTTTCGTATTTGTCGACTGTCAAAAATTTGTATAAAAAATTAAAAATGAATGCACCAGGGTGTTCACAATATTTCTGCATTACTTTGTTCATAAAAATATAAATGTAACGTAAATAGGAGGCAAAATGCACTTCACGGGCGCCTCTTTAAAAGCGCCTAATTCTTGACACTCACGCTAGTGACAGTGTACAATTGGCTAGTATTTATGGTAATTGTTGTAATTATTATAATCAATAAACAATGGCACCTCTATAAACAAAAAAGCACCAATCAACAATTATTACGGTTTTCGTGAGTTCTGGTGAAAGGTAAAATGTGTGTGATACTCACGCAATAATTGGTTATTATTTTTTATTAATGATGGTAATGTTTGTAATTATTATAATTAATAAATATCTGCACATTGTATAATCAACAAAGCAGGCAGTGATTCAATAACAAAATGGTTTCTTGAGTTTTAGTCAGGGTGTGAAATCACTGCAGATTGATGGGGGGAAGTAGGAGCAGACAGACAGACAGACAGACACACACACACATATACTCTATATATATATATATATATTGTCATTAAATATGTCAATTATTAAATAATCAAATTATATTATAAAATATATAATACAATATATTATATCGACTGTCTTCATTCAAAATGTAATTTATATACTTCATGGTTGCTAACAAAAGGCGATGAGAAATGAAGAAGAAACAAGTCAGTCTAATTTCGGTTTTCTGGGTATTGCTGGATTCAGTGTCCTAAGAGATGAGGCTCTTTGTAGTCCGTTCTTTTTGTGTTATCGATATTATTTCAGTCAAGTATATTCGAATTCCAAACTAATTATTATAGCACCAAGGGTCCCGGGTTCGAATCCTGGTCGGGCTTGGTTGTTTGTGAATGTCCATTCATCAATTTCATCCTTTCATCACTCACCCTCATCTTCGCAAATTAGCCACGAGGCACAAAACGCGAAGTAAAATAAACTAAATTAATCAATCAATCAATCAACCAAACTAATTATTTATGTTCGAAGTTAAAACAAAAACTCTCCCCCTCGGAAGAGTTTGGCGAGGGAAAATTTCAGGACAAGATCGTTGGTTGGAGGAAATTCCCCCCTTTCCCCCCAAGGATTTCGCACCCTGATTTTAGTGATAAAAAAAGTGTGGGCCTGTTACGACCCGCCTTCTCAGGTAAATAAGTTTCTCGCACGGCACGGATAAGCAAGTGTCAAAACAAACAAGGATGTATCTACAATTCCGAGGGGCCGATGCCCCTTCTGGCCCCCTGCCTGGTTATCAATGCAGTTCCTGAATAAAAATGTGAAATGATGACCTTGACAAGGAAACCAAGCATAGCAACGGGCTCATTTACTTCTGGTTGTCAAAATAAATAGGAACTTATGCTCATTTTTCAAGATATACGAGCCTAAATTCAGTTTACAATTTGCTTTTAACGCTTCCTCTTCCTTCTATAATACAGACAATGGCACTTGCGTTCACCTTGACATTCGCAACTTCCTTTCCTTCACATCGAGCACCACTTGACCTCGCACAATATGTTGTACTCACCAGAGAAAATCCCTCTGTTGTGTTGCTGATAGGCTCGTCTCCTTGGCAACCGTCGTTTATCAAACACACTTTGCACCGAACGCCACAGTTGTGGCGACTGTGGAAGTCAGCGTCCTGGGGAAGGCTCCTTGCCACAAGTTCCTTCATGGCTGTTCGCTGCGAGACTGAGATGTTGGCAGCAGACAAGACGAGAGTGCGATCACCTGGTCGCTTGACAGGTTGTTTCGACGAATGACCGCTGCGTGCCGAGAGCGCTAGAAGAAAAATTCCCAGCGTTCTTCCCGATTCATTTGGGTATTTTCTCAGAAGCAGCGATGCATCAGCCCTATCTAATCTCATCTTATTTGCTAAAATCCGCAGGGATTGGGAAAACCTCCGTTTCTAGATTACGAGACAACTTGTATACATGATAACATCTACTTGAAGTTGGTATGCACCCTTCCATATAGTATTGCTAAGTTTTGAAGATACGTGGATTTCATTCAGTTTTCCTTACTCTGTCCCAGCCAGTGGCGTACCCTCATTTTGTAATTTTCCCACGTCTGACGTTCTTTTTCTTTTTTTTATATATAAATACTGAGCCAAATAGGGGATTATAACCACCCCCAACCAACCACCCCTTGGACACGCCACTGGTCCAATATACCTCTGGAGCAAGCGAACGAAAGTCAGTCTCTGCGCAAGTACACCAATGAACACGTAAGAGGGAATGGGAATGCTTTGAGGGAGAAAAGCATGAAGTTACCAGCCTTCACAGCAGGTTGTACTGCCTTGCTCTTCCCACTCGATTTCCCCCCTTTTTCGCCGCTATGCGCGGCCTTACTCAAGAGAAGAGATAGCCGGGACAAAGTTTATTTATTTATTTATTTACGACTTTGTTTACATGGCGAAGTTAAGTAAGGTCAGGTCAGGTATTGTTCGAATTCTTGAACCTCGCATCCATGGGCATCGCCAGAAATTTTTGTACAGAAGGTGAGGCAATGGATAAAACTCGAATAGTAGAAATAATAACTATTATTATGCTTGTGCTTATTATTATAAAATAATTACTATTGCAAACCAATAAATCAAACAAATGTTATTCCAAAGTTAATATTATTATTATTATGATGATTACTGAAATCGCAACGCTTTTAAATCTAGTTCAGCACAATGTATCGTATGACCCTTCACTGCCTTTTAATGTTTTAGATCTTCTACTCACTAACATTTCCACTTGTAACATTAGTTTTAATGAACATCCTTTATCTAAAATTGATAAGTTTCATCCACCGTTCTCATTTTATTTTGAATTGGATAGATCTAAAAAGACAATACAGATACAAGGGAAAATAATATTTATAGATGTCTTAATTTTGCTAGAGGTGATTATGTTTAATATGAATTGTTACATTTAACATATATGGTTGAAATATATAATGATGTATAACAATCTGTTATGGATCTGACTAGAAATGTGTATGCAATATTAAATAAAATATTCCTTCAAAAGTTAAAAGAACAAACAATCAACTGCCTTGGATGACAAGGAAACTAAAGAGAATGATCAATAAAAAGAGAAGGTATCATGATAAATTTAAACTTACAAGTAAGTGTGAATATTACAGTACTTATTCCCAATTAAGGAAAGATGTTAGAAAGAAATATTCTAATGTAAAGGAGCATTACTACTCCTACTTAGAAAACAATGTTAATGGTGACAAGAATGCTTTTCAGTTTCACTTGAATAGAAAGAAGGGAGAAAATACTATCACTGAAATTATTTATGATAATGATGTACTGTTCAATGAATATGATATTGCTAATGAGTAGTGGTGTTTGTGGTGGGATAAACCCGAGAAAGTATGAACTCTCCTCTAGCAGATTTGCTTACACTTAAAACTTGCTCAACATGGCCATATGAGTTTTTTGTTCAAGTGTGGAACCCCTGTTTAATCCAAGATTTTTGTAAAAAAGCCCTCATGGATTCCATGAGAAAGTATGACCCCCCTCAGATTGATGAGGCTACACTTATAAAAGGCACTTTTGTGAGATTGTTGTCCATAAATTTGTTAAAAATATGCCCCTCTTGTGGCCACACTTAAAACTAGGCCACACACACACACACACACACACACACATATTTATTTCTGGTTTAAGTTCAATTGGATACCAGCTTCAATTTGTTTATCTAATATTTAAACAATGCAATTCTTCTAGAATTGCTCCGTGACTCTCTCATTTCTTACGTCATAAACATATGATTTTTCTCCTATGAGAATGACACTACAAATGGTGTCATCGGGTAATGGCTCATGGAATTCACAGATAATTTTAATGTTTGTCCTGTCATTCACTACAACTTGTTTCCTTTTCGAAGTGTTGATTACAAACATGGGTCTCTGTGTTTTGAATTCATCTGGAGTGTAGTACATGTCAGTATTGCCAGTAGTGACACGCTTGAAAGCCGAAAAAGCCTCATATAATTTGAGGAAATCATCCTTGGACATATCTAAATTGTAATTTTCTCTAGGAAATACCTCATTTCTGCCATTTTTAAGATATATGTTCTTGATGTTGCAGCTATCAAATTTACTTGAATTTTTTTCCTGATTGTTGTGTCTCCCAGTCTGAAACAATACCACTACAAAATCAGGCATGTCGTATTGTATGCTGGAGAATGAATTTGTAGCATCAAACTCATAATATGTACCAGCGGCAGGCTTCTGTACGCATTGATATGTGTAAAATTGCAGAGGAATGTGTGGATTTTTTAGGATATCAGCTTTGTATTTAAGAGCATAACTGGCATCATATTCAACAACCGGGATTCTTAGCTCCATAGTCTGAATAATGCATTTGCCCTCATCAGGTAGGGTATTGGGCAGAGCTTCTCCTGTAGGGTTTATTGCACTGTACCTCATCAAAGCATTGTTATCATTTGCAGCTCTTCTAAATGTGATTCTTAAACCACCCTTCCACATAATATCTTTGTAATCCGAGAAGAATCCTGGCAACAGGCGCATAGGGAACAGCACTGTGTGGTTTTTAGATAATATTTTATCACCAGCCTCAAATCCACCTATTTTGTAGTAAGAAGCTTCGGTTTTGGATAATTTTAATGTGGCCAAAGCCGTGGAGGTAATGCCGGGATAATCCACTCTGTTTATAACAACACCATGCTTTCTGATCTCAATTTCAGAGAACAGATGCGGCACAAAATTGTCCACCAATCTTATATTTGAATTTGCCGGATAATCTGTTCCATCGAGCTTTACAACATCAAATTTGATGTATAAATCTGCTCTGTGGGGGTGTATAAATCCATCCCCTACATCAAGATCAACCTCGATCTCTGTGTTGGGTTGATTTAAATTTGCAAATGTCCTCCTGTTTGGAGGGAATGACTGTAGCTCATAACTCTCAATATTTTCCATTGTATGTATTTTTATTTAAATGTTAATCTCTATGATTGCAGTTGTTGTGGCTCCAGCAAAATCAACTAATTCTTCTTTTTCATTAGTGACCATCAATTCAATATAATCTATTCTATTATGACACACAGGAAAATATAATGTTGGGGATGGATTGTAGATGATCGGCTCCATGAATTCGGAATTAGGCTTGAATGTTGCAATGATGCCGGTTTGTTTGTGAGTGCCTATGCCATTTGATTTGGTGATCATACCCTCGGCCACATTACAGTGAATATTCAGAGTCTCTATGGCTAAGAATTTAGGTATATTCATAGCAGTGTGTTTGATGGCCGGTTCAAGTTTTGTGTTGTTCTCAAATCCCAACAGCTCTCCTATAGTACCCAGATCCACTGTCTCCGTGGCAGATACAATCTCTACTCTGTGAGTGACAGAATTTTGACTTAACACTATACCTCTGGGTAATTGAGCATTTAGAGTGGACAGATTATATTGCCCTGGAGTGATGACAATTTTTTGATCCCCTACTGCAATTGTGTTGTTGTGGTGCGTAATATTTGGGATCAGGTACATGCCGTAAAATGCTCTGAGAGCTATTGTTTTGGGATACACTATGTCATCATGCAATTTGAGTTTCAATATTGAATTTTGGCTGGTGAGATGGAATACCCCCATGATGTTTCAGATACCACAAGGCCTTTTGAAAATTTTCAATTGATGGTTTATTTATTTGAGACATATATCTGAGAACAGATAAACACAAATGTCCACAATTAACATCTTTGAAGTTTTGAACACGGGCATTATTGTAATAAAGATTAGCTGATTTTAAATATTTTATTAAATTTTCAGGTGGAACACCTCCAAATGAATCAAACACAAATGCATCATCGTTTAAATATTTAAGATAACAGATCCAGTGAGTGCCCTGATTTTTGTACTCATCCAAATTAACAATGCCACACTCTTTGTTGAGTGGTTGTTCCGGTAAAGAATCAGACATGTACACACCCCTAAAATGTTTGATGCCCAATGGCTTGATTAAAGCTTCAATATCTTGGTTTGTAAGCGGCTCTTGTTTTTTTTAAACTTATTCATGGCTCTCTTAACACCTTTGCCTTTTTTCTCCATTGCCAGGTTATGGCGCTTCTGCTCATCTAATTCTGCCCTATTTTTCTTGGCATCTATTACTGTTTTTGCTATGGCAGCTGATCCCCCAGCCAAGCTCCCAACAGCCCCGAGAGCTGCTAAGATGGCCGGGATAGTAAATATAAATCCCCCCACATGTGATTTTTTCCTGGATTGCTGTAATTTTTTTAATTGGGGGGTACTAAGCAACAATTTCATACCATGTCCCTTTGCAAGACAAGAGCTTTTTTTCTTGCGCTGCTTTTTGGTCAAAAGACTGTCAATAGTTTTAAGAGATTTGAGACCTGCATAAGGTATTTGATACATAACACCCTTGGCCTTCATTGTAGGTTTATTATATACATCTTCACAGCCCCCACCCCAGTTTTTGTTTGGTGCTCATAGCTATGGTGGTTCCCAATGCCGCTATTTTGTCACTCAAAGAAGCATCTTTGCTTACAAATCTACCAAATGCAGCCTCTTCTAATTTCTTGTCTGCAACATGTCTCTTGTCAAGATCAGAATGTGTGTTGTATGCTATGTCATGGTCTCTACAAGCAGCATCTAGGGGATTTACACCAGGATCCCCTCTGTTTAATCTATGATCCAATTTTGTGCCTGGACCACAATACTGATATCCTGGAATGTGTAGTTCAAATGGCAGCTTGTTTATAATGTCATTAACCAGGCCCCGACCCTCAGAAATATTCCAAAATTTAGGTGGTAGAGTATTAATAATTTTTATGAGATATCCAATCCCCTTAGTGTCATTCACTATAAAATTAGACAATTTAGTGCTTATCATGTCCATAATTCCAACCTTTTCATTGTAAAAATTGTGGTTCCCTGCATTTTCCTCCCCGGCTATCACCAGCAACCTATCTACAAGTTTCCTGACATCATCAACCCACACAAATTCTTTAGGCAGGGTGTTGTATTGTTTGATTCCACTGCCAGTCTTCATTTGTGACCATATGGGCTTGATTAAATTATTGTATTTTGCTCCACTGCTTGACTTGACTCTTTTTTGTGTGGGATCATTGTTCTGGTATAGAGCATCTGATTTTATTAATATTTCTTTGTAATAATCATAATCTTGATCTGTATAGCTGCCAGGCCTTTTCCTAGTCATCAGTTCCCACAACCCAGGTGTTCCGGGGTACTTAACAAAAGCACCTTTTTCTCCGAGACGAGATTCTGAATAAACAATCAGATCATCTCCCATAAAAGTTACTCTGAAATTACCAATTCTATGTATGATACTACCATCAAGCTCTGTGTCAGCATATAAGCCAAACACCTCATCTTTGTTGTCTTTAGGTGTGGTTAAATATTTTTGAGCAAGAAGACCCAATTCAATAGGATCTTGACTAGCTTCAATTCTTCTAGGAGCAACAGGACTAGGTGTATGAATACTGGAAAGTGGGGTGAATGGATAATCTAATATGTTCCTTGCAGCTACAGGTACAAGCTCTGTGATCAAATCTTGATTTTGCTCTGTAACAGTTTTGATATTCTTACCTAAATTATTAATAGCATCAATTACAGGCTGTTCTGTTTGTTTGTGTTTTTCATAAATTCCACGGTTCTCTGATTTCCATCCCTTAAATCTTTTTACAAGATAATCTCTTAACTTAAGATCATCAATGATTGGTCGTTTCATGGTTATTTATTTATGTCTCAACGTCTAGAAAATCGTTGATTTTATTTCTGTATTTGCCAGTATTAGGTGTTCTTGTCATATCAATTGTGACAAACCCATAACTGTCCTGGTTCCAGCACCTGCTGCAAAACTTGGAAAAATCATTGTAGCTCAAATCCCCACCTACATATTCATCATGTATGTGTTTGAGGTTGGTATGATCTTGATGAAACACACATATAAAATTGCTGTTGTCTCGGATCAGCTGCTTCGGAATTTTAGAAAAAGTCTGTGCCAGGTAGAAGCAATCAATGTTTTTGTGTCGGCCCTGTGTAAAGAAATTTCTAACCTTGTTTTGATTATCCAGTATAATGTCATCAAACACAACAACAGAATTATCGAGACATTCATGAAGTGGCTTAACATCTGGTTCAAAAGTGGCTATATCCAGTCCATCATATAGCTTCATCAACTGCTGATATTTTAATTGTTCCAAGCTCTTAGAGAAGACATACAAGTGCCTGTTTTTCCAGTCTAACCAGTTGGGTGCCAATAAAAAATTATCAACCATTAGTGTAGTTTTACCACAAGCAGATGGCCCAACAATAAGACACCTAATATTATCAGGCAGCAACTTGCCATTTCTCTTATTCTGCTGTTCAGGTTCTGGCAGCCTTTTTATAACATCCCAGGTGCTCATATTATTATTTTGTCTGGATCGATCCAGCTGTGTTCCGGAAGTCCTAGCCATTTGACAAATAACTTGTTGCCTTTTCTGCGGATGATTTTTTCTATGAGATATGTGTCAGGCTGTTTAGTTTTGCTGAGCTCTTGTTCATAGAACCTGCCTTTGAGAATTTCTCCTCGGTGATCTTTTATTATATATGTGTTAAGGGTCCCGGGTTTAACTTGAACCACTGTAAATAATTCGGTGCTCCAGTTTCTAGTAAAGCCTCTTTTGAATAAGTGCTTATATTTGCTGATTCTTACTTGATCACCCACCCTGTATTTGGCCCTTCTTGTTGTTGGCTGGTATCTAGGATAATAAACAGTCCTGATCAATTTTTGCTCATCAGATGAAGTTACTTCAGAGGGTTTCATGTTGATTGTGGAATGGACCGAGTTGTTATATTTATGTAGAAGTTCTGGAAGAATATTAATCCATTTATAATTACCTTGCAGGGTAAATTGTTTATACATAAGATTTTTTAAGGTTCTGTTGAATCTCTCTACAATCGAGGCCTTGAGATCACTGTAACTCGAGTAATGTTTTATTGCCTGGCTTTTAATAAATTGTTGAAACACTGAATTATAAAATTCTTTGCCATTATCTGTTTGCAAATAGCGCGGGGATCTTCCTGAATGATTGATGATTGTCCTGATGGCTTCTGTAACACATGCCCCAGTCTTGGATTTGAGTGGCACAGCCCAGGCAAATTTTGAAAATGTGTCTATGACAGTGAGTAGATACTTGTAGCCCTTGTTGATTTTGTCTAAGTTTTTCAACTGTCCACTTGCCATTTCAATCAAGTCGCTCTGCCATAAATCATCTATGCCTTTTGTGACTACTGGGAGTCTCTTAAAATTATGTCTGGCTTGTCTGTGTAATTCATCAACAATAATTTGTCTAGACATAATATGTAAACAAGAATATTGCAACTATGGGGTGTTCAGCAGCTGATACTACAGGATTTTCTAAATATAATTTGTCCCCTATTTGTATTTTAAATTCCAGAGAGCCATCATCTTCAGTATAGGCTGTTTCTAATGTATTGGGGTCTGTAAAATCCTCTAATTCTACACTGGTGATTTTTGGTTTGTTGTCAGCATTTGTTATTGATAAGGTGGGGTAGTGGTGTGCCTGTGGTTGAAGCCAATATTTGATCTTGATTGGTCTCAGTGTGCCCCCAACAAAAAACTGGTAATAAAATTGTGCAGGGGACAGCATATATATTTTGCCACCTGGTGTAAATGGTGAATCATATTCTTTGTTGGGGATGCTGTACAATTCAAGAATTACTGTATGTTTTGGATTCTCGATTATGCCCGTTATTTCTTTTTCTGCTGTAAGCAATCTGCTTGTTACAGATTCAAGGTGCTCATTGATGGTCCTAACAACATCATCATGGCCTGGCTTGATCTTTATGTCCACAACAAGTTTCTTGTATTGTTGCACAATCTCTTGAAGCTGGGTGGCAAAAACAGACAGAGCATTTGCTTGATTGGATTCCATGGTTCCTAGCTGTTGCTTGATATTAGCTACAATTTGTTGGAAATTTTCAACAACTGCCAATTTTGAATTTTGAGCAGTAAGATCATGGACCTGTCTTCTGATATCCTCAAACAAGGCATGCAGTTCATTAATATGTTGATTGGTTGGAAGAGTGGCCACTGTCTGTGTGAGTTGTTTGATCTCTGCTTGGATATTCTTGATATCTTCTGATTTCAATATCCTATTCACTGCCCTCTTAATATTTTTAAGTTCCTGTGATGTGGGAAGATTTGATACTGTATTCTGCAAAGATTCAAGTGCCAATTTCACATTGTTTAATTCAGAAGCATCAGCCACATTTTGCATAGCATTTTGGAGCAGGGCTATATCTGCCTGAGAGGGTGTTGATTGTTGTAAAATTTCAAGTTTTGTTTGGATATCATCTATCAAGTGATGAAAATGAGATAGCTCAGATTCGGTGTTGAGGTTTTCAAGCTTTGTGATTTGTTGCTGGACACTGACAAGAGTGTCTACAATACCGGGCAATCGGGATTCTAGTACATTTGCCAAATCACTTTGCACTGCTGATATTGTACCTTCAAGATGGGTTATGGAACTTTGAATTTTTCCAAAATCTTCATATGTTTCAAGTTGCAGCTTGATGTTTGCAACACTCCGAGTTATTGCATTCAAAGCATCAGAAGATGGCAAGTTGTTCATAAAATTTTCAAGTGTCTCAATTTTTTCTTTAACCTCGGCTATGGCATTGTGCAGAGGATCCAGATTAGGTATCTGGAGTGACTGAATCTGTTCCTTTAGAGTGGAAATCACTAGATCAAAATCTTCTTGTGATTTTATGCTTTTGACAATTGTTTGGAGCTGTGACTGGACATTATTTATCTGCTCTTCCAATTGCTGTTTCAATTGCTCAGAGTTGGTGGCCTGGCTCTTAAATTTGGCTTGAAGAGCTGCTACAGCTTCTTCCAAACTTTGAAAATTATCCAATGTGGCCAAATCAGTATATTTCTGAAGCAGCAATTTGAGTTCGGAATCAATTTTAAGAAGAGGGTCCATGCATTGTGATTGTAAATTTGTAATTTCTAATTGAAGACTGGCATTGAGTGTGGTTTGTAAAGCTTGTAAATCACTTCTTAATTTCTTGACTCTGACATCAAGCATCAGAATCTCATCACTGTGATCTTCATGTCTTGTATGGCCAAATATATCATTAGGCATTTTTGTTTTATTGGTTATTTATTATTGAATATCTGATTCTTAATTCTATAAAAAAAGGTATAAGCTTGTCATATGACCCAGGGACCTCAATATATAAGCAGTCACCAGCAGAAACAGTATATACAGTGCCAGAAATCATGTTTGAGTGCTTAATTCTATAAATATTTCTCCCTACTGAAATCTTGACATTACCCTCAGGGGTTGTAATAAATTGCAATTGCCCACCTATAGGTAATTGGTAATGATTTAAATTATTGTTAAATATGTACAATATTTTGCCTGTTTCATCATCAACATCTGTAAGTATGCTGTTCAGATGAATAATTAACAAGCCACTCAGTTTAGACAGCATATCAGGAGAGGGTTGTGGTGTCGGCAGCTCCATAATAGCCTGTTTTTTGAACCCAAATAAGTTCATAGGCATGTTTATTTATTTCAAATCATGCTCTGTAATTGGGCATTGTTTGCCATTTTTCAAATCACAATGCCCCCAAGGTAAAGTATGTATGCCACATGATAAAATGCATCTCTTATCATCATGTGGGTCCAGGGCCACTTTTCTTACAATATTTGAAGTCAGCAAGTGATCCTCACTCTGAATTCTATTTTCTGATGTTCTGATTGAACTCTGGGATTTGATGCAATTTTTATAATCTTCAAATTGGAGATCTTTGTCAACAGTAACTCTGCCAATGCCCTTGGCCTTTTTGGCAACAGCGCCACTACATGTTTCAAAACTGTACATCTTGGCACTTAACCCAGCAAATGCCACAATAACATCACCACATGTCTCATCTTTTAACTTGCCAGGCACCTTTTTGTTGTGGGGTTGAATTCTTGTATGTTCACTGGTATCAAAGTATTGAAACAATTCAGGCTGTGCCATATCTTGATAAACATCTTCTGTTTGAATATCAAGAACAAAACTATCCGTGTCCATGTACATCAGTTTTACACGATCACCATAAAAAGGTTTCAGCACGTCATAATACAATGTTAACATATGTAATTTGGACGATTCCAATATCGCAGCCCCTACATAAATAGGTTTATCAAATTTGATCTTTGTTTTCTTCATGTTGAAAAGTGCCATGTGCTCATCATAAATTCTTCTGTAATTGAAGTTGGGCTTTGCAACCAATTTTTTGCTCAGGCTGGGGTCAGTAATTATTTTAACATCGGTATGTTTTCTGACATTTTCAATAGTTTTGCCATACACTGAATTCACCATCAATTTAAACAAGCCCTTATCAAATTGGCTCTTTGCAGATGTTCGAAGCTCCGTGTTTGTATCAATGTATGGTTTCAACCATCTTGAGTGCCTGAACCTCAAGACTTTGCCAACTTTGGTCACTTGAACACCATGTTTCATCAGGAACTGGAGGTTTTTGTAATATATGACATAATCCTGTTTCGGCTCCAGGGTCATCATGAGCTTCTTCTGTTTAGAGCCAGGTGAGCACTGAACCTCGGGAATTGGGGGCAGATCAGAAAATTTGTTGTGTACATTATCAGGAAATGTCAGATCAACCTCTAAGAAGAGGCCACAGTTACTGTCATCAAAATCCTTAAGATCCTCAATATTGAAATTTTCAACCCATTCAAGCCCTGCATATGGCAGTTTTTGCATCATAGCGTGACCATAGAGGTTGTTTGCATCTACATACAGTATATAATTTGATGGCCGTGCTGGATCATAATCAGGCATATGCTTGTTATTTGCTCTGGCATATCTCTGGGAACATTGCACCATCCCTCCTCTTATACATTTCTCCATAAACAGATACATATCTTGATCGTGGATCAGATCCAATTGCTTTTTGGTGTTGAAAAACGTTGCGGCCCATGCTAGGCCCGGGGCACTGTAAAAATACACTGGGTCCAGTCCATAATTTTGCATGGAAGATTTTCTGAATGCCTGCAATATATCAGCTAAGAGGGTGACATCAAGTTTCAAATAAGCCATGTGATAATCACCAAATGTCTTGCATTTTAAATTGTTCCACATCAACTGGGCATGGTGATAATCTTCATCAGTGATTCCAGATCCTCTGATTCTGCTGTAAAACTCTTCTTGTGGTGGCAGGGAACACTCATCAAATTTAGAAAAATCTGTAACATAGTCATATGGATATACACCCTTCCGCCTAATTAATTTCAGGTCCTGATTTGGAAACAATGCACGTGTGATTTTTAATTTATCATCAGGTAATTGAGTGGCCAGTGTATCCAGGCTAGCAGATAAAAATCTGTAAGAATCAAGAAATCTTATGTGAATAGGAACACCATCAACTTTAATTATCTTGCTAATAGATATATATTTTTCATCATTTTCAGCTAAAATATTTAAATTCTGCTTGTCAAACCCCTCGTACCTGATCAGATGATGGAAATCATAATTGGATGCTCCATGGCAAAATATGGGGATAAATCTTGGTCTCTTGATCTTAATATTACAGCTATTACACAGGGCCTGTTTATATCGACCATCTGTATGAGAATGGTGATGAACCTTGATATTTGTATCTGAAAATTCAGAATCACATACCGGGCATTTTTCTGCATTGTTGAAATCCTCAATCTGATCCTCTGTTAAAGGCAACATAGGCTTTGATTTTAATAAGATGTTAGATGCTATGTCACGGCACTCATTTTCTATTCTATGTGCAAATATTTTGATGGCATCTGGTCCCTTGTATGAATATTTTTTAATAACAACACCATCCCGTATAACCACATAACAAAAGCTGGAAGGTTTATGTTGCTGGTATGGTGTACTTGAAGATTCTTCGGGATCTGGGCTACAGAATGCAAGAGATTTGAGATTTGATTCAGAATCCCAGACAATATATGCTGGGTGTTCCAACGAGGCTTCATACTTTTTGAATTTGCAATTTTCACTTGGATTGGGCATCACCATATGAACAGGTTTATGGTTCCCACAGTATTTCAGATGCTCAATTAACTTGTTTTTTGCAATTTCTGCACTCTCTTCACAAACACCATTCACCATTTTTCTACCATCAAATTCAGTTAAACATCTTCTGCACAACTTGAATATTTTTTTATATTTGTCTAGTTGTGTTCTCACTAAAGCTTCAAGATTATGTATCAGAGTGTAATGATATGTACCATCCTTTTCAATTAAGAGCAGATCAATCGGAATAGCAGATTCATCATCAAGTGTACTGATTCTGAGAGGTGCTATCAAGCAATTGCCAGTGGAACAAGTAAATACATTAATAGATAATTGTTTGCCATTGATGTGCCTGGCCCTTTTTTCAAATTTATCAATATTCTGAACAGACATTGGATATTCCAAACCCTCCATTGCATCGTCAAAAAGATGTTCATGCTGTTTGTAATAACTTATTCTCTCAGGATGCCTTGAAACTGGAAACAAAGCAGCTAATATACACCACAGAAAACATTTCTGGTCGGTATTTTCTATATTAACCACGGCTCTTCTGTTTTTAATATTAGCAGGTAATGGCAGATATGTAGAACCTTTTAATGGGCTGAATTCAGAAATATTAACATATAACTTGTGTGGGGATCCGCATAGGCTCCATCCGGACTCTTTTGCCGCAAATTCAGAGTGTTTGATATTCAGTTGATCCATCAATCTGCTTATTATTTTGTCTGAATTTGAATTTGAATATACAGGTACAGTTTCTGTTACGTGGGGGTGTATAAATTTTGTGCCATTTGGTTTCTTATATTGTGTATACAATTTGAGGGAGAGCTTATAAGAGCCAAGATGTGCATTTAGAATTGCCTGGAGATTAGAATTTATACTCTTCAAGAAATTCTCAATGCCACATCTTGGCTCTGATACAAACCGGTGATCCCTTAATTGACCGTTAAAACTGCTACGGATAGGTTCATGGCGTGGCTGCTTTGCTGCTCTGGCATTAAGAGGTACTTCGTGCCTTCTTTTCAGGCCAGATGTGGATGGTTGTGCAGAGCAAGTATCTTTATGTTTATATGTGAAATATTCCATGTTATATTTTCTATTGCATTTGGGGCAAATTTTTGTAGGAGTTCTGTATTTGCCCGAGTTACAAATTTTTTGGTGCTTGGCCCAATTGGGGCTGGATATATTTTTATTGCACTGATTACAATATTTTTGATTCGGCATTTTTGCTGTTGTTTATTATATACAATTTCCTGGGATTCAATTCAAAACTTTATACTGAATAAAAAATATCAGTTGGGTTCAACACTGTGCTTTGTGTGTGTGTGTATGTATGTATGTGTGTATACACTTAATATTTTTGGCTTTGGTATTTATATACAATTTCCTGGGGTTCAAATCAAAACTCTATGCTGGATCAGTTGAGTTCAGTGCAGACAAAAAAACTGCATAGCTCTATGTCAATTAGTTCTTGAGTTTTGTATTTAGGAACCACTTTGGCCCCCCTGCCAAAAATTGGCTTTTATTGCATCAGTGTATATTGTCTCTATGACCTTACTTGGGTTATTCCAGTGCAGACAAAAAAAACTGCATAGCTCTATGTCAATTAGTTCTTGAGATATTAATTATTTTGTATTTAGGAACCACTTTGGCCCCCCTGCCAAAAATTGGCTTTTATTGCATCAGTGTATATTGTCTCTATGATCTTACTTGGGTTATTCCGCCAAATTATATGCTTCAAGTCTCCTATACTTTGGTGGAGCCTGTTCAGGTTCTATCCCCCACTTGTGGGTTCCACTGCCGATCCAGCAATGGTGAAGAATCTGCACTGTGCCCTGGCTTTTATAGTTTTGTCGGACCAATCAAAACCTTGCTTGCTTTAGCCAATCAGAAAACACCACATCAGCACATTATGTCATAACCATTTAATCAATTAATATTGCACAACATGATGCAATAGAAGTGTGCCGGGAAGTAAATATGTATGGATGTGGGTGGGTGGGTGTGGGGGTGGGTAGGGGTGGGTAGGTGTGGGTGGGTGTGGGTGGGGGTGGGGGTGGGTGGGGGTGGGGGTGCATCTTGGCTTAGTTTTAAGTGCTGTGTTCAAAATAAAAATATAATGGCTGGTAGCTGTATCCAAGCCTTATTATAATTTTTGTTTCTACATTCTGTCACTAATTTTGATCCTAGAATAATTATATTTATGGGGGTGACTCTGCATGGCCCCCAGAGCAACATACTGAAATTTTGAAAAAATCAATTGTTTTATTTTTGCTATTTTCACTAATTTTGATCCTAGGCCAGTAATATTTTATGGGGTGACTCAGCATAGCCCCCTGAGCAACATACTCAAATTTTGAAAAAATCGATAATTTTTTGGATTTTGATTATCTCTGGAACCATGAATCCTAGAGACATGGGGTTTGTTGCTTTGGCCTGGGCATGGCAAGATGCAACTTTTTGATCTCTATAATTTTTCAAAAATCTCTTGTTGTTCTCTAGATCTTAAATAACTTGCCTATTTTTCAAGATAGGTGCATGGGGGTTGCATATTTGAAATCTAGAGGCTGTTTAGAAGTTTTGTTAAAAAATCGATAATTTTTTGAATTTGAGATTTTTCATAAACTATCAGTACTGGAGACTTGAAATTTTGTAGGCATATTCTAGGCATGATTCTCTACATTTTATGTCTCTATAATTTTCCTGATATATGCAATACTTAAGCTGTAAATGCCTAATTTTTATAAATAGAATTTTCTGAAAAGTGTAATATTAACAAAATTTTGAAATCTATACCTGCTAGGGCACTATAGCAGTCACTATACTTAAGATATCAAAAAATATCAAAAGAGGCATATTTTTAACAAATTTATGGACAACAATCTCACAAAAGTGCCTTTTATAAGTGTAGCCTCATCAATCTGAGGGGGGTCATACTTTCTCATGGAATCCATGAGGGCTTTTTTACAAAAATCTTGGATTAAACAGGGGTTCCACACTTGAACAAAAAACTCATATGGCCATGTTGAGCAAGTTTTAAGTGTAAGCAAATCTGCTAGAGGAGAGTTCATACTTTCTCGGGTTTATCCCACCACAAACACCACTACTACTCTAATGCTTTTAGTGAGCTTTTTCACAAATCCTTCTCAAAAAGAAGTCATGTAAATTTAAAAAATACTAATCTTCATTCATACACCAACTTAATTGGTGTACATGTTATCTTGGAAAAGGATGTAAGTGATACAATTAACAAACTAAAAGGCAGGTCTTCAATAGGTCCTGATGACATACCAAATTTTATTTTGAAAGCAAACAAAGATGTTTTTGTACCATTGTTAACTAAAATTTACAACATGTCACTTACTTCTGGAATATTTCCAGATATCTGGAAAAATGTGTTTATTGTACCTGTAACTAAAAACAAAGATGGAAAAGCCAATGATCTAAATAATTATAGACCAAATACTATATTAAATTCCATGGCAAAGGTTTTTGAACACATAATTGCTGACTACTTGTATTTTTCTTTTAAGCAATATATTGATGGAAATCAGCATGTTTTTTTTTGTTTTAGAAAAAGATCTACTATTACACCTTTATTGGTTTTAATAGACTCTCTTAAATCTAACATTAAGAAGCAATCCCAGACCGATATTTTATAGTGTCAGCCATCAGCTATTAATTTACAAACTCGACCAAACGGGATTATCACCACGATTTCTGAAATGGTTTTCCAACTTTTTAGTACATAGAAGTTTCTCTGTTAAGATTGGTTAAACAACTTCTTCTAAAAAAGAAATACTTTGTGGAGTACCTCAAGGGTCGCGACTTGGCCCAATTCTGTCCGCTGTTTTAAATCTAGCACATGTTTACTATAAGCAGATGATATAAAAAATGTTAAGAGTATTTTAACAAATAATGATATCGTTCAACTTCAGGCTGATCTCGATAGAATGACATATTGGTGCAAGATTAATGAAATAGAAATTAACTTGAAAAAGTGTAAAGTTTTAAGATGTACTAAGAAAGTTCATTATATAGCCTCCAACTATTTTATTTATCAAAATAAAATCCAAGTGTACGACAGTCATAAAGACTTAGGAATACGTATCAATAGACTTCTCTCTCATATTTGATGAGCACATTTCAGAAACTTGCAAAAGAGCAAAGAGAATGCTTGGTTATATATTTTTTCTCATGGAAAGTTTTTAAAAAACAAGATACCTTAATATTTCTGTATAAAACTATAGTTCGTCCTATTCTTGAATATGCAAATGAATTATGGTTTCTGACTACAACCAGTCACCTTCAAAAAGTCGAATCAGTTCAAAAACTTTTTATCAGTTTATTATGCACAAAGTTTAAAAAAATACTATGACCAACTTTACTCTGAATGCTTAACACATTTGAATATGTTTTCCTTAGAAGAAAATTAAAAAGGATAAATTTTGTACAGAAGATCTTAACTTTCCAAGTTGACAGTGAATAAATACTTTTTGAACAATATAGCTTATAAAATTCCCAGATATTCCCAGAGGAATATCTCAATTCTCACATGCCTAAACAAGGCCAGAGGTTTGGTAGCTGATCTTGTTGAAACCTACAATTTGATTTTATGTTGATGTATAAGATTGCAGGATCCGCTATTTTATTTTATAATTATGTATTCAATTTTTTAATTTTGTATAACCAACTTTGACATAGTCATATACCTGGTTGTTTAATCGTGATCATCACTTAAATAAATAAATATGATTATTATTATTAGAACAATATACAGTTAATTTCACAATATTATATAACAATGAACAATTATTAGTATCAGAGATGTAATAGATCTCGTTGAAAACTGTAACTTGAAGTGTAAATATGCTAAGTTGTTATGTTATTCTACAGCTGATGTATTTTATTCGTGTAACTTTGTACTTTTGTATTTTATGTATTTTATTCGTGTAACTTTGTACTTTTGTATTTTATGTATTTTATTCGTGTAACTTTGTACTTTTGTATTTTTTGAGGATCTGTTCGAACCCCCTTTCCGACGTCCAAAAAGCAAATTTCGGTGAACATAGATCTGAACTTCAGTACCTGTACCTTATGCTGCAACACTGGCTTGGAGCAGAACAGAAGAGAATATTGTAGCTATTGAGGTTTATTAACTCTAAGGCTACATTTCACAAGGGCAAGCTGACATGTTAAACGCATTCTTATTAAAAACTATAAAGTGACGTAATATCTTTCTTTTTGAAAATGGCCTATAAGGGTATTTTAGATAAGTCTCATACTTCACGAGAAAATAGTAATTTACTTGTTGAGAGGACCGGAATAATTCGATACAATTGGGTATTTGGTGACTTAAATGGCTAAAATACTTTGAATTGAAGGTTTCTACCTTGACTCGAAGTAGAATATTGGTATATTGCCCTACACGGAGGGAAAGTGACGATTATAATAATAATAATAATAACGCGTGGCTCCACAACCCGTAAGGGCCTTGACCTATCTCCAGACTGCCAGTCTCCCTTCCACAATCCTACCTAGAGGTGTGGAGTTCTTCAACGGGTAATGGGGTGACGTGGGGTCAGCACGTCGAACCCCCAGCCGATATAGGAGATTTATATGAACGGGTTACGCTATTCACTAGTAGCTCCCCAATTTCCACGCGATGTTGGGTTGCCACCGGTCCTATACATAGGCCGAGAACCCAGAGACTGAACCCAGGCAGACTCGAACCCATGCCGTTCCGAAGTCAGAGTCCAAAATACAACGCCTTAGACAGCACGGACAAGGAGGAGGACTGGAAAGTGACTATTATTATGCTTAAATTTCAGCAATTTTCACTTTTTTATAAATAAAATAATGTCAGTATAACCAACATGATGCCCACAAGTTTGAGTTCGCTTTATGCACAATACGGCTAATCGGGACTAGACCTATACAGTTTAAAGTGTGGTCCGAACCACTATGTGCCTCCACTGGGTATCGAATTGAGACCCCACTTTAAACTGTAGGTCCAGTCCCGATTAGCCTTACTGTGCATAAAGTGGACTTAAAACACCAAATCAATCAATCAATCAATCGAAATATTAGACTTGAGAAAATGTACTACAGCGTTGCGAATAACGGACTTACAAACAACATTTACTCATCTGTGCCAAAAGATTCTTCACCGCTATCACTGGTATCGACATCTGACGCGACGATTATGTGGTGAAATACGATGCATCGCCTCCCTTCCTTAATCCACCCATATCATTAGGGATACTTTTATTAACTCATCACTTATCGACAACATTCTTTCATTGTTTACTTGGCTTCCAAAAATAAGTTCGGCGGAAATAAATACCCCTCGATTAAACTACAAGTATATTTTCATTATTTAATTTTAGTTATTTAATTATTCCATTATTTTCTTTATTTAATTTTAGTACTTAGTGTTTCGGTGGGGGGCGGGTCCGGACTCGTGGGACCCCCTAAATACGTTGTTGGTTGTACCCGAAGGGAATCCCCAAAGCATTGAAAAGAAAGGGAAGTTTAGTGACACGTTGATGATAAGACTGATAATTTGAAGCCAATGCAATAATTAAACATAAACGAGAGTGGGAACACGAGGACAGGAGGGCATCTGCATTCAACCTCAGCCGCTCAATCCTTATCACGCCTTGCACACGAGTCGAGGCCAAACAATCACGTGCTTGTTTCACAACTTTATGTCTTGTTGATCAACCGAGAGTTGTATTTTTGTCACAAGCACACCGCACTTTCTTTTCATCCTGGCCACTTGAAATAAGAAAAAGTTAATAACGTGTTCAAATTGTTCACTGTGCTTGAATAGTTAATAGGTTACTCGCTAACGGAAACTTGAAGGGTTCAAACCCGACCCACTATATGATTAAATGTGTGATAATTTTTTTCCTATGCATTCTTTTTAAGAAAAGGTTGTCCGCTTAGATCATACAGTGACTTTCTTTTTGGTTCTTGTCTCTTAGGTTTGTTATATGTTTATTAGTGTTGGTTTTTAGATATCGCTTAAATTTAGTTGTGATTGGGGATAATGAGCCGCGGTAGCTCAGTCATCGTCGACCTCCGTGGTGGAGTAGTTAGCACAGTGCGGTGCGACAACAGAGAAAAACTGTTTCAAAACTAAATGAGAAAAACTGACAATTGAGGTAAAAACCGAGATATGTGAAAATTAAGAAAAATTGAAAACCGGGGGATACTGCCGCTTAGGGGTATTCCTTAAAAAAGAAAAGTCGTTATGGTGTCTGACTACCATGCGAGAGACCCGGGTTCGATCGCCAACAGAGGAGAACCGGGATGTTTTCAACCTTTTCAAGCGGGTCCGGCGCCCACCCAGCATCGTATAAAGTGGATACCTGGAGGAAACTCTGGGGGGTAAAGGCGACCAGGGGCGTGGTGCTCATCAAATCATCCCCACCTTCGGCCGTGATCAAAAAAGTGTGGAACCCTAATTCCACACCCTCTATACGCGTTCATGGCGTGGTGTAAAACACAGCAAGCACTTTTTTTGGGGAGGGATAATAGTCTTTTTAAACATTTCACTGAAAGCGATCGCTCCCCCGGGCCCCCTTCCTAATCCACTCTTGAGATTAGCTACCCACAGACGCATTTGCAGCAGGTCTTGAGCCAGTGTTTGAACCCACAATCTTCGGTGGAGTTGGTGAATTGATCCCTTCAGATGCTCATGGGAAACCTTTATCATATGAGAGGTTCAGAGCACGCGTGGCGTAACTCCATTCAAAACAGGAATATTTAGATAACTTAGTACAGGGTCAACGAAATTAGTAGTAATTATGTTTTATACAGCGTATATTGATACACGTGTAGGTTGAATTGTGTCTTTTGCAAATATGCTGTATAAAGAAACAAACTGCAGGAGTACTAATTGAGGTGAGTGTACCATGTTTAGCTGTTAGAGCACAAACATAGTGCTGCCTCTATGCAGGCCCGTACCCAGGATTTTTTTAGGGGGGTGCAGATCCATAGGGAGATCTAGAATTGTTCTGGGGAGGATTCTGCCACCAGGGTGTTGCATTCTAGAAACGTAAATATGCAATGTAGAAGACTAATTTACTCTAGTCTAACTTGTAACTAAATACAATTTAAAAAAATTGAAAATCTTTTATATTCCTTTTACTCACCGAACTCATATAACTGTTGGGGATGCCTTTTCCGTGTCAAGTCTATTTCTGTACTTGCTGTTCACTTGAATCAGAGATGAAAATCCATTTTCACACAAATATGAGATGGAAAACGGCATGTGTAACTGTAATAACTCATCGGAAAGTGCAGGATGCTCACATCTTAAAGATACCCAAAACTTTATTAAGTCTGAATCTAAAACTTTAGCTTTAATGACAGAATCACAGCTGATTTCACACAGGTGTTCTCCCTAGTTTTACTCTTAGGTTTTTAAGACACAGTAAATGAATTTTTGAGCCCGACTTCGCGACCCACCAAACGCCCCTCGGGACCCAACAGTGGGTCGCGCCTCATAGGTTGAGCAAGAATTTCAGCTGCTTTCAAGGTATCATAAAGTCGTGCTCGGGAAATTATTTAATGCGAGTTGTAACGTGAATGGTTACGTTCTATGTATTTGTTAAACGTAACATGTCTAGTAAATGTACCATTTCAGGATTTTTCAAAAACTGTTAGGAAGACGCCCAATGTTCACGAAGAAATTTTACAGTTTGATGTAGGGGATAGGCTATTGCGGCAGAACGGATTATAACGAAGACGAAGTTGCTGTGCACTTCACGTTTTGTCCTGAAGTGGCAGACAGAAGGTACAATGTACTATTTTGTACCTCCATTGGTTACTTTGAAAAGTTCAAAGATTGTGTTTTTAAAGGCAAGGATAATTTCATTTTGTATTTCACTACATAGTTCAATAAGAATGCAACGTGTATCTGAATGTTCACACTGTATGACCGCATTCTTGGACGTCCAGGGGGAGGTCAAGGGGGAAACAGCCTCTCTGGAAAATGAATGTCAATCTAAAGTTATATATTTCACACACATAATTTAATTTCAGTGAGTAATTTATGTTAATCAGTGGCGGTGATTAGGGTAGCAGTTGCCCCCGCACTATGTATCTACCAGGGGAAAGTAAACTGTCCTTGCCCCCTCCCCCCAGTTTTGGCACATTGCTCCACCAATTTTGAAAGGTTGCATGCGTGTTCCATGTTTTCTTTATTTTCTGCATCGCACTCCCTAAATTTCTTTTCGCTCCCCCTCAGCACCTCTAGATGATTAATCCTGGTGCCGCCGCTGCAAGGAGCATTATAGTTACGATCAGTGGCGGCGATTGGGTTCCAAAACATGAGGGGCAAGGTGCCAAAACTGTGGGGGGGGGGGGACAAAGACAGTATATTTCCCTCCTTAGATAAGGTTTAGCATAGTGCGGGGGCAAAAGTAGCAAAAAGTGGGTGGCAATTGCCCCCCCCTCGTCCCCCTAATCGCCGCCACTGGTAACGATTAATATTACTTGTATAGTTACGAGGACACCTGGCATCCTAACGCGCCGTGCTAACCATTCCGCCACGGAGATCGCGCACCGAATTATTTTTGAAGTGGTACCAGTGTCTCATTGTCACCATGCTAAACCATAGGATCATCCCCCGGATAACACCAACCCGACCAAAAATCCCCTCCAGGTAACATTTCCTACTTCAAACGCCAAGTTGTACAACCTTCGTAGGGGGTAAAAATAATTTTCTTGCCTTAGCATTTGTTTTTTCGCCATAGGTTTAAATTTACCTCCAAGAACGAGAATCATAACACTCTGTATATGGGGCATTCCAGAGATATTTGCAGCGGCGGCGCCAGGATTAATCATCTAGGGGTGCTGAGGGGGAGCGGAAAGAAATTTAGGGGGTGCAATGCTGAAAATAAAGAAAACATGAAACACGTATGCAACCTTTCAAAACTGGGGAAGGGAGGCAAGGACAGTTTACTATCCCTTGGTAGATAAGGTTTAGCAAAAATAGCAATAAGCGGGGGGCAACTACCCCCCTAATCGCCGCCTCTGATTAACATAAATTACTGACTGAAATGAAACGATGTGTGTGAAGTATATAACTTTAGATTGACATCTATTTTCCAGGGAGACTGTGCCTCCTTGTCCTCCCCCTGGACGTGCATGATGATATGTATTAAGTCTTATACTCCAAGATAGTGGTCATACAGTGCAAACATTCAGATAAAGGTTACAGTCTTATTGAACTATGTAGTGAAATAAAAAAATGAAAATATCCTTGTCTTTAAAAACAATTTTTGAACCTTTTCAATGTAACCAATGGAGGTACTACAAAATACATAGTACCTTCCGTCTGCTACTTCAGGACAAAACGTGAAGTGCACAGCAACTTCGTCTTCGTTATAATCTCTTCGTGAACATTGGGCATCTTCCTAACAGTCTATTTTTTTTTTAAAAAAAAAAAAAAGCCTGAAATGGTACGTTTACTAGACATGTCACGTGGAACAAATACATAGAACGTGTTAACAAGAAAACTACCCTTCACCTTACAACTCGCATTAACTACAATTTCCCGATACCTTATCTTTGAAAGCAGCTGAAATTTTGGCTTCACTGCGAGGAAGAACAAGCAGGAGGAAAATAAACAACTCACATTAAGCTATAGGCCAGTGGTTCCCAACGCGTGTGCCGCGAGAATCTCCAGGTGTGTCGCAAAACTTCGTAGACTTCGTGATATTGCTTGTAGAAATTATTAAAATAATTTCACTCAATAACACAATATTTATTGTGACGCAAAGAACAAGTGAATAATATTCAATATAAATTTAAATAATATTCAAGAAATTAACTTATTTTACAGGTGATGTATTTGCTAACAGCTAAGCAAAAGCCTTAAAGAATAACATTTGAATTATTAATGAGACACTTGAGCTTGTTGCTTCTTACACAATAGTTCATTTCGTCCTGAAATTGAAGACAAACACACACGCATTTCCTGTTCAACTGAGAGATCTCTCTCCCGCTTCTTGTTTTTGATGTTTGTTAGTATCGAAAAGTCCAGTTCGCACAAGTAGGTGGTTGAAAAATGTAACAGGGTATTTAACTGCTTCCGCTGCTATTGCTGGGTACTCATTGGTAAGTTCGCCGTCTTTCAGTTGAAGTGTTCAGTCTGTCTGAAGTTCTGCGAGCTGTTCTTTTTTCTCCAGAGAAAGTTCGATGGTTGATTCTGGGGGCATAGCATAAGGATTGCGCACCCAATCACAATTGTCGACAGTGATGGAGGGAAAATATTGTGTATGTTATTCTGAAGAGCAACAACTGACTTGCGAAGGCAAGCTGTGCTGTTGCCAAGTCGAACGTCAGTCACCACTCGCACTGTGGCCAACTCGTACGTTAGTGTGCCGCGGGATCTCACTACATAGTACATTGCGCCGTGAGCAACAAAAGGTTGGGGACCACTGCTATAGGCAATTATCGAAAACCAAACAGACCACTTGAAGAAACAAACGAAGAAATATTCATAACAATTCTGACGAAATTAAAAACGGCCGCTGCTCTTTACAGAGGCTGCCGCCGGTACAGGAAAGTATGTGTATCGGCATCTCTTTCAGTGCTTGCCTTTTGCAATAATAGCGGTCTTACTTTAGTACCTAACATTCGGCGCTCAATATGATGACATGACATAATATGACACTCTAAGAGTTAGTGTTTTCAGTTGAACGTAGGTGGTGCTGAAGGGGGTGCGGAAGAAAATTAAGGAGTGCGCAAGCACCCCCTCGCGCCCCCCTGGCGCCGCCCCTGGTTCCTTGGAACTATAGAATTCGTATTCATCGAATCTTTCTCTCTCCGCCTGTAGATAGCGTACTGACATGTCTGACACAATTCCCACAGTTCAGAGGCACCTACGTAACAAGCAGTCTACTTCTACGAAGACCTAGTTGACCTCCATTGTTGCCGCTCATTGATTAACGGTGAGCATTTGAATCCCTCCATTGTATTCTGAGGAGATTCACTTCTTGTTCCCCCGAGAACTCTCGCCTAATCTACTTCAGTCGCAGAAGACCTTTGTTGGATTTCCACTCACGTCACAGTCGAAGTGTGCAAAGTCTAAACCTGGCGGTCCACCTTAGGAACCCGCCTTTGCACTACGTTTTTCAACAAAAATAGGTATCGTTCCTTTGACACACAAAAAAAAAAAACATTTTTACAACGTAACTGTGTGATCAAAAAGATAATTAAAGAAACTTTCGAAACATGTGTAAAATATTAACATTCGTTAATTTCAAGGACATTTCTTACTTACCTTAAAACAACAACGACAACTAATCTGTTCGATCCCTGACAGAATAACTTACTCGTACATAAAATAGCTGCTGGCAGCCCGAGACAGTTCATTTTCTGCATAGTGCACCAGAGGGGGACTGGGTACATTGATGTAGTGCCATTTGCTAACTTTGTTAAATACTAATATGATTTTCATAAAGTGGGCCACCTTGGGAACTATGGCCACCTTTGGCTCATCTACCTTACTTGAAACTAGCTGTAGCTCACTGTTACATTTACTTTCTGCTGAAAATTTACTTGCAAACAAATTACACATAATCAATGACCATTAATTGTAATAAAATAAGAAAATGTACATAGATATGTTTTATTGTGGTCTTACATTTTACTCCTCCAGAGATTTCAAAAAGCTTTCGTTACATGATACTCAGGCACACGAAATTGAGAAATTTGCAATTTTCATACTACGATATAAAAGCAAGTATTTAGTAGCATTCGAACATTTTCTACTGGGTACAAATAGTTAGCACATTAGTGCAAGCTTATAGGGTCAAATTGAATACAGTTAAGTGCACAAAAACACTGAAACCCCTTATTCAACTTAATATTTGAGCTCCAAACTGCTGTCATGAATATGTGAGCGTGTGTGTGTTTTGTTGTATGTCCGTACGTATGTGGTATATAATTTTGTCTTTGAAATTTTATATTTGTATTTCTTTGTTTTCAATATTTCCCCTCTTGCGTAATGGTTTAAATTATTTTCTAATTTCCGTGTAAACATGGCTAAGTGGTACAAAAGGCTACAAAACCTGAACTTCGCCATGATGACCCAGACGTAATATATAAATTAATTAAATAATCACGAAAACCACCCTCCGCTATACCTCCATTTCTGAATTTATCCTATCAACTCTTCCCCTGAATTTTCCCATAATGAAATCAACAATGGAAGTCAAGACACATAAACAATCGAACGTGAGAATCACTTGGATACAGAAATGCCCATTGACGTTACCCGAGACACATTGTTACAAACCAAGTGAAATGCTCGGAAAGTAGCTTTCCCCTGCAGGATGGATGAATGCTGGAGCCTCGTTGATTGGGTCGTGGCTGAGGTCACGTGGTTCCTGCTTCGGCTGGTCGCCGCGTTCCTTCGGCTGCTGGCGGAGGCGGCCGAACTGGTGATCGTGGTCTACATCTCGCTCGTCCTACGCCTCGTGGCGATGGTCGTCGGTCCCCCCACGCCTCCCAAGCAGGCCGAAGCGACTTTGCAGTGACCGTGAAGGTTAGGTCGTTTGGATCAAGGTTAATACAGAGGGATTCAACCATAACTTTCATCGCTAATTTCATGAAATCTCACACTGTTTTTCTTTGTTGTTGTTTTCTTACCTTATGAACAGATGTTCAATCCTTTGTTAAATTTCGGAGGAGGACTTCATCCCCCCGAGCCCACCCGCTGGCGCCTTATTAAGCCTCGTCCTTCGAGATACTTTTCATTGTCAGTTCACTACAAGATGAGCTGGCCCCCGTGGCACAGTGGTTAGCACATCGCGCTACGACGCCAGGGATCCTGAGTTCGAATCTTGGCCTGGGCAAGGATATTCTGTGTGAGTGTCCATTCATCAATTTCATAACATCATCGCTTCGCAAATTAGCCAAAAGCGAAGTAAAATAAAGCAAACCAATCAATCCCTCCATTGCATGTCAATTATTTGCATTTTAAGAAGAAAAATAACTTTACGAAACAGATTTGTTTTGATTTGGTTTGTTTTACCTCGCTTTTCTGCCACTTCTGGCTAATCGCGGCGATGAGGATGAGTGATAATATTATGATATATGGAATTATAGAAGGGAGACTCATCAAGAACACCTGTGACCAGGCCGGAATTCGAACCCGGGACCCCTGGCGTCGTAGCGCGCTGTGATAATGACTGCCACGGAGATCTACCTTACGAAACAAAAAGTGGTGACTAGTCTGTGTTTTTGTCTCGATTAACGGGAGCATGTGCAACAGAATTTATTAACAGAGCAACATCGTTGCCCAGAACAACTGTAACAAATATTCTGCAGAGACACACAGTGAAGGAATACCCATTGAAGAGAAAAGCTGTCTCGTGTGAACGACCTCATGCAGCCGCCTTGCCACCAAAGGTTCCAGATTCGGGTCCACGCATGCCCTCCCTCTCGACCTCTCTTTCCCTGTCTGCGAATATTACATATGTCTTTTACTATGGCCCGTGAACATGACATTACAATTTTCATCATTTCTGCGGGTGATCTCGTTTCTACAGAACCTCGACATTGTGTTTCAAAACGTAAGTGCCATTCTTAAACAGTTGTCGCTTGTTTTTCTCAACTTGACAATAGACGAACAATATGTTCATTGCATCACGATTATGCATTGTCCTTCCTTTCCTTTATAAAAAAGAAACTAAACTCTTCGAAAAGGAGAAGAAACCTTATATTTTCACTAGCACTGCAAAAGTATTTGAAATGACTGAGATAAGAAATTGACTTACCTCTTTGCAAGTCTGCTATACGTTACATAACTCTCTACTCTACGAGAACAAGATCCGTCAGCTTCAAATGATGGGATTTTACATCACAAATTTTCTATGCAAGGTAATGTGCATTATATTTTCACATGAATTTTACTAACGACTCATAAGAACAAGCTGTTGCAAATATTTAGCTTTAGGAGCATTCCACGAAAAGTGGTCTTATACTCCATGAGAATAACAAAATGAATTAATCTGAAAATCATCATTGTTTTTAATTTCATTAAGGTTTAAATGTTTGTGAATGCATATAATTTGCATATTTCACCGACAAAAATTAGACAAAGTTGCCACATTTTTAAAGAGTCACACAAGTATCGCCTGTACCATCATACTCAAGATTTTTTTTATTTGTTAGCAGAGATCACAAAGTACTATATAATTGCATGGAATTAGTTCATTGTGAATATTTTAATTTAATCTTATATAACCTTATTTATATTATGTGTGTGAAATGTCACACGCGTAACTCTGGAATGCACCTTCATTTGTTATATTTCGAGTTAATAGTTATGAGATAAACCATTCTCAAATATTTATTTGGTATCTATACCCTGTCCCAACTATCTCTGGAGCAACGCTGCGCATAGCGTCAGAGGGGCAGCAGAACACGCTGCTCGAAGGCTGGTAACTTCAGTCGCTTTCCCCCTTCACGCAATCCCATTCCACCTGTCGTGTTCATTGGTGGAGCCGTCTCGCGTCACTACTTGCGCAGAGACTTGTTTTCGTTCTCCTGCTCCAGATACCCGGGACAGAGTATAATTGATTTTCTCTAAGTTGTGTTATTTACGTTTATGCATTTCGTTATATACGCTTTCCATAGTCAGTGTGTCTCGGTGTGTTGAGCGAGCCACTCATGATTTACTAAACAATGGCTCGGGGTTTGATTGCTGTCCTGGGAAAGGGTGTTCGTGTGGGAATGTCTCTCTTCAATCCATCTAATTATTCGTCTCACTCGTCGACATTACCCGAAAGTGACAGAAAAAACAACAAAATTGAAAATATAGAATGCGTTGGCATTTCTGTTTAAGGAACACATCCAGGGTATTGCTTTATTCCGCATCCTGAAATTCACTAAAAATTAGAACAAAGAACTAACGATAGAGGATTAGATTAGAATACAAGCAAGTTGTACTACTGATACAAGTAATGAACTAACGATTTTAATCGAGTTGTTATATTGACATGTTCGTATTAGGGAGGTCATAGGTTCAGATCGAACAAGGCGAAGTTTTACAGCTGATTTCCCCAGTCACTCCAGACGAATGCGGAACAAAACCTTTAACAACGACCAAGAACGGTTCTCCTTCCAGTGCCCTCTCCTCGTCCCGTGACCGTTGATCGCTACCAGTGGAGTATTATATTTGCGATTACATTTTTAGAGCTTTCCCTGTTTTTACGTTTCCAGCGCATACTCAACACATCCTGTGGCATCTGTTAATCCAAGTATTTGAACAGTAATATTTTTTGTGGAAATCTGTTACAATTTCCCAAAAAGTTCACGTTAAGTTTAAAAATTGTAATTTATTTGCTCTTTAGGGCCTAAAACATTTGAAGATTTGGTCATTCATTTATTATATTATAATCTTGAAAGTTAAAGAAAATATTAGGTGAACCTATTTTTGGCATTTCATTATGTTTTCTAATCATTTAATGGTGTTTTGTTTTCCAGCTTGCGTTTTTGTTTTGCATCCGGGCGTTGGTTGCTTCGTCCGTCGATCGTCACAATGAGCCCCTGCACTACCATCTGCAGGTCCATCAAGGGGATGTTCACGTGGGAGCTCTAGGGAATACTCAGCCTTTTTACTTGTTGCAAGGTAAGACACAGATGTTGGAGTTGCATTTTTTGTAGATGAGTTTGGGTTATCTTGGAACGTCAGTACAGTAAGTGTTTATAACTTACATGTAAATGTCATGTTAAGATTTAATAACCTAGATTAGAACCAATGTTCCAAGTGACTTAAAACCGAAAGGCTAACATACATACACATTTATATACCCCCCCCCAAAAAAACTACCCCTTCCTTACCTCCCAAAATGAAACCACAAACACGCACTGAGTGGGCAACCTCCCCAAAGCATTGTTTGCTTAATTGATAATGTTACCACTACGTCATCGGGGAAGCTAGAAATATCAACGTTCTTCAAGCGCGGGACAGCTTAGGGCCCCATACTTTCTCGATCTCGGCCATTTTGGAGGTGATGTTATAAGCATCACGCTCCGGCAGCCTTTACCCCTCCCCCCATGTACCCATTGATTTGAGACTGGATGAACCAGAGAGCCGCTTTAGGCAGGGACAAGGCCGAAAAAAATCCGCCCAAAAATCACTCACAACGGGAATCGAACCCGGGTCTCCTGTGTAGCAGTCAGATGCCCTACCGACTTCTCTTCGAAAAGGAAGACCACTAGACGGTAGTATCCCCCGTTATTCATTTTTTCTGAGGTTGTTAATTTTTACTACATTCTCTGTTTTCTCATTCTTGGACAAACACAAACATTCATGTCCGAACCGGGATTCGAACCCGAGACCCAACGTTTCGTAGCGCTCTGCGACGACCACTCTGCCACGGTGACCGACTACTTGACCACCGCAGCTACGAAAGAAACATTAAAACTTGTGAAATGAGTTAAAACACAACTAAGTGGATTCAAGTGTTGTACTTTCTTCGCTAACTATGTCAGCTACTCACTTTGCAATTATTTTTCTGAACTGAAAACAATTCCTCACAATCTCCTTTCCTCTCCCGCAGTGCCAGAAGAAGACTTCGTTGATCTGGAGAGGCGTTTACTTGCTCAATGAGTTCTCCTCGGCTGATGACGTCATTGTTCCTGGACCAAGGCAACAACTCATTAACTGAGAGAGCGACAGACAGATCTTGGACTCAATACATCAGTAAAATTAATAAGAACAGAAATAAGCAAATTTTTATTTTCCTTCCTTTCAGGTCCGTCAACTTTGAGAGCAACAAGAACGAAAATTACATTTCACAATATCAGTGCATGCAGTACAAGGTTTTTTGTATCCTCCCGGTTGCAGAAAAGTTGCACAGGCAGGGCAGTTGAATTTCCCTTGAACCGGAAAGGTACTTTTTGAAAGTAAAGTTACTACAGTTATACTACTATAAATATATGAAAACTTACATGTGTTTTCGTTATGTTTCTGGCACATAAAGACCTTCATATATATATATCATTACGACAAATAAACAAATAATGATACAAGGAGTGACCTTTACTTTGCATACAAGAGGTCCGTTTTACCAAAAGAAATGCACTGTCAAATTTTTAGTGAATATTTACTTTGTATCAGATTCTACATGTCTTGCTCTATTTTTTCCACATAGTTTCCGTGATTATTTAAACACTCGCCATAACGTAGGATGAGCTTTTATAGACCCTCCTCATAGAAGTCAGCCGGTTGTGAGACAAGTATTTCCCAACTCCCGTTTTCACTCGGTCGCTGCCAAAACGCTTGCCGCCGAGGAACTTCATTGGATGCCGGAACACGTGATAGTCTCTGGGCGCAAGGTCCGAGTTGTAAGGAGGATGAGCCAATTGTTCCCAGTCAAACGATGGGCCGAACTGAGTGCGGCTGATCATGCACATTCTCCCGCCCGTCCTTGAACGCTCGCTCCCACACTTTGCTATAGCTCATTGCATTGAGATTTGATTTGATTGATTTAGTTCATTTTACTTCGCGTTTGCGAAGATGGGATGAGTGATGGCATGATAAAATTGATGAATGGACACTCACAAACATCCATGCCCAAGCCGGGATTCGAACCCAGGACTCCTGGCGTCGTAGCGCAATGTGCTAACCACTCTGCCACAGGGTCCGGCTTCCATTGCATTGTGGTCGTACACTTTACAAACCTGTCGACGAATTTCTGCTGCTGCCAAGAACTGGATTACTGACCGTGTCTCGCAGTCGTCAGGCCACTCGATCGTCTTAAACATTGCAATCACGCACTGACATGGTGCCTCCAAATGGTGTCTCCTTCTGTGCAAGACATGCCGGGAGTCCGTGCGCATGTGCAGTACTACGCCTGCGCGGGATATAACAAGTTATTAGCATACGGACTTTACTTTTTATAAAAATAATTCCACATATGGTTCGTATATCGGCGACGGTACTTTGCATGTGGTGCCATCTATTCCCTTGCACCTGTTTCTTTCTCTTCTATTGAAGCTCAACAAGACCCACCACGTCGACAACAGCTTCTTTGTAGCTCGATTAACACGTTCCGAATGAATGCAGATATCCACCAGAAACACTAAAGTCATCTCATGCAATTAAAAATGACGATTGCAATAAAGTGTGGAAGTTCTAAATCGCTTTCTTAGACAATTTCACCTTAGAATCCAGAGAAGACACATAGTCGGAAACAGAGTTAGCAAACTTGGTTCTTAACTCACGTTACGAAGTTCCAAGTTTAGAATTTAGGTGTCTGTTGATAGCGTTACTTCTATTACAGAAACGAAACTCTTACAGCTACTTACACGTAAATGTAACCAGATACAATTAATGAACAGGCAGTAAAGTAGAATAACGGCGACTCGGAAACCTTATTATCAACAATGCTATGGTCCATCAACACAAGTGAGTTTGTGCTGACTGAACGAGTGCGGTGACAAAATAGGGGTGAAACGAATAAGGTATTTGTATTAGTATTTTTTTAAGTGTTCATCCACTTTTGTGATGTGTATGTATACGTATGATGAAAACGATGAAGAAACACTCACAAAGTTTATCCAAATCCACAATGAAATACCATTGACGTATTGTACGTTGAGAGACTTCTAAAACCAATCACAAACACAACAATATCCACAACAATCGAACGCAGCTTTGTTTCGCGCATCTATCTATCTACCTCCCCTTTGTCGTGTAAACTCGTCCTCTCGAGCGCTAGTCTCGTATCTCCCGGTCGGATAGTATGTGGTATTATATGTCATAGCATTGTAAACATTACTATGGAACAAACAAATGAACCGGTGAGAACAAGAAGGGAAAGATTCCAATTTTTTAACAAAATGGGCTGAATACTTTGAATACATATCAGAGCTAAAATAAAGGTTTTAAAAACAAACCACTTACGGAAGATTGTTATTATGTTTATGTATGTCACTTACTTTTAGCAGTTACTATGCACGAAACATAATCCAAAATATTTTCCTCCTGAGCAAAATTACTTTCTTTAAAGTTTTTATGTAATGACAATATCTCAATAAATAACTCTCCCCCTCCCCTTGCACCCTTAAGTACAACTTCCCAGGTGGCAAACAGCTTGGGATATTTTCCGTGCATAGTAACTGCTAAACGCAAGTGACATAAAATTTCCTGTAGAAAATATGTCCTACAGTAAATATCATAATATTATTTAGTATTGTTGGTGTAAATAGTCGGAGATTCTCCACTTTCTTAACCTGCAAGTAAATGGTAAAAAGTTGCATCATATTTCTTAAAATAGTAAGGGTTATGATGACGACATTCCATGCCTTTGTTTAAATGGGGTTCCCTAGAGAGTTGAGGTGCCTTAAAATTACCATTACAGATAAGATTACATATCAGAGGTCATGGATAAGCTTAAATGTTACTAATTATTACACACAGTAGTGGCATTAATTCTGGACACTTTTAGTAAAACGTTATTTTTTTAAAAATCTCTAATGTAAAAACTACATTCTGCATAGAAATATTAAACACGTTTAAATTACATCGTTCAGTAACTTCAATAATTGCATCTGAGTTAATCATTGTAGTCTGCTTATTATTGTTATTGTTATTTTCAACCAACAGGACGCTTGTGTGCGATTGTTGTATAGTAGATGAACTGGGAGCATCATTATTGTACATCGTTCAGTAACTTCAAGAATTTCATTACTGCAGCATTGTTGTCTGATTTGGTATTTTCTGTACTGTACTTTGGGTTATGAGCTTCATTGATTGCAGAAGTTGGCAGCTGCCTTTTGTGAAGTGAACATCTTTTAAGTACTGTATACGTACGTACGGTACATAGAGCGAATTGAAACGTGATACTGAAATTGCAAATAATGGCTCCTAACGCAAAGAAACGCGCTGATTGGTCACCAAGTAAAAGGAGTAAGGCAGTAACACTTCACGATGAAGGCTATTCTTATGAAGAAATAGCGAAAAGGTTGGGTGGTGGCGCTACAAAGTCACGCGTTAGAAAAGTTTGCAAGCTGTATGAAACAACTGGGGGCACAAAATCTGCTCCAAGAAGTGGCAGGAATCCAAAACTAACTTCTCAAGACTGTCGTAGAATCTGCCGCCTTTGTCTACAAGATCGCCGGCTTACAGCAAAAGATGTTAATGCCATCTTGAGAAAATCCGGGGTACAAGTTCCTGACCGAACAGTCAAACAAAAACTTTGCAAAAATGGTTTACGAGCGAGGGTCGCAAGAAAGAAGCCTTTTCTCAACCAAAAGCAGAGAAATAAGCGTTTGGATTGGGCGTTAGCACACAGGGAGTGGACACAAGAAGATTGGGACAAAGTCATTTAGAGCGATGAAAGGAAGATCAGCATCGTTGGAAGTGATGGCATCAGGTTTGTGCGTCACCGAACAGGTGAAGACATGCTACCTGAGTGCACCACCCCCACTATGGAGCACCCAGTCAAAGTCATGGTGTGGGGAACCATGCCAAGGACAGGTCGTAGATGTAAAACTGCTACCAACTATTCGTGATTTGTTGGGGGATGACGTTCAGCGGTACATCTTTCAGAAGGACGGCGCGAAGTGTCGCATCGCTCGAATGAATACCTTCCGCTGTACATGACATATCGTCGAATATAACACATGGATAATTTGTATATAAATGTTTGTAAAATTATGAGAAATTCAAAAACATATTCTGAAAAATCATTTTCAAAAATATCATTGCAATTTCAGTATCACGTTTCAACTCGCTCTATGTACCGTACGTACGTACAGTACCTAAAAGATGTTCACTTCACAAAAGTCAGCTTCCGACTGCTGCAAACAATGAAGCGTACAGTACAGAAAATACCAATAATCAGACAACAATGCTGCAGTAAGATGAAATTCTTGAAGTTACTGAACGATGTACAACAATTATGCTCCCAGTTCACCTACTATACAACAATCGCACACAAGAATTCTGTTGGTTGAAAATAACAATAACAATAATAATCAGACTACAGTGATGCACTCAGATGCAAATATTGAAGTTACTGGACGATGTCATTTCATCTTGTTTAATATTTCTATACAGAATATAGTTTTTACATTCAAAATTTTTTAAAAAAATAACATTTTACTGAAAGTGTCCAGAATTAATGCCACTACATATGATATTAAAGGGTGTAACATTTCCATTAACTTCAGTTTGAACCTTCTTGCATGTAAAAGTTATGGAGAGAAACTTATTATATAATTGTATTTGCAGTATTTTCATTTCATTATGATGATGGGAAAATTTTTGCATTTAGAGAAAATGCGCTAACCTTTTTACCTTGATATAATGTATGAGAAACAGTTTAAAAAACATCAAGTCTATATGTTTGAGTGGTATAAGAGATATGATTCATAAACTAAAGTTGTGCATGAAATTTTATACGGCAAACGCTTTTCAAGACGGCTGATTTTCTCAAGTATACAGGGACACGTGACTGACATATCCCAGAATATTCGTCCGGGCTTAACATAACATATGCCTAACTGCACCGTATTATTATCGTAAAGCATACAATCAGAACAAAAATCTCTAGAGTTGTGTAATGTATACTCTCTGTCAGCAACATTTAGCACATACCACCAACAGCCCAATACAAAATCCCTGCATCTTCGCGATTAGCCAAAAGTGGCAGAAAGTGGAAGTAAAATAGACCAAATCAATCAACAAGACCCCTCTGTATATTGTTGCAGAGCAAATTGTCATTAGATAGGTTATTAGGCTATTGTACTCTAAATACTCTTTTACTTTTTCTGGCCTAAATTTCTGTTAAATATTTACTTCTTGAGAATTATATTATTAGAAATCTCTCCACGGATTATAAAGATTACAATAACGAAAGTAGGCTAATATTTTCTTTGTAGTTGCACGAAACAATATGTTCTCAGCGGTTTCAATAAAAACTGAAACAGGTTCATTTTGTTTTTCATTATCTAGTTTAAAACTTTGAAGTATTGAAAATTATATTTTGCAACAGCCTGTTACGTCTCCATCTCTTGGAAAAGAGGAATTTTCACCTCAAATAAACAGAAAAATATGTCTGATAAACACCCAAACAACAAACGTCATGCTAGTTCCAATCAGAACCCATTTACACTTACATCCGAACAGAAATTGCAAATTTCTCACGTAGCAGATTTTTATATTGTTATATATTTTTCAATTATTTGAGAAAAAGCCACATATTTCGATGTTTGATGGTTTATGTGAGCACTCGAGAAATCACAATACTCAGATAACGCAATGGCTATATATGGAAGGAGAACAATGCAGCAATCCTTTATACAAAGTTAGCAATGCTAGAGCATTGTTTTGTTTTTATGCTTCGGTGTAATAGAAGGTTAGAGAAACATTCGAAACAGAGGAACAGCAACGTCTTCCATGGAGTGATAATAGAGGCCGCTCGCAATGAAGACGGCATCGTTTAAGTTTTTGGCCAAGTTACACTTCCTACAGGTACTGAATTTTACAAAAATAGGAATATTTTAATATATCCTAGATTAGTAATTCTACCATATTTGTACGAAGTAATAAATTGACTTCATTTCCATGAAACTTCTGATCATACAATTATTATAGTGTATAGAATGTATACCTGTTGGTGTACTGTTTAAATGCATAGTGATGCAATATCTGCCATTATTTAAAATTATTAGATTCATAAACTTTAGTCACAGATTGCATATATAATACGTGGATAGCTACAAAAAAATAATGGTTATAAGAACAACTCCATAACAGGGGAAATTTTCCTTAGGAATTAAAAGTGAAGCCATTGCGTCGACTAGTTTTGGTGGGGGGAAAAACGTGGCAGGTAGATAAGCTGCAGGAAAAGTAATCTTGGGCATTTACTTGATTTATTGATTCATTTTGTTTATTTTACTTCTCTTTTCTGTCCCTTTGCCAACCACTCCTGCACGGTGGTTGGAATTTGAGTATTGACAGCGACAGGAAGGGGAGGCGCTGGTGGAGATACTTTCTGGGGAAGTCACGTTTAATACACCATTAAATATCAACCACTATCTTGTATGAACGAGAATTTATTTACACAGTTTTCTTTGGAGCAAGCTGCTCGATCGGTGGCATCTTTAATTTGATAGCTTCTGTTATTCTAACAGTTCAAAATCGATGTCTGTCAGTGCAGGTGTGAAATCCTGAGGTAAATGTCCGGTCACTGCCGAGGTGAGGTACGTGGTGAGTGCGGAAGCCGGAGAAACAAAGAGGCAGGGTGGTGATCGGAAGGGGGTCGGATGACAGTAGGTTAGGTCCGTACCTCAATCGCAGTCCTTGACTTGTGTGAAAGAGTGCCGAGCCATTAGGGCTACGACCTGACTTTTGTAATTTCAAAGTTGTAGAATTCTCGATTTTCTTATATTTTTTCGATGTGTGTTCATAGTGACTATTGTAGAGCTGCAAATTCTTTAAACTTCTAAATTGAACAAACATCTCGTAATTAAAAGAAAGCATATATGGGTACTGTCTCAACATAACATTATGAACCAAACACAACTGATTATGCACTTTTAGCAAGCGAGCGTGAGCGTAGCAAAAATTCTTACTTGATGAAATTAACCAAGATACTTTAACGTACATTAAAGATGAGGCCTGGTGAAGATGTACAATATAGTCCTGTATAAAGCTTTTAATATTGTATACTTAAATAAAACCACCCTGTGCGAAATTGTGTAAAAAAAAGAACTTCAACTCTTGATAAAAATAGGATTATTTGTCGCATTCATAGAAAAAACATACAGTCAAATATAAAAAAAAAACTTTTAAACAGCTGCTGTTGTTGAGTAACGTACGAGTATATGTGTAGATCCTAAGTTTAAATAAACTCATTCAGATTTGCAGAATGTACACAAACCTAGCGAATTCTGGCATGCTTTTCAGATAATTTTTATTTTGGGATCATGTCAGCAAATGCAGCAGAGGCCAGAGGAAACAGCGATGCACTTCCACATCATCCCTCACCTGAACAACCCTTTCTCTGTTGACTCAATGGACGGTAAGCAGGGGTTGAACGATCAGTTTTAAGTCTAAATTAAACTTAATCTACCTAATATATTACACACATTCATCATTATATTGTCATATGTCTATGGAAAGTATTTTAAGGTGCAAAATCATGGTTGGTAAAGGGAAAAAAAAAGTTTTGAGAATGTTTCCAAAAAGGTGCAAAAAAAAGGGCTGATAAAATACCGCTATTCAATTCTGTCTTCTTCTGCACCTTCTCTATATAATGCGCGCGTAGAGAACTGTGGTTCTGCCGAATAGGTTTTGTTGAAGTAAGTGTTTTCTGTCGCGGGTTTTGCTACATTCTCTTGGGAACTATTTGGGCTGCAATGATTACATTACACCATTTTGTAGCTCTCGTTCTGCTCTACAAAATGAGACTATAGGATTTTATGTAGCTGCTCAAGAAGAGTGGAAATGATTCATTTTGCTGTCCTATTTGTTAACAAAACGTGAAAGAAAATGAAAGGGGAAGGTGCTGAAGCATCAAAGAGGGGGTAAACGGGGATAAATGTCCTAATCTCACGAAAAGGTGCAAAAACATGCAACAAAGTGTGTTCATTTTGCTGGATTTCATGTCCTAAAATATATATCTCAAACAATCGGTGTGAAAACAGGTATATTTTTGAGAAGGTGCTGCACCTTAAAATCCGTTCTGAACAATTCTGTAATTTCTACCACTGTATGCTCGTATTTTTAGTCGCAATTTTAACTGGCATGATATTTGACCAGTCGAAATACCATCCACATATTTAATTTCGAGATTCCTTCTCAAATAAATATCATCTGAGGTTTAATCTATCTGATATATTTTCATAATCATGATAATGTAAATTGGAAATAAGTACTCGTAACTAAGTTTTTTTGAACATTCTCCGAGTTGAATATTATACTTTGTTTTATTCCAGTTTGTTATAAGAGTTTCGAAATAAAATATTGCTATAACTTTTAATTTAACCATAGAAAGCTAACGTATCGTACGTAAAACCTGCTATCCAAGATGACCATATTTCACCGTACACCCATTAGCTGGTGGGCAATGTATTCGTCCGCTCAGTTCCGCTCACCACGTTGCCTTTTGGGTCGGTTTATGGCAGACTCAGTTGTCAACCGGCCACTTGTATAGTTGTTTTCAGAACGCGCTCCTACGTTTTACGACACGTTAGCTTCTCCGCCTGGATTTTTGCTGCAAACGTTTTTGCGAACTTTTATTTTTTTTCATTATTGTGTATAGTTTGTAAAGTTTTTAGTGAGGGTTACGTTTTGATTGAATTAAAGTTCAAATGATTTGTAAGCACCAAAAATGAATCCACAAAACCAGCCACGCACAATCTGCGGAATTTGTCCATCGGCAAAGAGGAGGATGACGTCACTGTACCGCTGCCGCTGCAACAAGCCGATCTGTGGGGAGCATCGGGGAAAATGCTGTGTGCACTGCACTGATGAACTATAAAACAGTTTTTGTGTAACCAAAATGTTTGTCAAGGCGTATTATTACAAGTCATGTTCATTAAAATTCTATTTTTTAAAAACCTATTGGTTGTCATAGTTTTTTAACCCACTCGTAAATTTTACGATACGTAGCTTTAACGAAACTTTTCATACACGTTAGCTTTCTAGGATTAAATAACATAGCATTTTTCTATCATTAGGGGTACAGTTATGAACATTTGAGATCAGAAATGCATATTTTGGTAATTTTAAGTTGTAGAAAACCTAGCCCTGGTAATTTTGAATTTCAATTCTTTTCAGGAAGTTTTCCTAATGATAGGGGAATTGTGATCGGACCAAACGCACCTCCTCTAGGTAATACTTCATACGCTCACTAATTCATTTTTATTGATACCTTGGCGATAACCTATTAAACATTCTAAAGATCCAATATATTTCTTAATTTTCATAGTAAGTTTACAAGGAATATCGCCTGAAGCGAAGTACATCATTCCATACACGCTGCCAAATCTCATGATCGGAGTGTTATCACAGGACGTTACCACTCCAGGGGTCCCGGGTTCGAATCCAGCCACTTTCTTTCGAGGGGAAATGAAACTTCACGGGAAGGAATGTCACAGACATAAAATTATGATACCAACAAATAATTCTAATATTTTGAAATTGCCCTTTATTTTGCTAAAATTAAATTAAGTGTAATTAAGTTTAATTAACTATCATTTTATTAATAAAACTTTATTTACACAGCTTGAAGCATATCGTGACCCATCCTGTTTCCTGAATTATACTCTATCCAGGGGATCTTGGAGAAACGCCGCGCATAAGGACAGAGACGGAGAGATAACGAATGGGCAGAGCTTAAGCAGAATACGTTGCTGCAAAACTAACTCTCTAACCTTCTTCAACCCGAAGGTTCATGGCTGCAGCAACACAGGCCTTCCATCTGTCCTTATCTTGAGCAAGATCTATATACTCTTTTCCATTCCTATAGATCCACCAAGCTTTCTGAAACATCGGAAAATATGCGAACTACAAGCTTTCCCGTAACTTTAACTAGCGACACTAGCGCCACTGCTCCCTCGCCAGGGTTTCAGATGGGTTGGTTGATCCATACCAATTTCCTTTAGGTCCATCTCAACATTATCCCTCCATCTTCGTCTTCCTACTGGTATCTTACCATGAGGATTCCCAACAAGAATCCTGTAAACTCCTCTTTCCTCTCCCATTCGTGCCACATGGCCTGCCCACCTAAGTCTTCTTGATTTAATTATTCTAATAATATCTGGACATGAATACAAATCATGTAGTTCTAAATTATGTAACCTTCTCCACTCACCTGTCTCCTCATCCCTTTTAAGTCCAAATACTTTCCTAAGGATCTTATTTTCAAATACTCTTAACTTATGTTCCTCTTTCAATGTAAGGGACCAAGTTTCACACCCATATAATACTACAGGCAAAATTACTGTTTTGTATATTTTAACTTTCAGTTTCTTAGATATTAAACGAGAAGACAAAAGTTTATGAAGAGAGAAGTAACATGCATTTCCTGAATTAAGCCTGCTTTTTATTTCCTCTTTAATATTATTTTCATTTGTTAGTATTACTCCTAAGTATTTGAATTTGGAAACTGGTTCAAACGAGTTATCAATAATTAGATTTTCATTATTACCTAACACTTGGTTTCTGCCTGTAAGCATATATTTAGTTTTCTCTTTGCTAACTTCCAAACCTATCTCTTTAGCTGCTTTGAAAAATATTTTAGCATTATTCTTAATTGTATTCACATCATCCCCCAGTAAGTCTACATCATCTGCATATGCTAACAACTGAGTCACACCATTTAATTTTAGTCCTTCGTTAGTTTCTTTTACCTTCCTGACAGCATATTCTAAGAAAAAAATGAAGAGCAATGGAGATAATGCATCTCCTTGTTTTAACCCATCATGAATTGTAAATTTGTCACACATATGAATACCCACACGAATTTTACTTTCTGTTTCACTGGTGCATACTTTTATCATATTAACAAGCTTCTTAGGTATTCTAAACTCGACTAATATATTATATAATTTATCTCTTTTGACTGAATCATATGCTTTTTTGTAATCAATGAATAGCTGATGGATACTTTGATTATATTCCCACTTTTTATATTTAATATGTTTGCCACTTTTGGCTAATCGGGAAGATATAGGGATTTTGTTAATCTATGTTATTATTTTTGTCGTTGCATTCTGTTGGTAATACGGCCAATGTAAAATTGCTAACGTTGTATTTGGAATATTCTGTTAAATAAATAAATAAATTTCTTAGCTATTGTCCTAATGCTCTGCCAGGTTACTGAAATTTTCGGGGGAACTTTTTATTTTCCAGAGGGAATTTCCACCCTCGGGCCATCCCCTGAATTCATCACTCGTTATTTGTGAGTGACCATTCATACATTTAATTGTATGCTTATCTTCATTTCATCCTCATCTTCGCGATTAGCCAAAAGTGGTAGAAAAGAGAAGTAAATAAATAAACCAAATCAATCCAGAGAGGATGACCCAGCTTTGGCCCCTCCCCTGAATCTGAGCTGCCGCTTGTGCTTTCCCTTGCATCCGCGACAAAAGTCAACGGTCCAGATTAGTAGACATTTTTTAATGTGTTATGCTTTTCGTTTCAGCTGAGTACGACAGTTCTCTGGATCCCAACCTCAGCCCTGTAGGTCATCTCGCTTTCAGCAACGAAGGGATACAAGGTTCGAGATTAGGTAATTATAAATTGTAGCGTTAGATGGCAACACTGTAATTTTCCTAAACGAATGCAGAAAATATATAAGTTCATTAAGAGTATCGCATACTTTTCTTCATGTAATTTGTACATTCAAGTACTATGAAGTATACGTGATATTTACACCTTTACGTTCGTGATACTTATAATGGGTTCTATTGGGTTCACTGCAGGACCGGAACTTCTTTCTCGCACAATTTAAATTCGGTCCAAGTTGCGTATTGTTACATTGGAAAAAGGTTCCTGGACCGTATTTAAATTGATTCGGAAAACAGGTTCCTGGACCGAATTGAAATGCTTTAAATATGAAAAGGTTATACACTGTCTAGAACTCATTTACGTTTTCTTAATTTCTCTCCAAGTCCGGAATTGAAATTATTTCCAATTCCTGGGCCAGGGTTGACCGATTAAAAGTTGCCTTCTAAAAATGTCCGCGAGTACGTTTTACATTGGAATGTCACGCTGCTGTTGTTGAAAGCGTAGCACAAGGAATAAATCATAACGCTGTTGTTCTCTCGTGGGGCACGTTCAAAAACTCCCTTGTCGAAAAGTTACTGTACATAACGCAATGGACTATTATATGGGATACGGAGCGGCGATCCTCCGCCTCCACTCGCCACTCTCACTTTTGGTACCCTCTCACTCGGATCTTCTTTCTTGATCTTATCTGAGTGTGGTATCCGTATCCCGGAATAGGATATAAGGATTAACTTGGTAAATGGAGAGGTCAGAAGGTACGTAAGAGAGAAGAGGCAAGTGCTCTGAGTCTTGGTACCTAAGATTTAAACCAAGACGTTTTTGAAAAATTAATATTGTGAAGTTGAGTAGCTCCAAACAATAAGCAAGATATGAAATATAAAGATACATATAACATAGAAGTAAAATAATGAATATATAAGAATACAATATAAGAATGAGAATATAGAATAAGATATTCGAGGAACCCTTAGATCCCATAAATAAGAGAATAATAATGGCACTTGATGAGGAATCCTTAGATCAGAAGACAAGTAGATATTCATAAGAGTTATATTGAAGAGACATCCCTGAAGAATAGGGAATTCTCAAGCCTCCTCTTCTGTCTTCAATCTTCTACTCGCAGTCCTCAACTGGTAGACAGCATCTGGATACTGGAAATATATATAGTGGTTTCAGTCATCCAATTCTAGTATGTCAGGTTCTCTTCTGAGGGATGTAATGTAGTGTTTTCTTCTATTCAGGGAAGCCGGTCCTTCTTCATACTATCTTATTTCATTTAAGCAATTATTTTGTGCACAGCTGCTTTCTCCCATTAATTGGGCAGCAAGTCTCATGCTCGATCTAGTCTTAGTTCCAGTGGGTTCCACGTTTTCAATAAATGATGATATTGGAACCACTTGTCGGGCTCGTGACTCTTGATGGTGTTTGAATTCCATTTCCTCAAGCGTAGATATCAGCTCAGCCAAAGCATTAATTGTAGGAAAGGTTCGTTGACAAGTAAGTTGTTGTCTTACAAGGTCTGGTTCTAGCTTAGCTCTAAGTTCCCTTATTTTGGGGTCTTGAAATTTATTGCAATAAAACACAGCGTGTTCTGGAGTATCAGTAGTCTTACATACTTGGCACTGGTCATCTAGACTGAGGCCAAAGCGTTTCAAATATGCCTTATAAGGGCCATGCCCTGTAATGAGGTGTATCAACCCTTTAGTTGGTTTAAAGAGTGAGTTCATTGTCCAGAATTTAACGTCAGGCATATATAGCTTCGTGTGTACTGATCCCGAGTATTGTCTCCACTCCTGTTGCCATTTGCTTTGTAGAACCTGGTCAATATCCTGCATGGTATTCACATTAATTCCCAACAGCATGAATATCTTAGCTTGGTCTCCCTTCCGAAACCAATATCTAGAAGCGTGTCTTTGAACCTCAAAATCAAGAGGCAAGACACCAGCTAGCACTATAGTTGACATAGTTGACGTTGTGCGAAAGGCCCCAAGAATTCTCAACAAGACGTTGCGCTGTCCCGATCTCAGACGGTCCCGTACAACGGACTATGGACTATATTAGCGTGGCGTCGCATTGAGCTGAAACAACCCCGTTGCGTGTTGCTCCGGCATCCGATCCAGGACCCGCAGCCAATAGGAGCCGCCCAGCAGATATCACAACAGGGACAGGTAGTGTTGCCTGAGGTGTTGCTACAACCAAGTGAAGGAACGCGCGCGAAAGAATGGGGCTAGATGGAGAGGGGGTAACGTAAATCCAGGGTTTGCGTTTCGCCCATTTCTACCTTGTATCTTAGATTCTCGAGGCAACCAGCCCCTGGATTATTCTTTCATGGATAATTGTTTATCGTCAGGTCCGTAAGCGATCTAAGTTGCGTATTGTTTCATTTCAACACGGAACTTGGACCCAATCAAACTGATTCGGGAAAAAGGTTCCTGAACCGTATTGAAATTGAACCTGGAATAAAGGTTCCCGGACAGAATTTAAATTGATCCGGAAAAGAGGTTCCTGGACCGAATTGAAATACGTTAGACATAAAAAGGTTCTTTACGGTCCACCCATTTACGCTTTCTGATTTTCTCTCCTGGACCGGAATTGAATTTATTTAAAATTCCTGGACCTTTAACAACACTGCTTATAATGCCTTGAAGTAATAAACATAATATTGCTGTTGTTCTTTTTCCCAGAACAATAATGTTAGCTGTGCATTTTAAAAATTGAAGCAATACGAGTGATATGAGTTTATTGGTACGGTAAGTTATAGAACGCAACAGATGCATTACCCAATTAAGGCATACGATAAATAACATATTATAATAGGGAAGAGTTGCCGAAATTGGACCAATTGGTACTATTTTGCTTCTGCATCAAAAACAAGACACAGAAAAAGAACGAAATTGTAGGTTTGAGAAGCACAAACTATTAGCTTTTACTTCATATATGCATTTAAACAAAAAAATGCAGGAACCAATATAATAGGGTACATAAAGGAAAGTAGTGACATCGGTCCATTATAGGCAACTGGTTTCTTAACTTGGACCACAGGTTGCTTAGGTTGGACCGCTCATAAAAGGCATGTACGTATGTATGTCTACGGTATCTAGACACCTGCAGCACTCACTGCACACAACATTATTTGCTCCAATTTCGCCGCTTGTAACAGCACCTACCTGTGATTTTCCTTTCTTTGCTACAATTTTTTGTGGAAGTTTCTGGACTGTGGTGAAACCTGACTCATCCACGTTGAATATTCGGTCATCTGTAAAACCAAACAAACCATACCTTCTACTACACTCGTTCAAGCCACAGTCCCCATTTTTTTATGCTGCTATAGCCATTTGCAATTCCATCTCTGTCCATAGCCCATACTTTCCACGGTCAAATTTGGGAAACACGCGGTGTTCCAACTTATGCAATTATACCCCGTTAATAAAAAATATGACGCTACACGAACATACGCAACTAAACCACAGTTTTACCACATGTAGTTAGTGGTTAATGAATGGCACTTTTATAATATACTACAGGACATTTGATTACTTACCCCTAGTCTACACAAGAGCTTAAGATCCGAAGCACAATAATTGCAACAATGGAAATACAATAACAGCACTCTTACTTCGTCGAACGTCTCTAGTTGACTGACCATTCATTCTTTTGTACATGACACTGGCGCCAGCCAGTAGTGCCAACTCACCTGTTTCAAATACTCGTCTATAGGCAAAAACAAAGGCGGCCCAACTTAGGCAACGGTCCAATTTCGGCAACTCTCCCCTACATATCAATGTGATACATAAGAATAAACTCTCCTTTTAACAAACAAGTCAGTCGCAAATTTTATTTTATTTTTCATGTTCAGTATTATTCTTATGTTGTTGAGCTGGGAAAAAGTAGGTCCATACCGTATTCACTTTTAGTACCATCTTTAAATATTTTACACTTGCTCCAAATCGTCCCTATTCTGGCTCTCATTACAACCCATTCACTTTTCATTGCAGAATTTGGGGGAAGCGGAGTGAGCCCCGAGCTGGGGGCGCTGAGTGGACCCCCGAGAGACCAGGGTTATTGGTCACAGGAAGGATCCGAACCTGGTAAGCATTCTGACAATATAATAAATTACTTCATGCAGGTTAGTTAAATATAGATGGATACACTGCCATTAACAATCTCCCTGTACAGGTACAGTGGCGCTAAATTCTCAAAAAATGCTCCGAAAAATACCAAATAGGCACTAAAATTGATAAACATCGGCAGATTTGTCATCATTTTCCCATATTACAAGTTTCGTCAATTGCATCTGCTTCTGATAGAAGTTAGATAGAGAACGTGAACTAAAATACAAGTACACGTAATTTTGAAAATGGGAAGTAACGTTAAACACAAACTTCGAAGCAGTTAGCAGTGGCGGCTATTAGAGGGGGTGAGGGGGGACTTGCCTCCCCCACTATTCGCCACTTTAACCCCCGCACTATGCTAACCCTTACAAAGGAAAATATACTGTCTCTGCCTACCCAGTTTTAGAACCCAATCGGCGCCACTGGCAGTAAGTACTATATTCGTGAAGGCTACCTATATATCCTACATATTCCTGCCTAAAGTATAAAGCATATATTACAGTGCTGCAGGGAGAGGATTTCGTTCGAGAGCCAAATAGTTCGCGTAGATGACGCTAGATAGCGTCCGGAATGGACAGCTTCTTCTTCGCTCGAGCGAATAACGCTTAGGGGTGTGTTCCAAGCGGACGTCCACCATATTGATGGCCGCCATAATGAATTCAACTCAATTTTTTTAAAAAAATAGGAAGCGGGTGATGTAATATACAAGGTGTCTCATAAGTAATAGCGCAAACTGACATAGGTAAAAGTACACGATAATAGAAGCAAAAAAGTCTCAGTAAACATGGGTCTGCAAACGAGCCGTTTTGGAGATAATCGCGAATGTGTCATTGCAAGCCGCCACTGACTTCATTGTTTGTAAACGTCGTCCTAGTTGGAAAAATGCTAATAATATGTGCGAATGTGTGGGTACAAGCCGTTATTGATTGTATTTTGTAAGCACCGAGTGCTATACTCCATGCGCGGTCAGAGGTTTGCTCTTTGTTTACAAAACAGAACATTTCCGAGAGGTGGCGTTGTAATCAAACAGGATGGATGAAATCAGTACACAGTCTAATCGTACTGTGGGAGTTACTTTTAGCATTTTACCAACTAGGACGACGTTTACAAACACTGAAGTCAGTGGCGGCTTGTAATCACACATTCGCGATTATCTCGAAAACGCTCGTTTGCAGACCCATGTTTATGAGACTTTTTTGCTTCGATTATCGTGTACTTGCACCTATGTTACTTTGCGCTATTACTTTTGAGACACCCTGTATGTATATGACACTGTTATCTCACACCTGGAAAACGATGCATTTGCTACAATCATGCAGTCGTAACTTTTTCATGCTTAAAGATAGGTTGAAGATACCTTCACCACTGCATTTCTCGTGAAATTCTAGCCTGATTTGATTCTAGTCTGACTGACACGCGGCAAACCCGGGATGGGTGATCTAAGGTAGGAATTTTTCCGGCTTTGTTCCCGCATAAAGTGGCTCCAGGGCCTACCCAGCCTCAAATCAAATGTTACCGGGAGCGAGTGGAGGGTAAATGGTACTCGGTGTGGGAGGGGGTAAAGGAAAGAGAATTCTTTATTATGTCAATGGTTGAGGCCCCCCCTATAGGGTTACATGTCTCCCCCCCCCCCGCACAAGTGGATTTTGCGGCTTGTAGATCCAGCACTGCTTAAAACCCTGATACAAATTTTACTTTCCCAAGTTTGTGGCACACTGTTGTGCCGCTTAGTTCAATTTACCGTTTTCTACAATTATTATATAAAGTTAAGAAACATTTCAGTGGTTTTACAAGTGGTTGAATTCTTAACTCATTGCTTTAGGTGTGACAAACAAAGTAACATTATGTTGTTCGTTTCAGAGCTGACCAGTATTGATCAAAGAAGACCTGATGTAAGACCAGGTATTTTTAAAATATTGTTAAATTTCGAGTGGGGCAATTGCCTAAGTGTGTATTCTAACTGTAAGGTATTCTATTTGATTGATTGTCTTGGTTTATTTTACATCGCTTTTCTGCCACTTTTGGCTAATCGCGAAGATGAGGGATGAAATTGACGAAGGGTCACTCACAAAGAACACTCATGCCGGAATTCGGAGTCGAAGCACGCTGAGATAACCACTCCGCCACGGAGGCTGGCTACATTTTATCAGCTGATGTTTTTTAGAAGCATTTTCTAGTCTAGAAGGCAATTACACTTAAAGAACCTGCTTATTTATCAAGCAGATTCGGGTTAAAGTCCCTGCTCAGGCATGCATGTTCTTTGTGAGTGCCCCTTCATCGCTTTCATCTAATCATCCCTCACCTTCATCGTCGCGATTAGCCAAAAGCGACAGAAAATTGACTACAACAAATACCGTGCGTTCATTTCGATCTTCAGCCGAGAGATCGGGAGAAGCGTGGCGGGCGACGCTGACGGAGATGCCGACGTTTGCGGCCTGTAATGCCCGCTTATTTTTATGGACATATGCAGACATTTATATAAATATTGCAAAACGAGCACTAACCTGTGTTATAAGATTTCGGTTTTAATTTTAGTAGCTTAGTGGCTGTATGTGCTGATGATTTTGACACACCCATCTCCTGTGAAACACGGCGTAGAGGTTTGTTTGGGGAACGTTCTAACGCTGCACCAATTTCATCGAGTTTTGCTTTAACGATCCAGTTTCTCGTAATTTAAGGACAAGATGTCTAACCGTATCTCTATGTGGAGGTGAAAAGCTTGGGAATTTCTGTACAAATTGCGTACACACGTAGTGTTTTCACGTAAGACTCATACATAAAAATTCTTTGTTCTAACGTGAACCTTGCGGCTGGCATTCCAATCGTCTCACTGACACAACACACATACACACTGCAATAACATAAACAAGTAACGGCAAGTAACCAAGAATAACACTCTTGCGCACAGTACGAAATTAACACGCTCTTGGTTCACATCTGCTCGCCACTATATTCACAACTCTTGTCTTCAACTAGTCGCGAAGGAACAAAGAACTCGATCTCGGAGATTTCGGATTGCAAGGAAGCTCACGAAAACCATTGACATTTAACAGTTTCGTCTGCAGCGTAATCTTGATACAGTGTTGCACATTCGAAACCTCCAAACGATCCCCGTCGACACAAAACTCTTTCAAGGATCTAAACTTAAGCAGGACGTTACTGGTCAAAACTATGATTAAAATGTTTTATTATCTGTGGCTCTTAACATCGCTTGTAAAGCGTATTTATTTGTGTATATAAGGGCAGAACTTCCTGCAGAAGAACTTTTGCATCTTATAACACAGGTTAGTGCTCGTTTTGCAATATTTATATAAATGTCTGCGTATGTCCATAAAAATAAGCGGGCATTACAGGCAGCAAATGTCGGCATCTCCGTCAGCGTCGCCCGCCACGCTTCTCCCGATCTCTCGGCTGAAGATCGAAATGAACGCACGGTATACCTATAAATACCGTTGAAACAAGTTTCTTGTGGAAGTAGTTCTACAAAGTAGCTCGAGATGGTGCCACCAGGCAGAAGCGGGCAGAGACACCTGCGGTCAAAGATGAAACTAAGTTCCATTGCGTCTCGTGGAAAAATTACTACGGTTCGTACGAAACAGCAGCACTCCTGGCCTAAGCAGGCATGAACTGGCTCAACTGATAATAGCAAGGCCGGCCCTAGGTGGGTGCGGGGCCTGAGGCATACGATATACGAAGGGCTTATAGCAAACATTTTCCACAAGTCTGAAAAATCCGATTTTCCTTATTCTGAAGTACAGGGGTCCTGTAAGTTACGTAAAAGGTAAAGTTCCCCATGCTTGATTGATTGATTTTGTGTTTTAAGTCCACTTTATGCACAGTGAGGCTAATCGGGACTAGACCTACAGTTTAAAGTGGGATCCGAACCACTATGTGTCTCCACCGGCTATCGAACCCGGGACCCCTTGATTGCAAGGTGACAACGCTACCACTGCGCCATCGGAGAGGCTTACTGACACGCAGGTAACCCAGGGTGGGTGAACTAAGGTCGGAATTTTTCCGACTTTGCTCCGCATATTCTCGATCTTGGCCATTTTGCACCCCCCAGGGTCTCCCGCTCCGGGTCTCTCGTTTAAGGAGAATAATGCAAAGGAAAATTAGCTCGAAAAGTCGCAATAATCAGTTCAGAACTTGAGATTTTTCTATCCTATCCCTTTCTCGTAAGAATATACCATCCATGATTTTGCGAAATATCAAAAATAAAAGAAAATATGATTATTATGCCACAACATAAACTTCGGAACTAAAATTTTCCACAAAATTAAATGATTTTCTTTCACTGATTGAAATGAGTAAACTAATGTTGTTTTTTTAAAAGTGAAAAGTATAACAGTCTACATAGGATAGAATGATTACAATTTAGAATATTATTAATTTATATTAATTGTTATTAGTGCTCCTCCTACTAGTATTATTATTATAATTATCACTAGAATACTTATTCAATTTTATATTACGGCATGATCCCCCTTACCAAAATTACTGCTGACACCCTTACCCACCCTAATATGCTGCTTCACACTGTCAAAAATTTGCTGCGCAGTGGTAAATCAGGATTCAAATGCTACATAATTATGATGTAAATTATTCTCATGAACAATTTGTTTAAATAAAATAGATAACCAATAAAATGGGGATGTGTCAGCTTTCTAAATATGACAGGCTTAAAATACCGTTCCAACCATGTGCTAAAATGATTCATTTATGTTTCTTACAGACCTATCACTTTTTAGACCATCTTACCCAGCAACACCTGGTAAGATAACTCAATTGAAATAACTGTTGAAGCTTAGGCCTAATCTAAGTTTAAAATATATGATTAGTGTCTTTTACATTCAGCGGACAATGGTAACTAACGTTACCTAAGTTTAAAGTAAACGAAAAGATCTTAATGAGAAATGCCAATATCAATTACTGATTAAATTGCGGTGTGAGTTTATATGAATGTAAACACTTTCAATAATTTCTATAGTGAAGCACTTATAGTGTTGTAGCCTTAACCTTTTACTCCATTAAACAGATAATAAATCTTAATATAAACATCTTCAAATTTCCATCATGAAAAATAAATTTTGAAAGAAGTTTAGAAACAATAAACAATCTTGATGTCTTCTATCTTTTCTCATAAACATTTTAATGCTAACCTTTGAATCCACTATCCAGCATCTACTATATAAATTAATTCAAAAACGTTAAAATAACTAACCTGTTAGTGTGGTGTGCTGTGAAGGCGTGAATGTTTAATTCATCACTCATGCTCATTGTCCTATTTAATCTATACGTGCTAAAAAGTGATGCAAAATAACCCCACTATTAACAGATACAATATTAACCCACTAAAATGTGATAGTATAGTAATAGTAACGTGATTAACTAATTAAAAATTGCATATTTTTATAGTTTGAAAATATTTTCTATTTTACAAAGTATTTTAAGAATTTATTATATAAATTAGCAATCTTCTGTTTATGTTTAAATTTATGAGATTATTTAGTTACTTTCACAATTGGCATTCAAGTGCACTGAACATGTCAATGTGATGAAACTGCATTAAAGCTAATAAAATTATAAATAAAATTAATTCACTGTATTTTAAATACAAACTTCTTTTATGTAATAGGCTATTACAAAATAATTCTCACTGATGTTACAAACATATTGGATTTAATTGATTGACTAATCATAGTTTTTCTAATAAAAATAAATGAATATATTTTCACTATTATTCCAGGATATGGAGTTCCTGAAGGAGTAGATGGTCAGTATACAATTTACATACAATTCTACGATTACGTCAATATAAAAAATATGTTTTGTTCATATTTGTTTATCAATATATTTACGTACATGAAAGTTTTACATGCTTCGTTCCAACTTGTGAATGCTCTCAAGAGTGTTAACTGCTGTATGTAACAATCAGGGTACATTTAACGTTGTTATTTATGAGTACAAGCTTTACAGTGAATGGTATTGTGACAGAAGTAACTGCGCAGTTTATTATTTTCATTCCAAAAGAGATTTTTTAGATCCGTTTGCGTATATTGTCAATATAAGTTAAATTACCAACACTAGTATGGTATGTATATATAGTGATCGCTTTATATTTTGCATCAGTTAATGCAGAAATATTAAATCAGTGATTCTTTTATACAAATGTATAGACGGTTTATACTATTTTGACATGTATAATTAATAAGTTTAAAAATATTTTAATATAATAGTTATTAATTATCTCATTACATCATACTAAAAATCAATATAATTTATATTTCTTTCAACTTTAAAATTACAAATTGAAATCAATTATATTAGGCTATAAATAGCTTAGTTTTTACATAAATATGAGTTTTCTTTCGTCTCGATTATTCATTCTTTACTTAAGAAATGCTACAATTTTTGAGACGAAATTAATCCCTTGAGTGTGGGTGACGTTACAAACAAACCTCACAGTTGGAGGACAGTGGTTCTTTATCTTCATGAGTCTACGGCTGGTAGATTCCTTTTTTAAAAGTCGATCCCCCAATTCCAACAATTTCACTCGTAAATAACTTTGTACATTTTTTAAACTTCAGATATATGCTAATATTAATAAATACATAACTGCATAATTGTAGAGAGTATTAATTCGATTATGTGTAGGCTTGTTGTCAAATCTAAAATTTTAACACCATTAAGCCGTGTTTCCATGATATGAAAAACTTAATATGCTGACCAAGGCAGAAATTTATTTTATTATAAAACATAAACTAAACGTAACGTTTCAACCTTCTAGCAAGGTCTTCTTCAGACTCTGCACCAAGTACAAATGTGTAAAATTTTGTTTAAAATATATGATGAAACCAGTTTCCTGTGGCCAATATCATAAGTGCCTTTTCTCTTGTGTGTTCCATTTCAGACACCGAAAAATTCAACTTCATCAGAATATTTCCACTTTAATATATTTGTTAATGAAAATTGCTGCACAAACTAAATTGACCGTAGTGTCCTTCCGTGAACTCCAAACTTTGAGGCGGGAAGCAACGTAACTGTGCTTATATATCGGTTGATAAATCACTGCCGTGATTAATCGTGAAAGCATTTCCTGTTATCGAAGTCGGTCTCGGTACCATGCCATCTCTCCAGATGGTTTCCAGCTCGGGCTGCCAGTCGCAAACTTCAAGAGGGCCTCTCGCGTAATTGGTGCCATAGCGCTTGAGAAGCTCTGCTCCAGGAACGAAAGTGACATTACAGCTTATCCCCTTCTAAGTTGGCAAGAAAATATCTCTCTTCTTTTGTTGCAGAAACACTTTTCCCTGGAAATTCAGCTCCCTCTGAGAACATGTACCCTGATACGTGGATTGTTCCACCTTTTGGCTATGGTACGTATGAACAACCACATAATGCATGCAACACACATACACAAATTCTGTAGTTCAGCGGTTCTCAAACATTTTTCTCACTGTACCCTTTAGTCGTAACTAAACGTCTAAAGTACCCCCACAAAAGGACGTATATTCCGTTCTTTTTTATTTCAATAATCTTATATATAATATACATTTAATGAATAAACAAAAAACGGTAGCGTCCCCCTGTTAATTAACAGACAGATTCTTAATTTGTAACGTTAAAGTATTGTATATAAACAAATAAATGAAATGAACTATCTAATTGATATTACTAATACCGTAGGCCATTATTCACAACAGTTAAAAACTTAAGCACATATACGTACTATACCTGAATGCAATAATAGTTTTAATACATTCATCTCTCACTGAGGATTTAAATTTTATTTTCCTGTTTTCACAGGTAGGCGCTGGCAGCCTAGAGGAAGACGTTGTAAGTATATAACGCAATGTGTGCATTTGATGATATATTCTAGAGAAATCTCTGAAATATGTGAAATTTCATCAAATATCATGATCCACTAACTCTCTAGCCTTCGTAAACCCGAAGGTTTATAGCTGCAGAAACACAAGCCTTCCATTTGTCCCTATCCTGGGCAAGATCAATCCAATATTTTCCATCCTTACTGATTTCCCTTAGGTCCATCTCAACGTTATCCCTCCATCTTCGTCTTGGCCTTCCTACAGGTCTCTTACCATCAGGTCTCCCAATAACAATCCTGTAAACTCTTCTTTCCTCTCCCATTCGTGCTGCCCACCTAAGTCTTCTTGATTTGACTATTCTAATAATATCTGGACATAAATACATATTATGTAGTTCTCACCTCTCTCTTCATCTTTTTCAGGTCCAAACAGGGGTGCCCACCCCGAAGAGCAATGGCGCATCCCCTCCAAAATCCAATTATATTATTAGCGCCCTCAATCCATATCGTAATCGCCACAAAGTAAAGCTCAGGTGATAATATAATACAGTCCCTTTTTAAAGAACTACATCCCTCCCCGGTTTTATTGGTGTAAATATAATTATTTTAGTTACCTATAACAATAATTACGTGGATTTTTATATTCATTGCAAATTTTACTTGCTAAAGTAAAATTTTCATGTGACAAGAAGTTAGAAATGCGGATTCGACATGTGTTTTGATCTATATGATGCACCTGCTTTAAATTAAGCAGTATACTAACACTAAGCATTATATTTTAAGAAGTGATGTTATTAATGAATATCGAGAATATCGCTTAAGTCTTGTAATGCAGCTATAGTATAAAACTTCACATTCACTTCAGGAATGCACCAAACACGCATACATGCAATACATTACTGCGAGCGAAGCGAGCAAGAAAATTTTTACATCCATTTGTTTGCAAGCTTTCAAGAATTAATTTAATGGGGTGTCCATACTTTCTAAAGATCCAGAGATATTTAGTCCTTTCCAGCTTCTCTTTTGGCACGTTCCGGGCCGAAAACATATGGATACCATATCGCTAAATGCAGTCTCCAAAATTTAAGGCTCGAAAACTCTCTTCACTACAGAAATCCCTTGACAATCTAAAATTTAACACTTTATCAAGAGCTTCATATGTATCTCCCCCTTTAAATTTAGTACTCAATCCTACCACCGAAATTTCCATGCGAATTTTAGACTTACTGTTGATATTGAAGAGTGGATATTGTCTCCTCCAAAAAATTAATTCTCAGTCTCCACACCAGAATTTTCGCAACAGTCTAAGACAATAGTAATACACAAGAATTGGATACCCCCTCAATTTAATGCTCAATACCCCTCTAACTGAAATACCCGCCATAATCTAAGACCTAAAGTTGGATACCGTCCCCCCAAACGTTTAAATCAGAACCCCCCCCCCCCCAAGATTGGACGTGTCAATTAGGACCTGGTATGTAAGAGTTGGATATTTCTCTCTCCCCTTCGATTATACCCTTAAACACTTTGTTTTATTCATGTAATGGATTAAATATAGTGCATTTAAGGTGTATTTTTTTACATGTATTTTGAAAGAAATACATAAATGTTGAATTTTATATTATTTGAAGGGAAGAAATCCTCCCAAAAATCTTGATGGCTCAGCCTACGCCATAATCCCCCCCCTGTGGGCACCCCTGGGTCCAAATACTTTTCCAAGGATTTTATTTTCAAATTATCTTAATTTATGTTCCTCTTTCAATGTAAGAGACCAAGCTTCACATCCATTTAATGCTACAGGCATAATTACTGTTTTGTAACATTGACCAAAAAAAGGGGGCACTGTTAAACTTATTTTAAAACCGTTAATTGAAATATATGTGCTTCTTCGTAGTGATACATTTTTAAGTAAACAAACAGAGATCAAAAATGATAATGAACAGGAACTTTAAAGCTTGGTCCTTGCCTGGCCTTCTATGTGTACTAAAATGAAACCATATGTTATATTTCACTCCAAATGTGTGAATTATTTAGTAATATGTGAAAAATAAAATAGGCTTTGAGAGGAAGCCAGGGCAACGACTTTTCGGAGGGTAGGGGGGTTGCCTCCTCCGACCATGAGTCCGAGCGGAACGTGGAGCTTGTCGTGTCACTGTAGTAAGAAAGCTTACATTTATTTCTGAAGTTTCGTTTGCAATTGACACGTGTAGTGTTGGTCTGAAAGCTCCTTCAGATATGATTTGGATTCTTGTTGAAAAACTTTGTTTTTTAAAAAAGAATTTTCTTTTCCCTCCCTCAATAGTTCCATTCGGTAGGAGATGGCGATCTATGGGTAAGTCTTATTTCAGGCTTTGAATGTTTGAATGTAGGGTCAAGTTCATAACTGGAAAATAACACTGCATGCTAAGTATTCTTGTTAGTATATTCTAATCTTAAAATTTAACTTCGAAATAGTATCTAAATTGAAACAAATACATAAAAATACACTTAAACAAGAGATCGATAAATGTATATGTTCTAAAATTCATCTTTTTGAGTGTAAATTAAGTAATTTTATGTTTTATAATTCGTACTTACCTTTACGCGCGCGACCTATCACTTGACTGATCAACAATTACTGCACCTACAAAAAAATAGACTTGAAATATACATTTTTTAAATTAATTTATACTTTGTAAAGAAAAATAGTATCACTTCATTATTTTCAGTTTTCGGCAATTCGTCTTGCATTTCCTAACTTTTAAATAAAATCTTCAATATATTTTTAAGTATGTTGATCACTTAGCAGAACTCATAACAAAGTTAAAGAAAATAATGCTAGTTGAACATAAACGCATAAATACAATTTGGCAACTAAATAGACTGATCATGTGTTTATTCATTCATTCATAATTTAATGGTTTTAGCTGTTATACCAAGTGTCCTAAAAATATGTGATACATGATACTGTTACATCAAATTACAAATTTTGAATATATATACAGTTTTCATATACATCATATCATGCAAAATCTAAAATTGATTATAAATACAATTGTTATATCTGGTGACTATATCAAGTTACACATTTTGAATATTTACAATTTTCATATGTCTGTATTAATATCATGAAAAATCTAAAAATGATAAATACAATTGTTACATCTGGTGACGATATTAAAGAGGCTAAAGAAGTTGGGAGAGGATTTCTTTTCTTTTTTATTAAATTCTTGAATAAGATCTCCCTGTGAGTGGTATAAAGTGGACATTGAAATATAACATGATTAGCATCTTCCTGGTCTAGATTGCACTTACACATATGTGAATTAACTAAATTAATTTGATATAAATGGTGATCTAAATGTATGTGACCTGATCTCAATCTTAGTATTAAAACTAAAAACTTTCTGGGTATATTAATTGTATATAACCACGGAGTCTTACATTTTTACATTTTTATATGAATGACCCATATATGTAAATTTTTGTTTGACCAATATCTCCTAATCTTGTTGAATTTTGTATTTAACTCTTGGTAACATATCTGTATATGATAATAATATATTCGTTCTGTGATCCATTATTCTTGCTTTTTTAGCATTTCTATCTGCCACTTCATTATAATGGAACCCTGAATGTGCTGGTATATATGCAAAATGAATAGTAATTCCCTCTGTAGTTATGTAAAGCACCAATACTGATACCTTATACAGGGTCATTCTAAAGGTAGGGTACAAACGAAAACCACAGATACCTTCCATGAAATAGAGACGAAAGTGCCCCTTCCACTTTGCCGAGAGATGCCTCCGTGAGGAGCTAGACAACGCCGAAAACGTGTGAAAATGAACTTCACACCGCTGTACAGCCAGCACCAGTGAAGATAGAAAGGCGGAACAAAAGAAGTCAAAAGGAATACCAAAGTCGCCCATCCGAAAAACAGCAGGCGGCAGCTGCACAACGCATGCGCATGGGGTTCCACAAACAAAATAAGAGTGTCCCGCAAGACAAGTGAAGGGAAAGAGTAGCGATCGACAACGGTAGAGACAAAAGAAGCAATGAAACATGAAGTAACAATTGCACAGCGGGAAACAAACACCATGACTGAAGCAGTGCAGTCGAGAAAAGTAGTGCGGGGTTGGAGAACCACGGGAGGACGACGTAGGACGAAGAAACACACCGAGAATGCAAACAGAGTGGTCCGTGACACTCGACAGGCAACAGACGTGTACATGGTTTGGGGCAGAAATGGCGGCGCTGGCGGTGCAGCGCATGGGGAGTCCCCAAACACAGTGGGGAGACACCGCAGCAAGAACAAAGCACGGTGCAACAAAAGAGAAAGAGGACCGGACGGGGAATGGTACCTGCCAAGGAGACATTCATTCCCCGTAGCAGCACCGAGGGAATGTCACACAGAGGTCGTGCGCCAGCAGGACAAACGCAGCAACCACGGGAACAGGAGATTATTGCCAATGAAAGGTGCACTTACAGATAGGACCACGTACCCCGTACAGAAGTTGTTACAAACGTCGTGATGGGGCCCAATCAGCCTCTTAGAAATGAAGCCGGGGGCACATCGCTGGGTGGGAGGGGGCGAAAGGCTGCTGGAGTGTCGTACGGATCCCACCACTCCGTATGGTGGACGACACCAATGGACGAGGTCGGAAAGTGTCCAGCCCGATCACCAGGTCCACCGTCCCCAGACCTGACGCGGCTGCTTGCTTCCGAGCCCAACCCCAGCCGAACAACTCGAGTCCCACCTCGGCCGCAGCCTTCCGCTCCGAAACCAACCGTGGCCTCATACCACCGCAGCCGCGTACTGCCGCGTGGGTGTGAGACCGGGCCGAGCGAGGCTGCACGGACAAACTGCGTGGGATAGCCGTGGAATGAAACTACGGGGGGGGGGGGGGGTATGCACGTCTCTTCAACTGCTGGGTCACCCCACATTGGTGTACACAAACACCACACGATCGTACGTAGTGATCTCTCTCGGCTCGAGCAAGACGGGCGAAGTACATTGTTGTAGGTGAATGGGGCAAGAATGAAGGACGCTACATGTGTTCCACGATGACAAGCGTCCAGAGCACATGGCCCCACCTGACGGCAGTGGTCAGATAGTGAAAAGCGCAGGCACGGGTGGCTCGGGAACGTCAGCTGATTGTACCACAGCGCCGTGCGGACGTGTGGCCTGCAGGCGTCTGTTCTGCGTACACAGTGCCAGATTGGAAGTGCAGCGTCAGGGAGCGTGTCAGTGAAAGAGCCGGTGCGGTGGTGGTGTGCTTGACGTACGACAGTTGAGTATGTTGTTTCGAAGCCGATGTGACCAGTGTGTATGTGCCACCTGTACACTGGAGTACAGTATTCCATAATTGGCACTTTCCTCACCGTACCATGGAACGCTACACATTTGTAGAACTGAGGGACATGCATTTTGTCTACGGCCTTGCAACTGGCAATGGTCGAGCAGCTGCACGCCTGTATCGCGAACGGTATCCGGACAGGCGACACCCCGACAGCAGGTTGTTTTAGAACGTGCACCGTACCCTTGGTGAATCGGGTGTGTTACGTGCAGGCCGTCATGTCGGTCACCCAAGACATGTGCGCACCGCGGCGGTCGAGGAGGACGTACTTGCTCGCGTGGACGACACACCGTCCACTAGCACCCATAGCATTGCACGTGCAGTGGGAATATCACAGTCGAGTGTGGCGTGTCCTTCATGATTATCTGCTGTATCTCTATCATCCACAGCGAGTCCACGCGTTGCTGGCTGGGGATTACCCACGACGTATGGATTCTGTCAACGACTGTTGCAGTTTTGTACCGACGTTCCCCGTTTTTTTGCGCCATGTGCTTTCACGGACGAGGCATCTTCAATTGTCGAAACAGCCATGTGTGGGATTATGAAAATCCACATGCACCATCAGACCCAGTTTGCAGTGAATATCTGGGCAGGTATCATCGATGAACAGATTATCGGTCCATACCTCCTGCTACCACGTTTAAATGGCCGCCTCTATCGCACCTTTCTTGCATCAGTCGTTCCGGAACTGCTAGAAGATGTACCCCTCAACGTGCGACATCGCATGTAGTTTCAATTGGATGGAGCGCCTGCACATTTTGATGGCACAGTGCGAACCGTTTTGCACCGTACCTACCCACAGCGCTGGATCGGCAAGCGGGCCCCTTCCCCTGGCCCGCCCGTTCGCCTGACCTCACACCAATGCATTTCTTCTTCTCGTCTACGAGACCCCGGTGCCTAACCAGGAAACATTGGTAGCGCGGATACTTGCAGCATCGGCCGAGGTGTGTACCATGCCAGACATTTTTGATAGGGTTCGCCAGAATTTCCTGCGACGCTGCAATGCCTTCCTTGAATGTGGTGGTCGTCAATTTGAGCAACTTTTGTAACAACGTCAGTCCGAGATACGACTACGTACTACGTACTATTCCTATCTGTAAGTGCACCTTTCATTAGCAATAATCTCCTGTTCCCGTAGTTGCTGCGTTTGTCCTGCTGGCGCACGACCTCTGTGTGACATTCCCTCGGTGCTGCTACGGGGAATGAATCCCTCGTCCCGCATTTGTTGTCTCCTTGGCAGGTACCATTCCCCGTCCGGTCCTCTTTCTCTTTTGTTGCACCGTGCTTTGTTCTTGCTGCGGTGTCTCCCCACTGTGTTTGGGGACTCCCCATGCGCTGCACCGCCAGCGCCGCCATTTCTGCCCCAAACCATGTACACGTCTGTTGCCTGTCGAGTGTCACGGACCACTCTGCTTGCATTCTCGGTGTGTTTCTTCGTCCTACGTCGTCCTCCCGTGGTTCTCCAACCCCGCACTACTTTTCTCGACTGCACTGCTTCAGTCATGGTGTTTGTTTCCCGCTGTGCAATTGTTACTTCATGTTTCATTGCTTCTTTTGTCTCTACCGTTGTCGATCGCTACTTTTTCCCTTCACTTGTCTTGCGGGACACTCTTATTTTGTTTGTGAAACCCCATGCGCATGCGTTGTGCAGCTGCCGCCTGCTGTTTTTCGGATGGGCGACTTTGGTGTTCCTTTTGACTTCTTTTGTTCCGCCTTTCTATCTTCACTGGTGCTGGCTGTACAGCGGTGTGAAGTTCATTTTCACACGTTTTCGGCGTTGTCTAGCTCCTCACGGAGGCATCTCTCGGCAAAGTGGAAGGGGCACTTTCGTCTCTATTTCATGGGAAGTATCTGTGGTTTTCGTTTACTTGTAACTTGTGGTTACTTTTAGAATCACCCTGTATAACTTTTTATATGACGATTGTACACTGTATAAAACACTTTTAGCGTCTATTAATATTAGCATCCTTTTTTCTGGAATGTTATTAATGTACATCAATGCACGATATATTCCATATGCTTCTGCCGAGAAAATAGAACACTCTCCAGGTAGTCTAAACTTTTTAATATTTCCATTAGAAGAATCAATAAAAGCACATCCTACTACTTCCTTATTTTTTGATGCATTTGTGTATACGAATCTATAATTCTCCCAATTTTGTAAATATGATTGAATGTATAATTTGTTAATGAAACATTTCTTACTGGTATTTGGTCGTATAAAATTTCATAAATTGGATGTTTGCTATGCGTTAGTATTGTTGAAAATAAATCTTGAAATTCTATTTTACATTGGAGGAAAGTTGAATATTGTCCCTTTATTTTGTTCTCTTGGTATAAAATCCATTGATCTTGCATAAGTTTACTTACTGGGTGTTCTTGTGTTTCCCAGCACTTGAAAACGAAATTATTTGTAATCCATTTGCATCTATACTTAAATGGTTTCTCTATGGATTCTAAATAAACTCCTACATTGGGAGCTGAATTCATGAGTCCCAATGATCTCCTCAAGACTTTCCTTTGTAAACTATCTATCTATCTTACATAGAATTCTTTCTGTAGCATTTCCATATATGCTGCATCCATATTCTAACTTAGGCCTAAAAAAGTTTTTGTAAAATAACAGCATTATTCTTGGATGAGCACCTCAATTAGAATTTGCTAAAATCTTTAGCATGCTGAAAATGTTTTCACCTTTAGCTTGTAAATACCTTATATGATCCATCCACGTTAATTTTCTATCAAAATTAATTCCTAAATATTTTATTTTATTTTGAAATGGATTACCAGCAATTTGTGTCAACGTATTTGGAAATTTATGTTCACTTTTGTTATTAAAACATACAGCTGCTGACTTGTTCTGTGATATGATAAAGTTCATTCCCTCCAGCCAACATTTCACTTCATAAAAAATATTTTCATATGGATTACAAAATGATCCTAATATACACAAATCGTCTGCATACTGAATTATTTTTATTGTAGAATTATGAAATTGAAATATTCCTCTCATACCTGTATATATATTAAATAATAATGGACTGAGTAGGCTTCCCTGAGGTAATCCTTGTGAAGTGGTACGGGGCCCACTAAGTGTATCCTAAAACCAAAACAATATCTTCCTATATATCATCAAATTCCATTTTATCTTCATAATGATTTTCGGAGTATTTGTCTGATTTAACATATCAATTAATATACTATGAGGATCAACGCTATCATATGCACGTTGTATATCTATAAAGTGAGCAAACGTATATTGTTATACATTGCATTTTTTGAACATGCAAAGTTAATGTTGCTAATGCATCAATACAACCCTTGTTTATCCTAAAACCAAACTGATATGGATAAAAATATTGTTCCCTCTCAAAATACCACTCTAATCTTTTTAGTAATAATCTTTCAAATATCTTTTCAATTGTAGGAGCCAACGTAATAGGTAGATATGATTCAGCTTCTTTTGGATCTTTATTTGGTTTAAGTATAGGTAGTATCACATTTGTTTTCCAGTTTTGTGGTTCATTTCCACTTCTCAGAATATTATTATAAATATTTACAAGTACATTTAATGCATTATCCGATTGATGTCCTATCATTTCATATGTTATTCCATCGTATCCTGGGCAGTTGATTTTATATTATTTAGGGTTTCTCTTAATTCTTGCAATGTTATTTCCGAATAACATTCATCACTGGAATTTATATTATTTATAATCTCGGGTTTTTTATTTCTTACATAACAAGGTGTAAACTTGCTTTCAAATTTTTCTTGCCAAATTGTTGTTATAGATGAAACTCTAGTTTTATGTCCTTCCCTAAGATATTTTTTTTCCAAATTGTGTTTGCTTTAACAGATGGTGATAATGATTCACAGAATTCTCCCATACTTGCCGTTTTGCTTTAGCTATTACTTGTTTTAAATTTATCCAATTATTTGGCAAAGGTTGTTCAGCAAATAATTCAGACAATCTTATTCTTTCTTCACTTACATCTTGACACTCATCATTCCACCAACTTATAGTAGGAAAGTTGTTTTTATTATTAATTTTCTTCCGTTTAGCTACAATATCCATTGCATATGTCATTAATTGTAAATAACGTTGACACGTTATATTTTGTTCCTGTTTAATATCTTCCATTGAGATATAAGAGTCCAAAACTACAGAATATAATTCCCAATCGATGTTTTTAACCTGCCAAAACAATTTATTTATTATATTATTTGACACAATAGTTAAATCTATGGCTGTTGGTGATTTACCATTCCATGGATAATGAGTAGCTGACTCATCGTTCATGAAATGTAATGATCGATCATCAACCCAGTTCAAAATACTACATTTTAATGCATCTCTATAGTTACAACCCCATGCTTCATGATGAGCATTCATATCACCTGTGATAATGACATTGTCTTGGACATAATATAATAATTCATTAAAGTGTGTTACTTTAATATATTGAGATTTATAACTCGATTGTATTGATACTATTATATACTCTAATGTGTTCATGTTAATTTTCACTGCTATTAATTCTACATAAAATAATTTTATCAACCCTAATGATTCTGGTAATGTTACTATCTTAAATGTTATACTTTCATGTATAAATAAACCTACACCTCTTGTATATTTAGTATGTAAATTAGATGTTAACTCGTAATGAGGTATTTGATAATATTGATGCTGTCTACAACGAAATTTGCACAAACTCAATATACCTGAGTGATGCTCATCTATAATTTGTAATACTTCTAATCTTCTAGCTGTAAATGAATGTATATTCCATTGCACTATAAAATACATACCTATTTATCCTGTTTTACAAGTTTAGCTTTCTAATAATATTGCAATTAACTTTCCTATAATTTGTTGCATTGAAATTAAGATCTGTGTCTTCCTGGAATCATTTAAATCACGAACTGATTCAATCATGTCTGGTAAAGGGTCCAACAATGACTGGTATATTTCCTCTTGTCACATGAAACTGATTTACGATCTGAATATCTTCTGCAATTTCTATTGTCCATATTTTGTTCTTGCGTACTAAAAGAGGATTATCTCAAATATACTGGATATTTGTATTTTATTTGTTCTTTTTCTGTGTCTGATGAGGATGAAGAATCTACATTCACATCCTTTTTGTTTTCCCGTGGGAGTTGTACAATACTTCTTGTAGCCGTTTTCATAATCTTCTTTGGAGGTGATGTAACCACTTTGTTGTATTGTACTCTCATTTTTTGACCATTTTTCTCTTTCGATATTTTCTTTTGTTCCGCCATTTGAGTTACAGAACTCGCACAATAACTCTCTCTCGCCTCCTTGCAACTATCACTTGTTGGTGCATTCTTCTCATTCACATAACTCTTTTTGATGGGAGGGAATTCCAATCCGTTTCTTCGAACAGTTTCATGTTGAAATTGATCCCTAAATAATTTAATTTTTTGTTCACATGATATATTTCTTGAATTATTTCCCGTCACCATACCTCTTGCTTCATAATATGAGATGTTTTTCTTGGCCATAATAATTTGAATTTGCTTCTCATCCTGATATTTTGAGCAAATTTTGTTGCAAGCGTTATGATCTCCCTTGCAATTTATACATGTTTCACTCATTTCGCAGTTTCCTTCGTGATAATCTTGGCCACATTTATAACACAATTTTTTTAACTTTGCACTGTTGACCTGTGTGGGCAAATCTGAAACATCTATTACATTGCAACACTGGTTTCACACGTGGCACTACCTCAACTATTTGTTTTCCAACTGCTATGTATTGTGGTAAAACTGTCCCCTTAAAAGTCACACATAAGACTTGAGTAGGTTCATTCTTTCCATCTTAGTCACTAGCACTGGGATTTCTATAATACTGCTTTCCAAATACTGCATTTCAAACTCAGAGGGTATTCCAAGCACAACGCCTTCCTTCTCCACTAAAGATTTAGGAATTCTGGCATTTACTCCTAACTTATCTAATAACACTTTATTTTTCACAAAGTTATTAGCTTCTTGTGACGTGTTGAATAATGCTCGAACTCTATTTCGTCCACTTTGATCTACATACTTTACTTTCACATTATTATCCATCAACATATATCCGACTTTAACTGAATGCAAATTTCCTAACTGTTGGTTTCTACTTTCTATTCTCATTAAATGGGGTTCGTTGGCACCTATGTCATACTGGTATATTTTGTCTTCATGATTGGTAGTGTGTTCCATCCTAGAACTTTTTCGTTTTGTGTTGTATTGTGTTATCTTTTATTCGGCCCATTTACTTTGTGTGAAGTGTCCATAACATCATTTCCATCATTTTCTTCATGTTTTGAATCAGATGACATTATATCAATATTATCACTGCTTATAGTATTATTGCATATCGCACTATGTCCGTCCTCAACAATTCCATTTTGATCCATTATGATAAATAAACGAGACAGTTAAAGCACATATCTATACAATCCAAAGGGATATTGAACGTTTTATATTGTAATTGATTTATTATCAAACAACTTTTGTCCTTTTCTTTCACAATAGATAATAATCTAAACACTACTTAGTCTTACTACACAAGTCCTTCAATTAAATCTCAAACACAACTCGATTCAATCTAGAGAACAATCTTGCTTATTGAACCAATACGCCATCTTTTCAACCCACATGACTGATCATGTGTCACGATATGTCAATTTGTAATTATAGTATGTAAATACACAGGGTGGCCACCCTCTTGTCTTCGTAAGTGCTTCCAGACTTCCATGCATGCTACAAATGAGATTTTGTCAATATGTGATGTCAATTTCATGAAAGCAAGCACATACAATTGCTTCCATGAGTTCGTGTTTTGACTTCTAGGTTTGGTTACCTAGTACATTGCATATAACAGCCCACAAGTTATTTATGGGGTTCATGTCTAAATATTCATATTTCGAAACCAGTTATTCACCAGCTGTGCATGGTGATAGGTTAAATTATCATCTAAAAACTAGAGTAACGCAAATTCTATCCAGAAGAGTGGTTTTGTACAGTTTGTAGAACGTTCTGGTTCAGGATTTGCAGATAGGCACCAGTGTTAACAGTATTGATATGCATCCTGCCAATGCATTTCACAGAAAGGAAATACTTTGGTGTTGTATACAAGTTCAGACTCGATTCTACTGTTTAGATAGAAACTGGATTCGCCTTTCTTCCTTTCAATAAACATTTTAATTTTCTTGATGAACAGTTCTTTGTCTTTTTGCGCTCTTTCACAATGCACACTTTATTTACCTGTGATCCATGTTTTTACGTGCCTAAAAATGTTGTAAAAAAAGAATAATTTTTGAAAAGTAAATAATTATAAATATTTTCTTTCCAATCCAGTCCCGCACACCCCTAGTTCTAATGTTCCTTGTGAAAATGTTATTTCGGTTATTTTGTTCGACACAGTTAATTGCTGTAACTGGCAGCCTGTTAAAGTAGTGTAATTGGTGATATTATAAACCCGAGAAAGTATGACCCCCCCCCCTCAGGCAGATTTGGCTACACTTAAAACTAGCTCAAGATGTGCATATGAGCTTATTGCCCAAGTGTAGTACTCTGTCTAACCCAAGATTTTTGTAAAAATGCCCTCGAGAATTTCCCGTGAAAGTATGACCCCCTCAGATTGATTTGCCTACACTTACAAAAGCTACATCTGCCACATTGTTGTCCATAAGCTTGTTAAAAATATGCCCCTCTTGATATTGTTTTGGCCACACTTAAAACTAAGCCAAGATGCTCATAAGAGCTTATTGCCTCTAGTGTAATACTTGACAGTCAGTTCAGAGTATTAATATGTTAACCCGAATATTTCAATTGGGCACCAGGCTCAACTTGCATATCTAGTACTAAGAAAATGTAATATGCAGAACCTTTCTAAAATTGCTCTGTGACTCTCTCATTTCTTACATCATAAACATATGATTTTTCACCTATAAGAATAACACTACATATGGTGTCATCAGGGAGTGTATCATGGAATTCACATATAATTTTAATGTTCGTCCTGTCATTAACCACAACTTGTTTCCTTTTTGAGGTGTTGATGACAAACATGGGTCTCTGTGCTTTGAATTCATCTGGTGTGTAATACATGTCTGTATTCCCGGTTGTAACCCTTTTGTATGCTGTAAATGCTTCATTTAATTTGAGGAAATCATCCTTGGACATGTTTAAATTATAATTTTCTCTAGGAAACACCTCATTTCTGCCATTTTTAAGATATATGTTCTTGATGTTGCAGTTATCAAATTTACTTGAATTTTTTTCTTGGTTATTGTGTCTTCCAGTCTGAAACAGTTCCACCACAAAATCTGGCATGTCATATTGTATACTGGAGAATGAGTTTGTAGCATCAAATTCAAAATAGCTACCAGTGGCAGGCTTCTGCACACATTGATATGTATAAAATTGTAAAGGCACCTGTGGATTTTTTATTATATCTGCTTTGTATTTAAGAGCATAACTGGCTTCATATTCAACTACTGGAATTCTTAGCTCCATAGTCTGAATAAGGCACTTGCCTTCATCAGGTAGGGTATTAGGCAGAGCTTCCCCAGTAGAGTTTAATGAACTGTACCTCATCAAAGCATTATTATCATTGGCAGCTCTTCTAAATGTAATTCTTAAACCACCCTTCCACATAATATCTTTGTAATCTGAGAAGAATCCTGGCAACAGGCGCATGGGGAACAGCACTGTGTGGCTTTTAAATATAATTTTATCACCAGCCTCAAATCCACCTATTTTGTAGTAAGAAGCCTCGGTTTTGGATAATTTTAGTGTGGCCAAAGCTGTAGAGGTAATACCAGGGTAATCTACTCTGTTTATAACAACACCATGTTTTCTGATCTCAATTTCAGAGAACAGATGTGTTACAAAATTGTATACCAATCTTATGTTTGAATTTGCCGGATAATCTGTACCATCGAGCTTTACAACATCAAACTTAATGTATAGATCTGCTCTGTGGGGGTGTATAAAGCCATCTCCTACATCAAGATCAACCTCAATCTCTGTGTTGGGTTGATTTAAATTTGCAAAGGTCCTCCTGTTTGGGGGGAATGATTGTAGCTCATAACTCTGAATATTTTCAATTATTTTTGTATGTATTTTTATTTAAATATTAAGTTCTATGATAGCAGTTGTTGTGGCTCCAGCAAAATCAACTAATTCTTCTTTTTCGTTAGTGACCATCAACTCAATGTTATCTATTCTATTATGGCACACAGGAAAATATAATGTTGGTGATGGAGTGTAGATGATGGGCTCCATAAATTCAGAGTTAGGTTTGAATGTTGCAATGATGCCATTTTGTTTGTGAGTGCCTATGCCATCTGATTTGGTGATCATACCCTCGGCCACATTACAGTGAATATTTAGAGTCTCTATGGCTAAGAATTTAGGTATATTAATAGCAGTGTGTTTGATGGCTGGTTCAAGTTTGTGTTGTTCTCAAAGCCTAACAGCTCTCCTATAGTACCCAGATCCACTGTTTCTGTAGCAGACACAATCTCTACTCTGTGAGTGACAGAATTTTGAGTTAACACTATACCTCTGGGTAACTGAGCATTTAGAGTAGATAGATTATATTGCCCTGGAGTGATAACAATTTTTTGATCACCAACTGCAATTGTGTTGTTGTGGTGTGTAATATTAGGGATCAAGTACATGCCATGAAATGCTCTGAGAGCTATTGTTTTGGGATACACTTTATCATCATGTAATCTGAGTTTCAATATTGAATTTTGGCTGGTGAGATGGAATACTCCCATGATGCTTCAGATACCACAGGGCCTTTTGAAAATCTTCAATTAATGGTTTATTTATTTGAGACAGATATCTAAGAACAGATAAACACAGATGTCCACAATTAACATCTTTGAAATTTTGAACACGGGCATTATTGTAATAAAGATTAGTTGATTTTAGATATTTTACTAAATTTTCAGGTGGAACACCTCCAAATGAATCAAACACAAATGCCTCATCTTTTAAATATTTAAGATAACAGATCCAGTGAGTGCCCTGATTTTTGTACTTATCCAAATTAACTATGCCACACTGTTGAGTGGTTGTTCTGGTAAAGAATCAGACATGTACACACCTCTAAAATTTTTGATGCCCAGTGGCTTGATTAAAGCTTCAATATCTTGGTTTGTAAGCGGCTCTTGTTTTTTTTAAACTTATTCATGGCTCTCTTAACACATTTGCCTTCTTTCTCAATGGCCAGATTATGGCGCTTCAATTCATCTAATTCTGCCTTATTCTTCTTGGCATCTATTACTGTTTTTGCTATGGCAGCTGATCCCCCAGCCAAGCTCCCAACAGCACCAAGTGCTGCTAAGATGGCCGGGATAGTAAATATAAATCCACCCACATGTGATTTTTTTCTAGATTGCTGTAATTTTTTTAATTGAGGGGTACTAAGTAATAATTTCATACCATGGCCCTTGGCAAGACAAGAGCTTTTTTCTTGCGCTGCTTTTTGGTTAGAAGACTATCAATAGTTTTAAGATTTAAGACCTGCATAAGGTATCTGATACATAACACCCTTGGTCTTCATCCTAGGTTTATTATATATATATTCTGGGTTTACATAGCTTAATTAAGAGGCTTAAATTTATTTAATCTATCACAACCCCACCCCAGTTTTTGTTTGGTGTTCATAGCTATGGTGGTCCCCAATGCTGCTATTCTCTCACTTAAAGAAGCATCTTTGCTTACAAATCTACCAAATGCAGCATCTTCTAATTTTTTGTCTGCCACATGTCTCTTCTCAAGATCGGTATGTGTGTTGTATGCTATGTCATGGTCTCTACAAGCAGCATCTAGAGGATTAACACCAGGGTCCCCTCTGTTTAGTCTATGATCTAGTTTTGTGCCTGGAGCACAATACTGATAGCCTGGTATGTGTAGTTCAAATGGCAGCTTGTTTATGATGTCATTAACCAGCCCCCGACCCTCAGAGATATTCCAAAATTTAGGTGGTAGAGTATTAATAATTTTTATAAGATATCCAATCCCCTTAGTGTCATTCACTATAAAATTAGACAATTTTGTGCTTATCATGTCCATAATTCCAACCTTTTCATTGTAAAAATTGTGGTTGCCAGCATTTTCCTCCCCAGCTATCACCAGCAACCTATCTACAAGTTTCCTGACATCATCAACCCACACAAATTCTTTAAGCAGGGTGTTGTATTGTTTGATTCCACAACCTGTCTTGATCTGTGACCATATGGGCTTGATTAAGTTGTTGTATTTTGCTCCACTGCTAGACTTGACTCTTTTTTGTGTTGGATCATTGTTCTGGTATAGAGCATCTGATTTTATTAATAATTCTTTGTAGTGCTCATAGTCTTGATCTGTATAGCTGCCAGGTCTCTTTCTAGTCATCAGTTCCCACAATCCAGGTGTGCCAGGATACTTAACAAAACCACCTCTTTCTCGAAGATGGGATTCTGAATATACAATTAGATCATCTCCCATAAATGTTACTCTGAAATTGCCAACTCTATGTATGATGCTACCATCACGCTCTGTGTCAGCATATAAGCCAAAGACCTCATCTTTGTTGTCTTTAGGTGTGCTTAAATATTTTTGAGCAAGAAGACCCAATTCAATAGGATCCTGAGTAGCTTGAATTCTTCGAGGAGGAACAGGACTAGGTGTATGAACACTAGAAAGTGGGGTGATTGGATAATCTAATATGTTCCTAGCAGCTACAGGTACAAGCTCTGTGATCAAATTTTGATTTTGCTCTGTAACAGTTTTGATATTTTTACCTAATTCACTAATGGCATCAATAATGGGTTGTTCTGTTTGCTTGTGTTGTTCATAGATACCTCGGTTCTCTGATTTGCATCCCTTAAATCTTTTTACAAGATAATCTCTTAATTTAAGATCATCAATGATTGGCCTTTTTATGGTTATTTATATATGTTTCAATGTCTAGAAAATTGTTGATTTTATTTCTGTATTTGCCACTATTGGGTTTCCTTGTCATATCAATTGTGACAAACCCATAGCTGTCCTGGTTCCAGCACCTACTGCAAAACTTGGAAAAATCATTCTAGTTTAAGTCCCCACCTACATATTCATCATGTATGTGTTTGAGGTTGGTATGATCTTGATGAAACACACATATAAAATTGCTGTTGTCTCTTATCAGCTGCTTCGGTATTTTAGAGAAAGTCTGTGCCAGGTAGAAGCAATCTATGTTTTTGTGCCGCCCCTGTGTAAAGAAATTTCTAACCTTGTTTTGATTATCCAGTATAATGTCATCAAACACAACAACAGAATTATCGAGACATTCATGGAGTGGCTTAACATCTGATTCAAAAGTGGCTATATCCAGTCCATCATATAGCTTCATCAGCTGCTGATATTTGAATTGTTCCAAGCTCTTAGAGAAAACATACAAGTGCCTGTTTTTCCAGTCTAACCAGTTGGGTGCCAATAAAAAATTATCAATCATTAGTGTAGTTTTACCACAAGCCGATGGCCCAACAATAAGACATCTAATATTATCAGGCAGCAGCTTTCCATTTCTCTTAATCTGCTGTTCAGGATCTGGTAGTCTTTTTATATCATCTCAGATGTTCATAGTATCACTTTGTCTGCCTCGATCCAGCTGTGTTCTGGAAGTCCTAGCCATTTGACCAGTATCTTGTTGCCTTTTCTGCGGATGATTTTTTCTATGAGATATGTGTCAGGCTGCTTAGTTTTGCTGAGTTCTTCTTCATAAAACCTGCCTTTGAGAATTTCTCCTCGGTGGTCTTTTATTATATATGTGTTAAGGGTCCCAGGTTTAACTTGAACCACTGTAAATAATTCAGTGCTCCAGTGTCTGGTAAAGCCTCTTTTGAATATGTGCTTATATTTGCTGATTCTTACTTGATCACCCACCTTGTATTTGGTTTTTCTTATTGTTGGCTGGTATCTAGGATAATAAACAGTACTGATCAATTTTTGCTCATCAGATGAAGTTACCTCAGAGGGCTTCATGTTGGTTGTGGAATGGACCGAGTTGTTATATCTATCTAAAAGTTCTGGTAGGATACTGAGCCATTTATAATTACCTTGAAGGGTAAATTGTTTATACATATGATTTTTTAGGGTTTTGTTGAATCTTTCTACAATAGAGGCCTTGAGATCACTGTAACTCGAGTAATGTTGTATTGACTGGATTTTAATAAATTGTTGGAACACAGAATTATAGAATTCTTTGCCATTATCTGTTTGGAGATAGCGCGGTGATCTTCCACTCTGATTGATGATTGTCCTGAAGGCTTCTGTAACACATTTTCCAGTCTTGGATTTGAGTGGCACAGCCCAGGCAAATTTTGAAAATGTATCTATGACAGTGAGTAGATACTTGTAGCCCTTGTTGATCTTGTCTAAGTTTTTCAGCTGTCCACTTGCCATCTCAACCAAGTCACACTGCCACAAATCATCTATGCCTTTTGTAACCACTGGCAGTCTCTTATAATTATGTCTGGCTTCTCTGTGTAATTCATCAACAATAATTTGTCTAGACATAGTATGTAAACAAGAATATTAAAACTATGGGGTGTTCAGCAGCTGATACTACAGGATTTTCTAAATATAATTTGTCTCCTATTTGTATATGAAATTCCAGAGAGCCATCATCTTCAGCATAAGATGTTTCTAATGTATTGGGATCTGTGAAATCCTCTAACTCTACACTGGTGATTTTTGGTTTGTTGTCAGCATTTGTTATTGATAAGGTGGGGTAGTGGTGTGCCTGTGGTTCAAGCCAATATTTGATCTTGATTGGTCTCAGTGTGCCCCCAACAAAAAATTGGTAATAAAATTGTGCAGGGGACAGCATATATATTTTGCCACCTGGTGTAAATGGTGAATCATATTCTTTGTTGTGGATACTGTACAATTCAAGAATTACTGTATGCTTAGGATTCTCGATTAGGCCAGTTATTTCTTTTTCTGCTGTAAGCAATCTACTTGTTACAGATTCAAGGTGCTCATTGATAGTCCTAACAATCTCATCGTGGCCTGGCTTGATTCTTATGTCCACAGCAAGTTTTTTGTATTGTTGCACAATACACCTTACGAGATGGTGGCAAAAACAGACAGAGCATTTGCTTGGTTGGATTCCATGGCCCCTAGCTGTTGCTTGATATTAGCTACAATTTGCTGTAAATTTTCAACAACTGCCAATTTTGAATTTTGAGCAGTAAGATCATGGACTTGTCTTCTGATATCCTCAAACAGAGCATGCAGTTCATTAATATGTTGATTAGTTGGTAGAGTGGCCACTGTCTGAGTAAGTTGTTTGATCTCTGTCTGGATATTCTTGATATCTTCTGATTTCAATATGCGATTCACAGCTCTCTTAATATTTTTAAGTTCCTGTGATGTAGGCAGATTTGCTACAGTATTTTGCAAAGATTCAAGTGCCAATTTCACATCATTTAATTCAGAAGCATCAGCCACAATTCGCATAGCATCTTGAAGCAGGGTTATGTCTGCCTGAGTGGGTGTTGATTGTTGTAAAATTTCAAGTTTTGTTTGGATATCATCGATCAAGTGATGAAAATGAGATAGCTCAGATTCAGTGTTGAGGTTTTCAAGTTTTGTGATCTGTTGCTGGACACTGACAAGGGTATCTACAATACCAGGCAGGCGAGATTCTAGAGTTTCTTGTACATTTGTCAGATCACCTTGCACTGCTGCTATTGTACCCTCAAGATGGCTTATGGTACACTGAATTTTTCCAAAATCTTCATATGTTTCAAGTTGCAGCTTGATGTTGGCAACACTACGAGTTATAGCACTCAGAGCATCAGAAGATGGCAAGTTGTTCATAAAATTTTCAAGTGTCTCAATTTTTTCTTTAACCTCAGCTATGGCATTGTTCAAGGGGTCCAGATTAGGTATCTGTAATGATTGAATCTGTTCCTTTAGAGTGGAAATTACTAGATCAAAATCTTCTTGTGATTTTATGCTTTTGACAATTGTTTGGAGCTGTGCCTGGATATTATTAATCTGCTCTTCCAATTGTTGTTTCAATTGCTCAGAGTTGGTAGCCTGAGTTTTAAATTTGGCTTGAAGAGCTGCTACAGCTTCCTCTAAATTTTGAAAATTATCTAATGTAGCCAAGTCAGTATATTTTTGAAGCAGCAATTTGAGTTCTGAATCAATTTTAAGAAGAGGGTCCATGCATTGTGATTGTAAATTTGTAATTTCTAGTTGAAGAGTGGCATTGAGTGTGGTTTGTAAAGCTTGTAAATCACTTCTTAATTTTTTGACTCTGACATCAAGCATCAGAATCTCATCACTGTGATCTTCATGCCTTGTATGACCAAATATATCATTAGGCATTTTTGTTTTAGTGGTTATTTATTATACAATATCTAATTCTTAATTCTATAAAAAAGGTATAAGCTTTTCATAGGATCCCGGGACCTCAATATATAAGCAGTCACCAGCAGAAACAGTATATACAGTGCCAGAAATCATGTTTGAGTGCTTAATTCTATAAATATTTCTCCCTACTGAAACCTTGACATTACCCTCGGGAGTTGTAATAAATTGTAATTGACCACCTACAGGTAACTGGTAGTGATTTAAATTATTGTTAAATATGTATAATATTTTACCTGTTTTATCATCAACATCTGTAAGTATGCTGTTCAGATGAATAATTAACAAAGCACTTAGTTTAGATATTATAGATTGTATATCAGAAGAGGGTGCTGGTGTTGGCAGGTCCATAATAGCCTGTTTTTTTAACCCAAATAAGTTCATAGGCATGTTTATTTATTTCAAATCATGCTCTGTAATTGGGCATTGATTACCACTTTTCAAATCACAATGACCCCATGGTAGAGTATGTATGCCACATGATAAAATGCATCTCTTATCATCATGTGGGTCCAGAGCCACTTTTCTTACAACATTTGTAGTCAACAAGTGATCCACACTCTGAATTCTGCATTCTGATGTTCTGATTAAACTCTGGGTTTTGAGACAAATTTTGTAATCTTCAAATTCAAGCTCTTTGTCCACAATTACTCTGCCAATGCCCTGGCCCTTTTGGCAACAACACCACTACATGTTTCAAAACTGTACATCTTGGCCCTTAACCCAGCAAATCCTACAATAACATCACCAAGTGTCTCATCTTTTAACTTGCCAGGCACCTTTTTGTTGTGGGGTTGAATTTTTGTATGTTCACTGGTATCAAAATATTCAAGCAATGCAGGCTGTGACATATCTTGATCGACATCTTCTGTCTGAATATCAAGAATAAAGCTATCTGTGTCCATGTACATCAGTTTTACACAATCACCATAAATAGGCTTCAGCACATCATAATAGAGCTTTAACATGTGTAATTTGGCCAATTCCAATATCACAGCCCCTACATAAATAGGCTTATCAAACTTAATCTTTGTTTTTTTCATGTTGAAGAGTGCCATATTGCCATCATAAATTCTTCTATAATTGAAATTACGCTTTGCAATCAATTTTTTGCTCAGGCTGGGGTCAGTAATTAATTTAACATCAGTATGTTTTCTGACATTTTCTATGGTTTTGCCATACACTGAATTTACCATCAATTTAAACAAGGTCTTATCAAATTGGCTCATTGCAGATGTTCGAAGCTCTGTTTTTGTATCAATATATGGCTTCAACCATCTTGAGTGCCTGAACCTTAAGACTTTGCCAACTTTGGTCACTTGAACACCATGATGCATCAGGAACTGGAGGTTTTTATAATATATGACATAATCCTGTTTTGGCTCTAGAGTCATCATGAGCTTCTTCTGTTTAGAGCCAGGTGAACACTTAACCTCAGGAATTGGGGGCAGATCAGAAAATGTGTTGTGTAAATCATCAGGAATTGTCAGATCAACTTCTAAGAACAGGCCATAGTCACTGTCATCAAAATCCTGAAGATCTTCAATATTGAAATCTTCAACCCACTCAAGCCTGCATATGGCAATTTATCCATCATAGCATAACCATACAGGCTGTTGGCATCTACATACAGTATATAATTTGATGGCAGTGCTGGATCATAATTGGGAATATACTTGTTATTTGCTCTGGCATATCTCTGAGAACATTGCACCATGCCTCCTCTTATACATTGCTCCATAAACAGATACATATCTTGATCTTGGATCAGATCCAATTGCATTTTAGTGTTTAAAGACATTGCAGACCATGCTAGGCCTGGAGCACTGTAAAAATACATTGGATCCAGCTTATAATTTTCCATCGATGATTTTCTAAATGCCTGAAGTATATCAGCTAAGAGAGTCACATCAAGTTTTAAATATGCCTTATGATAATCACCAAATGTCTGGCATTTTAAATTGTTCCACTTCAACTGGGCATGGTGATAAGCATCATCAGTGATTCCAGATGCTCTGAGTTTGCTGTAGAATGCTTCTTTTGGTGGCAGAGCACACTCATCAAATTTAGAAAAATCTGTAACATAGTCATACGGATATACACCCTTCCGCCTAATTAGTTTCAGGTCCTGATTTTGAAACATAGCACATGTGATTTTGAATTGATCATCAGATAATTGACTGGCCAGTGTAGCCAGGCTAGCGGACAGAATTCTGTAGGAATCAAGAAATATTAATTGAATAGGAACACCATTAACTTTAATTATCTTGCTAATAGCAATATATTTCTCATCATTTTCTGCTAAAATATTTAAATTCTGCTTGTCAAACCCCTCGTACCTGATCAAATGATGAAAATCATAATTAGATGCACCATGGCAAAATATTGGGATAAATTTTGGTCTCTGGATCTTAATATTACAGCTATTACACAGGGCCATTAAGAATTTACCATCTGTATGAGAATGGTGATGCGCCTTGATATTTGTATCTGAAAATTCAGAATCACATACCGGGCATTTTTCTGCATTGTTGAAATCTTCAATCTGATCCTCTGTTAAAGGCATCATGGGTTTCGATTTTAATAAGATATTAGATGCTATGTCATGGCACTCATTTTCTATTCTATGTGCAAATTCTTTGATGGCATCTGGTCCCATGTATAAATATTTTTCACTAACAACACCATCCTGTACAACAACATAATAAAAACTAAAAGGCTCATGTAACTGGTATGATGTAATTGAAGATTCATCAGGATCTGGGCTGCAGAATGCAAGGGGTTTGAGGTTTGATTCAAAATCACAGACTATATATGCTTGGTGTTCCAACAAGGCTTCAAATTTTTTGAATTTGGCATTTTCACTTGGACTAGGCATCACCATATGAACAGGTTTATGGTTGCCACAGTATTTTAAATGTTCAATTAACTAGTTTTTTGCAATTTCTGCATTTTGTTCCCGAACCCCATTCACCATTTTTCTACATATGTCTATAAAAATAAGCGGGCACTACAGGCCGCAAATGTCGGCATCTCCGTCAGCGCCGCCCGCCACGCTTCTCCCGATCTCTCGGCTGCAGATCGAAATGAACGCACGGTAGATAATTGTTTACCATTGATATCCCTGGCCTTTTTTTCAAATTTATCAATATTCTGAACAGACATTGGATATTCTAAGCCCTCCATAGCATCATCAAAATTGTGTTCATATTGTTTATAATAAGTTATTCTCTCAGGATGCCTTAAAACTGGAAACAAAGCAGCTAAAATACACCACAAAAAGCATTTCTCATCATTATTTTCTATGTTAACCACGGCTCTTTTGTTTTTAATATTGGCAGGTAATGGCAGATATGTAGATCCTTGTAATGGGCTGAATTCAGAAATATTAACATAGAGCTTGTGTGGAGTTCCGCATAGGCTCCATCCTGATTCTTTTGCAGCAAATTCAGAGTGTTTAATATTCAATTGATCTATCAAACTGCTTATTATTTTGTCTGAATTTGCATTTGAATATATAGGTACAGTTTCTGTTATGTGGGGCTGTGTAAATTTTGTGCCATTTGGTTTCTTATATTGTGTAAACAATTTGAGGGACAGCTTATAAGAGCCATTTTGTGCATTTAGAATTGCCTGCACATCAGGATTTATACTGTTCAAAAAATTCTTAATGTCACATCTTGGCTCTGATTCAAAACAGTGATCCCTAAGTTGGCCATTAAAACTGCTATGGATAGGTGGTGCATAGCGTGGCTGCTTTGCCGGTCTAGCATTAACACGTGTTTCAAGCTTCCTTTTCAGACCAGATGTAGATGGTTGTGGGGGCAATATTGATGACTGTGCAGAACAAGTACCCATATGTTTATATGTGAAGTATTCCATGCTATATTTTCTATGGCATTTTGGGCATATTTTTGTGGGTGTTCTGCATTTGTCTGGATTACAATTCCTTTGGTGCTTAGCCCAATTAGGGCTGGATATATTCTTATTGCATTGATTACAATATTTTTGATTTGGCATTTTTGATGTTGGTTTATTATATAAAATTTCTTGGGGTTCAAATCAAAATTCTATGCTTAATAAAAAATATCAGTTGGTTTCAGCAGTGTGCTTTGTATACCTAGTGTGTGTATATGTGTGTATACTTAGTGTCTTAATATTTTTGGCTTTGGTATTTTTGTTGTTGGTTTATTATATAAAATTTCTTGGGGTTCAAATCAAAACTCTATACTTAATAAAACTATGACAGGTTGTATAAAGCTGATAGCCTACATGCACAAAGGTAGAATAAGTATTAATCTACAGAAGCACTAAGCCACCACAAATACATATCTACACAGGCATGTCCTAGAAAGGCAATGACCTAATACCATGTGTCATGTATAACAAACTGGGGCAGATATAAACCCTTTGTTCAATATATTAGAAATATGTTTGATATAAATAATAAAAAATTCTGTATATTAAATCAAACAAACCTATAATTCAATTTATACAAATCTGCTATATTTTTGTGTTTTTTAAAAAATATGGGGAGCACTGCAACAACATACCCTTACTCCTCAGCCACTCTCACAATACTAGCTGATATGTAATGCATAATCTCTTTATATAGCCTAAGCACGGACCGCATTGAAAACATCTGAAACAATAAGCTAATCAGAATATACTACATCATCACATTATGTCATAACCAACCAATCAGAAAACAACACATGCCTAATAATTTATTGCATAATATTGGATAATAATTTGTTGCACAACATGATGCAATAGAAATAAACCAGAAGTAGGCCACAAGTGGACCGGAAGTGGACCGGAAGTGGGTAAACCGGAAGTGGACCGGAAGTGGGCCGGAAGTGAACCGGAAGTAGACCTGAAGTGTACCGGAAGTAAATATGTGTGGGTGTGGGTGGGTGTGGGTGGGTGTAGGTGGGTGTGGGTGTGGGTTTTATGAGCATCTTGGCTTAGTTTTAAGTGTAGCAAAAACAATATCAAGAGGGGCATATTTTTAACAAGCTTATGGACAACAATGTGGCAGATGTAGCTTTTGTAAGTGTAGGCAAATCAATCTGAGGGGGGTCATACTTTCACGGGAAATTCCCGAGGGCATTTTTACAAAAATCTTGGGTTAGACAGAGTACTACACTTGGGCAATAAGCTCATATGCACATCTTGAGCTAGTTTTAAGTGTAGCCAAATCTGCCTGAGGGGGGTCATACTTTCTCGGGTTTATAATATCACCAATTACACTACTTGTTAACCGTTGATAACAATATTCTTAGTAATAAAATATCGCTAGAATTTCACCGTTGGAATTACATGAATTTTTTACAGATATCTCAGCGGGGCCAAGTGTCTCCCTGGCCCTTGGTGATGTGCTACGAACGCAGGAGTTCCAGGTTCGAATCCTATAAAAAGCATAATTTATTCATTCTTCTCGTGCTGGCATTTTTTAGTTTTAATCCATAATATGAAAGTGTGTAAATACTCGTATACTTTCCACCCACAGGGCGCTTCAGACTCCCCAATGGCTACGAAGACGTCTACAGACAGGCGAGCCCTTACGAGATGGAGGAGATGCATCTCCCAGAGGAAGAAGAGGGGGAGGAGCTAGAGGAACCGGAATTCGCTCCCCCTGAGAACGAGGAGGGTTACGGCGTCAACAACGAGAGGGTGCGGTCACGCGGTAAGTAGTTATTAGGGGATCATTACATGTACACAGAGATATACACACACATGTACGCATTATTTTCCTTCTATGATAATTTCTGTATTTATGGCACTATGTCATTAAGGCGGGAAACTCCTTATGAACGGTCGGCTGGAGCGGCACAGCTCGGCTCGGCTCGGCACAACTTGGCTCGGTCCTGAAGGAAATCGGCACATTACGAGCGCCTAGTTCGGTTCGCTACATTTCTCTGCACTCAAATACCTTTCCGAGCCTGCAATCTTCCACTGACAGACTCTGCTCTTTCTCTCTTTAGTTTAACGAATTGCTATTGAATTTTGTAACACGTTAATTAGTCATTTTATTGTTGTGTAAATGTTGATGCTGTGAAGATCAACAAAGACTTAAAATGTTGTGGAGAATTTCTTTACGGCAAGCCGAGAGCGATTGCACTCTTACATAAATCAAGTCTTGCTTCATGAACAAGTTTACATTTGGGAAATATTTTTGGATAAGAGTGACATTTTCTATTGCCAGCCATGTTTGGGCCAGTTTAGGAGGCACCTAATACACACACACTGCTCATGAGCACACAATATGAATAATATGCATGTGCTTCAACTTCTTTCAGATAAAATTCAGAAGAAGCCAACTGCGTCCAGACCCAAGAAAGGTAATGAGAATCAGTTTTATACAGCATTGCTCTCATGAATGACCGTAGATATTTCGTAACTTTAAGAATAGTGAACACGCTACTCATGGGAACTAGTATTAGATCAATTTGACGTGTGGAAATTAAGTGTCTCTTTCAATAGATCTGGTTTGTTAAAATGAAATTTTCAATTTTTTTTTCAAACTAATGTATACTCTTCATAACTGTGGAATTTACTTTCACGACCATGGGAGATTCTTCGCCCGTTTGTGGTAAAGGAGAAATCCAAGCTTTCTACTCAAACTTTCATTAATTTTCTTTCATTTGTTTTCATCATCTGTGCTTTATTTCCTATCAGTTCGCAGGCGATCGATTTCCAGAGTGGGTGATCACAGGGTGGAATGTTTCAGACCATATCTAATAAAGGGAACTGGAGGAGGGGGCAAAGGCTACCGCAGCATGATCATAATCACTTCTTTCCACAATGTGTGGAATACTTTTACCAGTTCTTACCTTATGTCCTTATGCACTGCATTATAAATTCTATCCCTTCCTCTCTTCCTGTGTCTTCCGTGCACTCCTTTCGCATTCTCTCGAAATATTCTTCTCTCATCTTGCACTTTTCCATTCATAATTTTCAACCTAACTTTTCAGTAAAGAGGAAATAAAAAGCAGACTCCTCATAAACTTTTTATCTTCTCATTTAATATATAAGAAACTAATAGTTAAAATATACAAAACAGTAATTTTACCTGCAGTATTATATGAATGCGAAACTTGGTCTCTTACACAAAGAGAGGAACATAAAATCCTTAGAAAAATATTTGGACATAAAAGGGATGAGGAGACAGGTGAGTGGAGAAGGTTACATAATGTAGAACTGCATACTATGTAGTCATGTACAGATATTGTTAGAATAATTACATCAAGAAGACTTAGGTAGGCAGGCCTTATGGCACGAATGGGAGAGAAAAGATGAGTTTACAGGATTGTTGTTGGGAGACCTGAAGGAAGGCCAAGAGAAGATGGAGGAAATCGGTAAAGATTGGATTGATCTTTCCCAGGAGAGGGACAGAAAGGTTTAAGAAGGCTAGAGAGTTAGTTAGTTGGTAAAAATGGCAGAATATTTTTTGAAAAGCTTCACATAAGGGTCGAACCCCAATTTGTGCAAAGAAAAAAGGCATAAAATCTGCGACGATTATGCGTTGAAATATGGTATTTATGTTCACATCAAGAGGCTTCTAGTCAAATATTTTAGGAGGTCATAATTGAAAGAAGGGAAACCCAACTATATTCCTTTGAATAATTGCATTTCTTTACATAATACTACTGAAATAGAAATCCATGATAAATCGTAAAAATGGCATCACGTATACTTTAGTATGGAGGGATGTTGGAAAAGAACTCGAAAACAAAGCGGAAAGGCAAATAAAGTTTCTCTACAACTGTGGTCACTGTGGATCTCCCGATTGATATTTACTTTGGAATTTTGAGAGTCCACTTAAACCATGGCACATAGTCGTTCGGGATATCCTTTATGCACACACCGAGACCTTGTAATTGTCATTGTAAGTAAATTGTCTGATTTCATTGGGTATCTCTTCTTATTTAAATAATTATAAACCTATATTGCAATATACGTTTACACTTGTCGACAACATTTTGTATAACCCTCTTTCGTATAAAATTTCCGGGGGTGTCCATGTTGACATTGCCTTAACTTGCAAAACTTTTCATTTGTTTTTCAGCCAAGAGGAGGAGGCCAAGCAGCAAATCAAGAGGTGGAGGTGAGTTCTGTCTGATGGCTTCCGTTTGTGACTTGCAATTTATACCAAAGACTTTCAGATGTAAATATAAATGAAACGGTATTTCACAAATCTAAGATGTAACGACGAACAATAGGAATATCTCTAGCAGACACTTTATTTGAATTAAGCTGTCGATTTCAGAGGTTGTTAAGCTTATTTGGTTTCTCATAAATGCTTTGTATAATTGTATAAGAAATGTGTTATTTCTCCACAATAGCAATCAGGTAGTTTCTCCGTTAGTCGTATGAGTTGCTTTGTACTACGCTATACTAACCGCTTAACCATGCTTATATGGTTGAGATAAATGAATACTACCATACTGATTATACAAACTCATTTGATTTTACGCTGTTTTGAAGATACTTGCAAATTCACACGCAACAAACCTCAAAAACAACATTACAGATTTCGAATGTGTTAATTGGTTGCTTGTTTTAAGTCCATTTTATGAACAGTAAGGCTAATCGGGACTGGACCTACAGTTTAAAGTGTGATCCGAACCACTATGTGCCTCCACCGGGTATCGAACCCGGGACGCAAATAAATAACAATAATGTTCCCGCAAATGAATTGTTAAGGCTGGAACTGTATTTTGGGAGGCTTTAGTCACGTAAAGTTCTTCATTTAGAGGGAGCCAGAAGCGAGGCCCTGACGGAGGGAGGGACGGGGAAGAAGAGCGGGAGGAGCCTCAAGAACACCAACCCTGCACCAGCCACCAGCTCTGGCGGAGGAGACAAGAAAAACTTCGCAACTCCAACCCCAAGCGTTTCCAGCACCATTGCACCAAGTAAACGTAAGTAGCACCCATGTCCCCTATTAAACTGAACAAGGCTTTCTTTCGGTTCCTGCATTTACAGTTAATTTTACACCCTTCACTATAAAACAAGGGAATGGACTTCCATTCCAGCTCTTGTCATCCATTGCCTACCATAGGTTCCGCAAAATAAACCCAAAATATATCGTCTCTGGAGAAGGGGTGATGAGGCGATTAGAAGCGAAGCGGACCAAGTAAAGAAGAAACGAATTAAATGCGAATCATGCGTGACGCCAAACATTTTTGTAGCGGAAGTCAGATCGTGAATACAAAAGTGAATTTTATTGCTAAAAATTAATAATAATTGTAAGTAGCTCTTGCCAAAGTATTAACATCATTGTTACGATCTGCGGAGACTTCTACTCGATTCATCACAGTGAATATCCATTGGGTTGTTCTTTTAATTATTAACTTCACATCGTTAATATACTGAAATATTTTTACAAACGTTCTTCAAGGACTATCGCTAGATAAGAATTTGAAAGGACGTAGAAACTTGTTGTGCATTACAAATGCAAAATAACTCCTGTCGAACTCACATACCTACTACTTAATAGAAATACATTGGTGTGGATGGATGATTTCCTATTTATGGAGTAATTGCCGCATGTCATTTGAATTCTACAATTCCATAATTATAAATTAATTTTTGTTTTCCTATTTCTATTTTTCAGCTTCGAATTCGACTGTGATAGCTACAGGTAAGAATAACTGTTGTTTTCCTAGTCACGACAGAAAAGGTAATTTGTAGAGTGAAGAGCCTGTCACCGTGGTGGAGTGGTTAGCACATGGCGCTAGGACGCCAGGGTTCCCGGGATCGAATTCCGGCCTGGGCATCGATGTTTGCGTGTGTCCATTTATCAATTTATAACTAATTCCCATATTGGGAAATTAGCCAAACGTTGCACAAAAAGCGAAGTAAAATAAAGAAAACCAATCAATCAATCGTAGAGTGAAGCAACATGCAGTGGAAGGTAAGAGATGGACCATACCAAAAAATGTTGCTTATAAAATTTACGTAGAAATAAGACTCATGTCCAACATTGTTTATTCGTGACGTAGGTATAATTCACTATTCTGTTCTCTTTCCCTGATGAGGTGTGCCGAGTGGAACTTGAACTTGATAAGGCGTAGGTGCCTCCTCTACACTGTTGCGAAAAGACAAAGAAATGTGTAAAGATCAGAAAAGTGGGAGCAATTGTTGGCATGAAGAACAGAAGACGGGTATCGGTATTCAAGGGTGACGAGTGGAGAAGGTCTAGAGGCGCAACCAGCAATAATAATAATAATAATATCTATATTTTTTGAGATGTTAAATTTCACATTAATAATGGAAAACAAGCACCCAAACTGTATTTTTGAATGTCAGGAAATTCATGATAAATGCAATCCGAATGTAATTATATTTTTACATATAATATGTATAACTTTCATGTACAATGTCAACATACCTACAACAATATTACGACGTCGCGGGAGGATGTTCTGCGCGCACCTCGTTCTACAGGTTGCTACGTTTCTTATCGCGCTGGATTGGTCACCTTCCCGCTCCCCACTTCCCTTGCCAACATGTGTGTCGTCCGCCTTAAGAATAGACAAGAGCTATAGCCATGAAGATTCCGGGATTCGAATCCCTGCGTAGGTGTAAGTGTTTTTGTGGGTGTGCATTCAACAATTGCATCTAATTATTGCACCACCTCATCGTCGCGATTAGCCAATAGTGGCAGAAAAGCGATGTTTAATATCAAGAATACAAATAACTTATTTAAAACATAAACAGGAGTATAAATTAATGGATAATTTCATGTACATCAGTGTGAAAAGTGATGCTTATCACTAAAGATAGGTGTAGCGCGTGGGATGAGATAAATACAACTATATAACTTATTAACCCAAGCTTACCCGTGCTGTACGAGAAACATACCTGAGGAGAGCCACAGGTCCACACTTCTATAAGTATATTAATTATAATAATTACAAAAATTCCCATGATAAATAAAAAATAATAACCAATTATTGCATGAGTGTCACACACATTATTTTACCATTCAATAAAACACACAAGAGACATAATAATTTTTCATTATTGCTTTTTTCTTTGTGGAGGTACAGTTCTATATTAATTATAATAATTACAAAAATTACCATTATTACCAGGCAATTGTACACTGTCACTGGCATGAGTGTCTCGAATTACACGCATTGAAAGATGGCGCCTGATATACCCACCAAGAGCATTTTACCTCCTATTTACATTTCATTGTTTTTATGAACAAAAGTAATGCAGACATATTGTGAACGCCCTCAGGGCGTTAATTTATTTTCAATTTTTTATTAACATTTGGTTTTATTATTCAGTGGATAAAGAAGTGGCATCTTGTGTGTCCACTGGAGTCTCATAACGACGTTTTCGCGTGTTTACAGCAATAGTTGAAAACACGGCCTTAAAACAACTTGTCCACGGGATAGGGAAGATTTTCACATGTCTGCAACTCCCATTGCTCTGACTGCCGTGATGTGACTTTGTGTTTCAGTGGAGAAACCGCCAACGCCCGTGGAAGAATCGAAGGAAGGGAAGTCGAGCGAATCGAAGGAAGGCAAGTCGAGCGAGTCGTCCTCCTTGGAAGCCCAGAAGATGTCCAGAAGAACCGGAAGCATCTCCTCTCCTGTGGTGATGCTGGCAGACGACCCGGACGACTCCGACGAAGATAGTAAATAGAGTTCCAGGGTTCGATTCCCGGTGGGGACTCTAAACGTTAGATAGAGCCCCGATATGAATTTCTGTGTAAAACGGGCTTTAAAAGAACGCTGTGAAACTTTCATTCAATCAATTTTAATTGAAGTCAATTGACACTATTCTTTGATGAGATTCAGCAAATGCTAGTATACAGAAAAGCCAACTTAATATTTTGGGGGGGTGGTAAGTTTCGCATAAACAATATTCTATCTAAATATGTTAATATATGTACGTCCACATGAATTTCGGGGCAGTCGGTGCCATATAAGTAATACGGAAAAATGATCAAACACTGCATGAATGAAATAAAAAAGACAATTTATATTAAATAGCTACCACAGAAAGAAATGACAAATATTGTACATAACAACAACGTTTGTGTAAATAAATGACCGAAGTAATAAAATTAATAATTATTAATTAGTTCTAGTACTGTTAAGGTAAGACAGATTCTTGTATTTCATAGGAATTTTAAGGGCCTCCCCGATGGCGCAGTGGTACCGTCATCACCTTGTAATCAAGGGCTCCCGGGTTAGATACCCGGTAGAGGCACATAGTGGTTCGGATCCCACTTTAAACTGTAGGTCCAGTCCCGATTAGCCTTACTGTGCATAAAGTGGACTTAAAACACCAAATCATAGGAAATTTTAAGTATTAATCGAATTTAGCCTTACTTTACTTCTGACTGCCAATCAGTGAATCATGCAGTACCGTGAAAAAAAAATATTAAAGCTACACAGATGTAATTTAATCATTAGTCATCCTCATCTTCGCGATTTGCCAAAAGTAGCAGAGATGTAGTGCGAAATCACAAAAATGATTGGCATATTTTCATAGAAGTCTACTAAACGTTGATTGTTATTTGATGGAAAGCCTCAAGCGTGCATGTACGTTTCATGTTTTCTTTATTTTTAACATCGCACCCCCTACATTTCATTCCACACCCCCTCAGCACCCTTGAAGATTAATCCTGACGCCGCCACTGTTCCAAGAAGTCCATACCACATTTTAGTCAACTTTTAACCTCGGTGGTGTTAAAATAGCACAGATCAATGGTTGTAATCAACACCATTTTAACACTACTGAGGTAAAGGTTGACCAAATACTGGTGTGAAAAACCACTTAGACACCAGTGGTTTTTCAGTGTAGGCTGCGTCACGGAAGCGTTTGTACTTCAGTAAATTTGCATCGTTTGGAAGTGAATCTCAGAATGTTGGTGCAGCGTAACTGATCGGAAAGTTCCATATATGTAGTATGAGTGCGTTAAGAACCTAACTTCGAGCTTCGAAGTCAGATAGTCTGCATTCTTTCAATTTATTACAAGCTAAATACAGGGTGTTTCACTCGATCTCGGCCCCTGATTTTCGCTTATAAAAACCAAACTATTGGTGTTAATGTAATGAAATTGGTTACGGACATAACTTGGTGTACGAGAAGCATGGTAACGTCATTGCAGATGGCGCTACAGTCTCTCTAGACCTTGCGTGGGCATGCGCATGCGTCTGGGCAATTCTGCCGTTAAATGCCAATGGTACGGACGTGTGATTTCAGTCTGAGTTCTTGGCCCTGCTGTTAGGACGCACCTGATAGTGATTCGTGTTTCTCCGGGTAATGATGAGACTGTTGTGATTATTAAGCAGTGCATATTTAATTAACATACACGAACTCACACAATAGATACCATGGAAGTGTTAAGAACATGTGGCATGGCGTCCATTGATGATGATTCTTTGAATTAAATCACCATACATTCTCCTGGTCGCGATCAGAATAACTGAAGATATTTTAAGTCCACTTTATGCACAGTAAGACTAATCGGGAAATATGTGAAGGAAATCGATAATTACACACAAACAAAAAATACAAGGTGAAAGCCATAATTACCATCATCCAGCCTTCCTAAATCATACATTACATTTCACACATTATATTGTCAAATTGCAGATCATGTGATGAGGTAACAACCCTGTAAGTTTCGTACCACATGTACCATAAATGTATCTTTCACAGAGAATTCAATATGTCAAAAATGGATCAAAGATGAATGGTTGTCTTTCTCTTTATGTAACTGAAATGTGTTCATTCTCTTTCCAGGAGCATAGAGATGGCATCTTGAAGGAAAGTCCTCAAAAAGGTAAAAAACATGTAAAACAATGATTATTTCCACTCTCAATTGATATATTTAACTTTGAACTACATACTCGGAATTAATTTCGCGAAATATACTACATCGCTTATATTTCTTATTTTCAGTATACGCATAACTGTCTTTAAAGTTATAAAATTCTTAAGAATTTTGAAATGAAAAGAATACATTCTCCCGAGTTGGATAAATTACTTACAAAAGGTAACAGGTTGCAGTTACTGTTGCTTTGCTTTCACAAGTAAGGCGTTGACGTTACCTTGCAATGCAGTAACGCCATCTAACGGTTGACACAAGTATCACATTAGTTTCCTGTAGTGTAGCTACATATGTTTCCGCAATTTAACTTTACCTACCCAAGTCATTATATTTGATTTGGATAAATTAATATAAAATGAGGAAATTGTTGAAATGACAACAATGTTAATACTGAACATAACGTAGAAATTACTTTTTATTCTCAATAATTAATCAACAGAAATGTAGATTTCAGAACACAAAATATAGTAACTTTATCTGTACACAAGGTCTAAGCGACCCTGTGAGATGTGACAAAGTTAAATGGATCACACTGGTAATATTTCAAGTTCCAGAATACTACACTCCCACCTTTTAACACATCTGTCTCCAAACTGAATTTACACATAGGCTACGATGACGTGCATGGTCTATTGCGCATGCGCGCAGATAGATGTCAATGGTACAGGGTCTGAGAGACCCTGGTAAGCAGAGAAGTCTCCTGACTTCACTTCAAGATCTAAGATTAAAGCGCATAGAAATTAGAAGCAACTTCGTAGGTTACGTAATGTGTCCAAGTATGGACGTATTAGACGTTCAAAAAAGTGTTAATTTAATTCGTTGCAACAGTATATTCAATGATTTATTACGTTAACTTTAAGAAATATTGCTAATATCAGTTAAATTTAGGGTTGCCAGACGACCCGTATATACGGGATTGTCCCCGTATTAAAGAAATGTCCCGGTATCCCGGAAAATGTTCTCGAGACGCCCATTTGTCCTGTATTTAGCTAAAGAAATAACGAATTCAAATTTCAAAATCATTTTATACAACAAGAAATTAATAACAAATTTATAACTAACCTAATTGGATACCAATTACCATTTACCACTCAATCCTCGTATTAACATTGACGTAGAACTGCTCATTGTTGATTGTCGATACGTCGAATAAGACTCATGACTGGCAAAGGCAGTTCTGGTTCTAATCATTGGTTCTAATACAGCTTTCGCTTGTTTCTTTTGTTGGTCAACGGAATCAGAGTGGAGTGGATAATATTCAGGGCTTAGGTGAAGTAAAAAGTTCTCTTTTATTTCGTCATGCCAAAAAGAAAGTGTTCTTATAGTAGTGATTATTCTAAACAAAGATCCTCTTAAAGGACGCCTTGAGTTCACTCAAATATTAATATATGTTGTCAAAATGTTAAAAATTAGGGATTAACAATGCTTTAAACAGCAATTGATTATGTTATGTTTAAATATGTTATAAAAAATTTAACTATATCCATGTCTATATAATCTGTATGTCCCGTTTTTTATATTTTTAGAAATCTGCCAACCCTAGTTAAATTATAACATTTCCTAGAAAGATAAAGTGTAACATGTTCATGTATTTACAATATATAGCTATAATTGTGACTTTTCTATTTCTAGAAAATCTGCAAGTTATAGGGGTGAACAATTAACGAACAAATTATGCAAGATATGGCAGATGGTCAAAAGTGTATTTACTCTTACCTGATTGCAAATACATCATTTAATCAAATATAATATTGTTTTCTTAATTGTTTGTTTAATATTGCCGTTATTTTATGATACCATGTTACGTTTATGAAATAACCACAACAATGAAGTTGAAATGGATCAATAAAACAAACAGCCTCAACTCAAACGGGGGAATCCTATCTTCTCCTCTGAACCTTCCACAAAACTGTTGTGAACCTGCGCTTCTCGGCTACAAGCACGGACATAAAATGACCCCTTTGTAGCAGCCCTTGGATATAAAACTGATTATTCACAGAAAAATGTTTTCTTGAAAATAATAATAAGCTCCTGCCGCCTTTTGTTTAAGTAGGGAAAAACAACATTTCTTTAAAAAACAAAATTCTAACAAAATCTCCAAATTTTGTGAGGTACGCCAACATCAGATCAAATAGGAGGAAAAAGATTTTTCCGACGGAAAATAAGTTGGCAATGCAGCGAACACCGAGGCATTCTTGATAAGACGCTTGAGGAGGGTCGAGAAAACTTTTCCTGAAAAAGCGCAACCCCAGTATCGAAGGTCATGCTACACGTGGATTGGCAACTTTCGGGAGTATGATGTCTGTCTACACAATTCTACCCAAATGCCTGCTTGAAGATGCATCTTCTGCTCGCATTTTATTTTTCAAATGTAGTTCTGACATTGTAGTCATTTTGCAATTATTTTTATTTGTTCTTATTTTGCTTTGCTTTTATGTCACTTTTATAATTAATCGCAACTATGAAGATGGATGATAATGAAATTAAATTGATGAAGGGACACTTAAAAAGGAGATTGCCAGACCAGGACTCGAACCCGGAATCTAAAGCGGATAGGTTGGGGAAGACCGTCAATAACTCCCGGCTACGAACTGTCTTAAAATATTTGTAATTGCTCAGGAGTATTTTTTGTTCTGTTCCTGCCTAATACCTGCTGTCGGAAACTTAATTTATAAGTGACACACTTCGTTCGGTGGGGACAAACCACGTATTGTTTGAGAGGACGGACACATCTCGTTCATATACTAGATACAAACATGGACTATACTTGAAATGTGACGTGCTAAACAATACTTTCGGACCTCAGTTGGACACAGCAATTTTGATATACAAGTTGCATTTTCTCTACTTAGATTCATTACGTCCAAATTTTATCCTAATAGATAATCTCGCAACAACGAAAAATGTTTTAATTGACTCGAATTCACAATTACTCATATATACTGGACCTACATTTTTAAATGCAAAATCTGGGTGACGAAAATGTGCCTCAACACGAAATGAAAATGCAATTTTCATTCAATACACTAAAAATGCTGACCAAAGCAGACTTTATTATATATTACTAATAACACTACACACGTAATCCTCTAACAGGATTTTCTTCGGAATAAGATTCACGAGGCTTAATAGGATTATCATTCACTACAAAGCAATAGCTATAAACATGAGATAACCCTGAAATGAGGGGTTAGTATTCACCATAAGAGAAGTGCAGCAGGTAAAACGAAATAGCCTACATATTATGTAAGGAAGAGGTGTGTAAGTGTAAGTTTCTATGTGAAAATTGACAGTGATAGCACTAGATGCTTTTACGTCAGGAGTACCAGATTCGAATACCGGCCTGGGCATTGGTGATATTTTGGAATGTTCTATTTATCATATGTTCACTCATCTTCAACGTCGCGATTGCCCAAAAATGGTAGAAAAGCGACGCTAAATAACAAAAATAAAAATATATGTGTAAATTAAAAGGTGAATTAAGAGCTGATAAGTAGAATATATTTCATGAGCGATGTTCGATAGAAGTTCTGCTAACATGCCAAACCTGTAGCAAGCATATAGCGACAAAGATAGCGACTGAGAGAGCCAGAGCAATGTAAAGCAAAGAAACAATGAATTTCAAGGCTGGAAATTTCTGCAAATATCATAATTTGAAGTGTGAAATAATAATTCTTATGTGACGAATAGTATCATGTTGTAAGCCAGTGGGGACTTGAGGTGCTTTGCGTATTGTTGCTTTTCGAAATCATTTTCGCTGTTACCATTCTTGATATAGGCAGCATTTTGCAATAATTTCTTAATTAATTTGGGTTTTTGTTTCAAGTCCATTTTATGCACAGATAGGCTAATCGGATCTGGGTCTACAGTTTTAAAGTGGAATCCAAACCTTTATGTCTCTCCACATCGTGAAGGCCCTCCGTAATGAGTTACATCTGCATGGATTAACATAAATTAATTTTAAACATATTTCGGATACTAAATAGAGTTCATTATCACCACAGGCTGGAAATTAGCGTTTGCGAAAATACGAGGAATACCTATCGCTCTTCTCTTGTTACTATTCATTAGAAAATAAGAATCATTTAATTTCTATCGTTGCTATAGGTGCGTTTCACCTACGTCAGAAACTGTTGCATTGTGGGATCGAGCAGTCATGATTGTGGCGGGTTCTTGTAAACATTCGGAATTCAATCGGGCGGGGGGAGATTTGAACCTTGTTTACGATGCAATATTAGGTTGTTTAGGTATAACAGGCACTCACGTTTAGCCTAGAATTTTCCGAGAAAGAACAGAAAGTGCAATTCCCGGCACGGAATTTTCCGATTGTTGATTATAATACGTCCGTCGTGGCGAGAATAAATCGTGCCAACATTAATGAACTAAACAAACAGTACATTTCTCTGTAACATTTAGTACAAATGGATTGAACTGGTGTTTTCTATTATACTTGCAAGTAGCGTTTTCTTGTTATTGTTTTATTTGGTAGAAAGGTATTGGTACGTTTGACGATAAAAATTATATCTAACATTCAAAGTTAAATTCATCTTGATAATTGTACGCTTGTACTTGATTATTTATATTTCATTCATTAACACAAACTGTTATTAATCGTTATCCTATTCACGAGAAAAGGTGCCGGTAGTAGGTTTTGCTTACTGTCAGAAAAAAAGCACTGCTTGGTTGAAACATGATAATGATGTATCAAAGTATCTCAAATTGATTGATTTATTTGGTTCATTTTACTTCGTTTTTCTGCTATATTTGGCTAGTCGTTAAGATCAGTCATGCCCAGGCTGAGATTCGAATCCTCGACCCCTAGCATCGAAGTGCATTGTGCTACCACTCCCTCACTGAGGCCTGCATATCACAAATTGTCAAAGCAAGGAGTGAAATTACTGTTTTTGAACAACTGAACATTTCAAATTATTGCGCTTGAACAAACGCTCCAGTTTTTAGTTTATTTTTATCTTTAGTCTTGGAATTTTCAGTTAATCTGTACTCAAGGTCGTCGATGACCACTTTCTCCCACCCGGGGCGGGAAACATAGGTTACTTACTGGATGTAAATATTTCAAGCAGAATCTGAACTACTAATAAACACGAAAACGAACTGATTCCATGTAGCTGGTTCAAGTAAATAAACACAGGTGAACTAGAGTTGGCTTTTTCGTTGCGTTGTTATGCAACGTTACCGACATTTTACACAGTACTAACAACAAACGTGCACTTGACGCATGTGTAACGAACGCTGCGTGGTGGATATTTCCTTACAGACGACAAACAGCTTTGCCTCAAACATGGCGGCGGTGCGAATCCTGACGTCACATGAAACCCACCTATTGATTGACGAAACAACAATGCTTCAAACTCAGAAGCGGACACCAAAGGTTATATTTCTGTTATTTCACGCCATTGTTCTACCAGTCTCCGTTAATTTCAATGATAAAGATTAAAGATGTGATAGGTGAAGTTGGGATGAAGACCAGGTTCTAAACCCAGCTATTCGACTTTGAAGTGCGTTACGCTGACCAGTTTGCCACGGGGTTGGCTTTTTCGTGTATGTCAGTTCATCAAATTCCAGAGATAGCAAAGCAACGTAAAATAACGAAAACAATAACATATCCACTTATCATTACCCAGCAAATTCGCACACAAACCTCTTTTGGCAATCATTTTGCAGAATGACCTTGGGAGACAATTCAGGTGCCTTATCAAAGCTGCCCTGAAGCACGAAGGGTTTCCAACCCACTTCGCCTTGGGGTCTACTATTACCATTGCCGTTGTTTGTACAATGAATTTTTCTTTATGCTTATGAAGATGCCCACTTCTGTGGACTCCTGTCGGTGCATACACGTGTACAGACCCTCTGATTAGGGAAACAAAGTTCAATCGGGGAAAGCAGAACCTCATTTCATCTCACTGTTTTATCGTATTGACGGGTACGAAAATACACACGAAAATACATATAAGTTGGACTTTTGTCAGCTACAATTCCGTGCATCAATTGTGATCAGACTAGATCATTTCAAAGAATGCAAAATTGATGCATGTGCCTGATTTGATACTTTTCGACTTGTTACACTAACCTAACGTTCAATACTATTTCACTAGTGGCGCCTTCATGTGGAAATATTTCACCACAAGCAGTATCTAAAGTTATCAAAGAAACATTATTTAATAACAATACTTAATAGAATAACAGCAATTGTAAGTTACGAAGCAATCGGTAAACATTTTTGCTAGATTGGTTCATTAAGTTATTACTTTGTTTACAGTGGCTATGGAACAGATTTTAAAATCTCATACGGATCGCCATCTTCTTTATAGCACCCATTTCAACAACTTCACATAATAAACAACCGTTTATAAAAGAAAAAAGGTCCATATACATGTACATATGTTCATACGTGGACGGTATATCGCTCGCCAAAGACTGATAATCAATCTTTAGTGCTCAATAAAATAAACCCACTCCTTCGGCAATCAACGTGTAACGCACACGACAATCAACTTAAGTGAATCGAAACAGTCGACAAGGAAACTCGATTCAAAGAATTGTTTAATATATTTATTTCCTAAATGCTTGAATTATAGGTATTCGCTTGATAAGGGCCCAGAAACCTGGTGATTTCGTGCAGGAAGATTTAGCTACAGGTTTGGAATTTTTCCGTTTAGTATTATATGAAGCCTGACATAGAGTTCATACGAGATCATTTGTGCACTATAATATAACTTAGAATAAGCAAAGTTATGCATTGCAGATTTAGATATAACAATTATGCAAACGTGAAGTTCATAAACAATAACTGTGTTGCTTATATTATTATATAGTGTTAGAACAAAGATTTCTCTAAATTAACAGATTGCAAGCATTATTGCTTATCAGATTAAACAATATGAACTAAACACAATTCAGATGGAATTTATGTACGAGAGTTATATATGACTAGAAAATTTACATTCGTAACTTCCTTACTTCACGTCGCTTTATACCTCATTTTGCTAATCGCGACGAGGAAGATTGAGTTCTGAATACATGGTAGTGATATCGTGCATCGACCATTTGACCTGTTTGGCCACCTAAGCAGCCAGATAACTACTTTATTTAAAGATGTATATATTGTCATAATAGTGTAACACGCCACAAGTCGTTGTAATTCTGTAAAACATAAACATTTACATATACAGTGCCTTTCTCGGTCGAGTCGCCCGTGGAACGGCGGTTACCACGGCGGAAAGTAAGATCGCCTCTACGGACAATCTGTATGCAATATCTGGGGCCGCTAGCTATGTAATGAAAGAAGTTGGTACAATTACATGGACAGTTACAATTAAAATGAGTGCGTACCTTGTTACACGAGGCGTTGTAAATTATGTCCCCCTGCATCCATACATTTACGGAATTTTAAAATGAAATTTTCACTAACACGTATCAGTTCCTCTTCCGAAATTGCTTCGTTTTCCCTCCTGGTATTTTCTTTCAATGTCCTCCTCCGTAGTCGAGCGGGTGAAGGCGTTCACTCGTCTTAAGATCGTTCGCTGCGGGACGGCGTAGGTTCGAATCCGGCTCTGGTCGGAATTTATTCGGCCTATGTATAGGGCCGGTGGCAACCCACCATCGTGAGGAAATTGGGGAGCTCCGAGTGAGTGAGCGTAATCCGGTCGCGAAGTCCTACAACGGCTGGGGGTCGGTCGGGCTGACCACCCGCCCCCCTAGTCTGGCTGCAGATCTCCACGCCCCCTTGGTGGCTCGCGTGGGAGGGAGGCCAGCAGTCGGTAGGTAAGCCTTGGCCCCATATTGGGCTGTTGCGCTATTGGATTATTATTATATTATTTTCTTTCAATTCCTCTAATTCTAATGTATGGCTTCAGGTTTAAAACCTTGTAAGCACTCCATGGAAATATCTGTTTCTTGTGCAAGGCGCCAGAGGGATTTTTGATCTTACTTCAACGTTTCTTCTCATTAAGCACACGCAGTTTTACCCTTTGCTTTCTATCAAGAACAGACCCTGTTTTTTTTTAATTTGTTCACAAGAATCCGGACACTGTCTGTGTGTGAAACAGGAACATCTGGGAATTCTGCTGCGAAACGTATTTTAACTACCCTACAACAATTCGTAATGACGTAAAAATGCGTTGTTTTAAATTGTGCGTGGCATTATTAGACTGCAGGAGAGCACCTGTAATACGTAAACTAAAACAAAACAATCTGAAACACTTGCTAACACCTTAACACTCCACAAACACATCCAAACTAGGCACCAGCCATCTGGATACTGAAGCACTGACGCGCCAGTGCCAAGGTCAGCGTACAGCTGTGGGTCTAAACTCCAAATGACCGCAGACGCCATCCCACTGCCCGGCGTGTTAGCCGCCGATAACGGACGACTCGATAAAGAAAGGCACTGTAGAATACATAAGAATAATGGACCATTTGCACGAGGCCAATTGTGAAGACATTTCACTAAGCCAATCCAACATTGGCATCGTGTGAATGGAATGTCTCAAGCCACTCCACTAAATTAGAATGGTTTCAATGTTTTCGGCGCGAGTAGTCATTGGATTGGCTTAGTGGAACGTCTTCACAATTGGCCTCGTATAAATGGTCCTTAAGTCGTACGTACATACGGTTGTAATTTACAAATTAGTTCGAAAATAAATTGCAGAATGTGGCTTTACGGAAAATATCCTCACATATACAAGAAAGTTCGCACGGGCAGTCAACATTGAACTTCTTCAATGGAGGAAGGGATTTCTCTGTACATTCACTATTTCTTTCCTTGTTTTCAGTGTACCCTTAGCCGACACGCAACTTTCATCTTGCGAAATAATTGTTAATAGTTTTTTGCAGATGCTAAAGCTACAGTTTTCGTCGGAATGAGGTTAGGCAAAAGTAAATTTGTTTTCTCATATTCGTTTCTACAATTTAATATGTTTCCGTAAGATGCTCTTAAAATTAAATCTTATGGCTATGTATACTTCGTGGCTTTTCTAAAATATTTCCATTATTCTCTTGATTAAGAGTTCCTCACTTTATGATTAAGGTAGAAAATTATGGTCGGGAAAGAGGAAAAAAAGGTTCCGAAAATGTTTTATGATACCTGAAAGACAAAGTGCTGATAAAATGCCTTCATTTAGGTCAAAACCAGTTACATTAACATTCTGTATGCAATACTGTAGCAAATAACATAATTAGCAATAATTAGATAAAATAACAAGTATTTAGGAAGTAAACTTGGCATTTACTGGGTTTCAAACAACTTGTTACACAGGATTACGCGCAAATTTCTGTTTTGGAATGTACATCTGTGTATGAATGAATGAAATACCCTCCCTTGCCCGGGAAAACAAATGCTACCACTACCTAGATAGAGGCGGCAAAATCTCCCTCGGACAAGCGAAATAGCGTTACGGTCCAGGTTAAGTTCGTGTGTAGGAACCGGTGACCAACAGTGCATATTAATAAGGCTTATCGAATAAAAACCAAAACATATGTACTTTCAAATTACCACCTCTTTACCTGTAGCCGGGAAGCGGCTAGCTGCATACCTGAAAATCACGGGTAGCGATATGCATACGAAAATGATATAGCCCAAAATTAACATGAAATTAAAAAGTATATTCTATTCATAACCAACAAAAATGGAATTATTACAGGTCCCCACACTTGCACTCTCACATTCTCTCTCAGATTCAATCCTCATGGGGTCATCGACACAAGAAATTATACATGACATGTACAGGTTTTATGACAAGCCCTAATTATTGCATTCTCAATTAATTTTATCTTACTTTTTGTCTAATCAGGTCATTTGTGATTTTGCTCCAGTGCTACTTAAATCCTAGCCAGCCCTTACTTAAGTTCACCTTTTGTTTTTAAAAAAGAAACTAGTCGGCGCGGTGACATACATTACTTGACCAGTATAAACAAAGGCGTCTCAACGGCAATTACATTCACGTGGGCGGACGTTTTCCTTTTACAAGACCTCACGTGGTTCCAAACATAACAAATAACCTCCGTTGAGTGGCGCAAACATATACTCTCTAGCAGGCGGGACTTAAACACTTCGCCGCGACGAGCAATTCACATTACCAGGCAAATACTTTAACAAATAATCACATATGCGACCGGACATAGCTAGCAGCGACACAGCGCTGACACATAAAAATGAACAAACCTCAAGTAGAATATGCAATTAAGCGGGCGGCGCTTTACTCTAATAGTACGCACTTTAAACAAATACAAAGGAGCACAAACAACAATGAATTTAAGATCATAAAAAAAATATCACAAGGAATAAGAAAAATTGACCTGAGACGAATAGATTACAAATGACAAGCGCGACGGGAGTTTGGTATGAAGTTCGAGTTGAGTGGGCGTTTTCAAAATGTCGACGAATTTCAAGGGCGTTCTCTAAATCAATTGGGCCGTCACGTGTTAAGGTTCACACAGATGAATACTTTACCATCTCTCAGCTTCCGGGGTGCATCCTGGCGTCTTTATGGGCGATTGAAAACACATAGTATCCACGGGAAAGGTTTCCTGGGTCGTGACGATGAAGATACAAAAAGGGTTCAAACACCTAGTTCCCCGGCTCCTCTTCCTCTCGGGATCGGTGGATCTCCGTGGTATGGCGCGGTTCGGACGTCGCATCTGAGCGGGCGTCGTCGGCGTCGTCGGTGTCGTCGGGGCGTCAACATCTCTCTCTACGTCTCTCTGTCGCGGTTGGTAGGCGTCGTCGGCGTCGTCGGGGCGTCAACGTGGCGGATGGTAGGCGTCGTCGGCGTCGTCGGGGCGTCAACATATCTCTCTACGTCTCTCTGTCGCGGCTGGTAGGCGTCGTCGGGGCGTCAACGTGGCGGATGGTAGGCATCGTCGGCGTATCAATAGGGCGGCGTTCGACGTTCTCTCTCTCTCCATGGCGGCGGATAGGCATCATCGGCGTAGCTTCTTCTGACATCGGGCGAATCGACGTAACGCCCCCATCTCTCTTCTTCCTCTAGCCCGCCATAGTTTCCGGTGTTCCTCGTTTCTCAAAAATTATAAATGGCGTAAGGTAATCACGGAAACACGGTTTCGCTTCAACTTCCCCCAGCGGTTGAGGTAGGCGCACTCGTGTAGACTTACTGCCTATCACACACACTGGTGTTCGCACAACACAACAAAGTCCACTGTACACGAAAGGTAGCACGAAGGTGCTCTCGTTCCAAGAATCGCGGCAAAACTGTATATGGAGAGGTAGCACGGAGCTGCTCTCGCTACAAGGATCGCGGTAAGACTGTGTAACGAAAAACCATGTCCTTCGTTTTATTTGGATTTTGAAAAAGGACGCTAGGCGCACGTTGGACTGACGCTTCCGAAGAGGTTATTCCACCACGCTCTATTGTCTCCAAACTAGGACGGACCGTGTCCGAAGTTTACTTGTGTGGATTAAGCTTCCGCCTGGCTGTCGCCCATAGCTCAATTGCGATCGCTGTCCACAAACTGATCAATTAGAACCGATTTGATCTGGCGTCCGTAATTGTCGCTTGATCGTGACGAAACTCCACACATCCGTCCTTGCACACATGCCGCTGCGCTGGTATAAGTTTCACATGAATCTGACCGTTGGAAACCGAGATATTTAAATGTTTGTCATTACGGTCGAATTTCCTAAGCTTTAGACGCATAGCGTGACCCTTCAGGTGCTCACCCTTAACACACGCGAACGTCTCGTTCCTCCCGTCGGCTTGGCAAAAATCAAATATGTAATCTTACAAATTAAAACACTCAACACTTTGAATCAACACGTCTTTTTACCGCTACATACATGCATAATAATGATAATAATAATAATGACGGTAAATCTGACTGTCACACATCGCTGATTGATTGATTTGGTGTTTTAAGTCCACTTTATGCACAGTAATGATATTCTGGGACTGGACCTACAGTTGAAAGTGGGATACGAACCACTATGTGCCTCTACTGGGTATCGAACCCGGAACCCCTTCATTACAAGGAGACGATGGGGAGGCCTACTGACGCTTTGGCTCAGAAGATCTTATATGTGCAGAAGCTACATTATCTTGGGAACTGTTGGGGCTGCAATGTTTATATTACACCATTCTATAGCTCTCGTTCTGCTCTACAAAATGAGACTATGGGATTTTATGTAGCTGCTCAAGAACAGTGGAAATCAATATTTTTCTGTTCAATTTCTTTTAACAAAAGATGAAAGAAAAGGAAGGAAAAAGGTGCAGAAGCATCACAGAGAGAGTAAAAAGGGGATAAATGTGCTAAACTCACGAAAAGGTGCAACAAAGAATGTTTATTTTACTTCATTTCATGTCCTAAATTCATGTCTCAAGCGATAGGTATGAAAACAGCTATCTGTAATAGACCCTTCTTCTATTTTAGATCTCACACGGTAATTTGCAATAATGAACATAAGTGAGTAGAACGCAAAACCTATACAACTACTGTATATAACTCAAGACAATTAACAAAACATCCTTTCTCTACTTCTCTTAGTTTGTCGACAGTAGATGCTACTATACAAAGGGAAGTCAGAAAATAAATTTCACATTGTTATTGAGGTACACTCTGCAAGATAGAAGTCTGAAAATACTTCATTTATTTTGTTAAGGTTTTGTAAGTACAGCAGTAACTAGTGTATGCAACGAAACTTCTTAATAAACTGGGTTATGTTGCCATCTAGTGACACGTTTCGAAACTACTAACTAGCATTGTGAGCTATGCCATACGCATTTCTGGTTTACTTCTGTTTCGAACGCTTCTTAACAATGAACAAACTGTTGAATTGGATGATTATAATCCAAATAATTGTGTGAAGTAATAAGCATTTTTCCAAGAATCTTGCAGTTAGAGTTTTTAATAATGTGATATCATGGGACACGTCTCCTATTTTTAACAGAATAAGATATTGAGTTTGATACAAAGGACATCCAAAAGTAAGTTGGTTTTGTACACTCTACATGGACGCATATTACAGCAAGTATTAGAATTATATAGAACTTCTATTTTGGATAGGAATATAGGAAACCTAGAGAATAAGTTTCATCAAACAAGTTTTTTATAAAAAAATAAATTGACCACACTTGAAAATTTAAAATAGGCTATTTTGTATCTTTATATTGTAATAAAAATTTACCCTACCACAACCATCATCTGCATTTAATTGCATTTACTTGTTTTCAGTGTGGCACAGACACGTTGCATTTTATGACAGTACAAATCTGTCTGTAACTACACTTACATCGAGATGGTGATGACACGAAGATTCTTTCAAATTTTACTGTGCCATATATTGCTGAAGGTGGGTTTCAAACTTTTCTATGAGTCTAAAGTTTATTTTTTTTTATTTTCAAATTTGAACTTCGTAAATGCCTATCAGAAAGTATTTGCTGAATATTTTGACAACTTAAAATACTAGTGTGTGTGTGTACTAAGTAGCCGATGTACATTAACATACGTTTATTTCAACTCTTGTGATTTTGATGCTATTTGGCATGCTTTACACACGATATTTTAGCAATATTTTATAATATAAATCAATATGATTCTATATTAATTTCATAATATCAATATCAATAAATATTGCTGTCAACATGTAAAACTTTTTGTGATCGAACCTATCTATTTGTGTATTGAGACTATTACTTTGCAATTCCTAGATTCCAAATTAACTATTGATTAATTAATATATCAAAAGTCTCAGGACTAATGAAAATGCCTGTGCATCATATTTATTAAAAAAAATCTATTGTATCTGTAATAATGGGATCATTCCTGTTTTGTTTTTATGAGTATTTGAGATTTGGTTTCGAGTCCACTTTATGCACAGATAGGCTAATTGGGACTGGACTTACAGTTTAAAGTGGGGTTTGAACCATTATGCCTCCACCAGGTATCTAACCTTTTGTTTTCATAAGAATTGAAATTTCTAGAATAGACTCTAGAATGAATTGTTATAAATAATAATGTTACATTTCCGAGTGATTTAGAAGTCGAGATAAAACAACAATGCTTTCCAGGCTGCAACGGAAGGAGCTAGATTGGGCGACTTTTTCCACAGAGATTCCGTGCGAGGACGAACTGGATTCTACGATGTGCCGTATAATGACTTCATCCAGAATGGTTCGTGCAGGAAATTACATTATATTATTTAGCAAACAGCTTCCTTGAAAATTATTGATCAACGACATATAATTTTGTATTAGCTTCATATATATATATATATATATATATATATATATATATATATATATATATATACAGGGTGGCTCAAAAAGTCACTTAACACCCTCGGTACAAGGCCACTGCAGCGTGCAACATGGAAATGGTGATGACCAATCGTTATCAGGCCAAGGGGGAACCACATGGATCTCCCTCCTCAATAGCATGCACTGGCGTGTAATGGTATGGATACAGTAGTGTTGTATGTTGTATGAACCAGACTTTCCATTGAGTCAAGCCAAACCGCCTCGCCACCGTTCTTGTTGAAGTAGTACTTGCATACGTTACCGGGGGAGGCAATTTGAACAGGATTTGTAGTTTTTGTAACAGTTAATTCTGACAACCTTAAATCATGAAAATGGTAAATAACATTATTACTTCACTCATTTTCGTTCCTTTATTTCTCGCAACCGACAACATCTTTTCACTTTACAAAGAGGTCTACAACGCGCCTTCTCCGCTTTTTATTCAGATTTTTCCCCCAACCCGTGTGCCAGCTGACAACATTTGTATCTTTTTGGAGACCTTATGAAACGAGGAAGTTTTTTCCGTAATTTTTACGCTAAGTGTGTTACCATTTTTTTGAGTAATCCTCTTCGATTTAAACGATAATTTCCAAATTTCTTCATGACGTGTGCTCCAATGACTGTTTCTTTCTGTGGGTATGGGCATTTTGAGCATGATTTTTTTTCTCAGTAGTCACTCATTCGTCAGCTGTTAGCAACGTGTCAATTAAGTGCCCAGAGTATAGTAGTTTTTTCACAATTAGTAGTTTTTTGGTCGCGAAAATCTACAAACTGCAATAACTCGAAACCCATTGATTTCCAACCCCCGGTGCATAGGGTCAAATTTGTTGCAAATGTGCTCTAGTATTACCCCTTTCCAGGAATAGGTCGAATTCCCAATCACACTGTATATATATATATATCTATTTGTGCGTGTGGGGTGGGTGTTTGTGTGTGTGTTGAGAGCCTCGGTAGCTCAGTCGATGTCGGGCTTCCGTAACGGAGTGGTTAGCTCACGGCGCTGCGACGGCCAGGGGTTCCGGGTTCGAATCCCGGTTAGGACATGGATATTCGTGCTTGTCGGAGGATACTACCGCATAGGGCTATTCCTTTAACAAAAAAAAACAACTCGTTAGGGCGTCTGACTACCATGCGAGGGACCCGGGTTCGATCTCCGGCGGCAAGAACCGGAATTTTTTCCACCTGTTCAAGTGGCTCGGGGCGCCCGCGCAGCGTCATATAAAATGGGTACATGGGGGGTAAAGGCGGCCAGTGGCGTGGTGCTGATCACATCAGTCCCCCCCCCAAACCTTCAGCAGTGATCGAGATCAGCCCCTATAGGCCTTCAAGGCGTGGTTCAAAGCACAGCCTCAAAAGATATCACATAATAATGCTCATTAAATAACTAAACGCATACAAATATCTGAATTGGAACTACTAGAATGTCGCCTATTCACACAAAGACAAATTGCAAGGTCTTTGGAGAAAAATCATTTACAGAACCAAATAATATACATAAAATTTAAAATTTTTGTATTTAGAGAAAACGATTTGATTTTTATTTGTTTATTTTACTTCGCTTTACTTGCCAGTGGTGGCTAATCGCGACGATGAGAATAAATGGTAACAAGATGAAATTGAAGGAAAGACAATAGCAAACACACTTAACAGGGCCCCACGGATGATTATAGCCTACTCGTTGCGAGTTCAAATGCCAGTGCCTTGTTGGTCTGGAAGAATGCACTCCAGGAGAATTACGTGCAGATGAGGTTTACAGTTGTGTCCAGGGGAGGTTTATAAAATTTGGACATCACCATCTTCATATTCATCATCATCATTATTATTATTATTATTATTATTATTAATAATAGTTTGCTATCGTGGTACTTAACTTCCACTAATTTCATGTTCTGTATTAAAGCCTCTTGTAAACTTTAAATGTTGATACATCTTATTAAAAATTATACCTACATTACATTACGTTGGGTCTGTTGAAAGATCGGTCTTGGAGGCCGAAACACACCATATCTAATAAAGGACATATTATTATTATTAGTGTTATTATTATTATGATTATAATTATTATTATTACTGTAGCTACACTAGCCGCGAACTGAGGAACAAGGATGTTGATTTAAACCGTCAATATCTATCCACTTGACTTTCAATAGCTGGCAATTCGTTTCTTCGCGGAACAATTGTTTATATTCGAGCACTGTTACGTGACGCCTGAAAACATTATGTAAGAAGTTATTTAAACGCTAGAAACTCCTTCTTTCATGAAATAAGCAAATAAAATAAAAAGACTTGACATGTTTTCTTTGATATTATCACAATATTAAAGAATTTTAATGTTCGCTCCGTTTACTTTATATTAAATATTAAATTCAATGCCATGTCGTCTTATTGCAGATGATGAAGATGATGATGATGACGAGGACAAGAAACCGACGATGAATGATGATACAAGTGAGTATCTAATTGTCATTCTTATAAAAGTGTTGCCTTTGTTAAGCACACAATTATAAAGAACACAATGTAAGTCATGCCAAGATCATTCTGCGTTGTCAGGATATTAAATTCTTGTTATTTCTTAGAGTTACAATCCTCTGGTATCCATATGACGGGAATGTCTGGAGCAAGACAAAGAAACGAGTCCTCTGCGCAAGTAGTGACTCGTTAGAAGCGAAAGGGAAAATGCGGCTGTAGCTATCAGCCGTTTGTAGCAGCGCCCGCTCGCTTTCTCCCCTTCTCTGCCGTTATGCGCGGCCTTGCTCCACAGATTCCCGAGACAGCCGATCCTGTGAAACGACCTATTTCTTGCAGCGTACGACGACGAAGCTGGCTGCGCGAACGATTCCCCGACAGCAGACGACGCGCCCGACGCGGAGGACAGCAGCGCCCCCTCCGACGACGCCCACTCCTCCGGCGGCGACGATGACTACAAAGGTGAGCGCACCCCTCTTTGTGAAAATCCTTAAATGCACCGATGTCAGGCAAAGATTGCCGGATGAAGTATTTATGCCAAAGCCGGCGCAAATTACTATGTGACTGTAGGAACACGTAATAGATGATTCCATTGTTACAGAAGCTGTAAAAGGGCATCTCTGCGATGGTGTAGTGGTAACACTGGAGAGTTTGTTTCTTTCAGTTGTAACTTCACTTTAATGCACAGACAGTCTAATTTGGATTGGATCTATAGTTTAAAGTGAAATCCGAACCACTATGTGCCTCCACTGGATGCACGGGAGGAAACGCTGCTCACTTGGAACCAAGGGGTTCAGGGTTCGACTCAAATTTGAAACACATGGCATACAGGACGGCTCTTTCTTTAAACTTCATGTCAAGTTCGTTCGTACTTTTATTATTTAGCGACACCTTTCTGCTACATTTGGCTTATCACGACTGTGAGGATAAGTTATGATCAGATGAATTGCTTACAAATAACACCCAGGTCGGGATACGAACCCGAGAACTCCAGTGACGGGTCCGAAACTCGACCACTTCAATCACTCGCCCACCGAGCCGACGTAGCTTCAGTCTCGATTAGCCTATCTGTGCATAAAGTGCACTTACAATTAGAATAAACATTCACATTTGCATTGTTATGGGCATTCAAGGACGGTCTGACTAATCCTCCAGGCTGTTCATGTGGAACTCCCCGTTCACCGCTTACTTGGCTAAGAGAAAAGATTACTTATTATTTTTTAGAAATATTTACGTAATCAAATCCACTTTTTAAATTATTGAAAGCTTAGCTAAGCCTAATCGTTTCGATATTCGTTAACTGAATGCAATATCTACTTTATTAATATCTAGCTACTAAAAAGAACGTTTCGACCATTCCTTTAGAATTTCTTTACAAATCTACTGGGTGCGTAATTAAGCAAACAGCTGATTGGAAGCCTCTACTAGTTACGAAACAGCGGGTAAGAGGCTAGAAAATTTGATTCTGATACAAGTTGCATACTTTGAAATATTCTATCTGAAATATCACATCCTAATAATTCGGACACACGTTCATGACGATTTTAATTTCTTGTCATTTCCAAATTTTAATACGTGAATATCAAATCTTAACATTAGCGTTGTAAATATTTCATTAGAAATCATTTCATGCATTGATATATAACACTAGCCAACAAATTGTAACTTTTTTTTCTGTAGAAGTCACGGTGATTGGTATTCGTAAATAAATCCGAGCCGCCAAATCCAAAAATCACGTCATAAACTGTGTGTCACGTCACACGTTTTGTATATACAATGTCCCGAAAATAACACTGACACATATATGCGATATTTATTGTGACTTTTGTTGTACATGGAAATGTACTTTTCAAACAAAATCCCTGCTAAACACACGACCACAAGTGAAAATTCATTTCATCAAGTTTGTTGCATCAGCATGATCAGTTTCCATTGTACAAGGTCATTAGAAAGTCAAAATAAGTATATAGATGGGATTGTAAAAGTACTTACACTTTTCACTTCTCACAATATTAAAAGGAATAACATAATTCTTTTAACTGAAAAAAGAAGCAAATGTTGCTTGATATTAGTCGTTTCCGTACAGGATGTTCTAAAATCACATTAAAGGGAAATAATATTTCCATTACACTTCAAGTTGAATGTTGAAAAATGCCTTTTCAGGTTATTATTTTTGCTATTACAAATGTAGTTAGTCTCAGAAATTATGAAGAATCTATGAAAATCATGATGTAAATGAGTAATAGATGAATAGCTATAAAGAACAAATAAAATTCTCCAACGACAGAGGACTCTGAACCACAGTTGATTATGTTGTCATTTCTTCATCATCAAGTACAGAATCAGTTGATGCGCTTGGAACAGTCACAATGCCTCATAATTTGGCTAATGTGTGGATAGTGTAATTAATGGATTTTGAATTTAAGTTCTTCGCAACCAACAATGAATATTTACGCCTGTGCCATACATGAACTTAGAATAATGGCTACACAGTAATGGACATACTAGATTGTGTGCGTGCATAGTCTATTGTTGATTTACCATGATAATAAAATAAGATAGACTGAAAATATGTAGTAAACAGACAGTTGAATAGTGGTATCAGATCTGGAGTTCTACGAGGAAATCGACAGCAAATATGCTTACAGAAGATAAAAAATATTTTAAAGTGATGATATATTTTCATGTTGCCATTTCATTTCAGAAACCATTAAACGTGCAGTGGAGTCTACTAAAAAAGTCATTCAATCCAAAGGTAATTAAATATATATATATTAGGTTGTTTAAGACACACTCTAAACACAAATTATACCTTTATTATCTTATAATTAGACACATATCATCAGAACTTAATTTTTATATTGTTTACCCCATTTAGTACAAATTTAAGTTTCCACACTTATTTATAATCCTGTAGCGTTTTAAACACATTATTCTATACATAGCACTATATATACACATACTACTTATAATAGTTAACAATTCATATCTTGTTAAGGTGCTGTGAAAACATTATGGCCGTCCTAAAGTACAATTGAAATTCAAATGCGTAGCTTTCAGGCTTTAGGCACATACATGTCTCTACACCTTATTAAATAAATAAAATAACTCTCCTTGAAATACAATCGTAAACACGCCACAGCCCAAAAATGATTGATTGACTGATTTGATTTATTTTACTTCGTTTCTTGTGCCACTTTTGGCTAATTTTGCGAAGATGGGGATGAATGATGATATGATGAAATTGATGAATGGACACTCACAAACATCCATGCCCAGGCCAGGATTCGAACCCTGGACTCCTGGCGTCATAGCGTGATGTGATAACCACTCCGCCAGGGGGCTGGCAGTCCCATAATAATACACTACGTTCACAATACATAAACTTGAGAATTTTATTTTTATATATGTACAGCGTGTCCGGCTTATAGCTATGATAAAAGAAACATGCACTGCAGTTTACGAATACCTGAATAGGTACGGTACTGCCATCTTGCCATTTACGAAGAAACACGAAACGGTGTCGCGCGCATGCGCATGGGCACAGTAAACAAACATGGCGGAGTGGACTCCACAACAGAAGGTGTTCTGCGTGTTATCATTTGTCGAATTGAAGTCCGTGACCCTAGTGACGTTGTTAGTGACGGAGCCAGTGTCTCTCATTTTGTGATGTGTAATGGCAAGGTATTGTGCATCAGGATACACCTTCATTCCCAATAAATTCTTGGTCAAACAGATTTTGGGACAGTTTCTTTCTTAATAGATCTAAGCCGGACACGCTGTAGAATAATAATCTGCGAGTGAATATTTTACGAAGGAGGTTCAATAAAAATTGCCCTGATCTACTTCCGCATATTTCAAGAACATCATATTTTATGTGTAGTATGACATATATCTTTGCAGTAAAAATGAACTTGCAGACCTGTGTCTCATTTAGTCTTTCCGCTAGACAGCGGAACTTGTGACGATGCACTGGTTCACACGTCCGACGTTTCAAAAAAGCAAGCGGTCAGGTGCGGCTATGAAATACTGCCCCATCCAACATACTCACCAGATCTTGCACTTCAGGGAACTTTTGGACCGTAGCGACAAGTTGCATGCGACATGCAACAAGAGATTCGGATATTTCACACCGATCGAAGTAACGAGCGACACAAGTCCTATCCGATGTGGAGAAAAGCATATATTATTGCGTCCATCCCTCAAACCTACTTCTGTGACAACCAAACACTCCTTACTGAAACAGTCTTGGTTCGAACAGCATAATTACGACTGCCTCACCAATCGATGGGGAAAGCTTGCAAATCTGCGTAGGAAAGGGGTAAAATAATTCAAATCTTTAGTGAAGCACCCTCGTATAATATGGGAAAGATTACATTACGAGAAGATCTTGATACGTACTAACCATGCAGTTAATGTATCCGATCAATAATTATTATTAACACTGCGAGAAAAGTTGCATTTTAAATTTAAGTTGGGTCTTGAACATCGCTACAACTGTCACATCTAAAACAATTATTAAATATGAATATTTACTTTTCAGAAATGAAGGAGCTTTTCGGCATGGTCAGTGGAAGACTCACGAAAATGATGGCAGGTGCGTATGAGCCACCACCAGCTACGCAACTTATTTTTTAAATTAATTGTAGAAGTTTTTAAGTTACATTTCAAGCATGAATTTATAAATATACTTTCTTCATTATATTACATTCGCTCATGTTTAGCCCGAAACATTTACTACTACTGTATTAGTCAAGTTACATTTTTCTGAGAATGATACATTTATATTTCACTTCTTTTCAGATCTTGCAAAACTATGGGCCTGAATTATTATATACATACGTAAGTGCAGGTATATATTTTCTTAACTATAACCTCCATTTCTCCTTAAGTATACCTAGATCTATATTTTTAAGTGAAACGTCTCTCTATTAAATTGACCAACTGTTAGTTTTCAAAATCGTTCACCTTTAATTATTTTTCAGTATTAATACTCGCATCGTTACACACTGACAACCATCGAGAAAAAATTAAGGCATCTTTGGAGGATCATCATTATTACCACTCGACCTCCATCCAACATTTTCAGACGTCTTAAAATTAACAATTTAAGATAATTATGGTTAACCTTCTTTGACTTGAGAGGCAATGATTCGTTACTTTTTAATGATTTCTTAAACTTGACTTACTTGACTTATTTCCTGTTACTCCAGTACGGAGCATAGAGCCTCAACGAAGCATCGCCAACGGATTCTGTTTCCTTATCTCGTTCCAGGTCTTTCCTGCTTCCCATATTTCTTGCACTATTGTCCTTCTCCAACTCATTCCTGGCCTTCCTCTCCTACGTTGTCCTTGTGGGTTCCAGCTCAATACTTGTCTTTCTATTGCCGATGGATCTTTCCTCAATGTGTGGCCAATCCATTTTTACTTTCATCTTTCGATCTGTATTGCTAATTTCTTTTCCATATTATAGTATGTGTGAGATAGCAGACAAATGTCATATGCAATGTCCAATTCTTCTAGCTATTTTGTGAGACTCCAATTTATACCTCTCCTTTTTCCTTCTGTTACCCGCTTCATTACTTTATCAATTACCATCAGAAATATTGTTGGTGACAAAATTACATCCTTGCCTTACTCCTGAAATAACTGGTATTGGATCCGTAAGTATTCCCTCATGCGCAACTTGTTTCTTAAAGGTAACACTTATTTAGCAAATTAGTCCTGGGCGCTTTTGAGGGGTGGAAAACTTTTCGATTCCGCCCATCGGTGGTAAGACAGTGAGTAATGGTGGATTTTTTCCTAAAACAGCCAATAAGATTTGTTTTAATCACCGGTATTATTGTGTACTTAAAAGCATTCATTTTACAAATGATTGAGCTATAAGTTATGAAACTCCATTCATTTCTGCAGAAGGACAAAGCCGGTTTCATAGCCACTGGCTAACATCCGAAAATATCCATGTCAAAGTGGCCTAAATCTCAGTTTTTGAAATTAAATGCAACGCTGTAACTTTATTCTATCTTGTGAGTCAACAATATGAAATTATCATTTGGAGAGAACTTGAAGTATTGTACATAATTAAGTTAGAACGTAGAAGATATCATACATAATGTTAGTTTATTTAAACTTTTTTGATTTATTGACTTTTATTGTGTCCCACCCGTGACACCAAAAAACAATTCATTTCTCCATTAACTGTTGCATTTTCTCTTCAACTTTACTAGAATATTCAAAGGTCATTTACCTTCTCACTTTGTCTTTATCTTAAATTTGTCATCAATTAAAATCAATTTCTTATTAAGTAAAAGGCAGTGTTTTATCTGTCTCACATGAAACATAAATTTGTTGTACAGATATAAATCTGGGAAAGTTTTTTTTTTAAGGGTAGTCATATTTAATCTACAGTGTTAAGTTTCATAGCATTCCACAGAAAGTGTAAGAAAAATGTTGCTTAACTCTCGGAACAATAGTTACTTCAATGTGAACCTTGTAGTCCGTGCGTCGCACCCGCGGCAATGGAGTACCCCATATGCATATATTGTCGACTAACTGTAAAAATATCCTCTTAAAAATGGTCTAGCCTAACCTAATATTATAACGGGTCTAGGGCCTCCCCAATGGTAACGTAACGTTGTAGCCTTACTGTACATAAAGTGGACTTAAAACACCAAATCAATCAATCAATTACCTTGTAATCAAGGTGTCCCGGGTTTCATACCCGGTGGAGGCCTGTAGTGGTTCCGAACCCACTTTAAACTGTGGGTCCAGTCCCGATTAGCCTATCTGTGCATAAAGTGGTCTTAAAGCAACAACTCAAATGTAACTGGTCTAACCCTAACCTAACCTTGCAAGGTATATTGTTATTGAATTTTTATAAGCATATTTAACAATACATAATTCAGTTGATCATCAATTTTGTTCATGAACATTTTGGATATTCAATTCGGTAATAATTTTGTGCCATTTATTTTACAGAAAATATGGAGAGGAAGAATAATGACTATCAGTTCCAAGTTTCCACATAGGCCAATTGAAACTGTAAACACAGTTTGCATGTAATCATGTTTAGTGAAGATTCGTGTTTTAAATAAGAACTCAATATTGTAACAATTTTTCATATTTATCATAAGTTGTTCTGATTGCACTAAACAAGAATAAGTTACACATATTATCAGCATTTTCATTGTTAAGTCATTCTGTTGAGTGCGGTTTCATCGGTGTCACAGAGTAGGAAGGTCAGAATTCAACTGAAGAGACGTCAATTGCAAATGTGTATAAATCGCAACTAAATCAATAGAATAGGAATACGCAACTTGCAAAATGCAATGAATTAAGCATGTCCATTTATCTTGGGCGACGATACAGATTAACCATGGATTAACAATGAACCCAAGAAAATGTGACAAAAGAGTAACGATAGAAACGGCGCACAGTATTAGTAGGTATACAACACGTTCCATATCAGCCCTCTCCGATGACGTAGTGGTAACGTCGTTGCTTTTTAATCAAGGGGTTCTGGGTTCGATACCCGGTGGAGGCACAAAGTTAGGATCTCACCTTAAACTATGGGTCCAGTCCTGATTAGCGTAAAGTGGACTTAAAACTCAAAGTCAAACCAAGACCTTCCATTTCGTCTTGAGTTCCCTCAAATCCTGGCATATTAGAGAAAATAGCTTAAATTACATTATTATTAATAAGTTTGTTTTCGACCAAAAAAAAATATGTTCAAAAATATATTCATAAGCAAAATAACACCAGAGATAACAAATAGTAAAGGAAATATTTTGTCCGAGAAATTCTGTTACAATGACACGTAAGAATACCATCCAACGTAGCTGCTATATTGAGGTTGTGGGCTTTATATTATGGGATGTACACATACATCCATGACCAATATCTTAATGGGTAAGAGAACACCAGGACTATGAGCGTTTGCACACGCACCAATAAAATCGGTGTCATCTCCGATACCGATATCGCCAGCAGCAGATAACAACGAGGTTAATTGCACAGCTTCACACGTGGTCCGGCACGATACATTTTCCCAATCATCGACAAATCGGCACTAGGACCGGACGGACGACCGACATAGATCCCTCAGGCATAAATTTCAGCTGTGACAAGGAAGAAGTTGAGTTGTTGAAACAGCTTCCTCTCTACCTCTTTGGGACGAAGCCAGTGATTCTTTCGAAGATCGCTTGGAAAAGCAAAAATACTGGAATTGAGAATTTGCTTCCATGGAACTTGCCTTTCACCAAATGGAGATAAAGGAGCATCTTGGAAGAGTATACGATCTTGCTGCGATTATTTCAATGATTTTGCAACAGAAATATGTCTCCAAATAAAAAAAGAAAGAAAGAAAAAAAGTCATTCAAAATGACCGGTTGACATTTCATGTTGCAACGTGCCACCACTCCTTGCTCCGGCTGGTCAGTTGGGAGCACCAGTTCTCACCCAGGGATCGGGATTAAGACGATCCACCCTTCGTCCAGGAAGGTAACCACCGAATTGCGACACGCGACAGTAAATAAAATAATTCAAATACTTTATAATTAAAATGTCCAAAATCTTTAATTACGAATCGCGCGCGTACATACTGATTCGCACAAGCCAAAAATATAATGTGTTGGGTCCTGCTCGCTTGTAGGCAGTGATGAGTAACTTATTTATCACGACAGAATCCGCGCACCGCCTTCACCGTTAATAGCAAGACCTCAACTGCCTACCTCAAGCGCGAGGCGCAGCATAACAGATTGTTCTAACTTACAATACAAACTCATAACACAAAATAGCACAAGAAAAACTGATAATTTATATCACACATCAATGTTAATTAGCGATAGTAAGCTAAAGTTCAGGTTGGCAACAATTAAAAATGCCAACGTGGAAGTTTTTACATCGCCAAGAACTCGAAGCGTGGTTCCCCCACTCTTAACATAAACAGCCAATAGGAATACGATATTTTATTGAAAACGAGGGAGAAATACTTTGCTATAATATTACAATGTTAAACTTTATAGAAATAACTAAACTGATTTTATCAAATAAATCATATTTGCTCTTGCACATAAAAATGATTAAATAAAGATTTAGTTTATAACGAAGCCAAAATTACTTCAATCTTGTACATTGTTGAACAAAACTCGATATTAAGAAGAAATGTATTTAACTTGTGCTTAAACAATGAAAACGTTGCATATATTATTTGGGATAATTATTAGCTTATGAATTCTGAATAAATGTTGCAAAAATACGCGAATAATATTATAACATAAGATAAATTGTGAATATATACATGAATTATAAAAACAATTAAGTATAAATAATTCAATCCAAGTTCTTAACTTGAAAGTATACGAAGAAGATTAATGACAATATACAACTGAAACCTGCCTAACATGGCGGTCGTTACAATGTTGACACCAAGATCTGTTCTTTGCACAGTTTCTTCGTAACAGTTGTGGTATTTGGAAGAATGAGGAACGAGGAAGTGTGAGCGTCTGCTTGAGCTAGAATGCGGAATGGTGGGAGTGCAAGATGTGGTAAGGGTGTTGACGTAGAGAGCTGAAAGATAGTAGTTTTGGTGGAAAAGGAAGATCGAGGTGGTAAGGGTGTTGACGTAGAGAGCTGAAAGATAATAGTTTTGGAGGAAAAGGAAGAACGAGGGTAGAGTTGAGTTCGAGTCGGCAACGAAATACCCAGGTATATTATACCAACCTAGCACCTAAATCTGAATCTGTCTGTCGTTGTACCAGTTATTAGAAATTTGAGAATAAATGGGTATTTTGTAATTCGACTACATACATTCGTAGGCATTCGTCCTTTTACCAAAGATGAAGATCCACCAATTTCATCCCCAATGAATCGACATAATTACCTCTCGCAGTCCTTTTTTTTCTAGGAAGGCTAAGGCTAGCCAATGTGGAAGGTGGTGTTTACGAGACGTAGATTCATCGGGTAGTGCAAATTGTATGTATTGTGAAATTATAACACCATCAAGCCTTGTATCCATGATATGAAAAACTCAATATGCGACAAAGGCAGAAATTTATTTTATTATAAAACATAAACTAAACGTAACGTTTCAACCTTCTAGCAAGGTCTTCTTCAGACTCTGCACCAAGTACAAATGTAACAAGGTACAAAACAGGACGATATATATACACAAACATTACTCCCCTCCAGATTATTAGAAAGTTGTTATGGAACTTTCTAGCAGGTGGCTTTCCCTTGTCAACTGTACTTTCACCTAAAAGGCTAAACAAATTTTCTTCCATCTAGAATGTGATTGGACTCTTTATCTCACGCTCTTTTTCCTTCAATCTTCTTCCTTCTTCTCTCCTCTTTCTCTCTTGTCCTCTCCAGGTGTTAGAAAGAGTGTTCCAGAACAACTTTCTAATAGTCTGGAGGGGATTAATGTTTGTGTGTATATATCGTCCTGTTTTGTACCTTGTTACATTTGTACTTGGTGCAGAGACTGAAGAAGACCTTGCTAGAAAGTTGAAACGTTACGTTTAGTTTATTTTTTATAATAAAATAAATTTCTGCCTTGGTCAACATATTGAGTTTTTCATGTATTGTGGCAGAAAATTTTTTCTGAACCGGATTGCTTATTTACTTCCACTGCAACAAATGTTCGACTTAAATCTAAATAATATGGAACACTTAGAATTTAATCATATCGGGGCTCCTGTTAGCACTTGTGAACGCACATGTAAAGCTGCATCGCAATGCCTGTTTCCTGACAAATGTGGGGTGACTTGAGAACTCTGTTCTGCATGACTTGCCTTGCCATATTATTGACAAAACAACACCGGTAGTAGTAACCGGCGCGTTGTGGAGGCCCTAACAGGATAGCAATTTACAAATTTAACGGATATTTCGTCTGTTTATGCATGAACACCAAAATATATATTTTCAGAATGAATTTGGAAACTTCATTCTGTCTGGAATGTCTAAAACATGTACGTTTTATGTTCCTTCCCTAGAAATATGTATTTCAATGTGCTAAAGAGAAAATTATGCATTTTTGTGTGAAATAAGACTTCGTAGATTACATTGCAGTCGTATGGTCGGCACTCCTACCGAGTATGGCCAACTTCCGAAGGAACAAAGTAAAAAAAATCACCTAAAAATTTGCTCCCTAGTCATAATTTTTAACAAATCTCATTTTGGTAACTAACGAGGTAACTACAGAAACTTCATAGCTTACTCTACTTTCCCACATATTCAACATACCCATGCAAGCACCTCTCATAAGACAATACTAGTTTGTTGATACCATCATCGTACTCGGTTGCTGCCAAAGTATTCAACCGTGTAGTGACAGCGTCTTTGAGTTAATCACCTACGCCCCCTCAGATTGAACCAAGGAGCGAGACGGTGCAGACGTGCACTTCATGCACAGTAAGGTTAATTGGGATTGGACCTACAGTTTAAAGTTGGATCCGAACCACTATGTGCCTCCACCGGGTATCGAACCCGGGACGCGCACGTTTACGGTATCAAGCTGTGAGCCCTGGACATGTGCCACAAAATTGAGAATCATGCCAAGTGTGAGATGCGGAGATTGATAAACTTTCTGAATGCAAGAAGTGTTCGTGCCAGTGACATTTATAAGCAAGTCGTGTTCCAAGTATAATGCGGAAAGAACGCTTTTGACAGGGGCCTCAAAGACAACAATTCAGGCCGATTCTACATGAATCTATTCTTGTAATTTCACTTTCTCTTCTTCACGAAATCGTAACAGCACACTTTCGGTACAAGAAAATCCGTACCAGATGGGTCCGTCGACTGAATACATCGGATCATATCGTTTGTTGTTTTTCATTTGCACCAAAACGTTCCTTTATTCCTGGATAACCCTCGTATAACTCGATACATTATCGCAAAGGATTAAGCAACACATTGATTTTGTGTGTAGGTGAAAATTCTTCGTATTTCCTATAGAAAAAAGCACAGTACATCGCGTCGTTATGTAAAGCTTAAGGCAACCAAATGAATAGATAGAAATTTCCTTGGGATGCAAGTATGCTAGCACCTCCATCGGTGTTTAACATCGACCTGGTCATATTATATGCAGCATGCTTCCTATCTTTAACGGCGCTGCATATAAAAGTGCGACATAATAAATACTTTACAGCCCTGCTGTAAAACTGTTGGCTTGTTTACAGCTCCCTTTTATAGAGTAGCCATAATACAAACCTGCATTGTTCTTTATCAACGCACGTCATAAAGCCAACATTTTATTTTCCGTTTATGTGCCTGCGCTGATAACATGGAACGATATTGTTTAACGAACCGCTTGGGATAATATTGAATGTTTGAAAGAGAAATAAATGTGTTTAGACAACGTTTCACAACATTCTTAATCATGGGCGTCCTGAGGGAGGATCCAAGAATATGAAAACATTGTCCAATTATTCTTCTCTTCTACATGATATTTCTCAATCTTTTATCTTTTTCGTCTCTTCATATCATCCTTGTAACTTATTTTCTCAGTTTTCGTGAGTTTTCGTTGCTTCTTACTTCCTCTTTACAGCCCACCGCTCAGGAGATGATCCCCGGCGGAAGTGCAGTGACGTAGCAACAGAGTATTAGGTTTGGGGGAGTGCACCCTGAGTGAGAAACACATGGGGGGTCGCTGTAACCGATGCAGCGACGCAAGTCCTTTGGGGTTACCAGACGTTCTCTTTTACCCGGACAAAACTTCTTTTTCGGGTCCTAAAAATGGTCCGGGAGGGTTTTTAGGAAAATTTCGAATTATACTCTTTTCTGGATAAAGACAACTGCTTAACTTCAAGATTAGTAACAAAATGTAAATAATTGTTTATATTATTTCCGTCTTGAATTTCAAAGTATAGAAATATAACACACTCTGTTGCAAACACAAAGGCAATAAATTTTTCTTCGATCAAAGAAAAATTGATGGACTTTCGCGTCTCTTCTGTTGTCCCCGCTCGCCGTGTGAGATGTTGATTTCAAAGCATTTGCGACATCTACCGCAACTCGTGGTGAGCAGCAAGTTTGTAACCAGAGGTAAGAATATGCGACATGCCCGGCTTACTTTGATTTGAGTTTCATGACAGAATTCAGAAATAAACAGTAATTTTTAACTGCAGTACTCTTGGTTGCTACATGGTAGTGGATAAGTGATGTTCTGTCGGCCATTCCATAACGCAAATATGTTTACAGTGACCACTTACAAAAACTGTTTCCTGGCTTTAGGCCTGGAAGAAACAATTCCGAGGCAAAATGTCAATTTGTGTTATTCTTTTAAAGTAAGAGACCAAGTTTCACAACGGAATAATATTAGGGGCATAGTGAATAAATATTATAATATTCAGACATTTGCCTATAATGAGGCCTATTATTAATTTTACGGAAAAGGTGTAAAATTAATAATAGGCCTCATTATAGGCAAATGTCTGAATATTATAATATTTATTCACTATGCCCGTAATATTACACTAGTAAGCACAAGACGTGTGTTTTAAGTACTGCATCTTCATCGGAAGAGAACAACGTTTTGCAATCTAATAAAGTCCTCTTTTTTAGTTTGTCATCTGGAAACCCTAAAGTATTTGCCGTATATTATTTTTTAAATTCTTTGATATACAGTCTAAATAATGCACAGGATATCTAATACAAAAGTATTCTGGACACTGAAAAAAAAGCAGCAACCTGTTTCCGCAGACACACGCACTGTGTTAGACCGCTGCGGAAGCTACTACCCCTATAATCCGCAAATGGCAGGTCCTTCCCTCTACCCCTGCACTCCGTCTCCTCTCATTTGGGGATCTTCTCGGGAGCTGACTGCTTTACTTGATAATTCATTTTTGTGCGTTTCCTCCCGTTTTGCTTTTTTCTTCTTCTTTACTCTCTTTCTTTCTCTCTCTCTCTCTCTCTGTGTTACGTTACTTCATTACTCTCGCTCTCTCTTGATTCTCTATTTTTCCTTCTTTCTCTCTTATTCTTTCTATATTTTCCCTTTCTCTGTCTCCCTCTTATATTCTTACTTCTCTCTCTCTTACTCTTTCTCTTACTTTGTCTCTGTTTTCCTTCCTTTCTCTCTCTCTGTTATTTTCTTCCAATTTATCCTCTTCCCTTTCTGGCTTTCTCCCCTTACTGTATCTCTGTGTGTCTCCTTACTTTATTTTCCCTCGCTTTCTCTCACTCCCCTTATCTTTAATTTTCTTCTTTGACTTGCTACCTCTTTTCTGGTAACACTTACTCTTACCGCGGCTATATCTCAGGGTTTGGGTTTTTTCTTAAAAAATAAGATTAGACATATACTCGTATCATACCCTTAGGTATGAGGGAACTTTTGGGAATGTAGCTTACTTCATAATTCATCCTTCAAGGTAGAGCACTCTCTGCTCATGGTGAACTTGAATGGCAAAACATGACACTTGAGTTTCACACCCTTAAAGACTGGATCAGCATGGCTAATGCAAGGATATACCTGTCTCTGTACTGCAACTGAAGATCTGCCGGGAGAGGTTATGCTTGTGACTGTACGTACAGTCTGACTTGCGACTAGCGTCAACACGCTCTCCCTAGAATCATCCACTTCTCTCTGTATCGTAATTTCCTCCTCAATGACTGAATTAGAACTCCTCTTGATCTCCCTGCCTCCAAGACATTTATTCAAATTCAATTTACTAAACAAATGCAGAGTAAGGCCTGTAGCGTCTTCCTGGATTTCGCCTGTTTTCATGTTTGTGCTGCTGATGACCAGGAAGAGCTTCAGTGCTGTCTGACACTGCATTCCTCTGATGTTTCTGATTATTTCCTGATTGGAAAGCAATAGTTGAATGACTGGGAGTTGACGTTACGTACTTTATAAAGGGATACCACTAACATATTATTTAATTCCTTAATGTACAAGTATGGAGGAGCATAAGCTTTGAAAAGTTTTGTTAACTTGCATATTTAGTATCTTATATGTCTCAATACCTGATTCTATGTAATCAAGTATAAGGTCCTACACTTCACTGGCACATTATTCGAAGAATGTTTATTTGCAAATTATCTCGGCAACTCTGCATTATTCAACAACTCAGCAACTCGTAGATTCAGCAATAGCGCTGCAATTCAACAACTCCTGGACTTAGCAACCCAACAGCAACTGGGCATCTCAACAATTCAGCAACAATTCTGAAGCTCAACAATTCAACAACTCTGCAGCTCAGAAACAATTCTGCTGCCCAACAATTTAGCAGCAAGAACTAGGAGTCTCGACGATAACTCGGCTTATCAGCAACAGTTCGTCGATTTATCAGTCTCTGCAGCTACGAGTTTTTAAAATTAAAAAATATAACAACAAATATGCATATTGAACTATTCGGAGCTCAAGTGATGAGGAAATTTTATCTGCCAGTTGAGTTATGGAAAATTTCACGAGACTTTCGGGTGCTGACTTCACTATCATGCTCAAGCATAGAAGCGTATTAGAGCGCGGACTGCAGAGAAGACTGCACGCGATTGGCCCGCCATTTATCATTTTTCTCTATTGGACCCTGAGAATGAGAGTGAAGTTGGCTCCTGAAAGGTTTGGAAAACTTTTCGCAACTCCCTGGGTCCATATGCGAAGAGCATCTCTTCGAAATATATAGATGGGTAAACTTAAAGCACAGCAGAATTGTAACTCGTGTATATTTTATGTCCATTGTTAACAAAATTTACTACCATTATCCTGAACAAAAAAGAATCACGTATCATCATTCTGCTGAAAGGGGGGGAAGACGTGTAACATCTTGAATTAAATTATAAATTGCATATATAGCACTCTGCTTATTATTCTCTGTCTTGAGTCAGATTTATGGATAATAATTCCAGCAGAAGATCCAAACATCTTCTTCATTCCTTGTTTTTCTCATTATCTTTTACGACACACGTAAAAGTAATGTCTAAAAAGTATTGATATACGTATGTATGTAGTGTTATATCTTCTGTGATTTATTTTGGCTATAAATACAAACACAATCATATTTCTTGCTTCTTCAACATTTAAAACGAAAGAATTGGAAAACCAGGCAGGATCTTCGCTTCGTCTTTCAGGACTTTGAGAGGTAAGTCGCACATTAGATGGACAGTGTGTGAAAAAAGTTTAATAGGGAAGCGTTGTTGCCATTAGTAATATTTCATGTGTTCTTTGAAGAAATATCACAATGTTATATCATGCTAATTCATTGATAACAGTCTCGTACAGTACACTGATGACATAGATCATATTAAACTACTATGAAATTATAGAATTTGGTTCAGCGGCCAGAAGAGATCTCTAGAAGAAATTCTAGTTTTGTGGGAGATTAGCTTTAAACAATTTGAAACTTTTTCGAGCAGAATTCACTCTCAGCGATGCCATCACACCTAAACAAGTCCAGACACTGGTAAGTGAGTGAGAAACGGTAGACTAATTACCCTTTTCCACCCCCCCAAATATACAATACCTGGGCTGATTAGGTTAATGTAAACTCCAGAAACCCAAGACACCCTCGTTAAAAATTCTGAATTCAGTATAACTGTTAGGTATACACGTACGAATGGTTTCTGTCTGGCTTGAATACTTGAGGAAAAAAACAGCACATCTATCCTCTGTAGTTTGCAGCATGCTGCGAGGGCATAGTAAATGTGCAAGTACAATTTCGTCATTTTGAGGAAGTGATGTGATATGCACGACGCTCCACCTGCCTTTATCTCCCAAGGTTGCCCGCAAGTACCTGATATCACACACGACGGGAATCAAACTTGGGACTCCTGGGTACGTTGTAAAAATCGTGTACGTTCTTACATCAAAGTTATTACATTATGAAACTGAACTAAATATTATAATACTAGGGAATAGAGGGATATACAGGGTGTCCGGATTGAAACGCCATAATTTTAACCGACTGTAGAACCGCACGTATTTAATGCATTCAAAAGATTTATACAACAATGAATACAGATATGTTTGAAGTTTTGTCTGTGCAATCAGTAAATTTCTGTGTGTGCCCCAGGAGTGGCACGGAGAATGTCGAGGCGATACTCAATTTGTCTCCAGGTCGCCTGCAGCATCTGAGGCGTAACTGTCTCAATAGCACCGCGAATCCTCTCACGAAGCTGTTCCACAGTTGTCACTTTTGTTGCATGGCCCATATCCTTAACATACCCCCACAGGAAGAAATCCAAGGGAGTAACGTCAGGCGACCGGGGTGGCCAAGGAATTGGACCACTTCTCCCAATCCATTTTTGTGGGAATTCTTCATTCAATGTGTTCCGGACTGCCAAATGCCAGTGTGGAGGTGCTCCATCCTGCTAGAAAAGGAGGTTTGGGTGTCGATGTGATAACTGAGGGAACACATTTTTTTTTAACATATCAAGATATGTGAAACCAGTGATACTTTCCTCGGCAAAGCAAAATGGTCCAATGACTTCATATTCACGAAGAAACTTCATAATACTCTGCTACGTCAAACAATACATTACTTTATACACTAAAGTTACCCTACGACCTTCTGTGAATATACGTTCTGTGAGTATACATTAATGCTTGCAAATTCTTGCTCTAAGATTCTACGCATAGAATGTTAGTAATTAATAATTAAACAATTCAATCCGTGAGCCAAAAAGAGATGTCGCGCCAGTGCAATATTTGACATTTCTTCATTCCAAAACGATTACACTGATATTGCATTCAGTAAGCAGGTGCGTAATACTTTAAGAAATTGAGTTCTTATAAGCACTTGGAATATTTTAAGAAACTAATTTGTACTAAAATGTTTGCATTCACAGAGAGCTTACTTTCGAAGTTCGTGATGTTCATCAATAATGCATGTATGTTAGAAACATTTCGGGAAAGCTAGTTAGAGATCGGTTAGTTCATCGAACTATTCAGCCTAACTATTGCCTATTTTTGGGGGAGCAGGAAAAGGTTTATATTATCCTTGCCTTGACTCATCTCACCCAACAGGCCAGTAGGTGCCAGGGCTTGCTCCGAGCTGATACCTTCCTGGAGATGAGGCCTCCTCGAAAAAGGTTTATAGTATAGTATGTGGCATTATATATATTCACATTTGCGATATTATAACGTAAGTACAACAATGTACAATGCTAAAGAAAATCTTGAAGTTGAATAAATTCTCTGCGTCCTCCCTTCCTTCTTTTATGAACTCTTCTCTTACTATCCTGTGGGCACCCTGTCATGTACTATTCCCTCCACATGCCCTAGTTGCCGCATTCTGCCCTTGAACGATTTCCATTTATGTGACATTTTGATCTTTCCTAAAATAATCAAATTCTGTAATTAGTTCACATATTTGCCTTTAAAATTTATTGTCACTTGATTTCAAAGTTCTATAAATAACCATGATGTTCGGAGCGTAACGGGTGACCCTACCACGTAGTACACCCTGGACTGCATTTTGCAGACTAACGAGGCTCTGGCGTCTGGACCTACGGCCAGTATAATCCTCTGTATGGCTGCGTGTGTGTTGCCCTTGTTTGTCCTTATGTGTGCTGAGTGCCCCTATACAACCTCAGCTTTTAACCCAGGTAAGAATATTTTAGTCCTCAGACTATATTTTAGTTATAAATAAAGGGATGGATCCCGTATAATGTGACGGGTGCAAAATAGCCTAAGTGCTGACGCACCCAAAGGCGAGTATTATAATACTTTTTATCATGGTGAACTACTTATTGAAATCACCTACTCACATAATTCCTGTCCAATGGCTGCTATTCACTGACACGTACTCAATCACTGCATGAACAAGCAAAACTTATAGAATTTTAGTTTTCCACATGTTTCAAAAATCTTTTCCTCAGTAAGTTATGAAACCAAGTCTTTCCAAAAGATGTTTCTCCTCTATGAATAGACTACATACATTGTTGCGTTCAACGATGATCCAGAAAAGACTTAATTAACTTGCTGTTTTAAATGTGCTCAAGGGCATTAGCGTCAGCAGGAAGGGGGGAGCCCCTCTTGAAATTTTGAGATAATCAAAATATTCCAATGAAAACAATACAGAAGTCGGATGAAACCAAAGTGATACAAATATAATATCAAAATTGCATGAAGAGTTTAAAACATTTTTAGTAATATTTAATCATCAAGGAAGAACATTAATATTTATTAGCATATTTTGAATATTTTTATTCAAAAATTCAATAGGCCTGTTCACATATGTATTTACTATACCAAGCCACTTAATTTTCACTTTAACTTCTCATTAAAATTACCCATGATCAGCATTTTTGAATTTGAACAGCTTTTCAAAATTGTATTTACGAAATATTTTATTCTATCCCGCACCGCCCCCTTGAATTCAGCTCTGGCTATATTATACATCAACCTTTACAATCCAATCCCACCCCAAAAAATGCTACTTACTCTAGCACATAAGGATAGTTAGTACAGAAGATTGGAATTTAGAGCATCTTAGTCATGGGGAGCTAATTTGGGACATTATGTTGAAGAAAAATCACGAACTCAATTAACTGTATCATACCACATAATTATTTGTATTCATGATATTTGTTTGAGGTACAACGGTTTTTTTAAATTCTCTCCACAGGATCAAGCTTATTTGGATCAGACAAAGGAATCCCACAACAATGAAATCAAGGCGCCTGGGGTTACTTTTGTCTGTTACTTTTTATCAGGTACGTGACAATCAATAGCATAAACCCTGTCCCAACTATCTCTGGAGGAAGGTCGCGCACAGCGTCACAGTAGGGGGAAAATCGAGTGTGCAGAGCAAAGCAATACACGCTGCTGGGAAGGCTGGTCGCTTTCTTCACCTCCACGCAATCCTGTTCCCTCTCACGTGTTCATTGGTAGTGCCGTCTCCCGCCACTACTTGCGCAGAGACTTGATTTCGTTCGTCTGCTCCAGATATAACTGGAACAGGCTATAGTCCAGTAACGCCTAATTCCCTTTCGCTTCATCAGCAGAAAAGAATGTGATTTATGACCTGGTCGCCAATTTATGAGAAACGAGATATCCCCTTTCGCTAAATTTAATTTCGCCTAAACTGGTTGAAAGGGAAATATTTGAAATGACGGTCTCTCAACGTGCTCTGTTTTGTTATGTTAATTCAACTTAATTAGTGTCTAAGGTTAGGTTAGGCTAGGTTAATAACATTATAACCTAACCTAATCGGTAACAGTTTCATAGATCGGAGACACATTAAAATCGGATATTTTGTGTTTCGCATGGTTCGTACTTACCAATTGTGTATTGCGGAACATCATTCAAGATGCCATTATGCTTTTTACACGAAAAAAAAACAACATAAGTTTTCACATAGAGAGTAATTTCTTTGACTCCTTTTTGCGCTTCCATAACACAGAATATGGCGGGCAAATCTTGACTACCGTAGTGGGCATGCAGTGTTTCCATTCACGGATAGCCCCACGAACCATTTTCGATAAGGTTAGGTTAGGTTTGGTTACGTTAGGCAAGCATAGTAAAAAAAAAAAGTTTGAAACACTGGCAGGGGCTTACGTCATCAATACGCAGCATCCGGTTCTTGTTGGGGAATCAAATGAAGGAAATGGCAATTGTACGTCCGTGAGATAATTCTCTTGAAAAATACATGATTTCTCGGTCAAATATATTCCACGATGAAAGAAAATACCTCGACGAACTTTGTAAACCTTGGAGAAACTCATTTCCGTAAGTAGTTTCTTCTGTAAAATTGAAGAAATGTGTCTCCGATGTATGAAACTGTTACCAACCTAATCTAACCTTACTTTACCTTAATTAGCGCTTAGCATACTGTTCTTCCTTTAGATGGGGGGAGGGGGGCTTTTTGAGTCTGTGATCCATTGTTGGAGGAAAAAAGGGGGCGGTGAATAGGCACTGGTCACGGCTCTAGATCTCAGCTTCCTTCTACCTTCTGTGCTCAAAGATGTTCCGACTTCGAGACTCGGAACGCCCTTAGTCCTCTCGGCCGGGGTGGAGTGGGTTCAAGCTCTGTCTCCTCCCACTCACCATGGCCACCTGAACTTCACCTACTCGTCTTCAAAGCGACGCCCCTGCATCCCTGTACGGAAAGTTTAAGCACAGCTCGTAACACACACCCTCACTCTTCTCACCTCTATCTTGTTCCGTCTTTCGTCCCCCCCCCAAAAAAAAAACTTCCCTTGTGTCCTTGCAGTGTTGCCGTTTTCTTAAGCCTTGTCCAGTGGCTCTAACCGCATTGCTGGTCCCTGCTCTAACAAACACACCCACACACTAATACCCCCAAAAAAGAAGGCAAAATAACAAAAAGAACACCCCAGCCGGTGTGACTTGCCTGAGGGGAGCGGTTCTCCCCCTCGCCATGCCAAGCAAGCGACTGGATGCAACTTTGACAAAGAAAAAGAAATTCTACGAACTTCTAAGTGATAAAAGAAAACGAAAAACCAAAATAATAATAATAATAATAATAACAAATTATATATAGGGTGGCACTACAATATACTCCTTTCCTATCCTATCATGAACAGACTACATGCAATATCTGCTTCTAAGCAATAAATATAAACACTGTGCGAAATCATTGAAAACTGATGGGGGGTAGAAAGTTCTTCATCAACAAACCCCCTCCTCCACAAACATATGTGTAAAAGTAAAAATAAATTACTCAATTAAAAATATATTGTCATTATTACTATTATTATTATTTACAAAAAGGAAATTAATTTGTTACTTTTATACACATATCAGATATTGCAAAGCAGCTAATTAATTCCTTTACTGACTGGTTAAAGATGTTAATAAATTATGAAATAGTTTAAGTGGTTTTATTATGTGTAAGATTTTGTTTAGTTTGTGCTTTATGATAAATCAATTAGATTTCATAGTTGTTATTTTCTTGCATTCTTGTTTTTCTTTTATTGTGCGTAATGATGTAGATTTGTTAATGATCTCTTGAGAGAGAATGCATTCAATACTCACAACTACACTAATTTGTGTCTTTTGGATATTATTCTTAGTAAAGTATATTTGAAATTAAAAGTAATTGCTTATCTTTTGTTTGTTATAACAAAAACTCTCCCCCACGAACATTTTTGGTGGGGGATTTTTGAAGCCAAGATTGTTGGTGGAAGGAAATTTCCCCCGTCCTCCCCAGGATTTCGCACCCTGAATATAAGCTTTACAGTAAGAATAAGGTCGCGAGCGAGCGAGCGTGAAAAATATTAGATCTAGAAGTAATTCTATGCAAATTAGCGATACTATTAATTTAAAACGCACCAACAGTTTCACAGAGGTAAACAATTCGTCTGGATGATTTGCACGACATTTTCACTGGACGTTGTTGAAAAATAGGACATATTTGGTTTTTTGGAGTAGCTTCGCAGACCGCCGGACACGGCTAAAAAAAAACGACTGTCCTGCGAAAATTAAGACGTCTGGTCTGAGCCAACCAATGTTATTTGACCTCTTGGAATTGCATTATTTACAATAAACCTTAGTTACGTGAATTGTTGTAAGGACGACCAATTGTGTTTGTATCATTGCAGGCACTTTACTTCGCCTTGTGCATCGCGGGGGAATTTCGTGCAACCGACGGCGCCACTCCTTCTGCACGTGGCTTCTACCTCAGACCAAGCAGCCCTTTTAAGAGCTACGGCGATTACTACGAGGGAAATCGGAATTCTACAGCAGAAGGTAAGGTCTCCATCCAGTTCACTACTGTAGACGAAAGTACGTACGTAATAAAAGTGCACAGTTCGAACTGACATGAGTAGCAGCGATTGGGTGCCAAAACAGGGGGAGGCAAGGACAGTTCTTACTTTCCTTGCCACCACAGCTAATTTACACCTTCAGGTCAACAATAGTGAAATCACTTTCTCGAAGCCTACTGAACACTTCTGCATGATTTTGTTTCCCATACTTAATAACGCAATACCTCTCTTCCATTGTAGACGCATTCCTGAAAGTGGCGGAGACTGGCGGCGAAGATCTGTACTGTGGAAATAAACTGGCCAATTTTTTGTTTCTAATTCCACTTTATGCACAGAAAGGCTAATCTGGACTGGACCTACCGTTTTAAGTGGGATCCAAAGCACTATGAGTCTACATCGGGTATCGAAGCAGGTGACCCTTGCTTGCGACGTTACCACTACGTTATCGGGGAAGTCTAAATTTTTAAATTTCTCCAGAATTTGACTTTTTTCTTTTGTGTGTGCCATGCGATTCCTTAAACTGCATTCACCTCTAGTTTTCAGCTTCTTTTTTTAGTTTCCACATTCAGTGTTAATAATCATTGTATAAATATTATAATATAACACAATTGAACCACGAAATTAATGCACTTTCAAGTTAATACTTCATAGTATTACGGTTATATATCAGTTAGATATTACTGTATTGAGTAAAAAGAAAACTTAATAATTTAACTACTTATGTAGGACCTGGAACTGAAGGTCTGAGAAGAAACCCCGAGTGGTCACAGCCTGGTCAGTATAATTATCTCCAACTTACTTATAATTTATAATTGCTTTTATATAATACCCAATATGGAGCCGCGGCAGGCCACTGACTGCCACGCGGGAGGCCCGGGTTCGATTTCCTGCGTTGGCGATCTAAGGTCAGATTTCTTCCAGCGTTTTACCCGCATAAAGCGGTTCTGGGGCTCACCCAGCCTCAAATCAATGGGTACCTTAGGGGAGATAAAGGTGGCCGGAGAGTGATGCTGTTCACATCACCTCCAAAATGACAGGGATCGAGAATGTGTGGGGCCCTACCGCCACGTCTCCTAAATGTGCCTTCATGGCTACATACACGGGGAACTTTACCTTCTAATTTTAATGAAAAAACAGATCTTATTGGTTAATGGTTCTCAAAGGAGCATCCACGTCAAGAACGGGACTCGAACCCGCACATTACGCTGGCAAGATCGTGAGAAGTTTTTGTGATGAAGGAAATACTCTTGGGCATTTATTTGGAAGGTCGTTGGCGTTGATCATCTTGAATTATTTTTCTGCCTGATCTTTGTCAGCCAGTCTGGGAGAATGCTCGGATAGTACCTTTAACGTAAACCGCTAACAATTTCTCCCCCTTCGTTTCATTCTTTTGTTCCTGTTAACATACTGGTACAAATAAGCGACGTTAATTAAATTAATGAGGTGTCTATGTTAATACTATTATTGGAGAGCAGGTGTTTAAAATAAGCTACAAATGAAATCAACTTTTACTGGGTGTCCTTAAAGTCCCTTACCATTACAATCAAACATAACTCTCTAAAGCTCAAAAAGTTTATTTTGTACGTCAGTGTACCTCAACGTGTACCCCTCTGGTTGCCCTCAGGATATCAAAGCGATATTCCACTTCTACCCACTTCTGCAGCATATAAACATCAACTGTTTGCAATGGTCCTTCTGCGAAGTGTAACAAGATCTGGAACAGGGGTTTGAATTACGCAATCCTTGACGTACCTCCAAAGGCAAAAAAATTCCAAGGGGATGATATCAGGAGATGGGTCCATCACGGTCTATCCATCTCCCAGGTAATATCTATCCAGAATATCCCGAACACCATGCGACTAATGTGGAGGTCTTGTTGGAAAATAATGGATGGCTGCAACTCCTCCACCTGGGGGAGTAGGTAATGTTCAAGCATATCACAGTAAATTGCCCTTGTAATGCTGTCCTCCACATAGAAAAATGGGCTCAGAACAAAAATGACAACAACAACAACAACAACAACAACAACAAAACTCTTTGAGCTGTAGAACACTTTGCAAAAAAACACCCTGCTCTATGTCATATGGTTTCAGAGTTATGTTTGTTTGTAATGGTAAGCGACTTTAGGGACACCTTGTACTTATAATGTTCACCTAATGTATGATTTTTTTTTAAAATTTGTTATATAAGTGTGATTCTTAATTACTAACTTGGGCTTCGGCGAAACGAACCACAGACCCCTTAAATACAACGCGACACCTTTTCGAATCATCACTTACATATTCAGCTGCAAGAGCGTGGAATGAACTTCCTCCTTCCATGACGTCCCTCACTAATCGCAACAACTTCAAAGACAAACTGAAAACTATATTGTTAAATGAATAATATCTGTGTTCCAGCACTCACGAATAATAGCTCTCATTTCTGAAGCAACTTTCTAAAAACAAATATTTTCATTTTCATTTTGCTTGTTTACTTTCCCTGTTGCTAACCATTGATGATTTATTGTCCTTTCTCGTATATTAAGAACATATGTATGTTTTTACACATAATATTAATTTTTATTCGTCTTAACTATATCACACCAAGCACAATTGTGTCAATTAATTTGTGTATCATTTGTGTATTTGTTTTCATTTTTTTAATGTGTAGACGAGCCTTCGTTCTCAATTTTTATTTGTTCTTTTTGTGTCTTCTTTATGTATGAATATTACCATGCAAATTGTCCATCACCATGTTCGTGCACTTTATTTGACCCAATAAGAGCTTCAAGAATTAAAAGAAAACTCAAAACAAGCTGTTGACAACTTCTGCACCAGCATACATAAAAATCCATCGCTTAAAAACACACAGGATGTAAGAGAAAAATTAATGAAAATAGTCGTGGACAATTTGCACGGTAATACTCATGGATCCCACTGTACAAACATTTAGTATGTAGAATGTATTTAGTATGTGTATCTATCTGTGATGTGCGTCTACGCGTAAACAACGATAGTCTACATTCTACACGTAGACTATTTTATACACGCAGATTAGGTAATCTATGTAAACAACATGGCGAAAGGTGATAACTTAACAAAGGGCGCCGTGGAATTGAAAGAAAATTATACTGCGTATCAGTTGGTAATGTGTGAAGATAATTTTTCATACTCTTCCCTCCAAATTCGAACAAATTCTCACCTAGGAAGAAACCTAATATAGGAAATATTCTAGTGTTTTATGGGAAAAAGACCACTCTTGCCTCACGACTGCCATCTGTTGTTGTTTTTTGCATACTATTTATCATCTTCCATAGTTGATGATAGAAGAGAAGAGAAATTTTGTAGTATTCTTTTCATTTCGTTAGGAACCAATATAGTTGAAAATATTACTTTCCTTTCATGAAAGCCTTGAAAATTAATTTTAATGCACTTTAGATTGTCTACGTAGTCTATGTAAACTGAATCCACGACTTTTGCGACACCGTCGTATGCGACACTAGCATTTCTGCCGTCATATGCGACACTGTATGGAAAATATATTCCATGACAGTTGCGACACCGTCATATGCGACACAAAGTGTAAATAGCTTCCCGTCACACTTTATCCAGCTTTATCATGGAAGCTGGTGTGTTTTTGAAAACCTTTATTAGTTTTCCTTCACACTGGCATCATGGAAGCTGGGTGTTTAAAAGCTGGATGTATTTATCCTTTGTCAATGACGGAGTGTTTAGATCCCTTGTCAGTATAGGAGCAGACTGCAATCCCTTGTCAATGTAGAAATGTAGAATGTGTCGTTTCTCTTGTAGTTGAACCAACATCTCACTATTTTCATTCTAATTTCTGAACGTACGCCATTCTCCTCAAAAAGCGCTTAAGATCTCTATGCATTTTATAGTCGGCAAACGCTCTTTGTATTCTCTCATCTAATGTATTGTACTGACGTCGTCTACGTTTCCCTTTAATATTAAAGCACTCCTCTCACATAAGTACACAGCTTCTAATCTTAAAGTCTTCACTAATTGGTACACGTTAGGACTTGACTTTTCCGTCAATACATTAACTGTATGGTTCCATCCCTCAACTGCATTGTTAGTCCTGTGCCGCTGTTGGGAGCAGTTCCACATGGAAATGTCGAAAACATAGTTTTTCATCCACTGTTCAACGAAATAATCCAATTTTTTTTCTCAATATGTCGTGGTTTGGAGCATCTTCCATCACACACAGCCATCCATCATCGACGTCAGCCACAGGGAGGTAAGCCAGAGCTGAACACATTCTTATACACAGCCGCACGTCTGGATCTGTTTTGTAATCGTTTGTCAGTCCCAACTCCTGCACTTTTCGCCACAAACATTGGTTAAAGTGATAATTACAACCACTGATTTGAGCCTCTGGAAATACTTTCTTCAGGGGCGCTATTGCTGCTGCACGTACGCAAATGTCGCTAATTCTGGTAAACAAATTAGAAATCGTAGGGGAAAATCCAAGCAATGTCGCTTATGACGGGAAAAAACCAGTTTTTGCCTTAGTGTCGCAAATGACGGTGTCGGAAATGTCGGTACTCCATGTAAATTACAACCCAACGTAATCTACGCGTAGATTACGTGTAGACAAGGCATGTAGACTTAAACTTATAGTCTACGGCACATCATTGGTATGTATCCATCGGGGTTAGGTGATATAACAGCCGCAGACTGATCCTTGCCCTTTAATAAAGGAAAATTGAATTGAATTGAATTGAATTGAACATATATTTCAAGTGATGTGAAGGACTTATACGACAATGAACAATGCAGATTAAGTCTTCATTGGAACGCCCGTTCGGTATCTGACACAGCTCGAGAGGAAGCCGACCTGACGCGTATCTGGTTTCGAGCCAGCACCTGTATTTATGAGAAGCGCTGTTACCACTTTTACATGTAGTGTTGACATCCATTCATTCAGTGCGACGTTACACTCCCAAAGTCCCCACAATGTACAAAATAAAAAATAATAATAAATAAGAAAATAGCACAACACATTAACACAACCTAGCGAAGATAACCGCAACCTCACGTTACGAAATCTCTAAGTGAACTGATTTGGCAACATGTCATTTACTCCACCTGGATTTAACAAGTACTGTGAGTATCTAAAACGGACGCTATTGGTGGGAAAGGCTTGAGGGGAGGATATTCTAGGGTCACGTGGACTTGACATGGTTGTCAGAGGGAAACGTATCTATCGGAACTTTCTTTGAGGTGAAGTGGCGATCTGATGAGAACTGAAGGTATAACGTAAAAGCTAAGAACGGATGATTTAATAATTATTTTGTAACCCTGATTGTGTTTAACTTACAATTGTGTCTAATCCTGCAGATATTTTCAGGTGAAGGAAGAAAGTCCAGGAGCAATGGGTTTCAAGAGGATGCTCCATCGCACATCAGTAAGTGTAGATAATTTTAGTGACAGCAGAGGAACTCAGTATTACACCCTGTACTGTATTTTGCAGACAAGCGAGGCTCTGGCGACTGGCCGTGGCCAGTATAATTCTGTGTGTTGTCCTGTTTTTTTTGTCCTTATGTGTGTCGAGTGCCCGTTTACAGCCTCAGCTTTTAACGGATTTCAGAATATTTTAAGATTTTAGTTATGCAACGTTAGAGTTCTTATTTGTAACAGTAAGGGGCTGGACCCTGTATAATGTGACAGGTGCAAAATAGTCTAAGTGCTGACGCACCCAACATTTTAAAATCAAATTTAAAATAAAGAAAAGAAACTCAGTATTGTAATGCACAACGTCCACAAATAATTGGACGAATTTATAATACTACAGATTCACTAATATTGGACAGACAGACATGATATGACCACCATGTGAAAGAGGGAAGTTTGAAATTTGATACTGGCCTTAAACGTGTGCTCTACGAGTGACACAGCAGATGTCCAGGCAGTAATCCCATTCCCGACAAACCATGTCTTATGTGACGTTTCTGATGGCGGTTTTGACAGTGTCTGTGGAAGTCGAGGAACGAAAACATTGTCTTTGATGAAATCCTCTCGCTGTGAGGTCCGGTGAGCGAGAAAGCCTCGGAGACGTCACACGCAGTATGCTTAAGAGGGTTTGGAGAGAATTGGATTACTGCCCTGCCACACGTTGGGAGCACATCGAATGCTAAATGCATTCTGTGTAAAACGTCAAAGACTCTTCTTTTAAATTATGCTAATATCATGAATTTCTGTTCAGTATTGGTGAAAATATAGTCTTACAAAATCGACCAATGATAATTTGTGGAAAGATTTACATTCATTGGCAGCATTGATCTTTGCCGTACAGCACCTACGAACTTCCAAATCGCAGAAAATAAGTCCAAAAACTTTTCTTCCTAAACGTTTTCTAGTTGAAGCCTCGTTACAACGCAAAACCCCTCGAAAAAGGCATTTCCTATCCTGTACGTATTCATCAGTGGGTAACAAATCCATGCTTGCCACGATATTTGCGTCAGATAATGTACTGAAATCTATAATATGCTATGGCAGCTGGATTGTACGAACCATCAGAAGCAGGTAGAACAAAATCGCTTCCCTTTACATTATGCTTGTATTACCATTATGTTGCATACATTGTTCTAGTCTTGCATTAAAATTGGTACTTTGAGACGTTTAAGCTAGAAACTTTAACATTACAACGGTCCAGCCTTGACTTAATTATTCACACAGTTTGTCCACTGATGATTACAAATGTTGTCCTTTATCAGCAAAAATAACTGTAGGCCTAAGTGGCAACCGTGTCTATAGCCTACAGGATAGGAAATGTCGTTTTCGAGGGTTCGTAGCATCGAAACGAGGCCTCAACGGAGCAAAGGTGTTGGCCTTGATATCCTCTAGGAACTGTGAAAGTTGGTCAATGTTGCACGGCAACATCCTGTATAAATTATTTTCTGTTGCCAAGGTTTGGTCATAAAGTACTCGTACTGGATTTAATTTTAACACAAATCTTGCAAACTTGTAAAAAAATGTTTCGAAATAGTTTCCTTCCGAAACAAAACACGTTACACAAACACTTGAGTAATTTTTAAAACAGCTCCAAGCAATGACTTTAGGAGCATTGTGGAAAGAACTGCATACTTAATGGCTTCGCCTTAATGAAAACGATTGTAACACAGAGATCTAGGAATCCTTAAAGACTCTAAACTCATTTTCGTGTAACTCTGCCAATAAAAAACTGCGACTGGTATGTTTAATATAAAAGTTACTTGTTATAACACAACAACACTATGACCATTTTTGCAGTGATTTGTTACCCCTTTCATTGAGTAGGCTACTGCTCAGCCATGCGTGTGCACTCCAGTACAGAAAGGCCAGCAGTGCTGGCCCACAGCTTTACAGTTGCAGAATACATTTTTTTAACATGTTTTTTTTTTTGTAATTGTCATTCTTTAATCATAAAATAATGAACCTGTTGTCCTCCTACTCCGTTAGTTTTGGAGATGAAAACTCGTAACACCATCTTGCGGCAATTTGACGTAACATCTGTGTATTCGCCCAACACCCCAACCCCAGGGGAAGTAGGACATGAAAATAGGACTAAATGACCTTGAACTATCCAATAACAGGCCAGCTTCTATGCTCGATAACATTTACTCCGCAATCGGCAGGGGCTGAAATGCAGTCTCAGTCCATCAACAAGATCTAATGCTGTATCTACCACAGTGTTGCAAACTGAGCGGTTCAATGTCTACGTTCAGAGAATTTTGTACCGCATTATGCAGATCAGAAAAGGTTTTTCAAAATTATAATTAATAGCTGTGGAGCACAAAAATATGATTACCCAGGGGGAAAAACGATGAATGTCAATTTTTCTCCCATTTTGAGATCGGAACGCCATCTGATAGCTCAGAAGCTGTACAGTATGAAACTTTAGTAAGGCCTCACTGAGACCTCACCTTTTACAAACAAAACATATAAAAACTGATATTGAATTGGAAACACTGCATCGTCAATGCCGAAACTCTATGCAAGGTAAGGAAGAGCTGCACAGGTGTCAGTCGTGAACACCACACAGAAGAGAATGTTAACCATGAGTCATCAAGGAATTAGCACAGCGTTTCTTTCTGTGATCATTCGGGCTCAGAAGAAATATTTGTTGTCCATTTTGAGCTCTCAAGAAATCAGATTCTCAGCTGGTGATTTATTTCCTTCATTAATGAAAATAGGTTGTTATTTTTTCGTTTTTTCTCTCTCTTTTGTTATTGTGGTTATCATTAGCTCTAAAACAAATATAAAAAGAAAACGAGCAAAGAAGGTAGTTTCTTTCGGCACGTGACAGGCATGTGGTAACTTTACTATTTTTACGACCATATTATTTTATATCCCTTTTGTTTAATTTCAACGATAAGCACGAATGTTGGAGTGACTAGAAAAAATGAACGACCACAATAAGCTCTTAAATATTACCCAAGGTTCGAACATAAGAGGCCGGCCTCAGTGGCAGAGTGGTTATCACATCGCACTACGACGCCAGGGGTCCCGCATTTGAATCCTGGCCTGGGCATGGATTTGTGAGTGTCCATTCATCAATTTCATCATATCGTCACTCATCCCCATATTTGCAACTTAGCCAAAAGTGGCACAAAAAGCGAAGTAAAATAAACAAATCAATCAATCGAACATAGGATCTCCGGTTTCATAGAGCAGTATGCAAAGGACTCGGTCGACCCTCAAATTGAAATAATACTTGCAACAGAAAACATGATATTAGAGTATTTTAAGAGTTTAAGCAGACCAACATACAATTTTATTTCATGTCTTAATCATGGTTCGAACTTGAGATCTCTGTCTTCAAAGCACGTTACAATTTGCACTCAAGCAAATTGTATAAACGAAGACAAAAAATATTTCTATGTCTAAGTTATAAGAAAATGAGGAAAAGTCAGTTTTACTCGTTCGTTTTAACTTTTACAGTAAGACATTACACGGAATGGACATATAGTATGGTATCCTACAAAAATAGCGCCAATAAATAATGCGTGTGCGCATCATACGTATATACATATTTTGTGTGAACTGAGCAATGTTATGATCTCACCACTGAAGTTCCCAATTTCGAATCCCAGCCTCACATTAAAGGGGGGGGGAGGGAGGTTCTTTATCAGCATCGGTTCATCAATTGCATCTTATCATCACTCATCCTCATCGTCGTGACTAGCCAAAAATATCAGAAAAGCGACGCTAAATGACAAAAATACAAACACAATACAGTGCATAGAGTCAGGATTTGCGCATTTTGTATTTCTATTTGTTTCCTTCTATATTAAATCACTTTTCTCTCATTTGCCTAATTGCAACAATCAGGCTGAAGCATGATAAGATAAATTTACGGTGGAACTGTCACAAAGTAACACGTATGCTCAAGTCGGAACTCAAATTCGGATTCCTGATGGCAAGATTGCTAATGCACCGCTCAAAGAACCGAGGAGCCAATGTGACTATTTGCAATGTTCTTGGCATTTTGTTTCGCTTGGATTCATCACAAAATGATGCAGCAAGCATTGAAAGAGGTTAATCAATCAGAACGTTGACATATTCCATTTACATTTGACCAAAATTAGGTCAATAAAATGTAAACGTTTTCATCTCACCGCTACAATTAAACCACAAGCAATGACAGCACCAGAGAAAAATGAGTGAAGAGGCAGAGATGTCGTGGATATTTTCTAAGGGCAGATACATTTAGTAGACATCTAATTAACACACACAAAATCACATTTATGCTAAAATTGCATTTATGTATCCAGCTTTCTTGTTTTTAAGGGGTTGCTTGCTCTTCACTCCTGGTGCCTTGACTCACCACAGGCTCGTTATCTAACTGTCCCATGCAAGGATTACTTGCAAGTAAGTTGTGAAATCCAGGCCGTATTCAACGGGTTATAGCGATGCTGGCAAACGAGAGGATCACTACACAGAGACCGCTCCGTGTATTTGGGAAGTCTTCACGAACAGTGCCGGTTGTGCTGTGTAGTTACTGCGAGAAAATGCCGTATACATCTGACGTAACCCGTGGCCGTATTATTGGAATGCACGAATGTGGACGAACAGTTGCACAAATCGCCGCATCCCTTGGACAAGACAAGAAATGCGTGAGACGCTGGATTCGGCGTTTTCAAGAGGAAGGGGAAGAAGGTTTGAAGACTCGAAAAAAAAATCAGGATGCTCAAAAGTTATTACAGCCGAGCAAGAAGCCGCTATGTTGGAGCTTCTTAGAAACAATCCGTTTACTCCCGCTACAACAGTCGCTCGCCAACTCCATCTCTCGTGCTCTGCTCTAACTTTCCTTGGGAATTCATCACAGAGTTCCAGCTAGGAAAGAAGAGCTGAAAGAAGTCCATCGCGACAGTCGGCTTGGATTCGCACTACAATATTTGCCCATGCCCGGTGATTTTTGGAATACCGTGATATGGACGGATGAAAAGGTATTTTCCTCCGACGCAGATTGGCAACTTTATCTGTGGCGGCCACAGAAGATGCGGCACGATCCACGTTACGTTCTCACTCGCAGGAGAAGTGGAAGGGTGTCGGTGGCATTTTGGGCGTGGGTGAGTGCAGCGGGTGCGGGAGAAATAGTGCAAATCTCATCCCACGTGAATTCCGAGGAATACGTCGATGTTCTTGAAGAATGCATGCTACCAACTGTGAGTGCTGTATATTCTCGCGAGGACATGCCAGTGATAAACTTTGTGCACGACAACAGCAGCATCCACACATCAAAGTTAACACGAAGTTGGCTTTCGGATCATCCTGACATCCATCCTATTGACTGGCCAGCTAAATCACCAGACTTGAACCCGATAGAAAATATTTGGGCAATCATGGTTCGAGAGTGGGAACCTGCAGGCGAACGCACAAGAGAACAGTTAGCTGCACATGTCCATGATGTATGGCGCAGCATCCAAAATCGGCCGTCCATCTGTCGAAGACTGGTGAATTCCATGCCAAGACGACTTCATGAAGTCATCGAGAATAATGGTTGGTGGACTCATTATTAAGCATAAATCGGTATGCGAGGGTTCTTATCCTGGCATTTTATATCGCTTGGAACGTGAAGAATTTTTAATGCTTCTCGGAGGAAAGAAAATATTTATTTTGTAAATTTCCATTGTGAACTACTTTCCGTGGCAAAAGCACAGGAAAGCTTAATTTTTTTGTAAAGTTTTGTTTGTCAAGTTTTGTAAAGTTTTGTAAAGTTCGAAAACAATGTTTGATTTTGTATGTTTTGTGAATCATTTTGCTCCTTAAAGAGACAGGGAAAACTGTAAAATTTGTATTAACACTTGTTTTTGGAGATGAACGTTCTATTTGGAATCTTTTTAATTTAACTACCGTTAGCTAAGAGAGAAAACGTTCTTTGAAAACAACATTTGATTTTGCATATATTAATTACGATCTACTTCCCCTTTATACACACAAGAAAACTAAGTTTTTACGTTTTCTTGTCTTTTGTTTTGGTTTTGTTTTGAGCAAGAAATTTTCCTTTTGCACATTTTAACAATGAATCTGTTTAGGAATTTTAGCTTTGCTGGCGACGTATTTCGAACAGATATTCCCGTTTTGTTTGTTGGAGTTGGTGTTTTTAAGTCCACTTTATGCACAGTAAGGCTAATTGGAACTGCACCTACAGTTTAAAGTAGGATCCGAACCACTATGTGCCTCCACCTGGTATCGAACCCGGGATCACTTGATTACAAGGCGACGACGTTAGCACTGCGCCATCGGGGAGGCCTCTCGTTTATCATCACGGTTAATTCTATGTTACGTAGCGTCGTATCGAATTAACATGGCTGATAATCCGAGAACACCTGTTCAAATTTATCTCTTTCTCCATTACACACAGGAAATGTTATGATTATTACGTTATGCTTTGTTTAGAAAATCTAATCTTATATTTCTAAAGAGGGGTTGTTTTCCTATTGCCAGTCGATTATCAAACACCACGATATATAATCCTTGCGATCCTTACAAGCTTTTATCCCATATTCACTACGGTTCTGCCAATGAGTGAGAAAGGATTAGACCCATCCCCTGGAAAGTGAGTATGGGTATTATGCGAATATTACGTATTTCATAAATACGTAGTTTTAATTTTAATAGAACTGCAATGAATTAATTATTACAAGACATGCACATACTCACACAGAGCACGGGTATCGCCGCCTGCCTCAACAGGAAAATCATTCCCATGACCTTAAACATTTGTTACATTTGTTGAGAGAAATCCATACCCTGTTAGGTTATAAGTAAACGTCGACCTAGTTGATGTCCCAGGGACCCTTCCTTGCACGAAAATCACACTGTGTCCACAGGATTTACGACCGAACGCTTACTAAAGTAATAGAAACGTGCATCCCCATTTCCATTAATCGTTCGCTCTTCGTCTATTTGGAGGTCAGCTAATTCAAACATACTACCCTAAGACAGCTACACTCTGCCAAAATGACTGCAATATCAACAAAGTAATTACTGTATTTTATATATTTTATATTTGGTAATGGAATATTTATCACTTCAGCTTCTTGTTTATGTTTCATTTGGTTTATTTTACTTCGTTTTTCTGCCACTTTTCGATAAACGCGACGATGAGGATGCGCGATGAAATTATGAAATTGATGAAGGGACACTCACAATGAACACCGAATGAACACAATGCCAAGGCCGGTGTTTAAGCAAGCTGCGCTAACCACTCTGCCACAGAGGCTGGAATCCTCTTTAATTAGGAAAAATCGTTCCTTGACAGCGAACTAAGAACAGTTATTATACGTCACGTCGGAGTTATATTTTAAATTGCGAACAATCAATTGGGATTTACTCTTAACCATTATTTTGCCTACATCAAAACTTCCACACAGTTAAGATCGTTTACACTAAGGACAACAGCGTTAGAGTCTAGAGTCTATGCTTTAAGGAATGATTAAGCACACTATAATAAAATAATATAACGGAAAATAATTCACATGACTATAGTGATGCATCACATAATTTTAGATCAGGAAGAAAATTTGCAAAAAGGCAGGGACACAATGACCAATTTATTTATTTATTTTACTTCGCTTTCTTTCACTTTTGAGTAATCACATAGATGAGGATGAAAGGCGTGTTAAGATGAACTTTGTGAAAGAGCAATCTCAAACGTATGGATAGGACACAGCCCAAACCCCACAGACCATTAAACTGGCCTTTTGTCTAGACGCCAGATCCTCGTTAGTCTACAAAATACAGTCCTTGGTCACAATGACGTAAGCATTCGTAGAATATATTTGTAGGCCTTCCCGCAGTGGTAGAGTTGTCGCCTTGTAATCAAGACGTCTCGGGTTCGATTCCCGGTGGAGGAACATAGTGGTTCGGATCCCACTAAAACTGTAGGTCCAATCCCGATTAGCCTTACTGTTCATAAAGTGGACTTAAAACACCAAATCAATCAATACATAAATTTGTATATCTTTTCTCTTCTTCTTCGAGAAACGCGAGCTAAGCTTTTGCGCATTCTGTGATATGTTCATTACTTCTCAGGAACCACTCGCGGCCTTCAACTTGTTTATCCTTAACAAAAACTGCTGGTTAGGATGTTAACAGATACTTCCAAGACAATATCCAAAGAATACCGTCACATACGCAGAATGTGAAAAATTTCTACTACAACCCTGGCGAATAAAGGCGGCTGGAGCATGGTGCTGATCATATCACCTCCAAAATGGCCGAGGTCGAGAGTATGCGGGGCCCTACTACTAAATGTGCCTTCATAGCTAACAGCAATTAGACGATGCAATAATAATACGTCAAACTTAAAAAGAAACAGCAGTCGGCGTGTGCGTGTGCGCACGCACACACACACACACACACACACACACACACACACACACACACCCACACACACACACACAGAGAGAGGGAGAGAGGGAGAGAGAGAGAGAAAGAGAGGGAGGTAGAAATACAAAATTCTTCCACAAACTGCCCAGATAATGCCTGATAAGACTCCAACAGAAAGCTTTCCGGAAACAAGTTTACGTGCGCATAAGGTAGTGATGGCCTTGTCTGCAACTGCCTTCCCCCACTTTCTTATCCAATACAGGAGTAATGAAGTGTTTCCAACTACCTTGCAATCTAACTAAGAGGAGGGAGATCTTTTTTTAAAGTTCGCCAGTGTACTATAAGAATGTGAACGGCCTTGGTTGGGAAAACGGTGAGAAGTGCCTGAAAAACGCATTCAAACATTCGGGGAAGGGGAAAAAACGATGAAAGTCCGAGCGTCGGGGGAAGAACGATGAGTGTTTTCTGTTAAATAATGTGTGCCTCACTGAAACGGGTTAGCGCTACGGGAAGGTTATTCCAGTCGTTCGTTGTGCGTGTCTTTAATCGTGCAATGTTGTGATCAGTTCTATTGTGTACTATTTGTGACGAACCTGAATGTTTGCTTAATATTTGTTGAGATATTAAGATTTTTAAATGTTTGTAATTTCAAATTATGTGAAGACAACTTTAATTAGATTGGTACAGTTGTGCTTGGAACATGTATATATGTTTAGAAATGTCATAATCTGATCTCATTGACGTCACTTTCCCATCTCAACAGAGGAAGTGACTCGTACAAGTCGCAAAAAGCTGTGGTTGAAGCTGGCATCAATGACTCTGAAAAATCAAAAAGAGAAACAGAACCCTCAAGACTGGAAACAGAACACAAACTTCATTTACTGAAAGCTCAGAAGTTTATTCCCTCAAGAAGTTATACAAAACCAAGAGTAGAAAGGATGACACCATAGCTGCAGTTACCATGGATTTTCAGAAAAATTTACCGGCCCCCAACATTAGCACCAATGATTACTCGTATAAACGCCAGTTGAGCTTCTACAGCTTCAATATTCACATCCTTTCTTCTGGTGATTCAGTTTTCTTCATGTACGACGAGACCGTTGCTCATAAAGGGCCAGATGATGTGTGCTCTATGGTCGACAGTTTTGTGCACAACTTTTTGCCGGAAAAAGTTCGTCGCTTGGTCATCTTTTGTGATTCTTGTGCCGGCCAGAAAAAGAACTATACTGTCATTCGATAACTCCACCATCTCGTGACAGAAATACGTCGTTTCGATGCCATCAACATGTTTTTTTTTTCAATCAGGGCCACTCCTACTTAGAGTGCGATAAAAACGTGAGCTACATAAATCAACAGTCCTATGTTGAGTTGCCGGACGAATATAGAGATGCAATAAGGAGCAGCAGACACAAACCAACGCCATTTGCTGTGGTAAACTGCAAGAAGGAGCACTTCAAGACGTGGACTGAGTTCTTGAAGTCAATTTACCTGCCAAAATGTCCATTTCCTACCAGGCCAGTTTGTTGTTTGGAGATACGAGCTGAAAACCCTACCAAAATTTTCAACCGCAATACCTATCTTGGCACTTACTTACGTGCTGATGTCATGTGGCGACCACCGAAGCGAGGAAAGAACAAAGGGACCTCTACTTCACCTAGAACCATTTTGATAAACCTGTACGATGGACCGCTGCCCATTCCTTTGCCCAAGTACAAGGATCTCCAGGATTTGAAGCGATTTCTCACCAACCCAGAGGCTCAGCAGTTTTAGGAGACCATGCTAACCACCAACGCTACGGTAGAAAATGATGAGGATCTCTATGTTGACTACTTAGTTGATGATCAGGAATATGTGAGTTTCCCCCAAGACTGATCCAACTTTTTTCATTTTGATGATAGTTTGATAAATAACAAACATCACTCTTTTTAATGTTGTAGTGTTACTCTCATTTTGTCTTTGTTCATTAGTGCACACCTGCAATGTAGAATTAAAACCACATTTCTCGGCATATTACTCTTTTTTGGTTTCCTCTGATTCTCCAGCAACATTTTCCTATGGTTAACTACATCTGTGGGAGTAAAAAGATACTTAAAAATAATTATTTTGGCATATAATGGCGTATTTATGAATAGAAATACTTGTTTTTCATTTCCTGGCGAATCGTCTCGAATGAACATTCATCGTTTTCCCCCCTGCCCCTTCATATGATTTTTGCCAAAAGAATAACGTATTATGCATGAGGGTGATCGACTTTTGCAATCTTGAAAGCAAATTATATTTTATCAAGAAGTGACAAATGAGTTTGCAAAGGGAGAGAACAATTACCTTTCACCTTCAAATATGCGCTAATAATAGGTAGTTTTGAAGGTAGATAGACGTTAAGGATTTTAAACTTAATTCATTTTTCAGGAGCTCCTTCTCCAAGGATAAAAGTCACCACACACCACTGTGTACACTTAACTTCTCACCTTTTCCCCAATTTCGTCATAGAGTACAGACCTACCTACCAAAGAAAGAACTTGTGGATGCGTTACACATTCATTCCTCACAGTTACTAGAAGTGCAAATACTACATTAGATTACAAATGGAAGATTGATTTTTTATTTTACTTCCCTTTTCTGTCACGTTTGGGTAATCGCGAAGATGAGGATGAGTGATGAGATGATAAAATTGTTGAAAGGACATTCACAAATAACACCCACGCCAAGACCGGGATTTGAATCCGGGACCCCTGGGACTAACCACGGAGGTCGGCTGTAACATCCCACTTCAGGAACTTTCAATCAGAGTAAATGGACGAAAAACCTTAATAGAGAAAAGTGTTATCATCGATACATAGATTACCAAAGCAAACCACATAGATTTGTAGAGAATAGTGCATAATTAATGTATTTCTAATCTGTAGCTTTGCGTCATCTTCTTTTAGCTATTGTTTTAGTTCATAGTCAACTCACTGCTCTAGCATTGTTTCTATCGAGTTTAAAATGTGTCCTGCAGTACTGGAGGAATCAGATAAAATTAAAATACTTTTCAAATCTAATAAAAATGTTGCTACATTTCAGTGGTCAATGACGCTACACAAACGTTCAGGGAAGTTCGAAAGGGTAAGTAAATTTAAGGGTATTCTATTAAATTTAATTATATAAGAATAAATATTAATTAATTTATAATTAAAAGTAAAATAAATTTCTTCTTTAATTCGGAACTTTACACGCGGAAAGTTCCACCGAGTATAATAAAAGTATTGAATTAATTTGCCAAATCATTAATTAATACTTATTTGATTTTCGGATTATCAGATAAACCAAACGTTTAAGTTTGCATAAGCCATTACCACGAACTGAAAAAATAAAACGTGTTCTAATTGGAATGTTAAGGGGGTTCTAAAGCCACACTAAAGCATAGGCAGAGCGTATAGAAGGAATAGTGTGTGCACTCCCTGAGTTGCCGTGGTCCACCGCCTAGATGGCAGTGGTGACGTTTGAGACTGCGCGGAAGATGCTCGCGTTGCTTACATAGCTAACTACATAAGAAACAAAAATGCATGTTACTTACGTTTGGAGAAGAGCTCAGCAGCTGGATAGTTTGAAGAATTTCGGAGATGATTTTGCTGTCTTTGAGGCACTTAATTCCTTTCTTATCTCCTTGGTGCGGAAGAAAAATCGACATTTCAGATAGTGAAATACGAGTTTAACTAGCGTACGCAGCACATGATCTTCACAGCATCCTAATTGCGAAGTTTTTACAGCAATTATATTTAAATTGTCCGAACACTCAAAAAATATATCACCCCATAAACTATTAGCACATGATAATTTCTCTGCAACAACATCTTCCACTCCTAACAGCACATCATAAACACTTTTCGATGCATAGGTAAGGTATTTACAGCCGTCACCCGAACCATAGTCTTGGACAGCGGCGCCGACTTGTCAAAATTATTGGGAGGGGGGGGGGGGCTTTGTTCACTGAAATAAATTAATGAATGAATCACTCTACATTTTTTAAGTTTTGGCCTCAGTGTTCGGAATCTCATAAAAGCCCATGAATTCCTCAAAAATATCAATTTTAACAATACTCATAATTACATACTTAGTATATAATAATAAGTCATGTGTTTTTCTGTCTCTGGTCATAGCCCCCCCCCCCCAAAGTTGATGGTTTAGCGGTCTCAGCCCCCAAAAGTTGATGGTCTAGAACATTTCAAATGTGAATTTAAAGTTAAGTTCATGTGGCACAATTCAGCCCCATGGAGTCGGCGCCTATGGTCTTGGATTAGCGTAAGTGAGGCAGGTACGTTAGTTGGTTCCCCGTGCAGAAAAGTTGTACACAGTTTACAATGTGTCACTTTTGAAATATACCGCACTGTGTATCCTGCCAAATGATACACCAAGTATTCTTTGCTAACACTTTGTTCATTTAAGTACGGTATGTTGTTTTCCCAGTCCGGTATTTGAATTTCATCTTCAACAATGGACATTTTTTCCCTTATTTTATTTTCAGGTTGCTTCTTCACCGAAAGATTTTTATTTTCGGTTGCTCTTGCCAGAGTTCGCATTTCATTAACAAAAGACGTCAGAGGAGATTCAGTCCTGTATTCACAGTTTCCACCCGAAAATAAAGCAAGTTTTGCTGGTACGTAAATTGATTGCACATATAAGTGCACATATGTAAGTGCAGAAAATCCACAGTGGAGGGATGATCATCACAAGTGAACGACCGCAATATACCAAAATGGCGTTCTAGGGGATCTTGATTAAATTTTCCTGTCAAAACGTACTTGTAATTGTTCTTCCACAAATATTCGGATACTTCTAAAGTACTTTCTAAAGACACTCTTAAGGACTGAAGCGAAGGAATTTCGATTATCTCTAAGGACGGCATTCCATTTTATTAAAGTTGTATGTGCTTCTGATCCTTTATATATTGCCTGTGCAGGAGCCATATCCAGATCTACAGCCGGGTACGAAACACGTAGGTATCTTGTAGTTTTCGCTCGCTGCTGTCTCAAACACAATAATAATGCGTTGAACACAACACAAACTAGTCACAACGGATCAATCACAAATCTAACGACATTAAACTGAATAACATAACAACGTTGTAATTAATAAAAGTACACAATGTTATTCTAGCACAACAAAACACAACGCTCTACATAATGCGCGGCCGCACTGCAAGCAGAAGACGCTCGTCGCAAGCGAAGGTGCTGCCAGTATTTCGGTGGGGCACCGCTCTATTCACTTGGCTTACGGGAAGAAACCGAAGTGCGCACACTTCCTCTTCTATACACTCTGGCGTAGGTCCAAATTCATTTGGATAACGATACAACTAATATAGATTCAGTAAGGAAGAAAGTTTCCGATATAAAAGGTTGGTTTATTCACTAGAACCTGGAATCCTTATAATTTTGTTAGGATTAAAGGAATTTAAGTAAATAACAGAAAATATAAGGTCTCCGTCATGTTCAAACTCCTGCGTGCAGATGGCGCTGAAATGGTAGTTTTGTCAATACCGGTGCATTTTCTTTTTCTTTTAAGACTAAGCCCAGGGTGGTATTTGTAGGGGGGATGGGGGAATTCCCCCCTCTGAATAGTTGAGTCCCTCTTTCTGCTTGATAAATTTTATCCCTGGAGGAAATTATATTTGGGGGAAAACAAGAAATTATTGGTAATTTAGTTACTTTTTCCCACTTCGCCATTCAGTTGCAACACTTTTCTGTCAGATGACTGGAAGCTCCACTTGGCGAACACAAATATGGCCTCAAGCGCTGCTCTATTCCTGGAACTGTCAGGAAGATGCAACCGCAATGAATGTGAAAGTTTCAAATGAGTTATCACGTGACTCGAACTTGTCACCACAGAATGTCTGCATTTGTATGAGTGGAACAACAATACATGAAGATAGTGTACTTGGAATTTTTGACGAGAGCGTGATAGCCCTTTACGATGTCATTTTTTAAAGAACAGTTTGGTGTTGATCAAAGAGCTAGATTTCTTTATGAAGCTAGAATGTTAGTGAAACAAGTGATCATTACGAGTTCCAGACTCTGCATTTACAGTGGCGGCTGGCCGAGTGCAACAAGTGCAGATGTTTTCACCTAATTTTCAAATTAATATTGACATTTTTCATTTGCTTGTTAAATTAAACTATTTCCCAGCAGAACTCACACGATAATACTCAAATAATACGCCGCTCGGCGCTACGCACGTGAAGAGTTCGTCGTAGCATAAACAAACCAAGAGCAGACGCCGCCAGGTTGCGGAAGACTTTAGCCGGTTGTCATGGAAACGGTGACGTCACCTAGCGTTGGAATTGAACGGGTGTCGCCATCTAGGTGCAGCAGTTCTCTCGTCGACAGAAAACATTGCATCCAGTGGTTGTGGAAAAATCGTTGCGTTCTCGCGAGATCTTGTTCCGCGTGTGTGTTTCGCGTTTCCTATCGTGTGTTGTGTTCATGTGTTGAGCTGTGGTTTGTACAATGAACCCAGTAAATGACTTAGTGTGTAATTTGTTGCAGACACCATTTTCCAGATGGACGGATGAAGACATAAAAGACGTTTTAAATTGTGGAGGGCGCACTGACACTTACTATCTGTTTTTCATTGCCTATAAATGTACTTCTTCACCTGTTATTATAGGCACGAGCCGCTACGTCTGCAATATCGGGAATCTGCCTTCAAAATAAATAAAATCTGATAAAGTTGGTGGCGGTGAAGACTGTTGATCAAAGGATCGGTTATGAAAATTTGCAAGTGCATATACAGAAGAGGGCAGTAGTAGTAAGGTGGTGAGTTCCTTTTCATTGTTGGTTGCCCGTGGAAAAATTAATGAATGGAGAATTACAGCGCCATGGCTTGATGTATCTAGTGATGAAATTATACGTACATAATCCTTCAACATCCTTGAATTAAACACATGGCGAGTTGGAAGGTGGTCTCCTTTGTTGCAAATATTTTTCAGTTTCACCATGCGTTAAGTTGCTAGTTTCGTAAATTTTGCAGCAAGCTAAATACATTTATTTAATATTAAATAATGACTAAAGATACAGAAGAATCGATATTGAATTCATTCTCTTGATCAATTTCCGTAACAATTGATCCTGAAATTACGTATACAATGATGTTACATATATAGTAGTGGTAATCAAGGAGTCCCGGACTAATTAGCGTAACTTGGCGGAGGCACTTGCCTACCTAAAAAAAATCAGAATTAGGAAGGTAATGGAACTTGTGTTAAGCTCCTGTGACCTGAGAAGCAAGTTAATGAGTAATAATTATGATTTCGCAAATGTAACAGTAATTTAGCAAAGTAGTCTTTGGGGCTATTTTTATGGGGTATAAAACTTTTTGATTCTGCCCTCGCCAAAAGTTATGCCCAAGTTCAATTCAGTTTCCCAAACGTTAAGTCCTAGACAAGATTTCTGGAGATGGGTGTCAAAATCTCACTTTAGAAACTGTAGACCCAGTCCCGGTTAGCTGTTCTGATCATGAAGTGCACTTGGCCTTTTCTTTCTGTCAAGATACAAATTTAAATCGGCAATTTTTTTAGCAATTATTAAAAATAGGTTTTGTTCAAAGTTTTCTTTTCTTTTTTTAGGTTAAGTGACATAATTCGAAGTGTGGAGTGACCCCATTTACCATTTAAAATTGTCGAGATAATCCTTCCCCCTTCAACCCCTCTCCTCAAGAGGCGACAAAGGTACATACACACACACACACACACACACACACACCATTATCTCATGCTGTCTTTAGACAAACAGTACAATTTTCCCCCTCTGGAAATACCGTGCGTTCATTTCGATCTTCAGCCGATAGATCAGGAGAAGCGTGGCGGGCGGCGATGACGGAGATGCCGACATTTGCGACCTGTAGTGCCCGCTTATTTTTATGGACATGTACAGACATTTATATAAATATTGCAAAACAAGCACTAACCTGTGTTATAAGAGTACAGTTTTAATTTTAGTAGCTTAGTGGCTGTATGTGCTGATGATTTTGACACGCTCATCTCCTGCGAAACACGGCGTAGAGGTTTGTTTGGAGAACGTTCTAACGCTGCACCAATTTCATCGAGTTTTGCTTCGGTTAGAATCCGTCGTTCTTGCTTAGGTGTTTTAAAATTTAACGATCCAGTTTCTCGTAATTTAAGGACAAGATGTCTAACCGTATCTCTATGCGGAGGTGAAACGCCTGGGAATTTCTGTACAAATTGCCTACACACGTCTCGACACGAGTCTATTTTCACGTAAGTGTCATACATAAAAGTTATTTGTTCTAACTTGAACCTTGCGGCTGGCATTCCAATCGTCTCACTGACACAACACACATACACACTGCAATAACACAAACAAGTAACGGCAAGTAACCAAGAATAACACTCTTGCGCACAGTACGAAATTAACACGCTCTTGGTTTACATTGCTCGCCACTATATTCACAGCTCTGTCTTCATCTAGTCGCCAAGGAACAAAAAACTCGAGCTCGGAGATTTCGGATTGCAAGGAAGCTCACGAAAACCATTCACTTTTAACGGTTTCGTCTGCAGCGTAAACTTGATACAGTGTTGCACATTCGAAACCTCCAAACGATCTCCATCGACACAAAACTCTTTCAAGGATATAAACTTAAGCAGGACGTTACTGGCAAAACTATGATTAAAATGTTTTATTATCTGTGGCTCTTAACATCGTTTCTAAAGAGTATTTATTTGTGTGATGAATTACAGAAGAACTTTTGCGTGTTATAACACAGGTTAGTGCTCGTTTTGCAATATTTATATAAATGTCCACATATGTCCATAAAAATAAGCGGGCATTACAGGCCGCAAATGGCGGCATCTCCGTCAGCGCCGCCCGCCACGCTTCTCCCGATCTCTCGGCTGAATGGTGTGGTCAAGTGACTATGATACTTGCCCACCCCGGTTCGAATCTCCACTACAACACTTTTTTTAAAACGATAAAATGCAAACTATTGTAAGTCTGTGAAATATTAATTGCAAATTTCATGACATATTATTTTATTTTTATTCAAATTCCAAATAATTTTGAAACTACTGAATACCAAATCACTTTAATAAAGTTGAAGCTATGAAATGAGTCGTAAATAAAATTAACGCTAATTTAGTGTTTTGCATGGAATTTATATCACTAGATTATTTTCTTATATTAGGCTATAGCTATGCTATTAAATCTTGCCTATAAATCTATACACAGACGCAAACGTTAATGTTGGAATTGTTAGCAACCTCGTGGCAAGCTCTCGTTTCATAAAGTGAAGTCTCTTGCAGTTTGTCATTTTATTCTTTCTATTAAAATGATAAATTATTTATGTTGTTTTACACCTTGAAAATTGTGTAATTTTACGCGTTGTGTAATGCCTAGTGAGAGAAGAAAATATCGACCTTGCATGACTACATTTATCGTCCCTAACTACGCACAAACGTTCCATAAAAAATGAAAGAACGTCATCAACCCCCTCCACCCTTTAATAATATTTTGTTCTACAGAAGTCAAAGTGGGGAATAAAATGCTGTGAAAATATGACTTTATATTCAAGTCGGTATGATAAGTTGCCAACATGCTAAATGGTCCCGAGTTTGCTTCTCATCAAAGGTAGATTTTTTTAGTGTGCAGTGCCAACTAGTGTATGCCTAGAATGGAATTAATTACACATTTCGAAACGACTGCTATTTTTAATAAAAATGTAATAGTTTTGAGATATTAAATCTCTTACAAAATGTGGAAAGGCATGTGGACGAGGCATAAATGCAAAAAAAAACTTGAGGTGGTACTGGTGTGTTCAGTCGCACACATGACCTAAAAATGTTTAACATTTGAAGTTTTGCTTGCAACGCCACCAAGCATAAACTTTCTACACAAATAGTACCTACCCTTGATTCGCGCATAGATCTGGCAACATGGCATTCGGTTGCCATGACAAATGGTGCTGCCATCTATTATCGCAAAGTTACTGCAAAATTTCCTTTAGTTCCCCCTTAATAGTTTATGAAAATTTATTAAATCTGTAATTGGTAACAATAAAATGAAGCATTTTAATAATGAAAATATGTTCTCTTTTTTTTCATTTCAGTGCTAGACCCAACTGGTGATTTTACAAGTATTTTCAAGAAGCTACTTAGCTCAAAAGGTAACTTCTAACTTTACGTTTAAAAGAAGTTCATTTGTGTTCTCGTTATTTACGTCGCTTTTCTGACACTATTGGCTAATCGTGGCGATGAGAATGAGTGATGATGACATCTTTGTTTTACGGGCGGTTCTCAAATGAAAGGATTGTTTCTACATAATTTTGAAGAAATTATCATCGTTGTTCAGCCAGTGTCGGCACGAAGGGAGGGGGGGGGGTCAGGGGACTGACATCTTCGTTGATCAAGCAGTCACTGTCCCAAGCAAACAAGAACAAGTAGATAAGTAAATGCTTTTTATCCCGAATATGATTTTTTGTGGACAGCAAACTTATAACGAAGAAAACTTTTACTGAACTATCTGATATATAACATTACATGACAAATTACATCCATACTCATTACAAAATCTTCTTCAATATCGAATGAATTAATTGTTACTCAAAAGTATGGTACTATTATAGTATGGGGGAGACACCTATAAATCATATATTCTGCACTTTTTTACATTGCTAACGTACTATTTTGGAATGCGGAACATTTCCTAAGGTGAAATAATGCATTTCTGTAACACATTATGGCGGGCGATAGCGTACTGGTATAGGGCGCGTTGTGCGAGTGTTTATTTATGCAGTGTTGCAACCTCGTTCACCGGAAAATACCTACTTTCGTGCCCGGATTTGAAATTATGCTAATACCTCGCAAACCATTGACGTTAGCCCCACAAACCATTGACTTTAGCCCCAAAAACCATTCATATTAGCCCCAGAAAACATTTTCCGTAAGTTTAGGTTAGGTTAGATAAGCATAGTTAAAAAAAAATACTCGACACGTCATGTTCTAGTGAAAACACGGCGAGTTTGAAACACTGACTATGTGGTTACGTCATCTTAACACACGGAATATTGTGCTCTCGTGCAGAAAGCAAATGGCGGCAGCAGAAACACCGTGTCGGACAGAGATTTTCGCAGAAAACAACATGTATTCGCATTAAAATGGATCAAAACTACATTCACGAACTTCCACAACGCTACAGAAAATGATTTCCGTAAGTACTTTCTCCTATAAATTTTTAGAAATCCGTCTCCCCTATACTATAATGTTACCCAAAAGTATAATTAATTATATATGAAAAATATTTTATCACTAATTTAATTACATTCTTCAGTTTCTAATACATATATACGAGGGACCTCGTACAAAGAGAGAGATGACTAGTTCTCCCATCTATTGGCCACTGTGAAAAAACTATATTTTTGTTACTGTTATATAGAGTAGTATTTGATGAAAAACAATATTAATTCAATAATATTTATTTACAGATGGGAAGCAACTGATGGCCATGCTTCATGCCTTGGAGTCCCCAACAGGTAGAGCACGATTTTTCATAATCATTAATCTTGTCACTGACAGGTCACACCAGCCTCAATTCATTTCGGGTCTGGTGCGAGGCATACTCAGCTGCAGCAACCGCCAAAACTAAATACTAAGTAAGAGCTCGAAACCTGGCAACGTATTCTGCTTCGCTCTGCCCACTCGAATTCCCCCTTTCTATGCCACTATGCGCGGCTTTGCTCCACAGATAGGCAGGACAACGTATAGTTTGCGAGTTTTACGATGATATTCTCGTCTTTGGTTATTTATTTATTTTTGCCTTAATTGAAATAGCGGAGTTACGGCCTGTACAGAAACCTTTCTTCCACTCGACCATATAGAAAACATTACATTAACATATTATACACAAAGTACATAAGCTTATATTCATTTCACATTTGCTTAGACACCCATACGTACAAGTCATACCACACTGAGTAGAGTATATAAATCTAGAATAGTGCACAACTGACTGAAAGGGGTTTCTTTATTTAATTTACATTTTATGCTGGTATTTTTCAGTCTACTTGACAGGTAAGCTGTAATAACTTAATGATAATTGGATATCATGTCTTCTCAAAATACGAGGTTTTGTAAATATTCATTTCTTGTTGACATCTTGTTTACCCTGCCCAAGAAAGCAGGGTTGTTAAAGGTCCAGGAATTTTAAATAAATTCAATTCCGGTCCAGGAGAGAAAATCAGCAAGCGTAAATGGGTTCTGGACCGTAAAGAATTTTATTATGTATAAATTATTTCAATTCGGCCCAGAAACCTATTTACCGACTGAATTCAAATACGGTCAGGAACCTTTTTTCCGGATGTTTAAATACGGTCCAACTTCCATACTGAAATGAAACAATACACAACTTTGACCGAATTTAAATTGTGCGAGATAGAAGGTTGCGGAATCCAATAGAACTCAGAATTTATGGGTTCCTGGACATTTAACAACCCTGTCAAAAAGTTTAAATCGTTCCCTGTACTAATGGCAGTCTCTTAATCCATTTCATTCCAGATGAACGCATCCCGTTAAGCACCCTAATCCCTGTCGGCGTTGGGATAATCAACATCGTGGCGGAAGCACTGAGGAGTGCTCAGGCTTAAGGATGTGGCGACACCGAATGTACAGTTACGTAGGTTTCATTCAGACATTAGAAGGGCTGTAGTCGAGAGCAGTGGCGGCGATTGGATTCCAAAACCGGGGGCAAAGACAGTATTTTTCCCATTGTAGATAAGGTTTAGCATAGTGCGTGGTCAAAAGTGGCAAAACGTGGGAGGGCAACTGCTCCCCTCGCTCCCTAATCGCCGCCACTGGTCGTGCGGTTTACCTTATTCAATACCTTACACCTTATTCTTCAATGCGCATACCTTCTACTTTCGAAGCTTTTATGTATAAATGCAATCATCACAATACTTGCTTCATAATATTTTAATTTAAGAATGCCTTCACTGAATCTCTTTTATGCTAAGTTTGGGCATATCATTACTCTTCTGCCATCAGTGACGTGTGTTGTAGAAATGAAATGATTTCAGCCACATATTTAATGGAAACATAATCCATTTTTATGAAAACATTGTCCCTAGAGACGAAACTTAGAGCATGCTCTGTGAAAATTTCGGGACAACAGCACTGGAGATTAACTTTTCTAAATTGTGTCTACTTGAGAAGAGACACAGCACGAACTTGAGACTCCACAGTTTACGAAAGATGGCGCTCAGCGAGTACAAAATTAATCCTTGTTCCTTCAGAAAAATAATCAAACCAGGTTTTAAGGAATTTAAATAATGATAATTCGAATTTAACACACGCTATATATATATATACACACACACACCTGTATAATACGCAATTCTACCACTAAGCATAACTATTAGTAATACATCATATGATACTTCCATAACAGTAATGTGACGAACAAAATAACCATAACTTGTTTTTCGTTACTCACGATAATTCCAATTTTATGTTTTCTTCAAAAATGAGAAGACGTGTGCTAATCTTCTTTGCATCAAAATAAATACATCCCCAATTGGATTTGATAAACAGTTAACATTCCCGCAGAATAAGAACGATATGAATGGTTGAACGAGGAATATCCTGTCTCTAATTAATTATTATATAATTTCATTTCAACTGAAAAGGCTTTATTTGCTATCCAGCTATTGTCGTCGAGTTTGGCAACACCCATAAGCCTTGTAGGGATCTATTTTTATTGTCGTGGATTGTACAGTCACGGATACTTCAACCTCACCCGAAACAAATCGTGCTTCTTACCCAACTCCCGAGAGCAAGTACATATAAACAAACTGCCTCAGGTAACATAGGGCGAGACAGCAGGCAGTGTTGCCACAATGTGAGGGCACAATTTCTCTTTTTGGACCATTTTTTCCCGTCACGTAAACAAATAATAATAATAATAACTAGTAGTAGAAGCAGCAGCCCCAGCAGTAGCTGTAATTATTATTATTATTAGTGATGGTGGTAGCAGCAGTAGTAGTATTTCCGTGGGTCCATGTTCGTATGAATAAAAAAAATGTTAAACAAAAATTTTTCACACACATGTCAGCCTCATCGCTAGATCCTGGCTAGATGTCCCACGTTTAAATACTGTTCAGGAATCCATTAAATCATTAATTTCATCGTTACTATTATCCGAAGATGCAGAAAACCGACGTACAATAAACTTAACAGAAATATAAACAGATACAGGCTTATATTCAAAGGAGCAGAAATAAAAAGGAACAGGGAAATAATTAAAAATTATGAAGACATGAAATTGGAAATTAACAAACTATAATAATGTAGAGTCAGATGTCTTAAAATTACCATGAATCGAAATTTCCTTTTCCATTTTGCCTAAAAATTTGGTCAGAATTTACCTTCTTGTGGTAACAAGGAGGTCACATGGAGTGCAGGAGGAGTTCGCGGGAGTGTGAGTGTTGCCAGCGCAGAGAGGAACGGTTCTTCTGAAGTGCGCCAAGGCCTGTCCAGAAAAACTGCTCGTCCGGGCAGTCAGAGGACCGGCATCCATCCGCTCGACCCAGCACCAAGGCTCACCCGCCATCCCTTGCTTACTTCTCCTCTTAAGTTGCATCACAAGTGGGGTACATATTCATTTTCGATTTGATTTGATTTGATTTATTTTACTTCGCTTCTTGTGTAACTTTTGGCTAATTTGCGAAGATGGGGATGAGTGATGTGATGAAATTGATGAATAGACATCACAAACGTCCATGCTCAAGCCAGGATTCGAACCCAGAACCCCTGGCATCGCATGGTACATATTAATAACCGGGGCCGTATTTAGAGTGAGGGTTTCTAGGATTCAAACCCCCCCCCCTGAAACTTCTGACATGTTTGTTGGATTAATGGAAGGAAGTTCAGAAACCAAAATCTGTAACTCATTTTCAATTTTTTTCCAAAGTATCACAAAAATACAAGGAGACAATCTTGAAACGATCGAGGTAGAATTTTCATACATTTGGAATTCTGAAACTTGGGTGATACAGGATTTATTCTCGGAATCGCAGCCCACCCGTGAGCTCTCCATTTTCACTTCTGCTGTCCTCTTTCCAGTGTTGTTCCTGCGTCACAAGGAATATAGGCTGAAAATTCCCTTATGATTGTCCCAAAATTCCCTTTCCAACTTTTAAATTCCCTGTCCGATAAAGCCGAAAATCCCCCTAGGATCTCCAGTTTCGTAGCGCATTACGTTCGCGATTGAGGTTACAATCCATGCACCGGGCTAAAAATAATAAGCGATTCCACACTTTTCAAAATTCCAAAAATTAAGTTTTAAGGTCGAACAACAAAAACTTTATGACTAAAATTTCCATCTAACTTTTAAAGCTTTTTCTAGAAGATAACTAAAATTTAATAACAAAGTATAATCATTGTGCATTTCAGTACACCCTGTATAAAACGTTAAAAAATCACAAGAAACACCTTGGATATTCACCCATCTGCTGGATTGAGTAAGGTCCCTCAAGGATATAACAAAAATAATAATTATTATTATTATAATAATAAAATTGTTTTATTATAATGAAATTTCAATTATTATTGTATAATTATTGTTATTATTTCTATTGTTCAAATTTCTGGCGACGCCCATGAGAACAATCATGAATGAACCCCCGCTGCAAATTTTTCCTGCCTGCAACCATGTTCATAACACACCACGTCACTGTAATTTTGCTCCACCTCTGATTCGCTGCCAATTAGCCAACGGACTCTATACTCTGTTCCGCCTATCTCTGGAGCAAGCGAACGAGAACAAGTCTCTGCGCAAGTGGTGACGCGGGACGGCTCCACCAATGAACACGACAGGGGAAAGGGGATTGCGTGGAGGGGAACAAACTCTCGAACGCCTGGAGCTATTTCAACCAAACGTGGTACACATATCACTTGCAATCTGGAAAGAAATACTGTTGGGGCAAGACACCCCTGGTACCCCTGGGGGTGGGGGTGGGAAGGGGTGACATGTAAAAATGATCGTAAGCGACCTATATTAGTGTAGAATCCATAGTTTTCGGGGTCGCTAAGATCAATAGTGACACTTTGAATACCGTCCAACTCCAAGTTCATCATCACCTATCGGCATGGAGGGTCAGAGGGGGTGAAAAATAAAATATCAAAAATGACACACATTAGTGTCGAATCCATAGTTTTTGGAGTCGCTAAGCTAATTGGTGACATTCACGATGACATTTAAAGGTAATTTTACTGAATCAAAAGGGGGACACGTTGAACCCCCCACCTTAAATACGCCCATGGTCGCAGGCATCGCAGCTCTAAGAGGGCGGCAGTAAAAAAAAAAATTGATTCCAGTGATGTACACTACGTAACCGCCAGGGCCGAAATGGTTAAATTGAACGCAGAGAAACGCGAGAATCTGCTGGGGTTATATTTTTGTGTAGTTTTTAAAATTGTTGTAAGTAAAATTCAGTGGAAATGTCCATGTCCACACTTTCAGATGGAGAGGGAAAATTTGCAGCATTACTCTGATAACGTTACGTCACATATAGAACACCGTCGAGATTTAAATGTCCTTTTGTATACCGAAAAAGATTCTGCTTATTTAGTACGAGGTATGGTATGTTTATTTTGGTTTATTCTTTATTTACTGTAACAGTCTGCTTGAACAATGAATGATTTTGTTGTCCTATAGTTTTCGGAGTCGCTAAGCTAATTGGTGACATTCACGATGACATTTAAATAAATACCCGGGCAACGCCGGGTAATCCGCTAGTAGCCTATAAAATACTCCTGTAGCCTTTATGCTTATATGCAATCATTTAAATATGCGTTTTATATTTTTTAAATATATACAGGGTGTACCAAAAGTCCCATTACCTCCCCCTTTGAATTGTAGACAAACCTGCAAAATGTTATTTTAACAGCATGCGTATTATGAGAGGATGGTATACCATTAAATCAGACCAAAGACCACCATTTACTCCAGAGGATCTGTGTGCACACCGCCATTTTCATGGCACAGTATTTTTCGCCTCCAGGTGCGATGTGAAATCCTCCATAACATAAGATGTCAGATCTTGATTTCGGGGTGGCCATTTTAAGAGAATTCCTCAATGATGTGTTCAGAGACAAATGGATTGGACGAGGATCGCCAAATTTACCAGCACCTTTAAAATGGCCACCCCGAAGTCCAAATCTGACATCTTATGATAATGCGCTATGGGGACACATCAAACAGAAAGTCGCCCATAATCGTTATCACACAACTGAGGAAGAAGTTGTTCGCAGTGCGTTTGCGTCCCTCACGCCAGCCAAGTTACGGAGGATTTCACATCGCACCTGGAGGCGAATAATACTGTGCCATGAAAATAGCGGTGTGCACACAGATCCTCTGGAGTAAATGGTGGTCTTTGGTCTGATTTAATGGTATACCATCCTCTCATCATACGCATGCTGTTAAAATAACATTTTGCAGGTTTGTCTACAATTCAAAGGGATAATGGGACTTTTGGTACACCCTGTATATGTGCTTCAGTTATTCCAATTATGGATATATCGTTATCATCATCATCAGTATTTACCATCGACGACATAGCTTCTAAATCATGTTCTAAACTTAACATTTCACAAGACTTAGCGCTGGCTATATCTAACCTCTGCCATCTGCTAGTTGCCAATGATCGTTCACAATTTCATGCAAAAAAAAATTGTCGTGACATCAGCACGTTTACTTTACGAAAACCTCATAGCCCTACTTTAATCTTACCATTCAACCAAGTAACCAATTGCATTCTTTACTGATAATGCTTCATGAACAACTATATCTTGAACATTATTTCCTAATTATTTTTCAATTTCGTTGCAGAAATCTTCAACGGTATTGTGCACACTTGGTAACAATTTCATACATCTAAGACAATAGTGAAATAACATTTCAATAAGGAAGGACACATATGGCGTAATTCAGCGAATATTTATTCAGATGAAAAGTTATTATGTTTAGAACTTGTATTTTAAAGTATGTTGAAATAAAATTTTAAGCGAAAACATGACATTTTAATACAATGTTATAATAGTCAGGATTTAAACACATACCACAATACATATACTTTTTCTACTTTTGTAAGAAACGGATCAATAATGTTTATTTTACTGAGTCGTCTGTTGGTGAATTCTGTTCAATACTTTTACATGCAATGCTTGATGTATTATTTTTGGTACACTCAACGGCGAAAGAAGCAGTAGGCGAATTGTCCACCATTATTTTCATTCGGTCTGTGTCTTTACACAATGTGATGACAGTGAATTGAAATAATGACGTAAATAAGCAGAGGGCAATGCCTGATTTGAATCAACATAGTTTTATTCCTTAAAACAACGCAGGATGTAAAATGAAAAAATAATGAAAATAGCGGTGGACAATTTGCCTCACATTATATTTGCCGTTAACTGTACGTAGCTCCATTACTCGGGGCAACAGATTAAATGCAATGAAATGATGGTCCTGTTCTATTCTAATCTGTCATGGACTCACTAAAGAAGATGTCTTGGGAATCAGGCCCCCTTTACACTTCATTTCCATGGTTATTCATAATGGCATTCAAAACGTTTATTCAAGCATTGACTCCCTTACAAATTCCTGGGGTACGCCTGTGTAACTTACTAAGACTCCTATTGCCATCACAAAAGAACATGCAAATACATTACTTTTCTAGGATTTATGCTTTTACCTTCTAACAATACAGCAATGAAGAAATCATGAAAACTGGAATTAGCGACAATAAATGTCTTGTGCAAATTGTTTTCATTGTTGAATTAATGCTAAAGAATTATGTTTCCTCATACATCTTTGGTACAAAAAAAAATGGGGAGAACATGGTTTAGTAATTTGTAACAAATTTTGTTTAAACGCTTTTTCAATATGTTTGTCTATAACATTTTATTCTCAAATGAAAATTATGTCACTGCAGTTACAACTTCATCACGCAACGAGAATATGAGAAAATGACTACACCTAGAGAAATAAACGTTGGAGATAACCTTTGCAATTTGCCATAATGTCATACAGAAAATTTGTAAAAGACAGTCTCTCTACCCTGATCGGTTTGGGTGTTATGGCCGAGAAACTAAACCGAAGCATAAAATCCAACATGGCAGTTGTACTTTTAAAAAATGGCGGAGAGCCTGTCACCGGATTCTTTGCGATTTACTTGAGGATAACACATACCATAATTCATCCTTTCCTTTCAAATATCCAGATTTGACTATTTTTTTGTCTGATTTTCCTGTACTGATTACACGGTGTTAAGAAAGTTGAGAAAAATAACGCATCAAATGATCTGTGAAAGCCTACGTAAGAGGAAAATTGCGGGAACCATTATAGAATTTTTATTACCAGAATGAAATCATAATAAATCAAATCTCAAGAGCCTGCTATTGTTTTAAATCACATCTAACGGTAATTTACGACTTTCGTAGAAATTTACATCGATTCCAACCGGTATCCATGACGGAGTGGTTACACCGTGAAATTCGAGGGTTGAATGTTCGATTCCTGGCGATTGCCTTTTCTCATGTTTCTGGCATGGTTTATTTAATCTCTTCGTGAATTAATTTATATGCAGAGCAACGAAAGACGAAGCAAAATAAACCTTATGCATATTACTATCTCTTACTGAGATATTGAAGAGTTGATGTTTCCAAATCGACAATAGAATGCAAATTATTTTTAAATATATTTATGCACACAAACATACACGCTTTCCTACTAGAAATTCACCATACAAAGATATGACGTTAAGGGAAAAGCAGTGAATCTCGAGAATAATTACTTTTATATACGATTCGTTTGTGGATGACATACTACGAGAGTGCTCTACAATCTGATGGAGAACAATGTTCACGCACACCAATATCACCTGACAACTAGTCACGTGTCTTTCCTGTTCACAGTATAGCAACACACGTAAGTACCTGATTAACAAAAAGTGTAAAGTGTATGTCCAGTGGCGCAACCACAGAGGGGGGCAGGAGGGTATTGGCCCCCAACCTTGGACTGAGATGAGTTCTAAGGGGGCAAGGGGGGGGGGCAAACATTGATGGCTAACTGTACCTGCAGGGCGCAATTACCGCCCACAACTTCACATTTTACGCAAATAAAAATACTTTTCGTAAAGTACTCTTATCAAGTTCAGAACTTTAAGCGGGAGTCGGCCCTAGGCACCGAACGATCTAAATGAAAATAAGTTGTAAGATTGATTGATTGATTTTTTGTTCTAAGTACGCACAGAAAGGCTAATCGGGAGTGCACCTACAGTTTTTAAAAAGGGATCCGAACCACTGTGCCGTGTTCCTCCACCGGGTATCCAACCCGGGACCCCTTGATGTGAATTGAACGTGTTGAAAAAAAAATCAAATTGATTGTTCGCATACAAATGCTTTAGCACCAACTTCTACCCCCCTTTTTTGCATAATTTACGAGGATAATAATGTCTCTGATACTACTACTACTACTAATAATAATAATAATAATAATGTTGGTCCCGGGTTCGAATCCCGGCTTGGGCATGGATATTTGTGAGTGTCCATTCATCAATTTCATCATATAATCACTCATCCCCATCTTCGCAAATTAGCCAAAAGTGGCTCAAGATGACAAGTAAAATCAAGCAAATCAATAATAATAACAATAATAATAATATTAAAATAATAATAATTATTATTATTATTGGTACGTTTATCCTGATACTTGCCCCCCGCCCCCCAGACAAAAATTCGTGGTTGGGCCTTTGTGTATGTCTCCTACCCTTCTATACAGGGAGATGATATCCTCTCGGAAGCTGCTGTCATTTTCCATTTAGTATGAACAGGATCGGATTTAAAATGTTGCCCTTATACACAATTCTTTCTGTAAATAATCCGTGCCTCGTTGTTAGTTAGAGAAGTCATTCCCCTCTTGCAGGGGCGGTTTAAGAGCAGGGCGACTGATTCGGGGGCACCAAACCGTGGCATCCCCCTTGATTTGTGATAACACCTCATTTCTGATTACATAAGAGTGTCTATTTTTTTCTTTGTTTGCTTGTGCTTAAGTCCGCTTTATGCACAAAAAGGTTAATCTTGACTGGACCTACAGTTTAAAGTGGGATCCGGACCACTATGTGCCTCCACCGACTATCAAAACCGGGACTCCTTGGTTTTTATTAGCTTTGTATTCAATATTTGAAGCCTTGTGTCTGCTGATGTAGTCCATTGTAGCTCTAATTGTTTGGCAGCCTATCGAACGCACCAGATAGCCATCGAATTCCAGTGACAATATATTTCGTAAACGATTGTTTACATACTGTGCTACACACTGTTTTAATGTTTTATTTTATTCCACTAATAAAGAATTACATTTATGAGTGTTGTATGTACATAAGTGTGGAGTATTTTAACTTGAGTCAACTTTTCTCTCGTTTAATTTTATAGCCATTGCTAATCACAAGATTTCACAAATAGGTAATATTGTTAGTTTTGTATTAAATACACGAAACATACAAAAATTCATCATTAAAAAATACCGGTACTTAATATTTTTCGTTATCTTGAATTGCATATTTATTTATTTATAATAAAATTTAATTTTCATTGCACGACGAATCATACACTGCATAATTTTATATATAGCATTAATGATCCATTAACATGCTTTCCTAAGTGTCACAAAATAACATTAAAAGTCCGACGATTAAAGAAAAGAAATTGATATTACAAGAAAATGTATTATATCTTTCAAATAAATATCTCAATGTATAATCGTAGGTAAGTAAAGTATTTCTGAATTTTTCGCGGTACACAGAACAACATTTACTTTCAAAAAAGGTAGTATTTGCAACTGGAACGAAGGGAATTGCCCCGTTTTATTGGAAACTTTATCTCTAATGGTGACGTTACGACTCAAATATTGGGATAAGCCTTGAGGGTTCGTAACTAAAAAGCTATTAATAGGAGGTATCAGAGATAAAAGCCGATGTATAGTGTGTAAAGGGTGCAAAATCATTGGGGGGGGCGAGGAAGACCTTAATTTACACACACACACACATACAAATATATATTTTGCTACATGATGTGCATATTTATCATTACATATGAAAATAAATATTTAAATATGTATATTGTTAAATATAAGGGAATTTATTTGTTACGGCGTGCGTTGCTCATGTGCTGGGTTTCTCGCCTTATGTATCCGAGGTGAGTGTTTGTGTGTTATAAATAGGGAGCGGAAGTTAATGAAATGTCATCTTTTTTCTGAGATCTCTGACACGATGCCCATTAAATATACACAATATTACACTTAACCCAAAAAAGGTAATTTTAAAGTGCATTTTTTGCCAATTTTCAGGATTTAGATCATTTTACCCGATTTTCTGCATTTTCCTGTCATTTTTCGCAATATTCGGTGTATTGTTTCGTCATATTTTGTCACTTCTTTCATTTTGGTCATATTCTTGAGTCTTTTTACCAAGCAGAACATAGGCCTATATAGTATATACAGGGTGATTGGTAATTCGACCTATTCCTGGAAAGGGGTAATACTAGAGCACATTTGCAACAAATTTGACCCTATGCACCGGGGATCGGAAATGAATGGGTTTCGAGTTATTGCAGTTTGTAGATTTTCGTGACATATTCCGACTTGCGACCAAAAAAACTACTAATTGTGAAAAAACTACTACACCCTGGGCACTTAATCGACATGTTGCTAACAGCTGACGAATAAGTGACTACTGGGAAAAAAATTCATGCCCAAAATTCCCATACCCTCAGAAAGAAACAGTCATTGGAGCACACGTCATGAAGAAATTTGGAAATTATCGTTTAAATCGAAGAGGATTACTCAAAAAAATGGTAACACGCTTAGCGTAAAAATTACGGTCGAATTACCAATCACCCTGTATATGGATTACAGTTTACGAGCTTTTTCATTAAATTGTTTAAAAATTATTCGGTTGTTTTTATTGGAAATCCTCGTTGCATATTTTAATTGAATGTGCATGTGCTTTCATTTGGTGCCTTTTTTATTATTGAAAGTAAGATTGCATTTTGTTTAATTTCCTTTCATTTCAAATTTTAACCTGAAACTAACAAATTTAATGGTCATTTTTTGAATTTTTTACGTCATTTTCCCCATTTTTAGGGCATTCTGTAGGTCATATACCTATATTTTTTAGGTCATCAACTTCCTCTCCCTAGTTATAAACAATGACGGAGTAGCCTAAAAGAAATAGACACTTTCAAAGTTTTACAGAGAGAAGAGTTATAATAAAAGAGCTGAAATACTTACATGAATGAAGTTTACATTGGGAAGTTACAAGTGTTCTATGTGTGACCCTTTTGTAACTCGACAGATATCAATGCGATAGTCCAGTTCTCCTCTCCAAGGACTTTTCCCCTTGCACAGACAGACAACCAGCGTCCTAAAATGTCTTGCTCCAACAGTAGATTGACTGCCTTGTGGGTCGTTGTTTAACATACAGTATTCTAAAACGACGCTGCACTATAGTAACATTATATCCCGTTCCAAAACATAATTCGCCAATTTAAATTACCTCCCGACACGTCAATATTTTCGGCGGAATGGTACGCAATATATAGAGCTTTACTTTATGCCCTAGCGTCGATTCACTCATTCTCACCGACGCCTTGAGCCTTCTCCAAACGTTATCACGAGCAGATACTGCAGCCTACAAACTCACGATTTTCCCTTATCTTATTCGAAGTGCAGCGTGACGACTCCGAAAACTGGGCCAGGAAGTGACCTTCACATACATCAAGGCACGCGCCAATCAAAACAAATCCCTAGACTTAGTAGACATGTATGCAAAGCAAGCTCGAACTCTCGAATACGTAGCCGTATTACGATTGCCTTACACTAGGGCTACCATATTTTGAAATGCTAAAAAGAGGACATTTTCTTCGAAAGCCACACGCACCATCAATTTATTCACAAACACGAAAACATTACATAAATCACACAATTTATCACCATTAAATAAAATTACTTTATTTTATCTTCATGTTCACTGCCAGGTTTCCTGAAAAACTGAGTCAGTTTTGTGCTTTCCGCACTCCACGTGTGCTTGCAAGTCTAGCCCTCCTTTGTTTGCCACAGACACATATGTACCGGGTTTACAAACCATACACTCGCCTTCAAAATCGTCTCTACCACGTCTAAAACATGAATACTTTTCTTGTAACTCATTAGTAAACTTGCACTTTCTTTTAGGCATATTAGTAGCTTACACAGTGTTCGCAAAATCTAACTTCCACTTCGAAACACGAACAAACGAATGACGCGGAAATCACATCGACCTGAACTTGAAACTGTAACAACAAACGACTAACGCTTAGCGCATCGTCCAGTACTGCCAACATCAGACGTTTAATGATTCGAAAAGTTGTAACTTCGTGATCTCTGACCTATGATGATTGGATAAAAGTAAAAACCCGGACATTTTAACAGAAAGTAAAAACCCGCCCGGACGCAAATTTCAAGGTCTGAAAAGAAGACATGTCCGGGAAAACCAGGACGTATGGTAGCCCTACCTTACACAGACTTGCTCCCTCGGGTAAAAATAACAATACAACAATGGAACGAATGATGTGCACATGAAGTCCAAAACACAAACATTTACTAGTGCTACGCGCAAATCGGAACAAAACAACCTTGGTTAGTCAATGAGACTACCTCGGGCAGTGATAGTGTTCACCTTGATTCACGTTAGAATCATCACTTGGCACGGATTCAAGCGGAACCTACAACTTCCAGTCAATACGGAGAACCCACCCAACAAGAACACATCTGTTTTTTCAAGGCCCCTTACAACAAGACCCATCGGGAAACGTTCCATATAACCCTACTTCGACTGGGTATTCCATTTCCGATGCCAATTCCAACCCTGCTAAGCAAGCCTCGAATACCTGTTATGTGGATTCGCACGGAAACACAACATACACAGATCAGGAATTCCAAAGTGTTACTCCTCGCACAGTGCAAATCACGTGTGAAAGTGAATCGCGCAAGTGTCATAAGGAACAATGAGGTTGAAGACAATAAGACCGCGAAAGTAGAGGTAACACTTCCGTATAGTGGAAACGGATTTCTTCATTTTTACAGAAGAAACAACTTGGAAATCACTTTCTGTATCATCCTTGAAGTTCCTGAATGTGTTTTCTTTCGCCGAGTAATACTTTTTAGCGTGAAATATTTTTTTCTATAAAAATATCTCTCCTACACGCAATTCCTGTTGCTTCCATTTGCTTCTATACGTCAAGGTTGGTCCGTGAGTTTCATGACGTAACCCCCTGTCAATGTTTCCAAACACGCCTTTTTGTTGCAAGATTTTTTTATTTTTCGAAAATTCAAACTATGCTTGCCTAACCTAACCTAACCTTATCGGAAATGGTTTGTGGGGCTAACGCCAATGGTTTGTGGGGCTAACGTCAATGGTTTGTGGGGCTAACGTCAATGGCTCGTGAGGCTACCGCCAATGGTTTGTGAGGCTAACGAGGTATTAGCATAATTTCAAATCCGGCTACGAAATTAGGTATATTTCGGTGAAGAAGGTTGGAAACACTTCATACACACTCAAAATCGACAAAACACTGCCACAATGTGCGATGAACCAGTACGCTATCGCCACATTGTGTGTTACAGAACCGGAAAAAGGAAAAACAGTGAGTACTCGTAAATTTAAAAAATAGACATTATTTTCGCTAGAAATTCATTATTACACCTAAAGAAATGTTCCGCAATGTAGAATTGTACGTTAGCATTGTAAAAAAGTGCGAAAGAAATGATTTCTAGGTGTTTCCACTGTACGGAAGTAGTACCGAAGTATAATAAAATCAAGCAGTGGCGATGGCTAGAAACTGCAAAGATGGGCGGTGTGAGCCACTAAAAGGCAATAACAACATATTGCGTATAAACATTAATCATATGTATAAAATTTCTGCATATTTTAGAGCGAAATTGTATTTTACGTGTGTATGTTGGCATATTGTCTTCTTAATAAAACAACTTCCTATTTCCTACAGTCACTGTTTATCTCGCTGGAACACTCATCAAATACTCTCTTTGAGAGAGAAACGACATCGATGCAATGACAGCCTGTAGATGATCTTGAACTTGACGTAACAGAGACTGTTGCCTTAAAATATTGTCTAATTGTATCTTGTGAAGTAGAGAGAGTTTTTTCTGAGTCTAAAAATATTATTTACGAAAACAGAAAGATTTAAAGGCTGAAACTTTGAGATATCATGTTGTAATCAGGTGCAATCACGATCTGTAATGGATGTAATTTTTCTTTAATTTGTAAAATAACAGTGTAAAGTGTACAAGAGTCTTTGGGAGAATTGAGAACTACAATCTTTACATTTACTACATCATGTAGTAAATGCAGGGTGGTATTTCTAGGGAGGATGGGGGATTTCCCCCCTCTGTTTGATAAATTTTATCCATGGGGGAATGTCGTATTGCATAAAGTCATTATCTCATGCTGTCTCTAGACAGTCAGTAGAATCCCCCCCGGAAATTTCTTAAATACCACACTATGTTAAATGATATGAGCTGAAGAAAGAACAACTATCTGGCTACTTGTAAGGTTCTTGCGGTAACTGAAAATAATTATGTAAAATAAGGTAAGTTGTTTTCAATACAGTGTATTTTGGTGTATATTTGCATGCATATTTAATGTATTTTAAGTGTAGAACTATCCTGGTCCCAATTATAATATTATATCAATATGCGATAAGTAAAATTATATTACACGTGGATCACGTGTTCTCGTTTCAAAAACAAATCTGTAGAAATGCACCTTTGTCTCAAATAGAATTTCCTTTCATTAGAAAAACAAAGAAACTATTTATCTTCCCAGATAATCATTGCTGATAAGAGAGCTTGCCTAAGAAGACATGGTAACATCCGTCCAGAGACTTCTACTGACTGCATTAATTTGCCAGGTAAATCATTATCATATTTCATTATTATTATTATGGAACTAGACACAGTTCTCTTATTTGAGTAAATAGTAAGATTTGGCAAATTGATAGGATCTCTTATAGCAAAGGATGATGTGTTATGAAATTATTGTAGACAGACGTCCTGGAGTATCTGGGCACTGATGTGCCTAAGAGGGAGTAACAGTAAACAATTACTACTATTAAAGTTATAATAAAAGGTGTCGTTGAAAACCATAACATGAAATGTAAATATGTTTCTCTCACTATATTATTCTGCGTCTTACGCTCTTTTTTGGGGGTGGTGATCTCAAAAGTAAAAGCCCGTAGTGAACTCTTTACTTGGGATAACTATAGAGACAGGATCTGATCGGCACATATTGTCTGGAAATCAAACAGATGTTCCCTGTGTAAATTAGAAAGCCACACTTTCCTGCGAACTCTAAGCAAAGTCTGAGTATGTCAAATAAAGAGGGGACCCCCGAAGTAAGCCCGCTTCCACCCGCATACATTCGAGAGTATGAGCTTAGTGTCCTGGTACCTTAAAATTATCAAAGAAGTCACTCCTTTTCGTTATATTGAAGTTTCAGTAAGATTTGTTGCCTTGCCATGCCTTCTTATTTGCTAATTTAGCCTTTTCTCATGTCTTCGTCTTTTCTTTATTGTTTTGGCACAGTAATACATTTTGCACAACTGTCGTGCAAAGTGAGCATGTGGAGTAGGGTTTACATGTCGAACTAGGCGAAGTAGCTATTAGACCTGATCTACTTTTATTTTATATTTACAAAAGGTGATGAGTTTTTCTTGCATATTAATTTTTTAATGGAACATAATCTCATTTTTTTTTCTATTGCAGACTCGTAGTTGCGCTGTCGGCCACCAGGAGGCAGTTTAGTCACAGTGAGAAAACTGAAGGCCGGTCGATTTTCCCTTACAGGTGCAACCAGTTTCTTCAAATGTCGCGTACCATGTTCTAATTGACTTGCCAGAAGGTGGTTCAATCCCAAATCTTGTTCCCAAAATGCCGCTGAACAAGCGCGAGATACTTATTGGTATGAAAATCGAGAACAGAACGCTTTCTGCTGTCCACTGGTAGCCATTTTCCTCACTGTGACTAAACTGGCTCCTGGTGGCCGACAGCGCAACTACGAGTCTGCAATAGAAAGAAAAAACACTTTTTGAGATTATATTCCATAATACATAGGCCTACATATGCAAGAAAAGCTCATCACCTTTCATATAAGAAATGAACGAAATCGGGAACATTATTTTGACTTACGCTGGTGATTTAAAAAGGACTTTACAACTTTGAAAGCATATAGAAATGCTCCGACCCCTGCTAATACCAGAGACACGTCGCGCGTCGTAGCTTGTAATAAAAGAGAGAGCTTTGATTGACTCGCTTGGATTTTGAGGATACGAGAGGTTATATTGTCGATGGATGATGGGTCACTCACCTTCTTGGTCCCTAGACGGTAACCCTCACCAGATGTCTCGTCGCAAGTTTTTTTTTTTTTTAAGTTGATCTCTTCTCTTATCATAAAATCATATAGCGTTTCCTGATCTAGCATTTCCATGATATCCAGATCAAGATCAAGACTTATCATAGCGAATTATGTTATTTTGAAGTTTCGACAACTTTGTTGTACCCTTATCTCCACGTCGTGGTTACAATTAGCATTTCTTTCTCTTGTATTCCTTTTCGACCGGCTGTCGTGTAATTTGGGTATGGGAATCTTGAAACATTGTATAGTTATATTTCTTAGGACCAGGCAATACGAACAATAGGCCTATTTTAATTTACTCCGAGAATGACGAATTTTATGTAGTAAAACTTTTAATTAACAGTATTTGAAATGTCTTGATTCTGTAAACTAGACTGTCACTCATCCAGTACTTTCCAGCCATAACAGCCTCCCCGATGGCGTAGAGTCCCAGTCTGCCTGCAGCTTGTGCAGGTATCAGTTCGTAGCGAGCTCCGCTCGTCGCGTGAGAAGGCTTAGCGAGCGAACTGTCCGAGTTAGCTAGGGCCGTATACGGTTTGCTAGTGTTGTGTTAGTTCTTTTTTTTCCCTTGAAGTGCAAGCGAGGTCTTGACTACAATTACCGTGCGCCAGTGAAGATACGATGAAATAGATCACGATGAATACACAAAGAGAAAACACCTTGAAATTTGTTTTCATTGATGTCAAAACGCGACCTACGTCATTGGATTTTCATCGATGGTTTCATGATGTCTACCAAGTGCCTACGAACCAAGTGCTCAGTTTTGAAATAGATTACTTTCGTAAGTGTTTGTACGTGAAATTTGCGACAAAAGTGGTAGGAGAACGGTTACTAAATGATTTTGGTGCTGAGGTAATCTATAGTGACGTAGATTGTGATCATAAAGTTGAAGTAGAATGGGCCCACCAGCGACATGTAATCGTCAGAATCCATGTAGTCCCAATTGAATTAAGTGCAGAAGTGATAAGTCGTGTCATGAGGTCTTATGGGGAAGTGTTAAAAATTGAAGACGAGACATACTCTGCAGACCACATTTACCCTACTCGAACTGGACGTGTATTGATTAAAATGATACTACGTAAACCCATACCCTCATATGTAATCATGAATGGAGACTCCTATTGGGTAACATACCCTGGGCAGGTTCGTACCTGCCTCGCGTGCTCCGAAGAGGGTCATGTAGTGGCTGAGTGTCCTAAGCGTCCTTCCACTGTCAACCAGCCCCGCAGGGGACCGGTTAATATACCCGCTGACAATGTACCGATGGTATATGAACCAACTGTGCTACCCGTACGGACTAAACCTAGAGATTCAGCTCCATCAGTTGCAGAAGTCCCTGCGTCACGAGATAACAATGGAGGGAACACGGATAGCCCCAGACTCACCGACGAGGAGACAGGTACCAGACACGAAGGTAGTGAGAAGAATGCACCAACAGGAAGGGAAGAGATGGAGCAGCCAACATTGACCACTGCAGAGGAGATGCATCACATACCCCCGCCCCCACCCCCAAGTGCTTTGTTCGCGGAGGCAGAATTCCCCTTAGTTACCTCTCCTAGGAAATCAAGGTCAAGATCTGTATCAAGGTTACGGTCAGTGGCGGAAGAGTCCATGGTGCTACGTAGAAAGAAGAAGAAAAATAATGCATGCGTAAGTTCCACAATAGTTCATAACGAATTTAGAGTAGAACCTGGTACCCCAAAACAAGATGTTTCAAAGGGTAGTTTAACAAGTCATTCAGGGAATGTAATTAAAGAGAAACCTTCGACGAGTAACAAACTTACCCCAGATTTATTTAGTGGAAAGCATAGTTAATGCATTATAGGCAGAAATTAGAGATCAGTAATGTTGAAGAATGTAAGTAAGTTTAGTTTTCTTTTGTGGACAGTTATAATCATGCAAACACTTACCTTGGCATCTATAAATTTGAATCAAATGCAAAGTAAGACCAAAATAATTGCTCTCAATGACTTTCTCATTAAATCGTCTATTGATGTGGCCCTCTTACAAGAGGTCGCCATAGACGATTTTTCTGTACTGAGCATGTGTAAAGAATACAACAATTTCACTCCCTTTGCACAAGGGACTGCCATAGCATGTAGGCGACACTTGGATTTACGTAATGTAGTGCCCCATCCCACGGGAAGACAAATAAGTGCCAAATTAGGCTCAGTGTTTCTCTGTAATGTGTATGATCCGTCAGGAAGCCAAAACAGACGGGAAAGAGAAGATTTTTTTTCAACAGTTGTAGGGCCCGAGTTGACATCCCACACACTAGACACTATACTAGTGGGAAATTTTAACTGCGTAATTCGTTCACAAGATCAAAATCCAGGATACAACTTCTCACGTGCGCTCTATGAATTAACTCAGGGGGTACAACTGCGTGACGCTTGGATACACGCCAACGGCGACAGTCAAGATTACACACATATCACCTCCAATAGTGCGTCAAGGATCGATAGGTTTTATGTCGCACCAAGATTTGTGGAATATATAATTAGTGTTCAAATTTTTTTTTAAAAAAAAAAAAAATAAAAAAAAATAGAGGTAACGTCGTCGCCTTGTAATCAAGGGGTCCCGGGTTCGATACCCGGTGGAGGCACATGACACAGTGGTTCGGATCCTACTTTAACCTGAAGGTCCAGTCCCGATTAGCCTTCCTGTGCATAAAGTGAACTTAAAAAAAAACAATCAATCAACCAGGCATAACCCTTCTTGATTTTCCTTTTTATCAGATTACATTATAAACTGGCATATTGGATTTGTTTCTTAATTAAGTCTATGCATTTTGAGAATGGGTCTTCTTGGATCTCGTTCGCCTATGGTATTTATGGTTGGATTATGGGGTCGAGGTTGCTGTGCCCAGAATTTGAACCTCTCGCATTGCATGAATTCAAATAACGTTTCTTGGTCTAATGTTTCTCTTATTTGAATGTTAGGTATGTATGGATCTGCGCCTGAGATTATTTTAGTGACTCGTTCTCTGGACACTTTGTAGTGGCCTTTGGTAGGTTGCCACACAATGCACACATAGGTTAACATTGTTCTCAGTAGAACGTTAAACCAAGGATAATATATAGGAGGATAAGAAACTCCCATAAGCCATGGCGAACGCGGAGGATATGGAAGTTGCTATACAACATTTCCGTTGGAGACGGAAGTTGCTAGCGCCATCTAACCGCTTGGACGAAAACTAACAGCCCTAAAATGATGGACAATTAATGGAGTCTGCCCTGTCAGAGGTTAACTCATAAAACGATCGTATAAATTCAAGCGATGTACACTCGCCTCAATTAGTACTCCGCCAGTTTGTTTCTTTATACATCATATTTGCAGAACATACAAGCAAAGAGAATAGGATTACAAGCGTATCAATATACGCAGTATAAAACACAACTTATTACTAACTTCGTTGACCCTGTACATTATAAAGTATATTTGTATTACATTGTATGTAGTTCTGCCTTAAGTCGTACATATTTAAGCACTTGAAACTTCTAATAAAGCTGTTGTAAAGATTTTAGACTTTCATGGAAGACTGTGACGCATTTCTCAAAGTTGGTTATTGACTAACCTGTGGTAACGCCCCGTGGATCAAGCACTGAGTTTTTGTTATAAGTAGCCTACATTTCGATTTAGTGTGGCTATATTTTACTTCTGAACCAAAATTTAGGTTCATTTTGGAGAATTTTAAAGCTTCTGTGATTTCCCTTGTGCTATTCCTGGCATGTTTAGGAATTCAGTGGTGATTGGTTTTGTGATTAAGCCAAGGATTATTATTACAGGATGGGACACTGAGCATATTCTCCATTGACCTGTGCGAACACTTTTCCAAGGCCTTATTAAACACAGACTATACATACCCAGTATAAGCAGAACCATCTGGCGGGGGAAGACAACGCACTCGAACAGTGAGGAACTATCGATTAATACGCATATCGATGTTTGAGCTCGATACTTGGAAAGCAAATCGACTTTTTCATTGGAATGTAATAAATTTAAAAAAGGAATAATTAAAATTGTTGATTCTAGTCTTGGATTGTCCAAAGAAAATGCTTAGAAAATATTCTAATATCTATAGATTTACTAAATATATATGATATTGGGTCATTTTTTGGTTTTCGTAAAAGATTTTAATTCTTACACTAAAAATCTTACTTAATACTTCAGTATTGTAATTGATTTCTGGATTTTTTTATTTACATTGAAGTTTAATTAATGAAATCCACGTGAAATGCAATAAGATTAACAAAAGGACCGGAATATCTTTCCCTTGCACTAAAATAACAAAGCACCTGTAATGCAGCACGTTTACCACAGAAGAAGAATTGTACTGTGGAGTTACAATAGAAATTCATCGGATGGAAATACAAAGCAAGAACCTAGCCACATATATTAAACTAAGAATTTGTAACGTTGAATATACACGCTTCTTTTTTTCATTTCATTCATCAAAGTTTACTTTGCACATTGTCTTCTGCCCATCTGACATTAATTATAAATAATTTACTATTCCAAAATGTAGGTTTTCTATAAAAAATAAAATCTATTCATGTATGCAGGCAAAACTACTTTGTAGGATATAAGGGAGATTTATTCTTTAACTAAACTTAAATTTCATTGTACATCAAATTAAATTACACACACACACGAATGTAGAGCTTAGAGCGTTCAAACTAAACCTGTCTGCTGTGAGACTTCTTAGAAGATGATATTTAATCAATAGAAAAGTTAGAAAGATAAGCTAGCGTAATCGTACACGATACTTAGTCCATGATGGATGTAAAAGTTTTGTAATGAGATGTCTACGTTAAACAAGAATACCCAATTCCTAGTCTCTTCTATACTATCCTTGATATAAGACATAACACATCTTTCACAGCACAGGGCTTAATCACAAAACCAATTACCACTGATTTCCTAAACATACCAAGAATAGCATATGGGAAATCGCATAAGCTTTAAAATTCTCCACAATAACCCAAATTTTGGTTCACAAAGTAAAATATGGCTACACTAAATCAAAATGTACTTATCAACTCAACTCAACTAAGATTTATTGGACTTACAGCTTACAGGTGGCTGTTTATGCCCAGCATACATTATAAGTACATAAGTTACATTTTTATAAATTTTACACACAAAGTTCATAAACGCTCTTAAATACAATTTTATATAACTACATTAACTCATTCAGTAACAAAAATATATTATAATTTTATATCAGCTTTTCTCAAAAAAGCAAGTATACCATATCCAATTCTAAGATCTGGAGCATAGAACATTGAAGTCATATTAATGGGAAAAGCAACATTAATTTTTGACAAAGTTTTATATAAGGACTTTCTTTTCTCTGAGTGAATTGGACATTCCAAAATAATATGATGAGCATCACCCCTTAAATCACCACAGTCAAAATTCGGAGATTTCAAAATGTGTATTTTAAATAAATGATGATATTTTCTCGCGTGACCACTTCTTAGTCTATTTATTAAAACAATTGCATTTCTTGAACCTTTACAATTATAAAACCAAGGTTTTTTCCTAGTGTAATCAACATAAGGACGATAACTTTCACCAACACTTTGTAATGAATTATTACACCATAAGTTCCATTCTTCTTAACCCTCGGCAAAAGATCTGTGTAATGCAATGGTACCTGGATTGTTTCATTCAATTGAGCAGCTTGTTTTGCATATCTATCTGCTTGTTCATTTCCGTAAATATTAATGTGTGATTTTACCCACACATAATGAAGTTTCCATTGTTTATTAAGCTATTAGTTGCACGAATACAATTGATGACATATGGTGATATTTTAAATAAGTTTTTATAACTAGATTGTATTGCTTGTAAAACACTTTGGGAATCAACTAGTATTAGAAATTTCTGTTCAGGAACTGTACCAATATAAATCAAAGCTTGATATACCGCATATATTTCTGCTGTAAATATGGATGCCTCCACTGGTAACCTAAACATTTTTGATATATTTCTTTCAGTATCATAAAGAGCTGCTCCTACTCCACTTTCAGTTTTAGACCCATCTGTATATATGTGATAAAAGTCTTCCCAAGATTCTCTAAACTCAGCTGTATGATTATATTTCGGGAAATATATTTTTTTAATTGGTTGTGTGGGAAAAAATGTACTTATAACAAAAAATCTGTCCTTGCTCTCCGGTACGTTACCACAGGTTAGTCAATAACCAACTTTGAGAGTAGTCAAATGCGTCACAATCTTCCATGAAAGTCTAGAATCTTTACAACAGCTTTATTAAAAAGTTGCAAGTGCTTGAATATACACGACGTAACGCAATATTACACAAAATGAATACAAATATACTTTATAAGGTACATCCCTTGAATGTATACGATCGTTTTAAGAGTTAGCCTCTGATCATGGACTAATAGCAACCTTGGCAAGGCAGGTTCCATTAATTGTCCATCATTTTAGGGCTGTTAGTTTTCGTCCAAGCGGTTAGATGGCGCTAGCAACTTCCGTCTCCAACGGAAATGTCGTATAGCAACTTCCGTATCGTCTTAGTAACCCCGTCTAGTTGGCTGCACTTTTTGACACTTGGTGCAGTGCAGGTGTATCCAGTGTCAGAGTGGTGCAAGGAAATTACGTTCAACCAACTAGACGGAAAGTGGTGTTCAAGTTCAGAACATTTAACAAATGCCTGTCTGCTGCTTTAAACGGTCATTTGTTTAGTTAGCACGTGACCATACACCAAACATACACCGGTCCGAAAGGTAGTGGAGACAGTGAAGACACCAAATACACTACTTGACTCGAAATCAACGAACTAGACGCTTTGGTACAGAGAGACTCAAATCGAATCAAAAAGTGCAGCCAATTAGACGGGGCTAGTGATCTTCCCGTTCGCCATGGCTTATGAGGCTGGGTTATCCTCATATATATAATCCTTGATTAAGCCTTGTGCCGTGAAAGATGTGTTTTATGTCTTATGTCAAGCATAGTGTATAATAGGCTAGGAATTGGGTATTCGTGTTTAACGTAGACATCTCATTACAAAACTTTTACATGCGTCGTTGACTGAGCATCGTGTAAGATATTCTTTTACTTTCTATATTAAATACCTTCCTCTAAGAAGTCTCAAAGCACACAGGTTGAGTTTGATCACTCTAAGCAAAGGTAGAAACTCTACATTTTTTATGTGTGTGTGTAATTCAATTTCATGTAGAATGAAATTTAAGATTAGTTGGAAAATAAATTTCTCTTGTATCCTACAAATGAGTTTTTGCTGCATGCGTGAATAGTTATTATTTTTAAGGAAAACCTAGATATATTTGCATTTTCGAACAGTAAATGATTTTTATTATCAGGTTGACAGAAGGCAATGAGCAAGGTAAACTTACGACGAATCAAAAAAAACAACACGTGTATAGTCATTGGTCAACGTTAAAAATTCTTAGTTTAATATTATATGGGTATGTTCTTCCTCTGTATTTGCATACGATTAATTTTCATTGTAACTTCACAGTACAATATTTCATCTGTGGTAAATGTCCTGCGTTACAGGTAGTTTGTTATTTTAGTGCAAGGGGAATATATTCCGGTCCTATTATTGTTAATCTCGTTGCATATCACGTGGATCGCAATAATTAAACTTCAACGTAAATAAAAAATCCAGAAATCAATTACAATATTGAAGTATTAAGTAAGATTTCCAGTGTTAGAATTTAAATGTTTTTTGTCTTAACTTTTACGAAAACAAAAAAATGACCCAATATCATATATATTTAGTAAATATATAATAAATTAGAATATTTTGCAGGTATCTCCTTTGCACAATCCAAGATAAGACGCAACAATTTCAATTATTCCTTTTTCTTATTTTTTCATTCCAATGAAAAATTCGATTTGCTTTCCAAGTATCAAGCTCAAACATCGATATGTGTATTAATCGATAGTTCCTCACTGTTCGAGTACGTTGTTTTCCACCGCCAGATGGTTCTGCTTGTACTGGGTTTGTATAGTCTGTGTTTTATAAGGCCTTAGAGAAGTGTTCGCACAAGTCAATAGAGACTATACGCAGTCTCCCATCCTGTAATAGGTAATCCTTGGTTAAACATCGTTAGTCTATTTTTGGTTGTGAGTGCCGTGCTTTTCCATATTGAATATAATTTCCCTAGATGTGTGTTCCCTTTGTGCGCTAGGTTCTTGAGATGTTCTTTGACTGTGAGGCCCTCATCGAGTAGTATACCCAGATAGGTTGCCTTTGAATTCTGAGGGATGTCATTTCCTTGTTGTTGGGAGGAAATTCCCATAGAAATAACTGCTTAGGGGTTTCCGTTTCCCAGTCTGAGCATGGAAATAACTTTAAATTTTGGATCCATCCTAGGGTATTTTTCTATCAAGAAGTGCGGCATTTGCAGCCAAAATCTCAAAGACTGCAGGTGACAAAAATCCAAAGGAGAAACCATTGCAGAATGATTCCTTCCGTCGTTCCGCCAAGGAGGAAAAGCCAAGTAAGTTTCATTTAGTTATTATGCACGATTAGCCTAAAAGAAATAGACAGTTTATACGCTTTATAAATTGAAAATAGTTTGCTACATGAGAAAGCATTTAGTATTGTTCTATAGAGAAAGTAATCAAGTTTACAACCTTCGCTATCGCATTAATATCTGTCGTGTTACAAAAGGGTCAAACAGGACGTACTCTTCAAACCATGCAAGTATTTAAGCCCTATCATTAAAACTATTCTTTCTGTAAAACTTTGAAAGTGTCTATTTCCTTTAGACTAACCCTGTATAATACTATTATTTAGTTACCGCTGCGGTTGTTCAGTCGGTATGGTGTCTAACTGCCATGCGGAAGACCAGGATTCAATTCCCGTATTGGCCGATTTTAGGGGGAGTTTTTCCATTATCCCCCTCCCCAAATGGAGCGGCTCTGGTATTTGTGGGGAAAATAAACGGCCTGAGTGTAATGACAAATATGTTTTCACGGCATGCTGCAATGTGCAGGCGGTGGCTTCACTTTCTATTATTATTATTTCATTATTGAGATATTTGAAAAGCATATAATAAATGGTGGATACGATTAGGACTAATAGTTACACTGTAATAGTATTTATTTTACAAAAATAATGATAATAACTTTCTATGTGTACGTTGTATTTATTTTCCTCTGTGTGATTTGAACTAAGGTAAACCGGGTTATTAAGGACCGTTCGGCATTAAGGACCGTGTTCTAGAATTTCGTAAAAAGCGCGAAGAAATGCGAAGCGGCAGGCGCACCAGCCATGTGCACGGCCTGTGACCCTCTTTTGTTTGTATAAATAGAACTCTGCACACAAATGGCGTGTAAGCTGCGTAGTTAGACCGGAAACGGAACCAGCCAAAAGGCAGACGTGCGAAAACGCCATAAAGAACTGCTGAGCGGCTGTATGAAGTTAAAAGCGCATCCTGGAACGTCTACGGCACTAACAGCTGCAGCAGAAGAATCACAATTAGAGGAGTGCTTCATTCTATTTGCTCAGTGGGGTTTTGGAATGAACAAACAAGACTTGTGTGACGTAGTTCAAGATTATTGGGTTTCGAAAAAGAAGGACGGGATATTCAAAAGCGGACCGGTCCTTGATACCCCATTGGCTGGTCCTTATTACCCACCAAAGGGGCAATTGGGACCATACAACCTATCTTTCAATTCATTGTTGTTTTTGCCTTTGCATTATATTCCTACTCGTTTGTGTTGTCATTAATGTAAACTAGAAAATATACGAGGCGCATGTCAAAAAAAGGGCCGATAATTTTTTACACGGGGTTGGCAACAGTGATGAAGTTGAGCATGCGCAGGAGCATGCCCTAGTATTCTGTGCTTGCAACAGAGATAGCATCGTCAGAGTGGGGTTGCGTACGTGCGAGTAGCAGTAAGGTGAAATGGCTGCCGTAATACAAAATCCCGCCAAATGTGAAGTGAGATCTGTCATACGATTTCTCAACGCCAAAGAACAGAATGCAGCTGACATCCATTGGGAATTGTGTGCCATTTATGGACCGACAATGATGAGTAAAAGGAAGGTCAGGCAATGGTGCAGAGAGTTTCGGGAAATGTCCATGACGAAGAGCGTAGCGGAAGGCCTAGTGTTCAGATGGATGATCTGGTGGAACGCGTTAACGAGAAAGCGCGTTCCAACGGCCGGTTCACAATATCTGAACTCTCCAAAGAGTTTCCAGAAGTATCTGCGAAAACAGTGCATCGAATTGTGACTGACAACCTGGGGTATCACAAACTGTGTGTGAGGTGGGTACTGATAGATGCTCACAAAGAGCAAAGAAGGACAGCTGCACGTGATTTTTTGACCCACTGGGGGGAGGATGGGGACGACCTCTTCTCGCACATAGTGATGGGAGATGAAACGTGAATATCGTACGCCACTGGGGAGTCGAAGCAGCAGTCAATGCAATGGCAACACTCTGGTTCTCCTAAAGCGAAGAAATTCAAACAAACTCCATCAGTTAACAAAATCATGGCAACCGTGTTTTGGGACCAAAAGGGAGTGATTTTTGTGAAATTCTTGGAACCAGGGCAAACAATTATAGCAGAGGTGTATTGTGAAACACTGAATAATCTGCGACGTGTCATCCAAAATCGGCGGAGAGGAATGCTACGCTCTGGAATATTTCTGATCCATGACAACGCACGCCCACACACAGCTGCTCGTAGTGTTGAGACAATTCAAAGATTTCGATGGGAACTATTCAATCATCCCCCTTACAGCCCCGATCTTGCCCCAAGCGATTTCTTTCTTTTTCTTCACCTGGAAAAGTGGCTTGCATCGAAGCGTTTCAACGACAGCAGGCGGCAGTTTTTTACGCAGAGTGTATACGGAAGCTTGTGCCACGCTATCAGAAATGTCTGGAGGTTGATGGTGACTACGTCGAAAAATAGCCAAGGTATGTACTTGTTTATCAATCACAATAAATTTCTTCTCGTCTCATTTTCTTGTTTTTCAAAAAAATATCGGTCCTTTTTTTTACATTCAACAGCTCCTGATGAAATTCTTCAATGAAATAGCAATTTGGTGGTCCTTAATATACCTTACATTATAGATTAGAAAGGATATTGCCTAACCATAAACAATATGAAACTTTGGATAATCTTAATATTACAGAGATAGAAATTGAAGACATAGAAAAAGCCATTAAAAATGTAAAACCTAAGAAATCAGCCGGGCCGGACAAGATACCGCCCTATGTCGTTAAAGGTTGCAGTGATGTGTTGAAATACCCATTATATCTAATTTTCAATTTAATTCTTGCAAAGCACAAATTCCCTGAAAAATGGAAAGCCACGGCAATTTGCCCACTTCCCAAAACCAATAACACTAATGACGTACAAGACTACCGACCAATAAGTATATTATCAGCCCCAGCAAAAATATTCGAAAAAATCATGCACTGTTACATATTTACTCACGTAAAACCTGTAATATCATCGCTTCAACATGCCTTTGTACCAAGTAGATCAGTGTTGACCAATCTCTCCCATATTACCAATTTTATAAGTTCAACCTTGGACGAAGGAGGTCAAGTTGACGCAATATATACAGACTTCTGCAAAGCATTCGACTTGGTTAACCACGATATCTTATTAAGTAAATTAGCATGCTTCAATATTTCTGAACCACTGCGCCAATTGTTCGCTTCCTATTTGCAGAACCGTAAGCAGTACGTGACGTATAAAGACCACACATCTTCAGAGATAAGAGTCACCTCAGGAGTACCTTGGGCCACTTCTTTTCACATTACTTATTAATGATTTTGCCTGATTCATTTGAAAATTCACACAAATTGCTTTTCGCAGATGACCTGAAATTCTACAGGAAAATAAGCAAACAAGATGATAGTGTTCAACTTCAAAATGATATTACAAATTTAGAAACGTGGACAATAAAAAATGATTTAACACTAAATATCAATAAATGCCATTTTGTATAATATACTCGAAAGAAAAACCCAGTTGAATTTCAGTATCAAATATACAACCATACTCTAGCAAGAAATTCTTTAGTCAAGGATTTAGGGGTTATTTTTGATTCAAAGCTTACTTTTAATAAACACGTAGAACAAATAATTAGTGAAGCGTTAGAGAGCCTTGGGTTCATTCTTAGAATGGGGAGGGATTTCAAGAGTATAGACACACTAAAAGTTTTGTATTATTCGTATGTAAGACCAAAACTCGAATATGCATCTGTTATATGGAATACAGACAGAGCAAAATACAGTGTAGCAATTGAAAGAGTCGAATCGAGATTTCTTAGATTTTTAAAATACAAATTTCAGAAAGTTTACCCCACATTTGAACACTACGACAACCTAATATATGAAAGTCGGTTTACAAAGCTGTGTCATAGAAGAACGTTACATGAAATAGTATTCTTGTGGAAGTTGTTAAATAACGAAGTAGATGCTGAACATCTACTCTGCCAGATAAATTTTCGAATCCCGTCGTCGAAAATTAGACTCAAGAACGAAGTTTTTCTTATAAAGAAGGCTAGATCGGAAATTAAAAAGAAATCTCCATTGTGGAGAATGTGCACCAGTTACAATAAATTGCTAATCAAGAATAACACCATTGACATCTTTTCTATGAACCTAAGGGACTTCAGTAAAGCCACTATTAACACAATAACCTAAGATTAAACACATAATTTCCTAATGAAATGATATGTGATCAAGTGTGTGTATATATATAGGAAATAATTTTAAATATATATACATATTGCAGAAATATATGTAATTGTATTCACTATGTATCCTTCACATGGGCTCTGTAATTATGTATGTACCTGTTGAGTTCGATAAATAAATAAATAAATAAATAATTATCTATTCCGTAAATGATATTTAAAAAGTCATGTTAATTGTTATATCTTTTAAATGAACGTGTAAGATATTATGTACATGTGTATTTGATAGTACAACAAACTTTTCCTACGTATCTGTTTTAGCATTTTAAGACCCTCATTGAATATAGTAACAACTATATTATTATTATCGTCGTCACCATGAGGATCGTCCCTAGGTAGGCAGGAGGCTGCTACAAACATTCTACACAGTCAGTCGAATCCTGTACATTTTGTTTTCTTAGTAGCAAACACATAATAATACTACAATCATTTTTTTTTAAAAAATATATATATTCATTTTCTAAATTACCAAAATTAGGCCTATTCCTATTTTAGTTTGACATGAATACGAATTCGATACGGTTTAACCTAGTGTTTTGTATGATAATAGTTATATATATATATATATATATATACATGAAAATGAAAAAGTATATATATATATATATATTTCATTAGCTCTGAAATTACTTCTTCTGCAGAGATGCTGGCCTCCAAGATATCTGACAGGACACAGTCTGTTGTTAACATGAAGTGCAACAAGAAAGAGGTGGCAACCAGCAACTTCCAAAAGCTATTTCATTAGCTTCTATCCGACTTGTTAAAAGGCAAACTACCACGCAACTGTCAAATACTGTTTTGATCTTTGACTTGATGTAACTTTTCCAATAAACATCGCTTGTTGTTTTTAATCCACTTTATGCTCAGAAGGTTAATCGGGAATGAACAGACCGATTGAAATGGGAAACGCACCGCACCGCCTCCCCCCGGGAATCGAACCAGTGACCCCCTTGATTACAAGGTTGCAGCTTTACATCTAAGTCACCCTAAGTAAAAACGGGTTTCCTTTCATTTTGTGTTCTGTTTATGAAGGACATTTACTTGTCCATAATTGCTTTTCATGTTACTTTTTTTTCGTATTGTAGTTAATGCCCTTATGCTTTATGTTGCCATTTTCAGTACATAGAAATCCTTGGTCTAGTTAGGACATATAAAGGGACGTTGAGTTTTCGAACATCCTGTATTACAAGTTATAAATTACCTCATTATTATCAACACATCATTTAAAATTTTAAAAAAACTATTGTGTTAATGTCGAAGATTTTTTACCTCCAAAGAATATTTTACGGGAATTCCAGGAAATTTCCGAGCAATCCAATTGTGCAAGAAAATGTATGTCAAATAACCACAACCGATCTCTTGTAAAGCGTTATGTAATGTTCACCACCAAAATGCACAATTTATTGCTTTCCAATTGAACAGCTACATTAATTTTTCCTTTTCATATTATTTGCTTTCTCAGGTGGCTTAGGCCCTACAAGCCTACTATCTCTACTAAACGGCAACGGAGGACTCGGAGGGTTCGACATTAAGACGATTGTAAAAGTGCTTGGCCTTGTCAGAGGTAAATATGCATTACTTTATATCAGGGTTGTTCAAGGTACGGGAATCCAAAAATTCTGATGGGTTTTATTGGGTTCCGTAACAGGACCGCAACCTTTTCTCTCGCATAATTTAAATTCGGTCCAAGTTGCGTATTGCTTCATTGAAGATAGATTCCTGAACCGTATTGAAATTCATCCGGAAAAAAAAAATTCCTGGACACCGAATTTAAATTAATCCTGAAAACAGGCAGGTTTCTGGACCGAATTTAAATTCATTCTGAAAAAGGTTACTGGACCGTATATAGATTCATCCGAAAAAAAGGTTCCTTGACTGTATTTAAATTGATCCGGAAATAAGCTTCCTGGACCGAATTGAAATACTTTGTAGATAAAAAGGTTATTTACCGTCCAGAACCTATTTAGTGCTTCATGGTTTTCGCTTCTGGACCGGAATTGGATTTATTTAACATTCCAGACCTTTAATTAACAACCTGGTTTTATATATAAACTCATAGATACAAACGTTACACACAATACAGTACAGAATATTATGTGGCCAGTAATTATTGTGTGAAGAGGAGCGTCATTTTTATTAAAAATAAATGTTATAAGCTAATATTATTAAACTATTGTCATTATTATGCCTTTCGAGAAAGACTTCTGTGCAAACGCTACATGATTGATAATGTGGAACAACTATTTATATCCACTTCTAAGATGTGAATCTGCTAATACGCTGAAAGATATAGTTATTCTCATAGTTTGTTATAACTTTCACCCACATCAATACACACGAACACAACACGCATACATGTGTGTGTGTGTGTGTGTGTGGGTGTGTGTGTGTGTGTGTGTGTATGTGTATGGACGAAGAAAAGATTGGATTGATCTTGCACAAGAGAGGGACAGTTGGAAGCTTGTGTTGCTGCATTCATAAACCTTCAAGTTTAAGAATGCTAGAGAGTTAGTTAGTTAGTGTGTGTGTCTTACATATTGTTAATAAATACATATTTATGATTTCAGAATATTTTAGCGTAGTACTGTGCTTAATAAAATCTTAGTAAAAAAAAGAAACAACCTATATTCAGAGTTCCAAGTGTTAATGCAATATAATATACAGGGTGTCCGAAAAATAACTCAGGGGTTTGAACTCAAGTTATTTTATTACATTCTGAATCATAGGTATATGTAACATACTTTATGTCCAATATTCAAAGTGTCATTACGTTCAATGTAATTCAATTTGTGTACCATTTACAGTTCTACAGATATCAAACCAATACTCGTCTTCAGTCCACACTTGGGTAAGCTGGCATATCTACAATAATTTCATCTATGGTTGTGGTTATTCTTTGGTAATTGGTCAAGCGACTGGATATTTTCTTGAAACACAATGTCTTTTACGTACTCCTCCCAAAAGAAACATTGGTTCAAATCGGGACATCGCGGTGGCCAAGGAATGGGACCTGCTCTGCTATCCATTTTCCGGGTACTATTGAATGACTTGAATGAACAGTTTAGCCTGTACAGCTATATGACGCTGCTGCTATCTGGAGGGAGCCCCTTCTAGTTAGTTGCACTTTTTGACACTAGTTGTAGTGCAGGTGTCAGGTTGGTGCAAGGAAATGACGTTCAACCAAGTAGACGAATATCGGTGTTCAAGTTCAGAAGATTCAACAAATGCCTGTCTACCGCTTTAAACGTTGATTTGATTGGTTAGCACCAGTCTCGTAAATAGCACCCCCGCAACCCCTGCGGCGCGGGAGGACGCACGAGCTTCGGGGGCGCAGTAAGAATGAAAAATTAAGTAATACCGATAGTTCACAAGACGTTTCCTTTCGGCGTTAAAGTATATTTTCAACCGAACACATTATATTTTTATGCACCTAAAACTGCAAACAGAAAATTTTGATCACTAGAAAAGTAGGAAGTGAATTTCCAGATTAGAAGAAAACGTTCATTAGCTGAATAGTTCAGGTCATAGATTACGTCGCCGAAGGGTAGACGACAGGTGAGGAAAAGTGCTGGAAACGTTTTCACCCCTCCCCGCTCCTACTTACCGCCCGCGTTTTAGCAAGGTTTGGTGAAATTGTGCAGTTGTTAAGTTTCTTTTGTGGTTGTTGTAGAGGAATCTGCTACAACTTTCTGGGAGAAATATGAACAAGGTCTTTCACTATAGCCACATAAATGGTTTCATTTCGGAATGTACGGTAGAATCAACTGAAATCATAAGAAGAACGCTGCTAAGCATTGAAAGTGATTGTGCTCGAAAACTGGACTTGACGAGACTAGTACAAGAATTTTCTTACATAAAAAAAAGGCAGGGTACTGTTAATGGGCATTTAAAAATATCGTAATTTTTGTAGTTACAATGAATTTTCATTTGTAATTGTAACACAATTTTTTACCGTTTGTCTTTTAAAACCTTTCGTACCAGTTTTTAAATAGATTCAAATTACACAAATGTATTTTCATATTTTTAAATACTTAGTATAAATGCAGAAGTGAATCAAAATCTTAGAAATGAAAGTTTAAAAAAATGCGTAGGGGCGCAGAGCGTGTTAGTTAGCACGTACAACGTGACTATAACCACATCGTACGTCGCTCCAGAACATAGTGCAAACGGCAGATCAACGAATTAGACAAGTCGGTGTCTCGCTTTGTAACCAACCAGACGTGTGACTCAAAAAGTGTAGCGAATTAGATTGTGTGCTGCAACAACAATATTATACACGTGTTTGAAACTCAGGAGATCTTTTTCGGACACTCTATATTGTATCTGCTTTTTCATATGAAACTCGCCAGGCTTTTGAAGTGTGTGCCTCTGGTGAGTGGCACTTGGCCCCACCAGGGCGCTCTCTGTTCTAAAGTAACTCACGAATAGAAGGTTTGTTTTTCTAATTGCAGATCTTGGGGAGAAGGCTTCGAGCGTACAAACAATGACCAGATCTATGCAAACGCCAGGTAGGTTACCACTTCATTCCATCCAGTTCTTCACGCCGTCACCCTTATGATTATACAGTGAGTTCGTTTTGACTCTGGGCCGAGATAGAGCGTGAACAACTTTGAACAACTCTTATAGCACAGGTTAGTACTCGTTATGCAATATAAATATAATTGTCTACGTGCTAAAGATATGTGCATAAATGAGCGAGACTTTACGGGACGAAAATGCCGTCATATGCGCCGTATCACGCGCTATCTCGGTTCAAAGCCAAAACGAACGCACTGCATCACAGAGCAGAGTTGCGGGGTTCTGACTGACTGAGTTGGTGTTTTAAGTCCACTTTATGCACAGTAAGGCTAATTGGGATTGGACCTACAGTTTAAAGTGGGTTCCGAACCACTATGTGCCTCCACCGGGAATCGAACCCGGGACCCCGTGATTACAGTTGGGTGGTTCTGACAGGAGATCTAGTGCCAATGCTGTGTGTATTAAATTAAATATATTTAAAAACAATATATATTATGAGTTAGAAAGTAGCCCCCAGTCTCCCCCTCCAAGTTAAGAACCACAACATTTTCGCACATATTATCATACCAAATACTGATGTCTCGGAAAAGTTCTTAAAGTGCACTATTTTTCCTTTCATTGGGTATATGCAACATAAGAAATTATGTCACTCTGTAAATTTACTTATTGGAATACTACAAAAACAAATACTATAATGAATAAAGGTGAATAATTTTAACAGTGAAACTATCTAAGTCACAGAATAATTATGATAATTTTATAAACATGTAGTTGGGATAATTGAACAGAACAATAAAAAACATTTAAAGAGGAAAATAATACATAGTAACATTTCTTTCCAGTTCTGTTGAATTAAAATTAAATTATTTCTCATGAAAGGGAGGTCAGACTCCACATTACCATATAGGGAGCTCACAGACAAAAGTGACAAGCGTCAACCAGGCCGAGGCGACACAATCACGCTATTGAGAAAATGGCGCAGTGTAAGCGACAAGCGATACATGCAGCTTGTCGTGTCGCTTCGGTTCAAAAAGTTGCATTAATTTCCGCAGGTTTGATTTAAAGGGATACGTGTCGCTTGTCTCCAATCGCTTTGATCTGAAAACTTCTTTAAAAATTAAAAGTTGTACTAGGCCGACTCGAAGCGTAGACATGGTCAGCCGCCTGCTTCCAGGATAGAATTACCACAGATCCCTGTTTTTTCTGCCGGCCCCTGTGGCGGAGTGCTTATAGCACATAGCGCTACGACGCCAGGAGTCCCGGGTTCGAATCTCGGCTTGTGCATGGATGTTTGTGAGTGTCCATTCATCAATTTCCTCATCCCCATCTTCGCAAATTAGCCAAAGGTGGCACAAAAGGCGAAGTAAAATAAAGCAAATAAATGAATCAACTAATCAGATCCCTGCCAAGATTGGACTCTTAATGGTTTTTGTTTCTCATTTCCAATTCCATAACGTTATGTCATTCTAGAAACCAGAAATCAAATTACGAATTCTACAATTTAAGTAATCTAAATCTTTCCATGGTTACTATAAGAAGCAATTAACGTCACTTATTTTTCAGACGGAACAATCGTTTGGCCTCGTGTCTTTAAATCCATGCCGAAAATTGTGAAAACAGCCAGAGAAGCGGGAGAAATTATTTGGTAAGTTCTTTACAAGAAATGCTTTTCCTGTTCGTGAAAATTCAATACGTGATTTATAAAGTATAAAGTTCCTTCCCTGCGAGGTATATTTAACCCAGAGTTTCCAATACGGGGTAAAAGGGGGGGGAGCTCCTCCAGTCCTTGTATTATTATATTCCTTCGTGGTAAAATTTGTATACATCTTCTTAATTATGGTGGCGTGAGAACCAGATGGACGCGTCTACAATTTATAAAATGTACAGGAGAGAGGAAATAATGTATTCTTAGGAAAATGTCTGACTCTTTAAAGAAAGGGAAAAAATATACTCTGTCCCTGGAATCTGTGGAGCAAGGCCGCGCATAACGGACGAGAAGAGGAGAGAGCGAGTTGGAGGAGCATAGCAGTGCGCGCTGCTGCAAATGGCTGGTAGCTGCAGTCACTACGAGTTCATTGATCGAACCCTCTCAAGTCATCACTTGCGCATGGACTTTTTCTCGTTCGCTCCCTCCAGATATTAACGGGACAGAGTATAGAGTTCCCCGTGCACTTTGCACCTTGCCCCACACATTCTTAGATCTCGGCCATTTTGGAGGTGATGTGATAATCAGGGTTGCTCTAGAGCCGTTTTATGCGGGGACAAGGCGGTAAAAATTCCGATCTTAGGTTGTCTACCTTGGGAACCGAACCCGGGTCTCCTGCGTGGCCATCAGACATCCTACTGACTAGATCACCGCGGTTCCTGACTTTTAAAAAAGAACTTGCAGAGAGTCGGTAAATTGGAGATAAGCGACTCCAAATAGAGATCTTCAGAGAAGTCTATTTGAAAAAATCTTAAAACCACCTTTTTTAGTAACATTTGTCTGGTTCTCATACGACATTATGTGCCCCATATTTTCAATAAGATACTTTGCAATAAGGTAATTAAAAAAATGAAAAAAATCGTGTTACTTTTAAGAGCGTCTCGAGCCCCCTTCTCACTTGGGAGTATGTTTTCTTCAATGCACCAATTACATATCTGTTACAACATCATTATTGTTGTCACATCGTGCAGATTTCGACTTTGCAATTTTCAAGGGCCAATGCTTCTCTCTATGAAGTTGGTGAAAATATAAATTGAACATCCAGTTAAGGTCGTATTATTATTATTGGTAGTATGCAACTTAATAAAGTGTATTAACTTTCAATATTCGTGTATACTGCGGTTGAACAATATAGGTAATAAAATTATTTTTTTCCTTCTAAGGTTCTGGGTTGAAGTACTTCCCTCAATGTTTCATTCTCTTCCGTGCCTGAACTGTTTACATGATAATCCTTCATCCCTTTTCTTGGATTAACCTAGAGGATCTTTGTGTAATGCAAGGTGTAATGTGAGCTACATGATGTACAGTACATCCATTCTTTCCGTTGCAGGAAAGCATACCAAGATATGTGAAAGTGTGCTGTAAGGTCAATTGGAATTATGAACACAATTTGGTGAGTCGCATTCATCTTTTGAGCAATAGTCTTCTTCTGTTAACTCTCGCAAAATAAGTAGAGAATATACAGCGTGTCCAAAAATGATTATCGAGGTTTCATAGTCGTTTAATTCCCCTTACAAGAACAAAGCTCATATGAGAGTAAACAACAACTCAACAAGTGTACATAGTGTAATGTGAGCACACATCCATCCGGTAGTGCAATGCTTTCGTTCGACACACTTGGATTTCCAGAACTCTTCCCTTCGCAGACACATCCAGTCCTTTGAAACTTATTAAACCATCGACGAATGTTGTTATCTGACGGAGGATCACTTCCAAGTCGTTGCATTGGAACAGCAGAACCACATCTTGCAAATTCAATGACACAAAAGGACTTCTGCACGGGAGTCGTCATCTTGTAATACACCTACGCCGCTGAGCTTGATGGGAAACAAATGACAAGCACTCAGGGTAGCAAACTTCTACAGTCGTTCATATCGTCCATCGTACATTTAAACATTCACCTCCATCTGTTGCAGTATACCAACTGCATGAAACCAGCATAATCATTTTAAGATACCCTGTACATACAAGGCCGACAAGCTTTCACAGCACGTGGACGTCATCATAACGTTTTTCTTGTTAAGGTCTTGTTTCGACGCCACAAACACAACAAAACAAAAAAAATTCCCTATGTGTATTTAGTCACGCAGCACACGCACATGTCGTCCTGTCGGAGAATATCTGGCCACCATAGACACCAGCAGGGTGAAATCTCTGGGTTTAATTCCCCCCTCGCCCTTTCAATCATGTAATTATCACCTATTTTATGTTTTATTTTATTGGATGAGGGTTTCATACGTTTTATCAAGAAGTCTTCACACTACATGGGTCGTAGCATACTGCCATAATGGTTATTTTTCGACATGATTGTAAATAACAGTATCAACCGTAAGCCTGCATGCTTACAAGATAGAAATGCTTTTTTCTCGTGTTCGTAGCATCGAAACTTAGCCTTAAGTAGCAAAACGTTACGCAGGAAAATTGTTGGTTTTGATGTCATCTACGCCCTGCGAAAACTTTACAGTGAACATGTATTCTTTAATAATTTTGGTACGCTTATTTCAAATACACAATCAGATTTACGCCTACACGTACAGGTTCAGAAGCACACGTGTGACGTCATATCCGATATAGGGTAATTTTCTCATTTTGACCTGGCAACATTGCATTATTCTAGTAATGCTAGAACGTCTGGAATACCTCAATTATTTTATATAACCAGGTTCTAGAAATGGACGAGTTAAAGTTACAGTGGTGTAAGTCTCTTTGTAAAGAAAAAAAAAAAAAAAAGCTCGACCCTGTGGCCGAGTGGTTAGCACATCGCGCTGCGACGCCAAGGGTCCCGGGTTCGAATCCCTGTCGGGTTTGGTTGTTTGTGAATGTCTATTCATCAATTTCATCATTTCATCACTCATCCCCATCTTCGCAAATTAGCCAAGAGGCATAAAACGCGAAGTAAAATAAACTAAATCAAATCAAAATCAAAATTTGTAAAAAAAAAATACTTAGACACAGAAAGCAGATCGCGATAAGTCAATCTGTGAACGGAAAACGTGGAGTACGTCAGAGATTCATTCAACTGGCTACAGATGACATTTGAAGTTCTAGTGATAAAGGTTGATTGATTGATTGATTGATTTAGTTTATTTTACTTCGCGTTTTGTGCCGCTTGGCTAATTTGCGAAGATGGGGATGAGTGATGAAATGATGAAATTGATGAATGGACATTCACAAACAACCAAGCCAGAGCGGGATTCGAACCCGGGACCCTTGGCGTCGCAGCGCGATGTGCTAACCATTTCCCCGACAAGCTTGGGCTAGTGATAAAGGAAACAGCTGCTGTGTCGATCAGCAAATTGCTGTGAGTCAGACTCTTTGCTTTTTTACAAAAGTGACTTACACCACTGTAACTTTAACCCGTTCAAATGATGGTTTAGTATTGATAAATTGTGATAAAATGTTTGCCACTTTTCCACTTGTTTAGAGTAGCTATACCAAAATGGACAGATATTTGGTCAAAATTCGGTGAGGATGTTGGCAAACTGCAATTCCACGTTATTATGAATTTGGACAGAAAATTTGTTGAAATTTGAGAACTAACAAAAATGTAGAAGAGAACAAATGAAATCAACGAAAATCAACCGATCTGAATAGTTTTCGGTTTGAAGTTAAATATGGGTTGGGACAGTGTGAAGTAGGCCCAACCCATAAATTTACTTACTAATGCCCACGTATTTGAGGAAACCAACGAAATGTTTGCGAGAACTATCGAGAACTAACCACGTGACTATATTTCGGGTGGGTAAGGAAAAAGGGGCGGTTGACCTTCGCAGGGGTGATTGTAGATCAAATTTTTACTACTTCCTGTCATCTGTCAGTCAGTATGTTACAATTGTCAAGGCTTTTCTGTCAAGAAAAGCGACTAATCATTGAACATACATTTACCAAATCACAGTTTGCATAAAGGACCTGACATTGGCTTTATATTTTTTTTTTTTCAAATTTATTGGAACTCTTTCGTTTTAGATGGAGGAGCGAAGAGGACATGTCTCATATGGAATAAAAAGATATGAACATCGTTGTATGTTTATCGAATAAAAAAATTGTACGAATTTTGAATTTCTATTCATAACTGTTTGTGCGTATTATTAAAAATCTCAAATTCTTAGTTGTGTTTTTTGTTAACGAGTAGAAGACTTGTAGTTACCAAGTAAGAGTTTAATGTTTCAATTCATGATGAACAGATTTTCTAGCCATATCGACCAATTAAGTGCAGAAACGTTTCATTTGCATTCGAAAGCTGACGTCACTTCCGTTTTCAGGGATTGGGGTATAAGTAAGAGCGCGGACTGCGGAGAGGACGCGGGAAGCGACTGCCCTGCCACCTACCGTCCAAACGCAGTCTACTACTCCTCGGTCCTGAAGACTAGAATGATGTCAACTCTCCAGGCATCGGGAAAGTTTTCAGAACTTATCTAATCCTTAACACGAACAAGTCCCTTTATCTCGATTTTTTTCTGATTGAAGCGACTTGCAGCTGTATGAGATTGGTGTTGAACAAATTATAAAATGAAATTACAGAGCGTTAAATATAAAGTTAGTTTAAAAACCAAAAACATGAGATAAATTATATTATGACATTAATTGATTGGTTACGGATTACAAGCAGGGTTGCCAATTACATACACATTACATTGAATGTAGGGTATTTCATGTTATATACCGACGTGAGACAGTACGCCAAAAGTGACCTTGGAGAGAATTTTAGATTTATCAGAAAATAATAAGCAATATGTCAAAATTGAACTATGACTTGAAGGTTCTTGTTCTGATTTCGGGGTTGAGTATCAGCAACCAGGCTCGTGCTCAGGGAGGGGCCTTGGGAGCCATGGCCCCTCGAACCCTGAAATTTTTAAATTTGAATCTATAAAGAAATTATGAAAATAATTTCAAATTTGTAAAAATTTCAGTTTTATTTCTGAATAAATGAATGTGTTTCTTGTGTAGAAGTCTTGGGTCTGCAATATTGGGTAGTTTTAGTTTTATAATGATTGATGCAAGGCTACCAGACGTCCGATTCACCGATTTTTCGAACTGCAGTCGTGATACGAAAATGCCTCTTTATTATTTTTTTGTTAACTCACATTTAGACATGTTCTTTCTTGTAATAATTACTTGTTAATACGCAATATTTAATTTATAAATATGTAATTTTCTAAACATAGAATTATCATGACTTTTCAATGGCGCTCGCATAAGAAAATAGAGGGAAATTTGGAAACATTGTTAATTTGCGGAACACAGAACTATATGAACTATTGCTCTTTCTCTCTCTCTCATATATATAAATAAAATTTCTTGTCTGACCCCTCCCTTAAAAAAAATCCTTAACAAATGTCAATACGAAGCTCTTTCAACAGAAACAAAACTTTACAAAGCTGATTAGGAATTTTTGTAAGAGAAACTATACAGCAATCAGCAAAGAAAATAAAACCTTCACAAGTATCGAACCATATTCCGCAATTTAGAAGTTGATTTCTGACAACAACTGCCAGGTTGAAATTGTTGGTTTCAACACAGAGTAATATATTTTATGGTTCATGTTCGAAAAAAATACTCCAATACACCAATATATATATGTGTATTTATTTTGTAAATATATATATTTATTGTTAACACTTGAAACTAGCATTTCATATCTTCCCCCCTCCCCCAGCAAAAGACGTTTAATTCGGTCACTGATCATGTCTGATAAACATCGAACACGGAAGAGCAGAATCAACCATTGGAAAGTAATTATTTCTAGCTTGACACCAGGTTCTAGCAGGAAATCTAGTTGAATGAGTTGCTGGCTTTACACACATTTGCACTCTACACTATTTGTAAAGAAAAAATGAATGGCTACTTATTATTAAACTGGATATATTAAACGATTAAAAACCATGAACATCATTCACACTGTGTTTAACAGGAATATATCTATGATATCACGATTTTGCTATGATTTTGGTGTTCTCCTCCTGGAGTTGGGCCTACTGCTTCTCCGAGTTGTTGGTTCGCTTGTTGGACGAACGGTTGTTCTACTCGGTCTTCTGGTTGCAGGGTGCCAGTTCTTTCTTCTGGAATTCCGAAATGAAAGGAGAATTCCTGCTATTAAAATCGTACCGTAGCTATGCTTATATTGTTAATAATAGTACGAATATCGTTCACTAATATTATCTATTATGTGCCATGTTGTTGATATAAGTAAATAAGACAAGCAAAATGTTTGTGATGGTTTGGCGTATCATGGGAAACTTCCATCGGATGAATCTTGAACTGGGCATGAGAGTACCTTTGGGAATGTCTCGTCATCAATTCATCCTAACCGACGAGACACGTGAAGTTGGCCCCACCACATGATCAAATTGAAGATGCGAGTATGCTACTATTTACTGAATAGTTTGTGCACGCTATCCCAGAATTTTTTAAACACGTAATTTTGCAGGAATTTGTAATTCAAAATGGTTGGGATAACTTTCACCCACTTGCTTGAAGCGAAGGTTATTCAAAAGATAAATACAAAGAGACTTACCTTTGTTGGTTATAGGAACTGTCTCCTGTGAAAGAAGTAAAATATATTATTTTTTGTGAAATAAAACGTTCAATACACTAATAATTTCGCTATTATTATTGCTGATAACCTTACATTTACTTATTTTGTGCACGTCTCGATTTATGAATTTCGAAAAAAAATAATTGAATTGCATTATTTAACGTTATTAGTTAGATTTACTCGTTCCAGCAAGAGCCGGATCCTGTGGCCGAGTGGGCTACAACGCCAGGGGTTCTGGGTTCGAGTCCCGGGTAAGGCATGGGTATTTGTGTTTGTCCTGATGAAAAGAAACTGAGAAACTGTAAGAATTGAAAAGTGTAAAAAGTGAAATAAGTGTGAATGGTGGGGGATACCTCCGTGTAGGGGGTATTTCCTTTATTAAAAAAAAAAAGTGGTTAGCACATCGCTTTGCGACGCCAAGGGTCCCGGGTTCGAATCCCGCTCGGGCTTGGTTGTTCGTGAATGTCCATTCATCACTTTCTTCATTTCATCACTCATCCCCATCTTCGCAAATTAGCCAAGAAGCAGAAAACGCGAAGTAAAATAAACTAAATCAAATAAAAAAAAAATCGTTTCTAGCAAGGCTTTATTAGGTCACGGAGACCATTAAGCAAGGTAGGTCTCTCGTGATAGTTTTTATATTGTATAGAGTACATATGGTGAAACTTACGGAACTTTCAGAAAGAAGAGATACGTGTTACTTGAGTTCTTGTAATAAGTCCACTTTATGCACATAAGGCTAAATAAGACTGGACCTAAAGTTTAAAGTTGGATCTGAGCCCCGTCTACTTCGCTGAACGTTTCGACTCTCTTTTCACTGAAGCGTCTCGTTAGTTACAAAGTGCACTTTCGATTCGTCTACCTCGTTGATTTGGCGTCACGTAGTAGTGCATCTTGTGTCTGCTTCTACACAGTTTGCACTACGTCCTGGAGCGGTGTACACAGTGTGGGGTATGGTCACGTGGTACGACGTGCTAACCAATCAAATGAACGCTTAAAGCCAATGGCGTAAATAACACCCCCACGGGGGGGGGGGCAATCTTCGGGGGCGCAGTAAGAATGATAAATTAAGAAAGACGGATAGTTGACCAAAGTTTTCCTTTCTGCGTTACAATATATCTTCAACCCCTACAACTGCAAACAGAAAATGTTAATCACTAGAAAAGTACGTTGATTGATTGAGTTTATTTTACTTCGCGAAGATGGGGATGAGTGATGAAATGATGAAATTAATGAAGGGACATTCACAAACAACCAAGCCCGAGCGGGATTCGAACCCGGGACCCTTGGCGTCGCAGAGCGATGTGCTAACCACTCGGGTACAGGATCCATCACTAGAAAAGTAAAAAGGGAACTGCCAGATTAGAAGAAATCCCTCATTAGCTGAATAGTTAACGTCGCCGAAGGGTAGACGACAGGCAAGAAAATGCGCTTGTAGCGCTGTCTTTCACTGCTACCTACCCCTATTTACAATTTCTACCAAGCGGATAAGAGAAGTAAAAAAAATAAACTTCTTCGACGAACTGGCTGAAGATATTGGCTTCCTCGACCCACTGGATTGTCTTGAAGTAAAGATTTTCTATATTATAGTAAATCTAAACATTAGATTTCAGAGTATGAAACAAATCGCCTTTTTTAGTTCTTAAGCACCACCGCCCTAACGGAAATGCGCTACTAATTTTTGGAAGAAATATAAATAAGATATATATCTCTCACTATAGCTACAGGAATTGTTTGTTTTCGGAATGTAGTGTTAACTGAAATCAAAAGAAGAAACACGTCGAACATGAGCGAAGTTGCGGAATTTCTCTTGATAGAATACTAAATTCCTGACATATGGACTGCTTATATGCTGCTGTATTTCACCCTACGGGTGACGTATTCATCAACTGAGAGGTCGTTTTCCAAGCTACAAATGATTAAAGAATACTTGAGAAGCACAATGACAAGAATGAGACAAGTGGACTGGCGTTGTTAAGCATTGAGAGCGATCGCGTTCGAAAACTGGACTTGACCAAACTAGCACAAGGATTTCCTTCCATGAAGAAACGCATAGGACTGGTAATGGGCATTTAACAATTATCGTAATTTTTGTAGTAACAGAGTATTTTCATACGCAATCATAGCATATCATTTTTTACAGTTTGTCTGTTGTCTTAACCTTTCGTACGAGTTTTTACATTGATTCAAATTACATGTATGTATTTTCATATTTGTATATACCTAATATAAATATAGGCGTGAATTAATATTTTAGAAAATAAAGATTTCTTAACGAGTAGGGTCGCACCACTGAAAGTTGCGGGGGGGAGGGGGCGCAGAGCGAGTTAGTCACGCTGCTAGGCATGTGTTGAATCTTACGAACGTGTCTACTTGGTTTAACGCATTTCTTGCACCAGCCTTAGACTGGGGGCGCCTGCACGACACCAGTGTCAAAAAGTATAGCGAAGTAGATTAGACAACTATGTGCCTCCACCGGGTATCGAACCAGGGGCCCATTGATTTCAAGGCGGCGACGTTACCACTACGCCACCGGGGAGGCTCTAAGTGTTAGTTGAAAACGAACCCTCAGAAGTAAATGAAACCTTTCGCAAGCTGTACGTGTCCCTTAAGTCGCTTCTGAACGGGGCAACTTCAGCAATATCACGCATCGTGTCGCCTCAGTCTGGAGTTCGCGCATGCGCGACGAAAGGTTTTCCTACCGACTGGAGTGATCGGTCATGTGACTTGTCTTGTCACCTCGGTGCGAACCCTCCGTGTCGCATTAGTCTAAAAGCTCTCTTAAATATCGCTACAACCACTCACCTCTGCCTCTTCTCCTTCGGGGGGCTTTCGTGGTGGTTTCTGCTATCGTAGAGCGAAGCTCGGTTGACGACTGGCGTTCAGTGGAGGTAGTATTCTCGGTTGAGACATCCGTGACAGCGGTCTCACCTTTGGCGCTTCTCTGCGACTGACCATCTCCACGATCCGAACCGAGCGAGTGAACAATTTTCAGCTTCTGAACTGCGAAAATAATTTCTCAACCGAATTTACTAGCTCAGCCAATACCAATGGTCATTGTTGTTAATGGTCCAGGATCTCATAAATTCCAATGGGTTCTATTAAGTTCCGATGCAGGACAACAACCTTTTCTCTTGCATAATTTAAATTCGGTCCAAGTTGCGTATTGTTTCATTGAAAAAGGTTCCTGGACCGTATTTAAATTCATCCGGAAAGAAAGGTTCGTGAATCGTATTTAAATTCACCCGAAAAAAAGTTATTGGAGCGTATTTAAATTCGTCCAGAAAAAAGGTTCCTGGACCGAACTGAGATAATTTACAGATAAAAAGGTTATTTACTGTCCAGCTAGCTGATTTTCTTTCCTGGACCGGAATTGAATTTATTTTAAATTCCTGGACCTTAACAACCCTGCCAGTGGTATCGGTATCGGAAAGTATACGCAGGAATTTATTTATTATTTCATTTTTTTAAAATTTTTCCATACAAGTTTTGCCCTAAAAAGATGGATTTTGTGATCACATAACATGAATTCTAATATTCTGATGTAATTCTTGAATATTTTATAGCAAAATTCTTAGTAAATTTATACATATAATTGGAAAACTCAAACGTTGTTGACCAAGGCAGTTTATTTAGGTTTAAAAGCACTTTACATGAAACGATTCTACCCTTTGTCAGGGCCTTCCTCAGACGAAGAACTAAAGAGGGTCGAAACGTTACATGTAAAGTGCCTTTAAATGTTAATAAACTGCCTTGGTCAGCAACTTTAGTGTTTTTAATATGGAAACAAGGCTTAATTATAATACCATATAATTGGAGCAGAATAATTACACACTGATATTGATCAGTATTTAGAGGAACTTTCTATTGTTGCAATTTTTGGTATCGCTATCGGCGGGAATCGATAAGAGTATCGGTATACGTAGGTATCGCAGTGGCGTATACTAAGTTCAAGGTCTGGGCTATCTCACTATGTCACGTGGTCCTAGGCTATGAATAGAAATAAGTTTACCAACTCGTAAGAAATCAGGTTGCCAACTCATAAGAAATCAGGTTGCCAACTCATAAGAAATCAGATTGCCAACTCATAAGAAATCAGATTGCCAACTCATAAGAAATCAGGTTGCCAACTCATAGGAAATCAGGTTGACAACTCATAGGAAATCAGTTTGACAACTGATAGGAAATCAGGTTGCCAACTCATAGGAATTCAGGTTGACAACTGTTAGGAAATCAGGTTGCCAACTCATAAGAAATCAGGTTGACAACTCATAGGAAATCAGTTTGACAACTGATAGGAAATCAGGTTGCCAACTCATAAGAAATCAGGTTGACAACTCATAGGAAATCAAGTTGCCAACTCATAAGAAATCAGGTTGCCAACTCATAGGAAATTAGGTTGACAACTGATAGGAAATCAGGTTGCCAACTCATAAGAAATCAGGTTGCCAACTCATAGGAAATCAGGTTGACAACTGTTAGGAAATCAGGTTGCCAACTCATAAGAAATCAGGTTGCCAACTCATAAGAATTCAGGTTGCCAACTCATAGGAAATCAGGTTGCCAACTCATAAGAAATCAGGTTGACAACTGATAAGAAATCAGGTTGCCAACTCATAAGAAATCAGGTTGACAACTCATAGGAAATCAAGTTGCCAACTCATAGGAAATCAGGTTGCCAACTCATAAGAAATCAGGTTGCCAACTAATAAGAAATCAGGTTGCCAACTCATAGGAAATCAAGTTGCCAACTCATAGGAAATCAGGTTGCCAACTCATAGGAAATCAAGTTGCCAACTAATAAGAAATCAGGTTGCCAACTAATAAGAAATCAGGTTGCCAACTCATAGGAAATCAAGTTGCCAACTCATAGGAAATCAGGTTGCCAACTCATAAGAAATCAGGTTGCCAACTAATAAGAAATCAGGTTGCCAACTCATAAGAAATCAAGTTGCCAACTCATAGGAAATCAGGTTGCCAACTCATAGGAAATCAAGTTGCCAACTCACAAGAAATCAGGTTGCCAACTCCCGAATCACCATCATCTCACTGATATGATTAACTTTATTTACAATTTCTGATCGATTTTTCTCCTGCATTTTTTCTCTAGGCTCCAGGCTTCGCAGATAGCCTAGCTAGCCTAGAATATACGCTCCTGAGGTATCGGTTGAAAGTGGTATCGTCTCTGTCCTAGAAACTACCAATCACACGCTGGAGTTTGAACTTTTGGTGCACTTGAGGACTAACGTAATATACCTTCTATCCATTAGACAATCCATGTCTCTGGGGGCATGGCAATCTACCAGGGGTTCGCGGACCACAAATGAAGAACCGAAGTAATATAACAAGAGAACAATTTAATATGGGTGTATTTTACTCATTCTGACCTAAATTATGATTCATTAATGCCGAACTAATCATGGTACGCGCACGTATCTTTACATGCTTCGATTTCTATTTCTATCTGTTAACACACACTTGAGAGACTTGGTGATTATTTACCGGGCGCTTTCTGGAGAACGATTTTTCCTCTTTGTAAGTAGTGCAATCAACCCGGTTGAGAAAACGAAAATGGGGCTCGGTGGGGCTCGCCTTAATGGATTTCTCTCGTAAGGCATGAGCCCCATTTTCTGGCAGTGTTGCCAGCTGCTTACTCGAAAAAATCACCAAGGTTTTTTTTGGGTCTAACCTAGCCTAAAGCAAGGAGCTGGCAATCTTGCTTGAGGCTTGCCTTAATGGTTTGCTCTTGTAAGGCATAAGCCCTATTTTCTTGCAGTGTTGCCAATATTTTACTCGAAAAAATCACCAAGGTTTTTTTTTGGGTCTAACCTAGCCTAAAGCAAGGAGCTGGCAACCTTGCTTGAGGCTTGCCTTACAGTGCATAAAGCAAGAAGCTGGCAACCTTGCTTGAGGCTTGCCTTACAGTGCATAAAGCAAAGTTGCCAACCTACTGGTATTTTTGCCATAGCCTTTTACAAAAAAGAGAGAGGAGAGAGAGAGGGAAGAGTTAAACAACCGACAGCTGCCAACACCCACCTACAGCCTTTTTTTTTCTTGGTCTAACCTAACCTAAAGCAAGGAGCTGGCAACCTTACTTAAGACTTGCCTTACAGTGCATAAAGCAAGGTTGCCAACCTACTGGTATTTTTGCCATAGCCTTTTACAAAAAAGAGAGAGGAGAGAGAGAGGGAAGAGTTAAACAACCGACAGCTGCCAACACCCACCTACAGCTTTTTTTTTCTTGGTCTAACCTAACCTAAAGCAAGGAGCTGGCAACTTTGCTTGAGGCTTCCCTTACAGTGCATAAAGCAATTTTTGCCAACCTACACACACTAAACAAGGAGAGCCGGCAACAAACACGCACTGCCGTAAAAGAGAGAGAGATGGGTGGATGGTAATATAGTATGTGTGTGCGTGTGTGCGTATAATATGTAGCATTATTAACTAGAGTGTGTTGGCAACCCACTTACAACTAAAAAAAAATAGAGATGCCAACTTTGCTGTAAGATGAAGAGAGAGAGAGATTTATGGCTGGCAACAGTGGTGAGCGATGTCCTCCCTCTTCTGTGCAATATGACATTATGATGTTACTGTAGTTTTTGACGAGGATTACGAGTTAACTAAAAAACCTGCAACTAGAGAGAGTTGCCAGCATACACACGCTGTTGTAAGAGAGATGGATGACTGGGGGCAGCATTTCTGGCTATTCACAGTGGCGGATGTACTTCCTGTTTTTTCAAAAGCTAACAATAATGATGGAATTTCATGCTGACGCATTTATTTCGTTCAAATATTCATATTCACCACAGAGGATGCTATGTAATTTTCACATCAGCTCAGCCAACTGTTGAGAAATAATGACGTCAGGTAACAGCATTGGTGGGGGTGACGTGATGAATTTACGAAAGTAGGAAAATGATATTGCTAAAAATTGAAGTATAGAACTATTATCTAGAGCGGATTTCTACTAGTCTACGTTGTTAACCTACATATTACTCCTCGACTAATAAAACTAGAAGCTCGAGGGCATCAGGTCCTATCTTTATTGTGAGCTGCAAGGAGAACATTGTGATTGTGATTGAAATTAACTAGCGTGAGTAAATTTGTTTGTTAGCTTGCATGAGTTGGCTTTGTGTTATATAAATAGGTAGTGTTGCTTCTGTGAGTTGATTCTGTAATAGCCAAACAGATGTAAAGAAATTGTAGATAAAAGGTAAAACTCTCTACAAAAACCAAACAATCCTTAAGCATATTGTGGAAGGAATATATACTCGCAAAGCACGCAAAAAGAGAGAGAGAAAGTATACAAGTTTTGAGTGTGTTGCATGTATCTCTCTCCTTTTTTTCTTGCTTTTTTTCATATATATATATTTATTACATATTACTATATACATCAGGCATATGCAAAATAGCAATATGCGGGGTGTAAGAGGACGATTTTTTGGTAAGGTGCCCAACAGTTAACCTCACTTCCACGTAGTACACCCTGGACTGTAGAGTAACGAGGCTCTGGCGTCTGGCAGACCAGTTTAATTTTGCGTGTGTTAGCCTGTTTTTTTTTTGTGCGTTTGATATTTAGTGGAGGTATATAGTGTTTCGAATTTTATTATTATTTAGTTTTATACACAGAAAAGATATTAAACATAAAATTAAATAAAATATATCTAATTATGTTTTTTTTTATCACAACAAGCATTCACAAAAAATAGCAATAATGTGGTTTAAAGTTTTTTAACGTAATTGCTACGTAAACAAAATGGCCGACTTGCAATGAGTGTGTCAAAGTTTTTTTAAGCCTAATTGCTACGTAAACAAAATGGCCGACTTGCAATGACTGTGTCAAATATGAATAGATTGAGAGATGGAAAGAGAAGTTAAATATGCTTAAATAAAGTGCTCCTCTGTGCATAGCACCATACCATAAAAGCATATAGGAAAACTGCCATGTTTATGCATGAAACTTAAATATACATATAAAATTAAAATATTTGGTGCTGACCACATCACACATTGCTGATTTTGCATTGTACTTTCCTATATTCACATATGCACAGTAAGGCTAATCGGGACTAGGCCTACAGTTTTTTAAAGTAGGATCCGAACCACTATGTACTTTTATCGGGTTCGAACCTAGGACCTCTTGATTACAAGGCAACAACACAACCACCGCACTTTCGAGCCCTAGTGAATATGTAGGAAAAAACAACGGTATATACATAATCCAAAGTTGCGTGGTTCTAGGCCCCATAGGAACCAAGAAAATCAATGTCTTGGAAAAACATCTTAAGATATTTGTCTTAATCTTTAAGAAAGTCGATTTCCGGTCTGTCAAGATGTTACTTCCGGTCTGTCAAGATGTTACTTCCGGTCTGTCAAGAAAATTTTCTTAAGATATTTGTCTTAAGATGTTTTCCAAGACATTGATTTTCTTGGTTCCTAATTGACCTAGGATGATGATTTTAGGTTTGTTGGATAGGATTTGACGAAAACTATACGACTAGCAAATAAAATCGATTCCACCCCCTCAAGTTTCGAAAATATAGACATTTTTTTTATTTTTTGAGAAACTTGATTTGCTGGCTTAGTTTTTACCCTATTTCGAAAATTTTAATGACATTTGATAAAAAATTGAATGTACTCTACAACCTATTGGAAACATAATGATTAGTGCTTACTGTTTTCGAGTTATTTTAAATTTAAATTTCAAGATGTAATTTCTAAGTTGTTTTGTAACTCGTAAACTAGGGGTCGTAGAAAACCCATTCTTGTTTTATCTGCTATTGCCCGACAAATATTATAAACACAAATAATGTTTATTGTTTGATTTAAAAAAAAATCGAAAATAACTTTGTTTTCTGAAAATAAAAAATGTGTGTATGGAAAAAAAATACGATTGTGTAATTTTTTATGATGTATGTTTGCATGTAAAAATAAGTATACCTGAAAGTTTTAGAATTTCAAAATAGCTATATATATATATTTGCTATTATATCAGCCGAAACAATAGAATATATATAAACAAGTACATTTTCATAGTTTCATACCTCTACTAGATTGGTAGAAAAATATACTAATGGGCAATAAAATCTGAAGAAGATTCGTGTCTAGCAAAAAATAAACTAAATAGAATTACACATGCATACAATATTTATTGTGCTTTTTTCTATCTACAATCATATTTTTCTCATATATTTTTTTAAATTTTTTTACAGGGTTTATTAAAGCACATATTTGAGGAAAACAACGCCACCCATATATAAATAAACCCCTCAAACTAACACTTAGAATTAGCCTACAAAATTTTTCTCGTAAGGCATTTTTTTGTAAACACTCTACCACCAACAGATCACATATAAATAAACATACCCCCCAAAAAAAATGCGCTCCATGAAAAGTTGTCCTGTGTGCAAGAGAACCATATCAAGCAAACGTTTTGCAAGACATTGTCGTACCTGCGTGCCAGGCAAGCATTTGGCTGCCACTGAACTATGTTCCGGATGCAATAAACAGATCACAATTTGCGTATGCCAAGAAGCATAAGCTTAATTGTCTAAGCAAAAATACATCTGGGGCCCAGCCTTCGACCTCCACCAAGAGGAAGGCAGAAGCAGCCTCCATCAATGCACCATCCGCCAAACGTGTCAAGCCTGTGGCGAAAGCGAACCAGACTGCTTTCGAGCGGTTGTTAGAGGACTTTGTCCTCACTTCGGAGGGCTCATGCGACGTGCGTAGCTTTTTGGAGAACATGCAAGCCAAAATTATTTCCATCCTCGGTGATGCGCTTGCAACGCACTCCACCAAATTCTACGCATCGCTACGTTGCCAGTACAAGAAGCCGTCTGATGAAATTTACAGCTTCTGCCACAACACCAAGGCGAAGACGCTGCATCTGGCGGATGTCGACAACCTCGAGGTCATCTACAACCAGTTTGCCGATGAGCTGGTGGCAAAACAAGAAGAACATCAAGCTAAAGGCTCGGGGGGTTCGCTGTGTGGCGAGCCTCACGAACTGTGCGTCAAACTTTGTAAGTTCGTGCCTCTCTCCGCCTCCAGCTACGTCCCCTTACCACCTACCATTGTGGCAAAGAAGGCTGTCCTGAACATTCAGAACAGTGACGCCAAGTGCTTTCTCTGGTCGGTGCTTGCAGCGTTGCACCCTGTCGACAGGAAAAACCAACCACGCCGGATTAACCACTACCTACCCTACGAGCCAGAGCTGGAAGATGCGATGGCTGGGATCGACTACACGGTGGCGCTTTCGGACATTCGAAAGTTTGAGGTGCGTGCGCGGTTGGCCATCAACGTTTACGGTCTCACTGACAAAAATGCGGTGTACCCCATCAGGGTGAGCGACGTAGACGATGATGGTGCTCGAGAAATTCACCTTCTGCTCATCAAGGACGAGACCCATCACCACTACACCCTTATCCGTTCCCTCTCTAGACTTGTTTCGAGCCAACGGAGCAGTGATAGTCACCACGTCGAGGTGTGTCGCAGGTGCTTGTCAATGTTCGACGGACAGGATCAACACAATTACCAACATGTTCGAGGCTCCAACATCGCTGCAGAGAAGCTCGCTCACCACAAGCGCTACTGCAATGCCAACGAGCCAGGTGTGGCAGTCTTGCCCAAACCTGGCACTGTGGAGCGTTTCCACATGCACGGTGCCATGGTAGAGCATCCCGCTATCATCATCGCGGATTTCGAAGCCTTCCTCAAACCCCTGTCCACTTGCGATCCCGACCCCGAAGTTTCTTCCACCACCCCTTACCAACTCCACGAGGCCTCGAGTTATGCCTACGTTGTGGTGCGACGAGACCAGCACATCGCCCCCGAGCCCTACGTGTACCGTGGCCCCGACGCAGCCAAACACTTCCTCGAGAGGATGGTTGTCGAGGCCAACGAGATAGGGAAGGTACTGTTAGCCCCCAAGTCTATGCTCCCACTGTCCCCCGACGATCAACGTAGACACGACGAGGCCATCGCTTGCCCTGTCTGCGTCAAGGAGTACACCGCCAACAACCGTAAAGTCCAACACCACGATCACTTTAACGGTAGGTATGTTGGTCCTTGGTGCAACGGATGCAACCTCATGGCCCGGGACCCGCGATTTATCCCTGTGTTTTTCACAATGGCTCGGGATACGACTTCCACCACCTCGTCAAGCATCTTGGGTACGACCACATGCGAATCAACGTCCTGGCGCAGAACGAGGAGCGTTACATTAGCTTGAGCAAGTGGGTGCGAATCCCAGGATCACACTCTACCGTCGAGCTTCGCTTCCTCGACTCCCTGAGGTTCCTCCCGGCCAGCCTCGATGCTCTCGCAGGGAAGCTTAGCGACGAGCAAATGCTCATTACCTCCGGAAACTTTCCGAACTTGGACGCCGGCCTCTTCAAGCGTAAGGGGATCTATCCCTACGAATACATCACAGACCCTTCCAAGTTCGAAGAGACGTCGCTACCTCCCCAGGCGAAGTTCTACAGTCAGCTACGCGGCTCGAACATCACCGACGAAGAATATCACCATGCCCAGTCTATGTGGCGCGAGCTGGGCTGTCGAACTCTCGGGGACTACCACGACGCCTACCTCAGACTTGATGTGACGCTCCTCGCCGACGTGTTCCAGACGTTCCGTGCGACCGCAATGAAGATCTACCAGCTGGACCCTGCCTACTTCTACAGTCTCCCCGGACTGGCGTGGTCAGCCATGTTTCTGGTGACGAAGATCGAGCTGGAGCTTCTTTCGGACGTGGACATGGTGCTGTTTGTGGAACGTGCCGTGCGGGGTGGAATGGTCCAGGTGTCGCAGCGACACTCGCACGCCAACAATCACCACATGGCCACCGGCTACGACCCCTCACAACCGTCCAGCTACATCATGTACACGGACGTCAATAACCTCTACGGATACTCCATGATGCAGCCACTCCCCTTTAGAGGCTTCGAGTGGGCTGACCCCTCCAACTTCGACATCGAAAGCTTCGACGATTCGGAACATGGGTTCTTCGCCGAGGTGGACCTTGAGTTCTCCGAGAAGCTGCAGGATTTGTTCAGCGATCTTCCCCCTGCACCCGAGTTCAAGTGTCCACCCGATTCCAACCAGAAGAAGCTCGTCATGGATTTCGAGCCCAAGAAGAATTACGTCCTGCACTACCAGAATCTCCGGTGGTTGATGCAGCGAGGGGTCGCGGTCCACGCAGTTCACCACATCCTCAAGTTCGAGCATTCTCCGTGGTTGCGTCCATATATTAAAGTCAACACCAAACACCGCACCGCAGCCACGTCCGAGCTTGATAAGGATTTCTTCAAGCTTATGAACAATGCGGTGTTCGGGAAAACCATGGAGAATGTACGGAATTGTGTAGATGTGAGGCTAATATCAAACAAAGCACAATGTCGCAGGCTCGTAGCAAACCTGTTATTCAAATCGAGGACTATTTATAATGAACAGCTTGCTCTGGTGCATATGAGGAAGAGCGAGGTGAAGCTCAACAAGCCAATTTATGTTGGCGCCTCAGTATTAGACCTGAGCAAGCTGCACATGTTTCAAATATATTATGGGAAACTACGCCCGCACTATAACGACAATATCAGCCTACTCTACACGGACACGGACAGCTTGGTGTACCACGTTCGCACGGACGACGCGTACGGGGATATAGCCACAGTTCCATCTTTGGTTAACCTCTTCGACACCTCGGGCTATCCCCAGCAAAACAAGTATGGTATCCTGGCCCGCAACAAAAAATTGCCTGGCAAACTCAAAGACGAGAAGGACGGTGATGTAATTCTCGAGTTTGCAGGTCTTCGCGCCAAGGCCTATGCCATCAAAGCCGAGGGCAGCGTTACCAAGAAGGCCAAGGGTGTCGGCAGACAGGTGGTTCGGGAGCATCTCACATTCGAGGACTTCGTCGATTGCCTCAAGACCAGGTCGTCGGTTCTAAGAGCAGAACAGCGCATCCAGAGCGTCGACCATGTGTTGACCACAAACAAAGTTAGAAAAATTGCGCTGGATCCCGATGACGATAAGAGGTGCGTCCTCGAGTGTGGTATTCACACATTGCCGTGGGGGCACTATCGCTTAGCAGAAAGCAAAACCTGCAACATATGTCCATCTTCAACAGAAGATTCATAAAAATAAAACAAAACAAAAAAAAACACTTTGACTGTCATTACAAAAAAAACTTTGACCGTATTCTTAAATAACCAGCATGCCTATGAATTTGTTCGTTTCAAAAAACAGATCATTATGGAAACCATACCAGATCATGAAGTCTTACCTTTCGTGTTACCTAAACTCAACGGTCTGTTGGTCATTCACCTCAACAGCATTTGGACGAAACTGAATGACGATGTGGGCAAGATGTTTTATGTTTTTAATAACAATTTACATTTCTACGAAATTCCGATCGACGGGAAACTTCAAATCACCGTGAATCCGGAAAACGCAGGCGAAATCAAAATTTCTACCGGCAAGAACATTTTTCGAATCAAGCACGACAAGATGCTTTCTAACATTACGTACGATGTGTCTGCAGGAGATTATTTTTACATGGAACTCCTCGGAGATTACGACAAACTTATTCCTCTCTTCGTAGAATTACGAATCGTCTATCATATTATAAATAACCGTTAACCAAAAATGCCTAACGACATTTTCGGCAACACCAAGCGTGTAGACCACGCAGAAGAGATTCTCATGTTGGACATTCGAGTTAAGAAGTTGAGGACCGATTTGATCGCTTTGCAGGAAACCTTAAACAAAAGTTTAGAGTCGGAAATCGCTACGCTCCAAACGCAATGTCTCGACCCCATTCTGAAAATCGATTCCGAACTGAAGACGCTGATAAAAAATTATGTCGACGTACCTTCTTACGACAACGTTCAAAATATACAGTTGAGCGTGGATTCGCTTCAAAATGATTTGGCCAAATTACAGCAATTTCAATCGAAAAATGAAGATTTGGAAAAATTGAAACTCGAAATCGAAGAACGAACTTCCGCAATAGAAAAGAATTTCTCTGAACTTCAAACCGTCGTGAACGATATAGACGCAGAACGCTTACATGTCGTCGTTTCCAAATTACAAGAAGAATTCACCAGCACGTTGGAAGAAATTAAATCCAAGTTGCAGACTTTGGAAGATACAATAACGAACCTACCATCGTCGGACGAACTGCAGGTCATCGGTAAAAGCGTCGCGAACATAAAAATTCAATTGGAGGCCTATCAAGATTTCGAACACATTCAAACCACCATCGCTACGCTTCAGGCGTCCTTGGAATTGATCAACGAAGAAATTAAAAATATTCACGCTGAAGCGAGAGCGTTGACGAGCATTCAAGACACGTTGAGCACGGTTCAGCAGAAGATGGAATATTTAGAAAATTTGAAAGTCGAATCCAATCTTGCTCATTTTCATCACGTACTGGACAACATACAGGGTGACTTGGAATCGTTACGGACAAGCGTACCTTCGAGCGAAGATTTGGAAAAATTGAAAACGGCGGTGACGGCACTATCCGAATCGAGCGACATCAAAAGTTCATTGAGCGATCTCGAGAGTAGGGTGGCCAATCTCCCCACCTCCAAAGAATTGCACGTTTTGAAAAGAAACATATCTCGAATGCTGAAACGACTAGAAACGGAAACGGCGAACGTGGAAGAGATTCGGGGCGAAATTAGTTCGCTGGTGTCGACGCTGCCCACTTCGCAGAGCGTCGCCGACCTTCACACGCAGTTTACAGAGATGCGAAGGATCGTGAACGATCTTACCGAGAAGAGCTCGAAATTGAATCAAGTCGAGAACCTTCAGAACATCGTCGTCAACATCAGAGATCAAGTCGGAGTGCTGGAATCCACGCAGGAATCGACGCTGGCCTCTTTCGGTGCCAAGTTGCAAGAACTCAACGAAAACTACAAGCAGTTGAACGTGGAAGTGAAAATCAAACCGTCGTTTTCTGCCGTAACGGATACCATAGTCGAGCATTTGCTGCCCATCGAAAATAAACTCGGACAAGTTCACAGTAATCTGCTCGGCGTCGACACTAAATTCGCTAAACTGCATTTTCTGCAAGCCATCGAAATCAACAGCGTACCCAATCAACAGAGAATCTCCACGTTCGTCGAAGGTAACAAACTGTACATGTTGCATCCTTATCATCCGTACTACAAGTTTCTCCTCGATGGCACGATTCAGATAAACGAATTTTCGTACTGGTCTCACGGTAGAAAAGCTAGCGTTCCTACCATGACTTTGATATCGAATCGTGGTGTCCAGAAAGCAGGAAACATTCCTCTGGCACGTTGGAACGAAACGCGCAACATATATGAAATACACGAAGACGAAGATCTTACCGTTTTCGACGTGAGTGCCGGCGATAAGCTGATCATTCAAAACACGAGCGAAGTGCCACCCTCTTTGAATCCCATCACGCTTGTGCTTCTCTTGAAACGTAATCTCTAAAAAAATGTCTAGGCAAGCCATCGTCGAAGAATTGCATAAACCTGCACGCCGTAACTACGAACGTTTGGCTGTGGTAACCAAGGGCATCGACGACCTCTGGCAAAGTGACCTCGTGGAGATGAGTAGCGGCAACTTGAAAAACGTGCATAAATTGAACAAGGGCAACAAGTACCTTCTCACCGTCATAGACACGTTTTCGAAATTCGCATGGGCTCTACCTTTGAAGGCGAAAACGGGAACGTGCGTCACGGAAGCATTCAAGACAATTTTTCGCGAAAGCGGTGGCAGACGACCACGGTTTCTGCAAACGGACAACGGTAAAGAATTTTACAACGCCGTATTCCAAAAGTTTATTCAAAAACATGACATTCAACATTATTCGACCTTCAGTCACATCAAAGCCAGCATCGTGGAAAGATTCAATCGAACCTTGAAAACTCACATGTGGAAACGATTCACGCTTCGGGGAAATTACAAATGGGTCGACATCCTGCCGGAACTCGTCGACACCTATAATGATACGGTACACAGAACGATAGGCATGAAGCCAGCCGACGTTACCAAGTCCGACGAGCAGCGTTTAATTTCTACCGTTTACTGTCCAAAGTACACACCCACGACAAAAAAAGCTAAATACAAAATTGGAGACCGGGTGAGGATCAGCAAATTCAACGCACCTTCGAGAAGGGATTCACAAAAAATTGGAGCACGGAACTCTTTACGGTGGTTCGAGTTTTACCTGGAAACCGACACACGTATATAATAAAAGATAGTAGCGGCGAGATTTTGAAAGGAAGATTTTACGAAGAGGAACTCTCTAAAACGAAACACCCCGACACGTACCTCATCGAGAAAGTATTGCGTAGGAAAGGTGACAAACTGTTTGTCAAATGGCTGGGACTTCCGGAAAAGAGTTGGATCGACGCGGACGAAGTGATCTTGTGAGTACGTGGAACGTGGTGAAGCGTCTACCGGATCCGGAAAGTCAAACGAGAAAAAAAAAGAACGGCGAGTTGCTTCCCGACAACATCCGCTGTCTGATCGTAGGTCCTTCGGGGTGTGGGAAAACGACACTGCTCGTGGACAATTTTCTCCTCGCACCGAATTGGTTAGATTGGAAGAACAGGCACCTGTACGTGTTCTCGAAAAGTTTGGAGCAATCCAAATACCAGCAACTGATGAAACTGTACGATGGTCTGGACATTGCAACGTTCGCCTCGGAAATAAAACCACTCGACGATTGTCGTGAAAATTCAGTCGTCGTGTTCGACGACGCCATCCTGGAAAATCAAAATGAAATTCGCAACTTTTTCACGCAAGGTCGTCACAAAGAAATGGATTGCTTTTACCTAGCTCAAACGTTTTCCAAAATTCCAAAACAGTTACTACGCGACAACGCTAATTTCATATGTTTGTTTCGTCAAGATCACACCAACCTCAAGCATGCGTACGATGACTACGTAGGCGGAGACATGAACTACAATCAATTTTCGGAAGGCTGCTCTTCTTGCTGGAACAGTGACGATTTCGGATTCGCTACGATCGACATGACGAGGAAACCCAACGACGGAAAATACAGAAACAAAATCAACGACTTTCTAAACGTTGCAACGTTGTGAGAAACGACGTATATAAATAACGTCATGACGAAACGGAAAATCGAAGACGAAAATCTCAAGCTTCGCGATTACCTCGCGAAACGCTTCAAAGGTTGGAAATCCGAGAATCGCGGATTCTACGAAGAGAAGAAACGTCAGGATCAACCTGTGATCGATGCCATCAGCGGTCTAGGTAAAGAAATTAAAAGTGTCACGGAACAAAATAAAAATTTGATCAACGAACTCGTACCGCTCGCAGCTAAAAGTTACGCCGTACCCACGCCCATTTCGAGCATTCCTTCGACGCCGTTCGAACTGAAGGATGCACCGGCACGACGTCGAGCCATAGGTAGCACGTCGTCGTCTTCGGATAAAATCGAGTTGGGACCTTTGGCACGAGACTACCTGAGCACGGGGAAATTCGACAAGGATGAAGTGTTCGGATTGTATCCCAGCATGGAAACCAGCGAAGGCGGCGGTGTGGTGTGGAAGATTGGGAAATCGAAGGTGACCTTCGAAGGCAACGACATTAAAGTCAATTTAGGCGACAAGGATAGTTGGACCAGGTATCCGGGTACGGTGGGACTGTGGGAACTCGTCGCCAAAAAGCAGCCGAAAGATTACACCGACGAAGATTACCAAAGTTACAAGGAAATTCTGATCATGACGAATGCCTTGTACCAGAACAACGACGCCTCGCAGAATAGGGTGAAATCGAGCAGTGATGAGAAGTACAGGAATCTCATCAAACCGATTTGGAATCAGGTCAAAACAGGCAGCGGCGTCAAACGCTACAACACGTTACCCAAAGAATTCGTTTGGGTGGACGACGTTAGGAAACTCGTGGACCGATTGTTGGTGATAGCCGGCGAAGAGAATGCAGGCAATCGTAATTTCTACAACGAGAAGGTTGGCATCGTGGACATGATCAGCACGAAACTTTCCAACTTCATCGTGAACGACGACAAGGGCATAGGTTACCTGATCAAAATCATCAACACGCTGCCTCCGAGATTCTGGAACGTGGCCGAAGGAAAGGGACTCGTGAACGACATCATCAACAAGTTACCTTTCGAGATGCATCTACCTGGCTACCAGTACTGCGGACCGGGTACCAAACTCGAGAAAAGATTGGAGAGAGGAGACAAGGGTGTGAATCCGTTGGACGCGGCATGCAAAGATCACGACATCGCCTACAACACCACGCAGACGGATCTGGATGCACGTCACGAAGCAGACAGAAAGTTAGAGCACGCAGCTTTCGAAAGGTTCGTGAGCAGAGACGCATCGCTGGGTGAACGGGTCGCCGCACTGGGTACCACCATCGCCATGAACACGAAACAAAAATTGGGGTGGGGTATATAAATAACATACCGTAAAAAAACTACACAAGAAAAAATCTCAGAATATATATATAAATAACATACCGTGAAAATAACACATAGAGCATCAACATGAAGCCCAAGGGTGTCGTGTACCAGATACCATATTCGAATCTAAAAAATCTAGGTACCCTCGATGGGTTACTCACCAAGAAACAGCGCGAGAAGAAACGTTCTTGCTTGTCGAAAGGACATGGAATGAAATTGCTGCTCAGCACACCTCAATTGAGACGCTTGCAGCGTTCGCGGAAACAGCAAAAGATCGGAGGTTTCATATTCAGCATCCCGGCCATCCTGGCAGCATTGGGGGCCGTGGGAAGTTTGGCCGGCGGAAGTGCCGCCATCGCGAAAACCGTCATCGACTCGAAGAAGAACAAGGCCGAGTTGGAAGAACAGAAACGTCACAACCTGGCCATGGAGAAGAAAAAAGGAAAGGGCATGATGAAGAAATTTAAAAAAAAGAAACAACAGCACTCACCAACCGAGACATTGAATCTCTGATCGAACCGTTACAAATCAAACACTTCAGAGGAGTTTTCATGTCCGACTCGTTACCTTCAAGCGTCAAAAGAAGAGAATGCGGAGTAGTCAACTTGGACGGTCAAGAAAATCCAGGCACGCATTGGATATGTTACCACAAAAATGATGATAAAGCATTCGTTTTCGATTCTTTCGGAGGTGTTCCACCTACAAATTTAATTCATTATCTGAAAACGAGCAAAACCTCTATATACTACAACGACGAACGCATTCAAAATTTCGGAGACGTGAACTGCGGTCATCTCTGCCTCTCCATGCTCGCGTTTCTCTCTAAAATAAATAACCCTACGATCGAGGATTTCCAGAAAGCATTGTGGAACCTCAAACAGCATCACTAGGATGGGCGTGTTCCATCTTACGAGCGAATCTTCGATCTTGAAACTCACGCTGCACGACGACATCGTCTATCCTAAATCCGTGGCTCTGCGTGCATTCTACAGCATGTACCTCATACCTAACGTCACGCAGCACAACAACAAAATTAGCGTCGGAAGCGAACACATCGTCGTCACGCCAGGACAATACAATCTTTCCACTTTGCAAGCTCAATTACCCAAAGGCACATACCTTTCTCAAAATTCGGTCACGCACAGAGTGGAAATCCTATCCGCGACGGAGACCGTGGACCTGGGCACCATGGGAGAACTTTTAGGTTTCGAGAACAACACCAAACTCGAAGCTGGTATCAAGCACGTGGCAACCAACATTCCTAAATTCTTGGCCATAGAGACTCTGAACATACACTGTAACGTGGCGGAAGGCATGATCACGAAATCTTCGGACGGATTGTTAGGAAGTCACAAGCAGACGGGAATTATAGCCACTTTCAAACCAAGTTCCGAGTTCATGGAACCGGTCATCTACACACCCTCTTCGCCGATCTATTTTCCAGTATGTCGCAACCGCATAGACGACATAGAGTTGGTGGTGACGAACGAGAAAGGAGACTTGGTGGATTTCGCAGGTGCCACTACGACGGCCATCGTGGAGATCAACGTATAATAAATAACCATACATAGTGAAAATGGAGCAAATCGAAAGTTACGAATTGCAATCTTTCCCTCCCAACCGTCGCACGTTCGCCAATCTGAACGAAGCGAACAGGGAGATCGAATACGACGTGGACGTAGGCGACGGGTTCATTCATCCTCACAGAGCGGACCTCTACCTTCAATTCGACGTGGTGAAGAAGGAAAACGGAGACGCGTTTCCCGCAGCAGCAAACTTGATACTCATGGACAACTTCGTGCCTCATCTGTTCTCGCAGGTGGAGGTGAGGAAACACAACACCGTCATCGACAGAATAGATTATCCAGGCATCACGTCGACGGCAGTGGGAACGTTGAAATTATCCAAAACGGACGCAGCGTACTACCAGGCCGGGGGATTCGAAGCCGGGACCAAAATATCGACGAGAAGTCACACGGTGCTCTTTCCCATGCGTCTGCTGCCTGGTTTCTTCTCGGACTACAAGGAGATCATGTGGAAGGGAGGACTGAGGATCACGTTTCGAAGAGCGGCCAACGACAACGACGCACTGATGCGATACGCTACTTTGGGTCCGGACGGCACCACGCCGATAGCCAACACTTTACCCGAAGCGGCGAAATGCGTCATCCGAAGCATGGAATTGAGAATGCCGGTGGTGGAATACGAAACGAACTACGCCCTCAAGTACAAAGCGGAGATCTTGAAAAGTCCGCAGGTGCCGATTCACTTTCACGGTTACCAGTGCGTGCAGAAGATGGCGTCGGGAAGTCACATGGAATTCGACGTGACGACGCAGTTCAACAACATACAGTTCGACATGCCAGATTTCGTCGTAGTGCTTTTTCAGACCGGGAGGGACAAGAATCAGGAAAAAGATTCCAGCAAGTTCGACGACTGCAAGATCAAGAACGTTTATCTGAAGAATGGACGCAACGAAGTGTTCCCGCGCGAGAATTACAACCTCGACGTGACCAAAAACGATTACCTCAAACTTTACGAAGCGTTCTCGGCTTACAAACGCGTGACCGAGGGAAGCGTGGACATGTACTACACGTCCAGCGAGTTCAAAGCACGGAGACCCATGACCGTCATCAACACATCTAAGAGAAAGAAGGTTGTGGTCAACGATCGAACCAACATCAAGGTCGTCTGTGAGTTCCACGATATCTTGCCCGAGGATACCCTATGCAGTGTCATCCTGATTGCAGAGAAGTCCTTCGCCTACGACGTGAAGAACGAGAGGGTCACAGAGCAGTTTTAACAAGTTTTTTAACATCTTTTCTTGCACAATAAGAAATTTTTTGTACTAGCACAATCAGTTACAATAGCACAATACGAATTTCACTAGTTCAGATCAGTTACAAATATCAATTTTATTAGTTATCAGTTACAATATCTTTTTTTTGCACTATAGCACGAGACAATCAGAATTTGCACAAAATTTGTTGTTGTTTTTACACGTGAAAATTAACAATAAAATTTCTTTTTTTATCGTTTCAGATGCTGTCGAAACATCAAAAACACATACACACACTAGAAAAAAAAAGCATGCAACTTTATTTGTAACACACATATTATAATATTATAATAAACATAATTATTTTTATCTATATCTCACAATAAAACTCTATATCCAAAAATATCACAACATCAAATAACACTAGAGTCGTTAGTACACGTTGCATGCATTACGGAGGTCCTCTGTAGAGTTTCATGGAAGTTTGAGAAAAAAAAACACGTGAAACTCTACAGAGGTGCGGTTGTAGATAACCGCAGCCGTTAGAAAACCTTTACTTTTTTGGCTGTGCACCACGCACCCTGGCGAGGTTATAGGGGCCAGGTATCCTAAAAAACAACAATTATTATTTGTTTGTTTGCGTCACAATACATACGCGCGCGCGCGTGTGTGGCAAATCGTTCTCTTGAGAGAGGTTTACAAAAGTCACGATATATAAACATTGGCCTCTCTCTTTTTTTTTTTTTTTTGGGACTTGGAAAAAATTTACAATAAGATGCATTCGCTCACCACTGTTGCCAGCCATAAATCTCTCTCTCTCTTCATCTTACAGCAAAGTTGGCATCTCTATTTTTTTTTAGTTGTAAGTGGGTTGCCAACACACTCTAGTTAATAATGCTACATATTATACGCACACACGCACACACATACTATATTACCATCCACCCATCTCTCTCTCTTTTACGGCAGTGCGTGTTTGTTGCCGGCTCTCCTTGTTTAGTGTGTGTAGGTTGGCAAAAATTGCTTTATGCACTGTAAGGCAAGCCTCAAGCAAAGTTGCCAGCTCCTTGCTTTAGGTTAGGTTAGACCAAGAAAAAAAAAGCTGTAGGTGGGTGTTGGCAGCTGTCGGTTGTTTAACTCTTCCCTCTCTCTCTCCTCTCTCTTTTTTGTAAAAGGCTATGGCAAAAATACCAGTAGGTTGGCAACCTTGCTTTATGCACTGTAAGGCAAGTCTTAAGTAAGGTTGCCAGCTCCTTGCTTTAGGTTAGGTTAGACCAAGAAAAAAAAAGGCTGTAGGTGGGTGTTGGCAGCTGTCGGTTGTTTAACTCTTCCCTCTCTCTCTCCTCTCTCTTTTTTGTAAAAGGCTATGGCAAAAATACCAGTAGGTTGGCAACTTTGCTTTATGCACTGTAAGGCAAGCCTCAAGCAAGGTTGCCAGCTTCTTGCTTTATGCACTGTAAGGCAAGCCTCAAGCAAGGTTGCCAGCTCCTTGCTTTAGGCTAGGTTAGACCCAAAAAAAAACCTTGGTGATTTTTTCGAGTAAAATATTGGCAACACTGCAAGAAAATAGGGCTTATGCCTTACAAGAGCAAACCATTAAGGCAAGCCTCAAGCAAGATTGCCAGCTCCTTGCTTTAGGCTAGGTTAGACCCAAAAAAAACCTTGGTGATTTTTTCGAGTAAGCAGCTGGCAACACTGCCAGAAAATGGGGCTCATGCCTTACGAGAGAAATCCATTAAGGCGAGCCCCACCGAGCCCCATTTTCGGTTTCTCAACCGGGTTGATTGCACTACTTTCGTATACTCCTACACTCTGTCCCGGCAATCTCTGGAGCAAACGAACCAAAACATGTCATCTGTGCAAGGCCTCGAGCAATGAATGCGTGAGAGGGGATGTGAGTGCATGGGGGAGACCACGGTTGCAGCTACCGTTTGCTGCAGCGCGAACTGTTTTGTTCCTCTCACTCGTTTCCTCCTCTTCTCTACCGTCATGCGCGGCCTTGCTCTACTGATTCCAGACACAGACTACACATGATTCTATGTTTGCTAGCAGGCATTCGTTTAGTGTCGTCTTGAATACCGACTGGTGCTGCCATCTACACACGTGATTCTGAACCCTTACGTTGTTAGGTTAGGCGAGTCAAGCTTGGTACTCTTATGTTGGCAACCTGATTTCTTATGAGTTGGCAACCTGATTTCCTATGAGTTGGCAACTTGATTTCCTATGAGTTGGCAACCTGATTTCTTATGAGTTGGCAACCTGATTTCTTATGAGTTGGCAACTTGATTTCCTATGAGTTGGCAACCTGATTTCTTATGAGTTGGCAACCTGATTTCCTATGTGTTGGCAACTTGATTTCCTATGAGCTGTCCCTATATGCTTTCAACAACTGATCACGTGGTATGTGATACCAACACGACGCCCCTTCGAGTCTCGAGTAAAAATACGGTTATAGTCTGTGCCGAAGACAACATTAAATGAGGAATGCCCGATCGGTTCTTGTTTTCACGTATTTTTTTCTTATAATATTATTGGGCGAGAAATCTCAAATTTTAACACCTTCCAAAAATATCAATATTTAAAATTCCATAGTACGCTGGGCATCAGCCAGTTTTGATTTAAACTGCTTTCTCTGTTTACTTTCTCCAAGCCTAAAATTCAGTTTCACTTTGAACATTCTGCCGGACTTCTTAATGCTTCCATTAAACTTGCAGAAACTGTTAATAATTCGTTCTAGTGTGAAATAAGGTAGAGCATTATGGTGATAAGTATCGTTAGTTTATTTTAATATTTTTGACAAGTTATGAATTTGATGCTAGATGTCCTACCTTTCCTGATGCAGATTTATATTAGTAACAAGCAATTCTGAATAACAATAGGCTACATAATAAATTATTACAATACTTACTGGCTTTAGCCATCATTTCATGAAATTCATAGAGTTTGTCCAGGATAATTTGAACTGAAACAAAATAATACCTCTTTATATCAACTTTCACTTTACCACTAAAAAATTCAAAACGAAAATTAATAATGCAAAATGTTGTTACACTTGAGTTCCATACATAGTAACGTCGTCTGCAAAATACGAGTTGCAAGAAGCATCACAAATCACCAACTGAATTACCATGTTTCTCCCCTCAAGAGTGTGGATTTGATGTTTTTGAGCTAGTCTCACCTTCCGTGGTCGAACAGTAGATGTTTAGACATTATCCACATATATTCTGTCCCGAATTTCTCTGGAGCAAGCGAACGAGACGGCTCTACCAATGAACACGTGAGAGGGAATGGGATAGCGTGCAGGGGGATAACAACTGCTGTTACCAGCCTTCGCAGCAGCGTGTGCTGCTTCGCTCTGCTCACTCGATTTCGGCCCTTCTCTGCCACTATGCTCGGCCATGCTCCACAGATTCCTGGGACAGAGTATAATAGCCTCTGGATTCAAACGATTTCAAAATGTAGCTATATGCACATTATCAACAAAGGCATGCTCTCAGTGAAACACATTTTTTTTGGAGTTGGTGTTTTAAGTCCACTTTGTGCACAGTAAGGCTATTCGGGACTGGACCTACAGTTTAAAATGGATTCCGAACCACTGTGTGCCTCCTCCGGGTATCGAAACCGGGACCCCTTGATTACAAGGCAACGGCGCTACCACTGCGCCATCGGTGAGGCCCTCTCAGTGAACAGAATAACTGGTTGAATCTGACTGACGCGGGCGATGTATCGTAGCAAGGGGTGGGCGAAGTGGGTGACCGGCCAGGGCCTCTCGCCTGAAGGAGCATCCCGTTCCATGGGGTTGATCCGTTGATACGAAAAATGTCAAAATAGAAGTCAGAAAAAATTTGGAAAAGGCTAATTTTCGTGGGCAATAAAATTAGAACATTCTGTTTTTAAATTCTAGTTAAATGTTGTAACTGAATGAATACCTCAAATCAGGTGCGTAACATACATGTGGGCGGGCCCTAAGCCTAAGAGCACTAAGCCTAAGAGCACTAAGCCTAAGAGCACTAAGCCTAAGGGCCCCGAAAAATGTAAGATTATTGTCGTGTTTCTCACACGAAACATTTAAGCAAAAATTTATAATAACTTGGTTGAACATTTTCTACCCATTTTACCCATTTATTGAGGTAAGAGAACTTTGTGTTTTCTTCTTTCTGTTCACCTTGCACACTCGATTTTAATCTTAACAACAAAGTCTCCAACTGCCACGAAGCAAGTGTGAGGCATTTAAATGCTTGCGTTGTTTTGAACTCAAGAACGGTATGGGAAATATTAGCAGTTTTTCCTTACTTACCTACATTTTAAGGATGAATAAAATTATAAAATATCATTTTCGTCAGTTATTTTATTATTATTATTTACATATGATAATTTGCTGACGTATCGCTGAAGATTTCTTTCGATTCACATTGTGATTCCAAATTTAAATAACGCATATTGAATAATATCCAAGGGGATAGCGATACCTTGCTACGCCACTGTTACTTAATGATTAGGTGCAAATATTGGGTGAAAAATCCCAAATTTTAACACCTTTCAAATATATCAATAATAATTACGTTGTCACACCCGGTTGGGTATCAGCCAGTATTAATTTAAACTACTAATATCATTAATATGAGTGCATCAGTTATAGGTAATTATCAGTTTTTAACGAAAAATAAAATTACTTTCTTATTACTTTAGCTATTACTTGCAATTACTCACGAAAACAGTTTCAATACTTGCTGCAAACAAGTTGAATATAAGATTAAGCTTAAAATTTACACGGCCTGCCATCTCTTGGGGAGAATCGAACTAAATATTAAAAATGGGATTTATCGTTTTAGTCAGTTTTGGAATTGAATCGAGGAAGCCAGGGAATTTCCCTCTTCTATTAATTTATCTCAGGCTCTACATTTATATTTCCATTCCCAGCCAGGGTGAAAAAGTTCTCTCTGAATGTGGAATAATTTTTTGGAATGACATAGTCATAAATTCGAGCCTGTTTTTCACGATGTTGTGAACAAAGATGCAGTCATTGCACTTGAAATAATTTATGTAAACACTTCATGATAAGTTCAGTCAAAAATCAAAGGGGCCCGTTCGAGAGTACTCAAGCAGTGACAACAACAATGATGAAAATTAAGAAAATATGTGGCATTCGGTGGGTAGCATCTTCTTATCAATGTGTGTCTGCAGGGCATAGGCGTAACTTCACGGGGGCAAGGAAGGAACTTGCCCTTCCCCCCGAAAAAAAATCAGGTTTGTTAAAATTTACGAGTTAAAGATACTTTTGTTAACATCCTAAGACCTGAGGAGCTAAGTAATAATTAATAATATTTATAACTTAGCAAATGTAACAGTCATTTAGCAAATAAGCCTGGACACTATTTTTTTGTGATGAAACATTTTTCGACTCTGCCCCTTCCCCGCCCCCCAAAAGTTAGCCTCATTTTTATACCTGACCTCCCCCAAGTTACGCCCATGATGCAGGGTAAAGAATTTTCCAGTCCATGTACAGGTCAACGAAGTTAGCAGTAAAGAATGTTTTATACAGCGTATATTGATACATTTGTAGGTTAAATTGCATCTTCTGCAAATATGCTATATAAAGAAACAAACAAACTGTACTGGAGTACTAATTGCGGTGAGTGTACGTGCATCTCTTTTCAAGTCGTGAAAATGCTAAGTGTGAAAGAATGCTGAAGAATCTTGGATATTGGTAGTAGAACTTTGTTCTACAAAGAAGAAGTGATAGTGTAATACCTGTACAGCAGAAACTGGCTGTGGTAATACAATATCGTCAATTAAAGAGCACCCTGGGGAAAGTCCAATGCTGTAGAATTTCAGTTTCCTCAAGAGAAAGCTTTCACGAGTGTACCAATAGCTGACCGTGGAGGTCTAAAGCGCTGTGCTTTGGGCTCCGACTGCGGGACGGCATGGGTTCGAGTCCGCCTGGGTTCAGTCGCTGGGTTTTCGCCCTGTGTATAGGACCGGTGGCAATCCACCATCGTGAGGAAATTGGGGAAGTACGAGTGAGTAGCTTAACCCGCTCTGGGGAAATCTTATAACGGCTGGGGGTTCGACGTGCTGACCCCGTTACCCCATTATCGGTCGAAGATCTCCACAGCTCTAGGTAGGATTGTGGGATGGAGACTGGCAGTCGGGAGATGTGCCAAGGCCCTTCGAAGGCTGTCGAGCCACGGGTTATTATTATTTTCATTATTATTAGCAATTATTATCATCATCATAATGTTTCCTAATAGAGTAGTACAATGATATGACTTAAATGGTATGCAAAGTAATTTATCTAAATGCAAACTATTGAGATGTTCGAGAAAAACAAATTGTATTGTTTCACAATATGTTATTAAATCTAATGTTCTAGTCAAAAGGATATATTTCATAATCAGATTCCAATTTGCTATTTGATGTACATATAATTGAAGTCTGTAAAAAAGCTAAAAAGATTTTAGGTTTTATATTTTTTATTTGGACTTCCCTTAATAAAATTGAAACTTTTAGATTTCTATTTATAGTTTTGGTTCGTCCATTAGTGGAATATGTAAGTGAATTATTAAACGTAGCAGCAAATAGTCACACCGAGAATTGAATCAATTCAGAAATTATTTATTAGGTTGCTTTGTATGAAAATGAAGAAAAGTTACATGTCACTAAATTATATGGAGTGGTTGGAAATACGTAATTTAACAACCTTGAGCTTAAGAAGGAAAGATAAAATTAAAGTATTGATACGAAATATTTTGTCAAATAGGATTGATAGTGATTACTTTAGAAATACTTGGTACGTGCCTCCACCGGGTTTTGAACCCGGACCCCTTGATTACACAACGACGACATTACTACGCCACATCGTCATCTGCGGTGACTGGGAGAGAGGTAAACAAATGACTGTCAATTTTACGTTCGAGTGTTTCTCTTCTTGGTACAACTGTACTTTTGTTTACATCTATGAGAAAAATGGGGAGTTATTCCACATCAACTCATATTATTATTATTATATTCCGTGGTACAAAATAATTGAAAAGTGAATATGATATGTTCTGTTTAAATTGAACTTCATCATTAAATACTCAAAAGGGAATAAAATCTTATAGGATCAGTCTTACTCATTTGCACCGGTGGCTCATCGCTTCCATTGCCAGAGACTGGTGACACGGAGGTTGTTGAATGTTCTGTGACTGCCGTTTGCCTCGAGCTCTCGATATCTACGAAACAAAATGCACATTACTCAGTAACTAAGCTGAAAGGGTAGGGAAGGTTGTTCATTCATTTACCCTTTACTACACACACAGAGAGATAGACAGAGCATCAAATCTACACATCGATTGATCAACTAGTGCGTTTTCTTTTATGCATTTTGCACACCCCAACAAACATTCACACACATACACATACACACACACACACATACATTATACCGGGTGGCGAAAAAAAATCGTGAAAATTTCATAAAACCCCAAAAAAATTTTAAAGGGACTCTATTGAAAGGTCTTGACGTGCAGATTCCGAATCTGCAATCGCTTTCACTCTAGCTCAATTAGGGGCAGAGCGTCCCTTTGAAATTTTAAATTTTTTGGGGCTTGATTAAGTTTTAATTAAGAAAATTTAAAATTGCCATATATCCGTTCCTAATTGAGCTAGGAGCATGGTTGATAGCTCGTTGGACTCGGAATGAAGTCCTCTTTCCGATTCTACAATACAAAATGGGGGTTTCCATTTAAAATTTCTCAGTTACCCCCCGCCCCACCACCAGGGGGCGGGGGTGGGGAATCAAGTGTGATATTATTGAATAACTTTCTTTCACTTATTAAACACGTATTTTTTTGTTTTCCGATTAGATGTGTAGTCCTTTCCGGGACTTTTGGACCACCCGGTATATCTGTTTGTGTGCGCTCGAGCGGATCGAAGGGGACTAGCCTGAAAACCTCTGTTTATAAATCTTCTAAGTAAAATACGCGTACTTTTAAAATAGTTACGGACACATATGTGCGCTTGCTTCATTGACGCCCTACGATGCCGACAATCGGCCGCGAATACCTTGCTTGCCGATAGCGCAAACACCAACGCGGCGGTCTACACTTCAGTAGATCGCATTGTATAAGCAAGGGGGCATGTATAAAAATACCTTGTATTGCGATTGTGAAAGAGCTTTACGTTGCGTATTAGCCGTGTGAGGACTCCTAGATGAAACTGGCTGACTAGGAATTCGGTCTTAATTTTGCCGTTGATGATTTTATGCAAAAATTTTATGTCTGCTTGTTCGTGACGAGTGTGTGGTGGCTGGATATTTAAAATAGACATAATATCTGTTTAATGGAGGTGTTTGGGAGAAGGTATTCTATGGCGAGCAATGGCGAGGGAAAAGCTGAGAACAGAATCAATCCTGGAAAGATTAGTTTTAGAAGCCATAGTCCAGATGGGGGAGCAGTATTCAAGAATGGGAGAGATAAAGGATTTGAAAAGTATGGATTTCAGTGAATCTGTACAGAAGACCAATGAGGCGTATGTAGTAAAGTCTGTAATATGCTCATTAATGTTTAGTTTTCGTCGATGATGACACCAAGATCGTTTTGAGACGAAACGTTTTTCATGGGATTGTTTTCGAGGGTATTTAAAGAGAAAGCACTTGGTTCCTTTTTAAGGAAATGGTAAGGCAGGAACATTTCTGAGGATTCAATTCGAGTTTCCATTGACGACACCACACAAGTACAGGGTGTTTTAAAAAAGTAACTGGAACTCAGCACTCAAACCGTGTGTGTGAACCCTATAGTTCTGTAAGAGCTTGTTGTAGGATTAGTGAATCGCGTTCAGATTAAATGTCTTTGAAGAGTTTGTAGTCATCGGCAAACAAAAGTAAATTTAAAGAAGTACAAGAAGACGGTTTATGAAATAGCCAAGATCGTGTCAACTACGCGATAAAACTCCGTGTCCCGGAATATTATGTTTTTTAACTAAAAAAAGAAATACTAGTGTATTTTGCTTACTTTACCTTTAACCTATTGTTTATGTTTATTAGAGTGCAATATTCCTATTCCAAATTGTTTTCAGCCCAATTTTCTTATATTGACTTCACCTCAAATTTTCTGATACTAATGGGCTGCCATCTGCTCTTATTTCTGTAAGCTTATCAAGATGTACATAACCTGCAAAGCTATGTGGTTTGCAACAATCAGTAAGATGTATCAACTTCCTCGAATTGTTTTCTTGCTCTGACTTCGTGTGTTTCCCCCTTCCTCTCCCTCTCTCTCTTTTCTCTCTGGTTCTTTCTATTCTCTCTCTCTCTCTCCCTATCTCTTTAGTTCTTTCTATTCTCTCTCCCTCTCCCTCTCTAGTTCTTTCTATTCTCTCTCTCCCTCTCTAGTTTTTTCTATTCTCTCTCTTTCTCCCTCTCTCCCTCTCTAGTTTTTGTGTTCCCTCTCTCTCTCTAGTTCAGCTCTTTCTATATCTCTCTCTCTCTCTCTATCTCTCTCTCTCTCTCTTTTTCTCTCTCTGTCTCTCTCTCTCTTTCTCTGTCTCTCTCTCTCTCTCTTTCTCTCTCTCTGTCTCTCTCTCTCTTTCTCTCTCTCTCTCTCTCTCTCTGTCTCTCTCTATCTATCTATCTATCTATCTGTCTAGTAATTTCTATTCTCTCCCTCTCGCTCCTTTTCTCTTATTCTCTCTCTTCGTCTCTTTTCATTAGATAAACTCCAACAGTTAAGCGAGTCAAATCTCTCATATTGCGGACGAACGAACCCTAAAATTTTCGTGCGTACAATTTTATCAAAAAATATTAAAATGCACAGGAACTATTTTATCCTATCTGCGCTACAAAGATATCAAGTAATGTCAATGTGAGGCTAAACGTTGATTTAATTCGTTACATTCAACACAAAGTACAACAACAATGTAATTTTATGATGAAAGCAAATGACATTGTCTATATGAATATGTAAAAATTTCTCTGAAATACGTAAAAAAAAAAATATGCAAGTAAATTAAAATGTTGTTATATTTATCGTATTCTTCCGTGTCCCCTGCATTTCACACTATTTTATTACTGTTAAGCTTTGTTTCCATGTTAATGAAACATTAAAATGTTGACCAAAGCAAAATTTATTGTATAAAAAATACGCAAGAAACATAACGTTTCCACCTTCTAACAGGGTCTTCAGACAAAAATTCACAACGAAATATGTTTTATTTTATTACTTATTATATTGGAAAATATAAATTTGCGAACAACCGGGTTTAAGGGGGGAGCGGTGAACAGAAGTAGATGTAACAGACTTTCGCTTACTTGGTCCTTTCCTTGCCGTGTACTCCTCGTCCCCGTAATCATCCTCATAGCGGGAAGTTTCTCCTATATTGTTGTCTCCTTCTTTCTTTTCAGGATTTTCAGTTTCACCACGGGAAGATTTCACGAAAATGCAGAAAAATATCTAAAAAGATACAACTATGAGAGACTTCTCGACTTTCTTCAAACAATTATTTCTATTGTTCAATGTTTTCCAACTGAATATAGAGCATTATGTTGCTATGTAGAGGGAATATAATTTCTATACATAAGCTAATATATTTTCGAACAAAAGTCAAAAAATGTTCGCTTTCAAATCGAAGCGACACGTGTCATTTGGTCGCGAACATTTAGATATAAATGCAACCTTTCTTTGGGCCTCACTGATGGCGCAGTGGTAGCGTCGTCGCCTTGAAATCAAGGGGTCCAGGACTCATTTCCCGGTGGAGGCACATAGCGGTTCGAATCCCACTTTGATCTGTATGTCCAGTCCCGATTAGCCTTCCTTTGCATAAAGCGAACTTAAAACACCAACTCAATCAATTAATCAAAGCAATCTTTCTTACCGAAGTGAGGCGGCAATCTGCCCGTGTTCCTCGGACTGGGCCAATTTCTCAATAGCATCGTGTAGCCTCGGTCTTTTGGTTGCGCATGCGCAGTGAATGCTATGCTGTACCTTTCCAATTTTAAATGGGTAAATGTTGGCTTTCGTGGTCGGCGCGGTCAGCGAAGCCAGAGGTCAAAGGTTCGAGCCCTGGTCAGGTAGGCATGCATCATTGTATTTGACCAATAACTATTTCATCAAATCATCATTCATCCCCGTGGTCGAAATTACCACTGGCAGTAAAAGCCACGTGAAATAATATAATAACGTAGGGTTCCTAGTTAAGTTTCTACGGCAATTTACAAATATCTAATAAGAGATAAATTTCTGAAATTAAAAGACATAACTCCTGTAACTAATTAACAACGTGTACCAAATAGATATTTCGTAACATTGCTTGTAACCTTTTTAAAATAGAAATACAAACCATTGCATCTATTCCTAAGGTGGCCCACGGCTTATAGTTGGCTTAGAAAATGATGCTTGTGCTCAAGAAAACCTTTTTTTTCTTTCATGTTTATTCACGTCTCTACAGAGAGAAAATTGGGGTGTCAAACTTTTCATTGTTGACATGAGTTATATTCAGTAAAAAGGCCGCCCCAATGGCGCAGTGGTAGCGTCGTCGCCTTGTAATCAAGGGGTCCCGGGTTCGATTCCCGGTGGAGGCACATAGTGATTCGGATTCCACTTTAAACTGTAGGTCCAGTCCCAATTAGCCTTACTGTGCATAAAGTTGACTTAAAACACCAAATCAATCAATCAATTATATACAGTAAAGACGAATAGCCGACCTCCGTGGAGGACTGGTCTGCACAGTCCCGACGTCTACAGGGGTTCCACAATAACTTAAATAAAATGGCTGCTGGCAGCCCGAGACAGTTCATTTTCTGCATTTTGCACCTAAGGGAGACTTCGTATTTCAATGTAGAGCCATTTGTTAGCTGTGTTAAATACTAATATGATTTTCGTAAAGTGGGCCACCTTGGGAATATGGGCTACCTTTGGTTCACCTACTTCAGAAGTAGAACATTGGAAGAGGACTGTACGTAAAGAACCACTGTACTCGAATGGTTGGCCGAGAAGGTTTAAATTACTATCAATCCGTTCTTCGTACACCAAATGAGAATTCTTTCAAATATAATTTGTTTATGCCCTTTGGGCACGGTCGACTTTTCACCTATCCATGAACTAAAATTAGTATGTATTCGTTCTCTTATAATATCCAATGGTCTCTTACAGTCACTTTGAAGAATGAACATGCCAAAAATATATATTATATATAGGGTGTTTATAAAATCCCGATTTATTTTGTGAAACGCGTGAAACAATGGAACGAAATCATTCTCATCCAAGAGGATGGGAAACGTTTCGCTTTAAATTTTCACAGAAATAATAATAATAAAACGGACTAAACAAACACCCTGTATATAATATGTTAGAAGTTGAATATTTCGTCATAAGTATCATTTAATCCGATCAAAATCCAAAACAATTTGCTTTTTTAAGGTGAAATTACAGCACGAAGTTTTTGAGAGAAATTAGTATTAATGCAGATAAAAAATTAACGTTACCACGCAGAAGGAAAATCGCTGGAATCCCATAGATTAGTTCCGTGTCTAATAAATGGTTCCTGGATACTTTGCTGAAAGAAAATATAATCTCTAAGTTTTTTGCAACAATTACAAATGGACACTATTTACATAATATACTTTCAATGGTATTGCATCGAACTCAACACGTTTCTCGTAATATGTCTATGTCTATACGAGTGACAACAGATGGCAATCAGAATCCACCCATTACTTATGTACTATTGGTAACATTAAATTACAATTTAGTGAAATAACGGTAAACCAAGTACTTGTTTATAATCCACCTTATTTCTTTGCTGACAAATTGACCAGTGTGCCAGTTGTTGTATATTCTACTTATATCTCAGAGGGGAGAATGGATAAATATATGTAATACTGAAAACAGTATATACTAGATTATGGTTAAACATATGGTGTGACATGAATTATCATATGTAGCATACATTGATACTAGAACTTCAAAATAAATATTATGGGCGTAACTCTAATCGAAATAGTGCAAAATATACCACAAATAACAAATGTCAACACCTTTGTACAGACTAACGGAATGATGATTATTTTCAAAATTGCTACGCTGATTACGAATATGTAATAAGATCCTGTCCGTCACGTCTGGTGTCTGAGTACTTTAACGTTCTTATATCCTTCTAATAGCCATTCATACAGATTGACTACAGTCAACGCTTCTTAGATTTACATGCATTACACAGACTGCCTCCTCACTTGTCTTATGTAATTTGTTTAGTAATGGAAGTTGTTGAATCAAGCTACAAATGTTTCAGTGTTCACAAACAGAAATAATGAATTATTATCATTTTCACAATCACAGATTCTGATGTTTGGGCATGCAGTGATGCAAATGGGCTGATGCCACAATTAGATGTCTCACATAATACTGAAGAATGGCGCTAATTTATTGACACTTCTAAAATGTGTTTCAATGCTGTTTTGTTATACAATGGCAATAAATGTAACAATGATGGAAACTTATGAAAATATGTGCCATATTCTAGAAGACATTAAATATGAAAACTCTAGTTGCCATATTTGCAAAGACCTTAAAGTAAATGGTCTTCTACTTGTATGCGGAGTGGATTCACTAAACATCCTTGTTTTCTGAGCCTTTGGGACATCCGTGACACTCAACAACACTACAAAGTGACAGAATAGCCGGGAAGAAAATATTTCACTCCAGGGCAATATAAAGTAAAATGTAAGCCTTTAGTTGATCCTCAAAATGTATTTCGGTTCACGTTTTGATACTCGGTGTACTTCAAGTGTATCCCGGTCTCAGGCTGGTACAAGGAAATGGCGTTCGACCAAGTAGACGAATAGCGGTGTTCAAGTTCAGAAGATGTAACAAATGCCTGTCTGGCGCTTTAAACGTTCATTTGATTAGTCAGCACGTGACCATATACTACACACTACGCACACCGCGCTACGGCGCCAGGCTCGAACCCTGGCCTGGCCATGGATGTTTGGGAGTGTCCATTCATCAATTTCATCATGTATAGTCACCTATATCCTGAAATACGCACTATCTTGCATAATGTTATGTGTGTTGCCTAACCCTATGGCAATGGAAGAACTTACAATTGGAAATTTGCTTTTAAAATCCACTCTTCGCCTTATAGTTAGGCAACAATCTTTTTTTCATATTATCCACAGTCAAACTCCGCAATTTTGTATATGAGGATCATCTTACATGCTGAAAATAATCTTTCAACAAAAACATAGTCAGTGGTGCAAACTTCAATGATGAAATGTTAGTTTGCAAGGCGTGAATGCCACAAAGCAACGAAATGACGCGAAAGTGAGCAAGACCACACACACACACTTTGGATTGTACAGGTAACAGTGGCACCAGACATCTTGCTTTGTTTAGAGCTTTGAAAAATCACCATGGGCTTGGAGGAAGGGAAATCGACAGAGAGTATGTTTAAAACACATTTGTCATTGAATTTTTTCGTGACCAAACAAAGCAAATGCTTGTGTGTGACATAAAAATTCTGTAAAGCCTTTAAAACATATAAAAACCTAAAAAAGGCTTGATTTACCTAAACTAGGTTCTAACAAGCAAAATAGGGTTCGAATCCCGTTCGTGCATGGTTATTTGTGAATGTCCATTCATCAATTTCATCATTTCATCACTCATCCCCATCTTCGCAAATTAGCCAAGAGGCGCAAAACGAGAATTAAAATAAAATAAATCAATCAATCAACATTCCCTGTTCCAGCTATTCAGGGGCGGCGCCAGGGTCGCGAGAGGTGCTGCTTGCGCACCCCTTAATTTTCTTCCGCACCCCCCTTCAGCACCCCCAACGTATAGGCGGAGTTGTGGAGGGGCCAGAACTAAAAAAAAAAATAATAACACATGATTAAGTTCAGTTACTACATTTTTGTTATGAAGCCATACCGCAAATCTTGACGTTTGGCATCATGGCATGTGCGGTAATTGCGCCGCAATAGCGGATCTTAGACGATTTGATTGATGTGTACAGTTTGAAGAAACAAAAACGTAAAATGATTTTGTGTTGAGTCTTCAGTTACAGCTGAGGCATCAAAAGAACTTTTCAATTTAATTTTTCTAAAATTTCTGAAGCTTACTATTGTACAGTAACTTTTTTTAAAGTAATTAAGTATTGTATCAATAAAAAATTAATGAAATGCAAAATGCAATAATAGTACTTTTTGCTTTTTTTTTAAACTGACAACCAATATACTAATTAATATTTGTTTACTTAAACAAGGAAATTTAGCATTTTCAAATCTAAAATAGCCTAGAACTCAGTGTTTTTAAGTTGTTGTTTTTTAATTTCTGGGGGAAGGTCTCCGGACCCCTTATAAGCTAGTGGATATTCAACAATCCTCAGGTACATCATATGCTTCTCCCAGAGTCTGCCCCCCCCCCTTCAAAGCAAAAGCTCAAACTCCGTCCATGCCTACCTTCAACTGAAAACACTAACCACAGACTAGAGTGTCATATTATTTCATGTCGTCATATTGAGCGCTGAATGTTAAGTGCTGAAGTAAGGCCGTTATTATTGTATGCAACAGCCTACAGCTTAATGATAGTTTTTCCTTCTTCTTTTATGCATTGTTCATAAACGGTATATGCGACTCAAGGGTCCCGGGTTCGAATCCCGGTCGGGCTTGGTTGTTTGTGAATGTCCATTCATCAATTTCATCATTTCATCACTCATCCCCATCTTCGCAAATTAGCCAAGAGGCACAAAACGGGAAGTAAAATAAACTAAATTAAATCAAATCATAAACGGTATATTATCCACCTACTTGCTATCACCAAGTCGTGCTCGGGAAAGCATTTATTGCCAGTTGTAAGGGTAATTTTCTTGTTAATGTGTTCTGTGTATTTGTTCCAAGTAACATATCTAGTGAACGTACCATTTCAGGCATTTTCAAAAACCCGTTAGGAAGAGGCCCAATGTTCACGAGGAAATTTTGCAGTTCGTTGTTGGAGATATTGCGGCCGGCAGAAGGGATTCTAACGAAGACGAAGTTGCTGTGCACTTAGCGTTTTGTTCTGAAGTGTGTACCTCCATGGGTTACATTGAAAAAGGTTCAAAAATTGTGATTTTAAAGACTAAGATAATTTCATTTTGTATTTCACTACATAGTTCAATAAGTCTGCAACGTGTATCTGAATGTTTACACTTAAGATTTAATACATATCATCATGGACATATATGGGGAGGGCAAGGGGAGTACAGCCTCCCTGGAAAATGTAAATTTATTATATTTCACACATATATTTTCATTTCAGTCAGTAATTTATGTTATCAGTGGCGGCCCCCATTATGCTAAACCTTATCTACTACTATCTGCCCCCCCCCCCGTTTTGGCACCTTGCTCCCCAGTTGCATGCGTGCTTCATGTTTTCCTTATTTTCAGCATCGCACTCCCTAAATTCCTTTCCGCACCCCCTCAGCACCCCTAGATGATTAATCCTGGCGCCGCCGCTGGAGAAAGGCCACGAATGCTGGCAGAAAAGGTGGGAATCGAGTGGGCAGAGCGAAGCAGTACACGCTGCTGGAAGGCTGGTAACCGTAGTCGCTTTCCGTCCCCTCCACGCAATCCCGTTCCCTCACACGTGTTCATTGCTGGAGCCGTCTCGCGTCGCTACTTGCGCAGAGACTTGATTTCGTTCGCTTCCTCCAGAGAGAGTTGGGACAGAGAATAGATGAATTGTCTGCATACAGTAGTCCTTGTGGTAGAACTTCACTTTCGAATCTCTCGTCAAATTCATTAAGAAGTTTAGATGCGTGAAGGCTCAATCACAAACATTTATGGACTACAAAGGGCCAGACGCCAGAGCCTAGCTAGTGTGCAAAATGCATTTCACAAAGTGAGGTTGACATTTGGGTCTTTTAAATTATTTTATTCACCGCTTACACCCCAATTCCCGGGTAGAATTTAAATGTTAATACAAGTTATGGATTTCGAATTAAATACCTGTTATCTAGATTTTAATGTAAAAAATTGTCCTTGCTCATCCGAAAAGTTTCATCTCATGTTCAAAACCATTCTTCTATATTGAAATATTCATTAATAACCGAAACTCGCTCAGCAAATCTCTGAATTCAACTACTAATGATTTATCCCTATATAATTCTGGACATGTTTTCGTAAGGGTTGATTAAGGTCCAGGATTTTTTAAAAAAAATTCAATTCCGGCCCAGGAGAGAAAACCAGTAAGCGTAAATGGGATCTTGACCGTAAAGAACCTTTTATCTGTGAAGTATTTCAATTCGGTCCAGACCAATTTAAATACGGACCAGTAACCTATTTTCGCGGATGAATTTAAATACGTCCAGGAACCTTTCTTCAATGAAACAAAATGCAACTCTTACCGAATGTAAAGAAAAGAGGTTCCGACCCTGCAGCGGAACAAAATAGAACCCATTACAATTCATGGGTTCATGGACCTTCAACAACCCCGGTTTTCATCTTCTCTACTGGTTTTAATACATAAAAATTCTGTTAATCCCACGTACCTTAAAGTTATTTTGTTTCCTTGTCCGTCAATCATGTAGGTTGGATCTCCTATTGCCGCTTTACTATCGCAAACAATGCTTTCTCTCTTTCGCTACTTTTATTTCTAACTTCCTTGCACTAAAATGGCTTTCTGTGAACACGTGAATTCATTCCAGGTCATGTTCGAAGTGGGAATATTAAAAAAAATATTGTTTATATTTCAAGAAAAACATAAAATAGGCATTTTTATCCACGTACTTTCCCGAAGTATGTAGAATTTCTTGAATAAAAATTCCTGTCTTTGTTTGCATAATAGGTTAAGTATAGGGGAACTGGGGGGAAATGGGCACAATTAAGGTTATTGCATCACAGTGTATGGTGAAAAAATCAACTGTAGGTTGACAACATCGGAGGAGTTTTTATTGTCACTTGTAACTGCCTTCACATCCGAGGTACCGAAAATAAACGGGCTCTGTTTAAAGGGAAATACTTCTCAAAATTGTACTGAAAAATACAGCTGTTTATTTTTGACAACTCCGAGTTAATATCTGATCAGAATATGGATGTAGTTACTAATAGCAACAAAGCTAGAACAGTGGATCGCGTACTACGAATTTTATCATGTTGTTGTGGCTCGTGTAACTCACAAGGGAGGTTATCTAAGTGTCCCCCTCCGATTTCCATGAAACTTGGCAGGTGTATAGAGGGGCCCAAACGAAGAAGTACGTGTTTTTGTGTTTCAGCTAAAATACTGTGTTAGGGGGCAACACAGTATTGAAGTGGGGATCTGACCCCGAAACCACGTAAATATGGCATAGGAAGAAACAGGGGGCATAGTGTCTCTCTATACACCTGCCAAATTTCATGGAAATCGGAGGGGAACAGAGGGGTCAGATCCCCACGTCAATTTGTCCTCATCTTGACATTTGAGGAGGGTTTTGCCCCTAAAACAGTTTTTTAGCTGAAACAAAAAAAAAAAACGTATTTCTTCCTTTGGCCTCTATACACATACCAAGTTTCATGGAAATCGGAGGGGGACACTTAGATAACCTCCCTTGTCAGTAGTACCAACTTACATAAAAGGTTGCAATTCGGTGTAATATGAGCACATTAGAAAGTAAGGCTTCTAAGCCATATAATCTTTTTGCAACCTCAGAAAAAAAAAGAAAACTTGCCAAAAAAGAAGTGTATTACTCATCAACCTTCACGATTCACTCCTATGGCCTAGTGGTAGCGTCGTCGCCTTGTAATCAAGGGGTCCCGGGTTCGATCCCCGGTGGAGGCACAAGTGGTTCGGATCCCACTTTAAACTGTAGGTCCAGTCCCGATTAGCCTTACTGTGCATAAATTGGACTTAAAACACCAACTCAATCAATAAATCAATTCACGATTCACAACGCATTAACATCGTATTTCATTAACGGATGCACCTAACAACGACAGTCACTGCCCTGTATGCAGTGATGTGCCGTACACCATAAGTTTACGTCTACATGCGTTGTCTACACATAATCTACGCGTAGATTACATTTGGTTGTAGTTTACGTAGACTACGTAGATAATCTAAAGTGCATTAACATTAATATTCTAGGCTTTCATGAAAGGAAAGTGACATTTTCAACTATATTGGTTCGTAACAAACTGAAAAGAATCCTATTTACAACAAAATTTCTCTTCTCTTCTATCAACTATGGAAGAAGATAAATAGTATGCAAAGAAAATAACAGATGGCAGTCGTGAGGCAGAATCAGTCTTTTCCCCATAAAACACTACAATATTTCCTGTTAGGTTTCTTTCCTAGGTGAAAAATTGTTCGAATTTGGAAGGGAGCGTATGAAAAGTTCTTTTCACACATCTGCAACTGATACGAAGTATAATTTTGTTTCACTTCCATGACGCCCTTTGCTAAGTTATCACCTTTCGCCATGTTGTTTACATAGATTACGTCATCTACGTGTATAAAATAGTCTACGTGTAGAATGTAGACTATCGTTGTTTACGCGTAAACGCAAGCACATCACTGCCTGTATGCAAACGTTGGTATCGTGGTGAGGAGTGGACTTCTTGTCAAGAAGTCTTTGTTCCTTGCGGTGACATAATCATTGTGTTGGTATGCAGGAAGAACTACATTTCATCTGCCCTAATTGTAAGGAGGTTGAGGAAATTTGAGGACTGCAGGACATGTTTATGATCACAGCCTTGATGAAAGTTCAGTCGGAGATAGAAAACCGTCATTCCATCTCACTGTGTTATTGTATTGATGGGTACTAAATAGGAGCGTATGTAGTGCGTGTCCGGACCCACCGAAAATTATTCTATCAGAAGAATTCCAACTTCTGTGGCAAAAAAGTTTATTTTCCCCTACCCTTTTATTTTCATTCACTGTGGTTGAAACTAATTTACATACAAACATGATTTCGTACAGCAGATTCAAAACAACTACCCATAATTTATTCATTTCCAATGTGTGATCAATTGGTGCGACCTCATAGGAGCATGAGTCTTAATAACAAGTAATTTTCTGAAAAACGAAGTGAGAGAGTCCAATTACATTGGAAATATATAGTCACCGTAGTTGCCTTGTCACTTTCGTCCGCTCAAAAATACTTTTCTTCTTAAAAAGAATAATATTTGTTTAATTCCGGTAATAAGATTTCTCTACACTAAATTTATAAGTGAGAGTATTAGGAGGGGCAACTGCTCCCCGTGCGCACGCCTGTGTTTATGATATACGTTCATTCAGTGCTTTCCTGTGACTAATTGTTACGTGTATATGTCCTTAAATGTATCCATAAAACATAACTGCACATATTACCCCACAGGGTGCTCAGATGGGGATATTATGGGTTTTGGAGATCTTTGTTTGTGCAATCCTTGTACCTTTACAGAAAGAGATTTTTGCTCATGTGTACTACCAGCCACAGTGCAAACACTGATCTTCACTTTGCAATAAAAAACTTATTTTTATTTCAATAAATCTCTTAATTATTAGCAATTTTGCCTTAAGGTGGTCATATTCTCCCCACTTCCAATATAAATATTTTTTGGTACTGCTTCTTAATACATGAAAAAAAAAATAATTTCAACTTTGTGCCAATTTAAGTGGATGTTGAAGATTGTAAATAGTATTGCTTTCCGCTCCTCATCTGTTTTTATTTTACTCCCGCTGGGAGCTTCTTGCAAGAACGCGGATTTCTGGGAGCGTGATATTCGAACACAGCGGCATGGTGCATGTCGGCTCGCGGCAGCGGGAAGAACATTTTTCAGCTAGCCTATCGGATGTGGGCTTTTGTGTATCTTATTCAGTGTGCAAACGTATTTAATTACTGTATAATGCCAAGTGAATTAAAGGACTTGTATCATATGCAAATTTGTTGCTGTATCCGTTGTTCCAGCCCTATGGTAAGGTATTCAATATGGCGTCATCCCCAGAGGTGATAGTTTTCTTTCGTGGTGTTACCTGGAAGGAATCTACAGACAGTGGATAATTATGGGTTTTGGAGATTCATTTATGTCAGAAACCCCCCCCCTCGACCACTTCTGGCGCAAACAATATTTGTAAAGTTTCATATAGCCCTTGCCTATATGAAACAAAGTGCGTGTATGGAGATTCAAGAATAATGTAAGAGGGAGAGACAGTGGCGGTAATACGGGGGTCTTGGTGGGCACTGCCCCGTCCACTTTTTGCCACTTTTCCCCCCGCTATGCTAAACTTTATCTACCAAGTGAAAGTAAACTCCCCCCCCCCCCCCTCCGAGATTTGATACCTAGCCTCCGCAGTTTTGGAACCAAATTGCAACAACTTCACTGTGCTTGTTTTTAGTATGCAGGGTGGTCGAGGAAGGACTTTACAGTTTTGTAAGTGTATAAAAATTTATTCGGAAACTGTACAGAACTGGTTGTGGTATAATTTTGTTAGGAAATACTTTAAGTATCTGCTTTCAGAGGTCTAATAGCGAGCTCGCTGTGCGTTTTGGCCGCATCCACTTCCAACAAGATGGCGCACCACTTCACCGAAGTCCTCAATAACCGATTTCCAGGCCAATGGAGAGGTCGAGGTAGGCCAATTACATGGCCCCCTGGTTCGCCTGATCTGACACTCTACTTTTTGGGGGGGGGGGCTTCATTGCCATACGATTCATTACAACCGTGAGGCAGCATACAAATAGGATAGAAAATATATTTTTCTAAGGATCATGGCGTCGAAACGAGAAAACGTTGCTGAGAAATGTTGTTAGGTTTTTGTGTTAACTACACGCTTTGAAAATCTGTCGAATGCAAAAGTTCGGGGACACCCTATGTATGAAGCATACATCACTCACAGAAACCAATATTTTCAGCAGAGTGGGGGATCCCCTATCAACCTTTCTACAAATACAACTCTGCTGGTAACATATCGTATAAAAACCCTACAGGGTTTTCGGGATCGAATCTAGGCTGTGCCAGCCTAATGCAACTTGCCTCTACGAGAGGTGCCTTTTATATGCAAGGAGATTCACCCCTGTGATATAAGGAGAACACGAACGACATTCGCTGTTTAACGCTTCTATTGACTGGATAGGGCGGGGTCATGATAACAATACAAAGGATGTTCGTTTACCTGTAGATTCCTGTACAGATCAGTGTTGCCACATGAAGGGAAATTTCCCTTTTGCAGGGAGATTTGAGCCAAAAGGGAAAAGGGAATTTCGATGAAAAATACCACAATTGCAGGGACATTTTCAGGTCATCTGACTACATTATTACAGTTTATGTTAATTTCGATTTTCATATCCACATTTTTATGTTATTTATTTATTTTGATATTCCTACTTCTTTTCTGCTCCTTTAAGTTTATTGTGCGTTGCTTTTATGCATCTTTGGATAAATAGTAACGATGAGGATTAACGATTAAATGGATTCCTGACAACGATTCAAACCTGAGACATCTGGTCAGGAAGTGATGAAACTGAAATGTGATTTTTTTTTAATTTTTTTTTTATTCAAAAGAATAACGAATTCAACGGAATACTTTACTACGTACGAGGGCCACTATTTATATTTTGAGCCTTGGCAACACTGATTGAAGTTAGACGCGATTTGACGTTTGCACGGAATCGTCTGGCATTATTGACCATAACGTACTTCAAATGTTTTGTCAATAGCTTCATTTGTGTTGTTTATGTTGCCTTGGAGATTGCGCGACAACAATAAAATGGAATTAACTCGTGAACATTTCCGTGCGATGATTTTTTTTACGATTTTCGACGTGGATTATCAAGACAAGAGTGCATCGATCAACTTACTTCCACATTTGGCGATGAAGCCCCATCCTTTGCCACTGTGAAACGCTGGTATGACGAATTTAATCGTGGCCGCCATTCGCTCACCGACGAGATTCGCGAAGGTCGTCCAAAATCAGTTGTTGTTCAAGAAAACATTGATGCTGTGCAAAACCTAATACTGCAAGATCGTCATGTAACATACTGTGAGATTGAGGCAACCATAAGCATTAGTTCCACCAGCACATATAAAATATTACATGATCATTTAGCTGTGAGAAAGGTATGTTCTCGTTGGATCCCACACAATTTGACAAAAACTCAAAAAGACGCTCGCGTCAATTGGTGCAAACAAATGCTCAATAAATACAATCGTGGTGCTTCAAAAGACGTATATAAGATTGTAACAGGTGACGAATCATGGATATATGCATATGAGCCGGAACGTAAACAGCAGTCGACTGTATGGGTGTTTCAAGATGAACCCAATCCAACAAAAGTTGTTCGCGCTCGAAGCACATCGAAACAAATGGTCGCCTGTTTTTTCGGGAAAACTGGTCATGTGGCAACTGTGCCTTTAGAGGAACGTAGAACGGTCAACTCTGAATGGTACACAACAATTTGTTTGCCAGAGGTCTTCGGTCAAATACGGAAAACAAACAAACGCCGTCGGATCATTCTTCATCAAGACAATGCCAGCTGTCACACATCTCGTCTAACAACCGACTTTATGAACAGTCAAAAAATCGAATCGATGGGTCATCCGCCTAACAGTCCTGATTTGGCACCCAATGACTTCTTCTTGTTCCCGAATGTCAAGAATAAATTGCGTGGACAACGATTTTCGTCGGCGGAAGACGCCGTTGATGCGTTCAAAAACCATATTATGGAGGTGTCTCAAGAAGATTGGAAAAACTGCTTTGATAAATGGTTCGAACGAATGCAAAAGTGTATTGACCATAAAGGAGAATACTTCGAAAAACAATAAAGCAGTTTTCAATGCCAAATTCCTGTTTTTTCATTGTTAGGCTCAAAATATAAATAGTGACCCTCGTACTATTACTGCTTCCACCACCACCACTAATAATGCCGCTACTATTACTACTACTACTCATTATTATTATTATTATTATTATTATTATTATTATATAATTTGCTTAGGGGAAGAAAAAAGTTGGTCCAAAAAGGGACATTTTGTCCCTTGGAAAGGGAAATTGTGCCCTCATATTGTGGCAACACTGGTACAGATGATCGTCTCTGCTGATTTGGTAGATAAGGCACGGTCCTGAAATGAAGGGAGCGCAACTCCTCGCTTATAACCCTAGCGTAGCACCGATATTCAAGCTATCACTTGGAGACAACAACATTGTACTCCATAACTTTCGGACTGCAACTAGGGCCTCCCCGATGGCGTAGTGGTAACGTCGTCGCCTTGTAATCAAGGGGTCCCGGGTTCGATTCCCGGTGGAGGCACATAGTGGTTCGGATCCCACTTTAAACTGTAGGTCCAGTCCCAATTAGCCTTAATGTGCATAAAGTGGACTTAAAACAACCAATCAATCGGACTACAACTGGGGCGAGATTGGTTATCGCTATCTATTTAAGGGGATTCAAATTTCCGATCGTTAAACCCGTTGAGCAAGTTCCGTCCTGTCGTTAACCCTGCTTTTTTGCATAAGGCTGATGTTACGTTATTTCAACTGATTCCTGTCGATTCCCGTGTCAATGGAGTTTTAAAGATCCGCTGAAGGTCGCCGGTGTAATATGCTTGTAAGAAGCTGCTTCCAGCGCCTCAGCCGGACCCTTGGCGAAGTGATTAGTCTATCGAGCTATGACGCCAGGGGTCCCGGGTTCGAATCACACTTTTGGCGTGATACGATATGCTCATTTCAATTTCCTTTTTTCGTAAGTTTTAAATTTGAGATAAGGGTTTTAGATAAGAGGATTTTTCCCGTATACACCTGGTCTTAAAAAAAAAAAATTGTATCAATCATAATTTTTGTGCCTCTTCAGGTTAATCACGATGTTAATAATGAATGATGAAGTAGACAATGAAACAAATCCATATTCATGCATTGTCCGAGATTCGAACCCATGACCCCACGAAGTCGTAACACGATAAGCAATCATTTCACGGAGAGGTAGGCAAATTTTACATGTCAAGAGATATAAAAAATTCACATTTTTCCTCAAGCAATAACAATGTTTCTTGTGTTGTTGAGCATTGTAAAGTTTTAAAACAGAATTTCTACGGTGTCGTAAGACTCGGATAATAAAAACTTCGCTGACGGTATCTATAAATAAACATTCCGAACGTTATATGATTTGTTCACTCCATAAGCACAGAAACAACATTGTTTATTTTTGCTCGTGAGGATTTCAACACGCTGAATCTGACAGCAAAACAACGAAACAGAGAAAAGTCTCTGGTCCAATCAACTGATCAGGGTTCTGTGCATAAATTAAAAATGCCCCTCAAAGTTTCTTCCTCAGTGTAAAAACTATATGCAATTATAAACGCAGACAACAAATGCTTTCCTCTTGAGGAGTGTCGTAAAAACCGGAAGACTATTACACGGCATAAACTCTCTTGTAAACACTCCGAAAGTCAAAATCTATCTTGAACAGCTGGCAAGGGTGGGTGATCCCATGTGTGTTGTCTAAAGTGGAACAAATTTTCACGCAAATATAGAGGTAGCTTAATTTTAAACTAGCATTTAATATTAAATTTACACAATTTATAGTATATGACCGTAAACTCTACTTTAATCAATATTAAATTAAAGGGTAAATAAAAATAGTTTCACTAATATACGCACTCTCTGAAAGAACAAGATATTACAAATTAGCAAATTATCTAATGTTGAGAACAGTGGCTGATTCTGGTTTTGAATCATTTTAGAGAAATGAATAAGGAGCCCTGTATAAATCTAGTAAGAAATAATAAACATAAAAATAACATAAATTTTAAGAGTATTTGAAAATAAATCTTTTGAAAATTATTTGGACGTAAAAGGGATGAGGAGACAGGTGAGTGGAGAAGGTTGCATAATTTGGAAGTACATAATTTGTATTCATGTCCAGATATTATTAGAATAATTAAATCAAGAAGACTTAGGTGGGCAGGCCATGTGGCACGAATGGGAGAGGAAAGAGTTTACAGGAATCTTGTTGGGAAACCTGATGGGAAGAGACCTGTAGGAAGGCCAAGACGAAGATGGAGGGATAACGTTGAGATGGACCTAAAGGAAATCGGTAAGGATGGAAACGTTTGGATTGATCTTGCCCAGGATAGGGACAGATGGAAGGCATATGTTGCTGCAGCCATAAACCTTAGGGTTTAAGAAGGCTAGAGAGTTAGATAATTAGTATAAATCGAGTCTAGAAACTTTGCAAGTCCATCATTAGAGAAATTCTTGAATTACCAATGGTTAGAACGATGCATTTTTGCAAGACCAAATGTTTCAGTGAGAAGACCCCAACCCCTTCAGCTCGATCTCCCCTGCCCAAATGTACAGGGCCTTCCGGTGCTTTATCGCCACCACTGGTTCGGGCAAAAGTCTTCATGCTAACAAATATTTATTGGGCAATAACTAGTAATGATATCCTTAAGAGATAACAAACATATGTGCCACCAATTAATTTTCTTTAATCACTCCTCAAGGGTTCTGGGTTCGAATCCAGGCCTGGGCATGGATGTTGTGAGTGTCCATTCATTAACTTCATCATATCATCACTCATCTCCATCTTCGCAAATTAGCCAAAAGTGGCACAAAAGCGAAGTAAAATGAAGCAAATCAATCAATCTTCAATCGCTTCTAGGCTGCAGGTTTCGATTCACTGGTAAAGAGATGGAATATGTTAAAAAATATTTACATGTTTGCATCAGAAGTAGCAAAATTTGCAGTCCACATTGTGGTTCAAAGACTGAATTCGCCTTGTATACGAATTCCAAAAAATAACATCATTTTAATTCTTCTTAGGAACAAGAAAGGAAGAAACGTGCCTCAGAAAACAACTACCCTTCTGTGTGATGGGAGAGACGATTTCACGGATATACTTCGACATGCTTCTATGCTTGGTATGGTATCAACTTATTTATGGGGTAAATTTCATATACAGGGTTATTCAAGATGATGTTCCTAATTCCAATATGTTTATTAAGATTTTATGATACTGAAGAAAACACAGTTAGTACCAATGTAAATGACAACTTCACAATTTTATTTTATCAAGACTGGGCTTCCTTGATGGCGTAGTGGTAACGATGCCGCCTTGTAATCAAGGGGTCGCGGGTTCAATCTCCAGAGGAACACATACTTTAAACTGTAGGTTCAGTCCCGAATAACCCATTTCTGAATAAAGTTGACTTGAAATGAACTTTGACTTTGATTTGACAAAATTTCATAACACGTTCAATGTACACTCTAGGGTCTACTCGTCACACCAAACATATCCAAAACCACAGATAAGGGTATATACCCTTATCTGTGCCAAAACCCTCTGCAATATGCGCTCTAGTCACACATCGTTACACCGGCCCACGGCAGAGCAATTAGATTTGATCATGTTACGAGTGGAATAAAAAATTAATGTAATTTTGTAACTGGAATTTTGCTAAAATAAACTTGTGGAGTTTCTCTTCACATTAGGACGAACTTCGTTCCCTTATATTTTATAAAGTCTTCACGAAATATGTTCAAAGTGGGAATGTAATTTCTGAGTAACCCTGTATAATATAAAAGTGTGTTTGTGTGACCCTGTATGGCGGAAAACGAACCCAGGAACATGCTTTTAAAAAGTTTTCAAGACGACAGCACACCTCCATGTAGGAGTGAAAGGTTGGTTCCAAAATCCCAGGTTCGAATCGTGGTTAATTTATGGATGGGTTTATCCAATCACCCTAATGAGGAGGTGATATGTTAAACTTTTTATTACATTACATTAATAAGATTTGATACTTTTAAAACTGCCGGTTGTTGGATAGTTCTTCAGTCAGCCGAATAACTAATCCTTCTATTTTATTTATGATTCAATTTTAGATCTCATGTATACTCCCTCGTCTGTTGCTAGTGGAGGGGTTTGGCGTCCAATACCCAGAGATATTTCTCAACGACATTCCTGACAGACATTACCCCGTCGACTACGACTATGACCCAGCTGACACGGCGCCTCTGAATATGCCACGTAAGAACCACATTTTACAATTACTTTTAATTGTAAGCTACCAGGCTTCATTTATAATTTATCCACGAAAATTCCTGTTGTTTAAGAAAAAAATTGTCTTTCTTTGTACAGTTAACTCGTGATGTAGTGCGAACTCGGTTGTAGGGAACATTCGGCTTCCGTCAGTGCTTTACTCACAAAATTTTCAGACGGTATACGCTGATTTTCGTGAAGCGTTAAGCGAAGAATATGTTTCCATAAAGTTTGGATTATATTTCTATAGGGTTTACCGATTTAAACGTCAGATCTTTAAAATTAGATAGAATGAAACCACAAGTGATAATGACATATATATATATATATATTTTATTTTGAAGAGCAAACAATGGCATTAAGTTTTGATCAATACGTCTCGTCTGCTTCGGTGGGTGGAATTCATTCTGAATGTCCAATTTTCCAGCATGTCTGCACACATATTGAGCGGTATAGCCTCAATGGTTCGTTCGATGTGCCGTTTCAGGTTATGACAATCAGTTTTTGTCACCTACGTTTTTATTATTCTATATCATAGGTTTTCATTATTTTATATTTTTCCGTAACTTCGTATTTCTCTTGAAGCTTTTCTGAACCTTTTGTGTTTCTCTGCTTTTGTCGACTTCTCCCCGTCCGGTCAGAGAAGCTGGGAACTACAACAATGTGTTGTAATAAATCTGTCACTGTTAGAGCGACTTTTGTGCATTTGGCGATGGGAAGTTCCACTTGGGAGGCCAATTAGTGGAGGAACATGTTACGTACGTACTATTCATTTCACCCTATTCTAACGCAACACGTGTGCCTGAAGAAGCTGGACCAAGCAAAAGAGGGACGCTTGACCACCAACAATGGAACTTCAGATTTCCGCGCCTAAAAGTCAGCCTGTTAGAATTCGAAATTTCAAGCTGTCTTTAAATAGTTGAAGAACAGACGAACAGTACAAAGTATACCGCTAGTTTTCGATCCGATAACACCTGTGACAGTCGGAGAACGATTCGGGACTTTGTCTTTTTTTCTACCGCGCCGTGTGTTTTACTCTGCGTGAGTGACAGTGACTAGTGGTATAAATACGCAGTGTTAATTTGTGACATGTGCATTGGATTTGTGTTATTCTTTTTGTGACGAGGAACAGTAATACGACTACGGCGGGCTAGAGTAGAAGAGAAGGGGGCCATGGGTCTTTCCAGCCTGCACGAAGCCGACGCAGCAGACCACCGCTCAGCGTCCAGACGCCACACCGCTAAAACGCCGTCACAAGCGCCACAAACGCCACGTCACCACAAATGACGTCCATAGGCCGATGAGAAGCCATGTAATGATACCGCCGAAAGCCGCCTGCCGAATCAGCATCCTTGAGTAATTCGACGCCGACGCCCGACAAAAATTCTACAGAGAGAGAAAAAGAGAGAGAGTGGAATGGGAAGATGAAGCGACACCAGCCCTCACTTATATATACCATCTAGAAGAAGAGATTGAGAGATGACGCGACACTTACTGCGTCTTGAGACGACGCCGACGTCCCGCGTAAGACTAGCGGTGAGAAGCCACGAATGCCCCCGGTAGCGCGAACTTCGCCCATTTTCGCCGTCCCCCGAGTAGAGAGGGAGACGATATCGAAGCAATTAATCGCTCCACCACGAAGCAGACAGATGGCAGAGAGGTCGTTTCCCTCATCTATGTCGCCGTGATGTCGAAGCGTAGAAGGAAGGTGTGTTCAAGAAGTTTGCGAAGCGCCGGTACAAAGAAGTAACGTGGGGAAGTGTTAGTGTCGTGAGGAGGACCGCGGATTGATGTCACGCCGCCATCTAAAGGACTACGGTAAACGTCGCTGGAACGTCTAGAACGCCAAGATGGTACAGCATACAACTGAGTCCTCGACCCAGGACACCAAAGAACGGCCGTCGGAAGAAAAGATACCAGTCTTTAAATTAAAAGTCGCAAAAGTATTGATTAAATTTTTGCCCAACATAATCTAAATTTCACGACAATTTCTAATTCGGAAGATCGATTCGCGGCATACTGTTGTTTTTCCCATCCTCTGAGCCGAACCGTATGGATAATTATCTTTATGTCATATTAGGTGTGTACTCTTAAACACTTGATTAAAACTGCGTAAATCCTGTATCTCTTGCAGAGATCACCTCTCAAGTTTGTTAAATAAGGAAGTAAATTAACTTCGTGCTATTTTTAATATATTCATACATTAGTGTCTTCATTTTTCATTCTGTAAACATGTATGTGCCTTGCAATTGATATTTATGTTGCACGAGTTGCGTGCCCTGCTTAATGTTATTGAAGTTCCAAGGCGCATTTGTGAAATTCTACAATAATTATTTAATGTTTTAATAAATTGCGAAATATAAAAGATTACGTGTTATGCTCGTTGGCAGAATGCGTGAGCAGATGAAAGCTAACTATCTTGGATTCTAAACAAATTAACGTCTGCAGGCGCAGATTAGGATTCATCTCGGCTCATAAGAAAGCTAAATATTGCTTAGTATCTAAAAAAGGGTCAATGTATTCATCTTAATGTAATTTTACTTCTGAAGTTTGAGTGAGAGTGTGAATGCTTGAGTGATAGTGAGGGGTTGTGTAATGTATCTATTTTTGTGTTATATAATTTACATTTTTGTTATCTATAATTTGACTATGATTTGTGCTTATACATATAATATACATATCCTCATAACTATTGGTATTAATGTTTGGTTCAACGTTAAGTCAGCAAAGCATTTACGCTCGACTTTAGGGCTCACATCAATTATTATTATTATTATTATTATCTGCGTCGTTATTATTATTATTATTATTATTGATTATTATTATTAATTATTCAATATAACTTTATGCACGAGTCGGCTATTCGTCGGGGGTGAAAACCGATCCGGTCACACGTACCCTGGAATCAAACCGTTTAGCTGGGCCCGGCACCTAGGAAGGGGACTTCGGTCTCCGGACTAAGGTAAAGTTTCCCAGTGAGATTTGGCGCCCACGAACAGGTCTTCACGGGAAATGCACGAGTGAGAAGGTCACGAACTGTGCGTGGCTTAGTCTCATAGATCTCAAATTTGACATAAACCCATAGATAATAATCCAGGGGGCTTAGGTCACATGATCTTGATGGCCAGTTCACGTCACCCTTTCTGGACACAACTCGTCCGTGAAACCAGTGTTCCAAAGTGGTCGCATGTCCCTTACAGACGAGACAAGAAGTGGATGACCATCGCTCATAAACGATGCGACTACGCTGAGGAGAGTGGACGATCTCATCCTGTAAGATCGATGAGTAACTCTCCATATGATCATGCATGCAACTGGTCTTAGTTACGGCAGTGCGTGGAAAATTAGAACTCCACATGTCTAAAGTGTTAGCATGCTGGGTTCCACTGTCTTACACCCGCTCACTCATCTCAATCTGTTTTGCTGTAGAAGCAAGGCAATGCGGCTATAAAATCTTGCCGCATCCACCCTATTTGCCAGATCTCGCCCCAAGTGAGATTTTTCGTGTTCCCTGAAATGAAAAATCCACTGCGCGGTCGGCGATTCGACACAAATGATGTCATGCAATCGGTGGATCACTGCTTTTGACGCAATCTGAGAATTTCTACAATGGCGGCCTGCGGAAGGTCAAGAAACGCTGGGAGAAATGTGTGCATGTGCACGGTGACTAGCTAGAGAAGTCTTAAGGACCACAAGTTGAAATAAAGTTTCCGTTTCATTTAGTTCATGGTGATAATTAAAACTTTACGATGCCGTGCCATGCCATATATGGTAGCTGCAGAAGACGTATAGCGTTCACGCTGCGTTCATTACCTTGACAAAAACAGACAAATGTGCTTAGAACTTTTACGATAGTGGTTTAAAAATATTATTTACTTGCAAGTTGATTTCAATTGTAGCTTCCAGTTATGACGTAAATCAAAACTGGCCACAACCCATGTATGACTCGATCAATCAGGAGCTTTCTGGAAACAAAGATGGCGACGAAAGTGGAAAGCGATCAGCGGACGCCCTCAAGTGGAATCTTTGTAAGTAACAAAACTTCCTTTGCCCTCTATATCTACAGCTCTCGTCCAGTCTTACGGCGGGTGCTCTACTGCTGACAAGGGAAGTGGGGAGCGGGGAAGCGACCAATCCTGCGCGATAAGAAACGCAGCAGCCTGTAGAACGTGGTGTGCGTAGTACTTCCTCCCGCCACGTCATAACTCTTGGCGCCACCGCCGTTGTAAGGTTGGTTTGCGGTGTATTTCCCGCTCCCCACTTCCCTTTCCAGCATGTAGAGCGCCCGCCTTAAGAGTAGACAAGAGCTACAGTGAGCTTGAATATTACCTTCAGGTGATAATAGCATCGGAATGAACATGCTTCTTAGAATGAATGTTGTTCTTGCTTACAACAAGCACATGTCCGATATTTCCATTGTAAAAAACAATTACCGAAATAGACAAAATTTTGAGCCGAATCTCCGTTTGAAAGTTTCAAATGCTCAACCAGACATCAAGAAACTGTTTCAAGTTATGCAGACAAATCCTTCCGTAACGTAGCTTACATCATCTAACGCAATGTTACTTCTGCGTTTGGAATCGAACCAAGAACCTTTAGATTGTATTGGGTGGTGTAGTTATTCATCATTCATCTTTCAGATGGTTATCAGTCGCTTAGCCTAAAGTATAACGTATGCGAAAGGTTACATCCAAAGTTATGGCACAAGAATTCACACGTACAATAATTGAGCTTCTGTACTCATCATGACTGAACCGATGTGGATGTTGATAAGAAGACGATAACACTTGCCTCACAAATAGATGAATGTTATTCCATAGATTGTCCTCTCAATAATGGTAATTGACACACATCTGACCTTACAGTCAGAGTTCACTCTCCTCATGCACCAGTGTTCAATAATCGTCCTTCCAACTTCCTTGTCCTATCCCGTCCACTTGTCTCTCTCCCTTCCAACTTTCATGCCACATACGCCTCTCAAGTCAATAACCTATCCTTTGCCTGATTACTTATTCAGCATTCCTTTCTCTGCTATGTTAAGACTTGACACTTCTTACCCAATACCTTGGGTAGCTACGATACGCTTGTCACTACAAACTGAGAATTTGCAATAAAAACACCAAAATTGTACTTTACAGTTTGTTTTACAAACTTATTATTGTTCTTTCCTTTTTTCAATAACTCTGTAAAAAATATAGTATGAAAATTGAAGTCTACTTATATACTTCTTACCTCCATTTTTATTTCTGTAACTATTCATGAAGATTGTAAACTAGGGACACCCAATGAAATAATAAACGTAAGATTCTAATGTTTATTTGTTTACCACCTTTGCGCGGTGGGTCAGTCGGTAACGCGTCTGATTACCATACTCAAGGTCCCGGGTTCGATCCCCGGCCGGTTCAAATCCGGGAACTTTTCTAACGTTTGAAGCCGCCCCGGCGCCCACCCAGCGTCGAATTACATGGGTACCTGGGGGAAACCCTGGGGGGTAAAGGCGGTCAGGGGCGTGATGCTGATCACATCACCCCCACTCACGACCGGATCAAGAAAGTGTGGGGCATTACCCCCACACCCCCTATACACCTTCATGGCGTGGTGCTAAGCACAGGGGAGCACTTTACCTCTTTTTTTACCACCTTTCCACACACAGACCGACTGCCATTTTCCTCCATTGCAGACACGCGCCTCCAACATATCAAAAAGTTCCACCAATCAGGCAGCCAAGAAATTCCCCAAAACCCACTATTCGGAGAAAACCTGTGGTGGGAGTACATTAGACATTTAGTTACGACTAAAGAATACAATGAGAAAAAAGTTCGAGAACCGCTGCCTTAGAACATTGGTTTGACGAAGGTTATTAAATCTTATGATAACATTTACGCGTAATTTAGAAACAGTGTATTTACATTGAAAAACTAAGTATGCTGACCAAGGCAGTAATTTATTTTATTAAAAACATAAACTAAACGTAACGTTTCAACCTTCTAGCAAGGTCTTCATCAGACTCTGTATCAAGTACAAAAGTAACAAGATACACAAAAGGGCATTATATATACACAAACATTACTCCCTCCAGACTATTAGAAAGTTGTTAGGAACTTTCTAGCAGGTGATACAGAGTCTGAGGAAGACCTTGCTAGAAGGTTGAAACGTTACGTTTAGTTTATGATTTTAATAAAATAAATTACTGCCTTGGTCAGCATACTTAGTTTTTCATAATCATGGAAACAAGGCTTAGAGGTGTTATGTATTTACATTGTAAGTAAACCCAAATATTTAGGAATATTTTTGATGTGAACGAGAGGACTGGTCATATTGGACTGCAACCACTTTGCCCTCATCGGTGGACGTTGAGAGCCTCCAGTATCCAACAGATCTTAAAGAACTATGAAAACCTTCTCAATTTTTGTGAGAATTTTTCTGAGAAGATTCTACTGCCATGGCATCAAAATGTGCTGGATACCTGGAGACAATACTTCATTTCAAGACATTTTTTCTTTCTCTCCTTTTGCTGCCATGTGATGGGTCCAATAGAAGAGGTAAACTGTAAGATTCAGTCTCCACGCATTGGTGCTACAGAAATGGAATCAAAACTAAAATACTTGACTGACATCTTTCAAGAAAAGCGAATGGATTTGGAGCAGTTCTGGCAGAAATGCACAGCGGGCAAACCCAGCCTCGTTGATGAGCCAGGATTGCCCCGGCAACGTCACTTCCTAAGAGACTTGTAAATCCTGATGCTGCCAAACCTCACAAGTTCTACACTTGTGTATAAATCAATATACACTGACGTGTGTGACACAGTAAAATCATGTGTTAAACAAAGACATGAATCTACAGGACCACAAAAAGTAACAGCTGTAGAGAAAGAATGCATCTCATCTGTGAACAGTTGCACAACAAACTTTGAGCAAACGCGAGAATTCTTTCGCCAAGATTTGGATGCCGATAGGCTCTCCTTACACCTGTCCATGCTTGGTGATATCGCCAAACAGAAGAAAGTGGTTCTAACTACCATACGTGACATAAGAAAGTTTCTTTTGAAAGACAGCACCCTACAGGAGCTTCTGCCTGAAGTTGCCAAATTCATGATGCTCCTCCGCACTGTGCCAGTGACGACAACCACAGCCGAACGGTCATTCAGTGCTCTTCGCCGACTGAAGACATATTTGAGATCTACAATGGGGCAGAAGAGACTAAGCAGCTTAGCGGTACTCCACATACATCAAACTGTGTTTCATAATTTGGACCTGAGACCTCATAGAGCCACTTTTGCTTTATTTTGAAATCATGTTTATATGTTTTTGTTGTGTATGTCACTTTATATCTTAGTGTACATGCTATGTGTTTTTATATTATTGCAAAATTAAATTTAAAAAGTAAAATATTGTAGCACGAACAAAAAAGTAAAACCATTTTCCTGCGATTTGTGTTAGCATTTATGTAAATACTTAAATAAAACTGTTAATATTGTAAATATTCGTTATTTTTATGGGTACGTGAACAATAAGGTTATTTGCGCCCGTCACATGTCCATTCTTTACAGGTCTATTGCGGACATTAAAACACACCCATGCCTTCGCCGGGACTCGAACCCGAGACCACCAGAACAAAGCCAGTTGAGTCGACCACCAAACATACTCGGCTACCGAGGCCGGCATAAAGCTGTTAGGTTGGCCTCTTAATGTAAATACATACTTTTCAATAAAAATGTTAATTGTTATCTAAAAAACAAATGACCAGACACAAAAGACATAAAGAGACTTTGAAACATTTTCTAAACGTTTTTCACGTTACATTTCATTTGCATGAGGAATATGATAGCTGCTTAAAAACTGCTATACGAAGACGAGTCCATCCAAGATTTCCATGCCGAGAAGTAGCCTACACTGAAACCCAAGAATCATTCATTTCAACTCGTCGAGACTTTTTATGGCACAGTGTAAGAGGCGCATACTTCTCAAAAATTTTCAGTTGTTTACTGCACAGTTAAGATATGGTATTCTATATGTTATCAATTCCATTTTCTTGGGAAATAAACATCCCTGGCAGGGATACAAATAATTTTCCTTTGCCGGGAATTTTTTTTGTGGGGGGGAATGTCCGGCATCCCAACCGTTAATTCGCACGGTGCACATAGATAATTTTTTTGTGGGAATTGATATGAATATGAATTCTTAGTGATCAGTTTTAGAAAATAAATGCTCACTCGAAAACATTTTTTCTCTATTCCAGTAACAAAGGGCAAGATATTGTCTGAAGCCTTTGTGGAACTGTTGTGGGAAGCACGTAAGTTGATGTCGACACAATTTTTTATATATATGTATTTAATTATTGACTGAAATTTTTGTCCTCCTCCGTGGCCGTGCGGTCTAAGGCGCTGTGCTTTGGACTCCGACTGCGGAACGGCATGGGTTCGAGTCCGCCTCTCTGGGTATTCGGCCTGTGTAATGGACCGGTGGCAACCAACCATCGTGTGGAAATTGGGAGCTACGGGTGAATAGCGTAACCCACACACAGAAAACTAAATTCATCGTATGGATTGATCCACCAGAATGCATCGATTGATGCACTAAAGTGTGTTTTATGGCTTCTTCAAAGAATCAGATTCACATTTCATGCATTTGGGTTCATTTTTGTATGTCGTGATAGAAACACCAAAGTGAGGATCAAGTGAGGATTTCTTTCAGTCCAGATGCACTTCAATGCATCAGTTGATGTTCCTTGATGCACCTTCCTGCATCTTTTTGGATGATGCATTTAAACGTTTGGTCTGAGCTACAGAGTTTGTGTAGCTCAAACGAAACGTTTAAGTGCATCATCAAAAAATATGCAAGATGGTGCATAAAAGCGCATCAATTGATGCATTCAAGTGCATCTCGACTGAATGGAATCCTCACTTAAACCAAATGATGCATTTTGGTGTTTCTTTCACGACATACAAAAATGCACCCAAATGCATGAAATGTGAATCTGATTCTTTGAAGAAGCCATAAAACACACTTTAGTGCATCAATCGATGCACTCTGGTGGATCAATCCATATGATGCATTTAGTTCTCTGAGTGCAGTCTCGAAAATCTCTTATAACGGCTGGGGGTTCGACGTGCTGACTCCACGTCACCCCATTACCGGTTGAAGATCTCCACACCTCTAGGTAGGATTGTGGGAGGGAGACTGGCAGTAGGGAGATAGGCCAAGGCCCTTCAAGGGCTGTCGAGCTACGGGTTATTGACTGAAATTTACTGCTATGTTGAACCAATTAGAAAATACACGTGCAAATGCTACAGAATTTTAAATCACTGCATTTTTTTATTATTACGGTTTTTCTAACAACATGTCCAATTTAGAGAATTCGTTGCTATCGAGTACTCAGTGCATTCCTTGAGTTTCAATTTGATTTTCATTGTATGCGTAGATAGGCTAATTGGACTGGACCTACAGTTTAATGTTGGATCCGGCCAATGCATTCTTAAAGCGCTAAGAATAACAATTTATGTATACTATTATCAAAACTATCCCTTTAGAGATTGGTTGATTTCCTTGATTTTGTTTATTACACTTTTCCTCTCTGCCACTTTTGGCTAATAGCGATGATGAGGATGTGTGATGATATGATGAAATTGATGAAGGGACATTTACAAAGAACACCCATGCCCAGGTCGGGATACGAACTCAGGACCCATGATAACCACTCGGCCACGGAAGTCGGCTCTCTTTAAAGAGACAAACGAAATGTTAGATAAAGCATTTCTACAGCAAGTACTTTCGAGAGCAGCTATCTGTGATCAGGGTTGTTGAAGGTCCAGGACCGGAATCTTTTTTCTCGCACAATTTAAATTCGGTCCAAGTTGCGTATTGTTACATTGAAAAAAGGTTCCTGGACCGTATTATAATTGTTCCTGAAAAAAGTTCCTGGACCGAATTGAAATTCTTCCGGAAAAAAGGTTCCTGGACCGAATTAAAATGATTTAGATATGACAAGGTTATACACTGTCTAGAACTCATTTACGTTTGTTGATTTTCTCTCCCAGTCCGGGATTGAATTTATTTACAATTCCTGGACAAGGGTTGACCAATTAAAAGTTGTCTTCTAAAAATGTCCGCGAGTACGTTTTACATTGGAATGTCACACTGCAGTTGTAGAAAACGTAGCGCAGGGAATAAATAAAAACGCTGTTGTACTCTCGCGGGCCAGTTTCAAAAACTCCCTTGTCGGAGAGTTACTGTACATAACGCAATGTACTATATGGCGTCATATTGAGTTCAAACAAACCCGTCACGTGTTGCTCTGGCATCCGATCCAGGAACCGCAGCAAATAGGTAACGTGAGGCTGCTTGTTCCCAGCAGATATATCACAACAGGGAAGGGCAGTGCTGCTACAACCAAGTGAAGGAACGCGCATAAGAGAATGGGGCTACATGGAGAGTGGTAACGTAACTCCAGGGTTTGCGTTTCGCCCATTTCTACACTGTACCTTAGATTCTCGAGGCAGGCAGCACCTGGATTAGTCTTTCATGCTCACAAGTGGATAATTGTTTATCGTCAGGCCAGTATTCGATCCAAGTTGCGTATTGTTTCATTTCAATACGAAACTTGGACCCTATTTAAACTGATTGGGAAGAAAATGTTCCTGGAGCCAGGCACGTATCTAGAAATATGTTTCGGAGTGAGGGGGGGGGGTTCGAATCAAAAAAATCAAATTAATACTAATTACAATACATAAATTAATATTATATTATTATTACACGAATAGGCAAAAATACTGTATAAGAATAGAGATATACTAACAGTGCATATTCATTACGTAGCTTACCTGTAGTTAAGATCAGAATAATTTACAAAAAAACAAGAGCCCTGGCAATGAAATTAATGTCAAATGGATGAATAAATGAATACTTATCGAATATCAAATATGATGTTACATGTAGTTGGAGAAAAGTAAGTTTCTGATTAATATGTTATGCTTATTATTTTGAGTAGTAGTGTAAATAAATCTTCTGTGTATTGTCCTTCAGAGCCGTATGATCCCAATATAATCCTTGCCTTCTAAAAAGTTCAGAGGAAATTAATAACCATCGATTATGCAACAAATGCTAATATTTTCATTTCTTAATTTTAGTACTTGGTAACTCTTTCGAGGGTCCGGACCCCTTCCTAAATACGTCCTTCCTGTTCATCAAAACATTATGATTCCAATATAATCCTTGTCTCCCAATAAGTTCAGAGGAAATTATACAACAAAGGCTAAACGAATATATTTTTCAATACTTAATTTTTGTACTTGATAAGTCTTTCGGGGGGGGCTGGACACCCCCTAAATACGTCCTTTGCTGGACCGTATTTAAATTGATCCTGGAATAAAGGTTCCTGAACCGAATTGAAATACTTTACAGATAAGGTTCTTTACGGTCCAGAACCCATTTACTCTTGCTGATTTTCTCTCCTGGACCGGAATTGAATTTATTTAAAAATTTCTGGACCTTTAAGAATCCTGTCTGTGATTCAAAGTCTAGAGATGTTTTATCGTATTTATTGCTCTCAAAACTGTAAAGTATTTATGCAGAATGGGTATCCTACTGATCGGGTTCCCAACTGGCGACTGGCCTACTTTTTGCTGCGTAGCTCTTTCTGTCTACCAATCCTCTTACGAAGGTGTGTGCCTCGATGAATGTCAAATACCTCAGTTGCGAAGTAAAAGCTGTAGGGACAACATCGCTCTCCCCTTACAACGTTGGCAAGCGTACGTCTGTTTTTGTCATTTGTTTATATTAGCTTGCTTGTACAGTGTTTGGTTGTTTTGTTTATTAATTTGTGTACTATTGTACAACTATCCAGCAACGACACTGATCAAATCTCTCTGTCACCCGTTTTAAAGTACGTTTGGCAACATGGTGTGTATCCGACGCTCAATTGTTTCGTCCCGCCAGCAGCATTCGGTGGCTTGTGACGCGAGAATGCCCGATGTCAGTCGAAGAGAATTCAACAGATCGCCGATTCGTTGTTTCCCAGCCGCCAGCTGGAAATACAATTAGTATAGTGTAGTACAGTCAACAGTAAAGATAATAGTAGGCAAATTGTTCAACGCTATTTTTATTATTGTTTTCTACAACCTGTCATGTTTTAAGACATGGAATTCTGCTGATGTGTTGTCCTCTACTTGTTGATGTATTTATTCTAATTTATGATCATCACATTATGGAAAATAGTCTGAATTGAAATGGTGATAGACAATTCACCTACTATTTATTCTGCCGTTGGGAGTACACACACGCGTTGAATATCTTAAATTTGAATTTAATACAAATTCTTTTCTCCTTTACAGTTGATTATCTGGAAAGGCGCTTGAGATATGAGTCAAAGCCCCCGACTCATGCCCCTCTACGACCCAAGAACGAACCAGAGTTCCCTCCTGGGCAGATAGCGGAAATAACCGTGGAGCATCAGAAGCCGCCGAGCTCTCAAAAGAGAGTGCCACAACGCGGTGAGATCAGCTGTAGTTTTTCTTTGTATAAATATATATATTGTTTTGGCTTTTCAGTTATGCACCAGTTACATTTCTTTTACATTTCATAATTTTATAATACAATATTTTCTCTTCTAATATAGTTGGATAAGTGTATACAGTAGAGTCTCGTTTATCCGACATTCCGTAATATCCAACATACCACCAGACATATCATCAATCAATCATGATTAAAACATTGAAACGCATCAATGTAAAGGATGTTGCTCATTGGGTTGCAAGGGCCTGGGATGACATAATGATGCTACAAAGATGGCGACACTTGGCAGCGAAGTAACGGTAATCGTCAGGAAAGCAGACTACGATCAAAAATTTCTTTCAATCATCACAGGACTGAACTTTTGAAGTACTGTACGTACGTAGTGTGTTTAACTTCAGACAATTCTGTAACTGTAAGTTCATACTTCCAGTTATTTTTTCTGTATTGTTATAAAACATGAATACTGTATTAGGTTCGTAATGTGTAAAATTATAACATTAGTTTGACGTTTAATAGGCTTTTTCTTAACACCTCCCTATTATCAGACATTTTCGCTTATCCGACGTTCTGCCGGCCCGTTTATACCGGATAAGCGAGACTCTACTGTATTTTATTTTCTTAGTCGGATTGTTGACAAGCCGTATGCCCCATTATATCCTGCTTCTTTTAGTTCTCGTAAGAAATAATCATACGTAGTTTTGTTGAGACGATATTCAAATATAATATGATGAGGTGTTTGTTCAGTTGCACCACACTGACAGATTGGGGATTACACAATCGTCCTAAGCCCCGCGACAGGTTAGGTTTGCAGCAAAGACCCAAACGTGCACGCAGAATATAGTTCCGCTGCAATACTGTGGATTTTCTCATTGTCTGTGATATGAACAGCTTTGCGGTTGAGGCAAGACTGGCACGGGAGATGCAGAGCGTCGTTAGTAGTGGTATTGACTGTATTATGAGCACCACTTACAAGTGTAGAAAGTATGAACCCCCCTCAAGCAGATTTGGCTACACTTAAAACAAGCTCAACATGCCCATATGAGCTTTTTGCTCAAGTGTGGAATCTTGTCTAATCCAAGATTTTTGTAAAAAATGCCCTTCGGAAAGGAAGAGCTTTTTCGGAAAGTATGACCCCCCTCAGATTGATTTGTCTATACTTACAAAAGGCACTTCTGTGAGATTGTTGTCCATAAATTTGTTAAAAATATGCCCCTCTTGATGCCCACACTTAAAACTAGGCCACCCACACCCATACACACCTATACACACCTACACCCACCCACACCCACCCACACATATTCACTTCCGGTCCACTTCCGGTCCACTTCCGGTCTACTTCCGGTCTACTTCCGGTCCACTTCCGGTCCACTTCCGGTCTACTTCCGGTTTACTTCCGGTCCACTTCCGGTCTACTTCAGGTTTGCCTACTTCCGGTTTGCCTACTTCCGGTTTGCCTACTTCCGGTCCACTTGTGGCCAAGTTGTGGCCTATTTCTGCTTTTTTTATCCAGCATAGAGTTTTGATTTGAATCCCAAGAAATTGTATATAAATACCAAAGCCAAAAATATTAAGTGTATACACACATACACATACACATACACATACACACACACACATACACACACATATACATACACATACACACATACACACACACACAAAGCACAGTGTTGAACCCAACTGATATTTTTATCCAGCATAGAGTTTTGATTTGAATCCCAAGAAATTGTATATAAATACCAAAGCCAAAAATATTAAGTGTATACACACATACACACATACACACACACACAAAGCACAGTGTTGAACCCAACTGATATTTTTATCCAGCATAGAGTTTTGATTTGAATCCCAAGAAATTGTATATAAATACCAAAGCCAAAAATATTAAGTGTATACACACATACACACATACACACACACACAAAGCACAGTGTTGAACCCAACTGATATTTTTATCCAGCATAGAGTTTTGATTTGAATCCCAAGAAATTGTATATAAATACCAAAGCCAAAAATATTAAGTGTATACACACATACACATACACATACACATACACACACACACACACATACACACACATATACATACACATACACACATACACACATACACACACACACAAAGCACAGTGTTGAACCCAACTGATATTTTTATCCAGCATAGAGTTTTGATTTGAATCCCAAGAAATTGTATATAAATACCAAAGCCAAAAATATTAAGTGTATACACACATACACACATACACACACACACAAAGCACAGTGTTGAACCCAACTGATATTTTTATCCAGCATAGAGTTTTGATTTGAATCCCAAGAAATTGTATATAAATACCAAAGCCAAAAATATTAAGTGTATACACACATACACACATACACACACACACAAAGCACAGTGTTGAACCCAACTGATATTTTTATCCAGCATAGAGTTTTGATTTGAATCCCAAGAAATTGTATATAAATACCAAAGCCAAAAATATTAAGTGTATACACACATACACACATACACACACACACAAAGCACAGTGTTGAACCCAACTGATATTTTTATCCAGCATAGAGTTTTGATTTGAATCCCAAGAAATTGTATATAATAAACAACAACAAAAATGCCAAGTCAAAAATATTGTAATCAATGCAATAAGAATATATCCAGCCCCAATTGGGCTAAGCACCAAAAGATTTGTAACCCAGAGAAATACAGAACTCCCACAAAAATTTGCCCCAAATGCCATAGAAAATACAGCATGCAATACTTCACATATACACATAAAGATACTTGCTCTGTACAGTCATCAATACAACCATCCACATCTGGTCTGAAAAGGAAGCATGAAGCACCTGTTAATGCTTCACCGGCAAAGCAGCCACGCCATGCACCCATCCATAGCAGTTTTAAAGGCCAATTAAGAGATCACCAGTTTGTATCAGAGCCAAGATGTGACATTAAGAATTTTTTGAACAGTATAAATTCTGATCTGCAGGCAATTCTTAATGCACAAAATGGCTCTTATAAGCTCTCCCTCAAATTGTTTACACAATATAAGAAAGCAAATGGCACAAAATTTACACAGCCCCACATAACAGAAACTGTACCGGTATATTCAAACGCAAATTCAGACACAATAATAAGCAGCTTGATAAATCAATTGAATATTAAACACTCTGAATTTGCAGCAAAAGAGTCAGGATGGAGCCTATGCGGTTCTCCACACAAGTTATATGCTAATATTTCTGAATTCAGCCCATTACAAGGTTCTACATATCTGCCATTACCTGCCAATATTAAAAACAAACAAGCCGTGGTTAATATAAAAAATACCGATCAGAAATGCTTTTTGTGGTGTATTTTAGCTGCCTTGTATCCAGTTTCAAGAAATCCTCAAAGAATAAATTATTACAAACAACATGAGCACGATTTTGACGATGCAATGGAGGGTATAGAATATCCAATGTCTGTTCAGAATATTGATAAATTTGAAAAAAGGGCCAAGCATATCAATGGAAAACAATTATCTATTAATGTATTTATTTGTTCCACTGGCAATTGCCCGATAGCACCTCTCAGAATCAGTACATTTGATGATGAATCTGCTGTTCCGATTGATCTGCTCTTAATTGAAAAGGATGGCACATATCATTATACTCTGATACACAGTCTTGAAGCTTTAGTGAGAACGCAACTAGACAAATCCAATACAATATTCAAGTTGTGCAGAAGATGCTTAACTGTATTTTATGGTCAAAAAATGGTAAAAGGGGTTCGTGAAGAGAGTGCAGAAATTGCCAAAAACAAGTTAATTGAACATCTGAAATACTGTGGCAACCATAAACCTGTTCATATGGTGATGCCCAATCCAAGTGAAAATTGCAAATTCAAAAAGTTTGAAGCCTTGTTGGAACACCCAGCATATATTGTCTGTGATTTTGAATCAAATCTCAAACCTCTTGCATTCTGCAATCCAGATCCTAAAGAATCTTCAATTACACCATACCAGCTACATGAACCTTCCAGTTTTTGTTATGTAGTTGTACAGGATGGTGTAGCTAGTGAGCCACACTTATACATGGGACCAAATGCCATCAAAGAATTTGCACATAGAATAGAAAATAAGTGCCGTGACATAGCATCTAACATCTTATTAAAATCAAAGCCTATGTTGCCTTTAACAGAGAAACAGATTGAAGATTTCAACAATGCAGAAAAATGCCCGGTATGTGATTCTGAATTTTCAGATACAAATATCAAGGTGAAACACCATTCTCATACAGATGGTAAATTCTTAATGGCCCTGTGTAATAGCTGTAATATTAAGATCAAGAGACCAAGATTTGTCCCCATATTTTGCCATGGAGCATCCAATTATGATTTCCATCATCTGATCAGGTACGAGGGGTTTGACAAGCAGAATTTAAATATTTTAGCTGAAAATGATGAAAAATATATATCTATTAGCAAGATAATTAAAGTTGATGGTGTTTCTGTTCAATTAAGATTTCTTGATTCTTACAGATTTTTATCTGCTAGCCTGGCTACACTGACCACTCAATTATCTGATGATCAATTGAAAATCACACATGCTTCGTTTCCAAATCAGGACCTGAAATTAATTAGGCGGAAGGGTGTATATCCATATGACTATGTTACAGATTTTTCTAAATTTGATGAGTGTTCCCTGCCACCACAAGAAGAGTTTTACAGCAAAATCAGAGGATCTGGAATCACTGATGAAGATTATCACCATGCCCAGTTGATGTGGAACAATTTAAAATGCCAGACATTTGGTGATTATCACATGGCATATTTAAAACTTGATGTGACCCTCTTAGCTGATATACTTCAGGCATTCAGAAAATCTTCTATGCAAAATTATAGACTGGATCCAATATATTTTTTCAGTGCCCCGGGTCTAGCATGGTCTGCAACGTTTTTGAACACTAACATGCAATTGGATCTGATCCAAGATCAAGATATGTATCTGTTTATGGAGAAAGGTATAAGAGGAGGGATGGTGCAATGTTCCCAGAGATATGCCAGAGCAAATAACAAATATATGCCTGATTATGATCCAGCACGGCCATCAAATTATATAACGTATTTAGATGCAAACAGCCTCTATGGTCATGCCATGATGGATAAATTGCCATATGCAGGGCTTGAATGGGTTGAAGATTTGAATATTGAAGATCTTCAGGATTTTGATGACAGTGACCATGGCCTCATCTTAGAGGTTGATCTGACAATTCCAGATAATTTACACAACAAATTTTCTGATCTGTCCCCAATTCCCGAGGTTAAGTGCTCACCTGGCTCTAAACAGAAGAAGCTCATGATGACACTGGAGCCGAAACAAGGATATGTCACATATTACAAAAACCTCCAGTTCCTGATGAGTCATGGTGTTCAAGTAACCAAAGTTGGAAAAGTTTTGAGGTTCAGGCACTCAGAATGGTTGAAACCATACATTGATACAAATACAGAGCTTCGAACATCTGCAAAGAGCCAATTTGATAAGGGCTTGTTTAAATTGATGGTGAATTCAGTGTATGGCAAAACTATTGAAAATGTCAGGAAACATACCGATGTTAAAATAATTACTGACCCCAGCCTGAGCAAAAAATTGGTTGCAAAGCCCAACTTCAATTATAGAAGAATTTATGATGAGCACATGGCACTTTTCAACATGATGAAAACAAAAATCAAATTTGATAAACCTATTTATGTAGGGGCTGTGATATTGGAATTGGCCAAATTACATATGTTAACATTGTATTATGATGTGCTGAAACCTTTTTATGGTGATCGTGTAAAATTATTGTACATGGATACGGATAGTTTTATTCTTGATATTCAAACAGAAGATGTTTATCAAGATATGTCACAGCCTGAATTGTTTCAATACTTTGATACCAGTGAACATACAAAAATTCAACCCCACAACAAAAAGGTGCCTGGCAAGTTAAAAGATGAGACACTTGGTGATGTTATTGTGAAATTTGCTGGGTTAAGTGCCAAGATGTACACTTTTGAAACATGTAGTGGCGCTGTTGCCAAAAAGGCCAAGGGTATTGGCAGAGTTACTGTTGAAAAAGATCTCCAATTTGAAGATTATGAAAATTGTCTCAAATCCCAGAGTTCAATCAAAACATCAGAATCCAGAATTCAGAGTGTGGAGCACTTGCTGACTAGCAATATTGTAAGAAAAGTGGCCCTGGACCCACATGATGATAAGAGATGCATTTTATCATGTGGCATACATACTTTACCTTGGGGGCATTGTGATTTGAAAAATGGAAATCAATGCCCAATTACAGAGCATGATTTGAAATAAATAAACATGCCTATGAACTTATTTGGGTTCAAAAAACAGGCTATTATGGAGCTGCCAACACCACAACCCTCTCCTGATATGCTGTCTAAACTGAGTGGCTTGTTAATTATTCATCTGAACAGCATATTTACAGATATTGATGATGAAACAGGCAAAATATTGTACATATTTAACAATAATTTCAATCATTACCAATTACCTGTAGGTGGGCAATTGCAATTTATTACAACTCCTGAGGGTGATGTCAAAATTTCAGTAGGGAGAAATATTTACAGAATTAAGCACTCAAACATGATTTCTGGCACTGTTTATACTGTTTCTGCTGGTGACTGCTTATATATTGAGGTCCCGGGATCCTATGACAAGCTTATACCCTTTTTTATAGAATTAAGAATCAGATACTCTATAATAAATAACCATTAAAACAAAAATGCCTAATGATATATTTGGCCATACAAGACATGAAGATCACAGTGATGAGATTCTGATGCTTGATGTCAGAGTCAAGAAATTAAGAAGTGATTTACAAGCTTTGCAAACTACACTCAATGCCAGTCTTCAATTAGAAATTACAAATTTACAATCACAATGCATGGACCCTCTTCTTAAAATTGATTCTGAACTCAAATTGCTGCTTCAGAAATATACTGATCTGGCAACATTGGATAATTTTCAAAGTTTAGAAGAAGCTGTAGCAGCTCTTCAAGCCAAATTTAAGACCCAGGCTAACAACTCTGAGCAATTGAAACAACAATTGGAAGAGCAAATAAATAATGTCCAGGCACAGCTCCAAACAATTGTCAAAAGCATAAAATCACAAGAAGATTTTGATCTAGTGATTTCCACTCTAAAGGAACAGATTCAATCACTCCAAATACCTAATCTGGACCCTCTGAACAATGCCATAGCCGAGGTTAAAGAAAAAATTGAGACACTTGAAAATTTTATGAACAACTTGCCATCTTCTGATGCTTTGAATGCAATAACTCGGAGTGTTGCAAACATCAAGCTGCAACTTGAAACATATGAAGATTTTGGAAAAATTCAAAGTACCATAACCCATCTTGAGGGTACAATAGCAGCAGTGCAAAATGATTTGGCAAATGTACAAGAATCCCGATTGCCTGGGATTGTAGATACACTTGTCAGTGTCCAGCAACAGATCACAAAGCTTGAAAACCTCAACACTGAATCTGAGCTATCTCATTTTCATCACTTGATCGATGATATCCAAACAAAACTTGAAATTTTACAACAATCCACACCCTCTCAGGCAGATATAGCCCTGCTCCAAAATGCCATGCAAAATGTGGCTGATGCTTCTGAATTAAACAATGTGAAATTGGCACTTGAATCTTTGCAAAATACTGTAACAAATCTTCCCACATCACAGGAACTTAAAAATATTAAGAGAGCTGTGAATAGGATATTGAAATCAGAAGATATCAAGAATATCCAGACAGAGATCAAACAACTCACTCAGACAGTGGCCACTCTACCAACCAATCAACATATTAATGAACTGCATGCCCTGTTTGAGGATATCAGAAGACAGGTCCATGATCTTACTGCTCAAAATTCAAAATTGGCAGTTGTTGAAAATTTGCAACAAATTGTAGCTAATATCAAGCAACAGCTAGGGACCATGGAATCCAATCAAGCAAATGCTCTGTCTGTTTTTGCCACCCAGCTTCAAGAAATTGTGCAACAATACAAGAAACTTGTTGTGGACATAAAAATCAAGCCAGGCCATGATGATGTTGTTAGGACCATCAATGAGCACCTTGAATCTGTAACAAGCAGATTGCTCACAGCAGAAAAGGAAATAACAGGCATAATCGAGAATCCAAAACATACAGTAATTCTTGAATTGTACAGCATCCCCAACAAAGAATATGATTCTCCATTTACACCAGGTGGCAAAATATATATGCTGTCCCCTGCACAATTTTATTACCAGTTTTTTGTTGGGGGCACATTGAGACCAATCAAGATCAAATATTGGCTTCAACCACAGGCACACCACTACCCCACCTTATCAATAACAAATGCTGACAACAAACCAAAAATCACCAGTGTAGAATTGGAGGATTTTACAGATCCCAATACATTAGAAACAGCATATGTTGAAGATGATGGATCTCTGGAATTTAAAATACAAATAGGAGACAAATTATATTTAGAAAATCCTGCAGTATCAGCTGCTGAACACCCCATAGTTGCAATATTCTTGTTTACATATTATGTCTAGTTGTTGATGAATTACACAGACAGGCCCGACATAATTTTAAGAGACTCCCAGTAGTCACAAAAGGCATAGATGATTTATGGCAGAGCGACTTGATTGAGTTGTCAAGTGGGCAGTTGAAAAACTTAGACAAAATCAACAAGGGCTACAAGTATCTACTCACTGTAATAGACACATTTTCAAAATTTGCCTGGGCTCTGCCACTCAAATCCAAGACTGGAAAATGTGTTACAGAAGCCTTCAGGACAATCATCAATCAGAGTGGAAGATCCCCGCGCTATTTGCAAACAGATAATGGCAAAGAATTTTATAATTCTGTGTTTCAACAATTTATTAAAAGCCAGGCAATAAAACATTATTCGAGTTACAGTGATCTCAAGGCCTCAATTGTAGAGAGATTCAACAGAACCTTAAAAAATCTTATGTATAAACAATTTACCCTTCAAGGTAATTATAAATGGCTTAATATTCTTCCAGAACTTCTACATAAATATAACAACTCGGTCCATTCCACAATCAACATGAAACCCTCTGAAGTAACTTCATCTGATGAGCAAAAATTGATCAGCACTGTTTATTATCCTAGATATCAGCCAACAACAAGAAAGGCCAAATACAGGGTGGGTGATCAAGTAAGAATCAGCAAATATAAGCACTTATTCAAAAGAGGCTTTACAAGAAACTGGAGTACTGAATTATTTACAGTGGTTCAAGTTAAACCTGGGACCCTTAACACATATATAATAAAAGATCACCGAGGAGAAATTCTCAAAGGCAGGTTCTATGAACAAGAGCTCAGCAAAACTAAACAGCCTGACACATATCTCATAGAAAAAATCATCCGCAGAAAAGGCAACAAGTTATTTGTCAAATGGCTGGGTCATCCGGAAAACAGCTGGATCGATGCAAACAAAATAATAATATGAGCACCTGGGATGTTATAAAAAGGCTGCCAGAACCTGAACAACAGATTAAGAGAAATGGCAAGTTGCTGCCTGAAAATATTAGGTGTCTTATTGTTGGGCCATCGGCTTGTGGTAAAACTACACTAATGGTTGATAATTTTTTATTGGCACCCAACTGGTTAGACTGGAAAAACAGGCACTTGTATGTTTTCTCTAAGAGCTTGGAACAATTAAAATATCAGCAGCTGATGAAGCTATATGATGGATTGGATATAGCCACTTTTGAACCAGATGTTAAGCCACTTCATGAATGTCTCGATAATTCTGTTGTTGTGTTTGATGACGTTATACTGGATAATCAAAACAAGGTTAGGAATTTCTTTACACAGGGGCGGCACAAAAACATTGATTGCTTCTACCTGGCACAGACATTTTCTAAAATACCGAAGCAACTGATCCGAGACAACAGCAATTTTATATGTGTGTTTCGTCAAGATCATACCAACCTCAAACACATACATGATGAATATGTAGGTGGGGACTTGAGCTACAATGATTTTTCCAAGTTTTGCAGTAGGTGCTGGAACCAGGACAGTTATGGGTTTGTCACAATTGATATGACAAGAACACCTAATAGTGGCAAATACAGAAATAAAATCAACGATTTTCTAGACGTTGAGACGTATATAAATAAACATGAAAAGGCCAATCATTGATGATCTTAAACTAAGAGATTATCTTGTAAAAAGATTTAAGGGATGGAAATCAGAGAACCGGGGAATTTATGAAAAACACAAACAAACAGAACAGCCTGTAATTGATGCTATTAATAATTTAGGTAAGAATATCAAAACTGTTACAGAGCAAAATCAAGATTTGATCACAGAGCTTGTGCCTGTAGCTGCTAGGAACATATTAGATTATCCATTCACCCCACTTTCCAGTATTCATACACCTAGTCCTATTGCTCCTAGAAGAATTGAAGCTACTCTGGATCCTATTGAATTGGGTCTTCTTGCACAAAAATATTTAAGCACACCTAAAGACAACAAAGATGAGGTCTTTGGCTTATATGCTGACACAGAGCTTGATGGTAGCATCATACATAGAATTGGCAATTTCAGAGTAACATTTATGGGAGATGATCTGATTGTTTATTCAGAATCTCGTCTCGGAGAAAAAGGTGGTTTTGTTAAGTACCCCGGAACACCTGGATTGTGGGAACTGATGACTAGGAAAAGGCCTGGCAGCTATACAGATCAAGATTATGAATATTACAAAGAAATATTAATAAAATCAGATGCTCTATACCAGAACAATGATCCCACACAAAAAAGAGTCAAGTCTAGCAGTGGGGCAAAATACAATAATTTAATCAAGCCCATATGGTCACAAATTAAGACTGGCAGTGGAATCAAACAATACAACACCCTGCCTAAAGAATTTGTGTGGGTTGATGATGTCAGGAAACTTGTAGATAGGTTATTGGTGATAGCTGGGGAGGAAAATGCTGGGAACCACAATTTTTACAATGAAAAAGTTGGAATTATGGACATGATAAGCACAAAATTGTCTAATTTTATAGTGAATGACACTAAGGGGATTGGATATCTTATAAAAATTATTAATACTCTACCCCCAAATTTTGGAATATTTCTGAGGGTCGGGGCCTGGTTAATGACATTATAAACAAGCTGCCATTTGAACTACATATTCCAGGCTATCAGTATTGTGGTCCAGGCACAAAATTGGACCATAGATTAAACAGAGGGGATCCTGGTGTAAATCCCCTAGATGCTGCTTGTAGAGACCATGACATAGCATACAACACACATTCTGATATTGACAAGAGACATGTTGCAGACAAGAAATTAGAAGAGGCTGCATTTGGTAGATTTGTAAGCAAAGATGCTTCTTTGAGTGAAAAAATAGCAGCATTGGGAACCACCATAGCTATGAGCACCAAACAAAAACTGGGGTGGGGGCTGTGAATATGTATATAATAAACCTACGATGAAGGCCAAGGGTGTTATGTATCAGATACCTTATGCAGGTCTCAAATCTCTTAAAACTATTGACAGTCTCTTGACCAAAAAGCAGCGCAAGAAAAAAAATTCTTGTCTTGCAAAGGGACATGGTATGAAATTGTTGCTTAGTACCCCCCAATTAAAAAAATTACAGCAATCAAGAAAAAAATCACATGTGGGGGTTTCATATTTACCATCCCTGCCATCTTAGCTGCTCTCGGGGCTGTTGGGAGCTTGGCTGGGGGATCAGCTGCCATAGCAAAAACAGTAATAGATGCCAAGAAAAATAGGGCAGAATTAGATGAGCAGAGGCGCCATAACCTGGCCATGGAGAAACAAGGCAAAGGTGTTAAGAGAGCCATGAATAAGTTTAAAAAAAACAAGAGCCGCTTACAAACCAAGATATTGAAGCTTTAATCAAGCCACTGGGCATCAAACATTTTAGGGGTGTGTACATGTCTGATTCTTTACCAGAACAACCACTCAACAAAGAGTGTGGCATTGTTAATTTGGATGAGTACAAAAATCAGGGCACTCACTGGATCTGTTATCTTAAATATTTAAACAATGAGGCATTTGTGTTTGATTCATTTGGAGGTGTTCCACCTGAAAATTTAGTAAAATATTTAAAATCACCTAATCTTTATTACAATAATGCCCGTGTTCAAAATTTCAAAGATGTTAATTGCGGACATTTGTGTTTATCTGTTCTCAGATATATGTCTCAAATAAATAAACCATCAATTGAAAATTTTCAAAAGGCCTTGTGGTATTTAAAACATCATGGGGGTATTCCATCTCACCAGCCAAAATTCAATATTGAAACTCAAATTGCATGATGACATAGTGTATCCCAAAACAATAGCTCTCAGAGCATTTTACGGCATGTACTTGATCCCTAATATTACCCACCACAAGAACACAATTGCAGTAGGGGATCAAAAAATTGTCATCACTCCAGGGCAATATAATCTATCCACTCTAAATGCTCAATTACCCAGAGGTGTAGTGTTAACTCAAAATTCTGTCACTCACAGAGTAGAGATTGTATCTGCTACAGAAACAGTGGATCTGGGTACTATAGGAGAGCTGTTAGGCTTTGAGAACAACACAAAACTCGAACCAGCCATCAAACACACTGCTATGAATATACCTAAATTCTTAGCCATAGAGACTCTGAATATTCACTGTAATGTGGCTGAGGGTATGATCACCAAATCAAATGGCATAGGCACTCACAAACAAACCGGCATCATTGCAACATTCAAACCTAATTCCGAATTCATGGAGCCCATCATCTACAATCCATCCCCAACATTATATTTTCCTGTGTGCCATAATAGAATAGATAATATTGAATTGATGGTCACTAATGAAAAAGAAGAATTAGTTGATTTTGCTGGAGCCACAACAACTGCTATCATAGAGATTAATATTTAAATAAAAATACATACAAAAAAAATTGGAAAATATTGAGAGTTATGAGCTACAATCATTCCCCCCAAACAGGAGGACATTTGCAAATTTAAATCAACCCAACACAGAAATTGAGGTTGATCTTGATGTAGGGGATGGCTTTATACACCCCCACAGAGCAGATCTATACATCAAATTTGATGTTGTAAAGCTCGATGGAACAGATTATCCGGCAAATTCAAATATAAGATTGGTAGATAATTTTGTGCCGCATCTGTTCTCTGAAATTGAGATCAGAAAGCATGGTGTTGTTATAAACAGAGTGGATTATCCCGGCATTACCTCCACAGCTTTGGCCACATTAAAATTATCCAAAACCGAGGCTTCTTACTACAGAATCGGTGGATTTGAGGCTGGTGATAAGATATTATCTAAAAATCATACAGTGCTGTTCCCCATGCGCCTGTTGCCAGGATTCTTCTCGGATTACAAAGATATTATGTGGAAGGGTGGTTTAAGAATTACATTTAGAAGAGCTGCAAATGATAACAATGCTTTGATGAGGTACAGCACATTAAACCCTACAGGAGAAGCTCTGCCTAATACCCTACCAGATGCAGGCAAATGCATTATTCAGACTATGGAGTTAAGAATTCCTGTTGTTGAATATGAGGCCAGTTATGCTCTTAAACACAAAGCAGATATAGTAAAAAATCCACAGATTCCTCTGCAATTTTATACATATCAATGCGTACAGAAGCCCGCAACTGGTACTTATTATGAGTTTGATGCTACAAATTCATTCTCCAGTATTCAATATGACATGCCGGATTTTGTGGTGGTATTGTTTCAGACTGGAAGACACAATAATCAGGAAAAAAATTCAAGTAGATTTGATAACTGCAACATCAAGAACATATATCTTAAAAATGGCAGAAATGAGGTATTTCCTAGAGAAAATTATAATTTAGACATGTCCAAGGATGATTTCCTCAAATTATATGAGGCATTTTCATCATACAAAAGAGTCACTACTGGCAATACTGACATGTATTACACACCAGATGAATTCAAAACACGGAGACCCATGTTTGTCATCAACACCTCAAAAAGAAAACAAGTTGTGGTGAATGACAGGACAAACATTAAAATTATCTGTGAATTCCATGAGGCATTACCTGATGACACCATATGTAGTGTCATTCTCATAGGAGAAAAATCATATGTTTATGATGTAAGAAATGAGAGAGTCACGGAGCAATTCTAGAGGGTCTCTGCATATTGCATTGTCTTAGTACTAGATATGCAAGATGGGCCTGGTGTCCAATTGAACTTAAACCGGAAGTAAACCGGAAGTAGACCGGAAGTGGACCGGAAGTAGACCGGAAGTGGACCGGAAGTAGACCGGAAGTAGACCGGAAGTGGACCGGAAGTGAATATGTGTGGGTGGGTGTGGGTGGGTGTAGGTGTGTATAGGTGTGTATGGGTGTGGGTGGCCTAGTTTTAAGTGTGGGCATCAAGAGGGGCATATTTTTAACAAATTTATGGACAACAATCTCACAGAAGTGCCTTTTGTAAGTATAGACAAATCAATCTGAGGGGGGTCATACTTTCCGAAAAAGCTCTTCCTTTCCGAAGGGCATTTTTTACAAAAAGCTTGGATTAGACAAGATTCCACACTTGAGCAAAAAGCTCATATGGGCATGTTGAGCTTGTTTTAAGTGTAGCCAAATCTGCTTGAGGGGGGTTCATACTTTCTACACTTGTAAGTGGTGCTCATAATACAGTCAATACCACTACTGTCGTTCTCACGCGGATTAATACATAAAACCTGCTGCAAAGTTAACCTGTCACGGGGCTTAGTGTACAAGTCTTTTGGCGCAAGAGTTTATTTAGATTAGCCGACATCTCAGAAGGCTTGTTAAAGAATTTCTTGAAAGAATAATATCTTGATACCAAGGTTCTTTGAATAGTAATGTTTCACATAATTCTTCCCTGTAATTGTCCATTGTTTCTGCCAACTTTCCAACAGTTCTGTTTTAGTATGTAACTCTAGCTCTTTTGCAGAAAATTTAATCACCACCCACACTCACGACCGGATCAAGAAAGTGTGGTGCGTCACCCCCACACCTCCTATACGCCTTCATGGCGTGGTGCTAAGCACAGGGGTGCACTTTACCTTTTTTTTTTACAATATGGAGGTTTTTCGAATTCGCACTGCCAATAGTGTTCTGGTCAAAATTCAGCTTTTACGTAATTATTCCAGAAATTTGACATTTTTCATTGACTGGGCTGTATAGGGATATGCAACGGTATTAAATGTTATATAGAAATTATCGTGAGCTTCGTCGTATCTTTGTGCTGGAATGCCTACTTCAACTTTCATCTTCATTAAGCAACATAAAGGAAGAGTGTTACCTCAAGTCGAACTGGCGAGCACATGAAAGTCAAGAGCAAGTCTGTATGCGAGAGACGAGTATTGGGAAGCAAACGTTCCTTTAAAATTGTTTCAGAAGAGAAGTGTCAATGTTTTCTTTTGACTAAGTATTTGAATTGAGAAGGGGAATAGATCTTCTACACGTTAGTTTGTATTTTAAATCAGAATGCTCACGATAAATATAGTAATTAAATCAGCGCCATCTCTTATCGGAAAGGGTCTCATGTGCTTTGTTGAAGACTCAAATACGACTTTCAAAATGTACTTAGTCGTCCAATGCGTACACAACAGGCATGAGCTTACACAGACTTTTGTTTGTAGGGGGACAAAATGAAACTTAATTCCAGGAGACCAAGAAAGAAAAACCTCTCAGGGAGGGCAAGCAAAATATAATTAAATTGACGACTGATTGATTGAAACATTTGGTATTGATTGATTGAGCGAGTGGGTAATTTGGTTTATTTTACTTAGCTTTTCCATCACTTTTGGTTAATCGCGAAGATGAGGTGAATATGATGAGACACACTCAAAAAGAACACCAATGCCCAGGCCGCGATTGGAACCCGGGACACCGCCGTCGTAGCGCGATGTGCTAGCCACTTCGCCACGGAAGTCGGTTTGCCCCCATGGTCACTTGTAAGTTAAGTTGTCGATCAACATAAATATGCATTACAATTCGAAAATCTTCCAAAATGGTGTTTTAAACCACTTCTGGAATATTGCATGGTACTAAATTAATTGTAACGGAAAAAAACTTGCTATTATACCTTCTAGTGGCAGTTTAGTGGTTCTACTTACTCTGCTAATGTTATTTTGAGTGTCAACAGAATCAAATTCTTTTTGCTGGCTACACTGGCGTTAACACGTAGGCATAAAGTGAAGTGTAGGCTATAGTGTATGTATGTACACACACACATATATACATCATGGTGTGTAACTTTTTTGTGCTCTCATTTTGTTGTATTTCAGGTTTCATATCGTAATAATCCTCAAATATTGAAAATACATTAGATTAAAACAGCTCAAAATCCCAGACACTGGCCATCATTTTCCAGACAGGAACTCGACAATAAGGAACGCAGTGTCAGACATTACCTAAGCTCTTCCGGGTCACTAACGGCATAAACATGTAAACAGGTGAAACCCACGAAGAGGATATAGGTGACTGACTCCGCATTCCTTATTGTCGAGTTCCTGTCTGAAAAAATATTATTATTATTATTATTATTACGATATTGCACAGATAGTCAGTTCAAGTGACAATAAAAATTACATGAAGTTCTTCTGTTTTCTGTGTGTGGGGAGAGGCGTTCATATTTAGATTCTAAGAGTATTGAAATTATTTAAAACTTTTATCAGCGTGTTGCTCTATGCATGTTCATCAGGGTTGTGCAATTACGCGTAAAAAAATGTTTTCTACACGACACGAGAATTACGAGTAAAAGATGCGTAAAATACGTACGTATGAAACGTAATGTACGTAAAAACCTAGGATCAAACATAAAAATTTAAAGAAAACGTGGTGTTTGGTATGGTTATTGTTATGTATGGCGGTTGGCAGTAGTAGACAACAAAAAAGGCTTTAAAAAACTTTCCTTCCGAATTTGTATGTACTGTTATATTGGAATTTTACAAACTGCCGTATTCACATTCACATCATAATTAGCCTATGCAAGGTAAAAAGGTAAAGTGCTCCCCTGTGCATAGCACCACGCCATGAAGGCGTATAGGGGGTGTGGGGGTAACGCCCCACACTTTCTTGATCCCGGTCGTGAGTGGGGGTGATGTGATCAGCATCACGCCCCTGACCGCCTTTACCCCCCAGGGTTTCCCCCAGGTACCCATGTAATTCGACGCTGGGTGGGCGCCGGGGCCGCTTCCATCGTTAGAAAAGTTCCCGGATTTGAACCGGCCGGGGATCGAACCTGGGACCTTGAGCATGAAGTGCATAAATAATACGAATGAAAGAGGAATTTGAAGCCGTTACTAAAACTATGAAATCCAATATAAATAAATTGTCGATAATCGTTACGTTATGTTATAAATAAAACTACTAGTGCAAGACGTATATATCAACAGGTTTCTTAATTTTTAAAAATATGTGAAAGAACAACTCTCTCTTAAAAACTCTGTTAGTGAGGGTGAGGGTGTGAGGTTGCTATACAATCTTCAGTTAATAATGATATTGTGCTAAATATATGAGAAAATTAAAGTTTAAAATGTAATATTAATACTTTTATATTACTAAGTCACGAAAGATTTGATTTGATTTAGTTTATTTTACTTCGCTTCTTGTGCCACTTTTGGCTAATTTGCGAAGATGGGGATGAGTGATGACATCATGATATTGATGAATGGACACTCACAAACACCCATGCCCAGGCCAGGATCGAACCCAGGACCCCAAGCGTCGTAGCGCGATGTGCTAACCACTCCGCCACAGGGGCCGGCTAAGATACGAAACAAAATTAGTTTTTTACATTTCCGTAAAAACTTGTTTTCTAAGCGAAGTAAATTTCTGGTAAATTACGCGTAATTTACGTAAAAAACAACGAGTAAATTACCTTGCCAACTCTGATGCTCATAATAAGACATTTAATGATAAAATTTCACCTTACTGTTGAGTGGCAATTCTGAGTATAGTTACCTTTCTTCAAGTCATTCACGAATAAAAATTATCATGTGCTTTGAACTCTTATTCTCTCAAATATAATTATGTGCTTTTTTCACGTATATTTTATATATTTTATATATATATATATATATATATATATATATATATATATATATATATATAAGTATGTCCTTCTGCTGCAACACATTCCTGGCATCTCCGAAGGAAATTGGAATTTCACGTGCAAGTTCGTCTACTGTAATTCTCCCGCATTTTCGTACAATACTCTCTTCTAACTCACGGATGGTGTGCGGATTGTCTTTGTATACTTTATTTCCCCATTTTTCTTTCCACTTTTATTCAGTACTGACCCTGTTACTCTAAACTTTTTTACGAGGTTTAATATAAGCGACTGTCGCGGACCCGTTCACCGGGTAAGACTAGGGCTGATGCCGGGCCGCTTGCCGCCGAGTCTCGTAGCGAATATCGGTGTAAGCGATGGAAACTGTCCACAAACCCTTCTAAATGCTCATACATAACAATTTCATTGAAACAAAACATTCTTGAAGGCAATTATACACTCACCGACCTCCCTCTAGCAAAAGAAGCACAACACCGAGATCTAGGTATCCTCATAGATTCAAAGCAAAATTTCGATAATCACATATCAACCATCACAAAAAAAGAATGCGTATGCTAGGCTTACTTTACAGATTCACCGAAATCAATAACCCGAATACACACACACACACACACACACACACACACACACACACATATATATATATATATATATATATATATATATATATATATATATATATAAACACACACACACACACACACACACACAGATAATTCCCTGACATTCGCTACGAGACTCGGCGACAAGCGGCCCGGCATCAGCGCTTGTCTTACCCGGTGAACGGGTCCACGACAGTCGCTTATATTAAAAAAGGTAAAGGTAAAGTGTTCCCCTGTGCTTAGCACCACGCCATGAAGGCGTATAGGGGGTGTGGGGGTAACGCCCCACACTTTCTTGATCCGGTCGTGAGTGGGGGTGATGTGATCAGCATCACGCCCCTGACCGCCTTTACCCCCCAGGGTTTCCCCCAGGTACCCATGTTATTCGACGCTGGGTGGGCGCCGGGGCCGCTTTCACCGTTAGAAAAGTTCCCGGATTTGAACCGGCCGGGGATTGAACCCGGGACCTTTAGCATGGTAGTCAGGCGCGTTACCGACTGAGCCACCGCGGCCACGTTATATTAAACCTCGTAAAAAAAGTTTAGAGTAACAGGGTCAGTACTGAATAAAAGTGGAAAGAAAAATGGGGAAATAAAGTATACAAAGACAATCCGCACACCATCCCTGAGTTAGAAGAGAGTATTGTACGAGAAATCGGGAGACTTACAGTAGACGAACTTGCACGTGTAAATGCCAATTTCCTTCGGAGATGCCAGGAATGTGTTGCAGCAGAGGGACATCATTTTCAACACCTTCTGTAGTCAAGGTTAGTACACAATATGAAAACTGTAATTTTAATAGTCGACTCTAGCCGACTGTCGCGGACCCCGTTCACCGGGTAAGACAAGCACTGATGCCGGGCAGTTTGCCGCCGAGTCTCGTAGCGAATGTCAGGGAATGCTCTGTGTGCGTATATATATTTGCGCGCAAGTATGTGTGTGTACGCATTGGTATTTTTAAAGATGTTTTTCAATTGTGAAGTATCTTCATAGTTTCTTGTGGATTATATTATGATCTAAAGTATCAACAGATACACTCATGTTATGGTTGAGCGTAAGACATGGCGCGAGCGTGCATAGCAATAGCTAAATAAAGAAATATATAAACATACATTTTTATTTCAGGGCGACATCCCGGACCTTCAAATAGGTAATTACATATCTTGAATAGCAATAATTATAAATATATCCGGAAAGCAAATTGAAAGTTATATTTCAATAATACATGTTATGTTATTGTTCTGTGGTATTTCATATTATTGGCCAATTATGAGAGATAGCAAAAGCAAAATAATTAACTTTAAATTACAGCTTCTCTCACTCTCTCTCTCATCTATAGCTATCTCTTCTCCTTACTCTTTCTCTTCTCTCATCCTTCATTTTCTCTTTCTCTATATATCTTTGATTACGTGGGAGGAGCGCATGTGAGATCAGCGCACAGCAAAATTTCGTGGGACTAGCGCAAAGGATCTCAGGTGTTGTGGGATTAGAGCACAGTATGATTGCCTTCCTTCGCACTTTTCTTTCCAGACTTGGGACTGGACAACGTGTAGATTAATACACGAAAGTGGTTTAAAGGTTCTTCTATCAGCAGCTTCTATTACAGCTTCATCAACTTTTCAGAACGATCTGCAATCAAACTTTGCAACGTACGACAGAGAATTGAGGCAACGAAATAAATCTTCAGTTTCAACATTTTGGGTTGTTCCCAGTGTTTTCCTACGCATTTCACGCAAAGAGGTTTTTACGTTATCATATTTTGGAATTTCAGTAACTAGTTCATAACCTCTATTCGTCAATTTCCCAAATTCTTGTTTGTAGACGACGTTCACTGGCGTAGACAATTCCTCCCTTGCTCTTTTCCTGCACGCAGACATCGTTTTTAGAACTTTCAACTCTCCAACATTCGGAACACACTGATGAGGTTTTCTTTCCAAAACGTCGTTGCTTAATGTTGTCTTTAGTGATCCCTTGCACTTCGGCCGGCGTTCCTTTACACATCTCCAGTAGATAACAGTTTCAGTCTTATACGGCCAACACGATACTGATGTCCGTCCAGTAAAAGACAAGGTTTACCTTGGCATTGGTAATAACTTCCATTGCGCATTCACCTGCAAGGAAAGAAAGAAGAAGGTTTGAATGTGCGCTTCACCCACGATCTTTTTCTCTCTGTGCGCTCCTACCACGTGTGCTTCTCCTACGACACCATGTCTTTCTCTCTCTCCCATTTATCTATTTCTTAACTTACGTTTTTCAGTTTCTCTCAATATCTATGTCTCTCTCTCTCTCTCTCTCTCTCTCTTACTCTCTCTCTATTTTTCTTTCTTTCTATCTCATCAACTTCCTCTTTCTATTTCATTCCGTATCACTGTCTCCTTTCTTTCCCTTACCTTACTATTTATATTATTTCGTTCTCTAATCGTGTACATTTTTGTCCTCCTCTCGTTGCACTCTCTCCCAATTTCTTTTTTAACTGAATTCCAATTCATATCCCTATCTTTCCCTTACCTACCTTGTCACTCTTCTGATCTTCAATCTCCATTCTACTTTTCTATTTTACCTTCATTATTCTGTGAAAAGATAACATTATTTTCCTTCAGTATAACATCAGCATATTTTCTACGACTGTGGAAAATGTACTCGGGAAATTAAAATATTATTATTATTTATTATCTTTATAGGGTTACAATTAAGCCATACAATATTTCACTTTATACAATATCAATAGAAACAATGGCTTGATGCTCCATGTAATAAAGAAGCCTACATCTACGTCTAACAAAAATCAGACGGTTTAAAATGTTTACATGATTTGTAGAATGTTCTATAGCATCATACGAGGAAGTATCAAAAAGTTTTGCCTGTTGAGGTATAATTTGTTTGCAACGTCCCTCTAGTGCACTTCTTAAAATAAAGTTAGCACGGCTACAGATATCTTAATCTCAGAGGGATAGGTTCTTTATTCGAGAATTCCAAATAAGAAAGCGTTTTATAGCCAAGAGGATATAGTTAAACGCGGATCTATATTCTGGAAACTATACACAATACAGAGAAAATATACTGCGAAGCTTGTATATATATATATATATATATATATATATATATATATATATATATATATGCTGATTCCAAATTTACGTCGATTATATTCTTCTTATACATATATGAACAATTTAAAGGAAATCTTCTTCTTCTTTCTTCTCGTAATTTCTGGGAAAAGGCTTCTTCTTTTTCCTATCTTTGATCTGGGAAAAGACTTCTTCTTCTTTTCTTCTTTCTACTTTTGGAAAATACTTCTTCTTTCTATGTTTGGAAAATACTTCTTCTTCTTTCTATTTTTTGAAGAAGGCTTATTCTTCTTTTATATCGTTGATTTGGGAAAATTCTTCTTCTTTTCTTCCTTCTACTTTTGGAGAAGGCTTATTCTTTTTTTTCTTTCTTCTGTTTTTGGAAAAGGCTTATTCTTCTTTCTGTTTTTGGAAAAGTCTTATTCTTCTTTTCTTTCTTCAATTTTTTGAAAATACTTCTTCTTCTTTTCTTCTTTCTATTTAGGAAAAGGCCTCTTCTTCTTTCTAATTTTTGAGAAGGCTTATTCTTCTAATTTATTGTCTTTCCTTTTAAAGCATAATCTTATTTATTACATATATGCGCTCGCTTTCCCCGTTTCTTTGGCAAACGATACAAGCTATACTTATAGAAAGATTAGGGGCGTCTAAACTGACAATAGCTCCACCTCCTATGTAACGACCAAAAGGGGAATAGCCCAAGATCGCTAACAGCAAGCGCTGCCTATGGCCCAGTGCGTCTAATAAGGAGCGCAACCGTAAGTGCTTCGGGGCGTCTAATTTGACACAGCGCCACCGAGGGACGGACAAACACAAAAGCTGACGAAATTCTCCTCGTCAGAGGTATTAAATTATATTTTGATCACTAGGATCAAAAAGAGATAGGGTAAGGACGGGGCAAACGGACACCCTAAGGATATATTGCAAAATAACTATTAAACTGTTTATTGAAAAATTACAATTATGGTCGATTTAGAAAGTGTGAACATTGAGCTAACAAATAGTATAATGTATAATTCAAAATAATGAACGTTGTCCTCCAAATTGTTAAATGAATCAGTGTGTGTAGCAGTGTCAGTTTGCCCCACTATGGCGGGGCAAACGGACATGTGAGAAGGGCAAATGGACACTAGCTCATTTATGGACTGTCATGTCTCTCAGAAGAAGAACACACAATGTATGGGTCATTTCTATTTGCAACGCACTTTACGTGGAACCAGACAGAACACACTAAGCACTGCACCCAGTGTTGACCCTGCTTGTACGTACACAACGTTGCATACACGGCACACATCTTTTGCGGTGCGTTTAACATGCTTTCCCAGTCTTGTTGTTTGATTAGCTGCAGTCAGTTTTTCTCTTTGAGGCGAGCGATGAAAGAAGGATCCGTTAATAAGTGCGATTCCCCCGTTTTTCGTTTCCTGCTCGAGGTCCCAGAAGTTGATGACAAGGGGTTGAGTTCTTGAAATCTTCCTTGGGATGAGGCATCGTCTGTCGCTAAATGTTCTGGTGATCGCTGATCTTGACCATTCACTTCATGGACAATTCCAGGAATAAATGCGTGCTCAGGCAGGCGTTGTGGATTAAATGGATGAATCCCACACGCATGAAACCCATTTACTTCATTCCCCACTGTGGCCGCACGATTCCAAGCCTCTGCAAAAATGCCACCAAGGCAACTTTATTGATACCTTTCCCCGGATTTCTTCGCACGTAAACTCTACAGCCGTCGTTGTAAAATGTTTTAAGTGGCCCAAAGAACGAAACGTCGAGCGGCTGAAGTTTGTGTGTGCTGTGTGGAGGTACATGTCATTGGTTAATGCCTTCTCCAGAGTTGGTGGATCTGAACAATGCGATCCGTGTCCATCAAGAATGAGCTCTACAGGAGCAGGGGTTTTGACACTAATAAAATGAGCAAACTATTCCCATTGCATGTAGTCACTATCCGAAAGAACTATTTTCGTCCCAGGAGGCATGCTAATTTCATAGTTCTCGTTATATCTTTAACCCTTCATGATAACAAAAGGAGGCTCATAGTGGCCAGTTGCAGATACACATGCCATAACACTGATTGTTTCTCCCCTTTCACAATTCGTTTGGCTCACGACTTCTCTTGCCCCGCATTGATATGACTCGTTTTGGTTTGTAGATCAGTTACATGCCTATCACGCCACATTTGTATATGTTGGCAGGTTTGTCCCATATATTGTGTTCGTCTAGCAACTTTGTTAAATTATTGTAAAAGATGTTAACACTTGCCTTAGATAATCCTTTAGCGCGAGCATATGACACAGCCTCTGCAACACGCAAGCTGAGTTACTTGTGACGAGCTAAAAATCCTTTTATCCAGTCCTTCCCTGCCATTTGTAGATCATTAAAGGAATGTGGCACACCATTTGTAAATGCATACCGATATACCAAACTGCGGAGTTCCTTATAGGTCAGACCATATCCTATAGAATCAAGTTTCAGAAGGTGCTCCACCAGTTGTACCTCCACTGCATTTGAAAGCGTAGTGTGCTGTCCAAATTTCGGAATTTGCACGTTGCTACTCACCCGTCTCTGTAAAGTGATCCGCGGAACAGACAATGTTCTTTCGGCTGTAGCTAGAGGCATGCCATCTTGTGCTGCATTAACAGCCCTCTGCATATTGTCATCTGTCCAGGAACAGCGGTCTGTGGATCGTTCACGATGTTGCACTATCCTGTAACAAGGACACATTATTTTAGAACGGTATACATCTGAAGGGTAAAACATGCATTACATGCAATTCACACATGCCTTTTTCGATTTTGAGTTAAATGTAGATTAGTTGCTGAATTACATAATACCTTATAGTATTTAAATGATATGCACTTTATGCATGTCCGTTTGCCCCAACACAAGCCTGTCCGTTCGCCCCGCCTGTAGCCTTGGGCTTTACATTTTCGAAAAAGCCCACCAGATGGCAGCAGCATGTTGCCACGGGCTGTGTATGTCGAGGAGGCAATGGCATATCGACACTACGAAGCGCAACTTTGGCGGGACCATCATAATCCAAGCAATCCTTATGTTCCGCACACAGATTTTTACTGTTTAGGTTTTTGCTAGTACAATTATCCTTACCTGGTCAGATTTTACGGCTGCATTGGCGTTCTTCTTCAAGATTTCAACCAATGTTCAACACACCTTCTCGAGAACGTTCTGCTTCAAATCACAACGCCAACCGATTCACTGTTGCAAACTTCAAAACCAAATTATTCGTATTTTTCTTAGGGACTGTCCGTTTGCCCAGGTGTCCGTTTTCCCCGTCCTTACCCTACATTTCTGAATTCATTTGCTCACTTATTAACTTTCCTAATTGTTTCATATACGACCATATTCTTAATTATCTTAATTAGCTATTTACAACATTTTATTTACCCCTTCTATAATTTTTATACTCTTCCTTTATGTACGTATTTTGCATTTACTATAATATATATAATCGTTCTTCTCCGCTCCTAGTTTCTACAATGAACTCCTTATATGGCGTGCTGCCATCTATCGTCGCTTTCGGGGAACATTTCTTCCTTGCATTTTTCATTGTGTCGTCTGAACTGGCACGTGACATGTTTAATAATGGAAAGATTGAAACAATGATTGCCCGTAATGTCCTCTACTCAGAGTTGCCCTTCCACACAGTTGCCATCACGTTCGATGCATTTGTGCGAGCGTTTTATCCAGCGGTATCCCAAACTCTCAATCATTGCATGTGCTGACCCATAGGACATGTGCACTGCATCAGAAATTTCCTGGATGGTGATGCGTCTATCCTCTCCATCATCCCAGTGGCGGTTGTTGTCGGTCAACGACGTTGATGGCCTGCCACTCGTTGTCATGTCCACACTTTCTGTTTCTCCCACTTTGAACTTAACTACTTAAGTCTGAGCTACGTCTGTGCTTCGTGGCATGAGATTCCATTACCTACAGGAGGTTGAAACAGCTCTGAACAGTTGGGCAGGGACTGTTCTGTGGTATTTTTCCAAACTGGTTTTGATGGCTGGATAAAACGCTCGCACACACAAATGCATCGAACGTGATGCCAACTGTGTGTAAGGATAGAGGACACTACAGGCAAACTATATGTATGTTCATTGTTTCATTATTTCCATTATTAAACAAATTATACCTAAACAGTGCAACGTCCCACCTACACACTATTACCACACTCTAAACACTTCAATTAGGAGGACGGCAAGTAGTATAAAATTGTGACTCCCACCACAACTCTGATTTCTTGACTAAACGACCACAAAAAGTTGAAAAACTCACTTTCTCTCCCCGTTCCGCGCCTCATTTATTACGCTGACGACGTTTCACGGGTGCAAAAAGGCAGTGATGAGTGAAAGAGGAGCTCTCCTCTTCTCCTCCTCTCCTCTTCTCATCTTCTCATCTTCTCATTTTCTCATTTTCTCATCTTCTCATTTTCTCATCTTCTCATTTTCTCATCTTCTCATCTTCTTATTTTCTCATCTTCTCATCTTCTTATTTTCTCATTTTCTCATCTTCTCATCTTCTCATTTTTTAAGGACCAAATGTTTGTAGATCGTGATCTTCGTAAACCTCTCTTCTTATCCTCTTATTTTCTCATCCTCTCATTCTCTCATTTTCTTATTCTCTCTACCTTTAGAACATTGTCGTCAACATTAGAGATGAAGTTGGAGTGCTGGAATCAAGGGGGCCAAATGTTTATATATGGTGATCTTCGTAAACTTTTCTCTCGGGGGGGAAGGATGTGGCATATACACACGCGTGCGCTCTCATCTTCTCATTTTCTTATTCTCTTATTCTCTTATTTTTGAAAGATGAGTGTATTTTATCGTAATTTTCCAAGTCTGGGACCAAATGTTTATGTATTGCGACCTACGTAAACCTCTCCTCTCATCTTCTCATCTTCTCATTTTGAAAAAAATGAGTGCACCTTATCGTAATTTTCCAAGTCCGGAGCCAAATGTTTATATATATCGTGACCTTCGTAAACCTCTCCTCTCATCCTCTTATTTTTTGAAAGATGAGTGTACCTTATCGTAATTTTCCAAGTCCGGGACCAAATGTTTATATATATCGTGACCTACGTAAACCTCTCTCTCGGGGAGGGAACGATGTGCCACACACATACGTGCGCGCGTGCGTATGCCTCTTATTATTTTCCGTATTGTGACGCAAGCAAACAAATAATAATTGTTGTTTTTTTAGGATGCCTGGCCCCTATAACCTCGCCAGGGTGCGTGGTGCCCAACCAAAAATGTAAAAGTTTTCTAATGGCTGCGGTTATAGATTACCGCACCTCTGTAGAGTTTCACGTGTTTTTTTTTCTCCCCCAAACTTCCATGAAACCCTACAGAGGACCTCCGTAATGCATGCAACGTGTACTAACGACTCTAGTGTTATTTGATGTTGTGATATTTTTTGGATATAGAGTTTTATTATGAGATAGATAAAAATAATTATGTTTATTATAATATTTTCTTGATGAAGATGGAGAATGTATGTGTGTGTTACAAATAAAGTTGCATGCTTATTTTCTAGTGTGTGTGTATATGTTTTTGATGTTTCGACAGCATCTGAAACGATAAAAAAGAAATTTTATTGTTAATTTTCACGTGTAAAAACAACAACAATTTTTTTTTGTGCAAATTTTCTGATTGTCTCGTGCTATAGTGCAAAAAGATATTGTAGCTGATTGCTAATGAAATTGACATTTGTAACTGATCTGAACTAGTGAAATTCGTATTGTGCCATTGTAACTGATTGTGCTAGTGCAGAAAATTTCTTATTGTGCAAGAAAAGATGTTAAAAAACTTGTTAAAACTGCTCTGTGACCCTCTCGTTCTTCACGTCGTAGGCGAAGGACTTCTCTGCAATCAGGATGACACTGCATAGGGTATCCTCGGGCAAGGCATCGTGGAACTCGCAGACGACCTTGATGTTGGTTCGATCGTTGACCACCACCTGCTTTCTCTTAGATGTGTTGATGACGGTCATGGGTCTCCGTGCTTTGAATTCGCTGGGCGTGTAGTACATGTCCACGCTTCCCTCGGTCACGCGTTTGTAAGCCGAAAACGCTTCGTAAAGTTTGAGGTAATCGTTTTTGGTCACGTCAAGATTGTAATTCTCGCGCGGGAACACTTCGTTGCGTCCATTCTTCAGATAAACGTTCTTGATCTTGCAGTCGTCGAATTTGCTGGAATCTTTTTCCTGATTTTTGTCCCTCCCGGTCTGAAAGAGCACTACGACGAAATCTGGCATGTCGAACTGTATGTTGTTGAACTGCGTTGTCACGTCGAATTCCATGTGACTTCCGGACGCCATCTTTTGCACGCACTGGTAACCGTGAAAGTGAATCGGCACCTGCGGACTTTTCAAGATCTCCGCTTTGTACTTGAGGGCGTAGTTCGTTTCGTATTCCACCACCGGCATTCTCAATTCCATGCTTCGGATGACACATTTCGCTGCTTCGGGTAAAGTGTTGGCTATCGGCGTGGTGCCGTCCGGACCCAAAGTAGCGTATCGCATCAGTGCGTCGTTGTCGTTGGCCGCTCTTCGAAACGTAACGCGCAGTCCTCCCTTCCACATGATCTCCTTGTAGTCCGAGAAGAAACCAGGCAGCAGACGCATGGGAAAGAGCACCGTGTGACTTTTCGTCGATATTTTGGTCCCGGCTTCGAATCCTCCCGCCTGATAGTATGCTGCATCCGTTTTGGATAATTTCAAAGTTACCACTGCCGTCGACGTGATGCCTGGATAATCTATTCTGTCAATGACGGTGTTGTGTTTCCTCACCTCCACCTGCGAGAACAGGTGAGGCACGAAGTTGTCTACGAGTATCAAGTTTGCTGCTGCGGGAAACGTGTCTCCGCTTTCTTTCTTCACCACGTCGAATTGAAGGTAGAGGTCCGCTCTGTGAGGATGAATGAACCCATCGCCTACGTCAACGTCGTATTCGATCTCCCTGTTCGCCTCGTTGAGATTGGCGAACGTGCGACGGTTGGGAGGGAAAGATTGCAATTCGTAACTTTCGATTTGCTCCATTTTACATGTATGGTTATTTATTATACGTTGATCTCCACGATGGCCGTCGTAGTGGCACCTGCGAAATCTACCACGTCTCCTTTCTCGTTCGTCACCACCAACTCTATGTCGTCTATGCGGTTGCGACATACTGGAAAATAGATCGGCGAAGAGGGCGTGTAGATGATCGGTTCCATGAATTCGGAACTTGGTTTGAAAGTGGCTATGATTCCCGTCTGCTTGTGACTTCCTAACAATCCGTCCGAGGATTTCGTGATCATACCTTCTGCCACGTTGCAGTGTACGTTCAGAGTCTCTATGGCCAAAAATTTAGGAATGTTTGTTGCCACGTGCTTGATGCCAGCTTCGAGTTTTGTGTTGTTCTCGAAACCTAAAAGTTCTCCTATGGTGCCCAGGTCCACGGTCTCCGTCGCCGACAGGATTTCCACTCTGTGCGTGACCGAATTTTGAGAAAGGTACGTGCCTTTGGGTAACTGAGCTTGCAAAGTGGAAAGATTGTATTGTCCTGGCATGACGACGATGTGTTCGCTTCCGACGCTAATTTTGTTGTTGTGCTGCGTAACATTAGGTATGAGGTACATGCTGTAGAATGCACGCAGAGCCACGGATTTAGGATAGACAATGTCGTCGTGCAGCGTGAGTTTCAAGATTGAAGATTCGCTCGTGAGGTGGAACACGCCCATCCTAGTGATGCTGTTTGAGGTTCCACAATGCTTTCTGGAAATCCTCGATCGTAGGGTTATTTATTTTAGAGAGAAACGCGAGCACGGAGAGGCAGAGATGACCGCAGTTCACGTCTCCGAAATCTTGAATGCGTTCGTCGTTGTAGTATATGGAGGTTTTGCTTGTTTTCAGATAATGAACTAAATTTGTAGGTGGAACACCTCCGAAAGAATCGAAAACGAATGCTTTATCATTATCGTTTTTGTGGTAACATATCCAATGCGTGCCTGGATTTTCTTGACCGTCCAAGTTGACTACTCCACATTCTCTTTTTTTCACGCTTGAAGGTAACGAGTCGGACATGAAAACTCCTCTGAAGTGTTTGATTCGTAACGGTTCGATCAGAGATTCAATGTCTCGGTTGGTGAGTGCTTCTGTTTCTTTTTTTTATATTTCTTCAAAGCATCGAGGTTGCTTTTTTGTTTTTTGGTTATACCTTTCCCCTTCTTCTCCATAGCCAGGTTGTGACGTTTCTGTTCTTCCAATTCCGCCTTGTTCTTCTTCGAGTCGATGACGGTTTTCGCAATGGCGGCACTTCCGCCGGCCAAACTTCCAACGGCCCCCAATGCTGCCAGGATGGCCGGGATGCTGAATATGAAACCTCCAATCTTTTGCTGTTTCCGCGAACGCTGCAACCTTTTCAATTGAGGTGTGCTGAGCAGCAATTTCATTCCATGTCCTTTCGACAAGCAAGAACGTTTCTTCTCGCGTTGTTTCTTGGTGAGTAACCCATCGAGGGTACCTAGATTTTTTAGATTCGAATATGGTATCTGGTACACGACACCCTTGGGCTTCATGTTGATGCTCTATGTGTTATTTTCGCGGTATGTTATTTATATATATTCTGAGATTTTTTCTTGTGTAGTTTTTTTACGGTATGTTATTTATATATAAATATTCTAAGATTTTTTTTCACGGCCCCGCAGTCGCTACACAAATTCTATTACGTGCTTTGTTTTCTTGCCAAAAAGTTCCTTTGTCCCCTTGTACACGATTCGAGTTTTGTTCTCGATTAAAATAGATAGCTTCTCGTCCGATAACATATTAACATATCGATCTGGTAAAAATAAACTGTATTGTGCGTTGAGCAACAGGCATACCTTGGGGCCATACTGGGTAGAAACGATTGAACCGGAAGTTATCGTGTAAGATTTGTCGACTTCCAATTCCCGAATTTTTACATACTCGACTGACAAATTTAGCATTTGTTTTAATGCTTGGAGATCACTCATTTTTTCAGTTGTCATATCGAAGAAGAGAAAAATTTCAGTGTGTGTGTTAGAGAAATTTAATTGTTTTTCACGATGTGTGTTATTTATATATACCAAAGATTATTTTTTTCACGATGTGTGTTATTTATATATCAAGTTTTTTTGACACGTATATATATATTATTATTTTTTAACAGAGGAAGAAAGTCCGTGCTTCGGAAAATGCGATGATGTGCGTAGTGATATCTTCCGTCTCCTGCATAGACTTGTACCAATCATCAGTATACCGTCTTCTTCCCTGCCTTGCCTCGTACAGTTCGTCCGACCTATCGTTCAATTTCTCCCCTGCAGCCGAAAGCAGAATGTTGAGATCACCGCACCTCAGGCCGCTGATCCCCCGAAGAAGGTCCTTGAGAACCATTTCACAAGGGATGCGAAATTCCGGCGTTGTTCTTGCTATGATTAGAAGTTTATTAACATCTCCGTTTACTATCTTTTTGAATATTTTAGATAGTAGCTCGGGTGGCAAATCAGTTATACGAGACATGTTGTTTTTTTTACTGGATGTTATTTATATACCCCACCCCAATTTTTGTTTCGTATTCATGGCGATGGTGGTACCCAGTGCGGCGACCCGTTCACCCAGCGATGCGTCTCTGCTGACGAATCTTTCGAAAGCTGCGTGCTCTAACTTTCTGTCTGCTTCGTGACGTGCATCCAGATCCATCTGTGTGGTGTTGTAGGCGATGTCGTGATCTTTGCATGCCGCGTCCAACGGATTCACACCCTTGTCTCCTCTCTCCAATCTTTTCTCGAGTTTGGTACCCGGTCCACAGTACTGGTAGCCTGGTAAATGCATCTCGAAAGGTAACTTGTTGATGATGTCGTTCACAAGCCCCTTTCCTTCGGCCACGTTCCAAAATTTAGGAGGCAGCGTGTTGATGATTTTGATGAGGTAACCTATGCCCTTGTCATCGTTCACGATGAAGTTGGAAAGTTTCGTGCTGATCATGTCCACGATGCCAACCTTCTCGTTGTAGAAATTACGGTTGCCTGCATTCTCCTCGCCGGCTATCACCAACAATCGGTCCACGAGTTTCCTAACGTCGTCCACCCAAACGAATTCTTTGGGTAACGTGTTGTAGCGTTTGACGCCGCTGCCTGTTTTGACCTGGTTCCAAATCGGTTTGATGAGATTCCTGTACTTCTCGCCGCTGCTCGATTTCACCCTATTCTGCGAGGCGTCGTTGTTTTGGTACAAGGCATCCGTCATGATCAGAATTTCCTTGTAACTTTGGTAATCTTCGTCGGTGTAATCTTTCGGCTGCTTTTTGGCGACGAGTTCCCACAGTCCCACCGTACCCGGATACCTGGTCCAACTATCCTTGTCGCCTAAATTGACTTTAATATCGTTGCCTTCGAAGGTCACCTTCGATTTCCCAATCTTCCACACCACACCGCCGCCTTCGTTGGTTTCCATGCTGGGATACAATCCGAACACTTCATCCTTGTCGAACTTCCCCGTGCTCAGGTAGTCTCGTGCCAAAGGTCCCAACTCGATTTTATCCGAAGACGACGACGTGCTGCCTATGGCTCGACGTCGTGCCGGTGCATCCTTCAGTTCGAACGGCGTCGAAGGAATGCTCGAAATGGGGGTGGGGACAGCATAACTTTTAGCTGCGAGCGGTACGAGTTCATTAATCAAATTTTTATTTTGTTCCGTGACACTTTTAATTTCTTTACCTAGACCGCTGATGGCATCGATCACAGGTTGATCCTGACGTTTCTTCTCTTCGTAGAATCCGCGATTCTCGGATTTCCAACCTTTGAAGCGTTTCGCGAGGTAATCGCGAAGCTTGAGATTTTCGTCTTCGATTTTTCGTTTCGTCATGACGTTATTTATATACGTCGTTTCTCACAACGTTGCAACGTTTAGATAGTCGTTGATTTTGTTTCTGTATTTTCCGTCGTTAGGTTTCCTCGTCATGTCGATCGTCACGAATCCGAAATCGTCAGCGTTCCAGCAAGAAGAGCAGCCTTCCGAAAATTGATTGTAGTTCATGTCTCCGCCTACGTAGTCATCGTATGCGTGCTTGAGGTTGGTGTGATCTTGACGAAACAAACATATGAAATTAGCGTTGTCGCGCACTAACTGTTTTGGAATTTTGGAAAACGTTTGAGCTAGGTAGAAGCAATCCATTTCTTTGTGACGACCTTGCGTGAAAAAGTTGCGAATTTCATTTTGATTTTCCAGGATGGCGTCGTCGAACACAACAACTGAATTTTCACGACAATCGTCAAGTGGTTTTATTTCCGAGGCGAACGTTGCAATGTCCAGACCATCGTACAGTTTCATCAGTTGCTGGTATTTGGATTGCTCCAAACTTTTCGAGAACACGTACAGATGCCTGTTCTTCCAATCTAACCAATTCGGTGCGAGGAGAAAATTGTCCACGAGCAGTGTCGTTTTCCCACACCCCGAAGGACCTACGATCAGACAGCGGATGCTGTCGGGAAGCAATTCGCCGTTCTTTTTCTTCGTTTGACTTTCCGAATTAGGTAAACGTTTCACAACATTCCACGTACTCATAGAATCACTTTGTTTGAATCGATCCAACTTGTTTCCGGAAGTCCCAGCCATTTCACCAAAAGTTTGTTGCCTCTCTTGCGCAAAACTTTTTCAATAAGGTACGTGTCGGGGTATTTAGTTTTAGAGAGTTCCTCTTCATAGAAGCGCCCCAATAAAATTTCACCGCCACTGTCCTTTATTATATACGTGTGACGGTTCCCGGGTAGAACTCGAACCACGGTAAAAAGTTCGGTGCTCCAGTTTCGTGTGAAACCCCTGTCAAACGTTCGCTTCAATTTACTGACCCTCACCTGTTCTCCAATTTTGTATTTAGCCTTTTTTGTCGTGGGCGTGTATTTTGGACAGTAAACGCTAGAAATTAAACGTTGCTCATCAGACTTGGTAACGTCAGCTGGCTTCATGCCTATCGTTGCGTGCCGTGTGTGATTATAGTCGTTAACAAGTTCCGGAAGAATAGTGACCCACTTGTAGCTTCCCTGAAGCGTGAAGCGTGACCACATGCGCGATTTCAGAGTGCGATTGAATCTTTCCACGATGCTGGCCTTGACGTCACTGAAGGTCGAGTAATGTTGAACGTTGTGTTTCTGAATAAACTTTTGGAATACGGCATTGTAAAATTCCTTCCCTTTGTCCGTGTGCAGAAACCGTGGTTGTCTGCCGCCGCTTTCGCGAAAAATTGTCTTGAATGCTTCCGTGACGCATGTCCCCGTTTTCGCCTTCAAAGGTAGAGCCCATGCGAATTTCGAAAACGTGTCTATGACGGTGAGGAGGTACTTGTTGCCCTTGTTCAATTTATGTACGTTTTTTAACTTGCCGCTACTCATCTCCACGAGGTCACTTTCCCAGAGGTCGTCAATTCCCTTGGTTACCACAGCCAAACGTTTGTAGTTGCGGCGCGCAGGTTTATGCAATTCTTGGACGATAGCTTGCCTAGACATTTTTATTATTTTTAGAGATTACGTTTGAAGAGAAGCACAAGCGTGATGGGATTCAAAGAGGGTGGTACTTCGCTCGTGTTTTGAACGATCAGCTTATCGCCGGCACTCACGTCGAAAACGGTGAGATCTTCGTCTTCGTGTATTTCATATATGTTGCGCGTTTCGTTCCAACGTGCCAGAGGAATATTTCCTGCTTTCTGGACACCACGATTCGATATCAAAGTCATGGTGGGAACGCTAGCTTTTCTGCCGTGAGACCAGTACGAAAATTCGTTTATCTGAATCGTACCATCGAGGAGAAACTTGTAGTACGGATGATAAGGATGCAACATGTACAGTTTGTTACCTTCGACGAACGTGGAGATTCTCTGTTGATTGGGTACGCTGTTGATTTCGATGGCTTGCAGAGAATGCAGTTTAGCGAATTTAGTATCGATGCTAACGAGGTTGCTGTGAAGCTGACCCAGTGTGTTTTGTACGGGCACCAAATGCTCGACTATGGTATCCGTTACGGTAGAAAATGACGGTTTGATTTTCACTTCCACGTTCAACTGCTTGTAGCTTTCGTTGAGTTCTTGCAACTTGGCACCGAAAGAGGCCAGTGTTGATTCCTGCGTTGATTCCAGCACTCCAACTTGATCTCTGATGTTGACCACAATGTTCTGAAGGTTCTCGACTTGATTCAATTTCGAGCTCTTCTCGGTAAGATCGTTCACGATGTTTCGCATCTCTGTAAACTGCGTGTGAAGGTCGGCGACGCTCTGCGAAGTGGGTAGCGTCGACACCAGCGAAGCAAGTTCGTCTCGAATCTGTTCCACATTCGCCGTTTCCGTTTCCAGTCGTTTCAGCATACGTGATATGTTTCTTTTCAAAGCGTGTAATTCTTTGGAGGTAGGGAGATTGGCCACTTTACTCTCGAGATCGCTCAACGAACTTTTGATGTCACTCGAATCGGATAGTGCCGTCACCGCCGTTTTCAATTTTTCCAAATCTTCGCTCGAAGGCACGCTTGTTCGTAACGATTCCAAGTCACCCTGTATGTTGTCCAGTACGTGATGAAAATGAGGAAGATTGGATTCGACGTTCAAATTTTCCAAATATTGGATCTTCTGCTGAACTGTGCTTAACGTGTCCTGAATACTCGTCAACACACTTGCTTCAGCGTGAATATTTTTAATTTCTTCGTTGATCAACTCCAGAGACGCCTGAAGCGTAGCAATGGTGGTTTGAATGTGTTCGAAATCTTGATAAGCCTCCAATTGAATTTTTATGTTCGCAACGCTTTTACCGATGACCTGCAGTTCGTCCGACGATGGTAGGTTCGTCATTGTATCTTCCAAAGTCTGCAACTTGGATTTAATTTCTTCCAACGTGCTGGTGAATTCTTCTTGTAATTTGGAAACAACGACATGCAAGCGTTCTGCCTCTATATCGTTCACCACAGTTTGAAGTTCAGAGAAATTCTTTTCTATTGCGGAAGTTCGTTCTTCGATTTCGAGTTTCAATTTTTCCAAATCTTCATTTTTCGATTGAAATTGTTGTAATTTGGCCAAATCATTTTGAAGCGAATCCACGTTCAACTGTATATTTTGAACGCTGTCGTAAGAAGGTACGTCGACATAATTTTTTATCAGCGTTTTCAGTTCGGAATCGATTTTCAGAATAGGGTCGAGACATTGCGTTTGGAGCGTAGCGATTTCCGACTCTAAACTTTTGTTTAAGGTCTCCTGCAAAGCGATCAAATCAGTCCTCAACTTCTTAACTCGAATATCCAACATGAGAATCTCTTCTGCATGGTCCACACGCTTGGTGTTGCCGAAAATGTCGTTAGGCATTTTTGGTTAACGGTTATTTATAATAGGATAGACGATTCGTAATTCTACGAAGAGAGGAATAAGTTTGTCGTAGTCTCCGAGGAGTTCCACGTAAAGATAATCTCCTGCAGACACATCGTACGTAATGTTAGAAAGTATCTTGTCGTGCTTCATTCGAAAAATGTTCTTGCCGGTAGAAATTTTGATTTCACCTGTGTTCTCCGGATTCACGGTGATTTGAAGTTTCCCGTCGATCGGAATTTCATAGAAATGTAAATTGTTATTAAAAACATAAAACATCTTGCCCACATCGTTATTTATTTCCGTCCATATACTATTAAGATGTACAATTAGTAGACCATTGAGTTTAGATAATACAGAAGGTAAGAGGTTATTAGAATTTGGTGAAGGAGTGTCCATCTTGCTTTCTTTGCGAAAACCAAAGAGATTCATTGTCCTTGTTAGTTATTTAACACATTAAGTGTTAATGAAGTCCGCTGTGTTTTTGAAGAAGAATAGCATAGGGAGGAAAAGAATGAAAGTGGGAGCCCTCGGGCAATGAAAAGTTGCAACCTGTTATTATGCTGTTAAGCCCGCTCCAAAACGAGGCTCATTAAATTCAACTCTTATTTTTTATCGCCCGAGGGCTTCCACTTTCATTCTTTTCCTCCCTATGCTATTCTTCTTCAAAAACACAGCGGACTTCATGGCTATGGGGTTACGGTTAACACACGTCACATTTATCGCTTCCATTGTAGTGCCCCCACTCTCGCGTGTGGATTTGACAATTGAGAACACGTAACTTGTTGTCCCTTGCATCCAATGCTACTTTGGTTACGCGCGTCGTGTACAAATCATGCAATTTACTTGCAATGCGATGATCGGTGCTGAGTTTTCTTTTACCATGAAAAAGGCATTCTTTGTAGTCTTGCATGCTAAATTTGCTGGTACTTATTTTTCCCACCCCCTTCGCCTTCTTGATCTCTTTTTCTTCTGTAATCTTTACACAGTACATTTTGGCACGAAGCCCCGCAAATTCGCTGATGTACTCCCCGCCAACTTCATCTTTGTATTTTCCAATCGTCATTTTGTTTTCTGCCGAATGCAAGTGATGGCCTGATGGTAAGTTGCTAAAATCAAACAGATGCTTCATCTTAGTCAGATCATGTTCGAGGCTTGGTGTTTGGATTAGAAAAATGAAGCTATCCGTGTCAATGTAGCATATTTGGATGTTATCTCCATAAAAAGGTTGAAACTGATCGTAGTACGATTGGTACATGTGCAATTTTGATAGTTCAAGGACAGTGGCACCTATGGCAATCGGCTTGTTGAGCATCACTTGCTTCTTGTTCCTCTCGACGAATACTAGATTCTCGTCGAAAATGGTGAAGTTTTTGAAGTAGGGGGACGCGACGATTTTTTCAAATTTCTTTTCGTCCGTGACCAACGTTGCGTCGATGTAATTACGCACGTTCTCCATCGTCTTGCCGTAGATGGCGTTATTGAACAGTTTGTACAGATCCTTGTCTGCAGGCGATGTCGATTGCGCTCTGCGTCGCGTGTTCTCGGCTATGTACGGTTCGAGCCACTTGCTCTGTCGGAACTTCAATCCTCTATGAACTTTCTTCAACTGCAAGCCGTGACTTATGTAAAATTGGAGGAGTCGGTAGTGCAGAACGTAATTCCGCTTGTTCTCCATGCTTAGTATGAGTTTTGGCTCCGATCCTCCAGGTGGCTTCTTTTTGGAGGGGGCCAGGGCCAATCCATGATGTTTCTCGTGAAGTGTTTCGGGATAATCGAGATCCACTTCCAAGAAACAGCCCCATTCGTTATCTTCGCTCCAGTTGAGAAAATCCTCGCAGGAGAGTTCCTCTTCGGTCATCCACGCGTAGTCGCTGATGGGAAGACACTGGGACATGGAGTGGCCGTACAGGTTGTTGACATCCCAGTAGACAATATAGGTGTTGGGCTTCGATGCATCGTAACCAGGCGTATGAGAATTGTTTGCCTGAGCATGGCGTCGGGGACATTGGACGATGCCACCGCGTATCGCACTCTCCATGAAAGCATACTGTTCCTTCTCTGCGATGAGTCCCAGTTCCACCTTGGTGTATTTCATCATCGATTCCCAAGTCAATCCCGGCGTGGTGAAGAAATACGCAGGATCCAACTTGTATATCGTGATGCATCTCTTACGAAACGATTCGAAAATATCCATCAGAAGTGTCACGTCCAATTTCAGATAAAGATCGTGATAATCGCGAAAAGTTTGGCAATTGAATGCCGTCCACACACTACGAGCGTGTTCGTAGTCCTCTTCGGAACAGACGTCCTCCGTGAGAGAAGAATAAAATACCTCCCGGGGTGGAAGTTCCGTCTCGTCAAATTTGTCGAAATTGTTGACGTACTCGTAGGGGTAGACGCCCTTGCGACGCAACAGATTCAAATTCTCATCTCTCCCCGAAAAACATTTTTGCTTGGTGGCCACAAGATCTTCGTCGCCAAGTTGAGATGCAAGGCTTGCGAGGCTGGAGGACAGGAAATTGTAAGAGTCCAGGATTCGCACTTCCACACTTTTTCCTTCTTCGAGAGGGATCCACACTCTCACCGCGATGTACTTCTCCCTCGTTCTCGGAATGATGCTGATTCGAGAAGTTATGTTGTGGAGCTCTTTGACGAAGAGATGCGTGTCGTACTTCTCCGTGTAGTGCAGAAACACGGCAACAAAATGCGACTCCTTAATCTTGAGATTGCATGAATTACAGATGGTGCTTAGAAATAATCCATTCTGGTGGTTATGGTGGACAACCTTGTAATTTTCGGCGGTGAAAGTCTGGTTACACTCCTCGCATCTTGTCGCCGCGTCATGTCTCTGTTGTTGTTCTGTTGTGAGAGCGGGTGGAGAAACGTAAGAGCCTTTCAGGCTGGGTGCAAGTCCTCTCGCGCATTCCGCTATCTTCTCAACAAAATGTTTTGCCGCATCGGGTCCGCAATACAAGATGACATCATTCAATTTTTCTCCGTAGATGGAGAAACTGCAAGGCTCGTGGTGAAAAATTTGGGTCGTGCTTGAGGTAGAGGGATCAGGGTCGCAAGACGTCATGGGAACTTGGAAGCTTTCAAAGTCGGCATAAAGGACGACGGGATGGTGGAGAAGAGCCTGGTGTTTCTGAAATTTCATCTTGGTTCCGGGTTCCGGCATGACATCTTCGGGTTCTGCATTCACAGAGCCAAAACACTTGTGCTGTTCTTTCATCTTCTTACCCCCGCGAAAAATTCTCAAACATCGATCGCAAATTTCGATCTTATCGCGATTCTTGCTGATCTGTCTTCCTACTAATCCTGAGAAATTCCGAATTAAACTGTAACGGCCATCTACAAGCAAGAGTCGAATTACATTATTCTGGGTTCTAGCAGGTCTTAACACACGAATATTGCCGGAATCGTCAACCCCAAACACAGAAATATCGATATCTTCTCCTTTTTCCTCTCTATAGTTTTTTAAAATTTGATTGATCTTATTCAGGGGCACAGGATAGGAAATTCCTCTCATCATATTCTCGTATCTTCCCTCGTATCCTCTGTAATTGGACAGGCGTTGGGGGTTATTATTTGCCGGGTGTAATGCGGCGATGACAGACCATAGGAAACTCTTCTGATCATTACTTTGTATGTTCAACACTGCATTTTGTTTTTTTTGTTTTTTTGTTTTTTTTTTGAGCGCTGCGTAATGGTTTGAAATTGCAGACTCGAAGTTCTAACATGTGGTTGTGACCGCAAAGACTCCACCCACTTCCTCTACCTTCAAACTCTTCTTGTTTTTGTGTCAAGTGCTCAAATAGCCGTGTCACTATCTCGTCAAGATTCTCGTTATTGTCATCGTGTAAGCTTTCACACCCTACGTAAAAGCTAAAAGTACTTGACTCGGACGAGACAACTTTCTCATACAGCAAGGTCAAGACGAGATGAATTTTAATTGCAACATTGACGAGGCAATCACGTAATTTATCGACTACCAGAGATTTCACGTTGTCGAGGAAGATGCTCGAGTCATACTTTTCATCGCTTCCAGATTTATAGGTCATGATGCGTGCACTTTTATTCAAAGCACCGCATTCATGCCCATCAGTGCGAGATTTCTTTGCCGGCGGGACTACAACATCATGATCCGGTCGACGACATTTTTTCAAATGCCTGGCAATATTACGTTTAGAAATTAATATTCCGCAGTTGCGACATGCCACTTTAACGCAAAGACCGGAGGGACCTGGTTGCGATTCCATTTTTTTTCTCTCTGTTATTTATATATATACAGAGAAATTTTTTTGGGGGGGTTGTGGTAATGGTAGTGGAAAGCGCACTGAAACAGAAGGAAAAAAAGTTGAAAAATGCTAGATATTTTTTCCTTCCACATATATATTAGACGCAAACAGTATGTATGTATGTATGTGTGTGTGCACTGTTGTAGGGGGTTAAAAATATACGACATGTAAGTGTGTGTCAATTTTTATGACTCCTCTGAATATGTGTGTGTCAGACGCAAAACAAAAATATTAATATATCATGAAAATAAAAACTTACCTTTCAAGAGAGGTGGAGAGAGACTTCAAAATAAAAACTTGTAGCTCACTAAAACTTCCACGATGATATATATGTATACTGCTAGATAAACAATTAAGAATACTGAACTGCCACGATTGACGTTCACCTTTCAAGAGAGATAGAGAAACTTCAAAATAAAACTTGTAGCTCACTAAAACTTCCACGATGATATATATGTATACTACCAGATAAACAATTAAGAATACTGAACTGCTACGATTGACGTTCACTATGATAATGACGTACAAAAAAACTGGTAGGTTATATAGGAACTCCTCTCCTTTTTTTCTCCTTCTCTCCTTCCTACTCCACGCAACTCTCTTTGGTGAAAACACAATGAGCGCTATAGTCAATGTCCTAGCAAATAAAACCCTTGTTGACTGATTTACTCATGTTATATTTTTTTCAACAAAAGATTTTGTGATGCGCACAATATCCTGTGGGGACAAATAACAATAAACGGGACGTTGATAGTTCCACCCATGTATGTATTGTCGATCATTTCCCCTCAGCCTTTATTCCACGCCCCGTCAGGGTGTGGTGTGTGAAACAAACGATTCCCAGTATAAAACTCAAAAAGCGGAAGTTGCTGCTGTGTTTGCTTCCGTCATATTCCCCCCCCTGATTCTATTGTTATCGGGGATGTGATGGATTCTTCATTCAGAACCGTGGGAAAGCTGAAAAAAAATACAATCTCTTCGGGCAAAAGAGGATGCAAGGTGAATGGGTTCGGGGAGGGGTTGCTGTGGATAGTTTGGTCCGTGATGAAAATGTTACATTGGGCGACGAAACACAATTTCTCCACAGGGGACAGGAAAAATTCTACCGAGCGTCGCTATCCACGCAAACATTAGAAATTGCTTGAATGCCTTGGGGGCTTGGCATAGGATTATCGATTTTCGTTTTTAGAGAATAATTTATGTAAGATTCTAGCATCGAGAATAAACAACATTGATTAAATTTTTGACAATATTTACAGTACAAATCTAAACTCGTGATGATTTCGTCGCCACCATGCACCCCCAGCGAGGTTATATAGGGGCCAGGGATCCTAAAAACAACAATTATTATTTGTTTGCTTGCGTCACAATACGGAAAATAATAAGAGGCATACGCACGCGCGCACGTATGTGTGTGGCACATCGTTCCCTCCCCGAGAGAGAGGTTTACGTAGGTCGCAATACATAAACATTTGGTCCCGGACTTGGAAAATTACGATAAAATACACTCATCTTTCAAAAATAAAAGAATGAGAGGAGAGGTTTACGAAGGTCACGATATATATAAACATTTGGCTCCGGACTTGGAAAATTACGATAAGGTGCACTCATTTTTTCAAAATGAGAAGATGAGAAGATGAGAGGAGAGGTTTACGTAGGTCGCAATACATAAACATTTGGTCCCAGACTTGGAAAATTACGATAAAATACACTCATCTTTCAAAAATAAGAGAATAAGAGAATAAGAAAATGAGAAGATGAGAGCGCACGCGTGTGTATATGCCACATCCTTCCCCCCCGAGAGAAAAGTTTACGAAGATCACCATATATAAACATTTGGCCCCCTTGATTCCAGCACTCCAACTTCATCTCTAATGTTGACGACAATGTTCTAAAGGTAGAGAGAATAAGAAAATGAGAGAATGAGAGGATGAGAAAATAAGAGGATAAGAAGAGAGGTTTACGAAGATCACGATCTACAAACATTTGGTCCTTAAAAAATGAGAAGATGAGAAGATGAGAAAATGAGAAAATAAGAAGATGAGAAGATGAGAAAATAAGAAGATGAGAAGATGAGAAAATGAGAAGATGAGAAAATGAGAAGATGAGAAAATGAGAAAATGAGAAGATGAGAAGATGAGAAGAGGAGAGGAGGAGAAGAGGAGAGCTCCTCTTTCACTCATCACTGCCTTTTTGCACCCGTGAAACGTCGTCAGCGTAATAAATGAGGCGCGGAACGGGGAGAGAAAGTGAGTTTTTCAACTTTTTGTGGTCGTTTAGTCAAGAAATCAGAGTTGTGGTGGGAGTCACAATTTTATACTACTACGGCAAAAGTCTACTCATAAGTGCTGACTTCCTTAATTCAATCGGTGGACACAGACTCTAGATAACTCAGGGCTTGCTGGGTAAAACGTGAACAACAGGTTTATATATGTATATGTTTATTATAAACATATCGTTCGTAAGAAAGTCTGTTAGCACACTAGTCTTTAACCTTTAACCTTTACCACTTACGTGCATTTACATTTACCCTACAGGTGCATTCACCACTTCTGGACTCAAAGGGGGGCAGGGACCATTCAATTTATTCCTCGCAGTGAGGGGGAGTATAGGGACCTAATTTTATTTAGGGCGCTGTTTGCGGCCGACGTCACGGGCTCCCCTGTAAGAGAAAGTAGAATGTGCGCGGTACCCCCAACCACAGCTGGGGACTGGCCGTAGCCAGCCGGCACCTCCGACAAGCGGGCGCTGGGTAAAGGATTAAAGGATGCCGCGACAACCCCGGCGCTAGCTAGGAATCGGCAAGCCGACCGGTGTCTCCTGTACAAGGGCGGCAGATTAGGAAGGAGGTCCTGGTGCTCCCAGACAAGCCGGGCAGGTAGAACCTGGCACCTATCAGCCGAAGCGATTAGACCGGGTAGTAAGGTTGCTGCTAGGCTCTTCTTCTTCTTTCTTCCTCCTTCCTTCCTTCTGGGATGGCTGCTAGGCTTCTGGCTGGTGGCCGGTTTTTCCCAGGATGTTCGCCAGTTGACATCCGGGAGCCAACTGAGCTCCGGTCTCGCTGCGCTGGGTTTTATACTCGCGGTGGCGCATGGGTGGTGAAAATTTTAACTACAAGTACGCGTTGCTAACTCATTTTTTTACACACACAAACTTTGTACTGAGAAATATCAAGGTTTTGACATTGAGAAATCACTAGTGGGAAAATTACTAGATGCACGTGACAATATAAACTAAAACTGTGTGCATTGAGACAATACAATTAATAATGAGCCTCGCAGGACTCTGCTATTCTAAACAACACGTTGAACAGTGAAAATGACAATAATTGATGACATTAAAAAGAATATAGCGACCACGCAGGGTCTAATAATGAGTGAAGCTAGTAAGGTGGAACCGTTAACTTTTACAGAATACATTTAAACTAAAAGCGTACGCCTCGCAAGGACATTCCGCTTAACTCTTTCATCCGATTAAAAAGAATATAGCGACCACGCAAGGTCTAATAATAATTAAATGGCGACCAAGTAGGGTCGTTACAACAGGCAAAAGATTTTCATAGCCCCTCGTATATGTAAAAGAACCGTAAACTTTATGAAATAGAAATTTTTGCCTATTTGTAGTTCACAACAAGATATGCAAATAGGAACGAAAGTACAAATATTGATGGAAGCAAGCTTATATACCCCAGGGCCTTGGCCGTCCCTTCCTCGGAATAAGGGAAAACTGCTTATTTATCCTTCCCTTATGTCTTATATTTGCATCTAATGTATTTAGACCCATGTATGCTCATATATAGCTACATTCACGCGTGCAGATATTGCAGGTGGGAAGCCTGAGTGTCATTCTTCATGCCATGCAAATATGTGGCATGTATGTGTATTGTAAAGAACGAAATGGTCTGTGGGTGCATGCGAAAAGCTTCTATTTAATAACAAATTGGGGGGGGGGATCCCGAAGTAGATAGAAAAGATAATTAGTTTTTGGAAGGAGGATTTGGTATTGTCTTATGCGTGTATGGGATAAGGTTATAAATAATACATAATTAGTGTATTATAGTTAAAAACTGTTTAGTACGTTTGTTACATAAATGTAATCAATATATAAGGTAATATACATGTTAATTTAAAGATTACATAATTATAAAATTAAGTAAGTAAAGTGAGAGTTACTTGAATTGACCCGATTTCAGACACATACACATATATATAGGGATGTATATATGTATGTTCGTTAATTGGCTGTGTACCAATTTTTCACCGATACACGTATGGATATATTTCATAATATTGAAATTTGTATCCAAAAAAAGAGGGAATAAGACTGAATTAAATATTTGAAAAAATAATTATGAATATATGAAAATAAGATAACATAGTAAATGCTGAATACAATGAAATTAGCATGAAAATGAAGTGGTATTAACTAAGTTGCTTCGATTATGTTTAAATAGCATCATTTCAATGATCTAGTTCATTTTATTTTTGTGACTGTTTGAGGGAAATTAGTGAGTATGTGCTTCATTCGCAATTCTCTAAAATGTTCCAATTTCAGAAAATTGCATCCGGGACGATATTCTCCACAATTTCGATCCGGAAAACCTGGAGGCGAGAGCACCACTTCAAAGAGTTCCGAGGCCAGCACAGACGGTGCGGCCGAAAGTGATAAATGAGACTTGGCGTTGAATAGGGCTGTGGTACCTGCATACAGGGTCAATGGGCAAGGGATCGCTCGAACTTGCCTCCCAGGAAAAAGGAAAAACTTCTCGCTTATCCTTCCCGTATGCCTTATATTTGTACAGTCATGGACACTTCTGGGTTTTAACGATAGCATTGAAAGTTAATGGGATTGTTACAACCCAGAAGTGTCCGTGACTGTACAAGGTCTGTCAATAACGTAATGAGATTGTTTCAACATAAATCTCTATATAGGCTATGTTCAAACTAAAATCACTAAAAACACCACCGGAGACATAGGGTCAGATTTTATGTATATTTACACACAAAGTACTGTTTATGCCAACCTTAACCCCCAAAAATTTACTTTCCCCTCAAAATTTAACTTAAGTTAGCGTCTCTGACCGGAGACGTTGCACCGACTCTTCATAGCAGCGCTTGAGGTTGATAACTGGAAACACCTTTAGTTGATCAGTTACACATTTATTAATGTTGTCCAACATCCCAAAATGGCGTCTTTTGAGGTATATCCTCAATTTTGGAACAAAGCCACAGGGACTCATATCAGGGGAATAACAGAATGCGCTTTTTAGCCAAAATATCATTCACAGAGAAAGGGCATTGTAGTGTTGGCAATGCCTAATTCCTTATAATATGATGGATCGTGATATGGTTAAAATCCAACTCATTCTTAGTCCATGTCTGACAGCACAAGAGCACATTGTGGTCGATTTTGTAAGCTGAAGGTCTTCCAGCGCGGCTTTCATCTTTAACAGATTAACGGAGCAACACGCAACGAACAACAGCTTCACGAAATATCACAATAACCTATTGTTACTGGAGACTTACAACTTGAACTAACGGTCAATGAGATGATCTATCCATGCGAGCCTACAGCATTGTCAGATGGGGTGCAGTGTTGCCAGTCTCGTTACTTTATTGACAAACAGTCTATTTAATTTTTGTTTTCCTTGTGTTTTATCTTCTAACTTCCCGCCTTCATTGTCAATAGTAATCTCTCTTTCTGTCTCGCATATGTATTTCTCTGTTTGTAATGTGCATAAAATAAAAGTTGCATTAAGAAATATACATTTCGTTTTACTGTAAGAATAGTGGTCCAAAAACACATTAGAAGAAAATTTAGTAGTTGAAATCATATATTCCCGATCCAAAATGTGACTGATTTATGTTTCATTAAAGCTGTTGGTTACTTGTACACTTTCATATGTTATAAGTGCTAACATGCGAAAGTTCACCTTAAATATAAAAGAAAATATACAGTTTAAGAACGTGTGTAGAAGGCTTGATAATGATTTGTAGCATGTTAAGTCGCTTGAAAAGAAACTTTATTAATACAATTAAAAATTTATTTTAAATTGAGCGACATCTGTACTTTTTATTTGAGGTTCGTTTCTATATACGTGGCACGCATGAAGGTGCGTATATCGTGCGAAAGGAAAATTAAAACATGTGCACGCTATAATGAATATATTTAACGTCTGTTTTTTTATGAAAGGTGTGAAAATTCCCTCGTGCTAAACAGATAAAAAAAAATGAAATCAGAATCGTATCCAGAAGGGACATATTTTGTATATTGTAAAATATTATTTAATTACGTTCTTTTAACTCGGTTTTCCACCTCTTATAGGTAATCGCTACCATAATGATGAATGATGAATTGCTGAAAAAACATGATGGCATAATCACACTTAAATGCCAATGCCATCATAACAGACATGCAATAGTTACACGAGATATTTCTTAAGGTGGTTAAGACTGCAGGTGTATTAGGTAATGCTAAAAGGTCGTTTCATGGGTCTTCCATACATTTCCTCCAGAGGTGTTTCTTTACTATACTCTGTCCCGCGTATCTCTGGAGCGAGTGAACGAAAACAAGTTTCTGCAAAAGTAGTAGGCTCCATCAATGAACAAGCGAGAGGGAACGGTATTGCGTGGAGGGGGCCAGCCTTTGCAGCAGAGCGTACTGCTTCGCTTTGCCCACTCGATCACTCCCCCTCTCTGTGGCAATGCGCGGCCTTGTTCCAGAGATACCCGGGAGAGGGTATAGTTTCTTGAAGAACCACAGCAGCTTCGTTACTGCATGAATTCTTTTCGACCCCCCGTGCAGTTGCTTTCAAAAGATTTTTTTTGTTTTGGAGCAGGAAAGTGCAAGCCTGTCGTTGTAACCGAGAGAACGGTCCAGTGGCCGAATTGAAAATAAATTACTACCGGTATGCTCATATGCACAGATACAATTCTTTATTCTTGTGATTTCTCGTAATACACCGATTCGCATTCTCTCTATCTCTCTTGCCACCACAAATTGCGCTCCTTTTTCATTGGTGTCACGCATGAATTGTAATAACTACAGTCCCTACCGAAAGTTTAAGACCACCAACTTTTTCATATAAATGAATCCTGACAGAAAGTTTTTGGTACAAATATGAAGTGAAATTGTATAGAAGTAATATAGTGTGTGAGGCACATATTGCCGAAAAAATATTGGTATATGTCTTGTAGTTCTTTACATACGAAAGTGGAAAATGAAATTTCTTAACTGCAAAATCCAGCATTTTGAAGTACAGATGAATGTGTATACACGTAACCGACGTCGTTATGACAGTACTGAATTTTTTCCAGTATTGTGGAATATGCACGAAAGTTTTGGCGCAAAAAAAGAAATCCAAAAAATTTTCTCGTGTTTTATATTTTTTTTCTACAATTCGCAAAATAAAAAAATACAGCCAAAAATGAGAGGTCTTCAGATAACAATATCTTCCTCAGCGACTGCGCTAGAGTGAACAAATTTTATCATTGAATTGATTGATTGATTGATGTGTTGTTTTAAGTCCGCTTTATGCACAGTAAGGCTAATCGGGACTGGACCTACAGTTTAAAGTGGGATCCGAACCACGTGTGCCTTCACCGGGTATCGAACCCGGTCCCCCTTGATTGCAAGGCGACGACGCTACCACTGCGCCATCGGGGAGGCCTCCAAATTGTATCAGTCATTAGTTGAAATGTGTGTCAATAGATGGCGCAGATAGACATAACTCGAGTAGCAGCATGCGGCCGCCTTAAACTTCCCCTCCCAGGGACTTTTTTTTGGGCTGGGTGGGCCGGAAAAATTCCGACCTTAGATCAGCCACCTCAGGTCACATGAGTTGAATTCAATATGGCGGGAACCAATATGTCAGACGTTCCCTTGAACATCAATGTGGTTCCCCCTAAGCCTGACCTGTTTCTGTCATGACCAATTGTGTACCTAGCATAACTCCTTTACTTTTTATAACGGGTGTTAGTTAACGTACTTTTGAATCACCTTGTAGGCCCTTATATAACTTTGTCAACATGAGATCAAGAATTACACACACACACACACACACATCACACACATACATATATATATATATATATATTGAATGTGTGTGTGTGTAAAGGTAGGTAGGTAGAGGGGCCTTTGGTAATATTTTGCTGGGAAGCCCAAGATTTGTAGATCCGACATTGTTCGAGGCTATTGTTGCGTTTCTCATGACGTATGTTCGACAAGGAGCGCTTGGCCGTGGACGGCAAGGCGGGGGGAGAATGCAGAAAACTCAAACGTGCAATATAGGTGGACAGAGAGAGATAAATGAGAGAGTACATTTAATTGTTGGTCATTGCGTAGCTACTTGTGCAATCAGCTCCAATAAATTTATTCCCGATAGGCTCTTCGCCATCGTAATTTACAACCGGTATGCCATACCAGGCCCAATTCGATCACTGGAATAGTCATAACTTAGGCTAGGTCTGTTCTGGAAGGGCACATTTGAGAGTATTCAATTATTTACTGCCATTCACATAGAAAACTGCATCAATTAGCCTATATTTCAAGCACATGAAACTCATCGTTTGATTCACAAGTGGTCTATTATTATTATTATTATTATTATTATTATTATTATTGCCAAGAATGATGTTTACAGGGTGAGTCATTTTTCCAAATGATTTTTAAACATATGTAATGCGAAGAAAGTGAGTGCATCACATGATGCAAACGAGTATTTATTTACATGACATTTACTTTTGACAAACCGCGACGATGGGAACTGTTACGTACCTTTTACCCTTCGCTCCTCATGTCGTTGGCAAAAGACTCCAGTAATCACAGGTTGTGGTAAACAAAACGTACTCTTACACCTTAAAAAAAGGTTTATTTTTGGATAAAATCACTTAACTCAATTTATAAACTTTAAACCCTAAGTTGCTGACCAAGACAGCTTATTAACATATAAAAACACTTAACATGTAACGTTTCAACCCTGTATCAGGGTCTTCCTCAGACGAAGAATAAACTGAAATGATGAAATACACACACAGAAAGATTACGAACTAGGGTATGATATGCTTCTGAAGTTCCCAAATTTTTACTTCATTGAGTACTTCTATATGCGTTCTTAACAATTTACTATAGGCTTCAACTTGTTCATTTGGAAACATATTCCAATTTTCTTTCTAGCCACCATCAGTATTTTATAAATGGATGTCATCTTTTTTACAAATTACTAGTATATTCCTTACTTTTACTAAATTAATTCTTATCCTCCAACAATGTATTTATATTCTTAAATCTTGTGCTGCCATCTATTTTTCTTTTCTGAAACTGCTTTCTTTCCATTTAGTGTTATTGTTCCCAATGTGAAATTATGGTTTTTAACAAGTTTTTTTTTAAAAAAAAAATTGCCACGTTCATATAATCAAAATTAATGTGTTGGCCATACTCAATGAGAACATCTATAAACACATATGGACGGCAGAACACAATTACCAGTGTTTCTCAACCTGGGAGTCGCGACGGGAGGCGAAATAGATAAATGTAATTAGGGTCTAGTAGCGGAAAAATATTTTTTTAAATTATTTTGAATTTATTTTGATATACATATTTTTATTTCTATACATATGGTTAAATATAGCAAAAAATATTTAACATTTTTTTAACAGATGAAGAATCGTTTAAAAAACAATTAAAATAAAATAGGTATGAAACTAGCGAAAACTGCAGATTGAAATACAAGAAAAATACAACACAAACTGCATATTGAAATGCAATGCAAAATGAAAGTTAGTGTGAAACCTGAGCCTGGTGTGATTTCTCTAGTGCGGTTCAATTTTGGTGACGCACATTATCAAGTCATTCTCAACTGACAAGCGGTTTCTGGTCTTTGTTTTAATGCTTATCATGGAAGAGAAACGACTTTCGCACAGATACGATGTAGCAAAGGGAATTATGATTTTTAAAGCAGCAGATACCAGACCAGGATATTCTTCTCTTCAGCCAGAACTTGTCCAGGTCTTCATTACAGAATGTCAGTTGCAAAGATTTGTCGCACGATAGTTCTATCAGTTCGTCAAGAAGTTGTGGGCTTAGATTGGCTACTTTGATGGCCAATATCCATCTTGAACTGGCATTTTCATCAAAGGGAATATATTCTACCAACTGTTCTTGAAGTTCTTCTAGATGTTTGCACATTAAACTGGACAGCGTCTTCATGTCAAAAGAATAATCGCAAGTTGAAATAAAGTCTTGAGTCAGAGGAAAATTTTCAAAATTGTGGGTTTTGACTCTGGATGCGGAAACTCCTAATTTCTTCTGAAAAGCATTTACTTTGTCTTGAACAAATAAAATGGTTTTGTCCCGTCCTTGCAAGGTCAAATGAGAAATGATTTCGTCGGCAATTGGAAAGATTGGTTTCGTTTGGGATCCTTTGTTGTTCTTACAAACCAGAAATTACATATTGTTGTAATCCCGTTTTACCTGGGATCTGAGGTCACAGGGAAGTTTCATTTAAACATTTAGGTAGAGCTTAATAATATCTGTTGGCTGAACCTGCTCCGTTAGGAGGGTAGAGATATGGAAAGTTGGTGTAAAGGTTATTCACGCTTGTTCATACCTGGTAGGTGTGTGTGATGTCTTGTCCTGATGCTTCTCGCAGACCGAATCGTGACAGGTGCCAAGGTTCTCTCCAGCGACCCTCAGCTCACCAGACCGAGCGATCCCTTGCGACTTGTAGCATGCTAGGCAGCGGTAACTCCGTGTTCCATCGTCGTAGTTCAGCAGTGTAATGTGTTGTAAAGTATCAGACTAATTATCCATGTAGAGTCGATGAGTGTCAAGTTCTAATAGAGTAGCGTCGATGATAAGCGTAGTTCGAATGAGAGCGAGCTCCGGGTAGGAGCTTGCTTTTATAATCTCAGGCGTCGAAAGGTTGTTAAACCTTTCGAACACGATGGATCTTGTTTAGATCCACGCGTTTGCCTTTCAGTTCCTTGTTTAACGGAAGTTACAAGTTAGCGCATTCTTGGGATCACTCGCTGGTCGGACAAGTTCAGGAAATAAACAAGTGTGAATATTAACATGACGAGGTTTTCTCGGTTTAATAATCTCCATATCTCTACAATATGGAGGTCGCTGGCAAAAGGATGTGATAAAAGTGGTTCGTGGTAGGAAATAGGTTGAGAACCACTGCTACAGACGATTATCCTGACTGCAGGGCCAGGCGCCAGAGCCTCATTAGTCTTGAAAACGCAGAACATGGTGCTCTATACAAATGAGAGTTTTAACTACAGAATGCTTAGTTTCTGGCACACACAAGAAATGTACAAAGTAGACCCGGGTTCGAGTCCTAGTCGAGCCTGCATTTTTCGCTCAAATTTCTGCACAATTGTTAGTATACAAGTACCATATTTTACAACTGTCCTATGAATCAACTAGGGAAAATTCTATTTATTAGAGTTTCGTATCAGACTTTTATTCTGTAAACAAGATAAAAATAAATTTGAGTGTATTTTATAATGCACGATAAATAACTAAAGTGGAGAGAAACTTGAAGAACATCTGAATCTTGAAATCAATTTTATGAGCGACTACAAACAAAAGGTTTTCGTATGACTTGAGCAGTCACTCAGGAATAATAAAGAATTATTCAACCGTTAGGAAGGCTATTAAAAGAAACATTAAACGAAAGAACACTTTCTCGAAACATGGAAATTCTCTTTGATGTTATTCCCTAAAGTGGTAAGTAAACACTTATGCAAAATTGTCATGTGAAATAGTACATACGAATATTGGTTCATAATGGATTCGATAATCAAATTTCAGTAACTGGTCATTGCTTAAAACCAGGGAAATAAGGCTTTTTCTAAAACATTAGCCATTTTATCTTGTTTGGTAAATGGTCACATATTATCACTAATGTTATTGTCCTGCCAGGGAATGTGCTGCTTTATTAATCTGTTAACCTTACTCAAATTTGGCCTCGACGTCATGAAGTTAAATAATCGCTAGTTTGAAATCAACGTAATTTGCTAGTCAGTAATATTTCTAATTAAATTATAGTAGTATATTTACATATATTAGAAAATTTATAAATATTATTCACAAATTTCTTTAAAATTGTAAATACGAACTTTGGTTATTCTTTTACCAGCAAATCCATCCAATTATCCTTACAAATTATCGAAGAAAAAGCAGGATATAATGTACACAGCATATGTGTTATTTATGGCTGTTCAGGTAAATAATATTGAATTACGTTTTAAATATAAGAACATCAACATTATATTAATTTTCTTAGGTGTAATTGTGGTAAAACGGCGGTAAAGATGAATTGTATACTTCTTGAATTATTACTTCAATATCTTTTTTTCATTCACATAATCTCACCATCCAACTACATTGTTGCAGTTACGTTAAAATATACATTATTCTTCCGTTAAAATTTAACAGTCTTCCTGTTAATTTACAACGTACAAAACAGTTTTCTTTAAATTTTAATATGTTACCGTGCTTAAATATAGAAATGATTATAAATTGTATCTGAGTTCGCCATATACACATTGCTATAAACTGAAACATTACAATTATGGATTAATCATGTTAACTTGGTAAAGACCGTTAAAACTTTTAAAACGATCATAGTCATTCCTAACGGCAGTGATGTGAGATTGCCATTTTTTCACCCAACGTTTTACAGTGTACGATAAAAAGGACAATCATGACAATCTTTAAAGTATTATACTTAATATAGTTAAGTAATTTTAATTATATAATTTTAAAATATGTATATATTTATAGTGCACTAAACATTTTTGTAATCACTATCTATCTTTGTATTCTTATTTTCTTAATTAACAGGATTACTGTTCAATTTAATAATTTCTATCAATTCCTGTATTAGCATTGTCTGATCTTTCAGAATCCAGTGCTTAGGGATGCGTGACAAAATGTTAAAACAGTAATATACGGTAGATTCCAGTCTGTTAGTTTTTCATTTACGGTAATGTTCCCGGGAAATAAAAACTTACTTGTACATCTTCCTTTTCAAAGACTGTAAACTTCAGACATTGTCAGTCATTTCACACTTACCAATGGGATCCAGCGTTTGCTCCTCACAGCCAATACCAGATGGATTACGCTCCACCCGAGTTTCACAACGATGCAAATGTACATGACGACGACATCAATACAGGTAACAAAACTATACTTATTATAGTTGATTAAACATACAACCCTTAGAATACTTTCCCAGATGTATAGCTGCAAGTGAACAATTTTGTGTCGCGGGTGGGACAGAGGAAGCACTACCTCTTTACTTAACAAGACATTTATTTTAATTTCTGCGAATTTTCAAACGATGAATAATAAATTATTTAAGACAGAGAGAAGAAAACTGACCTTTGAATGTTCTAATAGAGTTGAGAGAGAATTGTAACAGTTACAAGAGAATTTAATTGTTTTTTTGGTGTCATGGGATGGACACAATGCAAAACAAAAGTAAATCAAAAGGCTACAATAAACTAGCAGTATGTAAAATATATTCTACCTTCTAACTTAATTATGTATAATACTTGAATATCTATGCAATGAAAATTTTAGATTGTTGACTCACAAGATAGAATGAAGTTACAGTATTGACTTTAATTTTGACATGGAATGCCTCAGTTATATATTATTGTAAGAGTTGTCCATTATGAACAAAAATCTCTTAACGTTTAATTGCGAAATTTCTACATTGCCAAATAATTTATTTCATACCTAGTTATAAACTAGAGCTATCTTTGAACACATGTTGGAAGTACATCACACCATTTCTTATCTATCAAAAATTGTCCAAAGAGATAGTTGGGAGTCAAATTATCAAATTATGTTTATTGCATTTGTACAAATTTTTTAAAAATCATTTCAGGTAATCCATCGGATGTAAATTACTTCAATGACGACAAGAGTGACAGAAGCGATACAGTCTCCGATTCTGCTGGTGAGTATGTTTTAAATGTGTTTATTTTTATTGAGTTTATTTATATAACTTCTAATTTACAAAATCTTCTTAAAACAAACTCTCGCCTTGTAATAAGGAGAATGTAGTTCTTATCTGTAGAGTTGTATGAATTATTTCATAATCAAGAACAGGCTACAGTTGTACATTAAAACTCCATTTCACGGCAATGATTAATTAATTAAGTGCACAGGGAACAACTCTACTTTTCTATATTTTATTAACTTTTTCTGTATTTTCTCTATTTTGCACATTACCTATCTTTAGGGACATGCATATTTCGTTTTTGACGAAAACACGAAATATGAAACAACACATTGTAATGTTCATTACCACGTTCTATTTGGCACGAGCCAGCTTAGCTCAGGGTAGAAACAAAAGATACCTAGGGCTATTAGGATTGAGTAATAACGTTTATACTTGAAAGAAAACACACTACGGAAGTTCTAAACCGAAAATATATTCTGGAAAAACATCTGTACAATTTATGCTGAATAGTATTCCTTTTATTATACACTTTCCTTTAATTGTTAATAAGTTTATCTTTCCTTCTATGTTGTAATCATTCTACGAATTATGCTGCTTCTTCTCACATTTCACAGGCTTCTACTTCAGGATTTTAGGATTCTGAAATGCTTCTTCTTCTTTCTATCAATCATTGGAAACTTCTTCTTCTTCTTTCAATAAATCATTAAAAACTTCTTCTTACAACCTTGCAAGGCTTCTTCTTCTTTCAATTGCTTCTTCTTAAAATGTTGAAAGGCTTCTTCTTCTTTCAATCAATCATTGGAACTTCTTCTTACAACATTGGAAGGCTTCTTCTTTCAATCAATCGTAGGAAACCTCTTTTTATAGTGTTGAAAGACTTCTTCTTCTTTCAATCAATCATTGGAAACTTCTTCTTCTTAATTTCTATTTACAATCAATCATCGAAACTTTCTTCTTTCTATTTACAATCAATCCTTGGAAAATTTCTGTTATGGGCATATAACTTGCAATCATGTCATCTTTACATTATCTCCTAAAGATGAGTGTCTTTTCTTTCTTCTCTTCTTGGGTCTTCATCATTGCTTCCTTTACTATAGTCATGAATGACCTGTGCTGACGTTGATTCTTCTATAGCTATAAGCTTAAACTCCTTCTCTCCTTGATATCTCATATTGGAGACCTAACGGATCTCGGCTAATAACAGGAGGTTGAATCGTCTCTCCGCCTTCTTGTCGTCGACGTTCCAAAATGAATTGACGTACTGTTTTGCCAGCTCTCTTCCCTCTTTTCTTTGGCATAAGGACCTAGTCAAAGAACTATACTCAAAAAGGAAAATTTTAGGGCGTCTAATCTTAAAACTAGCGCCGCCTCCTAGGCCAAACCAAAGGGAATATACGACGGATCGCTAACATGAAGCACTGGCCCAGTGCTACTAACAAAAAGCGCAGCCGGAAAGTGCTTCGGGGCGACTAACTTATAATAGCGCCTCCAAAAACAGACAACCAATAATAAAAACTAACAACTTTCTCCTTGCCAGAGGTAAGTAAAACGATTCTGATTCACAAATCAGAAAAGGACACATTTTCATAATTGTTTCCTCGGTTATCAACTTTCCTCAATTTCATTCATGATAATATACTTTATCTTAATAGTTTATCATTCACAATCTGTCCATTCTTTAAGATACATAATTTTGTATTATTCATTCATTTATTTCCTAATTATTATATACATACAATCATCTCTCTTCTCTTCTTATCTCTACAATCTGTTTCCGCCTTCTGCTGTAAATATTTGAGAAGCAAAAATTGACTCATTTACACGGAATAAACTTAATACTCTGATAGCTATATAAATGTGCTATTAAAAGTGAAATACAATTTTAGTGTAATTAGTGTAGTTTTTAAATCAAATTTACAGTTTTATTCAGTATGTTAACACCGAAATGCCATTTTATATAGGCCTACCGCTTTTGATATAATATTCCCAGTTTTTGTAACGATTCTCATCTTTTATTTATCATAAATACGTGGTTCTACATATCTTTATTGGATATCTTAACAAAGGCGAGCTGAGACAGTAAAAAAAAAAAAGGTAAAGTGTTCCCCTGTGCTTAGCACCACGCCATGAAGGCGTATAGGGGATGTGGGGGTAACGCCCCACACTTTCTTGATCCGGTCGTGAGTGGGGGGTGATGTGATCAGCACCACGCCCCTGACCGCCTTTACCCCCCAGGGTTTCCCCCAGGTACCCATGTTATTCGACGCTGGGTGGGCGCCGGGGCCGCTTTCAACGTTAGAAAAGTTCCCGGATTTGAACCGGCCGGGGATCGAACCCGGGACCTTTAGCATGGTAGTCAGACGCGTTACCGAAATATCTTTGAACTAATAATACTAATAAAAAAGCATATAAAGATTAGGTTTCGTTTTCCATCACGCTCTAGATCCATTCTTAACTTCTGAGCTTGTAGGGACATTTGGTGGGGAATAGCATTATGATCATGAAACATACCATAACATACTACAGAAGAACTAGTTTTCATCATTCATCCGACATGCTTAAAATATTTCGATATTTCATCTGCACGTAAACAAAGGCACAAATGAGATAATTACCGCTACAACATACAGAAAATATTTTTGTAGGTTTCTGAAACATGATATGCAGCGGCGCTTGTAATGTGTGTTGCTAAATAACTGTATATCTCGAAAGCGGCGGTGGGCTAGTCGATAAGGCCTCTGACTGCCACGCGGTGTGAGTGATCTAAAGTCGGGTTTTCCGGTCTTGTCCCAGCATAAAACGGCTCTGGGGCTCAACCAGCCTCAAATCAATAGGTACCTGGGGGCAGCCCTGGGTGCTAAAGGCGGCCGGAGCGTGATGCTGATCACATCAGCTCCAAAATGGACTAGATACAGAATGTATGGTGCCATATCCCCACGTCCCCTAAATGTGCCTTCATGGCACGGTGCTACGAGTATATGCACGGGGAACTGTATCTTCCCCCCCCCCTCTCTCTCTTTCCGTGTGTGTATGTGTCGACCAACACAATCAATCAAATCAATTAGTGATAATGTTTCTTTCTAATATAAAGTCTAATTTCAGAATCGATCAAGGCAAAAACCCACAGCCCTGATTCAGATGAGTCTGACGTAGTATCGGCAGAAGGTGCGTAGTATTTCCTCTCACAAACTTTCATTAGTACAAAGACTGATTTCCTTATGTGGCTTATTTAACAATATTTATAATTTTTGATTATAGCTTAACAATTGTAATATTTGGATGCCTAAAGACATCTGACCTACAAAGAAAACATTTGAAAGTATATTAACAAAACAAAATTTATTTCATATCTTAATGTTTCGCTCGCCATTTTGCATACTTCCATCTCGTTTGGTTTCTATGTTTCTTTAAACGTATTTTAATTGTTTTTTGGTTAATATTATACAACGCAAGATCAATGAGCGAAGAAGAAAAATACATATAATTAAACGTCAGTCTATTGAAAATGATGTTTTATGGCGCACGTTATTGGAAAAGAGTTTGGACTAACTATGTGTTGATAGTCATTGTTATATAATTTTTCAAACTGAATATTAAACATTTGTATAAATGTCAAATCATCTTGTGTGAGTGATAACTTTACTAAAATAGTAGTATCATTTTCCTTCCAGATAGAGCTGACAATGGTGATCGTGAGTAATTTACTATCTAATGTGAAATAGGATCTTAACAGTTCATTATTCATTCAAATGAAGTTACATTATTTTTAAACACAAATTCAGGTTAGTAGATGTGCCCAATTTACTGTACGTTTCTTAAACTTTCCAACGTAACAAGATTCTCTTTCTCCTACTTCAAGACAGTAGGAAACATGAAGGCACTCACGAATGAGTTGTGTTGTGCAGTTCTTTAATATAATGACTCCAGGGAACACGGGAGATAGTTCAGAATTGTACATTACTAAATGGGAAATGGTGGGGTTAAAAAACTGAAAATCTGTCTCTTCTCTGCAGATGAGCATGATGACAAATCAACATCGAAAGAATCGAAGACGAAAAAGGGAGCGTGGTTCTCGAACTTTTTAAATTCAGGTATAGTTGCATTTTCATGTTGGTAATTTGTAAAAGGTAAAAGGTAACGGTATCCTGCACCGTGGCTGTGCAGTCTAAGCCGTCATGCTTTGGGCTCCGGCTACGGGACGCGTGCAGGTTCGAGTCTCCTGGAGGAAGAATTTTCTCCTGAGATTTCGGACGCATCCTACCCTTTTATCTTTGCCCGTGTAATTTGAGTCCCTTGACCTATCTCCAGCGACTCCTCGAAGGGAGGCTACCCTCTCGCCGGATCCATTATATTCTGCACGGTCACTCCGTAGAAAGCGACGGGGAGTCTGTACATATTGTCATCAACTCTCGCTCTTTAACCTTGATATTTCCCTTAATTCACCTCCTATCATGTTGTGTTTTTGGGATTTCGCCGAATCAGAATCTGATACTGGGCTGTCTTAAATTTCAATCGAATCCGTTCATTGACTCGAAACTTGTATTTTTATGTTGTTTTTTTTACCCAAGGATCGGCCTCCTCGGTCGGGAAACCGCCTTGTCATCCGTATTCCACAGTGCAACTCTCGGTGAACAGCCACAGTCCAATTCTTTTTATTGCTTATTACGGTGATTAATCTATTTACCTGATAGTTGGCAAGATTTGATCGTTATAAGCAGTTATTAAAGCCAAGGGTTATGCATTTGGCTATTAAACTGTTTTATTTTGTAACATTTTTATTATGTTTCTTTTTCTGTTTTCTTTGCAAGTGGACGATCAGAAATGTTACATAACAGTAGCTTGCTTACTACTGTATGTTTTTCGTTGGTAATAAAGTTTATGAGGGAAGAAACGGTTGTAAATAAATAACCATATGTGTTATAACTACATGTATGGAGAATACCTAATGTACTAAGGCTTATTGTAATTTTTGCTTTCTTTTCCTTCTCACACTTCAGGCCTCCCCGATGGCGTAGTGGTAGCGTCGTCGCCTTGTATTCAAGGGATCCCGGGTTCGATACCCGGTGGAGGCTCATAGTGGTTCGGATCCCACTCTAAACTGTAGGTCAAGTCCCGATTAGCCTTACTGTGCATAAAGTGGACCTAAAACACCAAATCAATTAAGCAATCAACCTTCTCACACTTCATCTGTACGAACAACATTGTGAGTAACTGTAGTTCAAGGTCACAAAATGAACAGACGCAAAATTGATAAAAGTCGACGTCTCGGTAAATAGAAATGTAAAGCTTTTCAAATTGCTACAAGTGGAAAGACGAGTTTAAAGCCAAATAAACCCCGTCTGTCGGTAGGGCCAAATAATTGAAATTAAACAATCCACACTTTTTATGCTTCCATATCTCCGAAAAATTTGGAACTACGAACATGACATTAGGCAGGTTCAAGGAACTGTGAATTTCGTACATGATGGTGTATCTACCTTCACCGGCACGTAGATCTGTCTTCTCCAGTCGACAGTCGAATCCAGTTCATGCAGATGGAATTTCCAGAAACGAATGAAGATAGAATAATAGAATTCGATGGAGAGTCGCATATGTTTAACAATAGCCTAACGTGATGTCAATAAGTGTGATACGAGTATGAGTTAATGTTTGTGTGTGTGGCAGTCATACAATCGATATCTCACAACTGAATATGGGAACCTTGAGAAGCCACCGTTCCGAAACCCTGATTCGAGCTTCTGGTGAGAAACGAATTCTGTGGAAAATATTTGCTGAAATCGGCACAGAAAATGTTAGAGGTGAGTGCAATTGGTGGAGATTATTTGGACAGAGCATGGCGTATGAGTTTCTGTGAAGTAGAATGGATAAATGTATAACGATGAAAACGCATTTTGTACACACTGGCGTACGCAGGATATCCTTTCGGAGGATGCTGGAATTCTAAAGGTGAAAAATACAACATAGGCGGAAGCGGGATACAAAATAAAGTGTTTTATAATTACAATTTTTAGCCTTCATATTAAAAGTTATTCCAAGTCAAAAATTGTAACTGGGGGTCATTTTAAGGGGGTGTTGATTTACTACGTTGTTAATTCCTGGAGTTTTTTTTACTGCATTCATTGAAAAATTTGATTTTCTCAAAATTTCGGGCGTGCCCCCTGCGCCCACCAGTGACTGTACATTAATAATTGAAAATTATCTGTTCTCCGTAGATGATTCCGACGACAAATCAACATCGAAAGAATTGAAGCCAATGAAGAAGAAACCGTGGGTGCCGAAGCTTTTAATTCAAGGTACAGTTACACATTTGTGTTCACAATTCGTAAAACATAATGGGATTCTGTGTTTGTAATTACATTAACTCTTATTTGGAAAACATTCACAAGAAAACTGTACTTATCCTTTAGAAGCTCTCAGAATTAACATTGACTTTTCGTTTTCTTTCTTTATTTATGGAGGCGCATAGTGGTTCGGACCCCACTTTAAGCTGTAGATCCAGTCCCGATTAGCCTTACTGTGCATAAAGTGGACTTAAAACACAAAATAAAAATAAAAAAAAATCTTTATTTATTCCGTTAGACTCATGGGACATCTATTAACTTAGGGCTGAAAATCGGACTTTAGAGTGATTTGTCGAGGAAGTTACCCTGCTATTTGCTGGTCTTAACTCAACTAAGGATTATCCTCAGCTCACACGAACAGAGTTAGGACAATACGGAAGTCTCCTTTGAGCCAAGGTCTTTCGGCAGCTAAGTTAGCCGAGGTTAGTTATTCTACAACTGAACTATGGGCTCAACGAAAAGCGAAGAGCATATCTTGGACTTCTTTTTTTTACATAATCTCAGTCAGTGGCGGCGATTTGGTTCCAAAACCGGGGGGACAAGGTGCTAGAACTGGGGGAGCACCTGTATATAAGATTTAGCATAGTGCGGGAACAAGTGGCGAAAAATGGGTGGGCAACTGCCCTCCCTCGCCCCCTAATCTCCGCCACTGATTACAGAATTATGAAAGTGCCTTGCTGTTCACATGACGTTCGTCATATTTTTTTACCAAATTTATAGTAACAAATATGATAATATTTTCTATAGAATTTCAAATCATAGAAGCGATAAAGGAAACTGCCTTTTACGCACACAATTTAGAAAAAAACTAAAAAATTAACATGATTGCTTTAACGCACAACATACAGGTGTTGACAGTCTGATTTCATTACTTACCTCGAACAAGGATCTTGCACAAAGTGTTGGAGGTGAGTGCCATTGGTGAAGATTATTTGTAGTGGAAGGAATACACTGAAACAAAACTAAATGAATTTCAGATAGAAAATTTAGAACTGCGTTTTTAATAAATGAGAATTTCTAGCTTGGAAAACCATAAAAATCCCTCTCTTCTCTGCAGGTGAACACGATGACAAGTCACCATCGAAGAAATCAAAGACGAAACAGGGATCGTGGTTGTCCAGCCTTTTCTCTCCAAGCGCAGATCACTTTGCTGGTATCACAAATGGTATGAAGTAACTGTACGAGTATTGTCGAACGTATAAAATTGTATTCAAGTCGTTTAGCATTAACTCCTTATCTGGTGATAAACTGGAAATCGTACGATTTTTCTGTCAGTTTTCAGATATATTTATTTGTGATTCTCACTCTTTGTATCTTCATGCTGTCAACAGGATTGAAATTTTGAAGACCGTAAGAAAAATTGAATTTCCATATTCATTCTGCTTTCTACAAAATTCTTCATAATAATTGTATTCTCTTTTATTACTCTTATAAATGTGTAAATTGATATACATGAAACATATTTTATCTATGATGTACAAGGTTAGTAAAAAATAAATGAACGAGTGGCACGCCCTACAATTTGCAATAGATCGAAACACAAGCCACGAATTCACAGACACATGTGTAAACCAGCTGTGAAAGATTATATGAGATGATGACAAGCGCTGACTCTCTTGGTCTGTATTCAAAGGGTAAATCAAAGAATACACGATAGGAACTGCGTCGTCACTTGGTCTTTACAGTAACCAAAGTCTGCTTAACCGCTTGCGTAGTGAAAATGTCGTCGCCTTATGATCAAGAGATCCCAGGTTCGAAAGCCATTTGGGGGGACCAGAGGGGTCCCGGGTTCGATACCCGGTGGAGGCACATAGTGGTTCGGATCCCACTTTAAACTGTAGGGCCAGTCCCGATTAGCCTTACTGTGCATAAAGTGGACTTAAAACACCAAATCAATCAATAATTTGGGGGACCAGTCTGATCCCATTTTAACCCTTAACTGCTATGGGCGTTGAAAATCACGTAACTATTATGTAGCTGCCTGTCAAACCGCTGTTGACAACTTGCTAGAAATGTCGAATTCCTGGCGCATTTCACATGACATGACATCGTTACAGAAGAATATTGTAAAGCAGTTTTGAATTATTAGTCTTTAGTTAAGAAACTTAACGTAATTTGTGCAATGAGGAAGAAAGTCAGTCAATAATTGCAACAATAGCTCTTTATTTTTTTGAAATTTCAAATTCTTAAAATTTCTATGTTGTGAGAGGGAATATACAGGATAAGGCAGTCAAACGGGAAGATTTTTTAAAAAATCACAAAAATGGAGAGAACAAATATGTTATTTCTTTAACATGAATGTACTGTGTGGAAATTACTAGTGTGCCTGCAAAATGTTCATTTCTTAATACGGTGTCATTAAGATGGCGTCCTTGGTTTTGCACACATTTTTCCTGCTTGCCCTCGATGACAATGACCCAGATGAAGAAACACTCTTCCAGCAAGATGGTGCAACTAGCCATACTGCCAGAGTGTCTATGGATGTGCTTAGACTCGCATTTCCTGGTCCTCTCATCAGCAGATTCGGCGATATTCCGTGGCCTGCCCGTTCACCCGACTTGCCGGCTCCTGACTTTTTCCTCTGGGGTTACCTCAAATCCAAACTATTCAAGGACAACCCTCCAAGAATCAGGGATGGCTTGAAGGAGCGAATTCGGCAAGAGATCCACAACATTCCGTTGGAGATGCTACGCAATGTCATTGGAGGATTTACTCTGAGACTTCGACAATGTGTGCACCACCAATGACGTCATCTTACTGACACCATGTTCAAAAAATGAACATTTTTCAGGTACGCTAGTAATTTCCACTCCTGTATAGTACCGTAAAGTGGAGTGACTTCGGACAGTTTTTGGACGTTTTGTACGGTAATATTCACAATTATACTTGTATCTGCACAAAATATAATAATTATATGTATCAGAGTTTTAGAAACAATCACGAAGTGTTAAAACTATATTACACCCAAAAATACATTTTAAAAATAAATTTTTATTTTGTCCGAAGTCACCACTAAATGTGGGGTGGTTCCGATTCCGATCTGTGCTGTATGTATGTGTCGTCTTCGGATCTATTTTATGATTTTTTTAAATAAGAAATGTTTTGAACAGTGTATTGGTGGCCGCGGTAGCTCAGTCGGTAACGCGTCTGACTACCATGCTAAAGGTCCCGGGTTCGATCCTCGGCCGGTTCAAATCCGGGAACTTTTCTAACGATGGAAGCGGCCCCGGATAACATGGGTACCTGGGGGAAACCCTGGGGGGGTAAAGGCGGTCAGGGCGTGATGCTGATCACATCACCCCCACTCACGACCGGATCAAGAAAGTGTGGGGCGTTACCCCCACACCCCTTATACGCCTTCATGGCGTGGTGCTATGCACAGGGGAGCACTTTGAACAGTGTATTTTTACATGAACTACACTTTTTTACATTTAAACACACACTGCAGTACTTAAATTTACATCAATGTTTACATAAAATTATTCAAACAGAAAAAGTACAACTATTACAATTGGACATATATTTAATTTACTTTTTTCATACATTGAGCACATTTATATTGCTTCTTAGAAAATTTGGCACACTTATCATGCGCTCATCTCTTGCAACTATGACTATCTTCTCCGTTCTTGCTTGTTGACCACAGTCTTCCACAATGAAGGCACTCGGTGTCATCAGAATCACTGGTTTCAGACGATTCCTCTGCTGACGGCAATTCTCTAGTGTCTGGATTCTCTGAATCCTGTTGCGATGAAGACTGGAAGCTACACGTAACACTTTTCCCGGGTTCGATATTGATACGTTTTCCTCGTCTCTGGGACTCTGGAGCCTTGTCACTTCGAACATCTCGAATCATTTTGACAAATGTATCAGTCCAGCGTTGTTCATTATCATTTTCTGTGAGACCGGGATTGAAATCTGGAACCCTCTTTAAAACTTGCTGCCGATAAAATAGTTTTGGTAGGAACGTGCTCTTAACTTATTTTTATATGTCTTTGGCATGTCCGAAGTCACCTCACAATACATTGAAATTCACTACAAACGGACCTAAAATAGAAACGATACACGGTTATGATCCCACAAAGTATGCTTCTAGAAATGATATAAATTAATATAGTATTTCGTTACTAATAAAAGGTTAATGTCAAACACACACGTCTGCACAATGAGGTTTTACAGGAGCCAATGCAAAGTTGACAAGCCGACTGGCTACAATAATGTGTTATTTCTCCGCTGATCACAAGATATTTTACCTTGAACCCATTATAATGCAATTGTAAGAAGGTTAGCTCAGATTATTTCCCATTGTTGCGTTTCGGTGGCGGCCTACGTCTGACCCTCAACAATGGAATGTTTTGCTCATGCACGTGTCCGAAGCCACCTCGCATGTCCGAAGTCACTTTACGGTACATTCGTGTTCATAAAATAAATAATATTTGCTCTCTCTATTTTTGTGATTTATTTTAAATCTTCCCGTTTGACTGCCTCACCCTGTAGTTCAAGAGTATAATATGTAATATTTTGCTGAAAATGAAAATGAGTTACAGACCATTTGAAGCACAACATAACTGCTATGGTACGTTTGTTAGACCGCTCGCCTGAAATTGAATTCAATAAGATTTGAAGAAACAAAGGCAAGACCTTGCTTGTGACCTTGACAGCGTGTGGGCAGCTCCCCAACAGAAAGGATCCACTTGTGGTTGGAAGGGTGCGAGAAATAAAGTACAAGATAAATTCAGCACGGTCCGAGAGACGGTCCATGGTAGTTAAGGGTAAACTAGAGGTCGAGTACCGATTAGCCTATTTGTGGACTTAAAAATTCAATCTCAAACAAGTGACCAAGGGAGCTCACATTGAGTTCTTTGAGCATCTCAGATAGACTTTAACAATTAGTATAAACAAGTGACCTGAACATTAGAATAATAGCATTTTGAAATTATTCAATTCTTTCATACTTACCCTGTATTTATTCACACAAACGTATTCTATTTTTGTCACTAGATGATGAACAGTCGTCATCCAATGAAGACTCACCTCCCTCAGCAGGTACGCCTTTAATTTCTTTCAAGCCGAATTTTAAGATGATAAGACATATGAAAAATGAGGTTTTTCCTTAACTTTTAAATATAGGTCTATCCAATGTAATTTGGCTATAACATCCCATAACTTGAAAATATGTTACGATTAAATTGTCTCGTACAAAGTTATTTTCTACGCACCAGAGGTATCAAAGACTTAAAATAAATGGTCAGAGGAGAAACAAATACGTCAATTTTCTGTTTTAATAGAGGTAGTGAGTGGTGCTCGTTAGATGCAAGATGAGGAGAGGTATTACAAGGAGAAAGAAGCATATAACTCATCACCAAATTGCATCTTTCCTCATTCATTAACTTAACGTTGTAGAGGCCACGGGTATGGCCGGTAACGCTTCATTCAGATGTATTGGAAATGTATACAATTGCAAAGAATATGGAAGCAGAAGAGAGCATGAATCATGAATTCAATTGTGGTGCATACATTTAAGTATGCAATTATAATTTAATATGGGTGTCTAGGTGTGAACCATTACAAATGTCGATATGTTTAGAACTCTGTTTACAGAGTCTGCACATGCAAATCATACATTATTCTTATACCTTATCTTCAATGAAAGTACTCAACTACTATGAATACATTAATGTATAAAATACTATTTATATTTGGATGAAATGCCATGACGCATGCCCGTATGCTAAGAATGACTGGGAGGGGTTTAGCTTTCAGCTGCCAATGAGAGTAAACTTATATTAATTGTAGACCATTGATAATAATAGTAACTGCTTGATGCAAATGATTATATTTGTAAAATGATTCATTATGTTATTGTAAATAGGTTACTAACTATTATCATTAGAGAGTTTACAATTAATCAACTTCCTTTTTAACTATCTTCAACTTTTTGAAAAATCGATCAAAATGGCTGAATTTTCAACTTTCTTGACCACATAAAATAAATTATTGCCAATGACGTTATATTTTTCTGTTATATCTTTATAACGGGTGATTCTTTATGTAGTTTACAACTTCAATAAATTATAATAATTTATTGGAACTACACACAGACTTGGTTTACATGTCATTATGCAGCAAAACACTTCAAGTTTTTACTCACATAGTGTGTAGTTGCGGAGTTGATCACATGCGGCGCCACCGGTCTATCGTTGAAAATGGCTTTCACTGGTGCGAAAAGAGCTAAGTGCGTGATCTGGTTCGAAGAAACACTCCACTCGACTTTTTTTTGTGGGGGTTTGTGAAAGATAGGGTGTACACCCCTCCCCTACCTCATAACCTTCATGAACTTCAAGATCGCATCACAACAGCCATCGCTAATGTTACCCCTGAAATGCTGGTTAGTGTTTGGCAGGAAATTGATTTTCCTTGGGATGTGTCCAGGATGACCAACGGTGCACACATTGAACCATAACATATTTCTAATAAAAAACTTGAAGCGTTTTGCTGCATAATGACATATAAACCAAGTCTGTATGTGGTTCCAATAAATAATTATAAATTATTGAAGTTGTAAACTACATAAAGAATCACCCTGTATTATTTTTAGATTAAAGAATTCTGAAATATACTTAGGTTATAAAGAAAATAACATTAATGTAATTGAAGAATATGTGGCCATCCATTTTAAAACATTATTTCGATTTTTCCGAATAATATAATGCAATGATTAATTGTTGATTTGATTATGTAATTAATGCAAAATGTTTACTAAACTAGTCGAAGAGGTTTATACCCGGTAAACCCTCTTACCATCGTTAAGCGAAACGCTGTAAAACAACAAGGGAAGTTCACTTCGTTCATTGTCTAGATATATTTTTTTGTCTTCCTGCTTGCAATTGTCTCTGTGAATATAACCATGATCTTACTTCTTTCAGAAGGATTACGAAAACTTGCAGAGAAATTCAAACTTCCTAACGGAGCAGAAGGTGATATAATCTTCTTGTCGTTATCTAACAATTTAAAATATCTCAAATTAATTGATATTTCCAACTTCTGGATATTTCTCTAAGAAATTTTTCAGATGTAAAGATTATTGCTCGTATATATCATGTGTATACGATAAATTGGTTTATACAAACATTTCTCTCACTGTTTGACCATGTTTAACTACTCTAATTATACACCACGATTGCTTTTAAAGAAAATTATTAAGATTAAGTTACTTTTCCATAGTACGGCTGCTTTTCATTTCGTTACTAACCTGTGTTCTTCTTTTTCTTCAGTGAGAATTTCTGAAAGAGGTGACAAGAAAACCGTCGATGTTACTAAAGGTACGTGTTATTATCTTATTTTATTACTCACATTATATAGTAAAGGTTTAAATGCTTTAAATAGTAATTTTGCAACAAAATAAGGGTCACAAGAACACAAAAGATGTAGCGTCAGTTCACATCATTTCAAAATTTGTCCAATTTATCATGTATCTATAATTTATAAACATCAAATACATGACAAATATATGAAAAAATTATTGTATGTTTAATGATCGAAGTTCTCTCAAATTTAAGGATCACAAAATGTATTAGAAATGTGTAATTTCAATTCCCACTAATTTTTTTAACCAATAATAACATGTAATTGTGAGTCGTACTTCTACTTGGCACATATTCATTAATTCAAGATGTTCATACAACAAAATCTTTTTATCGCACTAAATACCGGAAATTGAAGCATACTGGTATAACATTTTTTCCCATGTTTATCTTTCTTAGAATTTTTACTTCATCGCTAAAAGTGATATAACATATTTCTTTACGCACAAGTTCACTGGCCTACATTCTACCCGCAGGAAAATTTTAAGACGGGGTACACTACCCCTCTAAATGCTCTTTTCCGAATTGCATCCCTTGTAGGGCTCCAAATGATTTCACAGATGATTCAGTTCAATGTTTATTTTGTCTACACTATCTCCTTATTCAAAAGAACCAAGATCCTCGTGAATCTATTTAACTATTACATTTCGGTACTGATTGCCTCACACCACCTGTATTCTTGGAATAGCTGTTCAAAATTAATGCAAGAACCATGTAATGAGAGCTAGAGATTATATGTTCCTGAATTGTACGACTTTTAAAAACTGTTCAAAAGTATCTTAATATGGCATATTTTCTTTAACAGAAATTCAAAATTACTTGATGAATATTTTATTGGCAGTAAAGGTTGTGCAAATGTTGTTTTAACAGTTGTAATCTACGAGGCCTGTTTTAAAATGAATGGCCCACGTTTATATATATATATCACACACATGCCCGCCAAATCAAAATCATTCATGCGCCTCTGAATAAAAAGAAAGTGATCTGATGGTAGCATTTTAACCATTTCAAATGACGAAGCATGATTTTATTGATATACGAGGGTCATACTGAAAGTAATGATAAAATATTTTTCAAGAACCAAGTTTTGATTTTATTATAGAAAAACATGCTACATTATAATCTACAGATTTTTCTTTACTTTTCCACAACGTCTCGATTTCTTTGCACACATTTTCCCCAACTTTCTGACCAAACAGATGATAGTCGCAGGCTGCAATGTTGGGATTATAAGGAGGGTGAGGCAGAAGTTCCCATCCCATTTTCCCAATTTCCTCCCTGGTGAACTGAGCAGAGTGCGGGCGTGCATTATCGTGTTGAAGGATGATTTTCTTTCCAAGACGTTTATCCCGCAATGCATGACGGAGCTTGTGAAGTGTTTGGATTTAATGGCGAGTATTTATGGTTGTCACAGGTTCAAGAAATTCAACCGCTCTGCTTTCCATGTTGCATTCCGTGGAGGCAGTTCGCGGGTGAATGCTCCGAGGCTGATCTTTGATGCTCGCGTTTCCATCTTCAGAATGTTTTACCCATCTTTTAACAGTGATAGCACCCATGCATACATCTCTATACTCATGCTGAAGTTAATTCTGAATTTCATCAGCAGGAATTCCCTCTTTAACAAGGAATTCAATTACAGCACGTTGTCGAAACGAAACATCACTGTCAGTCATTTTTAAACAACTGACTGCGCTCATGTGACCAAAGCTAATGACGTGAGACTGCCCACTGCCTCGACACGTTCAGTAAAATCTATACTTTGCGATGGTTTACTTGGTTTGCTTGTATTGATTGATTCTGATTTCTTTTTAAATGTTGCTCATTAACTTTCAGTATGCCTCTCGTATGTGTAAAAATCATACACGAGAGATAAATAAAGATTGGGAAAATTATTCTGTGAATTATTGAATTTATCTCTATGCATCTCAGAACCATTCCTAAAATGTATACGAAACAGAAAATTTTCTATTAGTATCCATGCCCGTAGGAAATGCTATTAAGTGGTGCATAAGAACTTAAAACAACATATAGGTATTGTATTTCTACTTTCATCAATTCTTTGTTTCAGTTGGCCATGGATCCATTGCTAAAACATCCGTAACAACTGGTAAAGGTAAGCAAATGTTAGAATATTTTAGTTAAAGTAGACGGGGATGTTACAAATAAGGAATTAAGTTGCGCTCGAGTGGACTGACGTGTGATTCTTGGAAGGGATTATCAAATTTATTTTAGTTCCGACCTGTAGCTCTTTTATTAAGAACTTTTACTTGAAAATAGCAGTGGCGTAGCATGGACATTTCGGGTGGGAACGCCAAGTCCGAAGGAAGAGTCGGCCCTTTCTTGCTTAATAATTTATTTATGGTATTAGTCGCCACAGGTATTATTTGCCTGAAGTAAGCTGAGTTTTCAATAAAACATCATCATTGCATGTTTTAGCTAGAAAATTAGATGCCTCACTATGGCACAGATGTTTTGAACTCTGGTGTTCTATACCTTTTTTTATATCTTTCTGCATGACGCAAGTCATTAAAAACCTACCTGAATCACAAGCGCCTCTGCACAACAGTAGACGTCATTGTTGTGGGCGATCCAACTACTGATTGATTTGGTTTATTTTACTTCGCTTTTCTACCACTTTTGGTTAATTGCGAATATGAATATGAGTGATGATATTGATGAAGGGACACTGACAAAGAACACCCGTGCTCACGCCGGGATTCGAACCAGGGACCTCTGTCGTCTTGGCGCACTGTGAAAAGCAGAGTGGATGATCCAAATATCGTACACTCTACTGACGTAACAGTGCCGATTAGTAATTCAGACCACTGTTTATTACATCTTGAGAATGCTGATAAACATTTTAAAATAATTTTCTCCAGAGACCATTCGATGTTAAGAGTTTTCAAATGAATGCTAAACATTTCCATTCACACAATATTAAGTAGTTAGATAATAACGAAAAATACAATAAAAAAATAATAGTTTTGCGGGTTAAGTGGTAGAGCAGCCACAGGCTGAATTTCTATCACGAGGACTTCACCAACTTATTTGACAAAAACTGTGTTGATCTTTTAGTTTCTAATACACATCGCTGTTCGTGCGATAAATTATACAATGCAGTGGCCATTAAGAAGCAGTATATTTGAGATTGGTAAAGTTACGTCAGTCAATATTGCGTATTGTAGGATCACATAGCACGAGTTGCATGAGCGCGAAGAGCGAAGAACCGGGTAGGAATTCTGCCGCTATCGTATGCTTCAGAAGGCAGGAAGGGTCACATGAACCAATCACGGTAGACCTCTCGTACGCTGGCGTAAGAGAGACCATTTACACACGTGCTGTAGAAATCGAAGTTTTCCCTCCAGAAAGGCAGCAAGGAATATAGAGTCCTGTACGCCGAACCTGCTCGGCGTCCGGCCGGGAAAGGCATTGAAAAGAGATGCTAGAACGAGTGTTGAGAGTGGAGCGTAGCAAGCGGATCGCGAAAAATAGCCATTATAATGCCATGAAGGTCAAACATATATGAAATTAGTCACGTTTTACTTTATAATCACAGCATTTAAGCAGTTTTGAAATTTTAAATCTGGGAACGCCGGGCGTACGGGCGTACTATAACGCTACGCCACTGAAAAATAGTAGAGAGTAGGCTATTATTAATGGCAATATAATATTAGATTCTACGTGACACGCTCAGGTTCGAGTCTCCTGGGGGAAACGTAACAACTTTTCTCGAGAAGTCGGCCTGTGTGTAGGACCGGTGGCCAGTCACCATCGTGAGTAGCGTAACTCGGTCATGAAAACCTACAACGACGAGTAGGGTGTTCGTCGTGTTGACCACACGTCACCCCGTAAGTAGTTAGATGATCTACAGCGTCAGGTAAGTGAGTCAGTAGGATGAGGTGGGAGCAGTGATGTGCGTCTACGCGTAAACATCAATAGTCTGCAGTCTACGCGTAGACTATTTTATATGCGTAGATGACGTAATCCATGTAAACAACATGGCGAAAGGTAATAACTTAGCAAAGGGCGCCGTGGAATTAAAAGAAAATTATACTGCGTATCAGTTGCTGATGTGTAAGCAGAACTTTTCATACGCTCCCTTCCAAATTCGAACAATTTCTCACCTAGGAAGAAACCTAATATAGAAAATATTCTAGTGTTTAATGAGAAAAGGACCACTCTTACCTCCGACTGCCATCTGTTGTTGTTTTTTGCATACTATTTATATTCCTCCATAGTTGATAATAGAAGAGAAATTTTGTTGTAAATAGGATTATTTTAATTTCGTTATAGCTCTTTTCAGTTCTTACGGCGGGCGCTCTAGAAGCTGGCAGGGGAAGTGGAGAGCGGGGAAGCGACCAATCCAGCGCGATAAGAAACGCAGCAGCCAGTAGAACGAGTTTCACATAGTACTTTTTCCGGCCGCGTCGTGTCTCTCTGCGCCACTGTTGTTGTCTGATTGGTCTGTTGCGTAATTCCCGCTCCCCACTTCCCCTGCCAGCTTCTAGAGCGCCCGCCGTAAGAACTGAAAAGAGCTATAGGAACCAATACAGTTGAAAACGTGTTCCTTTCATGAAACCCTTGAAAATTAATTTTAATGCATTTTAGATTGTCTACGTAGTCTATGTAAACTACAACCCAATGTAATCTACGCGTAGATTACGTGTAGACAACGCATGTAGACTATAGTCTACGGCACATCACTGGGTGGGAGTGACGCCAGCAGTCGGTAGATACGCCCGGGCTTTCAATGGGCTGTTCCGCCACGGGTTATAATATTAGATTATTTGGTGCGACAAAAATACACTGACCAACGCGGGAAGGGAACGTACAGAAGGTATTGCGAAGGTGTTTCGAAGCAGGTTCTTCTCGATCCAGTCTTATACTTGAAATTTACTGGTATAAATGTTATTTGGGAGCGAGGAAACGATCAATCCAGCGCAATAAGAAACGCAGCAGCCTGTAGAATGAGGTGCACGTAGCACTTCCTCCCCTCGACGTCGTAACTCTCGACCCAATCGCTGTTGCCTGGTTGGTCTATTCCCCGCTCCCCACTTTCCTTGCCAGCATATAGAGCGCCAACCGTAAGAGTAGAAAAAACCTTAAGCATTAAAGTACAATACATTTTTCAACCACTTTACAAATTTTGTTATGATTTACTAAATATTTACGCAGTTTGAGAACCTCTGCCAAATAAATAGTTATGTTAGCACATGCGATTCTAAAATCGTAAATTTAGCTCTCACAGGCCTAATTATTTCAATTCAGGATATTCAGCTGGCACTCACATGTGCAGCCAATGGCAAGAAAATGGGACACCTAGATCCCGAAATGCTCGCTTGCCTGCAAGGCGTTATGTACCGGGTGGCCAGAATTAAAATTACTCACCTCAGAGCCCTCTGTAGCCTGTTTGAGGCATCGTAGAAGTCTGAAATTTGGTGAATCCACTATGCAGACCACGGGAAAGAGGGTGGCGGTAAAAAAAAGTTCAATTTCTCGCCACCAGGTTGAAATGTGGCGCTGTACTTCCATGATGGATTATGATAATGACGTAAACTTCTCCAATTGGCTGTAATAAACGAGATATTATTTTCTCGCAACTTCCAGCCACTAACAAATGTCTTTCTAATTAATAACTCGGCTAAATCACTTATGTTTTTCAATATTCATTATTAAAGCGCAACATTTCGACCTGGTGGCAGAATATTGAACTATTTTTTTTTTATCGCCATCCTCTTCCCCATGTTCTGCATAGTGGATTCACCAAACTTCAGAGTTCTACGATACCTAAAACCTGCTACAGAGGGCTCTGAGTTGGGTAATTTTAATTCTGGCCACCCGGTATGTTGTCTAACACTACGGCGGTAGCAGTACTTGTCACTAAACATTTGCTATTAAAGTCAACTTATCAACAACAACGCGTTGCAGGGAAGCCAGTGTTTCAGGATGTAGGGGCCCCATTCTTATTGCCGCTGACTGTACTTCTAATAATTATGATTGCTTTCTGTCTCAACAGATGGCGATGGAACTGTTTCATCCTCTTCATTTGCAGTAGGTAAGTGTAAACATTTTCCCTACTGGAATATTGTAAAGTCATATTTGTTTAATAATTATTTTTTGCATACTTTATTACCACATTTTCTAGCTTTTATACATGTTGTATCGTTATGTCATATGTCATTCAAAATGACAATATTTAACACGTTTTGCAAAGTATACTTCGACTGGTGCGTTAGTTTGTCTGTGGCATTAAATAATGATTCATTTCATTAATGTTGCGGTTTCTCCGAAATTATTGAAGCTATACGATAACATGAAAGTTACGCTTCACGTTTTTGTTGTGCAATGACGTGTTAGCAGTTAAGTCAATGTAGCACTTGAATGTGAAACCACGTGAAGCTAGTGTTGCAATATGTAGATATTAAACACCCAAAACAAGAATCTTTTCCATAGCCTGTGGCAAAGGAGATGCGATAGCCACTAGCGCCGTCAAACGGATGGACGGAACTTGAAGTCACAAAGCCATAGACCGCAGATCAAATATATCATAGAGTGATTTACTAGACTTAATTTTTGAACCAATTTACATATTTACTAAATATTTACGCCATTTCGAAATCCGTTTTTGGGGTTTTTCCCGTGGTCCGATTTTGTCTGATTTTGGATATGTTATTCAGCAATGATTTCTGAGCTAGAAACTGTTTAAAAACTGCAAACAAAAGAACAACGAGTACAGAAGTCTAATGCAGAAGACTACAACCTCGCGTGCTGCGCACTGTGCTCGTTTACTTGGCGCTTTCGAACTGCACCAAGTGGGGTTACTTCCGACAAGACCATACTTCCAGACTGCTCTTTGGACCTTTCGAACAGAGCCAATGTCTGTTGACAGACCTGCAACAGTGAAATGGGGCTTTGCCAGCTGCTGAAGTACAGCCACGAACATTTCTGGGTTGTTGCGATCTCACTGAAAGCCAATAGGGTTCTTACAACCCAGAATTGTCTGTGACTGTACATTGCGTTTCATAGTAAACGCAACTGTAGTTTGTGTATTTTACTAAATAGGATATTTTTTTCTTTTAACAGCCACTGGAGACTCAGACGCAGATGCGGACGCTACAAGTAAGTATTACTGATTACTTCCATTACTTAACAAACGCACGGCCATGATTATATGAAGGCTGGGCAGAATTGGGCTGGTGCCACGTATGGGAAAAGCCAAGCGAGAGCGGGACAAAAGTCGCTGGTTCCCGCGCAGTGTGTGGCAACGTCAACCGGGCTGCGTTGCCAAATTGGAGCGTCAGACCGACTTCTCTCCGGGGCACTTTTGTGTCATCCCTGACCTTTCGAGAAAATTCTGTCAGTTTGTATCGCATGGATCACAAGACCAACTCCACAACGAGATCTTTCATTGTCTTAAACTTCCCAACACACGGGGTTGTGCTTCGACGTGGCAACAGGGCCAACTTCTGCCACCTGCCTAATTCCATGGCCGTGCGTTTCGGCCATCAACACACACGCGCAGAGGAATGGTCAAACGATTAAGATAATATCGTAAGACCTTAATTTCCTTGATTTCTGATTCAACGCGTACCTGCATATTTCCACAATGGACCTCGCCGATGGCATACTGGTAACGTTATCACCTTGTAATCAGAGGCTCCAGGATTCGACACCTGGTGGAGGCACATCGTAACTAGAACTGTAGGTACTATTTATGGAATTATGCTGTCTGTGTGAGTTATAAAGTCTTCCGAGTCTGTGAATAACATTGATGTTAGAAGTTATTTAAACACTAGAAACGCTTTCTTCTATCTTATTTTAAGAAATAAACAATTGATTTGCTTTGCTTTATATTGCTTCGCTTTTTGCGCCACTTTTGGTTAATTTCCTAAGATGAGGATGAGTGATGATATGATGAAATTAATGGACACTCAGAAATATCCATGCCCAGCCCGGGATTCGAACCCGAGACCTCTGGCGACGTAGCTACCACTCCGCCACGGGGGCCGGTAAAAAGTAAGCAAATGAAAGGACTTCGCATGTTATTTTATTTTATTACAATATTAAGAAATTTTGAAAGTCCATAGTGGATGTCACTTATGGCCCTTCAGCGTCTGATTTTTGTGCCCCCTCACTCCCAGAACATGTGGCTCCTAGGCTATAGCCTTGGATGGCGTAGTTGCAAATACCCCTTGGCAGGTACCCTTTTCACTTTTACTTCGGTATGAAATCCTCTTGCCACTTGTTGCCTGTCTCGTGTCGCTTCTGTTTGAAAGCTACCTTACATGTCCGTTCCAATCGGTCCGATACCACATAGTGGTTCGGATCCCATTTTAAACTGTAGGTCCAGTCCCGATTAGCCTTACAATTCAAGTAACAACAACTCAACGTCCCCTCCAAATCGCACCTAAATGGAAATAAACTTATTTTTATCCTCCCTGATTATACACAAAACAGCTACGCAAAGAGTATATCGTATCCATCAAAGATAATAAGCTAAAACTACTGTCATTCACAAAAAAAATATTATTTAAGTTCACGTTATGATCAGATAGACCTACTGTTTATAATGAGATCTGAACCAAGGAACAATGTGCCTAAACCTTTTATTTACTTATTATTATTAAAGTAGGTTTGCAATTAAGCTTACAATTTTCTTTACATTGAATCTGTAACTACAAAAGCAGCTTTTTGCCCTACATGAATTAATATACAGTTATGCTATTTGTTTATAAGTATAAATAAAATGGAATATTATTAATTTATATAATTGAAAAATATAAGAAATAGAATAAAATAAACATTTTTGCAGATACATTATATGAAGGAGGCAATGAGGTAAATGAGGCGTCAGTATTCATAGATTAATGTCCTAATCTCTCGCTTAAATTTGGCAAAATTTCTCTCCTTTCTGCAATTTACAGGCAGTTGGTTGCCAGAGATAACAGATCCGTATCTTGTCTTGTTACCTAGGAAATAATCCAGGACAATCTGATCACGAGGCGACAACGTTACCAGTGCGCCTTCCGGGAGGCCATTTATGCAATAATTTAGTAATATTTTTTATGTTTAAAATCATGTTTATCAAATGTGAAAAGTATTTCTTGAGTTGTAAGCAATTCTCCAAACCAAAAACTGTAGTTTATGCTTTTGTCTTTCCGTTCTGCTACTCGCATTACAGAAGAGTCTCTTTCCACGTTCCCAGGTTTCAGCAACAGACGGCAGAGGAAACGCAAACAGGACAAAAAGGCTTCTTCCGGTAAGAAATTTCCAACTTGAATTTTACAAATAAATGACGTAATGAAGCTAGAACGTGCAAAACAGCAAATGCCTTTTAAGTTTCCTGCTAACTTACTAAATGCACTAATATGTGCGAGGATGAGGATTACACTACCTTGAAAAGTCAGCCCGCAAGAGAAAAGTTAAGAATAATTTGTAGTACGGTAAGTTTCATGCTCACATTGAAGAAAGGAAAGAGAAGGTGTTGGTTAGAACGAATTAAGAAATTAAGAAATTAAGAAAAAGTGATGGAAAGAGACACAAACCGTGAAAGAAGAATAGAAAGAAATAAAGAAGCAGGGTAAGATGAGAAAACAAGGACACCGAGATGAACAAATAGATAGAAAAAAGGAAATAGAGAAACAGGCGAAACATAATGAGAAACGGGGGGGGAATAAAGAGGAAAACGGGAAGAGAATGAAATAAAAGGTAAAGAGAAAGAGAGAAATAGAAAAAAACAGGAAAGGAAAAACAAAAAAGGAAAAATATAAACAGCTAGAAAGATAATGTTATAAAGAAATATAGAAACAACTAACATGACAGAATGAGGAAGGAAAATATAGAGAAAGAATGAATTTAGAAACAGGAAAGAAGGAGAAATCAGAAATTAATAGAGGAGGAAGAAATAGATAAATGCGAAAACAGAGTAGGAAATGAAAAAATATAACTGGCGACGTTTCAATTTGAATTATTATTTTCTTATATCAACACAAAGACTAATCGGGACTAGACCTACAGTTTACAGTTCTAATCCGAACCACTGAGCAATGTGCCTCTTGATTACAAGGCACCACTACGCAATCGGGCAACTAACGGGGTACATAACTGCGCACAATTACATATGACCAAAGGAACCATGCAATGATTTGCGTAACAAAATATAAACCAAATATAAGGCGGCTTATACAGGGTGGGAAATAACCTTTTGCTAGGGTCCACAGTAAATAGTAACAACAATTAAGAATTATGGTAATACCAAATGTTTACTACGCCAATTGTGGTTACAAAAACAAAATTAAAAGTTAGTATGTCCGCCTTTTGCTTCTCTCACAACACGAAGACGATCAGGGTAGGAGCTCAGAAGATTCGCAAACAGTCCATATTCCATTCCATGTCACAGAGGACTTGTTCCAGATGTGCAAGGAGTGTTGGCCGGGAATAGCGGTCCGGTCCGCGTTCCACTATCATCAAGGACTCAACTGCGTCCTTCAGAATCGCCCCAAAGTGCTCTGCTGCATTCAGGTCCGGTGATGCACCCGGCCATTCAGAATTGCTGAAGAAGTCAATGCCACTTCGCCGAAGAAGGTATTGGTTTTAGCATTTGCCTTGAAGCAAGGTGCTTTGTTGTGAACTAACTTTTAATTTTGTTTTTGTAACCACAATTGTCGTAGTAAACATTAGGCATTACCATAATTTCTTCATTGTAGTTACTTTTTCCTGCAGACCCCTAGCAAAAGGTTATTTCCCACCCTGTATGTAGCGACAAAATTCCTCATGATTTGCAGACATTACATACGTTCATATAATTTTATTTTTTTAAAGAAAACTACTCTACTGCAATATGCCTCTTCTATGCCAACTATGGGTATACTTATCATCGTCCCCTGTAGTGTTATACACGATATATCGCGATATTGTCCAGGCGATATCAACTAGACGATATATCGTCAAGATATTTTGGCGATATATCGTCACGATATTTTGGCTATATATATCGTGGAGAAGTTATATCGCCGATTCGATATATATCGTGGAGACGATATATCGCCGATATCACAATCCGGAAAAAATATCGTATCGTCTGTTACGATATTTTCTTGACGATATATCGCAATATCAAATTTCCGATTTCGTCCATCCTTAGTCATCAGTATTCTGCCACGAATGACATTTTTTGTTGGAGTTAATTTACTTCATCCATATATGGAATGGAAGTTAATAGTACCCACTTAAGGTTTCAAGAAACTTACCCTGCGAAAATGTTGGAATACAACACTGCTTGCAGTACAAAGTACAGACCGGCTGCCATAGCCGAAACGATGGACAGAAGTGCGCATGCGCCAACTGGACTTGTTCACTGTCAAAATAGGGGTGACGGCAGAAATTATAGATCTCTAATTACAGAAAACGATGAGCTTTTGATTGAAACTGTGCATAGTCCTGGGGCTAGAAATATGTCGGAGATGCACATTAGGGCTTGTTAAGTTTTAAATTTTGTGAAGAAATTATTTGTAATATGTAGCGTTATATACTTCTTAGTAAACTTAAAAATTACAATTTTGTGTGGTGCAATGACTCACAATCTTTGTTACAAGTAGAATTATGAAGGTATGCTCGCCGCCATGATTGTATCTCCCTCTCTACGAAATTTTTGGCCATAAAAAAATAAAGGCTCACGTTTCCGGTCTGGTATCTGGAGGTCTGTGGCAGCAATGTGGAAATAAGGGTTCCGTGAAAATCGTTTGCTGTGGAATCATCAATGAAGTAAGTATGTTTCAAATTATGGAAGGGTTAAGAATGAAAATAAAAACAAGCAAATCCATATAATAAATTATCACAGTGCAGTTTGTCTGGTGCTTCTACCTTCTTCTTCACTCGCATTGGAATATACCTTTCCAGATAGTTTTGTCTTCTTTGGCTGGACTGTCAGGTTTCTTAGCTGTACTCAACTGATACAGGCATACTTAATTAAACAGTGTTTTCATTTAATTCAATTATGAACTTTCTTTTTAAATGCAGGAAATCATCATGGGAATCGCAATTCGAAGAAACATGGAGGGAAAAACAGGAAGTCCTGCAACTCTGGTAAGATTTGAATACTCATTGATGCTTGGAAGTTGATGAAGAATCATCATCCTTTATCAGCCTTAAAAACAATGCTAAACCTGATATTAGTCCGTTTCCCTTCAGTTAGGACCAGAAAACGTTATTTTTATTTTGAATTTTTTTGCATTTTACGTCATTTTTCAGTATTTTCTTGCTCTCTTTATTGCATTTTGCTTCATTTTTTAGGTTTATTTTTTTACTTCCCTCTTGTTTCATGCATTTCAAATGAATTTGCTAGCATAATTTATGTATTTAAAATTGCTGACCTGGTCCTCCTAGCACGTTCGCCATTATTAAAGAATACGGTCAATGCAAAAGCCTACTTTTGAGGTTCACTTGCTGGCCACTATAATCGCTTTAATCTTAGGTTTTAGTCAAAAAATTAATAAAAAAATGTAATCTGATGTAAGCAAAACGCAACTGGCTGAATACTGGATCGTGCAAGGCCCATTCTGAAAGGAGGTGAATGATTTACACAGAAGAGCCTTGGAGTAAAAATATAGAAAACTACATTAGCACATAATTGCTTTTCCCCCCTTGCTTCAGCAGTATAAAACACCAAACAATGTGTTTTTTCAACTATTATTCAACTACTCTGTCGCAGTTTATGAAAAATTAAGCTTTCATTTTAAGAAAATTATTTTAAGGTCATTTTTTTACCATTATAGGTTATTTTTTAATAATTTTAAGGCCATTTTATCAGTGTGCAAATTAACGGGGGGATTCCGGGGATTTCCCTTCCCACAAAATATCTTATCTCGGGCAAAAGAAATTGAATTGAAAGCATACAGTATGCCATTTCTCAATGTAAAAGACACAACTGAAAAATTATTCTGTCCATTAATTGTCAAGTCATCGAAGATTTACATGCCGACAAGTATGCAACCTTGTGAACTCACCAACCTCACCGAGTATGTGTAACCTAGGTAAATTTAATGACTTAGGCTGGAAACAACATTCAAGGTGCTTAGAACCGCAAGCAATAGCTCAGTTTAGTGACTGGAAACATGCATACAAATTTTCGCACCCCAAAAATACACTTCCCAAAATGAAATCCCAAAATCGCCACTGAGTGGGCCAACGGCGCAAGCGGGCGGAGGGGGAGCACTTGCCCCCCAGAGATATCCGGATTCGAAAGATGAAGTTGTAGCAATATTTTATTACAAAGAACATTGTTTTCTGCGATTTACAGGCTGTCAGTTACAGCAATTAACGGCCATGTCCAACAAAATAACAAGAGAACGTTTTCACAAGACACATTAGAATCATGCTGACTGCCGTAACTATGGGTGTGCAGGACGGAAAACATTTGGTCGGGATGGATTGGAAAGGAAATATTGATAATTCCGACGTTCGGGACTGAAAAAATTCTCAATCTCCCGATCAGGTCGGAAAATTTTCCAAATTTCCCGATTCGGTCTAAATCTCGAATTGTACGTACGCACTATTTCCTCTTCAAGTAATTATTCTTGCACTTCTGGAATAAGAAACTGAAAATTTCAAGAAAAGATACTTATAGTGCAGAAAATATCAAGAATCTTTTAAATAAGATCCTTTGTAATTTCTCGGTTGTTCGGGATTACAAAAATTCAGGATCTGACCTCGAGTATTCACACCCCATTATTTTGAATTAATATTATTATTTTAACGTAGGCCTATACTTTGGCATGTAAAAACATGGATCAGATACACCTTGAAGAACAGTAGATTAAGTAGTATCTGTTTGGTATCTGTGCTTTGTCAAGGAGTACAAAACGACAAAGAACTGTACATCAACAGAGTGACAGATGTTTATGAAAAGGAAGGAAGGCGAATCAAGTTTCTATCTAGATAACAGACTGGAGTCTGAACTTCCATACAGTATTTGCAATAATATGTAGCAATAATAACAACAACAACAATACAAGTTTATATCGCCGCAACCGAATTGCGCACACTTTAGATCCAGGATTGCGCACAAATCTCATTGACCTGTTTTGCGCACAGATTTCGACCGAACCTTGCCACTTTGATAGCTTTAAAGTCTGTGCGCAAAACTGTTTCTTTCTTTAGACAAGAAGAGGGAGAGAAATTAGAAATGAAATAGTAAATCATACGAATTTACTCAAACTCAAAAGTTAGGTTACGTTAGATTAGGTTAATGACTGCAAAAACACGTGTAGGTCCACACACACACACAAACAAACACAACAGAAGTGAGATCGGCTTGAGAACATTTTACATCTGACAACATCAGTGCGAAATCCTGTACATTGTGACAGCTTGTCAACGGCTTATCAGAGACCATTGATAAAACCGAAAAAGTGTGCGCAATCCGGCTGTGGCCGTTTAGCCTATATGTCTAAAGACAAAGATATGAAATCTTACTTCCCCCTCAGAGAAAAAATTCTGCGGAGGTCTTGAAGTGGACATCCCCACAAAGCAAGAAGTTTCATTCGCCAAGGACTGGAATGAAGTGTAATGTGTTTGACTTCAAAGTCAGACAATTCTCTTTTTTACTATTTCAAATTTTCTATTTGTCAACACTTTAGAGAATGAGTCAAAATTCAATAATATATCACTATAATTCTCCAAGGGTCGTACCACAGAGAAGCTTCTCTGTGGTCGTTATAGCTTATCCAGAGGGACAGCAAGCTATATTCAAAATTAACCAATTCCGTTACACAGTTCGTGTTGTGGTTTGGGGTAAACTTTCACACTTCTCACCAGATGGCAGTAATTATATCAACTAGTATTATGTTTTTAATTCATACAAAAATCTCGCCGCAGTTTTCTTGCTAGGGTATGAATTAAAATATATTTCATGTACACTTTCAAACACATTAAAAAAATGTTTCATTTTTCTGAAATTATGAGTTATGTGTTTTTCCTTTGCTCATATATTGCAACTCCATTATTTCCATTTTGTCATGTATAGGGAATACATATAACAATGTATTATTTATCATTCTTTTTTGCGCATGTATGTTATAAATGAGTTGTTTTCTTGTAATTTTATTTGCACGTGGAACCTTTCTTAAATAAGGCCAGAACCAGTTGGTCCCGCACTGTCTTATACTGTCTTTGCCCCCCCCCCCAGTTTTGACATCTTGCCCCCTGAAATTTGCTATTTTAGTTTTTATTTATTTATGTCCTAGTGCCTTAACAGATAAAATAGAATGTCATTTGCCTTGTTTGTTTTATGATCAATAGGTGTGTTTCACCTACGTCACACACCGTTGCATAGTGGCTTCGAGCAGCCATGATTGAGGTCATTTCTTGTAAGCATACGGAATTCGAGCGGGCGGGAGGGAGATACTAACACAGGCATTCGTGATTTGAAACAAACGTGCAGTTGGTGCAGATGTAACGAACGCTACGTGGTGGATATTTTCTTGTAAACGACAAATAAAATTGGCTGCAAACATGGCGGCTGTGCGAACCCTGACGTCACAGGAAGTTGTTACATTTTCTGTTCAATTCACAATTATATGTCCATCTTGTATTGTTCTGTCCTGAATATTATCGCATTCAAGTAAGCCAATATGCAATCATTGTGCGGGAACACTACGAACCAGTACATTAGTGATATATAATTTTCTAGAGCTCATGATATTTCCCGAAAAGAACCTTCCGCTTGTGACAGACAAACATGGCGCCGATCTTGTCCTCTACGTACGATTTAGATCCACACTTCGAAATGGAAAAGGGTTAATGCGATACATCAAACTTGACTAGAAAGTTCGCAGAAAGTCGGTGTTTGAATAAATTCATCTATGTTCATTCAATCAAACAAACATAGCTATCGCCATCTACTGTCAACTCACGAATAAACTGGAAGGGAATATACATAATACACATGTAGCGCATTAAAACGCACGGCAGGTGGCAGACGTTCGGGCTGTTGCCACGTCGGAGCACAACCCCGTGTTTTCGGAAGTTTAAGAGAATGAAAAATCTCGTTGTAGAGGTCGTCTTTGTAATCCATGCCATACAAACTGACTGTGTGCTTCAAAGGTCAAGGATGACACAAAAGTTTCCCGCAGAGAGGTCGGTGCGACGCTCGAAGTAGGCAACGCAGTCTGGTTGACGTTGCCACACAGTGCGCGGGAAGCAGCTGCTTTTGTCGCGCTCTCGCTTGGCTTCTCCCATATGTGGCACCAGGGCAATTCTGCCCAGCCGCCTGTTTTTATGGCTGTGCGTTTAAGTTAATTCGTTTAGAGGAGACAATCAAACAATGTCTGGGATAAGCTTTCTGTCACAGGTCACTGCAGCAGAGGTATGTACTTATGACTCAAGGTGTAAAAAAAACTTCCAAATCCATATAATTTCACAAAGTGCAAATGTATGAAGTAAAATTATTTTTTTACAATTTCGCACATTCATCAGAAATATTACTGACATGGACTTACAAGACAAATATGCATCACAGCCATTCGTTTTGATTGATTGATTGAGTTTGTGTTTTTAAGTCCACTTTATGCGCAGTAAGGCTAATCGGGACTGGACATACAGTTTAAAGTGGGATTCGAACCACTATGTGCCTCCACCGTGTATCGAACCCGGGACTTCTTGATTACAAGGCGATGACGCTACCATTGCTCCATCGGGGAGGCCTTCACAGCCATTGGAAATATCGTGGGGAATACATATTGGGAATAAGAATCCCAATGCTGCTTTCATCGCACCGTAGAAGAGAAATAGTCACTACATAGAACGAATATTATTGACACTTTGTTAATGGATGACTAGGTATTCTTCGTGGAAGAGATTTTGGAACGAAATCAATTACAATATATTTTTTAAAAAAATATAACTGTGAATGGAAATAAATATCATGACAATAATGTTACGAGAAAAGTTTTTAATTTAGGAAACTAACTCTCTTTCAGGAAAGAAACGACATTAACATTTCAACGCAAGATGTCGCTGCTGGATGGAATGGAAAGAAGTTAGTTTTTCAACCAGAACGTCCTGCTCTTATTCTGTTCGTGAAGAAAGTATTGTATTAATTTTTTTTCCGAAATATTGGAAAATTGTAAAAATAAACATATCAAATTGTTTCTTAGTGATTAAAAGTGATGACATATAGCAAGGCTATTTCATAATATTTTCTGTTTTCATCAATCCGAACACTAACTTGCATGGATTTTATTGAAATTAAAGATGTATAGCTACTTTTGCAAATAAATGTTTAGGAGAAATGAAGTGGTCTCATCAATGTACCATCAGCCCTCATTCCCCGATTACGAAAATTTTCAACTGTAAAAATATATTATATACTCGCGCACTTTCGACGTGGCCTTTGGCCACGTCTCGTGCGCTGGCCGACGTAGTTCTCTTATTTGGAAAGTTTTGAACGTAAATTTATGTGTGTTTGCGCTGTAATATGTACAAATAATCAAAATATTATTGTTTTTTTCTTAATAATAAGCTGGGTAAGTAATAACAGTTACAAGATAGTTAGTTATATGTTTTATGTAAACGAATTCAATAGCGACACTAAATTGGAAAAGTAACATTTTACTTCTGTAGTGAGTTTTACATTTTTAAACATAATTGAAATAAAGAAATGTTTTCCTTCATTCTTCGCAAATTTCTATCTCTCCTCTGCAATGAATTCTGATGCTCACATTTTAAAATTCGAAAACTCTAATACTGTGCACAAAGTGGACTTAAAACACCAAATCAATCAATCAATCAATCAATCGAAAACTCTAGCATAATTCCCTTACAGTAGCATTCGGGGTGAAAATAAACTTTCTTTAAGTTCCCTAGCAACGTCCGTTTCCATGGTGAACAACAAGCACGGCAAGCTCTAAGGAATTGCATGTCATTATACCCCCTAAACATTTAGTTGAAACAAACACGATGCAGATATTTACGCATTGAGTTTACCAATATATACGTAATTGTATCTGGGCTGAAACTCCTTATTATGTAGATGTCACCCTTGTTTCAGGCACCTTTTCAAAGCCAGGAGTTGATTCATCTGTGTGCTATTGATCTGTGAGAAATATAATGTATCTCGACAATTAAGAATTGAAGGAAACAATGTGTGCGAAAGAAATGCCCGTGGCAACGGTTGCTAGGGACGTGAAAAAAGGGCATTTTCACCCTTAAGGAAGGGCAAAGTGAGCGATTTCTTAATTTTCTCGGCCTTTCGGGACGATTTCATGGGGGGTCGTAATCGGGCATTTTTCGCCTCCGGGGCTTCCTTCATGGAGAACATTTATGTCAGTGAGTCAGTGAGTGGTGGGATTGGGGCTTTATATATATTGGACTCGCGCACTTTCGACGTGGCCTGTGGCCACGTCTCGTGCGCTCGCCGACGTGGTTCGCTTATTTGGAAAGTTTTGAACGTAAATTTATGTGTGTTTGCGCTGTAATATGTACAAATAATCAAAATATTATTGTTTTTTTCTTAATAATAAGCTGGGTAAGTAATAACAGTTACAAGATAGTTAGTTATATGTTTTATGTAAACGAATTCAATAGCGACACTAAATTGGAAAAGTAACATTTTACTTCTGTAGTGAGTTTTACATTTTTAAACATAATTGAAATAAAGAAATGTTTTCCTTCATTCTTCGCAAATTTCTATCTCTCCTCTGCAATGAATTCTGATGCTCACATTTTAAAATTCGAAAACTCTAATACTGTGCACAAAGTGGACTTAAAACACCAAATCAATCAATCAATCAATCAATCGAAAACTCTAGCATAATTCCCTTACAGTAGCATTCGGGGTGAAAATAAACTTTCTTTAAGTTCCCTAGCAACGTCCGTTTCCATGGTGAACAACAAGCACGGCAAGCTCTAAGGAATTGCATGTCATTATACCCCCTAAACATTTAGTTGAAACAAACACGATGCAGATATTTACGCATTGAGTTTACCAATATATACGTAATTGTATCTGGGCTGAAACTCCTTATTATGTAGATGTCACCCTTGTTTCAGGCACCTTTTCAAAGCCAGGAGTTGATTCATCTGTGTGCTATTGATCTGTGAGAAATATAATGTATCTCGACAATTAAGAATTGAAGGAAACAATGTGTGCGAAAGAAATGCCCGTGGCAACGGTTGCTAAGGACGTGAGAAAAGGGCATTTTCACCCTTAAGGAAGGGCCGATTGAGCGATTTTTGAATTTTCTCGGCCTTTTGGGACGATTTCATGGGGGGTCGTAATCGGACATTTTTCGCCTCCGGGGCTTCCTTCACGGAGAACATTTATGTCAGTGAGTGGTGGGATTGGGGCTATATATATATTGGACTCGCGTACTTTCGACGTGGCCTTTGGCCACGTCTTGTACGCTCGCATGCGTGACCTTCGGCCACGTTGTGATCGCAATCATGTTTTAGATGGGGTTCCTCAATGATCTTAATGACTTTGAAAATGTCTGCATGTTGTATTGGATGATGGGGAACATGTGTACAAGTTCGATAATTTGAAAAGTTTAGAAAGTAACTTTGTGTGTGTATGGGCTCTAATAAAGTACAAATATTCAAACTATTATTGTCTATTTTCTTAATAATAAACTGTGTAAGTAATAACCGTTTCAAGATAACTAGTTGGATGTTTTGCTTAAACGAATTGAAAAGCGACTAAATTGAAAATGCAATATTTACGTATTTTGTTATTTTCACATTTTTGAACGTAATTGGATAATAACTGTTTTCCGTCATTCTCCTCAAATTCCTACATTGCCTCTGTAATAAATTCTGATGCTCGTATTTTGAAATTCGAAAAGTCTAGCATAATCCCCTTACAGTAGTTTCCGGGGTGAAAATAAACTTTCTTTAAGTTCCCTAGCAAGGTCCGTTTCCATGGACAACAACAGGCACGGCAAGCTCTAAGGAATTGCATGTCATTATACCCCCTAAACAATTTAGTTAAAACAAGCACGATGTAGATATTTACGCATTGAGTATAACAATATATACGTAATTGTATCTGGGCTGAAACTCCTTATTATGTAGATGTCACCCTTGTTTCAGGCACCTTTTCAAAGTCATGAGTTGATTCATCTGTGTGTTGTAGATCTGTGAGAAATATAATGTATCTCGACAATTAAGAATTGGAGGAAACAATGTGTGCAAAAGAAATGCCCGTGGCAACGGTTGCTAAGGACGTGAGAAAAGGGCATTTTCACCCTTAAGGAAGGGCCGATTGAGCGATTTTTTAATTTTCTCGGTCCTTTGGGACGATTTCATGGGGGGTCGTAATCGGGCATTTTTCGCCTCCGGGGCTTCCTTCATGGAGAACATTTATGTCAGTGAGTGGTGGGATTGGGGCTATATATATATTGGACTCGCGTACTTTCGACGTGGCCTTTGGCCACGTCTTGTACGCTCGCATGCGTGACCTTCGGCCACGTTGTGATCGCAATCATGTTTTAGATGGGGTTCCTCAATGATCTTAATGACTTTGAAAATGTCTGCATGTTGTATTGGATGATGGGGAACATGTGTACAAGTTCGATAATTTGAAAAGTTTAGAAAGTAACTTTGTGTGTGTATGGGCTCTAATAAAGTACAAATATTCAAACTATTATTGTCTATTTTCTTAATAATAAACTGTGTAAGTAATAACCGTTTCAAGATAACTAGTTGGATGTTTTGCTTAAACGAATTGAAAAGCGACTAAATTGAAAATGCAATATTTACGTATTTTGTTATTTTCACATTTTTGAACGTAATTGGATAATAACTGTTTTCCGTCATTCTCCTCAAATTCCTACATTGCCTCTGTAATAAATTCTGATGCTCGTATTTTGAAATTCGAAAAGTCTAGCATAATCCCCTTACAGTAGTTTCCGGGGTGAAAATAAACTTTCTTTAAGTTCCCTAGCAACGTCCGTTTCCATGGACAACAACAGGCACGGCAAGCTCTAAGGAATTGCATGTCATTATACCCCCTAAACATTTAGTTAAAACAAGCACGATGTAGATATTTACGCATTGAGTATAACAATATATACGTAATTGTATCTGGGCTGAAACTCCTTATTATGTAGATGTCACCCTTGTTTCAGGCACCTTTTCAAAGTCATGAGTTGATTCATCTGTGTGTTGTAGATCTGTGAGAAATATAATGTATCTCGACAATTAAGAATTGGAGGAAACAATGTGTGCAAAAGAAATGCCCGTGGCAACGGTTGCTAAGGACGTGAGAAAAGGGCATTTTCACCCTTAAGGAAGGGCCGATTGAGCGATTTTTTAATTTTCTCGGCCTTTTGGGACGATTTCATGGGGGGTCGTAATCGGGCATTTTTCGCCTCCGGGGCTTCCTTCATGGAGAACATTTATGTCAGTGAGTGGTGGGATTGGGGCTATATATATATTGGACTAGCTGATTGCACGGCGTAATTTAAACTTTTCAAATTAGCGAACTTATTCACTTGTCCCCCCTTCATCCAATACAACATGCAGATATTTTACCCCATCTATAATATGATTGCGCCCACAACGCGGCTGAAGGTCACGCATGTGAGCGTACAATACGTGGCCAAAGGGCACGTCGAAGTACGCGAGTCTTGTATTATAGCTGTCAGTGGGAGAAACATGGCGATCTTAAATCAACTCCGCAGTACTTAATCATAGACTGCCCTGTGACTTGTTGTTCGTGATCGAGACTGACTCTCTCTCTCTCTCTCTCTCTCTCTCTCTCTCTCTCTCTCTCTCTCTTTCTCTCTCTCTCTCTCTCTCTCTGGGTGCCAGGGTTTGAACGGTATTCGTAGTGTCACTATTCATCTTAGCGAACCCGAAAACTATGGATTCCACACTAATATCGGTCGTTTTCGATTGTTTTTACATGTAACCCTTTCCCACCACAAGCCCTAGGGGTGCCAGGGGTGTCTTGGAATTCAACGGCATTGGGAGTGTCAGTATTCATCTTAGCGACGCCGACAACTATGGATTCCACACTAATATCAGTCGTTTTCGATTATTTTTACATGTCACCCCCTTACCACCCCACCCCTATGGGTGCCAGGGGTATCTTAACCCCACAGTATTTCTTTCCAGATTGCAAGTGATATGTGTGCCAACTTTGGTTGAAATCGCTCCAGGCGTTCGAGTGTTATGCTGGAAGAAACTCACATACGTATCATATCCATCACAAGACGGGAGTTTCGTACATGCAATTATGAACTTAAAAAACACCAAAATATTAAATGTGCACAAAAATTTGGACCTACCAAGGTATATTTCGAAAATATATTATAAAAATGCAATGTACATTGCAAGGGAACAAGACTGCATTGAAATTTACGCAAAACATGCAGACCCAAAAAGAACTCAAAACTCTGTTCAGGGTTTGTGGCATACACAATAGCGATATTGCTGCATCAACATTTCTCTTATTTAACCTTTACTTTCCCAATGGTCTATGAGTGTTCCATCCACAATATAGCCCGAGTCTCCCGATGACACACTCATGGACCATCGTGTTAATTAAAGAATTCATGTGCCTTTAGGGCCTTCATACTTGTATGTGAGGTTGTAAACACTGACAGATATTCAGATAAAACTTCCCTGTCACGTTTTCCATGCATTGTTTTGGCAGCTGGGAAATAAATGCAACGGAATATATGAGACTTGCGAGCTTCTTTTCTGTGTTTTGTAATCGGAGCTGTCTTTCGCCAGCGTCTTGGGTGATGTGTTTCAAGGCCTAAGTTGGTGACGAGAGGCTAAAAATAGAACAAGGGACGCCAAAATGCACGGTCGCACCTGACTGCAACAAAAGAAAGAGCATTCTGGAAAAGAAATGTGACGCTCTGCTGTCTTTGTTGATGAAATTCTGCCTGCCTCCCCTTCCCCTCCCGCGTACAAAATAGCGTATTTGTGAGTCGCACACATTGGGGCAGGTCAGAAACGATTCTTTAGCAGCAGTTGAAACTTGTGTGTCTGTGTGCTCCGTGGTTCGTGGCATTGTTCGTGGTTCATTGCACGTTGGCTGATTGTGCTTGTTCTTATTTTGGTAAGTCCTTGCATCTTTTGTTCTGCAAATCCACTTTCTTCTGTTTATTCAGGTGTTGGATCAAACATGTCCGGAAGAAAGCGAATGAGCGAGAGGGAGATATGTGATTTCCTAGACAACACGGATGACGAAGATGTAGGTCCAAAGGGTGCGAAAGATGCGGTCGGAACTGATGATGTTGATTCGAAGGATTCCTCCGATGCTCCTACCACATCAACATCGTCAGCATCGACTTTAACCTCTTCAACCTGGGGCCCGCGAACCTCTCATCTTCCGAGTCCAACTGCTTTCCCATTCACTGGCAGGCCTGGACCCAAAACAGCTGATCTCACTGCAAACTCTTCGCCTTTTGATTCATTCCAACTATTTTGGACGGATGATCTTTTCCACATTTTTCTGGTAGAATCTAACAGATACTACCAGCAGTTTGTGGACAATAGTCATTCGTCCAGGGTAGAGCTTTCCCTTTTCTTTGCACTCTGGTTATACTTTGGACACAATAGACATGACTACATAGCATCTTACTGGCAGAAAAACCTTTTCCATACCCCTTGGGTCGGTTGTCTTCTTTCCCGGAACAGTTTCCAGCACATCCTTCGTTATTCCGACAATTCATCTCCTCCTGCGACATAGAACAGGGACCGACTGTGGAAACTGAGACAGGTTTTAGAACATTTCAGACAACGTTACCTTGACTTGTACCATCCCACTGAACACGTATCCATTGACGAGGCTATTGTTCTTTTCAAGAGTAAAGTGCTGTTCAAACAATATATTCCAAAGAAGCACAAGCGATTTGGCATCAAGCTATACTTGCTCTGTGACTCTTTGGGATATACTTTTGATATTCTAGTTTATCTTGGAAAGGACAGAGCAAGACAGACTGGAACTGTGACACCCACCCATGCCCTGGTCATCGAACTAAGTAGGAGAGTGCAAGGAATTGGCCATGAATTGTTTATGGACAATTACTTCACCTCCCCCGACCTTTTTGATGATCTCGCAACAAAGCACGTGCGATGTTGTGGGACTGTCAATAAGAATCGGCGTTCCATGCCCATTGACTTCAAGACAAGCAAGACAAAACGTGGTGACCTGGACGTACGTACGAAGGGAGACTTAACAGCTGTACGGTGGCGCGTCAAAGGTGACGTCCTTGTGCTGACGAATTACCACAACCCCCCGCACAAGGAGACTTTGGTGACGACCACGGTAACCCATTGAAACCCCAAATTATACTTGACTATAATAGACATATCGGTTACGTGGACAAAACTGGCAGGATGACATGTATCTATTTGACTGGCAGACGGACAATCAAGTGGACGAACAAACTCTTCTTCTATCTTGTAAACCAATGCATCCTGAACGCTCACATCCTCCTCAAACACTTCTCCCGTAGAGTCCAGCGCAGATATTTCTGCCGTGCGATGCGTGAAACATCTAAAGAAGCAGTGTTACTAATGGAGCAGATAGAAAAATCGCTGCAGTGCGCCGATGCACAGCTGTTACGTACAACAATAAAATTAGAGAATTCAGGTCTATCTAACGTTGAGTTTTAAACGTCATGCATTATACCAGGACTATGATTATTAATATGTACTAACAAGTGGCTTTGTATGTAGCTACATACATATGGACTAAAAATTCGCAAAATATGAACTAACACATAAGTAAAATTACCAAAAATGCTGCAAAGAAGACTTCTTCATACGATTCCTTATTTGAGTGATTTCAAACAAAATAAAATATATATATATATTATTTTTCATTGCATTAATGCACTGGTGGCGTTCTAACTTTTCACTCCCAAAACCCGTATACACTGGTATGGAACTGCAACGGCAGATAATAACATGCCAACGTGTTAAACCGCTACAATTGCACCATAACACTCCTCCTCAAGCAGTATTATTATTTCCTCTCTGAGATCGGCGACAGTCGGTTGCCTTTGTTGTACATTTACAAAGGATGACGGCTTCCACAACAATAACAAGTACATACTCTGCCACTAGACGATAAGCTGCGCGGCTTTTTCTTTTGTTATGAACCAGGGCCGGCGCTAGTCATTTTGCCTCCCTGGGAGGTGGTGGCAGATGCCGCTCTATTTCGACCCCCCCCCCCCGGTCATTACGCAGCAACGGAAAATTGAAAATCAATATATTCCTAACTAAAACATCAAAATATAAAATAAATAATGAGACTTCTTATGCTATTTCAATACTATTCAGCGCAAAAGAATATCTCGCTCGATCACAGTTTTCAATAGGCTTATTTTTTTCTTCTCTTCAAATTTTGCCGCTCTGGGCGATGGCACGGTTCACCCTCCCCTTCCGCCGGCCCTGCTATGAACTTGGTCACCCATCAAAGCATGGCAATTTTAACACAGAAAACAATATGCATCGCATTAAGCAGCAAAAATGACAGCCTCCTCTTCCTCCACCTAAATCCCATCTTTCGCAGCAAACGTCGCAAACTCTCTTGACTTCCCGCAAAATGTATGTCCGCCTGTAATTTGACATGCAATTTTTTCAATGTCGGCACTTCATTTTCACGCAGAGCGTAGTCGTATATGCGCCTACGGATAACGTTTTCATCGAAAGCGTCCACTGACGATTTGGTCGCTGGTCTTTGTCGTTCTTTCCCGGGAGTGTGGAATGATGTGGAGGGGCCTTCTGACATCTCAAGAGATTGTCTTTCGTTCATGATAGCCCTGATTGTTCGTTCAGGAACTCCAGTCGCAGCCGCTGCTCTCTTGCCAAAATGCTGTATTGGGATGCTAACACCTTCACTGGCTTCCTCCTTCATGAACTCGTACACGTTGCTTAGAATTTCCCGAGCTTGGCTATGCAAGGTTTTTGATTTCAACTTTGACAGAACTGGAGGCATTATGGATTTAACGTTAATTAACAAACGCACACGCAATACACGCACACAACGTCAAACTGGTAAAATACTTAGTATGAAATAAAAATATGGTGCTTCCAATCCAACAAAACTCACCGTCATTTTACCTGCCTTTCCCCTTTGGTGACAGAAATAGTGCTTCATTATTACAGTTGGCAACACTAGTTACTAGCTAGCCAATGAACATGCACTGCATAAAAGAAGCAACCACTACGCCGTGCTATATTGCCACATTACCGTCCCTGCCGAACGGTGTGAACCGCGAGCTGGAGCGCTATTCAATTGTTTTCAATGATGTTTGCGCGAGTGTGTCCAGGAATGGAATGACAATATGGCAACAATAGCGAAGGTTTTCGAGCAGGGTAGAACACGTGATACTAAGAGAGAGGGAGACGAAACGAAAATTGGTATCTACACAACGGCAAATTTATGTGTGATGCACTCTAATCACTAACATCGTGTTTTCCGGATAAGTTTGATCGAGGACCTGGCTAAACGGGGGAAAGCGGAGCAGGCTGGTCCTTCTAGGCATTTGCCTCGTGCCGATCTCGGACCACCTCTCGAGTTGGTGAGAAGAGAAGCTTCTGGTAACAGGCATTGGCCTATATTGACTACATCTCGCAAAAGGTGCAAGGTTTGTTACCGAAACAAGAAAACAAAGAGAACACACTATGAGTGCAGAGTTTTCAAAGTTGCACTGTGTCTATACCCTTGCTTCGAGGCTTTTCACGTGGGCGACTAGGTGGTGAGTACATATATTCCATAATAATAGTTATTTTGCTGTGCAATATTATTTACCATTTCTCTTTTTCGTACTGTTTGTTCGTATATGTAACCCAACGGAATATTTTTGACATTGCATTGTTGCAAATATTGCGTCATTCTAAACTTTCTATGAGAGCAAAGACCATGAACCAAGTTTCACTTTGTTGCAAAAGGTCTATTCTTTGATAATAATGCAAACGTTTGCACCCTTTCCCCAAAATAGCGGGAGAAAAGGGGGCGAACGCCAGATTTTTATTTGTTTTATTGAAATTTGGGGACTTAGCCCCTCCCAACCCCCTTTTTCTCACTCGGTCATTTTAAATTGTATACGGCCGCGTGCTCCGATGTTTTTGCTTACAGACAAAAGTTACCCGAAGTAGATTGCTCAAGTAGTCTCCGAGTAATACTAATTTATTCTCAAATATGCAAATTAGCTATTTTTTTTGTTGCCAAAATGCAGAATTGTACATATTGCGTCCGATTTCAACCTCTATGAGGACTAGGGACTTGAAACAAGTTTCACTTTGTTGCGAAAGGTATATTCTTTGAAAATAATGCAAGAGTTTTTACCCTTTTCTCAAAATAGCGGGAGAAGAGGGGCAAACGCCAATTTTTTAATTTTTTTTCATCGAAATTTGGGGACTTAGCCCCTTCCAACCTCCTTATTCTCACTTGGGCATTCTGAACCTTTTCAGTATCAAGGTAAAATACTTTCTGACACACTAGAAGTAGCAACAGCGTTTGCTAAATATTTTCAATCGGTGTACCAGCAGGGTGATGGAAAAAATAAGATACCGAATAATCAATCTTAGAGCGAAATCTATAGACTAAACCTATCAGATATTTGTCTTACAGAAATCGAAGATGCCATAAAAATCTTAAACCGAAAAAATCTATTGGTTCCAATAAAATTCCGCCTTACATACTTAAAGGATGCGGTGAGATACTAAAATACCCCCTGCATACGCAATCTTGTGCTCTCCACCTAAATTGGCAAAAATTACCCCGATTCCAAAAACAAATAAGCAAAATGATGTAGAGAATTACAGGCCGATAGCAGTCCTGGCAACACCTACCAAGCTCTTAGGAAATGTGCTTGTAAATAATTTGCTCTATGACATACGATCAGTGATCTCTCCTTATCAACATGGTTTCTTATGTAAAAAGTCTGTCTGTACTAACCTATCAGAAATAACTCATTTTATCGCAACCGCGATGGATAGCGGAGCTTAAGTAGATGTAATATATACAGATTTTTTGAAAGCGTTTGATACCATAAACCATAGAATCTTAATAGAAAAACTGAAATCATACAATCTATCGAATTTGATGTTACAATTGTTACTTAACAAACCGCAAACAGTACGTCACGTTTCAGGGAAATACTTCCGATTTGAAGCTACATCCGGAGTTCCCCAAGGCTCTAACCTTGGTCCCTTATTCTTTCTCATGTACATAAATGATTTAAGGAACTTCTGAATCAATCAGGTAAACTATTTTTGCGGACGATTTAAAAATATACAAAAGAATTTGCAGTTACAGTGACTGTACCGAGTTACAAGCGGACATAAACAGTCTTGTGGAATGGTGCGAAAGCAACAAACTAATCTTAAATAGCGAAAAATGATACCAAATGTCATATACTCGAAACACTACATCAATAAAATACGACTATTGCATAAATAAACAAAAATTAAAACGGGTAGAAACAATCAAAGATCTAGGAGTTCTGTTTGATTCTAAACTTACATTTCACGCGCACTTTAACTTTGTAACAAACGAGGCTTACAGACTTCTGGGATTTATAATGCGTACATGCAAACAGTTCAAAAATGTCGGAAGCTTAATGATTCTTTATAATGCTTACGTTAGAGTGAAAATTGAATACGCAAGCATAGTGTGGCACCCTCAAACCCAGCAAGATGTAAACAAAATAGAACAAATTCAAATTAAATTCTCAAAACACCTAAAGTACAAACTAGATGGTATTTACCCTCAAATGGAATCCAGTGAGAGCTTTCTCGGATATTTTAACCTAACAACTCTCAACAACAGACGCCCATGCATCAGCTTATTTTCCTCCACAAAATTTTAAATGATCTCATCGAAGCTCCTTTCGCCCTGCCACAGCTCGACATCTACGTCCCCTCAAGCAAATTACGACCAAGAAGGCAACTCTTCAGTCTCCGTCGTAATGGAACCAACGCTCTGGCAATATCCTCAGTTTGGAATATTTGTAAAACATTTAATGATACCATCAAAAGTGAAAACAGTGTGGACTTATTTTGCCCGACCTGCAATTTTGAAAAGCAATATACTAAAATTACATAAATTACTATAGAACCTAAGACTTGTATGTTTGTTAAATGTTTTCTGTCTATATATTAAATTTCCATACTAAATACTATATACTAAAGACAGGTTGAAACAACATAGGGATGATGTCCGACTTAAGAGAGAGAGAAATGCAATATTTAAACACACGAGAGAAACAGGACATGATATAAAGTGGGATGAGGCTAAGCAGATAGGAAGGGAGAAGAGAATACTAGTGAGAAAATGGAAGGAGGCCAAGGAAATAGAGAAGAAGGGAGAAGAAGACACAATAAACTGGAATGGGGGATTGAAGATAAACAAAGAATGGAAGAAGGTGTTAGAAAGAGTGGAAAGGACAAGAGAGAAAGAGGAGAGAAGAAGGAAGAAGAATGAAGGAAAAAGAGCGTGAGATAAAGAGTCCAACCACATTCCAGATGGAAGAAAATGTTTAGCCTTTCAGGTGCAAGTACAGTTGACAAGGGAAAGCCACCTGCTAGAATGTTCCAGAACAACTTTCTAATAGTCTGGAGGGGAGTAATGTTTGTGTATATATATCGTCCTGTTTTTGTACCTTGTTACATTTGTACTTGGTGCAGAGTCTGAAGAAGACCTTGCTAGAAGGTTGAAACGTTACGTTTAGTTTATGTTTTATAATAAAATAAATTTCTGCCTTGGTCAGCATATTGAGTTCTTCATAAATTGATCTGTGCAATTTTTCAATAATGTTTTCACAAAATTATTGTAGCTATAATGAACACCATAAATGGGTAATAGGCTATACCTGTTGCGTTTAATTTCTGAAATCAACACTTTCGCTGTGTAGCTATAGATGAAGCGTTTACTTGGTTAACGTCCAAGATCTGAAGAGAGCTGCCGCCACGAACGTGGGTGGGGATAAACAGCGGGCGAGTTGTTTTCGTCCATTCACACTCAACCTTCAGCCAATTGGTGCAGCTGTCATTCTGCTCGTCTACTCCACGTCTAGTCTCAGTGCGGCTACGCTGTTCCCGTAGTTTGCAACTTCAATGTGAGGACTGTGGGAAAGTGGAGGGACAAGGTGGCGTAGAGTAGATGTGTGGCAACACTGTGGGTTGAATGTGATCGTTGCAGCTGGTGGGAGCGCTCTGTGGACTTCAAAGCCAGCCGGTCGTTAACGTAGCTAGCGCGTCGAGTTATACCTGGCTGTTGCACTGGTGTCTGGAGATTACACGTGTTGAACAAGGCCGCAGCTTTCCACTCCACGTGGGTCAGGCCTAGGTAGCCTGATGGACTGAAACTTTACAGAATCACAAATAGCAAGGAGGGCAGAGAAAACATAAGAGTGCTACAAGCCATATATGAAAAGGTACAATGCTGTGTGAGATGCGATGGCCGCAGAGTATCATCACTACAGCCCTCGCATACTGGGTTAAAACAAGGATGTATCCTGTCGCCAATCTTATTATCTCTCTTCATAGATTGGGTGGCGAACGAAGTACCAAGGGAGCAGGCAGCAACACCGTCTATAGGGAGCTAGAGGTACCTGTACTCTTGTATGCGGACGATATAATCATCATGTCGGAGACAATAGACGGGCTACAAAGGGGAGTAAATAGCATATACGAGGGATGCAAAAAATACAAAATGACAGTTAACATTAAATAAACTGAAATCATGGCTTTTAAAAATGGGTATACTTTCAGCAAACAAGAAAAATGGAATTACGGGAGGGAGAAGCAATTGATCCTGCCAAGCGTTTCCATGGTGGCCACTGTAGGGCAATGATAAAATTCAAGTATAATTCCTAGTTTTCAAGGCGAACTTTCCAAAAATTCAAAGCTGCAAGCAGATGTTTTATCTATTTTAACCTCTCACCACCCACACACATACACAAATATCTTTTTTAATATATAGGGTCTGTGTGATTCTAATGTATCAGAAAATTCTAATTCAAATCAATTAAACGTCATTTTTATCTAAAATATTTAATTTGAGGTGCGCAGTTTACATTTGCTATTTCACATACTCAGGCTCGAAATATATCTATCTACAAACAGAAGTGACACACACACACACACACACACACACACACACACACACACACACACAATTGTAAATTATACAAGAATTTCAAACTGAAATTTAGCTAATCAACTTCACGATATCTTGCAATAATTTTCCGTCTGGCAGATAGATTGTTCAGCAAATTACACTAACAAAGTAAACGGATTGAGAGAATTATGTTTTACTTTCCACGTACCTTTATTTTTCTTCCTCAATAAAAATAAAAGCTAAACTGTGGATTAATAAAATAATTGCTCACCCTAGTTTCACATACCTAGGAGTAACATTCTCTATGACTGGAAGTTGGACGCAACATATACAGACTAGAAAATGTAAAGCAAAGCTCGCAGTAGACCAGGTAATACATACAATATGTAAATTACCTCAAATGCAGTTCTCAGTGATTCAGAGTTTGTACACGTCAATCGTAATAGGATCTATGGGGTGGGATTATAGGGGACGAGAGGAGGAACACAATCGCAAGCATCCAAACAGAATTCTATAAAAAAATGATGGGTGTAAGTAGAAGCACTGCCAATTGTGGGGTACTTAAGGAAGTAGGTATACACAGAGAGACAGTACAAGCTCGGATGAGAGATTCAAAGTATTGGCTTCAGCTAGCAAGGGAGCGTAACACGACACTGAAAGGTCAGTGTCTGATAATGCATATATATATATATATATATATATATATATATATATATATATATATATATATATACAGGGTGTCATTTTAATGGCGCCCACGGACCACGGAAACGTATAGAGGACATCAAAACAAACCACTTTTCTTAGTAACGTTTTTCTCGTTGGAGCATCGTTTCGGCGCTACATCCGTTCAAAAAAGCCCGTTTTGCCGCCTGAATGCTGGCAAGCACACACAACATTTGATTGCATTTGTGACGTCATATCCCGTCTTGAAGCGATGCGTTCCAGGGTTGCCAGGAATATACACATTCTGTGAAAAATGACATAGCTTAAATCAGCCACATTATGTACCGTAGAACAAAATGAGAAAACACGTTCTGTAACCTAACAGGAAGTAAACAAACGATACGAAAAATGGTAGAAAGAAAATAGAATTCAAGTGGAAGTGGTCATATCAAATTTTGTCTCAACTTACATGTCAAATATTTGCAAATCTAGTTACCAAGTTGGCATCTACAATTTAGTATATTCACTTCGTCCTGATACTAGTTGTCTGTGACACACTGAACAGATGACAAAATAGAAATGAAAGAACTCAAAATTCCAAAGGTAAGCAACACATAATATAATGTATATTCAGGGCATTATGAGGCAAGGGGCAAGAATGGTTGAAAATACAGTGATATAAGTTGTAGTAATACAAGCTCTCCGACGACCGTGTTTATCTATGCACCGGATACGCATCTAATAGTTTGCAGCTGTGAACAGGGCAGTATATTCGCTACTGATTCATCATTAGGTTGTTACTGTGGTTGTACGTGTTTTAGCAGTAATGTATCAACGTGAACCTCGGATACTTCCGTTATCAGCACAAAAGTACCACAAGGCATCTGGACACAATCCTGTAGATATCAACCTTGCAACGAGATTTGCAAGTACAATTGACATGTAACTGGGCGTAAACAGCCACATGCAAGTTGAAACCCCAATAAAATTTATTGTTGTTAATATTTAACATGTAGGCTGAGACAAAATATGATATTAACACTTCATTTTGAATAGCTTTTTACCATTTCTCATATCGTTGGTTCACTTCCCCCTTCTCCTGAGATGACTGCTGATCTTCTGGCTGGTAGGCTATGATGTTCGGTCTACTGAAGGCGTTTCTCGCTTCGTTTTACAGCTAATAATATGGTTGGTAGTTTGTCATTTTTAAGATAATTTGTGTGTTCCTTGCAACCCTACCGTGCGCTGTTTCGCTGCGGGAAATGACGTCACAGATACGATCAAATGTTGTGTTGGGTTGCCAGCATCCAGGCGGCAAAAGGTATTTTTTGGATGGCTATAGCTTCGAATCGACGCACCAACGAGAAAAATGTTACTGAGAAAAGTTGTTTGTTTTGATGTCCTCTATACGATTCTGTGGTCCGTGGGCGCCATTAAAATGACACCCTGTATATATATATAGCCGGACCCCATGGCCGAGTGGTTAGTACATTGCGCTGCGACTCTAGGGGTCCCGGGTTCAAAATCCCGCAAATGTCCATTTCATCCTCATCCCATGGAAGGCAATGGCAAACCACCATGGGTTCACCTTGCCCAGCGACCTTCCGGTCAAAGGACCTGCCTTCAGGGAGACAACTCATATATATATATATATATATATATATATATATATATATATATATATAGTACATACAAACACAAACACACACACACATTATATATATATATAAGTTGTTGCTGTTAGTTTTGTATTAGCAACTAAAACAAATATATTATTTGTTTTAAGAAAGAAAAATACTGAAATCTACTTACGAATTGGTATATTACACTATATCCCATAATACATAATTAGAACAGTAACAGTGATAATGAAATGTCTTTCTTCTTATCAAAGATTTTTATCATTAATGCAACTTAATTGTGAATGTTATAAAAAGATGACAGTCACAATAATCTCCCCTCCTGGGGTGAAGAAAATATAGACATCATACTTTGATGGCTTAAAAAGATACAAGATTTTAAATATACACATCGAACAGTTACATAACTTTAAAATATTCAACATTCAAATCAACATTTAATACTATAACAAATCTTTCAAAGAATGACAATCAATTCAAAACTACGTTGTTACCCTTGCGCACCTATTTGTTAACATTCAACAACAACTCGTGTTTCTTCTCCAATGAACAGTGAAAGGGTTTAATATTTTGTAAATTGTGTCTACACTTTATCTGTTGTCCATCTAAAGACACCAAGTTCAAGAAAATTGTTCTTAACTTCCTTTAAGCTAAGCAATATTTGTAAGTAATCCAAATATTAAATTATACATTTGGTATTTGAGCAATAAATTAAATAAATCATCAACTTCAGCTTCACAATATTCGTTGCCATAAACTTTCTTATGAATATCTTCTTTAGAAGCTACATAAACACAATCATCCACATGAGAAGATTCAAATGTCAAAGTTTTATAAGATCCAGCTACATAATGTAACGACCAAGTATTATTTGTGGAACTCTGAACAAAAGGAGCCGATACTTCCTGACCACTTAAATGGATTAGTTCAACAGTAGACATACGATAATTAATTATAGCCTTATACTGCCACAAAAATGGTGCTCCCAAGATCAAATCGGCGTGTAATTGTTTAATGTTCTCACAGAGCTCCCACTAGTAGCATTAGTTACTGAGGAACATTCTTGATTTAAACTAATGTCATTGCAATTCATTCCATTTCGGAAATTTCCATTGTTCCTTGCTGAAATATCTGAGTTAGTGTTAATGGAGTCACCTCGCAATTCTGTATTGGTCGGACTTTGAAATCTTCTATTCCTATTGTATCTAGGTGCATCTGTATTATTGCTATTACTAGCGTTCCTTTGAGTGTTTGTTCTTCGATTATTATTATGAAAGTACAAACTTCGATCGTTACCTTGTCGCCTATAGCTCTCTTGACTAGCTCCAGATTGCCTATAGTTGTTTCTGGGATTCCTAGCAGCTGGTTGACCCATAAGTCTCTCTGAAGCTACTGTTTGGGTAGATGAATCGCTGCATGACTTATTTTCCATAGACACTTGCCTTACAAAATGCCTAGATTTTTCCAACCTATTCGAGTTGTACTCCCCACTTATATAATCACCAGGTAGTGACAAAGATTTGGTTTTATCACTAGAATATAAGTCTATTGCCCTGAGTTTTTGTGTTAATTGTTTAAGGTTGGAAATTTCGTGGCAACCCACATTCTTAGAAACTGTTTCTGGCAATTGCTTCAGAATTACTCTTATTATCTCAGCTTGTTTAGGCTTTTCTACAAGGTTGCAATAAGATGAATATACCTTCAAAGCGTACGCTTCTAATGATAAACCAGAAGATGTGTTGTATTTACGAGAACGCAAAACTGTCAGTTGGCTTTCTAACAAATCATTCGAAGCAAATTGTTCAAGAAACTTGCACACAAAATCATCATATGATGAGAAATTCCGTCTTTCACTATTGAACCAATACGCTGCAGTATTGTAGAAACATTTGTGAATAACTTGCAGGCGATATTGAGAAGATACACCAATCAAATTTAACATTGTTGTCAGCTGGTCTATAAACTCCCTAGCTGATTGTTTCGAGACGTCACCTCCAAAACGTGGTAACTGGCTTAGCTCATTTACACGAATAACTTTACCCGGGCATTCTCCAAATGGGTTTCTTGCAGAAACATTTGTATTACATTCTGCACGCGCAGGTTTACAAAACTGGTTTGATTCAAAATTTGGAGACTGAGAATTCTTAGAAGCAATGTTAATTGGATCATTCAAAATGTCATTTCTGGGAATGTAATTTTGATTACAAAACATCGGACTCATTGAAGTTGTAGCATTTGTATTACCAGCCACAGTATATAATGGCTTCTCACATGAAGGTGTATGCTGAAAACACATTTGTGAAATTGGATTATTTGAATAAGCTTTCGTTGTACAACACTGAGTTTCATTATGAAAACTGGCATTCAGAGGACTTCCATAACCATAATGGATAGTAGAACAAGGTTCATTGTAATGCACTCTATTTGTATTCTCCGAAAGTGCGAAGTCCCTATTGGCCAACGGATGTATAGTGAAATGAGCAGGTGATTCGTCACGTGATGGAGGATCCCACAAATAAGATGTATTGGAAAGCCTGTAGGTAAAATCAGTTCCTAAAGAAGCGTTCTGACCTGATTTACGTTTAGTAATTACAGGTACATCAATATCAGATGAATCATAACCGGAAGAACCAACACCACGTTTGTCACTTCGAGCACTATCCCGAAATTTAACATTTCGTGATCTTCGATTTGAATTTGCGTTATTTGTTTGACAAGCCACATGCTCAGTTTGTTTACTATTTCCATCCTCTTCGCTCAGTTCTCGTCTTCCATTCAAAGTTTCGTTAGCAACACTGTTGCTGTTGGATCGAGAAATAAAAGACTCGCTGCTAATATCCTTTTGACTATATTCTCAAGAACATGTACAGAACACAGTAAAAAACATGGCAATCTTCATACTTTTTCTGCGCGGGATGACAGTACTATAACACAGCATAGAACAAGGAAAATACTGCACAGGCTATTGCCCGGAAAACAGAGTAAACAATATTGCCAGGTGCCAACTCACATAATATCTAACATCCTCCCACCTGAGTTGGCATATCAAACAATAATAGTTTCTTAGGTAATTTTATCTCTCTCCCACTACGTGTGGTACAAGGTTTGGTTTCAGTGGGAGGGAGAATGTCTTTCTGATGTTTCTTTTTGGTTTGTGGTTTAGGTAATGAACTCTTCATTGCTTCACCCTCCACTGCAGTCACCTCCAATGGATACAGTCTCTGTACAGGACGAAGTAGTTGACCATGGCAAGTTTTCAGACGTACCAATCTTGTCACTTGATCCTTACCTGGAAAAATCTCAGTTACACAACCCAATGGCCAATTATATCTTTTCATATTGTCAAAACCAATCAACACAATATCTCCTACCCTGACAGACCCACATGCTCTGTTTATGGCCTTTTGCGTTAACTGTCCAAGATACTCATTCCTGAAACGATGCCTGATATCTTGTCTCAACTTCTGACAGTAACGGAGACGATTGTTGAGCATTGAAGAATCCACATGGTCACAATCAGGTACACCCGTCTCCCTGATTTCTTGTAAGAACATAGCAGGTGTTAGAGGAACTAATTCTGTCTCACTTTCATACATGTAGGTAAGTGGGCGTGAATTAATTATGGCTTCACAGTCACAGAGGATTGTTGTCATTTCTTCGTAGTACAAAACTGATTTTCCGAGTGTTCTTTTCAACAGACCCTTCAGGACACGAACCAATCTCTCCCAAAAACACCCCACCAGGCTGCACTGGGTGGAATGAACTTCCACTGGATTCGCTGAGCTGTGGAATATTCTTCAACTTTCTTCCGATCGAGTGTCATCAATGCATCCTCAGTTCCTCTGAAATTGGTACCATTATCACTGTAGATTACAGAGGGTCTGCCTCTCCTTGACACGAATCGTCTAAAAGCCTGGATAAAAATCCCAGTTGATAGAGAAGTAACTAACTCTAAGTGAATGGCTCTATATACTGCACATGTAAAAAGGCATATCCATGCCTTTTTGCCATCTTTAAGATAAACAGGTCCTGCAAAGTCCACACCTGTTACTTCAAATACATTAGCATCTCTAACTCGATCAGCTGGCAATGGTGCTGGAAGAGCTTGGATTGGTTTGGCTGTGTGTCTCCTGCAAGTAACACATTTCGAGAGCACTGAACGTACAGTTCTTCTACCACGAAGGATCCAGAAGTTCTCTCTTAAAATACTTAGTAATATGTTTACACCTGCATGACATGCTTTCTTGTGCCAATACATTATCAGCAATTTAACGACTGGATGTTGTGCTGGAAGAACTATGGGAAGCCTGAAATTTTCAGTATCTTCTCTGGCAATAATTTTGGTTTTCAAATGAATAATCTTGTCCTTGCCCTCATATGTGCACAAAGAGGAAAGGGATTTGTCATCCTTTGCTCGGAATGCTTCTTGTTGTATTAGTCTTAATACTGCATTTTCTGCTTCCTGAAGTTCGCGAACACCAAGATCTCCAGATCTATGATTCTTCGAATTTCTACTATTATACAAAAATCTTTTGATCCATCCAATGAGTCTAATCACTTGGTTATAGTTAGAGAAATATCTGTAATACCATCTAGACTCAGCATCTTGAGCTTTCATACTAAGCATCGTTGATGAAGGTAGCACATTCCTTCTTTCTCTGTCAACTTCCTCCTTGTTGATAAGAAACTCCATCGGTGGCCACTCACACGGATCTCCTTTCAACCAATGAGGTCCCTCCCACCATAAGGATCTCAACAACTGCCTTGCATCACAACCTCTTGAAGGAAAATCAGCTGGATTCATTTCACTGGGTACTGGTATTTCCATGCACTGGGATCAGACAGTTTTCTAATTTCTTTAACTCTGTTCCCAACAAATACTCCCCAAACTCCTTCTCGTCGAATCCAAGTCAGCACCGTAGAAGAATCAGTCCAAAAGATAATGGAGTTATCTTTTAAATTCAAATGTTCTCGAATCCTGGTTGCTAGCCTTGCTCCCACCATTGCGGCAAGCAATTCTAGCCGAGGAATTGTACTATTCTTTGGAGCCACTCGTGCCTTTGCCTCAATCAATTGTACGCTAACACCTCTCCTTGTGTCAACCCTCATGAAAACTGCTGATGCATATGCCACTTTGCTAGCATCACAGAACACGTGAATGCTCATAGAGTTAAGTTCATTGGATTCATAATCCCAGCTCATGAAACTTCTGGGTATCCTTACCTCTTTTAGCATCGGTAATTCTCGTACCCAGTTTAAAAACTGTGTTCTTATTTCTTCACTAACTTGCTCATCCCATCCGAGCCCCTCTGCCCAAGTCTGCTGAAGTAACAATTTTGGTAGAAGAGTCACGGGACAAGTAAAACCTATAGGATCAAATATACGGTGTGCTACAGATAATATCACACGTTTCGAAACTGTCTTGGGCTCAACATCTTCAATGTCCAAATTAACTGTAAATGTATCAGCTTGAGGATTCCAACTGAGTCCTAACACTGAAGTTGGGCTAATGTCCTCATCAACCCTTTGAGGGACTGAATACTCCCACCCTCTAAGGTCAAAACCTGCTTCAGCCATAACTGCACGTGATTCTCTTATAAATTTATGGAGATTTTTGTGATTGTCTACACTGGTGGCACAATTGTCCACATAAAAGGAACCTCGTAAATTTAAAATAGTATCTTCTGTATAAGCTAAGTCTTCCTTCCCGAAATGACAACTCTGCAATGCTTGATCCAAATGATGTTCAATAACAGCACCCAACAGAAATGGACTGCTCGTAACACCAAACACTACACGAGTATGTCTGAATTCTTGAACTGTTCCAGTATTAATATCATGCCACCAGAGAAATCTCAGGTAGTCTCTATCTTTAGGGTGTACAGCAATTTGTAAAAAAGCTCGTTTAATATCTGCTATAACTCCAATTTTTCCTTTCCGAAAATGTAGTAAAATATCAGCAATAAGAGCAATCAAGTTGGGTCCAGGTTCTAAACATTGGTTCAAAGACGGTTGTCCTTTTACTTTAGCAGAAGCATCAAACACTGGTCTAATTTTTGTCATGTTACTGCTCTCTTTCACTACATGTCGATGGGGTAAGTAATGGCCAAAATTCTCTGTTTCACCCTCTGGAACTACCTCAATGACTCCCTCGGACAACCATTCTTGTAGCACTCCATCGTAACTCTGCAACAGATGTTCTTGTTTCAACTTCTGTGTAGTTGACCAAAGTCGTTTCTCTGCTAGTTCTTTATTGGTGGGGAGAGGCAAACAATCTTCCTTCCATGGTAACTGTACTTCATATCTTCCTTCAGCATTGAATGTCAGTGTCTGCAAAAATTGTTCTTTGACAGCCTGTGTGTGTTCTTCCGCAGACTTCTTGGCAATGGGATCCTTGATTCCTATGGTATCCAGTTCCCACAGATCAGCTACGGCTTCACCAACATATAAATTCGATACCAACAAAGCTGTATCTGATTTTCTGTTTTCACCTGGAAATTTACCCATAAGTGTCCATCCCAGCTGAGTTTCCACAGCCACTAAACCACACTTTAATTTCACAACATGGCCAGTCAGTAATTTACCACAAACATCCGCACCAATAAGAATTTCAACTGGACCTTTCATCTTACCAGTATCTGTTAACCTTATTTGACTTTTGTTTAGCTCATTTAACCAAACACCTGGTGTTACATAAGGAATCTCACCACATATTGTATCTTGATCAAGAACATGAAATGTGCATGAATATTCTCTCTCAATGCTACATACCTTAACATTATACACATTATGATTGCAAGGACTAGACATGGTACCACCAAATAGCGAATGTATCAAACTTTGTTTGCCAATGGAGTTATAACCCATATCTGTTACAAGAGATTTGCATATATACGATTTTTGTGAACCTGTGTCAATAAGAACTCTCACATTCCTGCTCCTATTGTAGTTACCTTTCAAATCTACTACCAATGTCTGCATGAATACATGTGGATTTTCAAGTTGGTTTATCAGTGTATTGTTTACCTCAGCATTTGATTCTTTGCCTTCAGAATAATGGTCAGAATCATTATCTTTGTCTGAAATACTAGGACACATCAGTACAACATGCTTTTTCTTGCAAACAATACATTTCAAATTGGCCTTGCACTTCTTCGAAAAATGACCAAATTTTAAACATGCAAAACAATGCTTTTTATCTTTTAGAACCTTCTGTCTTTCAGAGAGAGACATTTTCTGGGCTTTAAAGCAATCATATGAACTGTGCTTACCACCACAGAACACACAACTTTTCTCCCTACCACCACTGACACTCAACAAATCTGTCGCACTGGGGATAATAGGCTGATGCGGTGGAGAACACCTTTTCTTCCGAACTTTCACTGCTGCACCATCCAATTCAAACCCAGCTGCTGCAAGGTTGATTCGTTCTTCTCCTTCCACTTCAGATCGCAGGAATGACATCAAGGACTGCATTCTTCCGGTCGGTGTTGTCTCATTATTTTCCTCAGCAGCAGACAATGTTCTTCTCTGCCACACACGCATCAAATCCTCTGGGAGACTGGACTCCACCAATGGAAACAGCATTGCTGCATATTTGTCGCTGGTAACACCCATCGATTCTAATGCTCTAAGTTGGGACTCCAGTGTGTCATACAAAGTGCTCAAACAAATTTTTTCTTGACGGTTCAACACCTTTTGTAACACCAATTTTAGCAGTTCACGCACGTACACTTCCACGAGCATATCATCGCGACCAAAACGTGATTTCATGGACTGCACAACTTTCGGGTAATTTTCTCTTGTTGGTGGAAAACTGTTCACAAGCTGGCGTGCACGAGAACCTTCAATTGTTGCTTGTATCAAATACTGAAACTTGTCCTCTGCAGGAATTGTATCATCTTCATCGATCTTCTTGAATTGTCCCCAAAAATGTAACCACTCTTTCAAGTCCCCTCCAAACTTCTTCAGTTCGATTTTAGGTAACTTGAATCTTCGATTCTTTACTTCCGAAAACGACTCACCTTGACAGCAGTTTCCTTCCGACAACTTCAAAAAGTTCGACACTTCAATACGTCGCTTGTTGAACAAACACTGATAATCATCCGACACTGACTGTTCTTTCCCTAACTCGTTTTCACTAGCACCAGATTCCAACATCAAATCAAAAACAGTTATGTCAGCCGCATGCAGATCACTTGCCTTATTTTCAAGCAACTGGATATTTGCATGAATAACATTCCTGTCCGGAGTTTGCATCGCTAACTCATTTGCAATCTTCTCCGAAACACGTGTAAAAGCTGACCTAGCCACTGCACGGCTTTTCTTGAGACGATCAATGTCCGTTGACATTTTTCCGATATTTGCACTTACTTCTTCTCCGGTCCAACACAGAAAGAAAGACAGGTCCTGTCACGGTCGCCAATAAATGTTGGATCGAGAAATAAAAGACTCGCTGCTAATATCCTTTTGACTATATTCTCAAGAACATGTACAGAACACAGTAAAAAACATGGCAATCTTCATACTTTTTCTGCGCGGGATGACAGTACTATAACACAGCATAGAACAAGGAAAATACTGCACAGGCTATTGCCCGGAAAACAGAGTAAACAATATTGCCAGGTGCCAACTCACATAATATCTAACAGTTGCTGATGGCATTGCCTTGCTCCAAAGAAATAATCCTATCTCTAAGGTAATTTACCAAGGTTTCAGAGCTACATGTAGCAGTCTGAACTACCTTCATTCTATCTAATTCCGCATTTAATGTTTCAAACCTAACCTCATGTTGAGTAAATTTCTCCATAATTTCCTCATTGCAGACTTCCAACCTTGCCAACTTTCCATCATGACTCTTCATTTGTTCTTGAATAACTGAAACTTCGACATGCATTGTACTAATACCTTCATCCAATTTACACCTCAACTAACTGCTAACATTTTGACAAGTTTGGGCAACATCTTGTAACGAATGTTCAATATGATCAAGCCGGCCGTTAAACCTAACATTATGCTGCTGTAATTCATTTTGAATGGCTTGAAACTTCTGTTCCAGATTTTCATTACTTTGTTGCAATTCCCTTTGTAACATTTCATTATTTTGTTGCATATCCTTTTGCAACTCCATTTGCAACTCCTTTTGCAACATTTCATTATTTTGTTGCATATCCTTTTGCAACTCCTTTTGCAACATTTCATTATTTTGTTGTAATTCACAGCGAATGTTCTGTTGCAACTTTTCTTGAAGATTTTCATTATTTTGCTGCAAACTTTAGGTAACCGTAACTTGAAATGCAGCAATAATCTTGTCCAAGTTTGGATTCACTGTACTTGTATAAGACTTTAACAAAAAAGGATCAAAATCTGGTTTACAAGATTTACAAAAATAGCTTTCATTAGAAGAACTAAATATTACCCAGTGCATTACAGTCAAACCTCTGCACTCCAAATGTTCCCATTTATTTCAGCTATTGCACTTCACAAGACGAGAATCTGCTTCAATGTTACTGCAACAAATGATATTCTTCGTTGGGTCAGCATTTTCTTCAATAGTTTCATTTCCCCTGAAACTATCGACGACATCGGAAGTAGTGGGGTTTATGGTACGGACAGCACAACTTTTAAGTGTAGAAAAGGCGAGGCTATTTGATTGAACAATCAGATTTGCTTATACTTAAAACAAAGCCAAGAGAGGCCTATACCCCAATTTTTCAGGTGTGATATGCTCTGATTTTTAAGAAATTCTGAATTTCTAGTGTAGAAAAGGCGAGGGCTCAACAGATAGATTTACCCGTACTTAAGGCAATGCCAAGAGGGGCCTATACCCCAATTCTTCGAGTGTGATATGCTCTTAATTTTAAGAATTTTGAATTCTAGTGTAGAAAGGGTGAAAGCCTCTCAGACAGATTTGCTTATACTTAAAATTATGCCAAGTTCCCATATGATCTTATTGCTTATAGTGTGTTTTTCTGTCAAAATCCCAGGAATTGAATTTTAGTGTAGCTCAGATTGATTCTGCTATGTATATTAATATAAAGCTTATAGTTACTGGGTTCTGAGGCCCAGTGGAGTGTGGTGCATAGCCCCATGGTTTTTATTGCCTTGCAATCAGGAGGCCTCTGGGTTTGAGTCCTGATAAAATGTGAAGCCTCTCCTGATGGCAAAATGTTAATATTGTTGCTTTGTAAGCAAAAGGCTCGGGTTTGAGTCCTGATAAAATGCAAAGCCTCTCCTGATGGCAAAATGTTAATATTGTTGTCTTGTAAACAAGGGGCTTTGGGTTCGAGTCCTGATAGATTGAAATATATACAACTGCCCACACATAAGATATTCACTGCTAGCTGATAATACAGTTGAGGTTTGTATGTTGTACAACAGGATAATAGAACAAATATCTTCTAGAATTGCTCCGTGACTCTCTCATTTCTTACATCATAAACATATGATTTTTCACCTATGAGAATAACACTACAAATGGTGTCATCAGGTAATGCCTCATGGAATTCACAGATAATTTTAATGTTTGTCCTGTCATTAACCACAACCTGTTTTCTTTTTGAAGTGTTGATTACAAACATGGGTCTCTGTGTCTTGAATTCATCTGGTGAATAATACATGTCAGTACTGCCTGTAGTGACTCTCTTGAAAGCCGAAAATGCCTCATATAATTTAAGAAAATCATCCTTGGACATGTCTAAATTATAATTTTCTCTAGGAAATACCTCATTTCTGCCATTTTTAAGATATATGTTCTTGATGTTGCAGTTATCAAATCTACTTGAATTTTTTTCCTGATTGTTGTGTCTTCCAGTCTGAAACAGTACCACTACAAAATCAGGCATGTCGTATTGTATGCTGGAGAATGAATTTGTAGCATCAAATTCATAATATGTACCAGATGCGGGCTTCTGTACGCATTGATATGTGTAAAATTGCAGAGGAATCTGTGGATTTTTTACTATATCAGCTTTGTATTTAAGAGCATAACTGGCCTCATATTCAACAACTGGGATTCTTAACTCCATAGTCTGAATAATGCATTTGCCCTCATCAGGTAGGGTATTAGGCAGAGCTTCCCCTGTAGGGTTTAATGTACTGTACCTCATCAAAGCATTATTATCATTTGCAGCTCTTCTAAATGTAATTCTTAACCCCCCCTTCCACATAATTTCTTTGTAATCTGAGAAGAATCCTGGCAACAGGCGCATGGGGAACAGCACTGTGTGATTTTTAGATAATATCTTATCACCAGCTTCAAATCCCCCTATTTTGTAGTATGGAGCCTCGGTTTTGGATAATTTTAGTGTGGCCAAAGCTGTGGAGGTAATGCCGGGATAATCTATTCTGTTTATAACAACGCCATGCTTTCTGATCTCAATTTCAGAGAACAGATGCGGCACAAAATTATCAACCAGTCTTATATTTGAATTTGCAGGGTAATCTGTACCATCAAGCTTTACAATATCAAACTTGATGTATAGATCTGCTCTGTGAGGGTGTATAAATCCGTCCCCTACATCAAGATCAACCTCGATTTCCGTGTTGGGTTGATTTAAATTTGCAAATGTCCTCCTGTTTGGGGGGAATGATTGTAGCTCATAACTCTCAATATTTTCCATTGTATGTATTTTTATTTAAATGTTAATCTCTATGATAGCAGTTGTTGTGGCTCCAGCAAAATCAACTAATTCTTCTTTTTCATTAGTGACCATCAATTCAATGTAATCTATTCTATTATGGCACACAGGAAAATATAATGTTGGGGATGGATTGTAGATGATTGGCTCCATGAATTCGGAATTAGGCTTGAATGTTGCAATGATGCCGGTTTGTTTGTGAGTGCCTATGCCATTTGATTTGGTGATCATACCCTCGGCCACATTACAGTGAATATTCAGAGTTTCTATGGCTAAGAATTTGGGTATATTCATAGCAGTATGTTTGATGGCCGGTTCAAGTTTTGTGTTGTTCTCAAAGCCTAACAGTTCTCCTATAGTACCCAGATGTACTGTTTCTGTAGCAGATACAATCTCTACTCTGTGAGTGACAGAATTTTGAGTTAATACTACACCTCTGGGTAATTGAGCATTTAGAGTTGACAGATTATATTGCCCTGGAGTGATGACAATTTTTTGATCCCCTACTGCAATTGTGTTGTTGTGGTGTGTAATATTAGGTATCAGGTACATGCCATAAAATGCTCTGAGAGCTATTGTTTTGGGATACACTATGTCATCATGTAATTTGAGTTTCAATATTGAATTTTGGCTGGTGAGATGGAATACCCCCATGATGTTTCAGATACCACAAGGCCTTTTGAAAATTTTCAATTGATGGTTTATTTATTTGAGACATATATCTGAGAACAGATAAACACAAATGTCCGCAATTAACATCTTTGAAGTTTTGAAGACGGGCATTATTGTAATAAAGATTAGCTGATTTTAGATATTTTACTAAATTTTCAGGTGGAACACCTCCAAATGAATCAAATACAAATGCCTCATCGTTTAAATATTTAAGATAACAGATCCAGTGAGTGCCCTGATTTTTGTACTCATCCAAATTAACAATGCCACACTCTTTGTTGAGTGGTTGTTCCGGTAAAGAATCAGACATGTACACACCCCTAAAATGTTTGATGCCCAGTGGCTTGATCAAAGCTTCAATATCTTGGTTTGTAAGCGGCTCTTGTTTTTTTTAAACTTATTCATGGCTCTCTTAACACCTTTGCCTTTTTTCTCCATTGCCAGGTTATGGCGCTTCTGCTCATCTAATTCTGCCCTATTTTTCTTGGCATCTATCACTGTTTTTGCTATGGCAGCTGATCCCCCGGCCAAGCTCCCCACAGCCCCGAGAGCAGCTAAGATGGCAGGGATGGTAAATATGAATCCCCCTGTATGCAATTTTTTTCTTGATTGCTCTAATTTTTTTAATTGGGGGGTACTAAGCAACAATTTCATACCATGTCCCTTTGCAATACAAGAACTTTTTTTCTTCCGCTGCTTTTTGGTCAAAAGACTGTCAATAGTTTTAAGAGATTTGAGACCTGCATAAGGTATCTGATACATAACACCCTTGGCCTTCATTGTAGGTTTATTATTTACAACCCCCACCCCAGTTTTTGTTTGGTGCTCATAGCTATGGTGGTTCCCAATGCTGATATTCTCTCACTTAAAGAAGCATCTTTGCTTACAAATCTACCAAATGCAGCCTCTTCTAATTTCTTGTCTGCAACATGTCTCTTGTCAAGATCAGAATGTGTGTTGTATGCTATGTCATGGTCTTTACAAGCAGCATCTAGGGGATTTACACCAGGATCACCTCTGTTTAATCTATGATCCAATTTTGTGCCTGGACCACAATACTGATAGCCTGGAATGTGTAGTTCAAATGGCAGCTTGTTTATAATGTCATTAACAAGCCCCCGACCCTCAGAAATATTCCAAAATTTAGGTGGTAGAGTATTAATAATTTTTATGAGATATCCAATCCCCTTAGGGTCATTCACTATAAAATTAGATAATTTGGTGCTTATCATGTCCATAATTCCAACCTTTTCATTGTAAAAATTGTGGTTGCCAGCATTTTCCTCCCCAGCTATCACCAATAACCTATCTACAAGTTTCCTGACATCATCAACCCACACAAATTCTTTAGGCAGGGTGTTGTATTGTTTGATTCCACTGCCAGTCTTGATCTGCGACCATATGGGTTTGATTAAATTATTGTATTTTGCCCCACTGCTAGACTTGACTCTTTTTTGTGTGGGATCATTGTTCTGGTATAGAGCATCTGATTTTATTAATATTTCTTTGTAATCCTCATAATCTTGATCTGTATAGCTGCCAGGCCTTTTCCTAGTCATCAGTTCCCACAACCCAGGTGTGCCGGTGTACTTAACAAAAGCACCTTTTTCTCCGAGACGAGATTCTGAATAAACAATTATATCATCTCCCATAAATGTTACTCTAAAATTGCCAATTCTATGAATGATGCTGCCGTCAAGCTCTGTGTCAGCATATAAACCAAACACCTCATCTTTGTTGTCTTTAGGTGTGGTTAAATATTTTTGAGCAAGAAGACCCAATTCAATAGGATCCTGTGTAGCTTCAATTCTTCTAGGAGCAACAGGACTAGGTGTATGAATACTGGAAAGTGGGGTGAATGGATAATCTAATATGTTCCTTGCAGCTACAGGTACGAGCTCCGTGATCAAATCTTGATTTTGCTCTGTAACAGTTTTGATATTCTTACCTAAATTATTAATAGCATCAATTACAGGCTGTTCTGTTTGTTTGTGTTTTTCATAAATTCCCCGGTTCTCTGATTTCCATCCCTTGAATCTTTTTACAAGATAATCTCTTAACTTAAGATCATCAATGATTGGCCTTTTCATGGTTATTTATATACGTCTCAACGTCTAGAAAATCGTTGATTTTATTTCTGTATTTGCCGCTACTGGGTGTTCTTGTCATATCAATTGTGACAAACCCATAACTGTCCTGGCTCCAGCACCTGCTGCAAAACTTGGAAAAATCATTGTAGCTCAAGTCCCCACCTACATATTCATCGTGTATGTGTTTGAGGTTGGTATGATCTTGATAAAAAACACATATAAAATTGCTGTTGTCTCGGATCAGCTGCTTCGGTATTTTTGAAAAAGTCTGTGCCAGGTAGAAGCAATCAATGTTTTTGTGTCGGCCCTGTGTAAAGAAATTTCTAACCTTGTTTTGATTATCCAGTATAACATCATCAAACACAACAACAGAATTATCGAGACATTCATGGAGTGGCTTAACATCTGATTTAAAAGTGGCTATATCCAATCCATCATATAGCTTCATCAACTGCTGATATTTTAATTGTTCCAAGCTCTTAGAGAAAACATACAAGTGCCTGTTTTTCCAGTCTAACCAGTTGGGTGCCAATAAAAAATTATCAACCATTAGTGTAGTTTTACCACAAGCAGATGGCCCAACAATAAGACACCTAATATTATCAGGCAGCAAGTTGCCATTTCTCTTATTCTGTTGTTCAGGTTCTGGCAGCCTTTTTATAACATCCCAGGTGCTCATATTATTATTTTGTCTGCATCGATCCAGCTGTTTTCTGGATGACCCAGCCATTTGACAAATAACTTGTTGCCCTTCCTGCGGATGATTTTTTCTATGAGATATGTGTCAGGCTGTTTAGTTTTGCTGAGTTCTTGTTCATAGAATCTGCCTTTGAGAATTTCTCCTCGGTGATCTTTTATTATATATGTGTTAAGGGTCCCGGGTTTAACTTGAACTACTGTAAATAATTCGGTACTCCAGTTTCTTGTAAAGCCTCTTTTGAATAAGTGCTTATATTTGCTGATTCTTACTTGATCACCCACCCTGTATTTGGCCTTTCTTGTTGTTGGCTGGTATCTAGGATAATAAACAGTCCTGATCAATTTTTGCTCATCAGATGAAGTTACTTCAGAGGGTTTCATGTTGATTGTGGAATGGACAGAGTTGTTATATTTATGTAGAAGTTCTGGAAGGATTGTAAGCCATTTATAATTACCCTGAAGTGTAAATTGTTTATACATAAGATTTTTTAAGGTTCTGTTGAATCTCTCTACAATTGAGGCCTTGAGATCACTGTAACTCGAGTAATGTTTTATTGCTTGGCTTTTAATAAATTGTTGAAACACTGAATTATAAAATTCTTTGCCATTATCTGTTTGCAAATAGCGCGGCGATCTTCCTGAATGATTGATGATTGTCCTGAAGGCTTCTGTAACACATGTTCCAGTCTTGGATTTGAGTGGCACAGCCCAGGCAAATTTTGAAAATGTGTCTATTACAGTGAGTAGATACTTGTAGCCCTTGTTGATTTTGTCTAGGTTTTTCAACTGCCCAGTTGCCATTTCAATCAAGTCGCTCTGCCATAAATCATCTATGCCTTTTGTGACTACTGGGAGTCTCTTATAATTATGTCGGGCTTGTCTGTGTAATTCATCAACTATAATTTGTCTAGACATAATATGTAAACAGGAATATTGCAACTATGGGGTGTTCAGCAGCTGAGACTACAGGATTTTCTAAATATAATTTGTCCCCTATTTGTATTTTAAATTCCAGAGATCCATCATCTTCAGCATAGGCTGTTTCTAATGTATTGGGGTCTGTAAAATCCTCTAACTCTACACTGGTGATTTTCACTTTGTTCTCAGCATTTGTTATTGATAAGGTAGGGTAGTGGTGTGCCTGTGGTTGATGCCAATATTTGATCTTGATTGGTCTCAATGTGCCCCCAACAAAAAACTGATAATAAAATTGTGCAGGGGACAGCATATATATTTTGCCACCTGGTGTAAATGGTGAGTCATATTCTTTGTTGGGGATGCTGTACAATTCAAGAATTACTGAATGTTTTGGATTCTCGATTATGCCGGTTATTTCCTTTTCTGCTGTAAGCAATCTGCTTGTTACAGATTCAAAGTGCTCATTGATGGTCCTAACAACATCATCGTGGCCTGGCTTGATCTTTATGTCCACAACAAGTTTCTTGTATTGTTGCACAATCTCTTGAAGCTGGGTAGCAAAAACAGACAGAGCATTTGCTTGATTGGATTCCATGGTTCCTAGCTGTTGCTTGATATTAGCTACAATTTGCTGTAAATTTTCAACAACTGCCAATTTTGAATTTTGAGCAGTAAGATCATGGATCTGTCTTCTGATATCCTCAAACAGGGCATGCAGTTCATTAATATGTTGATTGGTTGGAAGAGTGGCCACTGTCTGAGTGAGTTGTTTGATCTCTGTCTGGATATTCTTGATATCTTCTGATTTCAATATTCTATTCACTGCCCTCTTAATATTTTTAAGTTCCTGTGATGTAGGAAGATTTGATACTGTATTTTGCAAAGATTCAAGTGCCAATTTCACATTATTTAATTCAGATGCATCAGCCACATTTTGCATAGCATTTTGGAGCAGGGCTATATCTGCCTGAGAGGGTGTGGATTGTTGTAAAATTTCAAGTTTTGTTTGGATATCATCTATCAAGTGATGAAAATGAGACAGTTCAGATTCAGTGTTGAGGTTTTCAAGCTTTGTGATTTGTTGCTGGACACTGACAAGAGTATCTACAATCCCAGGCAGGCGAGTTTCTTGTACATTTGCCAAATCATTTTGCACTGCTGCTATTGTACCTTCAAGATGGGTTATGGTACTTTGAATTTTTCCAAAATCTTCATATGTTTCGAGTTGCAGCTTAATGTTTGCTACACTCCGAGTTATTGCATTCAAAGCATCAGAAGATGGCAAGTTGTTCATAAAATTTTCAAGTGTCTCGATTTTATCTTTAACCTCGGCTATGGCATTGTGTAGAGGATCCAGGTTAGGTATCTGGAGTGACTGAATCTGTTCTTTCAGAGTGGAAATGACTAGATCAAAATCTTCTTCTGATTTTATGCTCTTGACAATTGTTTGGAGCTGTGTCTGGACATTATTTATCTGCTCTTCCAATTGCTGTTTCAATTGCTCAGAGTTGTTAGCCTGGGTCTTAAATTTGGCTTGAAGAGCTGCTACAGCTTCTTCTAAACTTTGAAAATTATCTAATGTTGCCAAATCAGTATATTTCTGAAGCAGCACTTTGAGTTCGGAATCAATTTTAAGAAGAGGGTCCATGCATTGTGATTGTAAATTTGTAATTTCTAATTGAAGACTGGCATTGAGTGTAGTTTGTAAAGCTTGTAAATCACTTCTTAATTTCTTGACTCTGACATCAAGCATAAGAATCTCATCACTGTGATCTTCATGTCTTGTGTGGCCAAAAATATCATTAGGCATTTTCTTTTAATGGTTATTTATTATAGAGTATCTGATTCTTAATTCTATAAAAAAGGGTATAAGCTTGTCATATGATCCAGGGACCTCAATATATAAGCAGTCACCAGCAGAAACAGTATATACAGTGCCAGAAACCATGTTTGAGTGCTTAATTCTATAAATATTTCTCCCTACTGAAATCTTGACATCACCCTCAGGGGTTGTAATAAATTGCAATTGCCCACCTACAGGTAATTGGTAATGATTTAAATTATTGTTAAATATGTACAATGTTTTGCCTGTTTCTTCATCAACATCTGTAAGTATGCTGTTCAGATGAATAATTAACAAGCCACTCAGTTTAGACATTACAGATTGTAAATCAGGAGAGGGTTGTGGTGTGGGCAGGTCCATAATAGCCTGTTTTTTGAACCCAAATAAGTTCATAGGCATGTTTATTTATTTCAAATCATGCTCTGGAATTGGGCATTGATTTCCACTTTTCAAATCACAATGCCCCCAAGGCAAAGTATGCATGCCGCATGATAAAATGCATCTCTTGTCATCATGTGGGTCCAGGGCCACTTTTGTTACAATATTTGAAGTCAGCAAGTGATTCTCACTCTGAATTCTATTTTCTGATGTTCTAATTGAATTCTGTGATTTGATGCAATTTTTATAATCTTCAAATACAAGCTCTTTTTCCACAGTAACTCTGCCAATGCCCTTGGCCTTTTTGACAACAGCACTACATGTTTTAAAACTGTACATCTTGGCACTTAACCCGGCAAATTCCACAATAACATCGCCAAGTGTCTCATCTTTTAACTTGCCAGGCACCTTTTTGTTGTGGTGTTGTTGAATCTTTGTATGTTCAGTGGTATCAAAATATTTAAACAATTCAGGCTGTGACATATCTTGATAAACATCTTCTGTTTGAATTTCAAGAATAAAACTATCCGTGTCCATGTACAATAATTTTACACGATCACCGTAAAAAGGTTTCAGCACATCATAATATAATATTAACATATGTAATTTGGACAATTCCAATATCACAGCCCCTACATAAATAGGTTTATCAAATTTGATCTTTGTTTTCATCATGTTGAAAAGTGCCATGTGCTCATCATAAATTTTTCTGTAATTGAAATTAGGCTTTGCAACCAATTTTTTGCTCCGGCTGGGGTCAGTAATTATTTTAACATCGGTATGTTTTCTGACATTTTCAATAGTTTTGCCATAGACAGAATTCACCATCAATTTAAACAAGGCCTTATCAAATTCGCTTTTTGCAGATGTTCGAAGCTCTGTGTTTGTGTCAATGTATGGTTTCAGCCATTCTGAGTGCCTGAGCCTCAAAACTTTGCCAACTTTGGTCACTTGAACACCATGTTTCATCAGGAACTGGAGGGTTTTGTAATATATGACATAGCCTTGTTTCGGCTCCAGGGTCATCATGAGCTTCTTCTGTTTAGAACCAGGTGAGCACTGAACCTCGGGAATTGGGGGCAGATCAGAAAATTTATTGTGCAAATGATCTGGAAATATCAGATCAGTCTCTAAGAAGAGGGCATATTCACTGTCATCAAAATTCTGAAGATCTTCAATTTTGAAATTTTTAACCCACTTAAGCTCTGCATATGGCAGTTTTTGCATCATGGCGTGACCATAGAGGTTGTTTGCATCCACATACACTATATAATTTGATGGCCGTGCTGGATCATAATCAGGCATATGCTTGTTATTTGCTCTGGCATATCTCTGGGAACATTGCACCATCCCTCCTCTTATACATTTCTCCATAAACAGATACATATCTTGATCGTGGATTAGATCCAATTGCATTTTGGTATTCAAAAATGTTGCGGCCCATGCTAGGCCCGGGGCACTGTAAAAATACACTGGGTCCAGTCCATAATTTTGCATGGAAGATTTTCTGAATGTCTGGATTATATCAGCTAAGAGGGTCACATCAAGTTTCAAATAAGCCATGTGATAATCACCAAATGTCTTGCATTTTAAACTTTTCCACATCAATTTGGCATGGTGATAATCTTCATCAGTAATTCCAGATCCTCTGATTTTGCTATAAAATGCTTCTTGTGGTGGCAGGGAACACTCATCAAATTTAGAAAAATCTGTAACATGGTCGTATGGATATACACCCTTCCGCCTAATTAATTTCAGGTCCTGATCTGGAAACAAGGCACGTGTGATTTTCAAGTCATCATCAGATAATTGAGTGGTCAGTGTGGCCAGGCTAGCAGATAAAAATCTGTAAGAATCAAGAAATCTTATGTGAATAGGAACACCATCAACTTTAATTATCTTGCTAATAGATATATATTTCTCATCATTTTCAGCTAAAATATTTAAATTCTGCTTCTCAAACCCCTCGTACCTGATCAAATGATGGAAATCATAATTGGATGCTCCATGGCAAAATATGGGGACAAATCTTGGTCTCTTGATCTGAATATTACAGCTATTACACAGGGCCTGTTTATATCGACCATCTGTATGAGAATGGTGTTTCACCTTGATATTTGTATCTGAAAATTCACAATCACATACCGGGCATTTTTCTGCATTGTTGAAATCCTCAATCTGTTCCTCTGTTAAAGGCAACATAGGCTTTGATATTAATAAGATGTTAGATGCTATGTCACGGCACTCATTTTCTATTCTATGTGCAAATATTTTGATGGCATTTGGTCCCTTGTATGAATATTCTTTAATAACAACACCATCCCGTAAAACCACAAAACAAAAACTGGAAGGTTCATGTAGCTGGTATGGTGTACTTGAAGATTCTTCTGGATCTGGGCTACAGAATGCAAGAGATTTGAGATTCGATTCAAAATCATAGACAATAAATGCTGGGTGTTCCAACAAGGCTTCATACTTTTTGAATTTGCAATTTTCACTTGGATTGGGCATCACCATATGAACAGGTTTATGGTTCCCACAGTATTTCAGATGCTCAATTAACTTGTTTTTAGCAATTTCTGCATTACATTCAGGAACCCCCTTCACCATTTTTTGACCATCAAATACAGTTAAACATCTTCTGCACAACTTAAATATTGTATGAGTTTTGTCTAGTTGTGTTCTCACTAAAGCTTCAAGATTATGTATCAGAGTGTAATGGTATGTGTCATCCCCTTCAATTAAGAGCAGATCAATCGGAATAGCAGATTCATCATCAATTGTACTGATTCTGAGAGGTGCTATCGGGCAATTGCCAGTGGAACAAATAAATACATTAATAGATAATTGTTTGCCGTTGATGTGCCTGGCCCTTTTTTCAAATTTATCAATATTCGGAATAGACATTGGATATTCTAAACCCTCCATTGCTTCGTCAAAAAGATGTTCATGGTGTTTGTAATAAGTTATTCTCTGAGGATTCCTTGAAACTGGATACAAAGCAGCTAATATACACCACAAAAAGCATTTCTGGTCGGTGTTTTTTATATTGACCACGGCTCTTTTGTTTTTGATATTGGCAGGTAATGGCAAATATGTAGATCCTTGTAATGGAGTGAATTCAGAAATATGAACATATAACTTGTGTGATGAACCGCATAGGCTCCATCCTGACTCTTTTGCCGCAAATTCAGAGTGTTTGATATTTAATTGATCTATCAAATTGCCTATTATTGTGTCTGAATTTGAATTTGAATATACAGGTACAGTTTCTGTTATGTGGGGCTGTGTAAATTTTGTGCCATTTGGTTTCTTATATTGTACAAACAATTTGAGGGACAGCTTATAAGAGCCATTTTGTGCATTAAGAATTGCCTGGAGATCAGAATTTATACTGTTCAAGAAATTCTCAATGCCGCATCTTGGCTCTGATACAAACCGGTAATCCCTAAGTTGGGCATTAAAACTGCTATGTATGGGTGCATAGCGTGGCTGCTTTGCAGGTGAAGCATTAACAGGTGCTTCGTGTTTTCTTTTCAGACCAGAAGTAGATGGTTGAGAGGGCAATGCTGATGACTGTACATAAGAATTACACTTATGCCATTTGTAATATGCCTTGCTTAATATTTTATGGCATCTTGGACATATTTTCATGGCCTTTCTGCATTTCCTAGAGTTACAAATACGGCAATGCCTAGCCCAATGAGAACTAGATATATTTTTATTACACTGATTGCAATATTTTTGTTTTGGCATTTTTTCTTGTTGTTTATTATATAAGATTTTCTGGGCTTCAATTCCAAACTTTATACTTAATAAAAATATCAGTTGGGTTCAGCAGTTAATGGCTGAGCTGGTGCTTTTATACCCAAACAACAGCAGTAACTAGGTTTTGGTGATAGTTTTGCTGATGTACAACATACAAACCTCAACTGTTTATCAGCTAGCAGTGAATATCTTATGTGTGGGCAGTTGTATGTATTTCAATCTTATTCAGGACTCGAACCCAAAGCCCCTGATTACAATGCCACAATATTAACACTTCTCAATATGGAATATGCCCACATTTTACTGCGTTCTGAGACCCTTATGCAGACAAAATTGGATTTTGAACTGCCATAATATTTTCTAAGTCTTTGCCTAGGCTCATATTATCAGAATAGAATTGCTTTTAGCACGAGGGGGGTACAGTTCATTGCCACTGTGTGAAAATATGTTTTTATCTCAATAATCTTTGTTACATTTTCCTTGTTACAGACATGTTACACGCACAGAAAGATTAATGACCTCTTCAGTGAATCATACAGAAAAATCATTAATGCTCCCTTCTAGCGTGTCTCTTGCGTGCCGGCAAAGCACGCAAACAATTAACTATGCTTACCCGCTCTTCTCCTATTGTATTGAGGAGGTGGTTATAAAACATGAGAAAATAAGAAAATTCAGTTTTTTGTACAATATATTATTGTAAAACACTTTTTACCAGGTTTTCAGATCTGGGAGTTGTATATCAACTATTCTCAAAATCTCACTTGTGGACATATTATTTTGCCACATGTTTTCAATCTTTTATCAGGACTCGAACCCAAAGCCCCTTGTTTACAAGACAACAATATTAACATTTTGCCATCAGGAGAGGCTTTGCATTTTATCAGGACTCAAACCCGAGCCTTTTGCTTACAAAGCAACAATATTAACATTTTGCCATCAGGAGAGGCTTCACATTTTATCAGGACTCAAACCCAGAGGCCTCCTGATTGCAAGGCAATAAAAACCATGGGGCTATGCACCACACTCCACTGGGCCTCAGAACCCAGTAACTATAAGCTTTATATTAATATACATAGCAGAATCAATCTGAGCTACACTAAAATTCAATTCCTGGGATTTTGACAGAAAAACACACTATAAGCAATAAGATCATATGGGAACTTGGCATAATTTTAAGTATAAGCAAATCTGTCTGAGAGGCTTTCACCCTTTCTACACTAGAATTCAAAATTCTTAAAATTAAGAGCATATCACACTCGAAGAATTGGGGTATAGGCCCCTCTTGGCATTGCCTTAAGTACGGGTAAATCTATCTGTTGAGCCCTCGCCTTTTCTACACTAGAAATTCAGAATTTCTTAAAAATCAGAGCATATCACACCTGAAAAATTGGGGTATAGGCCTCTCTTGGCTTTGTTTTAAGTATAAGCAAATCTGATTGTTCAATCAAATAGCCTCGCCTTTTCTACACTTAAAAGTTGTGCTGTCCGTACCATAAACCCCACTACTATCGGATCTTAAGAAAACTCCCGTTCTTAAGTTGTAAGAATGTTGTTTCCGATCCATTATTTAAAGTAATCAGAAGATAACTTCCACACTATATATTCACGAATCCTGGCTGAAGGTCGCCATAATTGTTGCTGTTAGTTTTGTATTAGCAACTAAAACAAATATATTATTTGTTTTAAGAAAGAAAAATACTGAAATCTACTTACGAATTGGTATATTACACTATATCCCATAATACATAATTAGAACAGTAACAGTGATAATGAAATGTCTTTCTTCTTATCAAAGATTTTTATCATTAATGCAACTTAATTGTGAATGCTATAAAAAGATGACAGTCACAAAGTGAAAGGAGTTCAACTTAGTTCTACAACGTCTCTCTACTCCTGAAGATGTGACATACCATCACGAAAATTTGAATTTTTTCTTTGTCCGGTGAGTGTTTCCTCTCTCCTCTTTCAATTTTTATTTAGCCCTTGTGGCCCTCCTTCCTTTTATCCTATATATATATATATATATATATATATATAAGTATATAAGTATCTCCCTCCCCGCACAAAGAGCATATCGTTTCCCAGCTTCATTCTTCGTATGTGCTTTTTTTTCTTATTCTTATTCATACATATATCAAAAGAGATAATGGTTGTAAAATATACCAATATGTGTCAATATGTAGTGTGTACAGCTCACTGCTCGCACAAGGAAATACAAATAAATACAAAATAGCCTACGTAGTAATAGAATAGGTAAAGGTTAAAGCACTAGACAATGGGTAATGTTCAGTTAAGAATGCATGCTAATGTAGAACCACCGTCACTAACATTCAGGGAATTATTAGTTTCGATTGTGCTGGTAAGAATTCCAGACTCATGCCATCATAGGTATATAATTGTGAAGACCGAAAATTAATATTGAAAATATGATCAGTTGTATTAAACGTCAGTTCAAAAGTGGTATTTTCTGAATGCAGTAAAAATAAATTACTATTTCAGTTTTATTTTCTGGATCCACTTTCTAGCATATTGTTTTTTCTTAAAATTCAAGGTTCTGTGTGAGCCAGCCGAAAATATTCTGGTTACGCCCCTGGAGCTTGGGCAAATATCTTCAATACTGATACACCCATAACCACTTTAACAATAAAATAAAATAATGTTAAGAACGATTAGTGATTTTATCTACCAGAAGTGGACATTATTGAAACAATTTATCAAAGGCATTAAATATACTTCATCCATCTTACGAGCAAATATTAATTGAAATTTTGATTACAGCGTATATTAATCACGCGATATTAGTCACCTAAATATTTCTCCGACAGTGAAATATATCTAGAGATTTTCAATCTTAAGTGCTAGCTGTAGAAATTTTAAAAGTGCAAACTTCAGTTTTTGTGTACAATGGGATATTGGAGATTGCATTTGTGCGAACATTATGATCATTTACGAGTAAAAACAACATTAAACTTCCACAATGGAATTAAAAAGCGCAATCAATACAATTCCTGAATTGGCCTAAGTTAATTTCCTTCTCTCGTAAAACTGAACTTAGCAAACAACATTAAAAAATTACAAGGCTTGAAACGTAACGTTGAAATTTATAATTTTATATTTCCAAGATAAATAAATTACTTTGTCAAATTTCATATACTCCGTAATGTGAGTCCAGATGATATTGTTCAGTGTTCATGTAAGTAAACGAGCTTTAACTTTACCCTGGAAATATACATTATTTACCATATTAGTGAGCGATTAGATACAGATCTAACTAGCATTTATATACATATTTGTCTTGGGCGAATCTAAATTTTCTTTGTTTATAGATTCACAGTCACCATTTATAACCAGGGAAATACAATTATTTTACTAAAATACAACATTAAAATGCTGACCAAGGCGAACTTTTATAGTATAAGAATGTACATAAAAACGTAACGTTTCCACCCTCTAACAGGGTCTTCTTCAGACAAAACTTTACAAGAAATATATATATTTTTTTATTTATTGTGAAGTTTTGTCTGAAGAAAACCCAGTCAGAGGGTGGAAACGTTACGTTTTTATGTATATTTTTATACTATAAATGTTCGTCTTGGTCAGCATTTTAATGTTTTATTAAGATGGAAACAAGGCTAAACAGTGTTACCATTGATTATTTTCTTATATAAATAAAAATGGGTGTATGTGTGTATATATGTATGTATGTATGTTCCGGCATAACTCTCGAACGCCTAGAACAATTTCAACCAAACTTAGTATACATATGAAGGGCCAGGGGGAAAAACGATGAATGTCGATTTTTTGCCAATTTTGAGATCGCAACGCCATCTGATAGTTCAGAAGCTGTACTATAAGAATGAGAACGGCCTTGGTTAGGAAACGATGAGAAGTGCCTGAAAAACGCATTATTATTTTGGCATATATTAACGTACTTATGAAAAGAAATACTTTGTTTTTCATTTCCTGGCAAATCGTCTCGAATGAACATTCATCGTTTTCCCCCTGGCCCTTCATATCACTTTGACACCTTCTAAGGCACAATTACTTCACGCGTCGTATTATTATACAATTAATATTAACTTAATAATACTCAGCGGTGAACGATGAGACTCGGTGAAGTACACAGACTCCTCTCAGGTACAGGGATAGTGTTAGGCAAAGACAATATTCACAGCACAGAGAAATAAAACCACATTACTGCAGTATGTATAAACTGAAAGGTTTTATTCTTTATTTATTGCAATTATAATGTAAATATTCTTGAGACGAAGGCGAGGATTTCTCTTTGTCGATGAATTGACTCGATTAAACGCATAAACTCAATGCGTGGCTATCGGCAAGCCTATGATCGCATAGACCTAGCTTGCGCCCCGAACTACCATACCAAGATGTATGCACAACACCGAGGAGTTCTTTTTAAGTTTAAAAGCTTCGTCGATCCGTGGCGAAAAAGTGTGATTATTCTTACGCGATATCCTCGCTTTTATACTATTTTCGAGAACACAGATTAAAGTACAGATGAATCATTCACTATCTACAAAAGGATACTATCAACAAAACTGACATCTATACATCTTTAGAAATACAAATTCGTATAGTGCACTCTTGCAAACATGGAGATACATTAAACTACTCATAACAGAGCATAAAATACAATAAACATTAAACAAAAGATATATATTACAAACAGGGTGCAATATTACATATAATAACAAAGAAATTACGCCTTCTTTTACAAAAATAAATACATTAGTGACATATCTTCTACTGGTGACGTCACATAAAAATGTGGATCATATCAACTTACAATCTGGAAAGAAACACTGTGGGGGGTAAGACACCTCTGACACCCCTAGGGGTGAGGGTGGGAAGGGGTTGACATGTAAAAATAATCGAAAACGACAGATATTAGTGTGGAATCCATAGCTTTTTGGGTCGCTAAGATGAATAGTGACACTCCCAATGCCGTTCAATTTATTTATTCTTGCTCCTGGAGGTGAAACTAAAAATGTTGTTTATAATCAAGTTTTGAGTAAAATTAATATTATAGTGAATTTGTAAAATATTTTACTTTATAATTTGTATACTGTACTTATACTTTTAAATACCTGTAAATCAAATTACTTACATTTTACACTATAGTTAGAATTCATTATTTTCTGTCTAATAGAAGATTTGGATAAATAAATACCCGGGCAACGCCGGCTAATCAGCTAGTTATAAATAAATGTTATACTCTCGAAATGTTTGTGTCCTTCTTTGGTTTCTAAGTTCACTTGATACGCAGATAGGTTCGTGGGGACTGGACCTACAGTTTAAGGTGGGAACCGAACCGCTGTGCAACGTGCCTCCACCAGCTGTCGAACCCGACACCCTTGGTTGCAAGGCGACGATGTTACCACTACACAATCGAAGTGGCACCTACACTTGAAATGAATCTATAGACATAAGTGGCAATGTTCCTCCACTGAGTATCAAACCAAGGACTCCTTGCTTTAAAGGCGACGACGTTACCACTACCTATCGGGAAGGCCACCCAACAACATTATGGATTGTTTCATTTTTATTTTAAGTCCACTTTATGCACAAATAGGCTAATCGGGACTGGATCTTCGCTTTGAAGTGGTATCCTAACCACTGTGCAATGTACCTTCACCGGATATCGAACCCGGGACTCCTTGATTACGAGACGACGACCAGACGTAGAAAACACTAATAGTAATTCAGGCGCGAGCCCCTTTCTCTCATGAGCCAGCATTGATGATTGATTGATTGAGTTAGTCGCATTTCTGTCACTTTTGGATAATCGCGAAATTAATGATTAAACTGATGAAGGGGCACTCACAAAAACACAGAAGATTTTAAAATTAATCACTCCAAAAATTTATAATGGCATGTTCATTATTCTGATTGAATCGTAAAGAAGAGTAAGCCTGTATATTTTTCAAGGAGCTTCAACCTGACCAAGGATCATTCACTTGTTCTACCAGCTACTTGCTCCTCTTAGGCATTTCAAATATGCAAAGTCAAGTGTAAAGAGACTTCCTGGAGAATTGATGTAGCAAACAGCTCACAGGTAAACAGGCAGTAATTTTGCTAAGTGAATAGGAAGTCAAATCTTGACGAATCGGCATGGAGTAAGTCTCCACTGCAAAAGGGACAGAGGAGAATGACACTCTTTGGATTGACTTGGAATAGTCGAGAACGACTCTTTGGTCTTCTTCGAACAGTCTCAGTCAGCCTGACTTAGGCTGACAACCAATGAAGTGGCCAGCAGAAACTTAACACAGGCTTACGCTTCATTCTTGGATTCTATCATCAGACTTCACGTTAGACAGGCAATTATCTAACCTCACCATTCAGGTTAGAAGGTTTTAAAATCCAAGTATGCATTTTCTAGTTCCTTATTAGTGTATCTTGTTACATTAGTACCTCTTGAACCTTACCACCAAGCTCACCATGAGCAGCAAGTTGCTCTATCGTCAAGGATGAATGATTAAGTGACCTACATCGACCCAAAAGATCCCTCATACTTAAGGGTATGATACGGAATTATCCACATGATGCAGAAAACACACAAAACATTATAAAACACACACTGTACCTGTTATTTTTAAAAAAAGAAATGCAAATTTCCATAAGCGAACTCTCTCTCTCTCTCTCTCTCTCTCTCTCTCTCTCTATATATATATATATATATATATATATATATATATATATATATATATATATTAGAACCGATTTAAAAATTCTGGCGCCATGGCGAGAGGACGTCCTGTATGTTTCTACTCCTGGCGTCGACGTTACCACTACGCCATCAAAAAAATCATGTTCCCAGATGTCATATTTCCACTTTATACATATTCAAAACTTTTCTAAAAAAACATTATACTCGGTGCAATAACCGTTCCACACACTGGGTGTTGTTTAATAATTAATATTTTGTAGTTACAGCCTTAAGCAATATAGTTTCGTCTATTATTAATTCCTATGCTCCTCAAAAATATAGAAAAAGTTTTCTACTTGTAGTTAGTCTTTACGTTTTCGTAATTTGATGACTTATTTGTAGATTTTAGTACAGTAAATATTTCTGTGGTCATTCTCCTTTGTAAGCAATGAATGTATAATCTTTTTCACAGAACACAGGTCATGCATTTCTTCAAATTCTGAAGGATAGATGAGAATACTCAGGTCTATAAAATGACAGAATTTCTATCCAGATGGATACATCACCTGATTTTGGTCCAGGTACAGTGTACATTACTCAATAGCTCTCGCATAGTACTGGAACGCACTTGCTAGAGATTTCAGAGTCAGAAATGAGAATAGAATTTGGCGCCCCATGTCACCGTCTCTCTCTGCTGGTTCAAATGTTGCTATTCTCCATCCACTAAAAAACTAAGTTAATGAGAAAACCGGGCCACTTGCTAGTCGGGACAATATCTTCGCGTAATGAGGCGGACATGGAATACTTCAAGACTTTAGTGCATTTTCTCGGAAATAGCTGCCTAGTGCGCGCTATTACCCCGGCATATCAAAACCTATAAGGTACCCTACCACTGCACGAAGTTCCATCCCAAACCCGATTTCCAAAGTCATGCCCTCCCCTTATAAGATATAGACTGTCCGAAAGGCACAAAGAGCAGACTTGAAGTATGGTCTTGACGGAAGTCACGTCACCAAGAACAGCTCGCAGTACAGATGGTTGCTGACTAGGTCACGCAATTTCCGCACTCGTTCATTTGTTTAAAATGACGGAGGTAGAAAGCTAGCAACACAAGTTAAATATACGTTATGTGCCAGCAAGTTCTGGTCAAAGTGCTTCTAATGTGTGGAAATGTATGCATAAAAACACCTGAAAATTCTATGTAAGTTCTATGGTGAAAAACAAGTGTTTAAAACGCGGATCTTCTTATAATTCAGCTGTTGCAGAAACCGGTGAGCAATCACAGCACAGAACGGTTATTTTGACAAAATCCCGTTTTCTTGCTGGCGACTTCGGGACAGTGTTGCCACAATCTGTAAGAACAATTTCCCTTTCCAAGTGGTAAAATTTCCCTTTTTCGCCCATTTTTTCCCTTCATGTAAAGAATTATTATTATTATTAATAATAATAATAATAATTAAATATTATCGTTGACCCATGTTCGTATGTATGTATAAAATGTTAATCATTTTAACTTATAAATGCTACGACGCCAGGGGTACCGGGTTCGAATCCCGGCCTGGGCATGGCTGTTTGTGAGTGTCCATTCATAAATTTCATCATATCATTACTCATCCCCATCTTTGTAATTAGCCAAAAGTGGCAGAAAAGCGAAGTAAAATAAACCAAATCAATAAACAATAAAATGAATAACTTTTAACTTAAATGTTTTTTTGGAAGATTTGGATTTTATTTCTAAACCAAGCTATTTTTTTTGTTTTGAGATGAAAGCTAAAACTATATTATAGTTGGCAACTGAAGATTTTCATCAGTAAAAAGCAAAAAACACACAAACAGAGATTGGATTTAGGGAGGCCAATACCCCTTGTCTACATCACACCATCAGAAGAAAATGAAAAATATTCTACACAAATATTAAGGCGCACATATGAAGAGTTTGTGTGGAAAATCACATTTTTGTGATCCCCAAACGGTAGCCAGATGTGGGTCAACCCAAATTCCACCCTTCCTCTCAGAACAAAGTATACGACAAAACAAAAAAAATAATAAGTTCTCATTTTCAAAACTGGAATCTGTTATAATGTTTAATATAATTAATGTTTAGTCTGCCTTAAAATTTCCCTGAAAATTCGCTATTTTTCATCGAATTTCCCTTTTCCCTTTTCACTTAAAATTAGTTCCAAATTTCCCTTCAAAAAGGGAAATTTCCCTTCATGTGGCAACACTACTTCGGGGATGAAGGTTTGAGAGTTTGGCGCTTGTTGCCCAAAGAGGGGACAGCGGTAGGTCTAATGGGTTTTTTGACCGAGAGTTTCTTCGTGGTAAACGCGACAACGGAGGGTTACTGCCATAGAGGAGGCCTCCGCGCCGGCTATAGTTTCTCTACTGATCGTATTTGGCGCTGCAGTCAAAGAGCAATTGCAAAGATTTCCGCTTCAAGTACGGTCGTGCATCTTTCGGACACGGCCATTATTAATCAATGCTAAGAAATGTTTGTCTGGAAATGAACAGTACATTCCTTCATCACGTACAATCACGGACACTTCTGGATTGTAACGCCTCGCTTGAAAGTCAATTGACTGTGCCACTAGTCACTACTCAGCCCCTTGCACATAATATTATTATGAATAAATCGTGTGGAAAAACTGCTTGTAAACATGATGTGACTATTAGGGAAAAGGTTGCATTCTGGGCAAAGCGAAAAAGAGCATTTTTAAACTAATTTGTTTTAAAACTGATCATAATATGAATTTCATAGCACACCAATACTTTCTCAGGGCTGCAAATCTCTGGCAGAGTTTTCCTCTTTTCTGCTCCGCTCTCCATAAACAATATTTAATTTAGATTCGAGCTACTTATAATGTTACTACATGGTAACATGGGTATACTTTACTATGAATATTATATATGAAAAGGGTAATACATATTTTTTTTTTTAAGTTTGAACAAAATTGGAATAATAGTATTAGTTGTTATAATGGTAAATCAGTAAATAGTTAATTATTTACATTACTCTGATTATATTTTTGGGTTTTCTAATTCTCATCCATGTAATATAACGTATAAAATGTATATATTTATCCGAGTCTGGAGTATAAATTTATCGCTACACATATTTTCTTTCAGCAGATCTTCTGTTGCCTTATTTCACAAGTGCTAATCCAAACACAAGCAAAAACTGAGTCTTATGGAAGCAGCTATTACCCACCGAACTCAAGCAATTATCAAATATATTCAGATCACCCGGAATACTCAAATTCTCCTTCTACCAATCCAAATGTCGGAAATAACATTCATCATGATATCTTTAAGAGATCACTGACTGAATCAGATGTTGGTAAGTTTAGTTATACGCCTAGGAAAATACGTTACTAAAATCAACTGTTTTGTTCATAAAATCAGGGTAGTATTAGTAAAGAGATAAATAAGAAATGATACTAAAAATTTTATTGTTTATTGTTTTGCGAGAGAAATTTTACTAGAATTATCAACCATGAATCTTAATATCGAAACGCTATACAACTTTTGTTTGAACATTTTTGTCAATGAAGTGCATAGTTCGTGATTAATTTGCAGAAATAATCAGAACTCTCTCCGAAAAATTGACAAAACAATTTTTCAAAGTGCTCAGTCCTATTAAGAAACAAAATGTAATAAGTCTTGTAAGGGGTGTCTCAGAAATATTTTCGTTTTTGAATCCGCCCTTTAGGGCAATTCGCACATTACGGAGAAATGAGATAAATCGCAAACGCTTGGCAACATTGTTAATATTTAGTTTTTGTGTTCGTGCGTTTTATAAGAATTATGATTGTTATGTTGTTGTGCGTCGTTTGTACCGGCATCGTTATAACCTGGCCGGAATGAGAGACGTCCCAAGTGCAATTTTAATTAAATATTGGGTGAGAAAGTTTGAAAACACTGGATGTGCGCACTATGACGAGAAAACCGTTGAGACGTCCAAGGTCATGAAGATCGAACAGAAACGTTGACCAGATTAAATCAATGCTATTCCTCGTGCAATGCTTCGGCGGGTGATCGAAAACTTTAGTTCAAGAATAATTGAATGTGAAAACATGAAAGGTCACCATTTGTCCAATACTCTTTTCCACAAATAGAAATTTAATGTTTACGCTTTCTTTTGGTAATAAATTTATCTTTATACAAAAAAATTAAGTATTCATTTTAATAGTTTTAAAAAGGAAAATATTTCTGAGACACCGTAGAATGAAAGTCCGTTCCGACAGGAACAATTTAAAAGAAACTACATTCTCACGAAACAACCATGTCTATGAGCAAATGAAGAAATCCAAAATGGCGAACTTTCTTTTACAAACCCATAACGATATTTCTTGGACATTTGGAATGTGGAGGGGGGAGTGCAAAGGAGACGCATATAAATAAATCCAGAATCTTCGTAATCTTGAATTTCCATGGCATGTAGAATCGAAGAATTCAGTTTTTATTTTCTATATTTGTACATATATTAGGTTTTGGCTCATATTTTAGTTATCTTTATATATTATTTCCGAACATTTCTGAACTTATACTCCATATTCGCGTAATAACTACACGTCCCCGTTTGACCGAAAGAGTTGAGTGAATTTCTTCCGAATAACTGACAAATTTGAGATACACTCCCATTACTTCTTGCGATATTGAACCCAGTTGTAGTCAATGTAAACCCCATATTAAGAGACAACTGAAGGAAATTCACGTTCGAACACTTAAAACGAAAGTTTTTATATTCGTTGTTTCGGAAACAGAAAATGAAAAACAATTTGTGATGTTTAACAAATAATGTCACTGTAAGCGTATAGCTCGTGCAGTGTCTTACATTAGAAAAATGTATTTTTTATAATTATAAGTCCATATTTAACTCCATATTTTAGTGAAAATAGCTAAATATGTTTACATATTTAGAACACTTTCACTACATATGAATTTGATGCTTTGAATTTGTGTTTTTAATCTACTTTGTGCGCAGTAAGGCTAAACGGGACTGGACATACAGTTTAAAGTTGGATCGGAACCACCATATGCCATATGCCATATCGAACACGAGACCCCTTGATTACAAAGCAACGATGCTAGCACTGCGCCATCAGGGGGGGTCACATAACTACACACGAATCCGTTCCCTGCTCATTAGCCTGTAACTGGACTCTTGCCTCCGTTGTGGAGTGGTCAGTGGCACGAGGACCCAGGTTTGAACCCTGAGTAAAGCATAAGTTTATTCCATCCAACTCGTCCGAGACCCCGCGCTTCAGGGGCGGGGTGCTCCAGATAAGAGATAATTGTGTGTGTGCTGTTCATTAAGAGTTTATCGGACACTGGTGCTTCCAATTAAGAAACTAATCTGATTTTTCCTGACTTGATGGACACTGAAATTATATTCAAAACAAAGTACTACATAAAAATCGTGTTCAAATATTTCAATCAAAAATATTTAATTTGTTTAATTATACAATGAAATCATGAAGTTAAAATATTATTTTATACGAGATAATGTAAACTCACTACAGAGGCAAAATTCTACGAAAAGTAAACAAAAGGGAATTATGATACAGAACTTTATTGAAAATGATTAAAAATTGCCACTTTTCTAGTAAAATAAGTTTTGTTATTAAATATAATGAACGTTTCACAAGTAGCACATTGGAAATGAAAAGAAACACTTATTTAGAAAATTTCCTTTCGCTCCCAAAATTCTTAGCTTTTAACCTTCAACATGTTCTGCTCATTGCTCTGAGGTAATAATATGAAATATATAAATTATTTTTTATTAATTGTAATAATTCATACATTGAAATTACATAGGACACCTGTACTTAAGACTACGGGACAAGAGTCTGATTTTTTAAGACTTGTGGTCCCATCTTATACTTCACCCCATCACCATTCGTATATTCGGTATTTTTCGTCGGTTTCCTGTCACCCTTGGCCAATAGCGAACATGATGATGAGTGATGATTAGATAAAATTGATGAAAGAGCACCTATGAACCGCTGGGACTCATTCTGTCACCGAGCCAGCACATCATCATTCGATCTCATCGTTACAATTAATCCAAGAGGCAGAAAAACAACAAAATAATCAAACCAGAAAGAATTGAGTTGGTGTTTTAAGTCCACTTTATGCACAGTAAGGCTAATCGGGACTGGACCTACAGTTTAAAGTGGAATCCGAACCACCATGTGTCTCCAACGGGTATCCAACCCGGAACGCTACCACTGCGCCATCGAGGAAGCTGAATCAGAAAGAAATATTGTAAGTAGGTTACATATCCGCTATATTATATATATATATGACCTTAAAAGGCCAATAAAAATTGTAGGGCATTTATACAGCTAAAATTAACATGAGGTATTAACTGCTATTTACAAAACGACCTCAAGGCTGCAAAACTAATCAAGTGATCATCAAAATCCCATTTTTGTCATTTTAAAGATAGCGCCTCCTCTACCCTTGTTCCAGTGAAGGGGAGTGGTTTCTTGCCCTCTCTCAGCCTAAAACTTGCAGAAATTTCTCGGGAAATGGATATTCAATATCTCTGTGCACCATCAGCAAGTTTACTAATGGAGGAGAAAGTTCGACAATGGCTTCAGTTTGCAGGCAGATGTGTGGAAAGCCTTCGCAGTGTCTCATAAGTGACTGCACGTGGACCCCAAACACTTATTAGTTATTATTCGTAAGGTATACAGGCACTAACTCAAAGTTGAAAATATATGTGGATCGGCAATAGGTGTGTGCTAAAATGCAGCAACCCTACATACAGAAGTCTACTGGATAAGAAAAAAAATATGTTTTGCATTTGACTCTCCTTGTATTAACCTGTTTTGACCAAGTCTGAACTAAAAGTAAACAATTTCTCTCTCAGACAAACCGTTCATCTCGTCGCAGGCCACAGACATGATGAAGAAGCTGCTGAAGTCTCAAATGAAGGCAAGGATGAATCTACGGCGACAGTTAACACCCAATGGTAACGTTAGATTTAGGAATTATCTATTCATGGGCGAATTTTAGCCTGCGACTGCTCTGCCACTTGAGTGAACGAGGCTGAACAAAAAAAGAATGAGTTTCATTTACTTTGAGTTTAAATTATAAAGTTTCAATAATTATTGAATATGTTTCACTGTTAAATTAAACACACTATGAGTTTGTTTCAAACTCCAAAAATTCACACAGAAAGGACTCACTTGCTTGAAGTAACAAAGCACTTTTAATTACAAGTTTTGGTAATGATCAGTATAACATTTGGTAGGCTTTGGTAAATTTCAATTATGACCAAATTTATTGGTGTCTAATCAAATATGCAGGATTACTAAAATGATTCTTATGAAGAATAGTTTGTTGTCTATTTTAAACAAATATTTGTTTGGCATAAAATATTTTCTCGTCATTCTGAACAAATATATTTCTCTGTGTACAGTCACTTGAAATTCTCAATTTCTTTTTACGTACGAGTATTTGCAAGCACATAATTTGTCAACTTTGCTTTTTGTCATGAAATAATCATTTATAAGTTAATTTTATAAAAAGTGTTGGATAATTTCCTTATAATTTTGCCCATGACAATATAAAAAATTTACATTCTCTAAGTTTTATTTTGTTTCAGCTAAATCCAATCACCGTTCTAGAAAATGTAAGTACCAGTTTCATGTTATATTGTTGAATTCTGGACATTATTACAGGTATTTCTATTCAAATTGCACCTACTAGCTTTTTAATAATTATTCTTATTTTTATTCATATATTGCGGCCCCGGCGCCCACCCAGCGTCGAATAACATGGGTACCTGGGGGAAACCCGGGAGGTAAAGGCGGTCAGGGACGTGATGCTGATCACATCACCCCCACTCACGACCGGATCAAGAAAGTGTGGGGCGTTACCCTCACACCCACTATACGCCTCCATGGCGTGGTGCTAAGAACAGGCGAGCACTTTATTTTTTTTTATTCATATATTGCCAAATTTGCCAATTTACACTCTGCATACTCACACGTTTACATTTTAAAACTTTTCGCGCAGATTAAAGTTGTAATAACTTTCATCTTGTATAAGATATACGTACGTAATATCGAAAACAACTTTATTAGAAATGTAACTGATACATATTTTTTAAAGAATGCCAAATCTTTGAACGAGAAAGATACACTTTTTGAAAGATATTGTCCAAATGTTCTAGATTTATTTTTGATTTGGGTTGTCACCAGTAAGAAACCTAGCAGATATAAATGTTAGGAACGGAGTTTAGTTATTCCTTTAATACAGTATAACTAAGCAGAGATTGAATGTTTCTTTTCATTGAGAAACTTTAAAGTTTACAATACTTACAAGAACGATATGTTACAGGTAGATCGGACTGAGGTTGGTTTATTTTGAGTTAAAGATTAAAATTTTTAAAAGCTATGGGCCACGGTAGCAATGTGTTTCTCTCATCAATTCCATCTAATCATCGTCACGATTAACCCAAAGAAGCAGAAAAGCGACTTGAAATAATCCAAACAACAATACAAATGTTATCAAATTGCCCATCACAGAATTAATTCACTTGTTTCTTACGCAATATGAAGATCAGATAATAATGTAAGAAATGAAAGTAAGGAAAAAGAGCTCGGGTTAAACGGGTTGATATCTGTCTTTGGAAAACTTGCTTACTTCTTTATTTCAACAAATTAATGCAATTTATGTGCGTGAATATTTTTTTAAATTTTAACATAAACAAGCTGCTTACTATGTGCAATGCAGAAACTGCCTCGATTTGCTCAAAAATGTGCTTCTACTATACTTTTTGCTTCGTCGATTTTACAATCTTGATTATATTTAAGACTAGGCTTTATTTTAATTATAATTCCTTCGTTATCGCGTACAGAAGTCTTTGATAAAACAAAATTAATTTGTCTACGCACAAATAAGAACACGTATGCAAAGTACAAGTTTGAGTTGTTTTCTTGTTTTGACATGCTATGAAACTTGACAGGTTCATATGAAGTGAAATGATCATATTCTATTACGCTGTTCTACGTTTGCAACAATTCAGACCATGAAGTTAATATCGTACGCTTTAGTGGCGAGTGTTTTGTTACTACAAGATGTTCTGGGAAAAGGTGAGGTTATCTTAACTGATTTTAGAAATGTTGCTTTCTTTAATAGGACCTTTGTACTTACTCTTTAATCGAACCTTAAGGAAGAAATTAGTGCATTTACTCTTAAAGGGTCGATTTTTAAATGACTTAGAGGGGTGTCGCCAGAACTTTTTCAGGGGGCTCATGCTGTTGATATAGCTATGATAATAATAATTATAAACTAGTAAAAACTATAAATACTTATGTTGTCAAATTATTATTATTAATATCAGTATTATAACCTTGGGGAGACTATACTACTCGATACACCATTGTTAGTGAATATCCGGTGGACTAATTTTTTTAGTTTTTAGTTAATAATGTACAAGAATAATAAAGTTTTATTAACTTTTTATATACATACTTTCTTGAAGAAAAACTTTCGAAGTTATGGGAAAATTTTAGTCATGATGTATATATACGTTCTGCATCCTCTTTGAATTAAATTGAATTTGAATTTTCAATTTTATTACTCCATGTAAACCATATACATTGGTATTTGGTAGGTTTAGTACACTTCAGACAAAAAAATATAATTATAAAATTAATTTAATTATGTGCAAGATTACGATATTGGAGAAACCTTTCCTTTTGAGATTTGAATATTATGCTTGAATACCAGTTAAAGGAACTTTATTTCTTCAATCGCTATCAACTAGAATTTGAAATTATTAATTCAAATTTTCAGGGGGTTCGAACCGGTCAGTTCGAGTCCTCCTCCCGTCAGAAATGGCTACATGCCACGTGAGGCGAGTCACTTCGGTACAAAACTTCACTTTAGTTGGGAAAAATTTAAAACTATAAGGCACTGTGAAACTGTTTGACAATATGTGCAAAGTTGAATAATACGTAAGATAGAAAATCTGAACAGACATGAAAAATTCTGAGAAACTTAAAATTGTAATTTTTTTTTTTTGAGTATTTGCCATTTACATGTAAACATGAATCCTTGTCCTGTGGTTTCAAATAAAAAAATTCCATGACAGTTTCTGATGAAGAACACTTTTGTTTTGGCAACATTAAGTAGTATTTGTTTGCTAATTTTTGGCGCTTACATAATTTCTGAAACTTGACCAAACATGAATTTATGTGTAAATATTTTAGATTCGCACATGATTTTTAATCACTAGGTTCTCCTTTGCATACGTGAATTTTGATTGCAAGGAATGAGATGTTATACCTAATTTTCCATTTCTATATATACTAATTTTGAAACTCTGACCCAAATGTGATGTGGACTTTCTGGAACACCTGTGCTTTTTCAGTGCACACGAGAGTTTAAACAGTCAAATACTTTTGGTCAATATGCTTGAGCTGCACCATTTCCTAAGTGAACGTTCCTATGTAAGACTCATTAACATTTATGATGATTCCTATAGCTTCGTATCCTCTTTCTTCAATTACATTAACTCTTAATTTTTTGTTAAGAATAGGCTTACAGCATCTTATAATTCTCAGCTCCCAGCAAGACTGCAAAATCTCAAGCCATTACTGTGGATATCGAAATTAGTAAGTAACAAGACATTTTATAACCTTGAATTGAATAAAATATAAATTAAAATTATATTTCAAGGGATTAAAATTTGATTAAAACATTGCGCCCCAACTATTCTGTAAGTTTATAAGCTTTAATTTACAAGGGACAAATATAATTTTAGCGGATTGATAACTATCACTGAACATTTAACACCGACAATTCGAATATAAGTTAATACTTAATATTAATTAAATATGATTCACTTGAAGATTGATGTGTGTGACATGCTTCACGCATTTGTATTTTTGGCTATTTTACGTCGCTTTTCTGCTTTACTATTGCAATCATAATAATAAAATTGAATTTATTCAAGAAGTGATGGGACGAAAAATAATGATACAGCCATTCCATATACACCACGTGGTAGCAATCAGATTCTAATAAATAAGCTATCACTACTATGCGAAAACACACATTTATTAATAAATATTAACATAAAACTATATTTTGTTTAAAGCACCTGACGATGATGGAGCTCCAGAAGATGTACACACTCGTAAGTTGTAACATTTAAATTACGAAGCATTGAATTCGTTTTGAAAAAAATAAATATTTTGTGTACATGTGTGTGTGACGTAAAAGCCCTAAGATATGGGACCAATGTACCAGAAGAGGTACATGGCATATTAAATTAAATTAATTTCCATTCTTAAAATGCAATTCCTTATATACTAACAATTTGTATAATCTGGGTTGTTTAACATGAAAATAATAACTGCAACGCTGTCACCAATTCAGTGATTATTAAACTATATTACAAGTATGTATAGGAGGCACCATCTTTAAAATGACAAAAATGACGTTTTGAATCTCGTTTGATTAGTGTCGCAGCATTGAGATCGTTTTGTAAATAACAGTTGACACGTATGTATATTTTAGCTGTATACAGTCTGCACTACAATTTTATTGGGCTTTTCAAGTTTTCATTAGACTCTTGTAATATTTCTTGGATTTTACAAAACATTAATAAATTTTGCATAATGATTTCTAATATGCTACATCATTATCCTTCTTGCAATCGATAATTGTCTACCCAATCTTCCAGTATTTATTTACATTGTTGTGAAAGACATGTTTATTTATTTATTTATTACGTCTTGTTTATCATGGCGAAGTTAAGGCTTTGTAACCTTTTCTACCACTTAACCATGTTTACATCGAAATTTGATAATATGAAAATTAGAAAACAACATTTAAACCATTACATAGCAAGGTAAATATTAAAATAAGGAAAGATAAATATAAAATTACAAAGAAAAAATTACAAAAGAAAAGATAAGAAAAAAATACATACGGGAATAAAATCCTAACCTATATTCACGAGCATACAACAAAACACACACATACACAACACACACACACACAATCACATGTTAAACAAGTTTGATATTTAACCACAAAATGGAGACCCAACCGAGCTACATCGTAGGATGTTTTCTTACACACGTAAAACAACGATGTGTGAGTGGGGGGAGGGTGTATGCCTCTATTATCATGTAATGATCTCGTTCTATGTATTCCAGCTTCTAAATCGAGGAAATTCGCCTCATCGAAAAGTAAGTAATTTAGCTTTCATATAGCGTTTTCCTATTAAATTACAGAAAAAAGAAATCTCAAACGATATTTGATGAAACTAAAATATAAAAGCTATTTGGTCCGTAAGGTAAGAGAAAGATGATGTGAAAGACTTACATATTCTTTGTTAACCTTTTTGTTCTTTATGGGTTGAATGCATGGGCTTTGCCAGAAGAAGTAAAGGGGGTTCAGGCCATTTATGAGGCTTGAAAAGTATTATTATTAATAATAATATGGTTATGAATATTATTATGTAAAATTACTATTATAAATAAATTTTATTCCAAAATCAAAAAAACTTTTGAATTTTAAGTTAATGTTCTGGTTAATTAAAACATAAAATCTTACTGTTTCAGAAAATACACCAATTAGATCAATCAATGGAATAAAAGAAGAAGGAACCTGTAAGTGTTGAACAATTCTTTTAATCATAAGAACCGGTTTGAGCTATGCACAACATTTGAATAAAAATTATAGTTGCAATCCAATGTTCGAATTAAACTAAATACAGAAAAAAATCCGAAATGCGTTCTATCCATACTTTGGATATGTTTTAAGGGTTATAAAAGGCTTGTTTTTCAGATAACAAAGCAGTAAGAAAATGTTTCAATAATATGCAGAAAAATTACTAAAATATGTAAGAAAAAAAAATGTAAATATATTAAAAATATTCATTGCCTAGATATTTGTTTAAAGAATGGAATACATTTCAGCCATGTCGTAGCGTTCCAACCTGTGTTCACTAATAGCTGAATCATCAGGAGTTGTTTGCGCAATATGAAAGACCTGAAGAACAAAGGACACAAAGCGACCTTTTCTGTGTTTTTTAAGGTTTAAGACACAATTAAGTTAAAGTAACGTGTAACATTCAGATTTTGGCCGAATTTTCCAGAGAAATCATAATTTCAATGTTTGTCCTAAACAAAGTGGATTCATTTAAATAGTCATTTACATGTACATCAAGATTTAAATCAGGTGATTTTTTAAAAAAAAACAATTACTGATTTAAATCACTTTAAATAAATCATTAATATAATAATGTACATAAGGATTTTGTAGATGTCAGAATCACTTTTGGTGAAAGTACATTAATCTCGTAATCATCTAATGGTGTATATTAGGCTCCAAGAAAGAAAAAGAAGGAAAATATACAGTAAGTACTGATGGGGTGAAGCTCATACGAAAGGAAATGTAATATATTAACTGTAAACACACTTACATTTCTCTTGACTTAAAAATAATATTTTTTGTGGACAAAAAATGCAAACATTTTGTGTTGAAAAATATACAAAATACTAATCATGTTAAATCGTAAATAGTGTCATTCTCATTAAACTCTAAATAAACATTATAGTTTCATTAACACACTCAACAAAGATTTTCGTAGTGGCGGGTTTATACGATATCAGAAACAATAAATTATATGTAAATATATATTTTTCTATTTGCTTTACTCAAACTGTTCAAATATTTTACAGGGCCGTTTACTAGAAAAAGTCTTTCTATAGAAAAAACATATCTGCTTGCATGGTGTCAAAAATCATACAAGCAATTTTAAACGTGATTTTTAACAAAATTAATAACATCGATTTAAATTTTCAAAAATTATTAAAAATCATGATTTGTGTCCACCCTGGTCATAAATAATATTTGCATTAGTTACGAAAATCTGTCCTCGCGGATAACGTAGTGGAAACGTTGTCGACTTGTAATCAAATGGCCGATCTCCAGTGAAGGCTCGGAACCCACTTTAAACTGCAGGTCCAGTCCCGATTAACCTATCTGTGCATGTAATAAACTTAAAACTTGGAACATTGCACTTTATGTACAAGAGATGCAATTTGAACGGAAAATATGTAAATTATCTTAAAAAGATATGAAATATGTAACATGAAATTAATGTAGGCCTATTTCATTCGTAACGTGATATTTTTTTTACTTTCGCTCGTCTACGTACAAAAGGGAAAAAAATATGTAAATAAAAAAACAGGCCCTTGCCATAACCACCCCACAGATGTGAATTCAAATTGTGTGGTAACAGTAACATGGAAATCAAAGCCTCAGTCCGCTGTTTATTTAAAAATTTAAAAAAATTAATCCACTCACTGATCACACGTTCCTCGATTTCCATACATCTTTTTCAAGGAAATCTTACATTTCATCGACCTGACACCAATTTCCATAACATATACCTATATGTATATATAGGTTTCAATACTCTTTGATACTAAATGTGTTGTTCTTCTTGCAGCATTTAAGAAAAAGAGGACAATGGACGTTCCGGACCAAGATACTGGTATGTATCTGGTTTCAGTATTCCATTAGTCGTAAAAACACTCTGCGGTTCATTTACTACAATAGGAAAGGTTACATAGAAAAGAATACGTGCATTCAACATCACACGACTGATATGTAATTCTTACAGTTGCCGTAGATGTTCAACAGAGGCGTGAGCAGACCCTCTGATTATGGAGGGGGGAAAACTTGATGAAAGTTCGGTCGGGGAAAGTTAAACCTCACTTCATCTCAGTTTTATTGTATTTATGGGTACGAAACAGGGGCCATAGGCGTATATTCTAGGCCTTCTAGGCTATCTGAGAAGCTCAGGCTTAGTAGAGAAGAAAAATCGACCTGAAAATGTGCATGAAATTGTTCATTTCAATAACAAGATTATGGCGTTTCAGGAGTTGGCACCCTTATTTCTTACAAGTTGTTACACTTATTTCTTACGAGTTTGCAATCTTACCCGCTTTCTTCGAACGCGGAAGGAGTCCCGTGAGTTTAGCATGCCGGTCTTCTAAAGTCGTTTTCACGTTCAGAAGACACAACGGCGCTTATGGAGAAACCGCACAGTGTTGCCAATACAGCGCTAGCTCATGTCGCCGGGAAATGATGAGTTTCCTTCACAGTGTAGATGTTATTTTATATATATAATGATAATTATATGTAATTATTAATATTAATATTATACTGTGAACATTACAGTTCATTAGCATGTCAATTTCCCATTAGATATAATTTAATACACAGGCACATTTAAAATTCATTCGCCTTTCTCTGTAATTATTTCATAGAATAACATTGAGATATGGAAATGTGTTACATATATATAAATTCATTATTTTCTATGAATTTATGTGTATGTTGGAAACTGAAAGCTGATCTTCATTTCAGTATTAATGTCGACAGTAATGTAAACAAAAACAACGTGTATTTGCGACAGCACTAATGTTGCTCACAACAGCAGCATTGGAAATAATTGTCAATTATTAAATTAAAGTAATTGCAATTCTATTATAACAAACTGAATGAAGTTAATATTTTTACTGAATGGAAATAAAATAACAACTCGAAAACTTGATGGTGATTAGCCGGAATGCTGCGGTGAGTCGGCTCAAGATGGCCAGACAACGTCCCCTTACTTCGCGCGCGGTTCGGGTTAAAAAGAAACTCCAAATGCATGGAAGTAATATTTCTGGGAACCTTTGAGTGATGATAAAAAATAATTTCATTATTTTCTTCACAACTTTGTCGCTAGAAGTTTTTACTTGGAATTACAGAACAAAAAATGGCCAGCGACGACATTTTCTACTGCACGAATATAAAAAATATCCACATACTTTATTTAAATATTTTTTAATGCGAATATGCTTTAAAGTATTGATAAATTCTGAGCACCACCATCACCTATGACAATTAGAAAACCGTGTCAATTTTTTCATAATGATTGCTTCAATTTTACGGCATGTTTCAACGTTAGGAATGAAAACAATGCAAAAATTTTGTTTTCACAGAAAATTTGAGTTTTTAATTTATCTAAAAATATGTAAACAAGTTACCACTTTTTTGTGCTCACCATCGTATTCTCTACAAAATTTCCTGCAAAACTGCAGGTACCGATTTTACGTAAGCTAAATTTGTAAATTGAGAAATTTCACAACAGCGCGCTCGTATTTCCCATAAGAAAAGCATTGTCCATAAGAGCCCATTGTGTCTTCTGAACGTGAAAACGACTATAGCATGAATGCGTCAGTGTTGCGAACCCTCTGTTCACAGCGTGGAATCTTCACAGGAACAGGGAATTTTGGAACGAGGAATGGGGAAGAGGTTGCTTATGACAGGGAAATTCCCAATCTGGGCTAAGAACATTATTTGCAGACGATTAAGGCAAGCGGGAGAGGCCGCTGACCTCTTCAAACAACAAGAGAAGATCCGGGGGTGAAGGGAAGTCGGGGAGTTTGAGGGCTTCCTGAGTATGGTTATGAGACCGCACCTAAAAATACCCGAACTGACAACGGCCCGCCCCAGGTACTCGGTTCTATAGTGGAAAGGCGTTGGATTCATTATCTTGGTGCGTGATGTGAATGATGTCAATTCTGTTGTGTAAGTGACATGATTGACGAGCAATTTACTCGGCTTACGTATGAGAATAAGCTTCAAATCGTTGTTGAATTTTTGTTTTATATCAACTTTGTGCACAGAGACAGGACTGGACCTCTAGTTTAATGTGGGATCCGAACTACTATGTTCCTTTACTGGGTATCGAACACCCGGGACCCCTTTGTTTCAAGGCGACGGCGTTGCTACTATGGTAAGGAAGAGGTCCCAAGCTTCAACTCCAAAAGAAGTATACAAGGTAAGAAGTTTATTATATATTTTATTCTCGTGTGTAGGCCTACATACATATTTCACAATATCACATCATTTTAAAATCCCGAAAAATGAACAAAAAAGAACCCCCTCTTCTCCACTCAAGCATATTTTTGTCCATTCGAACATATGATGTAGCGAGATAGCCCACATTCTGTACCCAGCATACGCCACTGACAGGGGTGTATATAGTGTGTGTCCGGACTCGCGAAAAATCACTGTATTAGAAGAATTCAAATTTCCATAGCACTGACGTTCTTTGCGCTCTCCTTTATTTCCCCTCTCTGTGGTTCAGAGACTAATTTAGACACAAACATGGTTTCGTACAGCAGATTCAAAACAACCACACATAATTTATTCTCCAGACACGTAGAGCGTATAGAGAATAAAGTATGTGGGAGTGTTAATAACTATAAATTTGCCAGAGAACGAGGTGGGATAGTTTAATTACATAGGAAATAATGCACCCCCTCCCCCTATTTAGTTGTTTGGATCTTTCGTCGGCTTGAAAATACTTCATTTTTCTTTAAAAGCATAATATTGTTTAATAACTGATGATGATGAGATTCCTCTATACTAAATCTAAGTGAGAGTATTTTGGGGGGCGACTGCTCCCTCTTGCCCCAAGTGCGCACGCTTGTGATGTTCAATATGCGAACCATCTGCTTGAATTCATGCTTCAATTCGACGCTCCCAGTTGCTTAAGACATCTGCTAGTGCGGTGGATGTTCTTTTTTCTTTTTGAGGATATGGTGCATGTGATCCTTTCTTCGAGGTGATCCAAGCTCTTCGTTTGTTTAGCTTACGCGATGGGTTTTGTGTGTACCCACAAGTAAAAATCCGGAGGCGTTAGGTCTGGCAACCATGGCGACTATGTAACAAGACTTTTTCCTCACCCTGTATAGACTAAATTTAATTTTCAGGTTGTGGTTGCATCATTGTAGAGTGCATCACACATAAATTTGCCGTTGCGTAGAAACGAATTTTCGTTTCGTCTCCCTCTCTCTTAGCATCACGTGTTCTACCCTGCTCGAAAACCTTCGCTATTGTTGCCATATTGTCATTCCATTCCTGGACACACTCGCGCAAACATCATTGAAAACAATTGAATAGCGCTCCAGCTCGCGGTTCCCACCGTTCGGCAGGGACGCTAATGTGGCAATATAGCACGGCGTAGTGGTTGCTTCTTTTATGCAGTGCATGTTCATTGGCTAGCTAGTAACTAGTGTTGCCAACTGTAATAATGAAGCACTATTTCTGCCACGGAAGGGGAAAGGCAGGTAAAGTGGCGGTGAGTTTTGTTGGATTGGAAGCACCATATTTTTATTTTATACTAAGTATTTGACCGGTTTGACGTTGTGTGCGTGTATTGCGTGTGTGTATGTAAAAGTGTGTGTTTGCTAATTAACGTTAAATTCCGTAATGCCTCCAGTTCTGTCGAAGTTGAAATCAAAAACCTTGCATAGCCAAGCTCGGGAAATTCTAAGCAACGTGCACGAGTTCATGAAGGAGGAAGCCAGTCATGGTGTTAGCATCACAATAAAGCATTTTGGCAAGAGAGCAGCGAACAGCAGCAACCAATTGTTCATATTTCATAAATTCAAAATAAATAAATTATGTGGCTCCAACATCATTTCAACTCTGGCTCCGGCACGTGTTCTTGTAGAAATTGCATAGAGGAGGCTGTCATTTTTGCTGCTTAATGCGATACATATTGTTTTCTGTGTTAAAATTGCCATGCTTTGATGGGTGACCAAGTTCATAGCAGGGCCGGCGTACCGTGCCATCGAAAGAGCGGCAAAATTTGAAGAGAAGAAAAAAATAAGCCTATTGAAAACTGTGATCGAGCGAGATATTCTTTTGCGCTGAATAGTATTGAAATAGCATAAGAAGTCCCATTATTTATTTTATATTTTGATGTTTTAGTTAGGAATATATTGATTTTCAATTTTCCGTTGCTGCGTAATGACCGGGGGGGGGTCGAAATAGAGCGGCATCTGCCGCCACCTCCCAGGGAGGCAAAATGACTAGCGCCGGCCCTTGTTCATAACAAAAGAAAAAGCAGCGCAGCTTATCATCTAGTGGCAGTATATGTACTTGTTATTGTTGTGGAAGCCGGCATCCTTTGTAAATGTACAACAAAGACAACCGACTGTCGCCGATCTCAGAGAGGAAATAATAATACTGCTTGAGGAGGAGTGTTATGGTGCAATTGTAGCGGTTTAACACGTTGGCATGTTATTATCTGCCGTTGCAGTTCCATACCAATGTATACGGGTTTTGGGAGTGAAAAGTTAGAACGCCACCAGTCCATTAATGCAATGAAAAATAATATATATATATATATTTTTTTTATTTTATTTTATTTTTTTATTATCACTCAAATAAGGAATCGTATGAAGGAGTCTTCTTTGCAGCATTTTTGGTAATTTTACTTATGTGTTAGTTCATATTTTGCGAATTTTTAGTCCATATGTATGTAGCTACATACAAAGCCACTTGTTAGTACAGTCACGGACACTGCCGGCTTGTAATAAATACATTGCCTTTCAATGGAATCGTTACAAGCCGGCAGTGTCCGTGACTGTACACATTAATCCTAGTCCTGGTATAATGCATGACGTTTAAAACTCAACGTTAGATAGACCTGAATTCTCTAATTTTCTTGTTGTACGTAACAGGTGTGCATCGGCTCACTGCAGCGATTTTTCTATCTGCTCCATTAGCAACACTGCTTCTTTAGTTGTTTCGCGCATCACACGGCAGAAATATCTGCGCTGGACTCTACTCTTTAGAAACTGAACTGTCTTGAAAAGAGTACAGACATTTTGGAGATATAATAATAAATCCTATTTGTTATTCAGATGAAAATTGAAAAATGTATTTATGTAATTAATTTTTTATTATGGACTGTTGCAGAAACACCTTCAACCTATCGCAGATCCAGGAAAGGAGGAAGGTCTAAAACAAGTAAGTGTGTGATAAATTTGTTGGGAAGGTTCATAAGTGTTGCAATGGAACTGCTTGCCGGGGGGAGATTGCCCACCCGCCATGTATTCGTGTCAGCAGCCTCGAGTTTATTTTGAACGGTGATTTTAAAAACGTACAAAATACATCAATATATAGGAAAGGGTAGAGTACATAGTGAAATACGGTGATCTCGTTCATTTTCGGTGGCGCTAGACATGTCTAAAGTGTAATACAGTCCCCATTCGCCTCCGAGTAATATAAATATCATTATTTAACTGAAATTTAAAAAATCAAACTGAAAGCAGTAACGTGCATTTTTATCGCTGTTTTGTATACTTGAACGGACGGCCATGAAATTAGGCGAGTGGCAGAAGTCCGCACTGTTGCCTCGTCGGAGGTTAAAGAGAATGAAATATCTCGTTGTAGAGTTGGTCTTTGTAATACATGCGATACAAACTGACAGTGTTTGCTCGAAAGGTCAGGGATGACACGAGAGATGTCAGTCTAACGCTCGAACTACACTCCATGAAGCCTTAAGAAGATCGCTTCGCGGGCTTGCAGCAAACGACAATATTGGGGTGTGTCTGCGAGAACCAATCAGGTCCGCGAATGAGCGAGCCCCGTTGCCACAGCTAGCTCGCTGCACCCTTCTGGAAGCGTGAGTGACCTCTGCTTCTTGCTACCTCGGCCTGTTTGTTCGTCTGAGAAGCAGACGACACGAGAGTATCGGCAATAGTGTGCGAGTTACGTCTGCTGTTAGCCCGCCAAACGCTCTTTCTAAGGCCTCCTGCAGTATAGCAGTGTTGCCACATGAAAGGAATTTCCCTTTTGCAGGGAAATTCGGACCGAAATTTTAGCCAAAAGGGAAAAGGGAATACCACAATTTCAGGAAAATTTTAAGACATCTGACTACATTATTACAGTATATGTTACGTTCCAGTTTAATATTCACATTTTAGTTTTTTCTGTTCTTTTTTCTGCTCCCTTGAATATAGCCTGTATCTATTTATAATTCTGTTAAGTACATCGCTTTTCTGCACCTTCGGATAATAGTAACGATGAAGATTAACGATTAAATGGATTCCTTACCAGGATCCAAACCTGTGACATCTGATCAGGAAGCGATGAAAGTGACATGTATGTGAAAAATTTAACATTTTTTATTCACATGGACATGGACCAACGGAAATACTACTATACTGCTTCCACCACCACCACCACCACTAATAATAATAATAATAATAATAATAATAATAATAATTACAGCTACTGCTACTACCACTACTAATACTTATTGTATGATTTGCTTAGGTGAAGGGAAACAATGGTCCAAAAAGGGAAATTTTGCCCCTTGGAAAGGGAAATTATGCCCTCATAATGTGGCAACGCTGCAGTATAGACAACAAACCCCGGGAACCGCTCTCGCTTTGTTTTTCCCACACGTGGCACCAGTGCGATTCTTCCCAGCCACCTACATTCACGGCCGTGTGTATTAGTGACTAACATAAATTATTTACAAAATCACTTACATTAGATTCCTCATTTTATTGCTTACTCTTTCATTACCTATAATTAGCTTTCACAATATTAGCATCCGGATTGTAATCATACCAGAAGACATTTGGCAGTGAGTCAGTCTCATGTCGATTTATAAACGGTCGTCTCTTTCTCGTCCCGACTTCGAAGGGTAGTCTTGATTTCGTATCTAGTCTCGAAATATTAAATAAATCAAAAAGTAAAGGCAATTTTCACAGAACATCTTTATTTCCACACAAGAAGAACTACTACACATATCACTATTCCACATATACCCACTGCACAGCAATGCACTTTTGGTATCGTGCAATCAGTTTCTGTATCCCGTCGGCGAAGAAGGGTTGCTCACGAAGCCACGTCTGCACCGCTTTACTTCGTCATCTGACCTGAACCGACGACCACGCAGCGCCTCCTTCAAAGGGCCGAAGATGTGTTAATCCGATGGCGCCAGATCAGGGCCGTACGGAGGATGGGGAAGCAACTCAAAGACAAGCCTGTGCACAGTGACTACTGTTGCCCTTGCTGTATGAGGCCTGGCATTATTGTGGAGTACGAGCAGCCCCTTAGACAGCAGTCCTCGTCGCTCGTGACGAATTGCATGTTTCCGTTTGTCTTGCAGGACAGCACAATAACTTGCACTATTCACAGTTTCACCATGTGCCAGGATCGGTTCCTTCACATCCCAAAACAGCGTAGCATCAATTTCCTAGAGAACGGCTGTTGTTTGAATTTCTTGCGTACAGGGGACGACGGATGTTTCCATTCCAGGCTTTGCCGCTTACTCTATGGTTCGTAGTGGTGAACCCATGTTTCGTCTCCTGTCACGATTCGTTCCAAGATACTCGGATCGGCTTCATAGAGTTGGAGAAACTGGGTAGCCACTGTGGCTCGCTGCTGCTGATGCGCAGCTGTGAGGTCCTTGGGTACCCACCTCGCACAAGCTTTATGGTACCCTAATTCATAATGCACTATTGCATATCCTGATCCGAACCTGATGTCCAAGAGTTCCACCACTTGTGCTATTGTGATTCTTCGATCGTCATAATGGTATCCACCCGCTGGACGTTTACTTCTGTGCGGGAAGTTTTTGGGCGTCCACTTCGAATTTCGTCCGTTACGCTTGTGCGTCCCTCTTTAAAGCGGTCCACCCACTCATACACCTTTCGTTGAGTCATGGTGCTTGCTCCATACTGCGCTAACAGCCGACGGTGGATGTCAGCCGGTTTGACTCCCTCCGAGCACAGTAAGCGCACTACGACGCTCTGTTCCTCGATGGTGCATTGTGGAGTGGTGCGTCCATACGGGTGACCTTTTTGCTCCGCGATACTCGACTGAATGGAGCAGTGATGGATACTCCTACTTCCACTTCACTCCAAGTATACACGTGGTGACGTCACATACACCCAGTCTTCGTTTATTCCTGCGAAAACACAAAATTGCCTTTAGTTTTTGATTTACCTGTATATAGCGTGTCCCTGCACAAACTTTCACAGCATACATACATATAACAATGTTATAGCTCATTGCGACAAACGACTATTCTCAACAATGTTTATCTGTTTGCCTGATTGTTTCCCGGCTACAAGTCCTGGAAAAATGCATTTGATCTTGAAAATTCACGTAGCGTAGACTCACAATTTATGGATCAAGTTAGGACAACTATTATCAAAATATATGAGTTATTCTATTTCCCCGGCAAGTGACGAGATTCCGGCCGCTACACGGGCAAGCATTTGACTGGCACAAGAATCAAATGAAGGTACTGTTTATGTAATGAGGTAGATTGTACCCCTTTGGTTATCGGGAATGTACAGGGCGTCCAAAAGTTATTATCTTTGTTGAAGTTTGGTATAGGCCTAATATTTACTTCATTTTATCACATGTGATTTGGTATACACAGATGCTCTGTGTATATTTCCCAAGAATTTCAGCTTACCTTACACTCACTAATTATGAGTTCGTGTGACAAGAACGGTCATTTCCGCTAATTATTTCGAAATTGTTACACCAGAATACAACCTTAACAAGGATCATATTTTGTTTTGTTCAATTTTGCTCATTTTGCGTTGCCCTTGACTTAATCGTGACGATGAAAGTGGTGAATGTAGGGTCGTGGAAAGAAATATTTCCCCCACAAGACTACTCGTATATATACTCTGTGGGGGAGGTATCTTCTTCCATGACTGTACAAATCCATGTATCGGTCGATGCCAGTGGTATCGTTATCCGAAAGTAACGGTTGCGATTGATTTACCGATACCAGGCGATACTTTTTTGTTTTTTGGTATTTTGGTCTTTCACGAGGTCTGCAAAAATGCCACTCGACACATTCGCAGAGTCTAATTATGCTGGAAATTATGCAAAATTCAGAGTTTCTTTTTATTCTGCACCCATTTTGCATGAAAAACTGGTTGTTGTGGTTACATAGCATCTATGTTAACATTTTGATGTACGGTATGCGCCAAAATATGCAGTACTGAAACTCGCGCATCTCGAACACGTGGTTGCGTTTGTCGACGGGGCATAGCTCCAGCTGCACGTGTTCGCAGTAGTGAAAAGGAAGTTGTGTTGTGCAGTTGTTGTTGGAAATGGGTCTCTCGACGGAGACGGTCGTGAAGGTGGACCGAGTTTGAAAAAGGTGACTGGTCTATATGCAACCCAAATGACAATCGTCCACTCCACATGTCCTAACCTAACCTTAGGTTTCCTGGCAGTTATGCAACCCAAAAGGCACGATTGTTATTTGGGTTGCACATAGACCAGTCACTATATTGTAACATGTCTTATACTTTTGTTCATCTTTTCATTTCAGTACTGTATATTTTTGCGCATACTGTAATTCTTGAATATTCTGGAGCAAATTTCTTGGTAGTTTGATGCATATAATTGGAGATTAATATTAAGGCACTAATATGGATCAATATTTTAAACAGCTTTTATTTATTGCAATTTTCAAAGTATCGGTAACCGGTACGAGTATCGGTTTATCCCTAAAAAACATCCAAACCCTCAAGAGACTCGAACTAAGAACTCTTGGTGGAAAGACTGGGAGACGAATGATGCACACTCTCGCCTACTAAGATGGCAACACTAGTTATTGCTTCACATAACATACTCATGCTGCATATGTTTTTCTTTATAGCACCGAATGAGGGCGTTGGACATGACAAAGATGAAGGAAGTAAGTGTCATATACTGTTGAAGGTATTTTATTATTTAATGCACACACATTAATTAAGAGGCAAGACACCGTGAAGGAAATACACTAAATAGCCAATAGTCAGCGGGCACCCAAGTGAACGTGAGGGTAGTGTCATGGCTTGGGCTCGGGCCAACAGTGGTGTTCGTTAGGACATTCTAGACAATACTATGGCAACAGTTTGGAATGGGCCCTTTTCTCTATCAGCACGATAATACCCCTGCCCATAAATCAGAGTCTTTTGCATTGTGGTTTGAGGACAATCAGGTGGACTTCGACCGAAAACCATCCATGAACTATTACCGAGGCTACAGAAAGGGTGTCCCGATAAAACGTACCAACGACAAAACGTAGCACTTGGGTTTTCGCAACGAAACGTACCACCAAGATAAACAGCTACCTGTGAAGGATCCACCAATAACTTCAAAATATTTACTCCGCGGCAAAACGTACCACTTGAAGGAAAACGCTTGAACTTGCCCTTGACATGTCAGACATTACAACACGGTGCGCTATCCAGCACCCAGTTAGGTTATTCGTTTTACCTCATTAGTTATTACGACTTTCATCTCTTAGGTTAGGTTAGGTTAGGTTAGGTTCGGTCGAGTATCGAGAGAATGAGGAAATGTGTTTGCATATACGAGTGTGTGCTACTCTGTCCTTCTTAATTAAAAACGGAGGAAGTTTATGATGGATGGCTGGAAATTCACTCTCAAGACCCAGAATTAGCGAAGCTAACTCTTTTCTTTGATTACTTTGTGAATAGTTGGTTGCAAAACGCGGAAATTCCAATAACAGTGTGGAACTGTTCAAAGTCTGGATAAAGTGTGATGGAAATCAGGAAAACTAGAAAATCGTAATTTTGGTAAATGATTTTTGATGCCGTCCCATCAAGTGGTACGTTGTGTCGCATCGCAAATATTTTAAGACTCATTACAAGACCCTTCGCAGGTAGCCGCCCAGGTGGTAGGTACGTTTTGTCGCTGGTACGTTTTGTTGCGGATACGTTTTGTCGCTGGTACGTTTTGTTGCGGATACGTTTTGTCGCTGGTACGTTTTGCCGCGGATACGTTTTGTCGATGGTACGTTTTGTCGCGGATACGTTTTGTTGATGATACGTTTTGTCGCGTATTCTATAGAAAGAATGCAAAAAAATCCACCAGCAATATTCCAGAACTTAGTGGAAAGCCTACCCCGAAGAGTAAATGCTGTAATAATAGCGAAGGGAGATCCGATATCTTATTAGTTACCTAGCTGGTGTATTTGGAATGAACAGGACTGGGTATCCGGGACATTTGGTTATATAGTGTATAAAGAAGTAAAACACAAAGAAAGAAGAAAAAGAGACTCACGCAGACAGAGAAGAGAAATAAAGAAACAAGGAAAAGAGAGAGAAAATAAGATAAATATTTCCTATTCCTAGAGTGTTCCTTCTGATGTCTAAATCTATCAATTTTTGGAGGTTTTTTTTTTTTCAAGTCAATTTTTGTACACAAATATGCTAATCGGGATTTGGCCTATAGTTTAAAGTGGAATCCGAAGATCTATGTGCCTGCACCGGGTATCGAATTTGGGACACCTTGATTGGAAGTTGGAGACGTTACCACTACGCCATCGGGGAAGCTTTCCTCATCATTCATCCTCATCGACACGATTGGCCCAAATATGTAGATAGGCGACGTAACAATAAGAAAAATAGGAACTAGACTCTGTCTCAGGAATCTCTGGAGCAAACGAACGAAAACAAGTGATCTGCGAAAGTAGTGGCTCGACCAATGGACGCGTGAGAGGGGAAGTGCGTGCATGGAGGGGAAAACGTCGCTGTAACTACCAGCTGTTTAGAACAACAGTGACTCCTTCTGCCTGCTCCCTTTCTCTACCGTTATGCGCGGCTTTGTTCCACCGATTGCTAGCCAGAGTGCAATAAAAGTGATAATATCTTGTATCTAATTGATTCATGATTGATTTGTCTTATTTTACTTCGCTTTTCTGCTACTTTTGTGAGTTGATAAAATTGATGAAAGAACACTCACAAAAACACCATGCCCAGGCCGAGATTCGAACCCGGGACTCTTGTTTCTAATAATTCACGTCTACATGTTTAAAATTTAACACCATTAAGCCTTGTTTCCATGATATGAAAAACTCAATATGCTCACCAAGGCAGAAATTTATTTTATTATAAAACATAAACTAAACGTAACGTTTCAATCTTCTAGCAAGGTCTTCTTCAGAGTCTGCACCAAGTTCAAATGTAACAAGGTACAAAACAGGACGATATATATACACAAACATTACTCCCCTGCAGACTATTAGAAAGTTGTTCTGGAACATTCTAGCAGGTGGCTTTCCCTTGTCAACTGTACTTTCACCTAAAAGGCTAAACATATTTTCTTAAAATTTTAGTTGAGTAAGTATCAAATGAAGTTCATATTTTTAATATTTAACCTCGGTCTTTCTGCCTAATTTAGCTAATCGCGGCGATAAAGAAAATAACGATTACGAAATTGATGAAATATCAATGAACGACTCATGATATTAGCACCTGCAATAGGGTTAACAAGGGGGTCACTTGCCTCCTGGAATATGAAATAATTGTCTTCTTATGTTCTCATTATTTTATTCACCCTACCATTATTTATTTTTTTCTGATCATGACGTCGACGCGTCCCGCTTACGGAACTTTCTCCCCTTGGAATATTTTCCAATGGTATTCATGAACTGGGATTTGAACCTGAAACCCGGTGACGAGAATGTAACACATTTCTGTTTTGTTTTATTACTAATTATACAATTAATACCATGTAATCCTATTGAATCTTTTCAGACTCTCTTGCCGCGGCGGTAAAATCAGTCAGGAGCATATCGCAAGGTAAGATCTAAATGAAGTCTGTCATCATTTTATCCCTATAAGAGTATTGCATGGAGAGGATTTCACTGTGATTAAACAACAGAAGTTGTAGCGATATTCATAAACGTCTGAAAATGGTAAAATCACCCGTGTCCTCCCGTTTCGCCTTATTGCGTTTTCACCTCTCCAAATAGAATTTCAAATGATTTATGTGACACGAACTTTGTAAGGCGAAACGGGACATCCCATTTCGCCTTACACACAAACAAATTCCCACCTGGGAATATTATCGACATGAAGGGTAATTCATAATGGGAGCGCAGAGCTTGTGACGTTGCCTACCTTGGCTCCCATTGTCCTGTCGGTTAGGTTAGGTTAGGTTAATAATACAATAATAATAATGACTCTTCATGTCGATAATATGCCCTGGTGGTAAATTTTTTGTGTGTAAGGCGAAACACGATAAGGCGAAATGGGCCGTAATCAAATCACCGCATGCGACAAATCAAAAATGGCCGACAAATCTACACGCAAGCCTCAAATGTCCATTTTAAACACTTGAAGGATATAGAAATAAGTTTTTAAATTATTAATACAGTATTTTAAAAATTATTATGCAACAAGGGTTGTTTGAAATGGCGTGGAATTACCATATTTTAAGCACTTCCTTACCACTACACTGCATAATTTTTAAGGCGTGGGTGTAGTGACTACACACACGCATGCGTGCGAGCGAGCCTGTATGCAGGTACAAAATGCCAGGAGCAGTGTTGCCAGTGTAACATATTTTACGGTACAAACCCAAAAAATTATGGAACTTTGAGGACGTTTTGAAAAAGTTCTCCTCGGTTACACACAAATATATTGTCCGGTCTGATTGCACTTACTGCACTGTAACCAAAGAATATATTGCACATTTTCAGAAATTTTGAGGTGGGTATTTTTGAGGAAATACTTTCTGAAAAAAGGTTAAAATTAATTTTTTTCATTTCTTTCAAATAATTTTCTATATAACGTTAGAAGTAAGTGCAGAAATGGCGTTGCAAATGGTCCACTTCCCATATTCTATTATCCCAGAAAAACTCATGTCCTGTTGTTCACTTTTTTTTTAAAAAAAAATGAGCATTGAAAAAGTTTCAAATTTTCGTATATTGATTCATAATTTTGGAGTTGAAGATGATTTCGTAAATATGTTCCTTAATAAGGTTTTGGAAAAGAGACCTTAAATCTCTATCATTCTTTTGTTTTTGATTTATACTGGTTTGAATATTGCATTATTTTCCTTGCGTACAATTTTTTATCAAATAGCGTCTTTCTTCCTGAGCATGTAACACTGTAACAAATCAACAAAAAAAGAAAAATATTTCATTTTTGGTCATGCATCACGTGGTCCTTTAACATACAATTTTCCCAGCTAATTTTGAAATTGGAAGGTGACAAATTTATTACTTGCCTGTATGATTTGAGATGCTACGATTCTTGTCACATTAAAATGATATTCCACTGTATACGCTGGAGCGATGCAGTAGGTTACTCTTCTAAGACCCTAGAGCCAGAACCGAGTCACGAACTAGTTAATTCCATATTAGTGACGTCAAATCACGGTTTTATGAGTGAATCACTGCGATTCGTAAATCGCAATCATACAGAGATTAACCGTGATTTCACATTTTGTTCAGTTTTAACAAGTCAAGTGAGAGAGACATTATAAATATCAACAATCGTGATCAAATTGGGATTGAAACAGTACAGCGCCAGGTGGCCGCGGTGGCTCAGTCGGTAACGCGTCTGACTACCATGCTAAAGGTCCCGGGTTCGATCCCCGGCCGGTTCAAATCCGGGAACTTTTCTAACGGTGGAAGCGGCCCCGGCGCCTACCCAGCGTCGAATAACATGGGTACCTGGGGGAAACCCTGGGGGGTAAAGGCGGTCAGGGGCGTGATGCTGATCACATCACCCCCACTCACGACCGGATCAAGAAAGTGTGGGGCGTTACCCCCACACCCCCTATACGCCTTCATGGCGTGGTGCTAAGCACAGGGGAACACTTTACCTTTTTACAGTACAGCGCCATGTAATAAATGTGTTATTAAAGAATTTGGAGTTTTTCTCCACGGCCACAATACGTACATTGGCATATTCATAGTTTAACGTTATGTATTTTTAACGAACTTCTCATTATGATAATTTATGTAAAAATAAATTTGCAAGGAAAATCCAATTACATAAAATTATACTTTTGAAGCGTTTCTGATTTCGTAAAAATCCAAACCAAGAAACATAAAGTTTCACTTTACAATTATTGTCTTACCACAAAGTAGCTAAGTCTCTAGCCTTCTTAAACCCGAAGGTTCATGGCTGCAGGAACACAAGTCTTCCATCTGTCCCTATCCTCGGCAATATCAATCCAATCTTTTCCATCCCTACAGATTTCCTTTAGGTCCATCTCAACGTTGTCCCTCCATCTTCGTCTTGGCCTTCCTACAGGTCTCTTACCATCAGGTTTCCCAACAAGAATCTTGGAAACTCTTATTTCCTCTCCTATTCGTGCCACATGGCCTGCCCACATAAGTCATCTTGATTTTGATTCTAATAATATCTGGACATGAATATAAATTATGTACTTCTAAATTATGTAACCTTCTCCACTGACCTGTCTCCTCATCCCTTTTATGTCCAAATATTTTCCTAAGGATTTTATTTTCAAATATTCTTAATTTATGTTCCACTTTTAATGTAAGGGACCAAGTTTCACATCCATATAATAATACAGGCAAAATTACTGTTTTGTATATTTTAACTTTTAGTTGTCTTAGATATGGAACGAGATGATAACGCTTATGAAGAGATAAGTAAAGTCTTATCACAAAGAATATATTGCTATTTGTATTTGGTCGGATAGGTTGTATTGCCAATTGCAGTTGTTCATTTCGTATTGCGGGTGTTATGAGTGACCTGTCAATCGAAGAAAATAAATGTTTTGGTGATTTGTGAGATATTTTTATGCATATGTGACTATATACGAGTATCTTTGCTTGAGTATATTTAAACATTTTTGGGTCACATTCAGCATATTTGTACTATTTACATCACATATAACCATAAACAAATTATAAATATCTCTTTCCAGTGTCAGAACGCATGTCGTTTACAACTGAAAAGGCAGCTGCATGTAAGTGACCTTTGTACTTTTGTAATTAGTGTTTGCTGAACGGAACGTAAGCTGTGTCCGAAAGGTACAAAGAGAAGACTTCAAATATGGTCTTGTCGGAAGTGACGTCACTCAGTGCACTTCGAAAGCGCCAAGTAAACGGGTAATCGAGACCACAGCGCGGAGCACGCGTCGTTGCAGGCTTCAGTACTTGACTCGTGAATTCGTTGTTCATTTGTTTGAAATCGCGGAGGTAGAAAGCCAGGAAGATGTTGGTTGCAGTTCTTCCAATGAGTGGAAATGTACGTATAAGAACATTTGAAAATGCTATGTGATTTGTTTGGTGGAAAAGAAGTGTTTAAAACGCGGGGGAAAACATGTCCTCAGTTTTATCTACTGATCGTATTTGGCGCTGCAGTCGAAGTGCAATTCGAAATAGTTTCAGTTGGCTTCAAGAATGAACTGCAATGAGAGACCATTCTCGGCGGAAGTGCGGTCTTGCACCTTTCGGACACGACCTTAGAATATGGTGATTATAATTTTAAGTTGATAGACTCAAGAACGATTACAATATGACACCTTTATATTTATAGAAAGTACCACGCTCTGGTCGTCTTTACCTCCCAGGGTTGCCTCCAGATACCCATTGATTTGAGTCTGGGTGAGCCCCAGAGCCGCTTTATGCTAGGATAAAGCCGGAAATATTCCGACCTTAGATCCGCCACCCCGCATAAAGCGGCTCTGGGGCTCACCCAGCCTCAAATCAATAGGCCGCGTGGCAGTCAAACGCCCTACCATCTAGACCACCGCGGCTCTCTTTATAAAAACCTTGATTGATCAACTGTTCTGATGCATAGTCCGTAATAAATGTAATCTTACCGAGCTTTCAGACCGAAGCGACACGTGTCACTTGGAAACGAATCTTCACAAATAAATACTACCTTTCGTATCGAAGCGACAAGTCAAGCAGCATATTTCGCTTGTCGCGTCACTCGACCTGGGTAGTTTTCTCAACAGCGTTCGTCCAGTCACCTGCATGTGTTGGTCGCCCATGCACGGTGAATGCTTTAGTACAGATAAAGCTTAACGTCCACTGAGACGCGGAGAAGCTCTACAACAGAAAGGCAACAGAACTTCTGTTGTCTGAAAGTATTGAAATCAAATGGTGTAACGCCCACTACAGGGAAGCGCGCTGAACCGAAGCGGGAATTTCCGTGCCAGAAGTCTGCCGGTTATCTTAAAGGCTATTGCCCACTGAGACGCCGGCAACACACCTGTTGTCACGTATCCTCGCGTCTCAGTGGGCGTTAAGCTTAAAAGATGCCCGTGTCGCTTGTGAAAACCCCCTGTAGAGTTTGAAATGTCGCCTGTCGCTTTTGGTCCCTTACAGAGCTACGCACAAGCGACAGATTATAAAATAACAGTATCAGGTACACTCAATATCTTGTACCTTCCAAAAATACGAGTACATCACTTGAGACTTTACTAAGAAGGAAAGGTGCACAGTTATTTTATACTTTCTTTAAAGGCACAGGTATCTCAACTTTCAACAAAAGTGTTTCTCCTTAAATATTTCTCTTAAAGAAAACATAGTTTGTATTTACATATGCGTGTGAAAATGTTCTTTCAAACAATGTTTCCAGATAACTTACTCATCCTATGTTTTTTCAGGAATGCTTTTGTAAGTCTAGAAAGCTAAATATATAAATTTATGAAGTGCTGACATCTGTCGGATAAATAATTACCAGAACACGACCATATTGTACTCGCACTTAAAGCTGGCGGCTGACAAACCACGAATCAACGATCAGTTGAATGCTCTTCAACTGACAACAGGCATTTTCGTATCAAGCCACCCGAACGTTCAGGGGAACGAAACAAAAGAGCGTAGGATACATCGCATGTTGAAAAATACTGGATAAAAGTTGTAGAAAGTATACAATAGGACGGGAAAATAAGGCACAAAGCACCCAAACGCTTGGTGGACAGACAGAGCTATGTGATTACGAAAAAAAAATCTTCGTGGTATAGTAACATTGGTAATTGACTCTACATATTATTTACAACATACAGCAATAGGCCTAATATAGTACTTTGCCTAGCACGTTTTGACCGGAACAGACCTGTTCCAGAGGCCTGTCCCGGTCGTCCCATCTAGGAGTTAGCTTAAAAACAAAATCTAAATTTGATAAACATTCCATGCTAAAAAAAAATGTTCATGGAATTTCTAGCGTCATGTCAACACCGTTACAAGTATAACAATCAAAACGTTCCATTGTATTCGAGAATGTTTGAGCAGAAAGCAGTATACTGTTTCAGTTAGTTCGTGTCTTGAGTGATATTGCATTGTGTGTGTTCCGTTAGATATTTGTAGAGCAATGAATAAGCCTGGCCAAGAAGGGTATATGCAGTGTCAATAGAGACCTACAATTAGAATTTAAATTCCTGCATCTTGACATAAATCATTTGTTGTTTATCATGTATCATTTATGTGACCCATACTTTAATAAATAATAATTAAAATACGTTAATAATAACAATAAATATATAATTAGACCTAACCGATTTTTCGGGAGGGGGGATAAACTTAAGAGGGGATGGTTTTGGGTGTTTCTATATTACGTTGATTTAAAGTTGGTTTTAAAGGTTAACTTTAAATATATAATATATCAAAAACAGCAAAAACAAAAGAGAACCACGCTTTACGCGGCCACACGCAGACCCTATTCCACGTGTGGTGTTCCGTATAGTAACAGATATCCCCTGAGATATCTGTTAAGCAACAGACGAACTTTAGCCTAACTTTAATAATCAGTAACTAGAGGAGGGCTTAGTAGGCTTATGATTCACTAAAATGATAGAAGGTCAGACACCTTTGAACGACATATTTATTCATTGAAAAGAACACCGCTTGTGGCATAGATACCACCAAACATGAGCACTTCACTGTACATAACACAAAAAAGATATACAAAAGATTTTGTACTTACATACCAGCCGTTTTCACACTACATCAATCATACCTGGGGCCGTACGCACACTATTTCACTCTTTATTGCCACACCCCGACACATGGACAATTTTGGGGTACACCACACTAAAAATTGGATATTATGTGCTTCCTTGTTGTAACAAAGGCTTTGGGGGAGTGATAAATTAGTTTTCCTGGCTTTTCTTGGATGGATGGCTAAGAACAACTTGGATATTCTCTGATATCCTATGGATGCTGCTATGGCGTCAGTTCTGCCGACCATGTGGTCTGGATTTCCACATGGGATGAGGGACACAAAACTCGCTATTTTGCTGAATTTTCACTGGGATCCTCAAATGCAGTTGTGTACACAATATCCCACTTGGTCACGCACACTTAGGCCTGTGTTTATTGTAACAGGACCTTAGATCCCTTTTCCCTTTATGTATCCTTTGTTGCTGGCACAGGTGGCCATTCACACACTGGATTTTACCAGCAACTTCCAGGTGACCTGCTCCCAGGTGGGTCTGTAATACAAGTGAGCTTGAATAGCAAGCTCAGAACACAATAGGCCATCTGAAAGTCTCCTCTGTGGCGTCACAGCCTTGAAGGCTTCTCATTGGCCAACTGGAGTCCTTTGAGATCTTTCCTTGTCTGTAGGAGAAGTGCCACTTTCTCCCACCAGATGGCAGAGTTATCAATTGCTTAAAAAGTGTAAACAAAAGTGTTTTTTCACCTTTTCTGGCTTAATTATGTCAGATAATTGCAAATGAGTTTACTTTTAATAAATTAGGCATTATTTTACCTATGGGTGAGTGTTATCTCTGATTTTCAGTAAAGAATAAAAGATTTAGTAAACATGTGATTTGGGGCACATGGTTTTTATTCTCCAAAATGGCTACTGTTAGCCTAACAATGGTTGGTTCTTTATAAATAAAGCATTTCTACCCCTCCCATGAGTGACAACTGGTTGGTAAACATGACCCATGATTCTAATTGGGGGTGGGGGGTATAAGTCTCTGGGAAAATAGCTCTCACAAGCTTTCCCTGATGCCAACCTAATGGCCCTTGTACTTAGGTTGGCCTGTGGTTATTTGTGTGTGGGCATGTATGCCCAATGCTGATTGGTCATAAACTGCCCTCCTTGGGATGTCCCGTTTTTGGGTCAAAATATTATGGTCGCCCTAAGTTCGCCTAAGATACCAAGAATTTCCTAAATAGCTGGTATAAGTTTATAGCATATGGCTTAATTAAAACTCTATTAATGTAATACATAGATAATAATTATTATTACAGCAATTATTGCCTATGTTGCCTGCGAACTCTTATGCGGCACTGCTGTCCGCCTGTCTGTCAACTTTCAGTACCTGGGAAAAGGACAACATTGGCAGATTGGAATATCATAAATTACACACACAAAACTGATTTGTTGAAATTAGTTTTTTTTTGCCGGCCCCCGTGGCGGAGTGGTTAGCACATTGCGCTACGCTGCGACGCCACGGGTCCCGGGTTCGAATACCGGCCTGGATGTTTGTGCGCATCCATTCATCAATTTCATCATATCATCACTTATCCCCATCTTCGCAATTAGCAAAAAGTGGCAGATAAGCGAAGTAAAATAAAGGAAATCAATCAATCAATTAAATACGGTTTGATTCATTGATTGAGTTAGGATAGTTCACGTCGCTTTTCTTCCACTGTTGTCTAATCGCGCCGATGAGGATGAGTTATGCCTGGATGGGCGCACACCTTCTTCAGCAGGTACAAAAATTTCCTTTCATTTCTACGGTTACTGAAGGACATCATTGGCACCCCGTTATTTGCACCCTGTATGTTCGCAATTACCACAATGTTAATTAATTAATTGTGCATTGTTCATTACAGCTGGTAAACCCACAATGAGTAAATACTTGGGAAGTGAGTATTTTGTTTTTAGCATACCTTAATGTACTAACTTATACCATTATTTACTATATATACACTATTGCTCTTGTCCGGTCTTACGGTGGGCGCCCTACATACTGCCAGGAGAAGTGCGGAGCGGGGAAGCGACCAATCCAGGGTGACAAGAAACGCAGCAACCCGTAGAACGAGGTGCGCGCAGCACTTTCTCCCGCGACGTTGTAACTCTCGGCGCCACCGCTGTTGTCTGGTTGGTCTGCTGCGTTATCCCCACTCCCCACTTCCCTCGCCGCCCGCCGTAATACCAGACAAGAGTTCTGCAAGTGAATAGCCGAGGCGTTCAGATCTGTAAGGCATCTCACTACCACGCAGGGGACTCCGGTTCGAGACTAGATCTTGGATGGGATGCCCTTGCATGCAGTATGTGCCCGCTCCCGGGCTCATCCAGCCTCTAACCTTTTAGTTTCTGGAGACCGGAGCGTGGTGCTGGTCACATCACCTGCAGTTTGAACGAGATCAACCTCCTAAGTACCATCTTGGCACACTACAAGGGATATGAACCCCGATCCAACATAGTATATAATAATAATGAAACACTACGAAAAATTACACATTAGGACATAAAATACACTAAAAGATTTTGAAAGCCCCTATCTTATTTGGATCACACATTATTGTCATTAGTAGGAAATGGATGAAAATCCATATTTATGTTTGAAGCTGAAATCAGTTATATTTTGAATTATCTTTGATCATCATTGTATGTAGACTCGAAAAATTAATTTTTATTTTCCAAATTTACATATATTACGTTTTGGCTCATATTTGACATATTTTAGTGATTTTTACATATTATTTCCATATTTCCGAACATTTCTCACCATATACTCCATATTCGCGCAATAATTACCTACATGTCCTCGTGTGACCGAAGGAGTTGGGTGAAATTCTTGCAAATAACTGTCATATTTGAAATACACTCCCATGCATACTGAGGGCAGTTGTAGTCAATATAAACCCATCTTAAGAGACAATTGAAGGAAATTAAGTTCGAAAACTTACAACGAAATTTTGTTATTCATTGTTTCGGAAACAGTAAATGAAAAACAATATGTGTTGTTTAACATTTAATGCCAATGTAAGCGTACTGTATTTTCTGTAGCTCGTCTAGTATCTTATATTATTAAAAGGTATTTTTTTACAATTTTAAGTCCATATTTAACTCTATACTTTGGTGAAAATAACGAAATATGTATTTACATATTTAGCACATGTATCCGTTCCCTGCTCATTAGCCTGAACGTTGCATGCTTATTTATATCTCGACTTCTGTGCGACCAGTCCCAGGTTCGATTCCCTGTGCATGCTCCGAGGACAATCGGGCAGCTACTTGAAAAGAAGAAGTACCAGGCTCCAGCCTCGATAGTCAGAAAACAGCGGCGATGGGACAGGATGTCTCGCCGTCAGAGGGTTGTTTCGTCATGGAGTTTTGTTAATGGTTTCTTGTATGACAGTAAACTACACCCTAAGCTATTCCATGGGCGTAACTTGGGACTTAACTTGGGGGAGGGGAGACAGGTACGAACTTGAGGCTATCTTTTTGGGCGGCAGAAACGAAAAGTTTTTCATCCCATAAAAATAGTGTCCAAGAATATTTGCTAAATAACTGTTACATTTGCAAAACAATAATAATTATTATTTATTACTTAGCTCGTCAGGTCTTAGGATGTTAACAGAAGTATCCTTAACTTGTAAATTTGAACAAAGCTCAATTTTTGGGGGCAAGCGCCCCCACTTGTCGTAAGGCACAAAAATGATTTAACGTAATAGTTTAGTTGAATTATCGTCAAAGTATTCCGTTTTGGACTGTGTTTAAGTAAGTGCAATGTTGGACTGTGCTTAAGTAGCGTAGTGTTATGTATTTGCTTGTACGTGTGTAAGGGCAAAAATATGTATATGTGAGTGTGAGTGTGTGAGTGTGAGTGTGTGTGCCCGTATCTATAGGTTAGATTACCATTCTTATATGTATTTTTTTCTTTGTATTTTTTATTTCTCTGTAATTTTCATATATTTTTCTTTCTTTTTTTTCAATATTTTAATTATTTCACATTCAATTTTTTTTTGTAAACATGGTCAAGTGGAAGAAAAGGCTCCACAGCCATAACCTCACCATGTAAAAGAAGACGAAATAAATAAATAAATAAATAAATAAATAAATAGTGCAGGCAGGCCCGTAGCCAGGATTTTTTTAAGGGAGTGACAAATCCGAAAGTGTGGAACAAAGAGAAGATCCGAAATGCTGTGGAGTTGTTTGATTATGTTATTTTACGTTGCTTTTATGACTCGTTTGTCTAATCGCCACGATGAGGATGAGTGATTATGTGGTGAAATTGGTGAAGGAAAACACAAATGCAGTTGCAATGTTGCAATATTTTGGTCCAAAGTAATTGAAAATATTCACCTCACCGATACACCCCTTCCCTCACCCGACCCAACGATCAGCAACACAGTCGCTTACAGACAAAGGTTGTCACACTGTATACAGCTCAGTGCTTTTTGTTTACATTCAATTCTCAAAAGTATTCGAATGGTACCGTGTTCCGCAAATTAACAAGATTTTCAAATTTCCTTCAGTTTTCCTCCTAATAGTACCACTGAACAGCTATGATAATTTCATGTTTAGAAAATATTATACACGGTCCGTTCTCAAAGTATCCGAACTTATTTATTTGCAAACAATTTATTGATGACAATTACAACTGCTGTCAATATTATTCAATGTAGGCACCTTCAGCCTCAATACAGCGAGTATAGCGACTTTTCCACTGTTCACAGCAGTCCTGGAAGTCCTTGACTGACACCCTCTTTAATGCTGCGGTCGTGGCAGCTTGAACCTCTTCAATTGACGCAAACCGCTTCCCCTTGAGCACCCTTTTGACCTTGGAAAACAAAAAGAAGTGGGCCGGTGCGAAGTCCGGTCTGTAAGGGGGATGAGGCGGCGTTGCCACGCGTACGTTGGTCAAAAACTCGCCTACCAACAGCGCTGTGTGAGCCGGTGCGTTGTCGTTGTGAAGCACACACCTGTCGGCGATGTGTCGGCGATGTGTCTCCAGACGCGCTGGACCCTCTGTCGGAGACGCTGAAGCACTGTTTTGTAGTAAGCTGCATTCGCGGAGGTCCCAGCAGGTACAAACCTTTTGTGCACGACCCCCTTCGCGTCGAAAAAGACAAGGAGCATTGTCATCACCTTTGATTTTGACATCCGGGCCTTCTTTTGACGAGGGGACGCGGGGGTGTGCCATTCTGAACTTTGTCTCTTGCTTTCGGGGGGTCATACTCGAATAGCCAGGTTTCATCCCCGGTTATCACTCGGTCGAGAAACGTTTCGTCACCGTCCACACGTTCCATAATTTCGCGGGCAATTCGCACACGACACTGCATTTGATCGTCCGTCAAAATCTTCGGAACCATTTTTGCACAGATTTTGCGCATGTTCAAGTTTTGGGTAATAATTTCAAAAACTTGCGATTTCGCCAGTACCACCTCCTCTGCAATCATCTGGAGACTTAAACGCCTGTCTTTGTCTATCAGAGCTTTTACACTGGCCACATTTTCCTCCCTGAGCGTTGTTCGTCCTCGACCACCTCTCGTCCTTCCTTGAACACCGTGTGCCATGTGTAAACTTGCGTGCGGGACATCACTTCCTCGCCGTAAGCCTCCCGTAGCATGGTTACAGTCTTCGTAAAGTTTTTTTTTTTCAATTTAACACAAAATTTCACAGCGTAGCGCTGTTCCAAAGTGCGCTCCACTTTCACCAAATCCACCAACTGCAAAATCTCGACGTGACGTTTTTTTCCGTGTACGCAACACGAGCGATTGCACCTCAACTACTGCTCGCAGGCAACTGAGCGAGGCCTTGTTTTAAAGGTTACGGTCCCCACTGCCACCTGGCGCAGCTTACCAGAACCCTCGACCGATTCTCGCGCCGCGCTGCGGACAGTTCGGATACTTTCAGAACGGACCCTGTACTTATAGATTAAATGATACGTATTAGCAATTATTACTATAATAAAGAACATGTCTAAACCAATAACGAAAAACGAGACATTTTCGCGGATTCTAGTTTTTACTTATTGGGAAATTTCCAGATACAGCGCAGTTGATATTACACTGAAATTGTCAAGAATGAAAAAGAAATTAGAAAAAATCAAAATATCACAAAAATCAGTAGCAAATTAACAAAATATAAGTAAAGGATTACACTCTTTGATATTATTTACAAGCATTTCTTCTGATGAAAGACCGAAAGCCATACTCCAAGGAAGGAACATTAACACTTGATGGGTGGTCATCATATTGTGTGGGAAGTCTGTAGAAGAGAGATCTTTTTTGAATTTCTAGTCTACGTTTTTCTGTGAGAAATAAGCTAATGTCACGTGTTGTGCGCATAGACACTCGGAAGTGGAACTCCTCAAGGAGTGTGTTGCAGCGAATTTTGCCATTGACGATTTTGTATAAAGAATTGAAGTCATTCTGCAAACGACGCTGATATGCAGTCTGTAAATTTAGAAAAGACAAGAGATGTGGAGATGAACAAGTTCGTAGTGAGAGAATCTTCTTCATGAAAATGTTGTTCCTGTCCAACTCCTTTCAAACCTCCTCCGATTCGACCGAACAACCTCGCATATAAAATGCCCTACTACTCTAGTACTCTATTACCCTATTGATTCTCCTACTTTCAGTGTCGCTGTCCGAAGCCCTAGACGCAGCAAGGAAAGAGAAATGTAAGCAATGACGTAAGCTTCCAGATTACCAAATGTAGTACGTAATAACTAAAAGGCAGGTAAATGTTGATAAGCACTTTCATATGTAGGGTGTTTCATTCACTCTCGACCCCTGATTTTCGCTTATAAAAATCAAACTATTGGTCGTAATATAATGAAATTTTCTGCGGACATACCTTGGTGCATGAGAAGCATGGTGACGTCATTGGAGATGGCGCCACATTCTCTCTAGTCCTTGTGAGGGCATGCGCGTGCGTCTGCCGTTAAATACTAAACGTACGGACGTGTGCTTTCAGTCTGAGTTCTTGGCTCTGCTGTTGTGACGCGCCTGATATTGGTTCGTGTTTATGTACTCCGTTTTCCAGTACGTGCGATCGATAAACACACGCAGTTCCACTGAGTACCAACTCATACTGTACTGCTCTGTTGCTGTACAGTCAACGGTAAAGATAATGGTAAGCAAATTGTCCACCGCTGTTCTCATTATTTCTTTTATTCTACATTCTACGTATGTTGTTTTAAGGAATTAAACTATGTTGGTTCGAAGCAGGCATTGTCCTCTGCTTATTGACGTCATTATTTCAATTCATTATCATCACATTGTGTAATACAGATCGAATGAAAGTAATGGTGGAAAATTGGCATACTATTACTTTTGCCGTTGGTTGTACTATAATCACGAACCACCGATTGCAAGCACAAACTTTTAACCGAACCCGAACAAACACGAACAGCAGGCCCAAGAACTCAGACTGAAAGCACACGTCCGAACGACTGGCATTTAATGGCAGAATCGCCCAAACGCACGCAAATGTCCACGCAAGGACTAGAGAGACTGTGGCGCCATCTAAAATGACGTCACCATGCTTCTCATGCACCAAGGTATGTCCGTAGCAAATTTCATTATATAATGACTAAAGGTCTTTTCCACTCTTGCGGCGGCCGGTCCTAGTTCTGTCAAGGGAAGTGGGGAGCGGGGATTACGCCACAGACCAACCAGACAACGGGGGTGGCGCCGAGAGACACGACACGGTGGAAAAAGGTACTACGTGAACCTCGTTCTACTGGCTGCTGCGTTTCTTATCGCGCTGGATTGGTCGCTTCTCCGCTCCCCACTTCCCTTGTCAGCTTGTAGGGCGCTCACCGTAAGAGTAGAGGCCCAACATAATATATGTTCATTTTGGGTCATTGTAGGTCAGAAAAAGGTGGGTTTTATTTGTCCTTTTTTTGCCTTTTTCGGCGTTTTTTGACTTATGGGTCCTTTTTTTAGCCTTTTTTAGGTCTTAACGGCTTTTTTTTGCAACTTCACCTTCTTTCGACTACGTTTTTACTGTCCATTCTCAATTCGAATCATCATCAGTTCATCACTTCTTAAACAGCCTTTCTGTAGTAAAGAAAATATATATATTTGAACCATCCGTGAAACAAGAGACAAACATTTTTGGACCACTGAAGCAGGTACGGTACAAGGTCCTTTAACCCCTAACTTGTCTGGAAGGTCGCGCTGTAAGTGGCAACTTTCTCCTTTTGAAGCTTTCAGCACGGTGTATACGACCAGACAGCACGCCCCTGCATAGATCTCAAGTCAGATAAGGAGGTGCCGCACATATTCATTAAATAAGTAATTAAAACTGTTGTTATTAAATTGGATCACATTTATAAGGCCTTTTTTTTAGTTTCTAGGTCCTTTTTTTATATTTTAAAGTCTTTTTTGGCAATTTGTAGGTCTTCAACTTTCGAGTCCTAATTATGACCAATAGTTTGATTTTTATAAGCGAAAATCAGGGGCCGAGAGCAAATGAAACACCATATACCTACCCTTTAGCCATATTTGTTATGAGCTGCGATATTTAAAGATCATAAAAGGTTTCGTTGTTTGCTGAATTAAGGGAGCATTCAAACCTAAGAGACACAGAAGGGCAACAAAAGACAACTAAAATATTTACTGGAAGGAATTGGAAAAACGAAAATGAAACGAAACTTCAGAAATGAATAAAATCTTTCGTACGACGCTGCAGGTATTGCTTGTCGCTTGCGTGTCACTCGAACTGGGCCGTTTTCTGAATAGCATGCATTGTGTCGCCTGGGTTTAATTCAATTTAATTTACTTTATTTAGCGTCGCTTCTCCTCCACCTTGTGGTAATCGCGACGATGAGGATGAGTGATAATATGATGAAATTTATGAAGGGATGCTCCAAAAAATAAAATATTACTCTGTCCACCTGAGAAAAAAATCTGTAAGCGCCCTTTTTGGTTTTAATGTTAATGTCCAAAATCCTAATTTCACTTACATCAAGCACAGAAAAGTAATTTAAGAAAAAACATTAACTATTAGACGAGATGGTCTAAATATGGGCGAAAGTTTAAATATGGGTTTTGGAGTTATCAGCGCTCCCGGGTGCTGCAGCCTGGCAGAGGCTAAGGGAACTGGTTATCTGTCAAGGACAAAGGCTGCGGCGCCAATTCGCAAGAGAAAGTGGTGGTTAGTTTCGGCCTTGGACGCTGTTATAGAATTGAGACTTCCGAAAACTTTTACAGGTATGTTTTAACTCAGCGTTTTCTGAATTGTCAAATGCTTTGTATAGGTTATGATATTAGCGGTACATAAAACAAATGCGGGCTTTTATAATTCCATGATTTGTTTGTGAAATATGTACGACAGAGAGAGAAAATAAATTGAAGAAGAAAAATAGCGTGATGGTCTAAATATGGGCTATGACATGAGCTCTAATACTGAGATCACATTTTCAACAAATATTTGGATGCTTTTCTTAATTTCGATTTTTCCCATTCCGCGTGATTTTCAAAACAACAGATTATTCATAAATGTGAATACTATAATGTTTTAGCGATAAATGACTGTTTTTTTAATTTTAATTGCTTTTTGTGATATTGCCACAGGTAGCCCATATTTAGACCACAATTTTGAAATACATCATTTTACCATTTTTTGGAAATTGCTTTTTTTTTTAAAGAAAATCGACACCTTCTATACTTTACCACGCTATTACATTTAAGTATATATTTCATAGATATGCATTTTAAAGGCAGGTGCTTGATATATTAATTTTTTCCCTCCGAAAATGACAACATAAAATAGGCGTGCCCATATTTAGACCTTTTCCTCTATATTTTCATTGGCGGGGGGATATAACAGTTAGAACTCTGAAAGGTTACCTGGAAAATTGTTGACTAATTTCGTGACGTAATGTTTCTAATTTCAGCTAAACCGCAACCTTCAAATAAAAAGTCCAGATCTTCCGCAAGAAGTACGTATCTGACTTTCTAATGTATTGCATGGAAACAAAATAACTATTCTGTGTAAGCAGTAAGAAGTAAGTGAATGTAAACAAATACACGTGGCATGTTATGTGACAAAGGCTATTGGGTATTCCAACGGCAGCTATGTAGGAATCTTGCGCGAAGGAATACAGTGCATGTGGTGAGCGCTGCAGTCAGAAAATTTTCAAAAGCATATACGCTAAGTTACGTGAAACGTAACGTAAACGTTCAGGGTTGTTCAGTGGCGTGTGGTGACCATTTAGATAACCGAAGCACTGAATATATAATTTTTAAGTAAACAATAGCAAATCAAGGGAAAAGCTTGTCTTGATAAAAATCAAAGCTGGTAATAGTTCATTTCATTTTTACGCTGGTCATCAAGCCCAGTTTCTATTCTGTTTTCCCCAAAAGCAGCTATAGCTACAGACACTTCTTGTTCTGCTATTGACTTCACTACATTTCCCAATGCATGTACCCAGTTTTGGTCCAAGAAGTATTTCTAACCTTTCCAAACAACAGACAATACCAGCAAAACACCGCATTCAGCTCAGCACTACCGGCTAACCAGTAACATTTGGTATACATATTACACTGAAAATGTCTAGAGAATTTACTGGTCATTTGAACCAAATTTGGTAATTCTGGTGTTGGCCGTCCATTTTTAATTATCTCATTTTTTTCTGAGAAAGAACGGGCAGAAAACGGCTTGGACAAAAGCTCTTTTATAGTACACATTGTTCTATACTACTAGATACTAACTGGTACCTTGATATATTTTCATATACATTCGGCAAACCAAACCCGTAAACTGAGGAAAACCGAAAACAATACGAGTGGAAACACTCGGATACACTATCGAACACCCTGTCCGATGCTAGCTTCGGTTGCAGAAGAAATACACGCACACGGCCCGTGACCTTGAGGTGCGCGCGCAACTGTCTGCCACTGCTTAACCGACGCGAGAGGAAGATTGCTTCGGCTCAACGTCAGTGCAGCCCTGCAGGGACTGGTATTTCTTCTATTTGTAGCGAAGAAATGTGACGGTTTCATCTAGATATTATTGAATAATCGTGTGATTATAATGACATAATATATTGTTACATTATTGCATATTGTATTCCGAAGAAAGGCTTCGGTAGCTTACCTTGTATGCACGCCACTGGGGTTGTAAAAATTCAGGAATTCTAAATAAATTCAATTCCGTTCCAGGAGAGAAAATCAGCAAGTTCAAATGGGTTGTGAACCGTAAAGAACTTTTTTATCTGTAAAGTATTTCAATTCGGTCCAGGAACCTTTTTATAGGATCAATTTAAATACGATCTAAGTTCCGTATTGAAATTAAACAATACGCAAACTTTGACCGAATTTAAATTGTGCGAGAAAAACGTTTGCGACCCTGTTGTGGAACCCAATAGAATTTATGAGTTCTTGGACCTTAAACAACCCTGCGATAAGTAAATGGAGACCATTTTTCCATTAACTTTGGATTATGTTTCTATTCAACATGTTAATAAAATCTATTAGTCTAATTTAAAAAAGGAAACCCATAATTAGCATAAAAAATGAAAAACCTTAACAGAAAAGGCAACAGTTCTCTTTTTCGGCGTCTCCGTGTAGTGTTTAAGACTGCAATGCAACAGACCTCAACGTGTTTAACAATAAGATTCTTTATAGTCCTTCACCGATTGTTGCGAGAAGAGAAGCAAGAACATTGTTGACACTTCCGTATGAGGCGTACTCGATACTTATTAAGTCAAACTTCTACATTGGTTTCGATAACAAAGAGCAGATCTCGTTTCGCTCTAGATATGAACAAATAAACCAATCAAGCTGTACCCTGTCTCATCTATCTCTCGGGCAGAAGGACAAAACAAGTCTCTGCGCAAGCAGTGACGCGAGACGACTACAAAAATGAAAACGCGAAAGGGAACGGGATTGCATGGATTAAAAAAAGCGACTGCAGTTACCAGACTTCGCAGCAGCGTGTACTGCTTCGCTCTGACCACTCGATTTCCTCCCCTTCTCTGCCGCCATGCGCGGCCTTGCTCCAGAGATAACTGAGACAGGGTTTTAGCAAAAATACACCGTATACCCTTGACTACAGCCCTGCATATGTCACTCAACGTTGTGGAAGCTCAAATTATGAGCCTGCCCATCCCCCCCCCCAATGCCTATGACGCACTCCCCCCAAAAAGGTAGAACATTCCCCCCACCCCCTTTATGACGAATTATTTACTCAAATTACTCTGGTCAGACAAAATTTGCGGAACAACATAACACAGACATATTTAAGCAATAGGCAAAATGTTTACTTTAGGTACATTAGGCTCACTTTCATGTTTGCTAACATAAAACGTACAAAACTGTTCAGGCTCACTGCTATTGTTAGTATGTACTGGACCTTATTTCTTATTAACAGTTGGTCTGCTTGACTAACCTCATATTAATGCAAACAACAGATCAATCTAACAGAACAATCTAACGGTGTAAGAGGTGGTGTTCCATTTCAATCCCATCGCCGCGATCACCCAAAGGTAGGTAGAAAAACTACATAATAAAAATAACTAAAAATCAATAACAAGTCAATGAAAGAAACGACCCCCCCATTTTTGCGTTAAAATATATAGAATTGGTACAATATTTTGTCCCCCCAAAAAATTCCCATGACGCGTGGGCACCCCTGAGCCGTGCAGCCATGACCAGTATATTCATAAACAAAATAGCACATAGGAAAAGAACTGCTTCTCAGAAGTCACGTGGTTTTGTTTACATTAACTTCGTTTACAGTGGATGGAGAATACGTGTGTAGGGCATTCCATGTGAAAAAGTGGCCCTGAATTTCAATTTTAAGAATTAAATGCAACGTTGCAACTTCATTTTATCTTGTGAGTGAACAATCTAAAATTGTCATTTGTTATTAAAAAGTCCCATGACATTTTTGGGAAATCTGCGACTAGTAACAAAATAAATGGTACTACAGTACAGAAGAGACACCAAAACGCAAAATTAACGCTTTTCCACACGACCTCCATCAATTTCAAAACAAGTGACCCAACGGGACAAGGCAGCATTAAACTCCTTCTCCATTATAGCCGGAGTGATCATGTCGCATGCATTTCGTATGCGTTCTTTCAGCACTGTGACATTGGTAACCTTAGTTTAGTAGACCTTCTCTTTGACCCCAAGCAAAGAAATCCAGTGGGGTAAGGTCAGGCGAACGGGATGCCCACATACGAGGAGACCATCTTCCTATCCACCTGTTGGGAAAGGTGGATAGGACAGCGGTTGCGAAGTGGGGCGGTGCACCGTCTTGTTGGAAGACCACTGTACCAAGGATACCATCATCCAACAACTGCGGATCTAGGAACGGTTGTAACATGTCGAGGTAAGTGTTTCCATTGATTGTTTGTTCTACAAACATGAATGGCCCATAGACGTTTTGTTTGGTCATGCCGAGCCAGACATTCACTTTCGGACTGTTCCTTTGCCATTGGGCGGCACATTGCCCCATATTCGACAGTCATGACGGTTCACATGTCCACAAACGTTGGAACATTTTTTTAAAAAAACATTGATGGAAGTCATGTGGAAAAGCGTTAATTTTGTGTTTCGGTGTCTCTTCTGTACTGTAGTACCATTTATTTTGTTATTAGTCGCCGATTTAAAATGACATGGGACTTTGTAATGACCCTGTACATTATTAAGTTAGAAGTTAGAAGGTATTTTACTTATTGTTCGTGTTATGTCTCACCCGTGACATAAAAAAAAGCAATTAATTCATCTAAATCTTACACTTCAACCTCAACCCCACTAGAATATTAAAAGGGTCAATTACCTTCTTTCATTGTCTTAAATAATTCATTTTTCATAATTTGAAAATTCACAGAAAAGAATAACCTTCTTATTAAATAAAGAGGTGGTGCTTCATCTGATTTAATGATTCTAACTAATTAATTTACAATAATAAAGTAACTATGTAATGGCCTCTAATACTCGAAGAACGGCCAATGTCATGTTTACAATAGTTGGATGGTAGAGGAAATTGACCGTCATTTCTATAGCAAACTTTTTGACGGTTTACTTAGAAGGTATTTGAATTCCAATCTAACATGGATTATAATTTTGATTACACCTTTCAATCTTATTTTCAGGTACTACTGTCGTGAAAGGAAGAGGCACTTCAAAGAAAAATGTTCAAACAAAGAAAGACGATGAAAAATGTTCAAAATGATGGATTTTTTAAAGTGAAATTAAAGGACAATATAGCTGAAGCTAATACTATAGAGTTATTTCAAAAACGTATATAATGTAATAAAGATTTATCCGAAATTAATATCTTGCTGAGACCGTTATGAATGATTAAGAATGGTAGCTTATTTTAGTTGCAAATATATTTGGTTTATTAATGACAATTATGTTTTATGTATGAAAATAGCCCTTAACGCTTTTTCAGTTAAGATTAACGCCTGCCTGATAACATGAATCTAACCAGCTCTCTAGCCTTCTTGAACCCGAAGGTTTATGTTTGCAGCAAACACAAGACTCCCCATCCTGGGCAAGATCAATCCACTCTTTCCCATCCTTACGCATTTCCTTTACGCCCATCTCAACGTTGTCCCTCCATCTTCATGTTGAAAGTACACGATAATAGATGCAAAAGAGTCTCAGTAATCATGGGTCCGCAAACGACTCGTTTTCGAGATAATCGCGAATGTGTGATTACAAGCCGCCACTGACTTCATTGTTTGTAAACGTCGTCCTGGTTGGTAAAATGGTAATAATGTGTGCGAATGTGTGGTTAAAAGCCGTCACTGATTGCATTTTGTAAACACAGAGTGCTTTACTCCTTGCACGTTCCGAGGTTTGATCTTCGTTTACAAAACAGAACATTTCCGAGAGATGGCGTTGCAATCAAGCAGGATGGAAACAGTCAGTACACAGTCTAGCAATGAGATCTCCAATGACTTTTCATATTGTATTATTAGCATTTTTCCAACTAGGACGACGTTTACAAACAATGAAGTCAGTGGCGGCTTGTAAAAACACATTCGCGATTATCTCCAAAACGGCTCGTTTGCGGACCAATGTTTACAAGGACTCTTTTGCTTCTATTGTCGTGTACTTTCACCTGTGTCAGTTTGCTCTATTACTTATGGGACATCCTGTAATGATGGTAGTCCTGGTACAGGCACTGACAGACACATACCTAACTGAAACACTGAATTTCAGAGAAGCAGACACATAGGTTATAGGGTATGATGTGTAGTGTTAATTAAGACACCATTGCACCCGCCCCGCATATTCACCCTTAATAAGAATTTTATACTAAATGTATGAAGAGAACTACGAAAACAGGCGTTTCACCATTCAAACACTTGACGTAGCTTCCTCATGCCGTGAAGTGTGTTGGGTAAACGAATAAATGGATGATTACTACACACACAGTTTAGATATAGTGTAGGAGGTAGGAAAATTCTGTTGGAATTTTGAGACCCAGAAATTTTGTTTCTTAAATGGTAGTCATTAAAAAAATGATCTAATAATCTAACTTGTGCCCATTTTCTAGAAATTTCCGCCATCTTAGCTGGCATAGCTTGCCTGTGGTTGTGAACTTTGTGAAGATAACTTTGGTTTCCTTACAATGCCATAAATACAATACTGCACAAAATTTTACAATGGGATGCAAACAAGATCCTAAGTTATGTTAGATTTAGGTTAGGTTAGGGAAGGTTAGGTAATGCTTGATAGTACATTCTGATGGATAAATTCAAAAGTAAATTCTTGTAGAAATGAAAGTAAAATGTAATCAATATATTTATTTTAATTAACGTAGATGATGCTGATATTTATATTCCCAGTCCTTAGAAATACAGGGTGATTCGAAAGTTCTGTCCCACAGGTGCACAGGTTATTATTGTACGTATACATAGCGAAAATGTAAGGGGGGTGGAGTTGTTGGAAATTGGAATATCAATCTTACCATACCAGGTACCTGAAAATTCCACGTCGCTCCATGATTCACCCGAAATATCGCAATACAATTAACAATTAGTTACGACAATATCAGACAGAGGCTCTTTATGTATGTTCTATAAATGTTCAGTTACAAGGAAATTAGAATATGCTTGCTCTGTATGGGCGCCATCTTGTAAACTCGGTAAACATATGATTGAATGCGTACAGGAAAAACGATTGATTGATTTAGATTATTTTACTTCGCTTTTCTGCACCCTTGGCTAATCGCGAAGATGAGAATGAGTGATGATGTGATGAAATTGATCAGCCAGGACAGGATTCGAACCAGGGACCCCTGGCGTTGAAGCGCGCTGTGCTAACCACACCGCCACGAAGGCCGGCGTGTGGGAGGAAAAACAAGATTTATATAACATAAAAAGCATCTATTATCGCCAGTGATACTTAAAATAACATACAATAATTATATTAGATTGGTTTGATTTTGTAATCCTTTCAAATAGACGCGAGTGTGAAATAAAAAAATTCATGCATTGGATAGTCGTACTCCACAAAGTAAAATATGGTTTAATGGTTCCCGTAGTAGACATGTATCATTCCAAGAACAGAAATATGTAAAAGTTCCCAATGACAAAGAAATGACCATTGATTAAAAAAAATATAAAAGATGATTGATTGGATGTCGGATTATAATAGAATTAAAACATTGTATTGTGCGAAAAAGTGAATTTGAGTACAATTTTTTTACACTTCACTGTGTCCTATGTGTATGCAGGGTTGTTATACGTCCAGAAACCCATAAATTCTAATCTGTTCTATTTGGGTTCCGCAATAGGACCCGAACCTTTTTTGTCGCACAATTTAAATTCGGTCAAAGTTGTATATTGTTTCATTTCAATAAGGGACTTGGACGGATTTAGATTGATCTGCAAAAAATATTCCTGGTCCGTATTTAAATTCATCCGGGGAAAAGGCTGATGGACCGAATTAAAATTCATCCGGAAAAAGTTCCTGGACCAAATTCAAATTCATCCGGGGAAAAGGTTGCTGGACCGAATTTAAATTGATCCGGGGAAAAGGTTGCTGGACCGAATTTAAATTCATCCGGGGAAAAGTTTCCTGGACCGAATTTAAATTCATCCGGGGAAAAGGTTGTTGGACCGAATTTAAATTCATCCGGGGAAAAGTTTCCTGGACCGAATTTAAATTCATCCGGGGAAAAGGTTGCTGGACCGAATTTAAATTGATCCGGAAAAGAGGTTATGGACCCTATTTAAATTGATCCGGAAAAATGGTTCTTAGACCGAATTTAAATTCATCCGGAAAAAGTTCCTGGACCGAATTGAAATACTTTACTGAAAACGTTTTTACAGTCCAGAACCTATTTACGCCTGCTGATTTTCTCTCCTGGACCGAAATTGAATTTATTTAAAAATCCTGGACGTTTAACAACCCTGTGTGTATGTGAATGTGTGTTCTTCTTTCAAGCGCTACATACGTTTCCTGATTATAAACGTGCATTATGATTAGAGAGAATAGATATTTACCTAATCACGTTTTGTGTGCTACACTTTTTACCGCGTGCATTTAAATCTACCTCAAGTGGAAATATATAACTTAATTCTGAGAAAGTCGTATAAAAATGAACGGCCGAACGCTTCCGTAAAATTTAAGGTGAAACTCAAAGCAATAAAATAAAAAATTCAAAATTTTCCTCTTTGTTTAAAATATGGGAAACATCTTCCAGAATACGTTACTGGCATTTTCTACTTTCTCAACTTATACAGTGAAGTGTAAAAGATGTTCTACTCAAATTCACTTTTTGGCACGATACAATGAAGTTACAAGTCGTCATGTTGTACTTCAACCTTATACAGGTGAGCTTAGAATGTAACATGGGCTAATATTTCCAAGTGTTTACTGCACCACAAATCGCACCTTACCTTCCTGGATAAGCAATATTTTAATATCTCCTGCTAAGGGTTTGGCAAATCACACATATCTATCTAAGAGAGCTTTGGGACCGAAGCGACACACAACTTACACGCACCGTTCAGACTGGACCATTTTCTGAATACCTTTATCGTGTCTCCTCGGTCTGTTGTTCGCGGTGAATGATTGCTTAGGGAGCTTCTACAACGAAGCGACACGCTACACATGTCGCTTGAGGATTTCACCAATCGAACGCAGACTTGAGCGGACTGACGCTACTGTATGAAACGTTGCTGCTTATTGGCTCGTTGTCGCTTCGGTCTGAAATCTACCATACACTGGAGACATTGTTGCTTGTCACTTGTCACTTCGTTAATATCGTGCATCGTGTCGCCGCGGGCTGTTTGTCGCGCATACGCAGTGTATACTTTCTTACAGACCGGAAGTTGCCGTGCCACTTATCGTTCGAGTGTGTGAGCCCCCTTGTCACGTGCCACTTACAGCCTGTAGCGTATCTCTTGTCACTTCGGTCTGAAAAAAACCCATAAGACAGTTTACAAGGAAGTGTTTTTCTTGGTACAGCTGTTGCGACAGGTTTTAAGATTTTTGCTTTGGGGGGGGGGGGTGCCCTCAGAGTCGTATTTGTGATCTAATTTCCAGTGCAGGGAAACAGGTTTTTTTTTAGGTATGCAAATTTGTAATATTGCCAGTCGATAAACTCTACTATTGCATTCCAGTTCTAAGAACCTAAGACATTAAATCGTATGATGATATACATTGTGATAAAGTCTTTCCCTGATTACAAACTTTTATTGCTAAGGAACTATGCTAGATACAGATATGCGGTTTGTTGGAAATGGTAGCTTAACTCATAATGTTTTGTTATCAGTACACTTCGACATGTGCTCCCTTTGTTGCCCTCAGAACGTCTATGCGATACTTAATTTCTCTCCATGTCTTTGCCAACATCTCTTCCGTCACCGTCTCTATAGCATCCCGTATTCGTGTCTGAAGAGTTTGCATATCAGGAACTGGTGAACTAAACACTGTGTCCTCAACGTAACCCCATAAAAAAAAAGTCAAGAGCGATTATGTCCGGCAAACGCGGTGGCCATGATATGGAACCGTCTCTACCGATCCATCTGTCTGAAAGGGTGTCATGCAAGAACTGGCGAACAGTAAACTCGCAGTGTAGCGATGCATCATCTGGTTGAAACACTACCCATGGTTGAAATTCCTGTAACCGAGGCGCAACGTAAAAAAATCATAATCAGGGAAAGACTTTATGCTCACCCTGTAATTTAGAAGCAATATATTTACATTCTAAGAAAACCCAAACGACGAGAAATCTTGCCCGTTCAACTCAATGACGGAGTACGGCGAGAAATGCGATCTCCAATCCATACCAGCTAACTGTAGACCAGGCGAACGAGAACAAGTCTCTGCGCATGACGGCTCCACCAATGAACAGTGAGAGAAATGGGATTGCGTAATGGGTGACTGGAGTTACCCGATTTCCCTCTTTCGCTCTGGAAGCGTTGCAAACTTTTGAAAGCGATATACCGTACGCACATGGCAAACGGGCCGTATTTTTGTGTCCAGGTCCGTACGCTTGGCTTAAGAATTTCTTAGAGAAATATTAGGGATAAAACTGCAAGAGCAAATTTTGACAAGCCGTGCATTTAGCGTACGGACTAAGGTCTGGACAGTACGGTTGGCAACACTGCGCTTTCACCACTCGATTTCCCTGCTCCTCTGCCGCTATGCGTGGCCCTGCTCCATAGTTCGCTGGGACAGGTTATATACGTACCTCCAACGAATAAACCTGGCAAAATCATAGCCATGGTGTTAGGCTATCGAACTTTAATTTACAACAGAGCTTTAGTCTGGGAGCTTTTTGTAAAACCTCTGTACACAAGAACAACGAGCTATTTCAAAATAGAACTTCAGAAGCAAAATAGGATGCAATTGTGTTACAAGTTAATTAACTATTTCCTGAATGATTTTTCAATGGTGTATTTTTCATAGTTAAGAAATGGTATATACTACATGCTTTCAATTCAGTTTCTTTGGCGGGGCTAACATCATCTCTCGCAGGGATGATTTTCTTCTCTTTTGCCGGTGATAAACCCGATTCCTCGATTTTCTTAATCCATGTTTTGATGGCATGGGCAGAAGGCACCGGATCATTACGTGGAATATTAAAATGTTTCCGAAATGCATGGGCACGTAATTATTGTTTTTTTTGTAATACACTTTTAAAGCGAATTCACGCTGTTCCACGATTGATTGATTGATTGATTGGTTTGTTGTTTTAAGTCCACTTTATACACAGGAAGGCTAATCTGGACTGGACCTACAGTTTAAAGTGGGATCAGAACCACTGTGCCATGTGCATCCACAGGGTATTGAACCCGGGACACCTTGATTACAAGGCGACGACGTTACCACTAGGTCATCCACGAGGTCCTACGCTGTTCCACGACTCCATGATAACTGAATGGTACAGCCAACTCCCGTTGCGGAGTGGTTAGCACATCGCAGTACGACGCCAGGGATCACGGGTTCCAATCCTGGCCTGGGCATGGATGTTTGTGAGGGTCCATTCATCAATTTCATCATATCATCAGTCATCCCCATCTTCGTAAATATGCCAAAAGTGGCACAAGAAGCGAAGTAAAATGAAGCAAATCACACGATGAATCAACTGAATGGCACAGACTGCCGCTCGGACGCAACAACTATAACTCTCGTCTAGTCTTACGTCGGGCGCTCTACATGCAGGCAAGGGAAGTAGGGAGAGGGAGAGGGGAATACGCCGCAGACAACAGCGGTGGCGCCGAGAGTTAAGACGTCGAGGGGAGGAACTACTACGTGAACCTCGTTCTACAGGCTGCTGCGTTTCTTATAGAGCTGGATTGGTAGCTTCCCCGTTCCCCACTTCCCTTGCCAGCATGTAGAGCGCCCGCCGTAATACTGGACAACAGTTATAGCTTATTAAGTGTTGCAAAAGCGCCCAATCCATTGCTGCACCCTTTATATGCATTTTATGTGACTTTCTTCTTAGTTTGAGTCACTCCTTACTAAACGCAACATGTGCACTAGTTCATGTATATTTATAGTACCATGATTAATATTTATTTATTTATTTATTGAGAAAATTCCAGATACAGCACAGGTGGCCATTTTACACTGAAATTGTCAACAATGAAAATTTAATAATAATAATAAGCAAAAAGACATTAAAAAACAATGATTGATTGATTGAATTGGTGTTTCAAGTCCACTTTATGCACAGAGAGGCTAATCGGGACTGGACCTACAGTTTAAAGTGGGATCCGAACCACTATGATCTTCCACCGAGTATCGAACCCGGGATCCCTTGATAAAATAATAATAATTATTATTATTATTAAAAATAACACAAAGAGAGTAGCAAATTGACAAAATAATAAGCAAAAGATGGCACTATTTGATATTATTTACAAACATTTCTTCTAATAGAAGACCGAAAGGCAAACTCGGAGGAAAATATATCGATTCTTGATGAAAGTCTGTACAAGAGGGATCTTTTTGAATTTGTATTCTAGGTTTCTTGTATGAAATAATAATCTTTGACACATATTGATACATTTTTGGTGGGCTGCTGAATCGAATGGGCGTTCGAAATTGCTCTAGTTGTGGAAAAACAAATATAATGTGTGTCACAGTTACCCAGCGTTTGTGCTTCTTTGAAACCCAAGCAAAAATCCATGAAACAAGCATCGCGAAACGTTGGAGAAAAAAATGTAGCCCGCCATGTCGCCACTTGACCAAGCAGCGTTGCCAACCTACCCATAAGAAAAAGTGCTGTCTAATCAGTGAAATTATGCTAAAAGCTGATAAATTGTACTAGGATCTATAATGAATAAATGCCTCCCCGATGGCGTAGTGGGCATTCCCAGACGAGGCTTGGTAGAGAGCAGAGTGCTCGCTGAACATTCGTCAAGTAGAGCAGAAACAACACGCGGAATTTACCTTGTATAAATACAGACAGGTGAATATAATACCAGCAGAGTGAGAACTTCTGTTGTTGTGAAGTAAAGTGCATTTACGTAATTCTTTCTACATGCCGGTTAAAAGATTAAACACTTTGCAGTTTAATTTGCAAGAGTGCAGCAAAGACCGACAACGCTTGCCATTCACGAATGGCTGAGAGATGTAGTTAAATTGCGTGTTGTAGAAGTTTTGAGTATTGAAGTAGATTTCGTTAAACACCAGGTGTTTGTCAAAGTAAGTACTGAGCAATTCTGTAATGAAGTTATAGCACGTAGCACGGGAACATTCGTATTTTCAGACGAAATGGGAGAACATGCCATTCCAGTACACAGATCCGACAAACCTGTTACTACTGTTCGAATCCATCTAGTCCCAATGGAACTACTAGAAAGCGTTATAATAACTGAAATGTATAAATACGGTATAGTACAAACAGTAAGAGATGAAGTGTATTCCACCTCCCACCCCTTTCCTGTGAGAACAGGCAGGAAGATAGTCCGTGTCATTCTATAAAAGACAGTGTCTTCTTATATCATGTTAAATGACGAACGTTATTGGACTACGCATGAAGGGCAACCTAAACTATGTGTTACGTTTAGGCCGTTCGCCGGCTTAAACTGCTTGGCTGCAAGAGGATGTGTGTATGAAGAATGGAATAATTACTCTCATTGCTCCTTACCAATATTTAATAGAATCGCACAAGTGAGGGGGAAGGGAAATCACGCACGAGCCAGCAAGATATCTAAACACTGACAATGATAAAACCCAAAGTGTCACCACTGTACCTGATTTCCTTCGCGGTTCCTCGACTGAGTCACGACGTGGCGCTCTATCGGTCCATCGAAGGTGTCCTCAGTGGGTTCGCCCAAACCTTTTAAATGGACCGACTTAACACTGTCACTCGCAACACACCTCGCGCTTCGCTCCCTCGACCAAGACTCTCTCGGCGACCTCTCGTCACCCGGGGACTGCTGGCGTTTTTGATTACACAGAATTTTATTTCCGGCTCGTGACATGCCACCTCCCCCTGAAAAGAAATGGGATTGGCCAGGGGACAATCACATTTCTTTATTGACAAAAAATATTAAGATATGATTAAATATGTACAAGGACCAGTCCCTGAATAAATGATTACACCCTGTATATAACATGATTCGTCGTAGGGCAGTAGACAAGTAGCCTATGTAGTGCACTGTAGAACGTAACAAATAATAAGACACTAATTGAAGTGTAACACTTTTCTGTCATGTATTCCGAAGCGGATGGAACCAAAATTGGCAATTAAGGTAGTCTCAGCGGCATCTCATCGCACGACGTACATGTACGTGACACTGTGAAAACACTTGAATAAATATATGACTGGTAACACTGATCCGAAGATAAGTTAGTAGGTCTCAAATGTTGAAAAGAATACACAAATAAGTTGATGGGAGACAAATATGTTCGCAAGAAAAGTTCAGGAACAATATTAATTCGATGCGAGATCTGCTTGCCACTTTACATTAGTGATGACACAGCAAATGATGATCAATATCAGTGTTTAGTATGTCATAAAATAAAATTTTGAGCGTGAACAGGAGGAATTGGTAAATTTAACCAGGGTGTAAATAATAAGATTAGATACATAGTATGCATTCGATTATAGCAAAACATAATGAAAAGTCTTCAGAAAAAATAAATGGAAGTGAGAGTATCAAATATGTAATAACAGTTAATGTAAATATGTGTCATAAAAATGGAAGATGTAACAAGAAGAGGTAGGGACTTGATTTGGTATTTCTGTCCAAATCGTGTGAGTTGTGTGTCGTATCAGTAAAAAAAATGTGTTTCTGTTTGAGAGTTTGGTCGGTTTTTAACGATGCAGCGCTCTCAGTTCGCTTCATCGATAACTGGGACACATCTGCACGATAAAAATTTAGAAGTTAACATGCTGTCATATATTAATTAGATTGGTAATATTGCCGTTTATATGTAAGAAGTTATATGAATTGAAGAAATATGAAGAGAAAAGGTGGATAAGACGTTGGCCCATACATGCTCTGTAAAGGCTTTTGGCGTATTGAAGGTAGTTATGAATTATTGGAAAGTCACGAAATGAGAATTTTACAGCGAATGGTGAATAGTATTGTCTCCGCCAACAGTGAGAACACGTGAGCTCTCTTCCCATACGCAGTAGCTATATTCATCGCGTTCGTGCTCTTTGTTTACGTACACAAAATGCTACCGAAGCAGAAGGTCGTGTTGCTACGGTATCGTCTTCAGAATTCCATCCTACTCTGTGTGAAATCACATCATAAAGTGACGTCACGATGCCAAAGGGTCGGCACAATCTTGTATGAGAAAGAAAAAAAATGTTGCGGCGAGTGCTGTCGCGTGTACGAGATATATTTAATTTTCTTCTTGTTCTGCGAGTTATTGGTGCAGAAAAAAATAGCAGAATTTATAAGAAGAAGCATAGTTTATACGCGTTATTCAGCGTGGTAAAATATATAGTTGAGGAGTTGTTACTATTTCTGTTCGAATTACTGTGAAGGGGCCTTCGTACTTGCCTGAAAACGCTTTGGACGTCTTTGATAAGCGTCGATCGTTCCACAAAAGTATTTGATCGCCAGATTTAAACGCTGCTTGAGAATAGTGAGGATCAAGCCGTGCCTTGTCCGTTCTGTGGCGTTTGAGGAGATTATCTTGTGCAAATCGACGCAAGCTTCATGTGTTCCAGCCGTTCATAATTGCTCACGTGCTGCGGCGGGGTTTGAAAAATCGCATCCGGTAAGGTGCGGGGATGATAACCCATCAGTAAATAGGTAGGTGAGTACCGTGCAGATGAATGCGGCGTGTTGTTGATAGCTGAGACCGCTGTTGGTAAGAATTTGGACCAATTATTGTGTTTGGCATTGACATAAAATTTGATCATTCCTTCCAGCGTTTGTTGCGTTTTTTCAACTAAGCCAAGGCTCTGATGAAATCCTGGGCTGACAAAGCTTAGTTCAATTTGGAATTTGTTGGCCAATTCTTTGAATAAATCTGAAGTTTGACCTGGAAGTTGGTCCACTATGATTTTTTCTGGAAAGTCAAATGGTAATATGATTTTCGTGTACAGAAAATCCGCCAGAACTTCAGCAGTGAGAGAATGTGTCGGTGCGGCTACTACGTAACGCGTGGCTGCGTCAGTGCACGTGATCACGTAGCGATGTCCCTCTGGTCCTGATGTGACATATGGACCACATTGGTCCAAGGCGATAATTTGGAAAGGTGTCAGAGAAATCCTTGTTTGTAGTTCAAAGTGCTTTGGTTGGCGGGACTGCTTAAGTCGTGCACACTGTTCACATTCTTTGCATTTCTTGTAGATGAAGGATTTCTGAGAAGGAAACGGTCCTTCGCATAGGCATATGTTTTATAGTATCCAAAATGGTTGAGAGCGTGTGGAGAAGAGTGCACTTGTTCGAACCATATATCTTGTAATGCATGTGGGATGCAAGTGAGTAGCCTTTCTTGTTTGTCTGAACTTCGGGTCCTCCTGTAAATAATATCATCTAGGAGACGGAATTGCTGGCTGGTTCTGTCATATTTAGGGTCGGCTTCTTTACTTCCAATTAAATGTAGGTAAATATTTTTGAGAAAAGGGTCTGCTTGTTGTTCTTTGGCAAGGTCAAATTCACGTGTTCTCAAAACAGATACAATTTCATCTTCCAGGAGAGGAGAAAAAGCTTCATCTTGGATCCTCGTGTTACGGCTAATGGCGTCCGAGGCACTGTTGTCTGTTCCCTTTAGATGTTGAATGACGAAATCGTAGTCGGACAGAAATTGCGAAAAACGCCAAAGGCGGCCTTTGAGGGTAGTTGATTGTCGTAAATTTTGAATACATTTGGAATCGGTGTGTAATATAAATCTTTTGAAAAGGATGTAGTGTCGGAATGCTTTTAAAGCAAAAATTATGCCAGAGAGTTCTAACATGTTTATATCTTGTTCTCTTTCCTTATCATTTAGTATCCTGCTTGCATATGCAATCGGCTTAACATTTCCTTGGGGGTCTTCGTGAGCAATGACAGCCCCTAGAGCTATTTTGCTACTGTCCGTGTATATGTGAATAGGATTGGATTGATTTGTTGTTTTAAGTCCACTTTATGCACAGTAAGGCTAATCGGGACTGGACCTACAGTTTAAAATGGGATCCGAACCACTATGTGCCTCCACCGGGAATCGAACCCGGGACCCCTTGATTACAAGGCGACGACGCTACCACTGCGCCATCGGGGAGGCCGTGTATATGTGAATAGGAAGAGAGGGATCGTATCTGGCTAATACTGGGCTCGTGATTAGTGAATGCTTTAAAGCATTGAATGCCTCGTTTTGCGCTTCTGTCCATCGAAATTTTCTCTCCTTCATCAGCAGTTGTGTAAGAACTGATGCGTGTTTGGAAAAATGTGGAGAGTAAAGACGGGAAAAATTTTCCAGGCCCAAAAATTGGCGTAAAGTCTTCTTGCTTGTAGGTGTCGGACACGACTTAACAGTTTCTAGCATCTTAGGTGAAATATCGCATCCTTTCTCGGATAAATGGTGTCCAAGATAGACAATATCATCGTACAGGAATTCTGCCTTTTTAGGAGCCAATTTTAATCCAGCGAGCCTAAGTCTTTCAAAAGTGTGACGCAATATCTTCAAGGAAGTGGGTACGTCGTCAGAGACTGCCAGGAGATCATCTGCATAGAAGAACAAATGATGGTTGTCAACAACGTTGAGGGCTAAATTCAGCGCTATCGCTAACGCTGTTCCCGACGTGACAAATCCTTGTGGGGCATAATTAAAAGCGTAAGTCCCCATCTGCGGCACTTGAAAACTCACTTTTTCACGGCTACTTGGTGTGAGGCGTATCTGAAAATAAGCCGAGAGGATGTCCATAGATGAATAATATTTGAAACCTGCCGCCCTCTCTACGATGTCTATGAAATTAGGTGCCGGAAAACTTATCTTCTTGGCGACGGCGTTGATTCGACGAGCGTCGAAGCAGACGCGGTACGTGTTATTTGGTTTCTTCACAAGCAAAATAGGAGAATTCCAGCGTGGCGCTAAAATAGGAGAAACGACACCCTGTTGTAGAAGTTTCTTGATTTCTTGTTGCATGATTGGAAGTGTATGGGGTGGTATCCTGTGGGGTCGAGTGTACACTGGAGGCGAATCTCCGGTATCGATATCCAGTTCATACAGGGTGCAACTTCCTATATCGTCCTCTTTCCAACTAAAGACATCAGCGAACTCGTGTGTCAGTTCTAGTAGTTTGTCTCGGTCTTCTTCACAGACGTTGGGGTTGATGTCGATATTCGTTTTGTCGAAGTTGTTCCGAGATTCAGAAATGCGCTTTCGGAGTTCTTCAGAATTTTCCTTCAAAAAATGTCGACGTGGCTTCCTATCGTCGCTGTTATTTTCCTTTAGTGGGTTCCAGATAGGTTCCGTCCTTGCCTCCGTCCCAGGATCATCTCCGTCAGGACTGCCAGCATAGGGCGGTAGGGTTGACACGTACTACAGGATATGCTCCAGCTGTGGAAAACACACTTCCTAGTTCTCCACACCCTTACACGGAAACACCTATTCAAGACCAGAATACCAGCTCTATTTTATCAGTACCGTTATATCGACAGGCCACTTCAGATGACCACAAGGAACTGCAGGAACAGATGATAGTCATTGAAGACAACGAACCAAAGGCAAGTACTATGCTCCACAACCTCCACAGTTACAACAGCAAGAAGATAGTGCAAGTGTTTGTAACCAGGCAAGTGTACAATCTTAGAAAAAAATACCTGGGCCACGGGACGTAGAATTTCGTAACGTCTTAAAGCCTGTTGTTTATGCAACCCAAATAACAAGATATTCGCTTAAGCTTGCCTGGTGATTCTGAGTTCTCGGGAAGGATTGAGCTTTGATAGCATGAGTCACATGACTCGTGCCCCAGCCACAACAAACAGCTGGGTGCTACGATGCCTCCAGAAGAAAATTTCAGGAATTGGTTTCTTGACAAGAGCTACTCGTAAGGAAATACTATTCTTTCAAGTGATATTAGAGTCATTGTCAAGAAGGTTCGCTGAAATTATGGTTCTCATCACAGACCACATGCCACACGTTAATTGTTTAAGTCCAGTTCATGCACTGGACCTACAGATTAAAATGAGATCCGAACCAAATGCCTCTCTATTTGGTATTGAATTCGGAAGCCTTTCATTACATGGCGAAGACGTTACTACTACGACATCAGAGAGGCAAAGGAACCCCTTGAGAAATAGATAAGCGAAAATTGCTACGTGACAAACCATATTTGACCGTAAATTTTAAAAATAAGACAATATTTTGTACTGACAGTTTCGAACCGTGGGAGAGGCATATATTTTTTTGTACCATCGTCCATTTCACGAGTTTATAATTCTTCCTCACCGACACGAGTAACGCGAGTGGTAGAAGAAAAGCGAAGTAAAATAACTGAAACAGAAATAAAAGGAAAAAGCGAAATAAATTTTATTCATAATATTCTGCAGTCACTTGAGTTGCATTCACGGGATGCTATCTTTAAAGAAAGCCGTGGTCTCTTCCTTGTCTTTTTCGCTTCCTTTGTGCTCTTGCTTTCCCCTGTCACGATTGGTCTAAAACTAATTAATGCGACGTTAATTAAACAATCCAAACAACGAAACAATGCACAATCAACTGCACAAAACAACATTCCAAATGTTTTCGAATCGGAAAACAATTGAGATGCTGTAAAATGACTTAAGATGCAGTAATACAGTGGGAATTCGGTACCGTATAGAATTAAATCGGTAGAGATGTTCGATTTGATTGGATGTTTGTTATTTAGATTTGCTATTCTTTCACTTTTGGCAAATAGCGACGATTGATTGATTGATTGATTGATTTAGCTTATTTTACTTCGCGTTTTGTGCCTCTTGGCTAATTTGCGAAGATGGGGATGAGTGATGAAATGATGAAATGGATGAAAAATGGACATTCACAAACAACCATACCCGACCGGGATTCGAACCCGGGACCCTTGGCGTCGCAGCGCGATGTGCTAACCACTCGGCCACAGGGTCGGGCGCAAATAGCGACGATGAAGATGAGTGATGCTATGATGAAATTTATGAAGGGACACTTAGCAAGGACACCCACGCCCAAGTCGAGATTCTAACCAGGGACCCATGGCATCGTAGCGCGCTGTGTTAACCACTCCTCCATGGAGTGAACATTATAGCATATTTTGTGTGCTCAATTGGGATCAATCAATGGAATGAATAGGAATATTATATGATTAATAAATTCATATCATAATACCACGTCATATTATTCGGCACGAAGTAACATCAGAGACATTCAATCTTGCATTTTTGCCTTTCAACTTATTCTTTGAATTCAGGTTAATCACAACAATAAGATAAGTTATGAAGCAAATGATAGTGAATGTGGGATATTATTACGAATTACCTGACAGAAACAACATTAAGCAGGCTCGGTGGTCAAGCTCATTAAGTGATTGACATTCGATATCGTCGCCAAAGTTCCCGGGTTTGAGTACCGTCCTTGTCGGGGGTGTTTGACTATTTCGTCATCAATTTCATGTAATGGTCACTCGTCCTTATCGTCGCGATCATCGAACAGGGAATAAAAATTATAAAAATAAATACGATGGTTTTTGAGTTGGTGTTTTTTAAGTCCACTTTATGCACAGCAAGGCTAATCGGGACTGGACCTACAGTTTCAAGTGGGATCCGAACCACTTGTGCCTCCACCAGGTATCGAACCTGGGACCCCTTGATTACAAGGTGACGACGCTACCACTGCGCCATCGGGGAGGCCCTAATAAATACGATGGAAGAGTACTTATTTCATCTCTCACGAAATCTCCTACAAAACCGGAATATATGAAATACATGTATATTCATTCACATACATTTTCGATTTCTATATTTAACTAATCGAGACCGAGAACGGGAGAGCAATTTTCAATTCGACAAACCGAGAGACGGAGAAACTGTCAAGTCTCGTTTCTTCTTGGCACCTCCGTAATCGAGTTGTTCTGTTTGTCATTGGCTTTGTATTGGCAATTATTGTCATTATTCTTCCCCTGCAGGTAAACCATAACGATGAATTATGATGAAATGAAGCAGATAAAAGGGCAAGAACAAGAAAGTCATGCCTGTTCGGGACTCCAACCCAGAACCTTATGTAACGAGATTTGAAATTCTGGAGAAGGCGTCCGTGTTTCGCTTGGTTTTCTCTTTCCTCTACTTCTCTTATATTATCATACATGTATAATAAAAATGGATCTGATACGATATGTTGCGATTCATAATTGTGCTGGTTAGATGCTACAGATGTGAAATCCAACCTGCAATATATTATTCCCTTTTGTTTCGTATCTGGTTGAACATGACATTTTCTTACACTGCGACAATTTCTTTCTTAGTTTTGGTTTGGTGCACAGATATGCTAATCTGGACTCGACCTTCAGTTTAAAGTGGGATACTAACCACTATGTGCATCCACCGTGTATCAAACCCGGGATCCACTGATTACAAGGCGACGACGTTATCACTACGCCATCGAGGAGGCTCCATGACAAAATTTTATTCACTTGATCTCTACCATAATTTATTTCAGCATTTACATTTTCTTCTTCTTTTTTCCTTTTGTTAACTACTCTTATACAACTCTTTTTGCGTCTTCGAATTTCTTCTTGTTTCAGGAAAAAATAATACATGCAGGCTGTATAAAAATCCCCCGTTCAAATAGATAAAACGTTCACTCTCGAGAACTAATTTACATGTTTATCACTAACGTAACCATTAGGAAGGAAACTATTGAAATGTTAACTGATATAACTGCAGATGAAACAATACTTACAGCCACTAACGAAATATCTATTCTTGTGTAGCCTCACAGACAACAAGTATATGGTGAGTCATTCACTCTTGCTGACTACGGGCGAAGGTCACTGAACTAAAGGGTGGTGGCAAGCAAGCAGGCTTCTGCTCTACCAAAGACGAGGTCACGTGTTCCAGTTATCAATGGCGTACGAAATAAGGAGGAACACAGCTATCTGACGTATGTTTTGGTCCCGTCATTGCACGTAGAACACTTTATCGTCGTGGCCTTGAAGTTCCCTCAGGGCACTCCTACGTAAAGGCTTCTCAGCTAGAAGGATATCTTCCCCATTGAGTGGAGGAAAAGTGGGTGCGTATAGAGGTCCTTCAACTTTCGTATTCTTTTTCATTTCAGAACCCGTGCTGTATCGTCGACTTAATTCAATCTATCCGATGTAGGTTTTAGGTTCTGTGTCTGTTCGGTTATTTCACGTTGTCTTCCTGCTTATGTTATTCGCGACGAAGGTTCTGGATTCGATAATCTGGACAATAACGGGATTGTGTTGGTTGGTTGATTGGTGTCTTAAGTCCACTTTATGTCCTGTTAGGCTAATCGTGAATGGACCTATAGTTTAAAGGGGGATGTTCCTCCACCGAGTATCGAACCCGGGATCCCTTAATTACAAGGCGCCCACGATCCCACTGCGCCATCGGGGATTGTGTTCGAAACGAATGAATCAAATTTGAGTGATATGATATGCAACCATTGGAAGACTATTGAAAGAAAAGCTATGGGAACCTGCCAGTTTTTCTACTGCAGACAGGAAACCATAAACATGGAAGAGAAGCTTATATTCTATGAAACCTGACGCTATGTGCTCGAATACTTGCTAAATATAATGCATAGAGGCATAGCAACGTTAAACTACCTCTTATATGATACATATAGGTTTAAAAAGGTCGAAATACAAAGATTGTGTGCGCCTCACTGATGGCGTAGTGGTAAGGCCTTGTAATCAAGGGGTCTGGGGTACGATACCAGGTGATCGCACATAGTGGTTCGGATCCCACTTTAAACTGTATGCACTTCAGATTAGTCTATCTGTGCCGGTGACTCAGTCGGTAACGCGTCTGACTACCATGCTATAGGCCCCGGGTTCGATTCCCGGTCGGTTCAAGCCCGGGAACTTTTCTAACGTTGGAAGCGGCCCCGGCGCCCACCCAGCGTCGAATGACATGGGTACCTGGGGGAAACCCTGGAGGTAAAGGCGGTCAGGGGCGTGATGCTGATCACATCACCCCCACTCACGAACGAATCAAGAAAGTGTGGGGCGGCGTGATGCTGATCACATCACCCCCACTCACGAACGCATCAAGAAAGTGTGGGGCGTTACCCCCACACCCCCTATACGCCTTCATGCCGTAGCGCCAAGCACAGGTGAGAACTTTACCTTTCTTTTTTGCATAAAGTGGACTTACAACAAAATTTAAACTTGCGATAAAGATTATGATAAGGTATTAAAGAATTGGGTCTAACACATTTTTTTATTGTTTACCAATGACATTGTTAACTAATATTCTTAATTTAGTTTCAAGATGAAATCGGCTACGAAATAAAAGGAGTGGTTTCATATTTCTGTTACGAAATTCCACTTTTGTAGTAGACCTGTGCCACACTAAGTTGTGACAATAAACAAATCTGAAACACTTTCAAAGTATTAAATTGCTATCTACGTATTTGGGAAAAATCTTTCAATATAATACTTTTTTTGGACGCGTCAAATCATAGTATTTAATTCCTGTTTTAGCAGCTTTAAGAAACCTGATTTTTGGGGGGGGGGTTACAAATGCCCTTTCTGCTCCCGTCAAGTTACGCCTATGACAAACAGGAATTCAAAGTAAAAGACTGTCCCGACTAAATCGGGAGACACGTCTGATAGATTTACAATTGGGAAAATTATAATTAAGCGTGTAGTTGAAAACAACCTATTTTCATATATTGCATGCAGCTCTACTTTTTCTGCAATGTGGATCAAGAACTGGGGACGTGGAGAAGCACAACACTCCACGTGACCCTCTTTGCTTTCCTGTCATGTTGACCTTCGCATGGAACACATTTCTCGGTGTTAAGACAGGCAAAATCACCCGATCATCGAAGGGTGCAATATGTGTTGCCTACCCTCCTGCATTACTTGCTCCTATTAAAGCCTTATGGGGAAGAACTTTTTTCCATGACTGTACATGGAAGTGCAAGTGAAAGTGCAAGTGCGATTCCATAGTTCCCACTGCCCTCTTCGAAATTCCGAATCAAGAATCCCAAACACCTAAAAGTTCGATGTTCACAGATAAGGAATTCCCATAGGCTACCCAAAGAAAATCCCGCTCACGATCTGCCACAAAGGCGGGGAATACCTCTTCAGACCCCATGACTTTACGTCCGAAGAAAAAAATAAAAAAAAAAGAACGAGAAGGTAAATACCAAAATAGAAGTACAGCTTAAAAGTAAAACCTATTCAACCAACCCCTTATTCAGGAAAAGAGCAATCAAGTCCAGAATTAATAACCTCCTCAGCGACGCAAAAAGCTAGGGTGAAACAACAGATTGGCAAATTACTTTGACATGATTCAGTGTCCGTGTTGCTATGACGTCGTCCCCTTGTAATCAAGAGGTCCCTGGTTCGATACCCGGTGGAGGCACATAGCGGTTCGGATCCCACTTTCAACTGTAGGCCCAGTCCCAATTAGCCTTACTGTGCATAAAGTGGACTTAAAACTCCAACTAAATCAATCAATGAAATCGTGTAGCTATGAGCGAGCTTTACCTTCCAGAAAAGAGGGGAGGTATGAACTTAAAGAGCGTGGTGATGCAATCAAGAGCTTTATTTATTCAAAGCGGTCTTTCAGCGGTATATTCTACTATCGACTCCACCACGCAACAAATAATAATTACCTTGTTAGAAGATATACCATTAACAGCATCAATGGATATAAGTGAACTATGCAACATATGCATGACATTCCTTCTGTTAAACATATTTACAAAGAGCAACTTATTGCATATACAACACCCTTCCGAATTGAAAGAGAAAATCTAAAATGTAATTGGAAGCAAATTTGGAATAATGTAATTGCGACACATCTAACGAATATGGCATTATCTATATAGTATAAAGTGATCCAACAAGTAATTGTCACAGCAGACAGATGTTATAAATACGGCTGTAGTAATTCTCAAAATTGTTATAATTGTCATGTCCCAGATCGATTACTCACAAGATCACAGAATGAGCAAAATACATTATTTCACCAGAGTTTCATTTTTTATCCAAGTACAAAGCACAAAACAATTCAATGGTTAATAGTACAATTCCTAATGTTTTTATTTCCTACAGGGAAAAATTATAATTACTTGGACTTCGGACTAACTCTAATACATGAATATGAACAAATGTCTCAAGACTACAGAAAATTACATTATGCCAACTTTTTAAATGTAATCTATGAATAACACAATTGCAAAACCTTTGTAAAAATTTATTGCAATTGTATGCTTTAAAAGGGATAAAAATAAAAGAAATAGTGATAGCGTCGTCGCCTTGTAATCAAGAGGTCCCGGGTTCGATACCCGATGGAGGCACATTGCACAGTGGTTCGGATCCAACTTTAAACTGTAGTTCCAGTCCCGATTAACCTTACTGTGCACAAAGTGGACTTAAAACAGCAACTCAATCAATCAATATAATGAATAAAAATAAATTGTTACTATTATTGATTATTATTATTATCATTTTAATTAATTATTTTTCGGATGATTGTAATTTTAAGATCTTTCCGAGATGAGTTCAACATTGAACTAGAGAAAGTTTGAGGCGATTCGTCGACTACAAAGCGGAACATTTGGGTTTTTTTTGTGCCCCACAACTTTCTCCGATTTCTTGCCATGAAATGTTTCTCGCGAGGTAAACTGGGGAGAATAAAGAAAAGAGGAAGAGGAGAGGGTGTGCTGGGGAAAGCAAGTCCTTGGAAATAAGATCTGGATATAATTTTAATTTTAATTTCTCAAAATATCGTCCATTGAAGTGAATTTTTCCCTCTAAGAGAAAAAAGTTTGCAAATCATGCTATATTTTCCCATTATGCACAGAGTGCAAGGTGCCAAGGAAACTCAAATTGTGCCAGACTTAGGGCCATTATGCTAGGGTTGGCATCACTCTGGCCAAGCGACTTGTTCGTAACGGTTGCTCGCAGAATTTTATACTGCCCTTATTTACGGCAACTCTAACGACTTAAATTGTTCTCGCTTCAAAATACTAACTAACAAACTAACTAAATCCCTAGCCTTCTTAAACCCGAAGGTTCATGGCTGCAGCAACACAGGCCTTCCCATCTTTCCCTATCTTGAGCAAGTTCTATATACTCTTTTCCATCCCTACCGATTTCCCTTAGGTCCATCTCAACGTTGTCCCTCCATCTTCGTCTTGGCCTTCCTACAGGTCTCTTACCATCAGGTTTGTCAACAAGAATCCTGTAAACTCCTCTTTCCTCTCCCATTCGTGCCACATGACCTGCCCACCTAAGTCTTCTTGATTTAATTATTAAAATAATATCTGGACATGAATACAAATTATGTAGTTGTAAATTATGTAACCTTCTCCACTCACCTGTCTCCTCATCCCTTTTAGGTCCAAAGATTTTCCTAAGGATCTTATTTTCAAATACTCTCATTTTATGTTCCTCTTTCAATGTAAGGGACTAAGTTTCACATCCATATAATACTACAGGCAAAATTACTGCTTTGTATATTTTAACTTTTAGTTTCTTAGATATTAAACGAGAAGACGAAAGTTTATGAAGAGACAAGTAACATGCATTTCCTGAATTAAGCCTTCTTTTTATTTCCTCTTTAATATAATTTTAATTTGTTAGTATTACTCCTAAGTATTTGAATTTGGAAACTGGTTCAAACGAGTTGTTATCAATAATTAGATTTTGATTATTACCTAACACTTGGTTTCGGCCTGTAAGCATATATTTAGTTTTCTCTTTGCTAACTTCCAAACCTATCTCCTTAGCAGTTTTGAAAAATATTTTAGCATTATTCTTAATTGTATTTACATCATCCCCCCAGTAAGTCTACATCATCTGCATATGCTAACAACTGAGTCACACCATTTAATTTTAGTCCTTCTTTAGTTTCTTTTACCTTCCTTACAGCATATTCTAAGGCAAAATTAAAGAGCAATGGAGATACTTCAGAATACTAGTCTTGTGAATTAATCTGTCTCTAAACGATCAAATTTCATGCAGCAAACATCAGTTTACGGTCAATGCAAGACTCTCAGAGGAGAGAATAATATAATAGCGTCTCATGTCACAAAGAAAAGAGATTTCCCCTCGTACAAACATAATTTTTATCTACGTCAGTTACTAGCGAACCTCGTTTTCTTTTTTTTTTTTCCTTAACGGAAGTGCGAGTGTGGTTCACGACCTATGAACCACTTCAAAAGTAGCATATCAAGTGATAGCATTTACCCAACTAACTAATCGCTGCACACTCTGGTATTACTCTACAGAAATCTCAACCTCAAGTCACCTCCCATCTCCTTTCACGTTTCCAACTTCTTCACGAATTTCACGAACGTGACACCAGATCAGGCAGCTCCTCGTCTGTCTCTATCTCCATCTACAGATCAAACTTCTTCTCCAACTCCTTCTCCGTATCGGCCGTAAGGCTGTGGAATCAACTGTCAGAAACCACTTGAACAGTAAGCTCAGTCGTTGCTTTCAGCAGACGTGTACGCGACTATCTTCAGAGTAATTGTCAGTCAAAAGGCATATGTGCATACTTAAAATATATTGCAGTTATTTGAATTTACATTTTTCATTCTGTATTCTGTATATTGTATTCAGCGTGTAACTTGTGGGTGTGTGTGTGTGTGTGTGTGTGTGTGGATACATGAAAAACAAGTATACATACATTGTGTTAAATGTATTAAATTATAATTTCACGTATATGGTTGAGTGGAAGAAAAGGTCTTGTACGGTCTTAACTTCGCCATTTAAAATAAGACGTTAATAAGTAAATAATAAATAAATAATAAATAATGGAACTCATTTGTAATCTTGCAGATAATACGCTTCACATATTCAGGATATAAATACTCTCTGGGTCCAATAAGACGACCAGTGTATCCAGTCCGTGCGTATCCAGGCTATGTTCCACGAAGAGACCCGCACTACATCCGGGATTCCCCGTTCTACAAGGAAAGGGAACTGTCGATAAGCAACGATCGAAGGACCAGACCAAGAAAGGATGGAAAGAAAGGAAAACGTTACAAGAGTCATAAGATTAACTCTTCGGGTAACTTCTATACAACATAATAGTCAAATCATATTATTCAGGGTGTGGCAAAAAATGTGCTTCTTTGAATGCAACAAATCTAATACTATTACATGAGTGAAATAAAAACGTTAAAAGTTCAATAAAAATGTAGAGCAGACTGTATAGAGCTAAAATTAACATGAGGTAACTGCTATTTACAAAACGACCTCAAGGCTGCAAAACTAATCAAGTAAGCTTCAAAACCCAATTTTTGTAATTTTAAAGATGGCGCCTCCTCTACACACTTTTACCACTTACCAGCCTAAAACTTGCCGAAATTTCTCGGTAAATGAAAATTCAATATCTCTGTGCATGCTTACCTCACCAGCTAGTTTACTAATGAAGGAGAAAGTTCGACAATGGCCTCAGTTCGAAGGTAGATGGATGGAAAAGCCTTCGCAGTGGCTCATAAATGACTGCACGTGGATCCCAAAGACTTATTCCTCTTTACGTATACAGGCATTAATTCACAGTTTAAATTATATGTGGATCAGCAATAGGTCTGTGCTAAAATTCAGCAAACTTGTGAAACCCTAGAGACGGAAATCTATTAGAGAAGAAACAAAAACAAATTACCGTCAAGCGGGGTAACTTCGTACAGATTTTGGCATATTCTAATGTGCCCTGCAAAATCCGTGGCGAGTGACAACACGAACGCGAGTAACACTTTGTCCTTTATAAATGTACTGAAGGAATACCAAAGAAATTCCAAAATATTTGGGGGAGGGGGGAAATACGTCAACATTTTCTTGACGAAGTTACCCAGCAAATGGGATAACTTCGTCATCTCTGCTTACGTTCCTAGCAGGTCAAAATTACCCCCATGAAGAGGTAAGATAGTCACGCTACCGTTTTTCCCTTTCCGATCAGTCGTAAAGCCTCCTGCACCTGATCGGAGGTATAGTTCTGATATTTCCGACCACCAACAACGTTCTTACATGTCCTTGGCATCGTGCACAAGAAAATGCTGCAAACAGCGCCAATGCACTTGCACACAACACTCTTCCTCCCTTGATGTCCGCTCCACAACTGCACGTGTGGCTTCACACTCCCTTTGTTCCACCAGCATGTGACTCCTACGGATATCTATCAGTCTCATGACGAAGTTTCCCTCAAATACGAAGTTCTTTGACGGTAAGGTTCTCATTTGACTCTCCTTGTACATTTTATTGCACAAAAATACAAATATATCAACTACACCCTTGCACATTGCCATTTACAAAATATGCGCTTTAATGTTTTGAAAATTGCGATCTGCAGGTGACCACCATTTCGTCTGACACTTGGATAACCTGCAAGAGAAACATCCATGACAAGTGTCAACATCTGACAAGCAATGTTTCATCTTCAATGCACTTCCTGTTGCCTCAGAATTCTTCAGGCACTTCCTGATTGCATTGGCCGATGGAATAAGATCATGCCTTTCGAGATAAAAATAATATCGATATTTTCAATATCATAGTCGCCCTTTTTATACAACGCCCTGACAGCTACAGCGCGTTGAGCTCCGCTACAAGAAACCTTTGTGAATGGCGGACATTGGTGATGGATGCAACTGACAATAAATAAGTGTTGCCAACGCCATTACAGAAATTCCCCCAACGAAAAAAAAAGAATTTTTATTCCACCTTGTACATTAAATGCATCTCCAAAATAAATATTTACATACACAGCAGATCAGAAGGGTAAATCCTAGTAACGACCTCACAACAATGTTATTCCTCAAATTATAACTGCATACTCTTATTGAATTGGATTTTGAAGGTACCTTTGTACAGTGGGATGCACAAGTATTGTTCAGCAAATTGTCCATGACTTATTTTTCATTATTTTTTCCCTGCATCCTACATGTTTCTAAGGAATTGATTTTTTCGCATGGTGGTGGAGAGGGTGTCAGCGGCGCGTTTGGGGTTTGCTTCAATTCTTGAAGCTCTCATTGCGTAAAATAGAGGGAATAAAAATGTCGATTGAAAATTAACTTGGCATTACTTGTGCATTCCACTGTACAACTATAAACATGAGGTAAGGTTTACCGTGACAACGACGTGGAATGTGGTATTTAGTAGTAGCTATTTTCAGGTTCAATTTATGTACTTTGTATTTAATTATATATATTTTTCCATGTGTGTAATTTTCTATGTGTAATACTGAATTGTGTATCAATCATTTCTTACTATCAATTGTGTATTAATCATTTCAAACGTTTTCTGTTGACCACAGAGATGTATTTTCGCTTAACAATATTTACACACACACACACACACACACACACACACACACACACACACACACACACACACACACACACATATATATATATATATATATATATATATATATATACAGGGTGTTTCCGCACTGATGATACAAACTTTCACGGATGATGGAGAAGGGTACATGTATCAATTTGAGATAAAGAACCCTGGTCCGGAAAGGACTTAGTCGAAAATCGGTGTATGAAGATGTAATGCTTTTATTATCTGCACAAGTTTCACAAGCTGTTCCGTGGCCAGCTCGGTTACCTGATCTGCCCTTCTGCATCATCCCTGAAAGTTTGTATCATCAGCACAGAAACACCCTGTATATATATATATATATATATATATATATATATATATATATATATATATATATATATATATACAAAGGCTGTCGCAGAGAAGGTGAGACTAATTCCTGTATAAGAAAACAGCGACCTCCATTGGCTAGCAAATGTACTAGGGTGAGAATTTGGTTCATTAGCTGCCCATTGAGACCAAAATGAGAGCAATAGGTCAAAAAGTCGTGACTGCGTAGTAGTTAAAAGACAAGCATGTACATGGACCCCTCCAAGAATCATTAAAATGAAACAAAAAAATTACAAACCACAAATGTTTTATTCAGAATCAGCCTTATCGAGTAGACGTACATCTTTTTCAAAATAAGCACCATTGACAGCTAAGCAAGCGTCCAAACGCTCCTGCCACTTTGTGTATGTCTTTGAAAATTCGTCGTCAGGTAGCGAACTCAAGAAAACTTGCGCTGCGGTGATCACTTCTTTGTTCGTCATGAAATGACGACCACTTAAAGCGGCCTTTAAAAGTGGAAATAGCCAAAAGTCGCAGGGTGCAAGGTCCGGACTGTATGCTGGATGCGGGAAAATTTCTATTTTTCTCTTCGTCGCGTAATCCTGAAAAGCTCGCGCGGTATGCGGGCGTACGTTATCGTGGTGCAATATGAAGGAGTTCTTCAAATGCGGTCTCTTTTTTTGCTACGTGCTGGCGCAAAGTCGCAATGACTCCTTGGTAATACTGTGGCTCTACTCAGTCTGTCTTGATCGGCATATGCCTGTTGAAACATTGCATATATTTCCGCAGCACTTTTCCCTAAACGCCAATAAAATTTTATGGCATGTCGCTGTTCATCTTGAATACTCATCGCGAAGAGCAATGTTATACCCAAAACCTGGAGGGGTAAACGAAACACGTTCTACGTAAATCAACACAGCTGCTCACTAACGTGGTTTCGCAGCATGTGACAACTTGCTACGGAAACAGAATGAGTCATCCTGCACGACGCGACTAGTACCGAAACCATAGGCAGTGTCGCCAAGCCAGGAAAAAATCTGTCTTACCTTCTCTGCGACAGCCTTTGTATATATATATTGAAGTGTGACTCGGTTTAAGTTTCATAATAACTGTAAAAGGGTCCCGTCCCGGTGAATGAAGAGTAAGATAAGATATAACTGAGTGAAATGCTGTCTCCACACTTATCATACCTGTCCGCTATTATTAATGAGTGCTGTCCTAGACGAATCTACATCCATAACTTGTCAGTGTTCGTACGTCGACTCTGACTGACTCTCCCGTTATCCCACGCTGAGTGTATCGGATGAATTTCTAAGTTAACAGAGCGATGTCCTTCCGGACTTCATGTTTTATACTCCTGCAGGACTAGAGGCTATTCTATTACTCCTCAAGTCCTCTACCGCTGAGGTGTACTTTCGTCACCTCCCGTATAACCCCAGTACGGAGGCATTAGAAAATGCAGCGCATTCGTGGGATAACTACAGGCAGTCGACGGAAACGTCAGGTTAATGAACAGTGTAAAGAGAGCATTAAACGTGCCTCTTCTCTATCTTCACTCATTATACCTCATCAACATATATATATATATTATATATATATATATATATATATATATATATATATATATATATGAGTTTATAAGTCCACTTTATCCACAGAGATGCTAATCTGGACTGGGAATACAATTTAGAGTGGGATCCGAATATATATGTGCCTCCATCTGGTATCGAACCCGGGACTTCTTGATTACAAGTCGACGACGTTATCACTAACACATCCGGGAGGTCATTTGTCTCAGTATGTGCGTGTGTGTGTCATAAGTCCACTTTGTGCACAGTAAGGCTAATCGAGACTGGACCTACCGTTTAAAGTGGAATCCGAATCACTATGTGCTTCCACATAGGTATCGAACTCGGTACCCCTTGATTACAAGGTGACGACGCGCATCGGGGAGGCGTGTGAAACATGTGTTTATAAGACGATATGTATATACATAGGCAACACACATGACGTCATACTGGTAAAGGAGTATTTCAGGATTTTACTGCAGGTGACTGTACAAATAATTGAATGAATTTAGATGTATGGGTATCCACGTAGAAACGGTAAGGGTTGTGGACCTTAGTGAATGGAATTAGATCACGTGACTGTTTTGCAGATCCCTTTCCACAAATGCCTGGATTCTGCAGACAGAGTATGTCCAAGATTCCATGCAAGAACCCAAAACTGACCTGGTATTACAACGCTAAGAAGAAAAGTTGCCGTCGGGTGGCAGAAGGGAAGTGCGGGATGTTTTACAATGAAACAGCGTGTCACAAATCCTGCTCAAGTAAGTTGGATGTTGACACGTACTTCCTCTTGTACAAATATTTATTGTTCCTTCCTAATTATCTTTCTCGTTGTACAAATGTGTATTTTTAAATCTCTATAACTTGATTTCTGTGTTTAGTTAATATTAAAACCTGTCACTGATGATGTCACAGGATAGGGACTGATTTTTATGTACACATCTTGTATGTGCTGTTGCCATGGGAATTACGACCGTGTTTTGTTTTTAGTTCGGTAATATAATACATATATATATTTGTAATAATCAAAATCTTGCTGATGATCTTCCTGAGTGGTCACAGTAATGGCTGATCTCAGTACTCGAGTTGGTCTCCTAGGTAGATCCTGAACTGCGACAGTCCTACGTATAGTAGAGCCAAGAGTGGTATCTCTCTCTGTGTGGTCAGATCTTCTATACTCGAATTCCTAATAGCTTGATACGAGTGTGTCCGTAAAGTCATGGTGCACTTTTGACCGGTCTCAGGAAACCAACAAAACAAGATAGAAATGTGAAATCTTCACCAAATAAAAGGAAAACTCTCCAAGTTTCCGTACTATGATGCGCAAGCGTGTGCGCACACAGGTGATGACACAACACCACGAAGTGCGCAGCAGCAGATCAGCCCTCGCCCAGGCCAGTCGAGATGTGGACGGTACAGAGGAAAGTCCAGTGTGTTCTGTGGCTTGCGAAGTTCGAATCCGTGAGCAAAGTGCAACGTGAATATCATTGCGTGTACAACGAAGCGCCACCACATAGGAATAACATTAATCGGTGGGATAGGCAGTTGAAGGATACCGGCAGTTTGTTGGACAAACCCCGTTTTGGTAGGCCATCTGTAAGTGACGAGTCTGTAGAGGCTATATGGGAGAGCTACCTAAGGAGCCCTAAAAAATCTGTGCGTGCGTGTGCTCGACAATTACACCTAAGCAAGACTACAGTTCATAAGGTGTTAAAGAAACGTCTGCATTTTTCGGGTTACAAATTGCAGCTGTTGCACGCTATCAAACCGGCGGATAGACCCACACGATTCGCGTTTGCTACAGATATGCTTCATAAGATCGACAAGAATTAACGATTTCTGCAGAAGATTGTGTTTAGCGATGAGGCGACATTCCATGTCTGTGGACATGTTCATCGCCATAACGTCCGAATATGGGCTGCTGAAAATCCTCGTGCCTACGTTGAGTACGAACGTAACACCCCTAAAGTGAACGTGCGGTGTGGCCTGATGCATGATAAAGTGATAGGCCCATTTTTCTTTGCGGAGCAGACTGTGACGGCAAACAACTACCTTGACATGTTGGAAATGTATGCAGTGCCACAATTTCCAGAAGGTGTCATCTTTCAACATGACGGCGCGCCTCCACACTACGCCAACATTGTTCGTGAGTTTCTGGATACAACATTCCCCCAGCTGTCGATAGGCAGGGATTCTGTCCAGCCATGCCCACCAGGATCCCCAGATCTGATGCCCTTAGACTTTTACTTGTGGGGTTATGTGAAGTAACATGTTTACAGTGAACATATCAACGACATTAATCATTTAAAACAGAGAATCACAGACGTTATTCACTCTGTTACACCAGACGTCCTTAACAGTGTGTGGGAAGAACGTGAGTATCTTTTAGATGTGTGTTGGGCAACAAATAGAGGCCACATCGAACTGCACTGAATAGGTAAGAAACTTGCAGAGTTTTCCTTTTATTTGGTGAAGATTTCACATTTCTATCTTGTTTTGTTGGTTTCCTGTGACCGGTCAAAAGTGCACCATGACTTTACGGACACACTGTATTATATCTGCAAGCTTGTTGACGATATTGAAGGTCTTCTGGCAGCTCGCCATCTGCTGGAATGAGCCTCTTCTTAAATTAGTCCTCAGACGCCGAATTCGGACGTCGTCAAATGTCTCGCAAGTTAAAAGGGCGTATTCAGGTGTATCTATTACTCCACATTTCTGGCACTTATCATCAGATCTTAGTCCGAGCCTCTTTAAATAGGAACCGTAAGGGCCATGTCCTGTAATGAAATGAGTAATACCCTTTGATGGTCGGAAGAAGGCGTTCTTAGGTCTTATCTTCATCAACGGCAGAAATCCTTTGGTACGTCCGGAACCGGGATGCTGTTCCCATTCCATCTTCCAGACATTTTCTAAGTGTTGATCGATATCCTGAAATGTGTTGAGGTTTTGACCAAGAAGGGCTACGATCTTATTATGCTGCCCTTTCCTCAGCCAGTATCCGGCTGCGTATCTCTGAACCTCGAAATCGAGTGGAAGAACACCGGCAATTACTATTACAGCAGCTGTAGAGGACGTCCGAAACGCACCCAGTATTCTCAAGAAGATATTTCTCTGTGCTGCCCGTAACTTTACTTTCACATATTGGTTGAGGGTCATCATTGCCCAGGTAAGGGATTCATAGCATACGGTCGGCACAAACACCGCTCTGTAATATAGCATTGCTACGTCAAAAGGCATACTCATGCTCATAATGTTATGCATAGTGGTTTTTGCTTTCGTCAAGACATTAACTATGTGAGAGTGAAAACCCAGTTGTGTCTGGATTAATATATCTAAGTACTTGACTTCCAACGCAGGTCGAATGGAACAATTTCCAAGCTTTATTACTGGAGATCTCTGTAGTTTACCTTTTAGCAATATCTCATGGGTTTTTTCAGTCGCTATTGTTAGCTTACTTTTCGATGACCATTCTTCAAGCCTCAACATAACATTATTAGTCTTCGTCTCAAGGTCTCTACGATTGTCGGCACTGAAGATAATTTGTAGGTCATGAGCGTATGCAACTACATCAGTTACGTCAGTCATGTGCAGGAGCTCCACCAGAATTGGCTCCATCGTGACGTTCCATAGTATGGGTTCCAATACGGAATCTTGAGGGCAGCCTTTATTGATATTTCTATTTATACTGGCTGTACCCCATGTGTATTGGACACTCCTATTGCTTAAGTAATCCTTTATAACATTATATAGAGCCATTGGTATACGAAGTCTTTGAAGTTCTCCAAGCAAGTACGGCCACCAGACGTTGTCGAACGCTCCACTTATATCAATAGCTATTGCAAGGACATATATCCTGAGATCTTGTTGTACAATCGGTGTTACCATATTGATTGCATCCTCAGTGGAGCGTCCCTTCTGGAAGCCATACAGCCGTTCAGAGTTGTTGCTAAGGATTGATCTCTCGTTTAAGCGTTTGGCAATAAGTCTTTCAAAAACCTTTCCCAGGGTGTCCAATAAACACATCGGCCTGTATGACTTGACGAGAACTGGGTCCCTTTTAGCATCCTTTAAAAAGAGCACAAGTCTGGCCAATTTCCACGTATTGGGGAAGATCGCCTGGAGTAAACACTGATTATAAAGTAGCTGTAGGTCACCAAGTAAGTTGTTCTTCAAAATCTTGATGACTTCATTTGAAATGCCGTCAGGATCAGGGGCCTTCCTATTTCTCAATCTATCGATAATAAGCGCAATATCCTCTTGAGCGAACGGTATCACCATCAGTTGATTGTTGTATTTATTATTTGCATTCGCTCTGATGATCCGCTGTTCTGGAGTGTCTTGAAGAGAATCATCCAACGGAAGTAACTTTTCCATCAAGTAGGAAACTGCCTCGTCCCAGGTCTTACTATAAGTAGTTTCACTTTTCTTCATTAGGACCGGAGCAAACCTTTGCCTGCTCCTCTGCGAGGCCATTCTATATGGTTTCCCCCAAGGATTTCTTTCAATCTCCTGCTGAACGAACCTTGACCTTGATTTCACTTTGTACTGTTCAATAAGGGAAGAGTAGATGCGCTTGGAATTCCGATATTTTTCCAAAAAGAACAACCTGTCTCTTTCTGTGGCAGCCTTTTGGTAGCGCTTTCTCAATCGACGGGTGACACTCCTACGTGACAATATATATTGGGGCCACTCATGCTTGGTAAGCTCTTAGTGGATTTGGGAATTGATCGAATTGCAGATGTAATAGTTTTTGCAATATCCTCAGCCGATCTTCCTGGACTCATAGGATTTAGCTTAAGCTGATTCGTGACCAGTGACCTCAGGTGGTCTTGATCTCTGGTACTCCAGATCCTCTTGATGTTGTTATTTTTAAGTGTGTGTCTTTTCATAAGTTGGATATTATAACTAATCAGATTGTGATCACTAACCGTTTGGTTGTCTTCTACCTTCCAATTGACAACATACATCCTCCCTCGGTGATTTGTAGTAGTAACATCGATATTTGAAGTCCCTCCTCTATTTTTGGAATAAGTAGGAATCTCCGACCTGCGATTTATCACACTAAAGTTTTTGCTTGCTATAAAATCCTCTAGTTCTTGCCCACGATCATCCAAGATTCTGCTATTCCAGAGTCTAGACTTTGCGTTGGAATCCATCACTACCAATAAGTTGTTGCTTGATAGGTCCGTGATAGTCTTATCCAAGATATCCAGGTAAGGTTTAATGAGATCTTTGTACGGTCAAATGGTTTACAGAATACTGTACCCTCTGCCAAAAAATGAAATTGTACAATGTACCCCTTGTACCCCCTGTTCCTACCCCAAACCTTTGTACGCCCACCCTCACCATGGCACTGAAAGTTGAATTGAATTGAATTGATTGGGTTCATTTTACTTCGCAATCTCTGCAACTTTTGGCTAATCTCGAAGCTGAGGATGAGTGATGATATAATGAAATTCATGAAGAGACACACAAACCCATGCCCAAGCCGGGATTCGACCTCGGGATCCCTGGGGCACTGAAACTGTATATCAAGATGTATTTATTGGTGGTTGTTGTCTGATATGCAGGTTACGGTCACATGCCCTCTTGCCCGGGCCTGGTTGGCTAAGCCAGTGCATAGTCTTATAACAATAATTAAAAATAAAAGGGGGGCGTTTAGAGTTCGAACCAAGGTTACGGCTAATTTTTAGGCATGGATGTTCTAATGTAAGGAGAAATTAAAATGTACGAACACAATTTGAATTAGATATGATTAGAATTGTACATTGCGTGAACGGTCACTGGTCCGGCCAATGGAGAAGGACGATGATGTTCCTTCGACATTGGTCTTCGTTTACTAGCCAAGTTTACCATGAATTTATCATGAATTTAAGAATCAGGAATCGGAAATCAGAAATCAGAACACTGGACACTGAAATAAGTTACGACATAATATTTAATACACCACTGTATACATACTTACAATTCCGCTCGCCTACTGAGGCACCATAAAAAAAACACACTGTCACGGACCCACAATGCACCGGGTCTAAACAAGTGAGCAACGCAGACCGCTGATGGTCGGTTTTATACGTAAACACTACATTCGAGCACCCAAAGCTAGGAATTTAATCATGGTCTAGAGAGAGAAAACAGTTTCTCTCTGACCTACAAAGGTGCTGAAAAACAAAGTTTCTATCTGAAACTTTTAACTGTGAATGAATGTTCTAAAACTGTCTCTCTAAAATGTGAATCTCGAACTGCTAAATCCAAGTGTGTCTATCGAACTGTGTCTGTTAAGTTCTTACTTCCTCTTTTCTCTTCGTTCTCGGAAGAATTGTTCCTCTTCTCTATTGGTCGTTGAACTTTTTGCTCCGCCCACACGTGGTCACTTCTGTATGTAGGGGCGATAATCGTAACACACGGGGGTGATAAGGGTGAGAATCGCTTAACACAAAAACACAATAGCACCTTGTTCAGAGAGCTGATCTCGAGAATGGAAAGCATCTGTTCTAATTAATTCTTATCACTAACAACTCCATTTTTATTGCTCGCAACTGGGACACTTCGTTAAAGTTATGTCTTCCTTGCCTGCCAAAATCCCATCGAAGCGAAGAGATACGAAGAGAAATGTTCTGGCAGGGTTGGAGTTCAAGATTCTCTGCTATTTACTCTTGTCAATTCGATGTCAGTGAGCCAGACGGGCTGGCGGCGATCGTGGAAGTTATGCGTCTCGTGGAGAACACCATGTGTGGAGCAATTGTCTCGATTCCGAGCCTGGCCACCTGCAAAATCTCACGAGGACAGAGGATCTTTGTTCAAAACAAGGGAGAAAGTCTTCTTGGGGTTTTAAATTTTAAATGCCCGAAGTTCCGTGATAGGCTCCATCTGGGCTTGAAATTATCTTGACGTGAGCCAGAGTTTAGATGAATTTGTACGGGACAGATATGGGAGTTTATTGCCGGACACACTGTTTCCTTCACCTTGAAGTAGGGGCGGTGACATATGGGAGATTCCATGGGAACGAACGCTGGTTTCTCGAGGCAGCTGGGTTTCTTCTCAGAGAGCAGAAAATAAGATCTTGGGGGGAAGCGTAGAAAGACCGATGGAGATTTGTAATTGGCACATCTGGGGATTTGTAATTGGCACATCGGTTATAGTCTTTGAACGACAATGTCTATTTTCATCTATTCATTAAATAAACTCTGATATGGTACTGATAGCTCTTTTTAATGTTACCAGTTGATCCAGCAATCGCGTGTGGCCTACCCAGAAGTTCCGGTCCCTGTAGAGCACACATTCGCCGTTGGTATCACGACCATGGGAACAAAACATGCCTCGGATTCGGGTATGGGGGTTGTGGAGGAAATACGAACAACTTCCTCAGCGAATCCAGCTGTTTAAGGTATTGTGAAGGTAAGCTAATTCAGGTTCTTTACAAGATAGATTAGGTTAGGTTATGAAATTTAGTGAAAGTCAGATTGATTAATTCATGTTGATGTGCACTGTGTCTTCGTTCTTGTAAGAATGTGACTATACTGACACACACCTTCTGGCTTTAGGGCTTTAGATTAGTCCGTAGATAACCCTTTATCGGACTTCTCAAGGGCATCAGAGGGTTAGTAGGACCGAGCCTCTGCGTGGTCTGTGGTGTAGGATTTGTTTAGTTTTATACCTATATTGATTTGGAATAAAAGAGTATTAGAATCTCTTACTTAGAGATTTATTCAAGCTTCCGACGATATACATAAACTTTTTTAAAGAGACAAGTCACCCGAAATAACTTGTAGGCCGAAACTTATTAGTTCTACGGCAGTTTAAAACTCTGGTGTTTTGGTGATGCAGAAGAACACCTTTTCAGAGTTAGGTTTAGAAATATCCGCCTTGGAATACAAGTACCCCAAGCCGCCCCGAAGAGCACGGCAAGATATTTCCCCAAACGTCCCCTGAATCACCAGCCTTTCAGCAACCAGGAGAGTGTCCCACAGGCTTACAAAGCTATTGCCTTTTATACAGAAAATTTGTTTACATTTCTCTTAGGCAACCGTACAGTTATTTATACATTCATAATTAGATATCATTTACAACGTTTTACAATTTTCTTGTATTTTAATAAAATACCAAAATCTTTTACATTATTTTTCAGTAAGAATTCAGTTTAAAAACCCTTTACATATGAGATATTAACAATAACGTGTTTTTACAGAAAGAAATATAACATATTTTAAAAAAAGGAGTTGAACACAGATTACTCTCACACAGATGCAACGGTTAGGACTTGAAAAAGCTGCAGACGACTGGGGCGACACAATACAAATATGCAGTTATCAAATAACTTTCCTGAAAATTGCAAAATTCTAAACATCTAAATATCAAATGAGGTAATATTATAGTGTGAAGGATGAATCATTTTTTAAGTAAATGATAATAGATAACTTCACTAAAACGTCACCTCGTTTGTACACTTGATTTGTAAGACTGTTAGAGCATCTATGTTTTCTAGAGAATCAAACAGAGTGAATTTAGGTAGGTTTTGGCAACTTTCTGGAAGAAGTAGTTCTTCCTCTACAGCTAGTTCTTTGCTTTATATAAATACAAACATTTCCCTTTACCAGGCAGGCCTCCCCGATTGTGCAGTGGTAGCGTCGTCGCCTTGTAAGCAAGGGGTCCAGGGTTCGATTCCCGGTGGAAGCACATAGTGGTTCGAATCCCACTTTAAACTGTAGGTCAAGTCCCGATTAGCCTTACTGAGCATAAAGTGCACTTAAAGCAACAAATCAATCCAATCCTTTTACCAGGCTTGAGCAACAACTTGCATGTAAAGTTGAAGTCCTGATTCGAACACCACTATACTTCAAAGAAAGTTCCCAAAGATCAGTTTCCGCCTGACAACCATATGTCAAGTCCACGTGGAGCCCAGTATATCCTCCCCTCAAACCATTTCCACCAATAACATTCGTTTTAACAACTAACAGCTCCTGTCAAGTTCACGTGGAGTAAATGAGACGTTGCCAATTCAGTTTCTTTACAGATTTTATAACGTGAGGTTGCGGTTATATTTGGTAGGTTGTGTCATTGTGTTGTGCTATAATGTTACACAATGTGGATATCTTGGGAGTGTATCCTGTTGGATGTCTAAACACTGGAGGAAAAAGTGACAGCACCGCTTCTCAGAAAAACAGGTGCTGGCTCGAAACCAGATACGCGTGCCGTCGGCTTCCTCTCGAGCTATGTCAAAAATACTGAACTGACGTTCGAATCAGGACTTCAACTATATTTGTGAGGGCCAGCGAGCTCTCCATGCGGTGCGAGTATCCCGCCTGCACGCCGAGGCCAGGAGAGCAGGACTGGGGAAGCCGTTGAGGGGTAAAAATACTGCGTGGTGAAAAAAGCGCCCTCATTTTCACATAGCCACCTCCTCTTTATTCCACCATGATTGCACTTTTATTAACGATTCAGATGACACTGCATGAACGCGACCGACGAAGCCTCCTATCTCTCTTCCGCCCCTCTTTCAACGCTACAGCGCCGCTGCTCGGTTTTCCACAAATGAGGAGGATGAACAAACAAACCTCATCTACATTCATTACGACTCTATATAATATGCACTAAGGCCGTGTCCGAAAGGTGCAAGACCGTACTTGAAGCGAGCATCCTCAGATTGATTGATTGACTTGGTGTTTTAAGTGCACTTTATGCACAGTAAGGCAAATCTGGACTGGACCTACAGCTTAAAGTGGGATCCGAAAGACTATGTGCCTCCACAGAGTATCGAACCCGGGACCCCTTGATTACAAGGTGACGACGCTACCACTGCGCCATCGGGGACGCCCTGAGCATCCTCCTAGTATGGTCTTGCAATGCGGTCTTGACGTCGTGGACTGGAAGTGAAAGTCTTTCGAATTGCACTTCGACTGCAGCGCCAAATACCATTAGTAGATAAAACCGATGAAACTTTGTTTTTCCCACGTTTTAAACACTTGTTTTTCACCACAAAAATTACATAGCATTTTCAAATGTTCTTATGCATACATTTCTACACATTAGAAGAGCATACAACCAACAACTTGTTGGCTTTCCACACCGTAAAATTTACAATAATCTACCGTTAAAAATTTAACAGCCTACCTGTAAATTTATAAAAACAGCACACACTGTTATAATTTCAATTTGAATATTTTATCATGCATAAAGATAAATAATAATTATAAATTATAGTTGTTTAAACAATAAATATATTGCTTAAAACTGGATCATTCAAATTACATTAATTAGAGCAACGATGTCGTGCTCGTTTCTACTTCAAAAACGGTCACGATCATTTTTAACGGTAGTTGGATGGAAGCGAAAAGTGACGGTGTTAGGCCGACATTTCTTCAGTCAACTTTTTAGTGTACCTCCGTGATTTCAAATAAATAAGCAACGAGTGAGGATGTCACGTGATCAAGTCTGCAACGATGTGTTCTCCGCGCTGTGGTCTCGATTGCTCGTGTACTTGGCGCTTTCGAACGTGTAACGTCACTTTCGTCAAGAATATACTTGACGACTGCTCTTTGTACCTTTCGGAGACAGCCTAAGAAACTTTTAGATTCCTACGTTGAGTAACGGGAGTTATCTAGCCCAATAAAAAGAACGCTTTACTACCGTGCCTGTCAAAATTCAGCAGAACTGAATTTGAAAATCCCGTAAAACAGTTGCTTTTTTTGCCAGACTTCGTTCATAATCGCAATAAACATAGAATATTAATAATAACATTAGGTCAAACATAACCTTCATTACTCATTAATTTTTGTGTGATTCAGTTTTTTTCTGTTAATAATGAAAATCTGACTTGAATTTTCTCTAGGGGAAGCTAATTGCTGAGAAAGTATATCAATGTCGTTTGCTTGTTTGTTTGAATTAATTTTTTAAGTCCACTTTATGCACAGATAGACTAATCGGGACTGGACCTACAGTTTCAAGTCGGATCCGAATTACTGTGCCTCCACCAGGTATCGAACCCCTTGATTACAAGGCGACGACGTCATCGAGGAGGCTCAAAATATCAATCTTCTCCAGCATCTAGATTGTTATTAGTTATGCCTAGAACAAATGTTATTTCTCTATAGGCTACACACAAGCGTATAATATACTAAATGATCCTCCAGGCTTCCATCTATCTAAGCAGGCTTTCAGAAAGGCGTGCATCAACAAGCTGAACAGTAATTAATATTTGTTATACTCTAATCATTGTTTTATTCTTGTTACATATACAGTATATGTGTGTTTGTGTATGTGTGCGTGCTTCTCATTTGTTAATTTATATTTTTCTTTCTGTTGATACCCTGATATAAAATGGATTCTCTCTGTATTCAGGATATCTCAAATAAATAAATATTCTTGTCACCGAGCAAATTAGGAATTACGTTTAATATATAATAATATCTTTCTCTACTGTAGTTTTATTTTGATATTTTACAAGTAGTGCATGATTATGGTCGATATTTTTCTCTGTCTTAGTGTCGTTTCTATGTTTCTAATTTTCAGTTTCATTCTTTGTTTTTCAATTTTTCTCTTTCACTATGTCTCATTCTTTCCTCTTATCTTTCTTTTTCTCTCACTCACTGTTTATCGCTCTCACTTCTCTCTACTCTGTCTCATTCTTTTGTTTTCTCAAGGGTGTGTCTCTCTTTCCATTTCAGTTTATCTTTCCTTTGTTACACCCTGTTGTGTTCTGTCTTACCTTGTATCTTTTTCTTTCACTCTCCGCTTCTCTGTCACTTTCTTTCTCCTGTCTTGTTTTGTTTCAGTGTTTCACATCCTCTCTTTCCCTACGTCTCTCTCGAGCTCCCTTCATCTCTTTACTATTTTCCAAGCCACAGGAGGTCAGAGACAGGTTTTACTATTTCTTTCTTTCTTTCCCCTAGGTTTCTTTCGACCCTTTCCCCCTGAAACTACACCCTTATATCAGAACAGATTGGTAGAAAATGAAATATCTCAATTGTAGCTTCCATCTATATCTTTTTCAGAAGTGCCCTTGCAAGATTGAATAAGAAGAATGTTGTGTAACGGAAGATATCAAGAATGAAACCATACATGCAGAGACCACGACGAAATAAAACCGTTAACATTGCCATTCACTATCATATCCTGTATACATAAATCAGTGCATTTACAAGTGAAGACTAAAGATTATAGAGTGAGAAGCTATTTTCTAACTTTTCAGTTGGGGATGAGCCAAGTGGCAGGATGTTCCTGCGCTTAGCATCGTCTTGTCTCGTCCCCAGCCTGAAACCTGAGGATACAAATCAATTGGCTCTAGTATTACAAGTCGATGATAAATTCCAATTGCAGCAGAAGAAATCTGAATTTTATAAATCTGTCATTGTACGAACTAAATTCTTCCAATTCGATAATAAATGTTTTAACATTTGTGAAGACTTTCCGCATTTTTATTATTTAATAAAATTTATATAAAATATCATTTTAATTTGTTAGTATTACTCCTAAGTACTTGAATTAGGAAACTGATTCAAACGATTTATAAATAATTAAATTTTGATTATTACCTAACACTTGGTTTCGGCCTGTAAGCATATATTTAGTTTTCTCTTTGTTAACTTCCCAACCTATCTCTTTAGCTGTTTTTTTTTTTTTTAAATAGCATCTTTCTTAATTGTATTTATATCATCCCATAGTAATTCTACATCATCTGCACATGCTAACAACTGAGTTAGAGCATTTAAGTCTAGTCTTTCATTCGTTTGTTTTACCTTCCTAACATCATATTCTAATTCAAAATTAAAGGGCAACGGAGATAATGCATCTCTCCGTCTTAACCTATCATCAATTGTATTTTTTTAGTCATATTAATATCCACAATAGTTTTACTTTCTGTTTTATTATTGCATGCTTTAATCATATTAACGAGCTTCTTAGGTATTCCAAAATCGATTAATATATCATATAATTTTTATCTTTTTACCGAATCATATGCATTTTTAAAATCAATGAATTCCTGATGAACATTTTGATTATATTCCCACTTTTTCTTAAGTGTCTGTCTCATGTGAAGAAGTTGATCTATAGTTGATCTGTTACGTTTAAATCCACATTGATAATCACCTACTATTTCATTAGCATATGGAGTTAGTCTTGTTAAAATATGTTAGATAATATATTACGTGATGTTGAAAGTATAATTCCGCGCTAATTATTCCAGTTCATTTTATCATATTTTTTAAACACAGGAACAATGATGGATTATTTCAACTGTTGAAAGATTTCTTCTTTATTCCATATTAAGAAAATTAAATTATGAATGTCATTTATTAACGAATTTCCACCATATTTAATTAACTCAGCTGGTATTAAATCAATGCCAGGTGTCATTTTATTCTGTAGCCTTTTAATAGCATTTTTAACTTCAGTCAATTTAGGTTCTGATACTAAAGGTTCAGCTGTGTGTACTTCATTTACTTCTGATTTATCTCCTACATGAACATTTAAATGTCGTGAAAGTCATTCTATCGATTTGAATAGAGGGTGAGATTAAAGGGGGTGAGGTGGAGGATACCCTCTCCTCTATCTTCAGCCATCCCAACCATGAATAATCATCTCTCACAAACTGGATACAGAAACCATATTACTGAATATATCATACTTATAGAATCCACATCAGTTCAGTTCATTTTAATTTTAAAGTTTCATAGCTAAGCATAAAAATATCTTGTTGCTAGTATTCATAAATGATCTTCCAGAAAACGCTAAAATCGTCCAAATTACTCCTTTTCTTGGTGAAATAACTGCTATAGTACAAAATTAAAATCATGAAGCTTCCGTTCAAAAACGTAAAAAGCTCTTACGGAGATGGTTTGTCATAAACAAACTGTCTGTGAGCAACGAATCAAAAATAATATAATTTGAGACATCTGGAGCTAAAACGTTTTCTATGAATCAACACAACTTAACATTAATTCAGCCCAGTATAACAACTACACACATTACAACATATTTAGTAATATTTGTAGATGATTGTCTTAACTAGAAACTTCACATAAACTATTGTAAAGGATCTTAATATCTTATGAATTAATAACTTTAAAAAGTAGTTCAAATTCGGTGTCAAATATATAATTTGCTATCCCCAAGTGTAAGTTCGAGTCTGAGGTGAAGGATGATTTATATTTCATTGCGTTCATTCCTTCATCTAATTCTTCTCATCATCATTCATCATCATCGTGGCAAGTAGGAAATCGCTGTAAAGTAAAAGAATACAAATACTTAATGTAACTGCTTTTGCACAAAATACGAGGGTCATCTAGAAAAATAGGGACATTTTAGTGTAAAACACAAATGACAAATGATGTGTGTAAAACATTTATGGTACAGATACTACATACCTTACTCTAGTTTTCCACCTATTCGCCTTAACTATTCAAGTAGGCTACTTATCATAGCGTGATAGTAGTTTGTTTATACCGTCAATGTACTTGGTTGCTACCAATGTATTCAACCATGTAGTGACAGTGAAATTGTGCTCCTCAGTAAGCAGTGGAGGAATCCATCTGGCACCGATTTTCTTGTAGCAAGGTGTATTGTAACGATTTCGTGAAGAAGAGATCTTGAATTTGCAGGTAAAGATGCGTGCAGAATTACTAACGTCAAACGTCGGTCAGCCTGAAATGTTTATTCGATTTTTGTCTCTTTCTTATTGAATTGTATTTATTTAAGTGTTGTTAACACTTTAACCTTTGTACAACACTGGGATTTAACACACATGCATAAAACTATTTTTCAAAATAAGGTTAGAATACATAAAGAGGGTTGCAATAATATACATTCAATACATACATCAGAATTTAAAAAAATAATGTATATAAAAGTCAAGACACAATTGTTCTTAAAATAGCTTACACCATCCAAGTGTTGGATTTCAAGACTGTAATTGCAATTACATTATGATGTCTTCTGGTGTTATAATGAGGCACTTTCACGCATAATTTTTCCATATTATTACACCTGCTAAGATATTTTCTATAAACTGATGACAGAATATATTTCTTCTACATTCAAGGGTGCATAATTTAAGTTTTTAACTTTGATTACTGTATTCAAATAGACATAATACATTTTAAAATTATTATGCATAAATCTACAAAACGTGCGTTGAACATTTTCAATTAGCGATGTATCACTTTTGAAATTTAACGGATGCCATAATTGACAAGCATATTCTAAGGACGGCCTAACCATGATGGAATACATGAAGATGAAAAGTTCCAAATGACCACTTGCTTTCCACTTTCGTATCAGGTTTCCCATAATAGATCTTGCTTTTTCCACAATCATACGTATGTGTGGCTTAAATGTAAGCTTAGCATCATATACAGCATCTAGGTATTTGATATTGTCTACATTCTGTACTGGTACATTGTTAACCTTGTAACATAACATTAAATCAAACAGTGTTTGAGCATAAACACTAAAATGATTGCATACCATATGTACAGATTCCATTAACTCATATAATCAATTATTCTTCATCTTGCCTCTTCAAAAGAAAGAGATCAGTTTTTTCGATGACTTAAGGCCCATAAGCCTATTGCCAGTACTCTTTAAAGTACTAGAAAAAAAATGTATTTTCGCAACTAATACGTTATGTTGACGCGAACAACTTGTTACCTACAGTTCAGTCTGAGTTCCGTGGACGCCTACTACAGCAACAGTTTTAACAAAAGTTACAGATGTTATTCTTTGCGAAATTGACAACCGTTGTTCTACACTTCTCGTATTATTAGATTTTAGTAAAGATTTCAACACGGTCCAACACGATTTGTTAATATCTAAACTCAAATACTATAAATTTGACTCTGTAGCCGTAAGGTGGTTTCAATCCTATTTACTTAATAGAAAACCGAGAACATTCCTTCAAAATTCACCCTCGCAGATCTCCGAAGCTGTAGTTTTAAAAGCAGGAGTTCCACCGGGATCAATTTTAGGACCTCTCCTTTTCACCCTCTACACCGCAGACTTAAATAAAGTTATACAATTTTTCACACCACATTTCCATGCAGATGATACACAACTGTATTTTTCGACTAGACGTACAGCGCTAGAAAGTAGTATTTCCTCAATCAACACCGATTTAAATAATATTTACACATGGTGTACATCAAACGGACTTAAGATAAACCCTGAAAAATCACTTTATATGCTAATTCGGACGAAACAATCGCAAAAGAAATCTATTGTTGAGCCAACTGAACTTAAAATTAATAATGAAACCATTCCATGTAAAAATTCAGCACAAAATCGTGGCTTGATTGTTAACGATACGTTGGACTGGACGGACCACATCAATGCACAATGTAAAAAAGCATATTTTATTCTGAGAAACCTCTACCGTTTCCAAGATCAACTACCTGCAGGTGTAAACTTAAAAAAAAGTAAAGTAAAGTGTTCCCCTGTGCATAGCACCACGCCATGAAGGCGTATAGGGGGTGTGGGGGTAACGCCCCACACTTTCTTGATCCGGTCGTGAGTGGGGGTGATGTGATCAGCATCACGCCCCTGACCGCCTTTACCCCCCAGGGTTTCCCCCAGGTACCCATGTTATTCGACGCTGGGTGGGCGCCGGGGCCGCTTCCACCGTTAGAAAAGTTCCCGGATTTGAACCGGCCGGGGATCGAACCCGGGACCTTGAGCATGGTAGTCAGACGCGTTACCGACTGAGCCACCGCGGCCTTCAATCTTTAATTTTTTCACTATTTGATTATTGTGACACTGTGTATGGGTCCAAATTTGCGAAAAAAACTCGGCAGAGAAATTCAAATCGCACAAAATGCATTAATCAGATATACTTTTGGCCTGGATAAACGCGATCACATCCTTCCCATCTTAAATAGATATAATAGTTTAGCAATGTCCAACAGGAGGCTACTGCACTATCTCTCTTTCATTCATGATCTGCAAACTGAACGTAAACCCGCGTACTTATTTGAAAAATTATGTAATCGTTACACAATTCACAGACACGGAACACGTCGTCACAACGAACTTGACATTCCTCACCATTCGACTACGCTATATACCTCATCCTTTTCTATATCTGCCCCGAAAGCATGGAATGCACTACCAACAAATGTTAAATCCATAAAACTCAATAAGAGTTTCAAAATTAAATTGAAAGAAATGCTTCTACAGGAACAGCAGCAGAACAGCAGCACATACTAGAAGTGAACTGGCACTCAACAAACGACAAAACACTCATATTCTATAACTGTAACTATTGGAATTTTATTATCTTCAAATTATTATTATTATTATTATTATTTACTTAAATACAACCTTATGTTAACATTCACATTTATATTTTTTCTTTTCACATTTGTATTTTTTTAAAATATTTTCTTGTTCTTTCACATTTATATTATCTTATGACTAATATTACTGAAATGAGAATATTCATAATTGTAGGTATGTGATTTTTTTTATTTCTATTTAGTGTAATCAAGTTTTCCATCTGTACTCATATTATCATATTATATTATTTATACTTATATTTTCTTATGTAACTCATGACAAGGATTATGTGGTAGAGCACTCTACGGCTGAACCTCGCCCGCTAAGTAAAGGAATTATTATTATTATTATAGACTGTATATTGTACTTTCATGGTATACCTTAGAAATTTTGTTTTATTTACATTTAGTTGCAATTGATTGTTCTGCATCCATTTGTTTATGTAAATTATGTAAATTAAATAATAAATAACAATCATTAATAGAATTTATTTCCTTGTACATCTTAGCATCGTCTGCATATAATAGGAGATTGCTACTTGTGACAGAATGTGCCATATCATTTATGAAGAGCAAGAACAATAGTGGTCCTAGGGATGACCCTTGCGGTACAATTTCTTCAAGGCCTCTATAGGTGGAGCGTGCTGTGTGCTATAGTCGAATGTTCTTTCTTTCCGAAAAGCATTTTGCCACGGCTGGTGAACTCAAAGACGCTGTCACTTCATGGTTGGATATATTGGTGGCAACAGAGTACAATGACGATATATACAAACTGGTATCACGCTCTGATAAGTGCTTGAGTGGGTATGGCAAATATGTGGAAGAGTTGAGTAAGGTATGTAGAGTCCAGCGCAGATATTTCTGCCGTGCGATGCGCGAAACAACTAAAGAAGCAGTGTTGCTAATGGAGCAGATAGAAAAATCGCTGCAGTGCGCCGATGCACAGCTGTTACGTACAACAATAAAATTAGAGAATTCAGGTCTATTTAACGTTGAGTTTTAAACGTCATGCATTATACCAGGACTAGGATTAATATGTACTAACAAGTGGCTTTGTATGTAGCTACATACATATGGACTAAAAATTCGCAAAATATGAACTAACACATAAGTAAAATTACCAAAAATGCTGCAAAGAAGACTTCTTCATACGATTCCTTATTTGAGTGATTTCAAACAAAATAAAAAATATATATATATTATTTTTCATTGCATTAATGCACTGGTGGCGTTCTAACTTTTCACTCCCAAAACCCGTATACACTGGTATGGAACTGCAACGGCAGATAATAACATGCCAACGTGTTAAACCGCTACAATTGCACCATAACACTCCTCCTCAAGCAGTATTATTATTTCCTCTCTGAGATCGGCGACAGTCGGTTGCCTTTGTTGTACATTTACAAAGGATGCCGGCTTCCACAACAATAACAAGTACATATACTGCCACTAGACGATAAGCTGCGCGGCTTTTTCTTTTGTTATGAACCAGGGCCGGCGCTAGTCATTTTGCCTCCCTGGGAGGTGGCGGCTCTATTCGACCCCCCCCCCACCCCCCGGTCATTACGCAGCAACGGAAAATTTAAAATCAATATATTCCTAACTAAAACATCAAAATATAAAATAAATAATGAGACTTCTTATGCTATTTCAATACTATTCACCGCAAAAGAATATCTCGCTCGATCACAGTTTTCAATAGGCTTATTTTTTTCTTCTCTTCAAATTTTGCCGCTCTTTCGATGGCACGGTACGCCGGCCCTGCTATGAACTTGGTCACCCATCAAAGCATGGCAATTTTAACACAGAAAACAATATGTATCGCATTAAGCAGCAAAAATGACAGCCTCCTCTATGCAATTTCTACAAGAACACGTGCCGGAGCCAGAGTTGAAATGATGTTGGAGCCACATAATTTATTTATTTTGAATTTATGAAATATGAACAATTGGTTGCTGCTGTTCGCTGCTCTCTTGCCAAAATGCTTTATTGGGATGCTAACACCATGACTGGCTTCCTCCTTCATGAACTCGTGCACGTTGCTTAGAATTTCCCGAGCTTGGCTATGCAAGGTTTTTGATTTCAACTTCGACAGAACTGGAGGCATTATGGAATTTAACGTTCATTAGCAAACACACACTTTTACATACACACACGCAATACACGCACACAACGTCAAACCGGTCAAATACTTAGTATAAAATAAAAATATGGTGCTTCCAATCCAACAAAACTCACCGCCACTTTACCTGCCTTTTCCCCTTCCGTGACAGAAATAGTGCTTCATTATTACAGTTGGCAACACTAGTTACTAGCTAGCCAATGAACATGCACTGCATAAAAGAAGCAAGCACTACGCCGTGCTATATTGCCACATTATATTGCCACGTGCTATATTGCGTCCCTGCCGAACGGTGGGAACCGCGAGCTGGAGCGCTATTCAATTGTTTTCAATGATGTTTGCGCGAGTGTGTCCAGGAATGGAATGACAATATGGCAACAATAGCGAAGGTTTTCGAGCAGGGTAGAACACATGATGCTAAGAGAGAGGAAGACGAAACGAAAATTCGTTTCTACGCAACGGCAAATTTACGTGTGTGGCACTCTACGAGTAATTTCTGCACAAGAAATGTTTTACACACATCATTTGTCGTTTATATTTTACACCAAAACGTCCCTTTTTTCTGGATGACCCTCGTAGTCTACATCCGTTTATTCAAGGGGTCCCGGGTTCAATCTCCCTGTGGAGAAACATTACACAGTAATTAGAATCCCACTTTAAACTTTAGATCCAGTTCCGCGTTACGTACCTAGTCGGCCGAATCCAATCATTAATATGGAATGAACTAGTTACCGGAAGCGACAACAGGTGACAGCGCGACGGAAAGGTGAAAAGCAAGTTGATTAACGAAATCGGAGGAGACAAAAGATAATTATATTGATTAAATCAACGAAAGATAAATGAGTACGGATTAAAATATTGTATATAAAGGATAGGAAACATAAATTGAAAGGGAAATTATAATGATTAATAATATACTCATAGATTGAACGTATAGAAAAGTAAGGAAGTCGAGATGCCATTTGAAAACCGTGTCTTTCGGTCATTGATCGAATTTGTCTTTTCGGTTATCTCTGGTGAGGAGTATATCGCTAGATTTTGGTTGCTTTGTTCCTGGTGGCGCTTTAATTGAGTATAGTCGCCCCCAGGCACTACGGTTCCGCTAGCTATTTTAGATGCTCTGGGCCACAGGTACCGCTTTTCCTTTAGAGATCCTAGGTTGTCCCTTTTCGGTTTGGGAATAGCAGGTGGCGCTATATCAAGATTTGTCGCCCCTGAATATATTTGAGCTCTTGTTCAGGGCTCGATGCCTAAGAAAAGGGAAAGGTAGTCGTAAAAAGAAGAAATAAGAAGTAGATTATCCATTCTTCAGAAGAGATAAAAGAAGTATATGATTGCTATAAATAGAAGAAATAAGAAGTAGATGATCGATTCTTCAGAAGAGATGGAAGAAATAGATGATTCCTGTAACTAGAAGAAATAAAAAGTAGATGATCCTTTCTTCAGAAGAGATAAAAGTAGATTATTGCTGTAAATAGAAGAAATAAGAAGTAGATGATCCATTCTTCAGAAGAGATGGAAGAAATAGATGATTTCTGTAACTACAAGAAATAAGAAGTAGATGATCCTTTCTTCAGAAGAGATATAAGAAATATATAATTGCTGTAACTAGAATAAATAAGAAGTAGATGATCCATTCTTCAGAAGAGATAGAAGTAGATTATTGCTGTAAATAAAAGAAATAAGAAGTAGATGATCCATTCTTCAGAAGAGATAGAAGAAGTAGATGATTGCTGTAATTAGAAGAAATAAGAAGTAGATGATCCATTCTTCAGAAGGGATAGAAGAAGTCAAACTAAGATTTATACAGAAGAAAGAAGAAGGTAACCATTTTTCCATAGAAAAAACTTTCATTTTTAGAAGAAAGAAGAAGAAAGTTTCATTCTTAGAAGAAAGAAGAAGAAGGTAACCATTTTTCCATAGAAGAAACTTTCATTTTTAGAAGAAAGAAGAAGGTTACCAGGTTCATAGAAGAAGAAGAAGAATCCAATCCTTTTACATCTAAGAAGAATCTAATCTCTGTATATATGTATATAAAAATGCAAGCATATAATCTCTGTAAATCGTGAAGATTTTCAGAATATACATTCTCATTTCTTATATCCCTTGGCATATCACATCAATTATTTTTATGTAAGTTAGTCAACGGGCTGGTTGACAGTCCAAGTCTCCTCCAAACATTAAACTTTAATGCTAAGAAGGACATGTTGCGGTTCAGGCAGCCTTTTTATTACAGTAAATCCAACTCAACAGAACACCAGAATTCCCCCATTCTAAGACTATGTATTAAACATAATGAAATAGTCAGAAACGGTGGAGACTTGGATTTCGCTATGCCATTCATGCAATTCCTGTCCGTCCTTCGAAGAATATCATGAATAAATAATAAATAATTATAGATGTTTTCTGTGTATATGGGTATGTTTGTAAATAAAATTTGCCTGTATGTGTGTATATTTGTATATATATATGAGTATTTACATGTGTATAGTTATAAATGCCTCAGTCTGTATATAGATATGTACCTTGTTCTACCTCAGTGAATATCATTTTTGGATTTATGTTCTCTAGAATACTTGTGCTGGTGTTCTTTATGAAACGATTATTGTAGTTTTGCTCTCCTTTTTCTTCTTTTGTTTTTGTATTGTTGGAATTATAATTTTTTAATTGTTTAAAATATATATATATATGTAAGCCTATTGTAATTGGAGCGAAAGCTCTGTTATAGGTGAAATAAATAAATAAATAAATAAATAAATAAATAAATAAATATATCTGCTTTCTGATTTACATTCTCAAAGAAAGAACCTATTACCCTGAAGATATTGTAGCCGTGGTATATTAATTTAAGTAGTGCATCCAAGGGAGGTAGCAGTTTAAGTGGCGCCCATAACGTAAAGCCTTGCCCACGAAGACGTAGCAGCCGATTAATCTACCTGATCATAAAGTAGAATAAACTTTGAGAAAACGTTCTCACCCCCTCTGTACCTCCTCGTTTTTCTAAACGAACTTACTGAGAAACAATACATTTCATCCACAGCATTACTATTACAGTAACAACGCTTTGCATATCACGGTGATACACATGGAGGTAACTTGTTTTGTTTTGTGGAAACAATACAACCATATATTCTGTCAAGTGCGTCTGTAGACAAATTATTTTTACAGGCAAAAATAAATACCATGCACCACTTGCAGTGCATAATAGGCTATAAGCCGAGGGCTTTGATTGAGAAATCTGAAATGTAACATTATTCTCTTTGTTCCTGTCACTGAATTCAGGAAAAAATATTTCCTCGCATTCCTTCACGAAATGCAACTGAACCGTAATATTAATTCAGGAAAGTGTTTCATACGAGGATTCGAATGTAAAATGTTAAAACAAATCTACACATTAGAACGCTAAAAGGCACTTTCCTTAAGGATACAATGGACTTCGGAAGTTTATTAATTATTGCCAGTGCACTTCAGGTAATAATATTTCTACATAATTTAATTTATATTAATTCTTAGAGATAGAGATGGGAAACTTGTATGGGTGTATGAATAAGACATTGTCGAAACAAAAGAACGTTTTAGCTTAGTTTATTGTCTGACAATAATGGCCAGCCGGTAAACTCAGATCATTGCATGTAAGTATATTTTCACTAATGAGCGTAATTATCATCAAGCCCGTAGGTAGGGGCAGGCTGGGTGAGGGGGGGGCTGAGGTCTAGCGCCACGCACAGGGGACCCCCATTAAAAGCTTTTCTTTTAGACAACAAAGTCAGAATATGAAACAGATATTTAAAGTTGGCAGAGGAGTATATATTCTGGTAACATCGTTGGAATTTTCAGTTTCCCGAAATAGTAATAATACAGTTTGTTTCAAAATGATTTGAACGATTAAAACACGTTCCACGAACAATACACCATAATCACCGATCCAATATCCAGTGCAATACATTCAAACACATCCTTAAGTTTTTTTGGAACGGTACCAGTAGTTCTAAATCCTGCCGTCACGTGGCAGGCTGACCAGCTGTAAAATGGCTGGCAGTGCTGAGGAGAAAACATTTTGCGAGAGTAGAAAAATATTTGGACCTAAAAGGGATGAGGAGACAGGTGAGTGGAGAAGGTTACATAATTTAGAACTACATAATTTGTATTCATGCCCAGATATTATTAGAATGAATAAATCAAGAAGACTTAGGTGGGCAGGCCATGTGGCACGAATGGGAGAGGAAAGAAGAGTTCACAGGATTCTTGTTGGGAAACCTGATGGTAAGAGACCTGTAGGAAGGCCAAGACGAAGATGGAGGGACAACTTTGAGATGGACCTAAAGGAAATCGGTAGGGATGGATAAGAGTATATAGATCTTGCTCAGGATAGGGACAGATGGAAGGCCTGTGTTGCTGCAGCCATGAACCTTCGGGTTTAAGGAGGCTAAAGAGTTAGTTAGTTAGTTAGGTCACTTGCCAGTGTACAGAAGATTTTCAGGAAGATCCACCAGCAAAGAACTCTATCGCATTAACGCTGTGGTGCAAACCATTGATGAGAACATGCCGAAACATGCTGGAACGGACCGTATTGACGTGCGCAGAGTAACGAACGGTGCTCACATTGAGCTTTTGTGATTTACATTCGCGATATCCATTGGCACTTAAGCTTGGACAGTTATATTGCATATGTGTGAAATTGTAACTTATTTTGACAATTTATGAATAAAATATAACGAGTTGAAATCGTTCACCTCATTTTGAAACACGGTGTAGTATGTTTTAAAATATGTTCTTAAGACAATAAAACATAACTGAATATTCTTAAATATGCTGAACTTTTGACAATCAGATAAGCAAACTACGAATCTTCAGATATAACGTATATTATTTTTAATGAGTTTCTCTTTGTTTCCCCATTTTAAAATTTGTATCATGTAAATATCACAAGTAATGGTGTAAGAAGAAAATATCGAAGGGCGCACATAAAATGTCGCTGCTTCTTATAATGTGGGTGGGTGTGAAACCACAATCCTGTCTAGAGAGCCAAACTACTGATCGTGGACCCAGCTGGCGGCTTACCTACTTTCTGCAACATAGCTCCATCTGTCCACCAATCACCTTCGGGGGTGTGTAACTCGATGAGTGTCAGTTGCGTAGTAAAAGCTGTAGGGTTAATATCGCTCCCTCGTTACAACGTTCCCAAGCGTACGTATGTTTTGTCACTTGTTTTTATTAGCTTGTTTGTATAATGTTTGATTGTTTTGCGTTCTAATTTTCCGTGCCTTTTTTTCTATTGTACAACTTTTATTCAGTAACAGCGCCGATGAAGTCTCTCTTTTCCCCGTTTTACAGAAAAAGCGCATTAAACAGTTACTAAGCGGATGAAGTATTGTGAGCGAACGGACACAAATACAAATAGAATCATGTTAAAAATACGTGTGCACTGATTACTTCGGAATTCAACAATTGGAACTTGGCTCTACCAGTATTACACATTATTTGGATCACCCTGTATTATATGTGTGCCATAGTCAGATTTATAGTTCAATCGTTTTCCTTCCTGGCTGTAGTAGTTCCTGAAATACCGGTAGATGGCAGGAGCGGTTAACCATATACAATTAGTGGATAAGTAAACTATTTTAAACTTTGCTTACTGCAATGTAATACAAATAAGTACTTAAAATAATAGCAAAGAGTTAGAAGTGGCAATTGTTTTCATTTGAGCTCCAATAGTTAGGATTTTCTGCATGTTTAACTTGATTTACGATATAAAATTTAAAATTTTGTTTCTTAATCAATGTCAATTTCACACCAAGTATCTGGTGTAATGTAATATCTCAATTAACATCCTAATAGTGTAATTTAGAAGCGACTAGGATTCCTCTTGCTGACATTGGATGTAGTAGTCTTGAATTGTGTAACTCAGTTCAATATTCCGATGTCAAAAACTTGTCCCTGTATAATGGTCGCATTTCCAGCTGCGGCTGGGAAACAGCGAATCAACGATCAGTTGAATTTTCTTCGACTGAGACCGGGCATTTTCGATTGATTGATTAAATTGTTGTTTGTCCACTTGATGCACAGAAAGGCTAGTCGGGACTGGACCTACAGTTTAAAGTGGGATCCGAACCACTCTGCCATATCGGGCATCGAACCCGGGACCCCTTGATTACAAGGCGACGACGTCACCACTAGGCCCTCGGGCATTTTGGAGTCACAAGGCACCGAGTACTGTTAGCGGTACGAAAAAAACTAACGTCGGATGCACCACATGTTGCCAAACGTACTGTAAAGCGAAAGAATTCTCCGAAACGATATCATCAGACCAAAAATCAACGGGGGTAATTACAACTGCACACGTGGTCCTACACAATGTTGTCTCCGGAACGACCACCCAGAGGTCGGTGTGCAACTAGCGAAAAGAGAAGTACGCTTGGCAACATTGCTTCGGGGGGATATGTTGCCGCTACAACTTTTACTTCGTAACTAAGATTGTTGACACCTATCGAGCCATGCACCCCGAAGACGATTGCGGGAGAGAGAGAGACAGAAATAGCCATGAAGGTCAGCAGCCAGCATAAGAAACGCGCTTTGTTACAGTAGCGGGGTCATTGGGCTGCTCTGAGACCAGCGCTGCATGACGACTGAAGGCTTTAAACCGCTCTAACCAGGGATGTTTATTTCATCACTCCACCTACAAAGATGTCAGTATGGCGCCAAATTTAAATTGTGTAATTGTTTCTCCCCACCCTATATCTCTGTTCTCATGTTACAGTCTTTGTAATATACTTGATGTAAGAATGACCAATCAGCTTCTTACAAAGATGACCAGGTTTGTTTCCTTTTGGAGGGATTGATTTTTAAAGTAATGACACATCGACACGTAGTCCATATTTACCCGTCACGCAATACGGGGATAACCCCTTAACTAAACGAAATTGAGGTCAAACCCATGACAAGACAATAAAATATCTCTGTTAAAAACTTCCTTACTCAATTTTTAAAACTAATTCATTCATTACTGAACAAGAACGGAAACTATACTGTATCTGAGGACTAAAATATCCTTGGGTTAAAAGCTGAGGCTGTGAAGGGTACAACACAATCCCACATAGGATTATTCTGACCTTGTTCCCAGGCATCAGAGCCGTCATTGGCCTGCAAGAAGCAATTATTCGGGGTGTACTACATGCAATGAAGTTTCCTTTTGGGTGTCTTACCAGAAGGTCACCCACCCCTTTACACCATGAGAGAGGATTGGAGACCGAACTAAGCAACTCTAACCTTGGGCCGCTTCTTTTCACTTTAATTATTAACGACTTGCCTGATTCATTTGAAAATTCACACAAATTGCTGTTTGCAGATGACCTAAAATTTTACAGGAAAATAAGCAAACAAGATGACAGTGTTCAACTTCAAAATGATATTACAAAGTTAGAAACGTGGACAATAAACAATGATTTAACACTAAATATCAATAAATGTCATTTTGTAACATATACTCGAAACAAAAACCCAGTTGAATTTCAGTATCAAATATACAACCATACTCTACTGAAGGCTGTGAAATTGGAAGAGGAGTACGACAAGGATACTGCCTATCGCCTACTTTGTTTAATATCTATTTAGAAGATATAGTGAAAAATTGTTTCCAGGGCACAGGAGGTGTCAAATTGGGAGGAAGAAGAATAATCTGCATAAGACTTGCTGATGACATGGCATTATTCGCTGAGGATGAAATAACCATAAATAGTATGTTAGAAGAGTTAAACAGCAGCTGTGAGCAGTATGGGATGAAGATTAATGTAAAGAAGACAAAGGCAATGGTTATAGGACGGAAACCAAGGAATATTAATGTGAGAGCAAACAGTGAAAGAATCCAGCAAGTGGATAACTTCAAGTACCTCGGATGCACTATAGGCAGTGACATGAGCTGCAAACAAGAAGTGAAAATGAGAATCGCAATAGCAAAAGAAGCTTTCAATAGAAGAAAAAATGTTTTTTGTGGACCCATGGACATAGGTATAAGGAAGAGATTAGTGAAATGTTTTGTGTGGAGTGTAGCACTAGATGGTGCAGAAACCTGGACGTTGAGAAGAAATGAAGAGAAACGACTCTAAACTTTTGAAATGTGGACATGGCGAAAAATGGAGCGTGTAAAATGGACGGACAAGGTAAGAAACGAAGCCGTACTGAAAAGAGTTGGTGAAAAAAGATCTATACTGGAGACCATCAAGAAGAGGAAAAGAAACTGGTTAGGACATTATCTAAGAAGGAACTGCCTCTTAAGGGATGCCTTGGAGATGCCTATTACGAAGCGTAAGGCAGAGAATAGGGAAAGCTGGAGATTGCAGTAAATAACCTGCCAATTAGGCAGAAAACAATAAATAAAAAAAACACTAGCAAGACATTTTATAGTCCAGGAATTAGGGGTTATTTTGATTCAAAGCTTACTTTTAATAAACACGTAGAACAAATAATTAGTGAAGCGTTCAAGAACCTTGGGTTTATTCTTAGAATGGGGAGGGATTTCCAGAGTATAGACACACTAAAAGTTTTGTATTATTCATATGTGAGACCAAAACTCGAATATGCATCTGTTATATGGAATACAGACACAGCAAAGTACAGTGTAGCAATTGAAAGAGTCCAATCGAGATTTCTTAGATTTTTTTAAATACACATTTCAGAAAGTTTACCCCACATTTGAACACTACGACAACCTAATATATGAATGTCGGTATACAAAGCTGTGTCATAGAAGAACGTTATAGGAAATAGTATTCTTGTGGAAGTTGTTAAATAACGAAGTAGATGCTGAACATCTACTCTGCCAGATAAATTTTCGAATCCCGTAATCGAAAACTAAACTCAAGAACGAAGTTTTTCTTACAAAGAAGGCTAGATCGGAAATTGAAAAGAAATCTTCATTGTGGGGAATGTGCACCAGTTACAATAACTTGCTAATCAAAAATACGCGTAACGCCATTGACATATTTTCTATGAACCTAAGGGACCTCAGTAATGCCACTATTAACACAATGGCCTAAGCTTAAACACATAATTTCCTAATGAAATATATTTTATATATATGTGTGTATATGTACGTATATATATATATATATATATATATATATATATGTGTGTGTGTGTGTGTGTGTGTGTGTGTGTGTGTGTGTGTGTATTTACATATATAATTTCTCTATACATATTACAGAAATATATGTAATTGTATTCACTATGTATCCTTCATATGGGCTCTGTAATTAGATATGTACCTGTTGAGTTCAATAAATAAATAAATATATAAACACTGCATGGTGGATATTACCACATTGTGTGGGCAAACTACACTGATCGCGGGCCCGCTCAACTCGCGGCTGACTTCCTACATATCTCTTCCTCTATCTGTCGTCTGTGGGGGTGTATGGCTCGGTGAGTGTCAACAACCTCAGTTGCGAAGTAAAAGCTGTAGGGGAAACATCGAAATCTCATTTCGACGTTGCCAAGCGTACTATGTCTGTCTTTGTCCGTTGCTTTTGCTGCCTAGTAGTAGTCCAATCAGCCCGGTTCTGAAACCTCATTTGGGGCTCGGTGGGGCTTGCCTTAATGGATTTGTCTCGTAAGGCAAGAGCCCCCTGGTCTGGCAGTGTTGCCAGCTGCTTACTCGAAAAAATCACCAAGGTTTTTTTTTTGGGTCTAACCTAGCCTAAAGCAAGGAGCTGGCAATCTTGCTTGAGGCTTCTTAATGGTTTGCTCTTGTAAGGCATAAGCCTTATTTTCTCGCAGTGTTGCCAACACCTTACTCGAAAAAAATCACCAAGGTTTTTTTCTTGACCTAACCTAACCTAAAGCAAGAAGCTGGCAACCTTGCTTGAGGCTTGCCTTACAGTGCATAAAGCAAGGTTGCCAACCTACTGGTACTTTTGCCATGGCTTTTTACAAAAAAAAAAGAGAGAGGAGAGAGAGAGGAGAGAGAGGGAAGAGTTAAACAGCCGACAGCCTACCTACAGCTTTTTTTTGTCTAACCTAACCTAAAGCAAGGGGCTGGCAATTTTGCTTGAGGTTTGCTTTACAGTGCATAAAGCAATTTTTGCCAACCTACATATACTAAACAAGGAAAGCGGGCACTGCCGTAAAAGAGAGAGATGGATGGATGGGAACACTACACGGGTTCAACATCATCAAATAAAAATCGCCTTAATGGTTTTTTCTTGTAAGGCATGATCTCTATTTTCTCGCAGTGTTACCAACTCCTACCTACACTTTTTTTTAGTTGGCAAGGGCTAGAGAGAGAGAAAAACTTATAGCTGGGAACAGTAATGAGCGAATGTGCCATATCGTAATTTTCCAACTCCCGGGGGGCCAATGTTTGTATATCGTGACCTTTGTAAACCTCTCTCTCTCGGGGGAACGATGTGCCGCGCACACACACACACACACGCACACACACACACACACGCGCGCGCGCGCGCGCGGGGCCAAAATTTTTGAATTTACGGTTGGAAAAATGTCTTTCTATGACATGTTTTCGTTCGAGGCAAATTCGTAGGTAGATATTGTTAAATAAATATTAATATTGTAAATATATATATATACTTATTGTATTTAGTTTTTCGGTATCGAAAAGCGACTGTCATATTGTATTTGAAAAAATATTACGCTTTTGCCTGTGAATATCTAGAAAAACGACAATTTCGTTCCCTCTCTCTGTATATGCTATCAATGTTGGCACAATAACACAAATTCAACAAATATGTAGTCAACTGCACATCTCTTTTTTTTCCTGACAATTTTGTTATCTGACTAGGACGGAAATGGGTTTTCCGGTGACAGAAAATACGTTGCTCCGTTTCTATACAAATAACCAGAAATCACCACATGCATTTCGCAACTATGCTTGGTGGTAGAGAAAAAATACAGTTCCGGTTTAAATCCAATTTCAATGAGCATCTATTGAAGATAGATTCAAAACAGTATTCAGCTGGCGAAATGAAAACACGAAGTAGCGTCCGCTCTCGTGGGTGCAGAGGCGAGGTCAAGAGCTATGAAATAAATAACCGGAACTGTATTTTTTCTCTGCCACCAAGCATAGTTGCGAAATAATGTGGCTGAAATGTAGGGGGGAGAATGTTCTAGAGAATTTGGTTCTTGGATTTCTATTGGTCCACGTGGCGTTGGCTAACATATCATTTTTGACGTTATTAGAAAACCGTATAAAACTTAAAGCGCTGGTGTATAAAGTTCTGTTTCATTTTCAACGTTAGTGAAGAGCATTTCCGCAGAATTTCTAAAAGTAAGTAACTTTGTTTCTTAGCTCGCATGAGTTGGCTTTGATTTATAAGTATGGTTTTTGTGGAAGAAAATATACTCACAAAACATGCAAAAAGAGAGAGAATATAGAAGGTGTTTCATGTCTCTCTCTGCTTTTATATATTTGAAGCATGCATCTTGGTAGCTGGAATATCTTTTTTCTTCCGTGTGCCGTTGTTGGTAGGTAGGAAATATGTGTGCGGGGCATATTTCAAAAAAATAAATGTGTTAAATTGTTAGAGGAAGACAGGAAAAATAGAGGAGAGTTGCGTGTTTTTGATATCTAATGGAAGTACTGATTGATTGATTGAGTTGGCGTTTTTTTAAGTCCACTTTATGCACAGTAAGGCTAATCTGGAGTGGACCTACAGTTTCAAGAACCACTTATGCGGGTATCGAACCCTTGATTACAAGACAACGATGTTATCGCTACGTCATCGTAGAGGCTAGTGGAAGTACTGATTGATTTGATGTTTTAAGTCTATTTTATGCACAGTAAGGTTAATCTGGACTGGGCCTACAGTTTCAAGAACCACTTATGCAGGTATCGAACCCTTGAATACAAGCCTATCGCTGTGCTAACGCAAAGGCTAGTGGAAGTACTGATTGATTTGATGTTTTAAGTCTATTTTATGCACAGTAAAACTAATCGGGACTGGACCTACAGTTTCAAGAACCACTTATGCGGGTATCGAACCCTTGAATACAAGCCTATCGCTGTACTAACACAAAGGCTAGTGGAAGTACTGATTGATTTGATGTTTTAAGTCTATTTTATGCACAGTAAAACTAATCGGGACTGGACCTACAGTTTCAAGAACCACTTATGCGGGTATCGAACCCTTGATTACAAGGCTATCGCTGTGCTAACGCAAAGGCTAGTGGAAGTACTGATTGATTTGATGTTTTAAGTCTATTTTATGCACAGTAAAACTAATCGAGACTGGACCTACAGTTTCAAGAACCACTTATGCGGGTATCGAACCCTTGAATGCAAGGCTATCGCTGTGCTAACGCAGAGGCTAGTGGAAGTACATAGTTATTCGAATCTTATTTATTTAAAATATTTAGTTTTTTTTATGCACGCTTATTGATTTTAAACCTAAAATTAAATAAAATCCGGCAATTATATCCAATTATACTTATGGCTACAACGAGCATTTGCAAAAAAAAAAAAAATGGCTTGAGATTTTTTTTACCACGTAAACAAAATGGCTGACATGCCAAATATGAACAGGCTATATAGATTTGAGAGAGAGATGGATAAAAAAAGTTAATTAAAATTTAATTTCATGATTGCAACACGGAACTTAATGATTGATTTAGTTTATTTTTATTTTACGTTTTGTACCTCTTGGCTAATTTGCGAAGATTGGGGGTGAGTGATGAAGTGGACATTCACAAACAACCAAGCCCGACCAGGATTCGAACCTGGGACCCTTGGCGTCGCAGCGCGATGTGCTAACCGCTCGGCCACAGGGTCGGGCAAGTGTTGGTATATACATAGACCAAAGTTACATGGTTCTAGGCCCCATAGGAGCCGAGAAAATCAATGTCTTGGAAAACGTCTTAAGACAAATATCTCAATCTTTAAGAAAGTCGACTTCCGGTATCTCAAGATGTTACTTCCGGTCTGTCAAGAAAATTTTCTTAAGACAAAAATCTTAAGACGTTTTCCAAGACATTGATTTTCTCGGCTCCTAATTGAGCTAGGATGATGATTTTAGGTTTGTTGGATAGGATTCGACGAGAACTATTCGACTAGCAAATAAAATCGATTCCACCCCCTCGAAGTTTCGGAAATACAGACAATTTTTTATTTTTTTGAGAAACTTGATTTGCAGGCTTAGTTTTTGCCCTAATTCGAAAATTTTAATAGCATTCGATACAAAATTAGAAGTACTCTACAACTTATTGGAGGGATGATGACTACTGCCTGCTGTTTTCGAGTTATTTTGGATTAAAATTTCAAGATGTAATTTCTAAGATGTTTTGTAATTCATCAACTATGGGTTGTAGGAAAACGATTCTTGCTCTATCTGCTATCGCTCGACGAATACTATAAACATAAATAATGCTTATGGTTTGATTTTTAAAATGGCGAGCGGAAAATAACTATGTTTTCTGAAATTATGATTTATACTTCATATGCCAAGAGGGCTGAGGGTTAGAAAAAAAAAAGATTGTTTGGTAGAATTATGCACACATAATATTTTTGTGTTTTCTATACACAAGCTTAATTATTTTTTTCAATTATTTACAGGATTCATTAAGAAGCAAGAAGTAGCATAAATAGCACACTCCCACCAAACCCAACACCATTGTGAATTATTGCACAGTATTTATTTTGTGGCACTCCACTATATATATATAATAACATACCCACAAATATTTTCAACAAGATGCGCTCCATGAAAAGTTGTCCTGTGTGCAAGAGAACCATATCAAGCAAACGTTTTGCAAGACATTGTCGCACCTGCGTGCCAGGCAAGCATTTGGCTGCCACCGAACCATGTCCCAGGTGCGGTATACATATTACCATTAATAATTTGAAGAGGCATATAACATCATGCAAAGTTGTCGTCGGAACACCTGTTCCACAACCGTCGACCAGCTCGACCAAGAGGAAAGCGGAAGCCGACTCGCCACCATCCGCCAAACGCGTCAAGCCTGTGGCGAAAGCTAACCAGTCTGCTTTCCAGCGGTTGTTAGAAGATTTTGTCATCACTTCGGAGGGCTCATGCGACGTGCGTAGCTTTTTGGAGAACATGCAAGCCGAAATTATTTCCATCCTCGGTGATGCGCTTGCAATGCACTCCACCAAATTCTACGCATCGCTACGTTGCCAGTACAAGAAGCCGTCTGACGAAATTTACAGCTTCTGCCACAACACCAAGGCGAAAACGCTGCATCTGGCGGATGTCGACAACCTCGAGGTCATCTACAACCAGTTTGCCGAGGAGCTGGTGGCAAAACAAGAAGAACATCAAGCTAAAGGCTCGGGGGGTTCGCTGTGCGGCGAGCCTCACGAACTGTGCGTCAAACTTTGTAAGTTCGTGCCTCTCTCCGCCTCCAGCTACGTCCCCTTACCACCTACTATTGCGGCAAAGAAGGCTGTCCTGAACATTCAGAACAGTGACGCCAAGTGCTTTCTCTGGTCGGTGCTTGCAGCGTTGCACCCTGTCGACCGGAAAAACCAACCACGCCGAGTTAACCACTACCTACCCTACGAGTCAGAGCTGGAAGATGCGATGGTTGGATCGACTACCCGGTGGCGCTTTCGGACATTCGAAAGTTTGAGGTTCGTGCGCGGTTGGCTATCAACGTTTACGGTCTCACTGACGAAAATGCGGTGTACCCCATCCGGGTGAGCGACGTAAACGTTGATGGTGCGCAGGAAATTCACCTTCTGCTCATCAAGGACGAGACCCATCACCACTACACCCTTATCCGTTCCCTCTCTAGACTTGTTTCGAGCCAGCGGAGCAGTGATAGTCACCACGTCGAGGTGTGTCGCAGGTGCTTGTCAATGTTCGACGGACGGGATCAACACAATTACCAACATGTTCGAGGCTCCAACATCGCTGCAGAGAAGCTTGCCAGCCACAAGATCTACTGCAATGCCAACGAGCCAGGTGTGGCAGTCTTGCCCAAACCTGGCACCGTGGAGCGTTTCCACACGCACGGTGCCATGGTAGAGCATCCCGCTATCATCATCGCGGATTTCGAGGCCTTCCTCAAACCCCTGTCCACTTGCGATCCCGACCCTGAAGTTTCTTCCACCACCCCTTACCAACTCCACGAGGCATCCAGCTTCGCATACGTTGTGGTGCGACGTGACCAGCACATCGCCCCCGAGCCCTACGTGTATCGCGGTCCCGACGCAGCCAAACACTTCCTCGAGAGGATGGTTGTGGAAGCCAGCGAGATAGGGAAGGTACTGTTGGCCCCCAAGTCTATGCTCCCACTGTCTCCCGACGATCAGCGTAGACACGACGAGGCCATCGCTTGCCCTGTCTGCGTCAAGGAGTACACCACCAACAACCGTAAAGTCCAACACCACGATCACTTTAACGGTAGGTATGTTGGTCCATGGTGCAACGGATGCAACCTCATGGCCCGGGACCCGCGCTTCATCCCTGTGTTTTTTCATAATGGCTCGGGATACGACTTCCACCACCTCGTCAAGCATCTTGGGTACGACGACATGCGAATCAACGTCCTGGCGCAGAACGAGGAGCGTTACATTAGCTTGAGCAAGTGGGTGCGAATCCCAGGATCACACTCTACCGTCGAGCTTCGCTTCCTCGACTCCCTGAGGTTCCTCCCGGCCAGCCTCGATGCTCTCGCAGGGAAGCTTAGCGACGAGCAAATGCTCATCACCTCCGCGAACTTTCCGAACTTGGACGCAGGTCTCTTCAGGCGTAAGGGTGTCTACCCCTACGAATACATCACAGACCCTTCCAAGTTCGCAGAGACGTCGTTACCTCCTCGAGCAAACTTCTATAGCAAGCTGCGAGGCTCGAACATCACCGACGAGGAATATCACCACGCCCAGTCCATGTGGCGCGAGCTGGGCTGTCGAACTCTCGGGGACTACCACGACGCCTACCTCAGACTTGATGTGACGCTCCTCGCCGACGTGTTCCAGACGTTCCGTGCGACTGCGAAGACTATCTACCAGCTGGACCCTGCCTACTTCTACAGTCTCCCCGGACTGGCGTGGTCAGCCATGTTTCTGGTGACGAAGATCGAGCTGGAGCTTCTTTCGGACGTGGACATGATGCTGTTTGTGGAACGTGCCGTGCGGGGTGGAATGGTCCAGGTGTCGCAGCGACACTCGCGCGCCAACAATCACCACATGTCCACCGGTTACGACCCCTCACGACCGTCCAGCTACATCATGTACACGGACGTCAATAACCTCTACGGACACTCCATGATGCAGCCACTCCCCTTTAGAGGCTTCGAGTGGGCTGACCCTTCCAACTTCAACATCGAAAGCTTCGACGATTCGAAACATGGGTTCTTCGCCGAGGTGGACCTTGAGTTCTCCGAGAAGCTGCAGGATTTGTTCAGCGATCTCCCCCCTGCACCCGAGTTCAAGTGTCCACCCAATTCCAACCAGAAGAAGCTCGTCATGGATTTCGAGTCCAAAGAGCGTTATGTCCTGCACTACCAAAACCTCCGGTGGTTGATGAAGCAAGGGGTTACCGTCCACGCAGTTCACCACATCCTCAAGTTCGAGCATTCTCCATGGTTGAAGCCATACATCGAGCTCAACACCGAACATCGCACAGTCGCCACTTCTGATTTCGATCGCGATTTCTTCAAGTTAATGAATAATGCGGTGTTTGGCAAAACTATGGAGAATGTACGGAATCGCATGGACATAAAATTGGTAACGAGGAAAGCACAATGTCGCAGGCTCGTAGCAAACCCGTTATTCAAATCGAGGACCATTTATAATGAGCAGCTTGCTCTGGTGCATATGAGGAAGAGTGAGGTGAGGCTCGACAAGCCAATTTATGTTGGTGCCTCAGTATTAGACCTGAGCAAGCTGCACATGTTCGAGACGTACTACGACATATTACGTCCACATTATAGCCACAACATCTCACTTCTCTACACGGACACGGACAGCTTGGTGTACCACGTCCACTCAGCCGATGCATACAGGGATATAGTCACGGCACCAGCTTTGGTTAACCTCTTCGACACCTCGGGCTATCCCCAGCCGAACCAGTACGGCATCCTGCCCCGAAACAAAAAAATACCTGGCAAACTCAAAGACGAGAAGGACGGTGATGTAATTCTCGAGTTTGCAGGTCTTCGCGCCAAGGCCTATGCCATCAAAGCCGAGGGCAGCGTTACCAAGAAGGCCAAGGGTGTCGGCAGACAGGTGGTTCGGGAGCATCTCGCATTCGAGGACTTTGTCGATTGCCTCAAGACCAGGTCGTCGGTTCTAAGAGAAGAACAGCGCATCCAGAGCGTCGACCATATCATCACCACAAACAAAATTAGAAAAATTGCGCTGGATCCCAACGACGACAAGAGGTGCGTCCTCGAGTGTGGTATTCACACATTGCCGTGGGGGCACTATCGCTTAGCAGAAAGCAAAACCTGCAACATATGCCCATCTTCAACAGAAGATTCATAAAAAAAACAAAAAAAAAAAAAAAAATCATGTTGTTAGTTATTACAAAAAAAAAACATTGACTGTCATTACAAAAAACTTTGACTGTATTCTTAAATAACCAGCATGCCTATGAATTTGTTCGGTTTCAAAAAACAGATCATTATGGAAACCATACCAGATCATGAAGTCTTACCTTCCGTGTTATCTAAACTCAACGGTCTGTTGATCATTCACCTCAACAGCATTTGGACGAAACTGAATGACGATGTGGGCAAGATGTTTTATGTTTTTAATAACAATTTACATTTCTACGAAATTCCGATCGACGGGAAACTTCAAATCACCGTGAATCCGGAAAACGCAGGCGAAATCAAAATTTCTACCGGCAAGAACATTTTTCGAATCAAGCACGACAAGATGCTTTCTAACATTACGTACGATGTGTCTGCAGGAGATTATCTTTACATGGAACTTCTCGGAGATTACGACAAACTTATTCCTCTCTTCGTAGAATTACGAATCGTCTATCCTATTATAAATAACCGTTAACCAAAAATGCCTAACGACATTTTCGGCAACACCAAGCGTGTAGACCACGCAGAAGAGATTCTCATGTTGGACATTCGAGTTAAGAAGTTGAGGACCGATTTGATCGCTTTGCAGGAAACCTTAAACAAAAGTTTAGAGTCGGAAATCGCTACGCTCCAAACGCAATGTCTCGACCCCATTCTGAAAATCGATTCCGAACTGAAAACGCTGATAAAAAATTATGTCGACGTACCTTCTTACGACAGCGTTCAAAATATACAGTTGAGCGTGGATTCGCTTCAAAATGATTTGGTCAAATTACAGCAATTTCAATCGAAAAATGAAGATTTGGAAAAATTGAAACTCGAAATCGAAGAACGAACTTCCGCAATAGAAAAGAATTTCTCTGAACTTCAAACCGTCGTGAACGATATAGACGCAGAACGCTTGCATGTCGTCGTTTCCAAATTACAAGAAGAATTCACCACACGTTGGAAGAAATTAAATCCAAGTTGCAGACTTTGGAAGATACAATGACGAACCTACCATCGTCGGACGAACTGCAGGTCATCGGTAAAAGCGTCGCGAACATAAAAATTCAATTGGAGGCCTATCAAGATTTCGAACACATTCAAACCACCATCGCTACGCTTCAGGCGTCCTTGGAATTGACCAACGAAGAAATTAAAAATATTCACGCTGAAGCGAGAGCGTTGACGAGCATTCAAGACACGTTGAGCACGGTTCAGCAGAAGATCGAATATTTAGAAAATTTGAACGTCGAAACGAATCTCGCTCATTTTCATCACGTACTGGACAACATACAGGGTGACTTGGAATCGTTACGGACGAGCGTGCCTTCGAACGAAGATTTGGAAAAATTGAAAACGGCGGTGACGGCACTATCCGATTCGAGCGACATCAAAAGTTCGTTGAGCGATCTCGAGAGTAAAGTGGCCAATCTCCCCACCTCCAAAGAATTACATGCTTTGAAAAGGAACATATCACGTATGCTGAAACGATTGGAAACGGAAACGGCGAACGTGGAACAGATTCGAGACGAAATTAGTTCGCTGGTGTCGACGCTGCCCACTTCGCAGAGCGTCGCCGACCTTCACACGCAGTTTACAGAGATGCGAAGCATCGTGAACGATCTTACCGAGAAGAGCTCGAAATTGAATCAAGTCGAGAACCTTCAGAACATCGTCGTCAACATCAGAGATCAAGTCGGAGTGCTGGAATCCACGCAGGAATCGACGCTGGCCTCTTTCGGTGCCAAGTTGCAAGAACTCAACGAAAACTACAAGCAGTTGAACGTGGAAGTGAAAATCAAACCGTCGTTTTCTGCCGTAACGGATACCATAGTCGAGCATTTGCTGCCCATCGAAAATAAACTCGGACAAGTTCACAGTAATCTGCTCGGCGTCGACACTAAATTCGCTAAACTGCATTTTCTGCAAGCCATCGAAATCAACAGCGTTCCCAATCAACAGAGAATCTCCACGTTCGTCGAAGGTAACAAACTGTACATGTTGCATCCTTATCATCCGTACTACAAGTTTCTCCTCGATGGCACGATTCAGATAAACGAATTTTCGTACTGGTCTCACGGTAGAAAAGCTAGCGTTCCCACCATGACTTTGATATCGAATCGTGGTGTCCAGAAAGCAGGAAATATTCCTCTGGCACGTTGGAACGAAACGCGCAACATATATGAAATACACGAAGACGAAGATCTTACCGTTTTCGACGTGAGTGCCGGCGATAAGCTGATCATTCAAAACACGAGCGAAGTGCCACCCTCTTTGAATCCCATCACGCTTGTGCTTCTCTTGAAACGTAATCTCTAAAAAATGTGTAGGCAAGCCATCGTCGAAGAATTGCATAAACCTGCACGCCGTAACTACGAACGTTTGGCTGTGGTAACCAAGGGCATCGACGACCTCTGGCAAAGTGACCTCGTGGAGATGAGTAGCGGCAATTTGAAAAACGTGCATAAATTGAACAACGGCAACAAGTGCCTTCTCACTGTCATAGACACGTTTTCGAAATTCGCATGGGCTCTACCTTTGAAGGCGAAAACGGGAACGTGCGTCACGGAAGCATTCAAATTAATTTTTCGCGAAAGCGGTGGCAGACGACCACGGTTTCTGCAAACGGACAACGGTAAAGAATTTTATAACGCTGTATTCCAAAAGTTTATTCAAAAACACAAGATTCGACATTATTCGAGCTTCAGTCACATCAAAGCCAGCATCGTGGAAAGATTTAATCGAACCTTGAAAACACACATGTGGAAACGATTCACGCTTCGGGGAAATTACAAATGGGTCGACATCCTGTCGGAACTCGTCGACACCTATAATGATACGGTACACAGAACGATAGGCATGAAGCCAGCCGACGTTACCAAGTCTGACGAGCAGCGTTTAATTTCTACCGTTTACTGTCCAAAGTACACACCCACGACAAAAAAAGCTAAATACAAAATTGGAGACCAGGTGAGGATCAGCAAATTCAAACGCACCTTCGAGAAGGGATTCACAAAAAATTGGAGCACGGAACTTTTTACGGTGGTTCGAGTTCTACCCGGAAACCGACACACGTATATAATAAAAGATAGTAGCGGCGAGATTTTGAAAGGAAGATTTTACGAAGAGGAACTCTCTAAAACGAAACACCCCGACACGTACCTCATCGAGAAAGTATTGCGTAGGAAAGGTGACAAACTGTTTGTCAAATGGCTGGGACTTCCGGAAAACAGTTGGATCGACGCAAACGAAGTGATCTTGTGAGTACGTGGAACGTGGTGAAGCGTCTACCGGATCCGGAAAGTCAAACGAGAAAAAAAAAGAACGGCAAGTTGCTTCCCGACAGCATCCGCTGTCTGATCGTAGGTCCTTCGGGGTGTGGGAAAACGACACTGCTCGTGGACAATTTTCTCCTCGCACCGAATTGGTTAAATTGGAAGAACAGGCACCTGTACGTGTTCTCGAAAAGTTTGGAGCAATCCAAATACCAGCAACTGATGAAACTGTACGATGGTCTGGACATTGCAACGTTTGCCTCGGAAATAAAACCACTCGACGATTGTCGTGAAAATTCAGTTGTTGTGTTCGACGACGCCATCCTGGAAAATCAAAATGAAGTTCGCAACTTTTTCACGCAAGGTCGTCACAAAGGAATGGATTGTTTTTACCTAGCTCAAACGTTTTCCAAAATTCCAAAACAGTTAGTGCGCGACAACGCTAATTTCATATGTTTGTTTCGTCAAGATCACACCAACCTCAAGCATGCGTACGATGACTACGTAGGCGGAGACATGAACTACAATCAATTTTCGGAACGCTGCTGCTCTACTTGCTGGAACGGTGACGATTTCGGATTCGCGACGATCGACATGACGAGGAAACCCAACGATGGAAAATACAGAAACAAAATCAACGACTTTCTAAACGTTGCAACGTTGTGAGAAACGACGTGTATAAATAACGTCATGACGAAACGAAAAATCGAAGACGAAAATCTCAAGCTTCGCGATTACCTCGCGAAACGCTTCAAAGGTTGGAAATCCGAGAATCGCGGATTCTACGAAGAGAAGAAACGTCAGGATCAACCTGTGATCGATGCCATCAGCAGTCTAGGTAAAGAAATTAAAAGTGTCACGGAACAAAATAAAAATTTGATTAATGAACTCGTACCGCTCGCAGCTAAAAGTTACGCCGTACCCACGCCTATTTCGAGCATTCCTTCGACGCCGTTCGAACTGAAGGATGCACCGGCACGACGTCGAGCCATAGGTAGCACGTCGTCTTCGGATAAGATCGAGTTGGGACCTTTGGCACGAGACTACCTGAGCACGGGGAAATTCGACAAGGATGAAGTGTTCGGATTGTATCCCAGCATGGAAACCAGCGAAGGTGGCGGTGTGGTGTGGAAGATTGGGAAATCGAAGGTGACCTTCGAAGGCAACGACATTAAAGTTAATTTAGGCGACAAGGATAGTTGGAACAGGTATCCGGGTACGGTGGGACTGTGGGAACTCGTTGCCAAAAAGCAGCCGAAAGATTACACCGACGAAGATTACCAAAGTTACAAGGAAATTCTGATCATGACGGATGCCTTGTACCAGAACAACGACGCCTCGCAGAATAGGGTGAAATCGAGCAGCGGCGAGAAGTACAGGAATCTCATCAAACCGATTTGGAACCAGGTCAAAACAGGCAGCGGCGTCAAACGCTACAACACGTTACCCAAAGAATTCGTTTGGGTGGACGACGTGAGGAAGCTCGTGGACCGATTGTTGGTGATAGCCGGCGAAGAGAATGCAGGCAACCGTAATTTCTACAACGAGAAGGTTGGCATCGTGGACATGATCAGCACGAAACTTTCCAACTTCATCGTGAACGACGACAAGGGCATAGGTTACCTGATCAAAATCATCAACACGCTGCCTCCGAAATTCTGGAAAGTGGCCGAAGGAAAGGGACTCGTGAACGACATCATCAACAAGTTACCTTTTGAGATGCATTTACCTGGCTACCAGTACTGCGGACCGGGTACCAAACTCGAGAAAAGATTGGAGAGAGGAGACAAGGGTGTGAATCCGTTGGATGCCGCATGCAAAGATCACGACATCGCCTACAACACCACGCAGACGGATCTGGATGCACGTCACGAAGCAGACAGAAAGTTAGAGCACGCAGCTTTCGAAAGGTTCGTGAGCAGAGACGCATCGTTGGGTGAACGGGTCGCCGCACTAGGCACCACCATCGCCATGAACACGAAACAAAAATTGGGGTGGGGTATATAAATAACATACCGTAAAAAATAATAATAATAACAACATGTCTCGCATAACTGATTTGCCGCACGAACTACTATCTAAAATATTCAAAAAGGTAGTTAACGGAGATGTTAATAAACTTGTGATCATAGCAAGAACGACGCCGGCATTTCGAATTCCGTGTGAAATAGTTCTCAAGGACCGTCTTCGGGAGATCAGCGGCCTGAGGTGCGGTGATCTCAACATTCTGCTTTCGGCTGCAGGGGAGAAATTAAACGATAGGTTGGACGAACTGGAGGAGGCAAGGCAGGGAAGAAGATGGTACACAGTAGATTGATACAAGTCTATGCAGGAGACGGAAGATATCATTACGCACATCATCGCGTTTTCCGAAGCACGGACTTTCTTCCTCTGTTAAAAAAAATAATAATATATATACGTGTCAAAAAAAACTTGATATATAAATAAATAATCTTCGGTATATATAAATAACACACATCGTGAAAAAACAATTAAATTTCTCTCTAACACTTTCAAATTTTTTTTGATATGACGACTGAAAAAATAAGTGATCTCCAAGCATTAAAACAAATGCTAAATTTGTCAGTCGAGTATGTAAAAATTCAGGAATTGGAAGTCGACAAACCTTACACGATAACTTCCGGTTCAATCGTTTCTACCCAGTATGGTCCCAAGGTACGCCTGTTGCTCAACGCACAATACAGTCTATTTTTACCAGATCGATACGCTAACATGTTATCTGACGAGAAGCTATCTATTTTAATCGAGAACAAAACTCGAATTGTGTACAAGGGGACAAAGGAACTTCTTGGCAAGAAAACAAAGCACGTAATAGAATTTGTGTAACGACTGCGAGGCCTTGAAAATATATAAATAACATACCGTAAAAAACTACACAAGAAAAAATCTCAGAATATATATATAAATAACATACCGTGAAAATAACACATAGAGCATCAACATGAAGCCCAAGGGTGTCGTGTACCAGATACCATATTCGAATCTAAAAAATCTAGGTACCCTCGATGGGTTACTCACCAAGAAACAACGCGAGAAGAAACGTTCTTGCTTGTCGAAAGGACACGGAATGAAATTGCTGCTCAGCACACCTCAATTGAAAAGATTGCAGCGTTCGCGGAAACAGCAAAAGATCGGAGGTTTCATATTCAGCATCCCGGCCATCCTGGCAGCATTGGGGGCCGTTGGAAGTTTGGCCGGCGGAAGTGCCGCCATCGCGAAAACCGTCATCGACTCGAAGAAGAACAAGGCCGAGTTGGAAGAACAGAAACGTCACAACCTGGCCATGGAGAAGAAAGGGAAGGGCGTGATGAAAAAGTTTAAAAAAAAGAAACAGAAGCACTCACCAACCGAGACATTGAATCTCTGATCGGACCGTTACAAATCAAACACTTCAGAGGAGTTTTCATGTCCGACTCGTTACCTTCAAGCGTTAAAGGAAGAGAATGCGGAGTAGTCAACTTGGACGGTCAAGAAAATCCAGGCACGCATTGGATATGTTACCACAAAAACGATGATAAAGCATTCGTTTTCGATTCTTTCGGAGGTGTTCCACCTACAAATTTAGTCCATTATCTGAAAACGAACAAAACCTCCATATACTACAACGACGAACGCATTCAAGATTTCGGAGACGTGAACTGCGGTCATCTCTGCCTCTCCGTGCTCGCGTTTCTCTCTAAAATAAATAACCCTACGATCGAGGATTTCCAGAAAGCATTGTGGAACCTCAAACAGCATCACTAGGATGGGCGTGTTCCATCTCACGAGCGAATCTTCAATCTTGAAACTCACGCTGCACGACGACATCGTCTATCCTAAATCCGTGGCTCTGCGTGCATTCTACAGCATGTACCTCATACCTAATGTTACGCATCACAACAACAAAATTAGCGTCGGAAGCGAACACATCGTCGTCACGCCAGGACAATACAATCTTTCCACTTTGCAAGCTCAATTACCCAAAGGCACATACCTTTCTCAAAATTCGGTCACGCACAGAGTGGAAATCCTATCCGCGACGGAGACCGTGGACCTGGGCACCATGGGAGAACTTTTAGGTTTCGAGAACGACACCAAACTCGAAGCTGGCATCAAGCACGTAGCAACCAACATTCCTAAATTCTTGGCCATAGAGACTCTGAACGTACACTGTAACGTGGCCGAAGGTATGATCACGAAATCTTCGGACGGATTGTTAGGAAGTCACAAGCAGACGGGAATCATAGCCACTTTCAAACCAAGTTCCGAGTTCATGGAACCGATCATCTACACACCCTCTTCGCCGATCTATTTTCCAGTATGTCGCAACCGCATAGACGACATAGAGTTGGTGGTGACGAACGAGAAAGGAGACGTGGTGGATTTCGCAGGTGCCACTACGACGGCCATCGTGGAGATCAACGTATAATAAATAACCATACATGTAAAATGGAGCAAATCGAAAGTTACGAATTGCAATCTTTCCCTCCCAACCGTCGCACGTTCGCCAATCTGAACGAAGCGAACAGGGAGATCGAATACGACGTGGACGTAGGCGACGGGTTCATTCATCCTCACAGAGCGGACCTCTACCTTCAATTCGACGTGGTGAAGAAGGAAAGCGGAGACGCGTTTCCCGCAGCAGCAAACTTGATACTCGTGGACAACTTCGTGCCTCACCTGTTCTCGCAGGTGGAGGTGAGGAAACACAACACCGTCATCGACAGAATAGATTATCCAGGCATCACGTCGACGGCGGTGGGAACGTTGAAATTATCCAAAACGGACGCAGCGTACTACCAGGCCGGGGGATTCGAAGCCGGGACCAAAATATCGACGAGAAGTCACACGGTGCTCTTTCCCATGCGTCTGCTGCCTGGTTTCTTCTCGGACTACAAGGAGATCATGTGGAAGGGAGGACTGAGGATCACGTTTCGAAGAGCGGCCAACGACAACGACGCACTGATGCGATACGCTACTTTGGGTCCGGACGGCACCACGCCGATAGCCAACACTTTACCCGAAGCAGCGAAATGCGTCATCCGGAGCATGGAATTGAGAATGCCGGTGGTGGAATACGAAACGAACTACGCCCTCAAGTACAAAGCGGAGATCTTGAAAAATCCGCAGGTGCCGATTCACTTTCACGGTTACCAGTGCGTGCAGAAGATGGCGTCGGGAAGTCACATGGAATTCGACGTGACGACGCAGTTCAACAACATACAGTTCGACATGCCAGATTTCGTCGTAGTGCTTTTTCAGACCGGGAGGGACAAGAATCAGGAAAAAGATTCCAGCAAGTTCGACGACTGCAAGATCAAGAACGTTTATCTGAAGAATGGACGCAACGAAGTGTTCCCGCGCGAGAATTACAACCTCGACGTGACCAAAAACGATTACCTCAAACTTTACGAAGCGTTCTCGGCTTACAAACGCGTGACCGAGGGAAGCGTGGACATGTACTACACGCCCAGCGAGTTCAAAGCACGGAGACCCATGACCGTCATCAACACATCTAAGAGAAAGAAGGTTGTGGTCAACGATCGAACCAACATCAAGGTCGTCTGCGAGTTCCACGATGCCTTGCCCGAGGATACCCTATGCAGTGTCATCCTGATTGCAGAGAAGTCCTTCGCCTACGACGTGAAGAACGAGAGGGTCACAGAGCAGTTTTAACAAGTTTTTTAACATCTTTTCTTGCACAATAAGAAATTTTCTGCACTAGCACAATCAGTTACAATGGCACAATACGAATTTCACTAGTTCAGATCAGTTACAAATGTCAATTTCATTAGTTATCAGTTACAATATCTTTTTTGCACTATAGCACGAGACAATCAGAAAATTTGCACAAAAAAATTTGTTGTTGTTTTTACACGTGAAAATTAACAATAAAATTTCTTTTTTTATCGTTTCAGATGCTGTCGAACATCAAAAACACATACACACACACTAGAAAAAAAGCATGCAACTTTATTTGTAACACGCACATATTCTCCATCTTCATCAAGAAAATATTATAATAAACATAATTATTTTTATCTATATCTCACAATAAAACTCTATATCCAAAAATATCACAACATCAAATAACACTAGAGTCGTTAGTACACGTTGCATGCATTACGGAGGTCCTCTGTAGGGTTTCATGGAAGTTTGGGGGAAAAAAAAAACACGTGAAACTCTACAGAGGTGCGGTAATCTATAACCGCAGCCATTAGAAAACTTTTATATTTTTGGTTGGGCACCACGCACCCTGGCGAGGTTATAGGGGCCAGGCATCCTAAAAACAACAATTATTATTTTGTTTGTTTGTTTGTGTTACAATACATATGCGCGCGTGTGTGTGTGTGTGTGCGTGTGTGTGTGTGTGTGCGCGGCACATCGTTCCCCCGAGAGAGAGAGGTTTACAAAGGTCACGATATACAAACATTGGCCCCCCGGGAGTTGGAAAATTACGATATGGCACATTCGCTCATTACTGTTCCCAGCTATAAGTTTTTCTCTCTCTCTAGCCCTTGCCAACTAAAAAAAAGTGTAGGTAGGAGTTGGTAACACTGCGAGAAAATAGAGATCATGCCTTACAAGAAAAAACCATTAAGGCGATTTTTATTTGATGACGTTGAACCCGTGTAGTGTTCCCATCCATCCATCTCTCTCTTTTACGGCAGTGCCCGCTTTCCTTGTTTAGTATATGTAGGTTGGCAAAAATTGCTTTATGCACTGTAAAGCAAACCTCAAGCAAAATTGCCAGCCCCTTGCTTTAGGTTAGGTTAGACAAAAAAAAGCTGTAGGTAGGCTGTCGGCTGTTTAACTCTTCCCTCTCTCTCCTCTCTCTCTCCTCTCTCTTTTTTTTGTAAAAAGCCATGGCAAAAGTACCAGTAGGTTGGCAACCTTGCTTTATGCACTGTAAGGCAAGCCTCAAGCAAGGTTGCCAGCTTCTTGCTTTAGGTTAGGTTAGGTCAAGAAAAAAACCTTGGTGATTTTTTTCGAGTAAGGTGTTGGCAACACTGCGAGAAAATAAGGCTTATGCCTTACAAGAGCAAACCATTAAGAAGCCTCAAGCAAGATTGCCAGCTCCTTGCTTTAGGCTAGGTTAGACCCAAAAAAAAAACCTTGGTGATTTTTTCGAGTAAGCAGCTGGCAACACTGCCAGACCAGGGGGCTCTTGCCTTACGAGACAAATCCATTAAGGCAAGCCCCACCGAGCCCCAAATGAGGTTTCAGAACCGGGCTGATTGGACTACTCCTAGTTTGTAGTGTTTGGGTGTTTTGTGTACTAATTTCCCCTGCTTTGTTAACTATTGTACAACTTTTATCCAGTAACGGCGTTGGTCAACTCTCTCTCCCGTTTTACAGTACGTTTGGCAACATGCCGTTTATCCGCCGCTCATTTGTTTCGTCCCGCTGGCAACTCTCGGTGCCTTGTGACACGAAGATGCCCGATATCAGTCGAAGAGAATTCAACTGATCGCTGATCTATGTTTTCCAGCCGCCAGCTGGAATTGCGAGCAGTATAGCGATTCTTGGTTTACTTTTCTCTCATGTCTGGCGAAAGCAAATTCCAATCTAGTTGCTTCATTTCGTGTACTCTCGTATATATGAATCTCATTGCAGGTCACAGTGATAGCAAGACGGCATCCAGGAGGGGAAACGCTTTATGACAGTCCGGCTCCAATGCAACCTGGCTTCGGGTTCAGAAAATGTAAGTGTACAGATGATATCCACCAGTGTTCTCGCAGGCGTCATAGTTTTAGCACAACTTTCGGTTCGTAGGCCCACAACGTGTAGCTAAACTAAGTTATCATTGCGTCATACAGGAAAGATAATAAAGAGTGCGTGGAAGTAGGGCGGAAAATGTGATCAGAGCTAAAAAAATCTTTGACAGACATCCCACCAATAATTACATCAAGAGTGTTGAAATTATTGGTTTCAAGCTGCCTGCAGGGCTGTTAAAGCTCCAGGAATCTTAAAAAAATTCAAATGCGATCCAGAAGAAAAAATCACCAAACGTAAATAAATTCTGGACCGGAAACAGCCTTTCTATCAGTAAAGTATTTCAATACGGCCCAGGAACATTCTTTCCGGATCAATATAAATACGGTTCAGAAACCTAAATTGTGCGAGAGAAAGTTTCCTGTCCTGTTTCTGGGTCTTTAACAAACCTGGTTTCCAGGCGTGAAAATTGGAAACCGACAAAACACAAATAGACGCTGCCTGCTATATCACTGTGGGTGTATGGAGTCCTGAAAAGTCGGTACAAAGAAACATTTTCGTCCCGATACAGACTTCGGCAAATGATTTCCCAATTCGAGAACTCGAACAGTTGAGAAATTCCAAATTATAGTGTTTAAAAATGGTTATTCTCGATATTTTATGGGCTATAAGTGTTGGAAATTTCTTGATATTCACAGTTTGTGTTCCATTAATACAAAAACAATCACTTAGAGAGAGGAAATAGAGTGTAGAATTCGAGATTGTGTATTGTCAGGATATTTGTAATATATGTATGGATATTTGATAGCACGGTACTTCATTTCCACTAATTGCATCCTCTGTATTAATAGCACTTGCAAACTTTAAAATATAGACAAATCTGATTAAAAATTATGCATGAAACTTCGTCTCCGTTTTGGTATTGATGTAAGAAGTTATTTAAACGCTAGAATCTTCTTCCTTCCCCCTTCTTTCAAGAAATAAGCAGTTAAATGTACTTGACATGTTGTCATAGAATATTAAGGGATTCTAATGATTTATTGATCTGCTTTATTTTACTTCGCTTTTTGTGCCACTTTTGGCTAATTTGCGAAGATGAGGATGAGTGATAACATGATGAAATTGATGAATGGACCCTCACAAACATCAGGGATTCGAATCCGAGACCCATGGCGTCATAGCGCCACGGGGGTCGGCTAAGGGATTTTAATGTCGCTTCTGCGCATTAAGGATCTCATTTTTGTGCGGACCCTTAACTATGTCCTAGGATAGCCTAGTGGTAAATCCCCCTGACAAACAGCGATCCTAAAAAGATAGAAAAAATGCTTAAAAAACAGTATTTATCAAGTATTCCTTCTTTGCTGGGGGCGTGGCGGCGAGAGGGGCAGGCCACTAACCGGGCGGCCTTTGCCCTCCAGTCCCCTCCTTGGCGTCGTCACCGTATATATGACTAGATATTAAATTAAAGTTTTCTTGATGATATTTTGGTTTAAGGCCTCCCCGATGGCGCAGTGGTAGCGTCGTCGCCTTGTAATCAAGGGGTCCCGGGTTCGATACCCGGTGGAGGCACAAGTGGTTCGGATCCCACTTTAAACTGTAGGTCCAGTCCCAATTAGCCTTACTGTGCATAAAGTGGACTTAAAACAACAAATCAACCATATTTTGGTTTAATTGAATTTAAGAGATATATATACTATAAGAATATAGAAGAATATTTTTTACATATAATATAAAATATTAAAATACATATAAATAAAAATGAAAAGTACTAATAAGAAACATATATCCATATATTAAAATTGGAGTTAATGTTTCCTAACGAGGAATATAAAATGTATTATAGTAGGGTAAAGGGACCTAATTTGGTGATATACTTAAATGGTGATAGTTTTTTTCTTCTTCTCTCAACAACGTAACGGTGATTCGAATAACTTCCGATTTATCTATTAGATGGCTCAGTCACCCTAGTTTCATACGCTGCACGTGGAACCGCCTTTTCTTTCAGTCAGCGAGTTGTAGAAGAAGTAAGAAGATCTCGTGTCGAATTCAGGAACGAGATTGGTAAGTAACATTACCTTTTATATTATTTCAGAAGCGTATATTATTACAAAATACATCGGTAGAGTATATTCTATTCTGAAGACATGAGAAAAGAGTGTGATAAGTGTATTTGTTAGCATTCTTTATAATTATGCGTTGTAGAGTCTTAGCAATCTAGTACAAAAGTAAGCTTTTCTCAACACATGTATAACGTTATCAGGCAGACCTTCTTTCGAGGAATTAAAGAATGCATTAAATATATTTCTTCTCGTTCCAAGTACATTAAAATGTTAGGCCATGCATACAATTAACCTTTTTTGGTGACTACAGTGTCGTACAGAATATCACCAATTTAGGTGTATCACTCAAGATTGTATCACCAACTTAGGTGTATGACTTAAGATTGTATCACCAACTTGGTGTGTTTCCGGTTTGCACGTGGGCAATATGAACATTCAATTTAAAAATTAATTTGCTATTTTCAGTAGCATCAGTCAATGACTTGAGTTTGGATATTTGTGTTTTTTCAGGTGGACTAACGAACAGGAAACCTAAAAGATAATTTGTGATTCTGTTATTTTAGGTTTAATGACAGAGCTGGCCTCATTTCCAGGTGCTTAATACGAACACTAAACTTAAAGATTTCTCTTATGGGTACTAGCTGAGTTCTTTCTTTATTTTCAGGAGCATAATATGAATAATAGAACCAAAAATACCATTCCACAAAAGGAAAACAGAATCTACCGTACATATAGCCATAATTGAATGATAGAAGCAGCAAGAATGGTTCGGGAAACTCATGTAAGTATTAACGATGCTGCCAAGGAAAAAGGAGTACCATGGAGTTCTTTAAAAAGGTTTCTAACAGAAAAGGAAGATTTGAATGCATCTGTAGCGTTGAAGAAATTAGGTCGACCATTGGCCTTGGACATTGAGTTGGAACGTAAGGTTTTAATTTACGTCATTCACATGCAAGAACTTGGGTTTGAACTGACCGTAAAGCAAGTGAGGTTAATTGGATTCGAAGTGCCAGAAGCGTCTGATGGTGGACAATTTTTTAACAGGCAAAAAAGTGTGCGAGCAAGAACTGGTGGTTAAGTTTGCGTGTTCCTGAAAACTTGTCAGCGTACAGTGCTTCCACGGCTAATCCTGTCATGATCAACAATTATTTTGATAAGCTTACCGATGCAATCAGAAAACTCGGGTTATCTGTCGACAGCAAGTTAGAGGACCACGTGTGGAACGTGGATGAATCTGGCTTGATGTACGTCGTGAAGCCTAACATGGTTGTTACAGGAATAAGGAAGAAGTTTGTGTACTGACGTAGCCATGGAGAACGGGGGGAAACTATGACTTTAGTAGGTTGTGTTTGTGCTAATGGAACTTGGATACCCCCTTTTATAATATTCAAAGGTTCTTGTTGGCATGTCGACTACAAGAGCGACTGCCTACGAAATACCCAGGTGCGTTTATCCCAGAGGGGTTGGATTACAAAGGAACTCTTTCGCGAGTGATTTAAGTTTTTCCTTGAAACCAATCCCGCAAGACCCGTTATGTTGCTTATGGATTCTCATGGAGCACACATTTCTCCGGAAGTTCTAGAGCTTGCGCACCAAAATGAGGTCCATGTTTTGACATTCCCGGCTCACAATACACACGTACTGCAGCCCCTGGATGTTGGTGAGTACAAGTCACTGAAGGCAGCTTGGCGAGAAGAGTTGAATGGTTATATGGTGAAAACCCAACAGAATAGCAAAACAAACGGAATTTTCACAGCATTTTCAAGATGCCGTTTGTGAAAGCATTCTCAGCACAAAACATAAAAGATGCTTTCAAGTCGTGTGGAATCATTCCACTTGACCGACGTGTTATTCCCAAAGAAAAACTTGCTGCATCTCTACTGACTGAGCATCCTAATCCACAGGCAGCAGTTAGGACACCCGAGCAGCCGGATCCAGAGCCAACTCCACAAGGCAGAACCTCGTTGTCCCCAGTACGTAGTATCCTAAAACTTCCGACAACAAACGTTAGAAAGAAGCCTACAAGAACACGGACCATCGATAGAAAAGCTAAACTCCTAACCGCGTCCGTCAGCAACTAGGTCTACTGCACATTCAACAACCAAAAGGAGCACAGTTCTTGATAAACCTGGACCTTCAGCAGGGACGGCGACAGGGGTGGGCACGGGTGGGCAAGCGCCCACCCAAAAATTCCTGTGCCCACTCGATTGCCCACCCCATCAAATTCAATACATATATACAATTAGGGAAATGTAAACGGTTCTGTAAGTATAAGCTGGTCCTCACTCCATGTATATTTTACTTGTGAATATTGTAGATACTAGAAAATTCACAAGTTTCAATTCATCCCATAATAAGCTTTGCTGTCATTTGGCGAAACTTTTCTCTAATAAGTAAGTTTACGAAGATTCTTGTTGAATTAAATTAATTTAAGCTTTTCTTTCTACGTCCTTAATTTTGTCATTGGAAAGGAACTCTCAGAACTCTTTTTTAAAATGCAATCTAATGAACACTGCTATGATTAGAAGCAATCAACAGGCTTAGTAAGTTTTATGGGATACTACTCACAATTATGAGGTATGTGTATATGATCAAGAGTTCATCAGGATTTAGGAGGATTTGGAGGGTTGCAGCTCCCAGCTTTCAATGGAGAAAAATTACTTTGAAATCAGCCATAAATTGAAGAAAATAGATATTAGGAATGTGGAAGTATAAAAAGTATAGCTAACCATCTGACATGACTTGGGCTAAAGATTATAGACTAACTGAAGCTGTGCATATATGGGAGTGAGTTCTTGATGTTGTCAGCACCGGCCCATAAATCTCAGCCTGATCAAAGTAACAAACAATAAACAAAAAAAAATCTTCTTTACCTTCATCGCAATGATGAGTATGAATGACAATGATGAAGGGACACTCACAAAAACACCCATGCTCAGACCAGGATTCGAACCCGGGAGCCCTGGCGTCATAACGCACTGGGATAACCACTCCGCAAGTAATTTGTGTCACTTTCTTTATTCTATCACAGTTTCTTTTTACATAACTGTCATCTTCAAATAATGCAATGTTTCTAAAATTACAATTTTTAATTTGTTCTAATTAATAACGAGTAATCACAATCACTACAATACCGACGGGGCCAAATTTTAATGTAACAGTTTTGTAGGGGTTTGGGAAACAGCTTATGCCTTACAAGAGCAAACTATTAAGGCGAGCCTCACCGAGCCTCATTTTCGGTCGCAGAATTCTCCATTTGGGTCTACTAATGTTGCCAACTCACTAGGCCGTATCAATATTGCGCGCTCAAGCATGATTTAATTTTATTATATTTTTAGATTGACCACAAAACAAGGTGTTGACAGGCAGTGTGTATATATATTGTAAGAAGATGTTTTATTATCAACCTCCACTTCTTGCAGTACATCCTGGACACAGCGTTGCAGGTTAACAAAGGATTTTTGGTTAGTATATTTTTTTTCTTAAAACTGTTCGGTTACTCGCTCGTTCCTGGCATCATACACAAAAGTTTTCTCTGCGATGAGGATGACGCTACACAGAGTGTCGGCAGGCAAGGCATCGTGGAACTCGCACACAATCTTGATGTTGGTGCGATCGTTAACAACCACCTGCTTTCTTTTAGATGTGTTGATGAGGAACATGGGTCTGCGAGCTATGAACTCGTTTGGATTGTAGTACACGTCCACGTTACCGGAAGTCACTCGTTTGTAAGCTGTGTACGCCTCGTACAGTTTCAGGTAGTCCTCTTCTGCGATGTTTAGGTTGTAGTTCTCACGTGGGAAAACTTCGTTCCTGCCATTTTTGAGGTAAATGTTCTTAATCTTGCAGTTGTCGAACTGGCTTGAATTTTTCTCCTGATTGTTACCTCTTCCTGTCTGGAAGAGTACGGCTGCAAACTCGGGCATGTCGTACCGAATGTTGTTGAATTGCGTGGTTACGTCAAATTCGAAATGATTGCCGGAAGCAGGTTTTTGCACACACTGGTAGCCATAAAACTGAATGGACACTTGAGGATTCTTCAGGATGTTGGCTTTGTACTTGAGAGCATAGTTTGATTCGTATTCTACCACTGGCACGCGCAGCTCCATGGACCTTACAATACACTTGGCAGCGTCGGGTAGTGTGTTGGGAAGCAAGGTAGTCCCGTCAGGGCCCAAAGTGCTGTATCGCATCAGTGCGTCGTTGTCGTTGGCAGCTCTGCGAAAAGTAACACGCAAACCACCCTTCCACATGATCTCCTTGTAGTCCGAGAAGAAACCGGCCAGCAGACGCATGGGAAACAGTACTGTGTGATTTTGAGTTTTGATTTTTGTACCTGCTTCGAATCCCCCTGCCTGGTAGTATGCTGCATCGGTCTTGGAGAGTTTCAGTGTTCCCACGGCAGTCGAGGTAATCCCGGGGTAGTCAACCCTATCGATGACGGTGCCATGCTTTCTAACTTCCACCTGCGAGAATAGGTACGGCACAAAATTATCTACGAGTCTTAGGTTTGCGTTGGCAAGAAATGCTTCGCCGTTGTCTCTCTTCACTACATCAAACTTGACGTACAAATCAGCTCTGTGAGGGTGAATGAATCCATCCCCGACGTCCACATCGTATTCTATCTCTCGATTCGCTTCGTTAAGGTTGGCAAACGTGCGACGGTTGGGAGGGAAGGACTGCAACTCGTAACTTTCGATTTGTTCCATGATGGCTATTTATTATATGTTAATCTCCACGACGGCAGTGGTCGCGGCTCCTGCAAAATCAACCACCTCTCTCTTCTTGTTTGTCACTGCTAATTCTATGTTGTCTATGCGATTACGAGATACAGGAAAGTATATCGGTGGGGAGGGTGTGTAGATAATTGGCTCCATGAATTTAGAGTTTGGTTTGAACGTAACGATAATACCTGTCTGCTTGTGACTCCCTGGGATGCCGTCAGAGGATTTGGTGATCATATCTTGATTATTTTTTACAGAGCAGTTTGGGTAGGTTGTTATTTATAGACCCCACCCCCAATTTTTTTTGTTTTGTGTTCATGGCGATGGTCGTACCTAATGCGGCGACCCGTTCGCCCAGCGAGACGTCTCTGCTGACGAGTCTCCCGAAAGCTGCGTGCTCTAACTTTCTGTCAGCATCATGACGCACATCGAGATCGGTATTGGTATTGTAGGCAATATCGTGATTCTTGCATGCAGCATCCAGGGGATTCACACCCTTGTCGCCTCTCTTTAGTCGCTGTTCGAGTTTGGTACTGGGACCGCGGTACTGGTAACCTGGCAAGTGCATCTTGAAGGGTAGCTTGTTGATGATGTCGTTTACGAGACCTCGACCTTCGGCCACGTTCCAAAATTTCGGAGGTAGGGTGTTGATGATTTTGATGAGGTACCCTATGCCTTTGTCGTCATTCACAATAAAGTTGGCAAGCTTGGAGCTAACCATGTCCACAATTCCTACCTTCTCGTTGCGAAAGTTGCTGTTGCCTGCATTCTCCTCTCCTGCAATAACCAACAACCTGTCTATGAGCTTGCGCACGTCGTCAACCCACACAAACTCTTTGGGCAGGTTGTTGTAGAGTTTGACGCCGCTGCCTGTTTTGACCTGGTTCCATATCGGCTTGATGAGGTTCTTGTATTTTTCGCCGCTGCTAGATTTGACGCGATTCTGCGTAGCGTCGTTGTTTTGGTACAAGGCATCCGTCATGATCAAAATTTCCTTGTAACTTTGGTAATCTTCGTCTGTGTAATCTCTTGGCTGCTTTTTTGGTGATGAGTTCCCACAGTCCAACCGTGCCGGGATACCTGTTCCAGCTGTTTTTCTCACCCAAATTGACTTTCACGTTGTCACCCTCGAACGTGACTTTCGATTTTCCGATTTTCCAAACCACGCCCTCGTTGAGTTCCAACGTTGGGTACAATCCGAAAACCTCGTCTTTCTCGAACTAAACTCAACGGTCTGTTGATCAATCAATTTTCGGAACGTTGCTCTTCTTGTTGGAACAGTGACGATTTCGGATTCGCGACGATCGACATGACGAGGAAACCCAACGACGGAAAATACAGAAACAAAATTAACGACTTTCTAAACGTTGCAACGTTGCGAGAAACGTTTCTCGCAACGTTGCAACGTTTAGAAAGTCGTTAATTTTGTTTCTGTATTTTCCGTCGTTGGGTTTCCTCGTCATGTCGATCGTCGCGAATCCGAAATCGTCACTGTTCCAACAAGAAGAGCAACGTTCCGAAAATTGATTGATCAACAGACCGTTGAGTTTAGTTCGAGAAAGACGAGGTTTTCGGATTGTACCCAACGTTGGAACTCAACGAGGGCGTGGTTTGGAAAATCGGAAAATCGAAAGTCACGTTCGAGGGTGACAACGTGAAAGTCAATTTGGGTGAGAAAAACAGCTGGAACAGGTATCCCGGCACGGTTGGACTGTGGGAACTCATCACCAAAAAAGCAGCCAAGAGATTACACAGACGAAGATTACCAAAGTTACAAGGAAATTTTGATCATGACGGATGCCTTGTACCAAAACAACGACGCTACGCAGAATCGCGTCAAATCTAGCAGCGGCGAAAAATACAAGAACCTCATCAAGCCGATATGGAACCAGGTCAAAACAGGCAGCGGCGTCAAACTCTACAACAACCTGCCCAAAGAGTTTGTGTGGGTTGACGACGTGCGCAAGCTCATAGACAGGTTGTTGGTTATTGCAGGAGAGGAGAATGCAGGCAACAGCAACTTTCGCAACGAGAAGGTAGGAATTGTGGACATGGTTAGCTCCAAGCTTGCCAACTTTATTGTGAATGACGACAAAGGCATAGGGTACCTCATCAAAATCATCAACACCCTACCTCCGAAATTTTGGAACGTGGCCGAAGGTCGAGGTCTCGTAAACGACATCATCAACAAGCTACCCTTCAAGATGCACTTGCCAGGTTACCAGTACCGCGGTCCCAGTACCAAACTCGAACAGCGACTAAAGAGAGGCGACAAGGGTGTGAATCCCCTGGATGCTGCATGCAAGAATCACGATATTGCCTACAATACCAATACCGATCTCGATGTGCGTCATGATGCTGACAGAAAGTTAGAGCACGCAGCTTTCGGGAGACTCGTCAGCAGAGACGTCTCGCTGGGCGAACGGGTCGCCGCATTAGGTACGACCATCGCCATGAACACAAAACAAAAAAAATTGGGGGTGGGGTCTATAAATAACAACCTACCCAAACTGCTCTGTAAAAAATAATCAAGATATGATCACCAAATCCTCTGACGGCATCCCAGGGAGTCACAAGCAGACAGGTATTATCGTTACGTTCAAACCAAACTCTAAATTCATGGAGCCAATTATCTACACACCCTCCCCACCGATATACTTTCCTGTATCTCGTAATCGCATAGACAACATAGAATTAGCAGTGACAAACAAGAAGAGAGAGGTGGTTGATTTTGCAGGAGCCGCGACCACTGCCGTCGTGGAGATTAACATATAATAAATAGCCATCATGGAACAAATCGAAAGTTACGAGTTGCAGTCCTTCCCTCCCAACCGTCGCACGTTTGCCAACCTTAACGAAGCGAATCGAGAGATAGAATACGATGTGGACGTCGGGGATGGATTCATTCACCCTCACAGAGCTGATTTGTACGTCAAGTTTGATGTAGTGAAGAGAGACAACGGCGAAGCATTTCTTGCCAACGCAAACCTAAGACTCGTAGATAATTTTGTGCCGTACCTATTCTCGCAGGTGGAAGTTAGAAAGCATGGCACCGTCATCGATAGGGTTGACTACCCCGGGATTACCTCGACTGCCGTGGGAACACTGAAACTCTCCAAGACCGATGCAGCATACTACCAGGCAGGGGGATTCGAAGCAGGTACAAAAATCAAAACTCAAAATCACACAGTACTGTTTCCCATGCGTCTGCTGGCCGGTTTCTTCTCGGACTACAAGGAGATCATGTGGAAGGGTGGTTTGCGTGTTACTTTTCGCAGAGCTGCCAACGACAACGACGCACTGATGCGATACAGCACTTTGGGCCCTGACGGGACTACCTTGCTTCCCAACACACTACCCGACGCTGCCAAGTGTATTGTAAGGTCCATGGAGCTGCGCGTGCCAGTGGTAGAATACGAATCAAACTATGCTCTCAAGTACAAAGCCAACATCCTGAAGAATCCTCAAGTGTCCATTCAGTTTTATGGCTACCAGTGTGTGCAAAAACCTGCTTCCGGCAATCATTTCGAATTTGACGTAACCACGCAATTCAACAACATTCGGTACGACATGCCCGAGTTTGCAGCCGTACTCTTCCAGACAGGAAGAGGTAACAATCAGGAGAAAAATTCAAGCCAGTTCGACAACTGCAAGATTAAGAACATTTACCTCAAAAATGGCAGGAACGAAGTTTTCCCACGTGAGAACTACAACCTAAACATCGCAGAAGAGGACTACCTGAAACTGTACGAGGCGTACACAGCTTACAAACGAGTGACTTCCGGTAACGTGGACGTGTACTACAATCCAAACGAGTTCATAGCTCGCAGACCCATGTTCCTCATCAACACATCTAAAAGAAAGCAGGTGGTTGTTAACGATCGCACCAACATCAAGATTGTGTGCGAGTTCCACGATGCCTTGCCTGCCGACACTCTGTGTAGCGTCATCCTCATCGCAGAGAAAACTTTTGTGTATGATGCCAGGAACGAGCGAGTAACCGAACAGTTTTAAGAAAAAAAATATACTAACCAAAAATCCTTTGTTAACCTGCAACGCTGTGTCCAGGATGTACTGCAAGAAGTGGAGGTTGATAATAAAACATCTTCTTACAATATATATACACACTGCCTGTCAACACCTTGTTTTGTGGTCAATCTAAAAATATAATAAAATTAAATCATGCTTGAGCGCGCAATATTGATACGGCCTAGTGAGTTGGCAACATTAGTAGACCCAAATGGAGAATTCTGCGACCGAAAATGAGGCTCGGTGAGGCTCGCCTTAATAGTTTGCTCTTGTAAGGCATAAGCCTTATTTTCTCGCAGTGTTGCCAACATCTTACTCGAAAAAATCACCAAGATTTCTCTCCACGTTCCACTACATAGGATATCCTCGGGCAAGGCATCGTGAAACTCGCGGACGATCTTGATGTTGGTTCGATCGTTGACCACAACCTTCTTTCTCTTAGATGTGTTGATGACGGTCATGGGTCTCCGTGCTTTGAACTCACTGGGCGTGTAGTACATGTCCACGCTTCCCTCGGTCACGCGTTTGTAAGCCGAGAACGCTTCGTAAAATTTGAGGTAATCGTTTTTGGTCACGTCGAGGTTGTAATTCTCGTGCGGGAACACTTCGTTTCTACTGTTCTTCAGATAAACATTCTTGATCTTGCAGTCGTCAAACTTGCTGGAATCTTTTTCCTGATTTTTGTCCCTCCCGGTCTGAAAAAGCACTACGATGAAATCTGGCATGTCGAACTGTATGTTGTTGAACTGCGTCGCATCAGTGCATCAGTGCGTCGTTGTCGTTGGCAGCTCTGCGAAAAGTAACACGCAAACCACCCTTCCACATGATCTCCTTGTAGTCCGAGAAGAAACCCGGAAGCAAACGCATGGGAAAAAGCACCGTGTGACTTCTCGTCGATATTTTGGTCCCGGCTTCGAATCCCCCGGCCTGGTAGTACGCTGCGTCCGTTTTGGATAATTTCAACGTTCCCACTGCCGTCGACGTGATGCCTGGATAATCTATTCTGTCGATGACGGTGTTGTGTTTCCTCACCTCCACCTGCGAGAACAGGTGAGGCACGAAGTTGTCCACGAGTATCAAGTTTGCTGCTGCGGAAAACGCGTATCCGCTTTTCTTCTTCACCACGTCGAATTGAAGGTAGAGGTCTGCTCTGTGAGGATGAACAAACCCGTCCCCTACGTCCACGTCGTATTCGATCTCTCTGTTCGCTTCGTTCAAATTTCCGAACATAGGTTCTATTCATATTTTTACTCATGTATAGACGTACATGATGAATCAGCAAACACATTTTTTCTAAGTCTTGCCGTTTCCAAGATAACCTTATTTCCGGTCGCTATTTTCGATTTCCGAGCATAGGTTCTATTCATATTTTACTCACGTATAGGCGTACGTGATGAATCCGAAAACAGATTTCTCCTAAGTCTTACCGTTTCCAAGATAACCCCACTTCCGGTCGCCATTTTGGATTTCCGAGCATAGGCTCTATTCATACTTTTTCTCACATATAGGCGTACGTGATGAATCCGCAAACAGATTTCTCCTAAGTCTTACCGTTTCCAAGATAATGCCACTTCCGGTCGCTATTTTCGATTTCCGAACATAGGTTCTATTCATATTTTACTCACATATAGGCGTACGTGACGAATCTGCAAACAGATTTCTCCTAAGTCTTACCGTTTCCAAGATAATCCCACTTCAGGTCGCCATTTTCGATTTCCGAGCATAGGTTCTATTCATACTTTTTCTCACGTATAGGTGTACATGAAAAATCCGCAAACAGAATTTTCCTAAGTCTTACCGTTTCCAAGATAATCCCACTTCCGGTCGCCATTTTGAATTTCCGAACATAGGTTCTATTCATATTTTTTCCCACGTATAGGTGTACGTGACGAATCACCAAACAGATTTCTCCTAAGTCTTACCGTTTCCAAGATAACGCCACTTCCGGTCGCCATTTTGGATTTCCGAGCATAGGTTCTATTTATACTTTTTCTCACGTATAGGTGTACGTGATGAATCCGCAAACAGATTTCTCCTAAGTCTTACCGTTTCCAAAATAACCCCACTTCCGGTCGCCATTTTGGATTTCCGAACATAGGTTCTATTCATACTTTTTCTCACATATAGGTGTACATGATGAAACCACAAACAGATTTTTCCTAAGTTTTACCGTTTCCAAGATAACCCCACTTCCGATCGCCATTTTGAATTTCCGAGCATAGGTTCTATTCATATTTTTTTCTCACATATAGGCGTACGTGATGAATCCGCAAACAGATTGTTTTTGCTGAGTCATGAATTGGAGAGTTCTATGACAAACTATATTAATTCTCGTAAGAGAACAGAACGTGTCCTACGGGGCAAGTTAAGAAGGCATGTGCATGGCCAAAATAGCAGCTGACCTCTCCCCTTTCAACATGAACTTGGGAGTGGCGCAAATTCCACGCCGAAACAGGCGTTCTGCCCGGCACGGAAGTTGATGTTTATCGCGGCGTTACAAATCCAGCCGGTTGTACGGAAGCTGATCTTCACGTGTATTTTTCACAAGACACGCTTAATGTCACGTGCATACGCAAAATCATGGCCTTGCGTAAAAAAATCAAAAAATTTAAAAACAATAAGACTTTACCGCCGGGCAAACTGCTCGAAATAAACGTCAAACAGAACACGGCTAAATTAATGATGAATAGCATGTATGGTCAGATGTACGAATTGAAAAACATTCCGGAAGAGATTCGCCCCCACGTCAATCAATTTTACGTTTGAAGGCCGTACGGGAAAACCTTTTACTTTTTTTTTGGTTGGGCACCACGCACCCTAGCGGGGTTATGGGGGCCAGGAATCCTAAAAAAACAACAATTATTATTATTTTGTCTGTTTGCTTGCGTCACAATACACGCGCACGCGTGTGTGTGTGTGTGTGTGGCACATCGTTCCCCCGAGAGAGGTTTACAAAGGTTACGATATACAAACATTTGACCGAGACTTAGAAAATTACAATAAGGTGCATTCATCCTTCAAGGATGAGAGAGTGCATTATTTACTCATCACGCTGTGTCAGCGCAACAAATGAAGGTGTTGAACGTGGAGAGAAAATAAGTTTTTGAGGTTTTGGTGAACCTCAATTAATAAAAATAAGTTTTTATGAGGTTTTGGTGAGCTCCAAATAGTCAAAATGAGTTTTTGATGTTTTGGTGCTGTTTTCTTCGCTGTGAAACATCGTCAGCGCAATAAATAAGGCGTGGAACGTGAAGAGAAAATAAGTTTTTGAGGTTTTGACACATCGTTCCCCGAAAAAAGTAGGTTTACAAAGGTCACGATATACAAACATTTGACCGAGACTTGGAAAATTACAATAAGATGCATTCATCCTTCAAGGATGAGAGAGTGCATTATTTACTCATCACGCTGTGTCAGCGCAACAAATAAAGGTGTTGAACGTGGAGAAAAAATAAGTTTTTGAGGTTTTGGTGAACCTCAATTAATAAAAATAAGTTTTTATGAGGTTTTGGTGAGCTCCAAATGGCCAAAATGAGTTTTTGATGTTTTGGTGCTGTTTTCTTCGCTGTGAAACATCGTCAGCGCAATAAATAAGGCGTGGAATGTGAAGAGAAAATAAGTTTTTGAAGTTTTGACACATCGTTCCCGAAAAAAGTAGGTTTACAAAGGTCACGATATACAAACATTTGACCAAGACTTGGAAAATTACGATAAGGTGCATTCATCCTTCAAGAATGAGAGACTGTATTATTTACTCATCACGTTGTGTCAGCGCAACGAATAAAGGCGCTGAACATAGAAAAAAAATAAGAGTTTTTGAGGTTTGGTGAACCTCAATTAATAAAAATAAGTTTTTAAGGTTTTGGTGAGCTCCAAATAATCAAAGTGAGTTTTTGATGTTTTGGTGCTGTTTTCTACGCTGTGAAACATCGTTAGCGCAATAAATAAGGCGCGGAACGTGGAGAGAAAGTGAGTTTTTGAGGTTTGGCGAGCCCCATTTTCGGTTTCAGAACCGGCCTTATTGGGCTACTATGATGTGGGGGCAGAGCCCACCAAATAATTTTGCTTAAGAGGATCTAATGTATTATTTTGCTTCTCTTGTAAAGTTTACTCTGAATTGTGCCACATGAACTTAACTGAGACCGCTAAGCCATCAACTTTGGGGGGGCTATGAACGGAGACAGAAAAACACATGACTTATTACTATATACTAAGTATATAATTATGAGTATTGTTAACATTTTTACTAAAACGAGTTTCAAAATAACGAAGTGATATGACAATTATACCAGTATATTTGTTGTTTAGTGAATTCTGAACAATTTGAGGTCGTAAACACGACTTTCAGGCAATATTGATGTGTACGATATTTAGTTATCCTCGAAATCTCTTCCTCTAGTCCAAAGAATAAGGGGAAAATAATTCTAAAGTCTTTGAGTTTATTTAACGCTGGCTTGCTGTAAAGTACGCAAGGAAAGCTTATTAAAAAAAAGTCCGTATTGTGAAAGCGGGAACGGCTATTATCAAAGGTATTATTGCTAAAGCATGGCTTGCTATGTGTTTATTTATTATTGCAAAAATAAATTAAGAAAGTAAAATACTGTAGCAAGAACAAAAAGTTAAACTATTTGTCTGCGATTTGTGTTAGCATTTATGTAAATAATTAAATATTGTAAATATTCGCTATTTTTACGGGTACGTCAACACTAAGGTTCTTTGCACCCGTCACATGTCCTTTCTTTACAAGTCTGTTGCGGATATCAAAACACACCCATGCCCTCGCCGGGACTCGAACCCGAGACTTCCGGATCAAAGCGAGTTGAGACGACCACCCAACATGCTCGGCTACCGAGGCCGGCATAAAACTGTTATGTTGGTCTCTTAATGTAAATACATAGCCTACTTTAAAATAAAAAAGTTAATTGTTATTTAAAAAACAAATGAGCAGACACACGTTTTTCATGTTACATTTCATTTGCATGAGGAATAAAATAGCTGCTTAAGAACTGCTATACGAAGACGTATTTTTTATTTTTAAAAAAGGGAGGGAGTGAGTTATTCATTCATTTATTTCAGTGATCAGAACCCCCAATAATTTTGACAAGTCGGCGCCCCTGGCCCAAATGATCTGTAAAAGAGATACGATGATTATGTTTGATGAATTCCTTGTGTCCAAATCGCTTTCTACACAAAGTAAGAGGGAAATCTCGAGTGAGAGAGAGGGGGGATACGTGTAGTCAAACTCACCTAATGCCTTACGTTTGTACTGCCCACCCTAATTTATCAATATGCAGTTTCTGCCCACCCGGTCGAAAAATTCTGGCGCCGCCCCAGAATGCCATTCAGAACATTATGACGATGAAGAATGGGTCTGCGGCACCGGCAATGGCTCTTTTCGAAAGACAAACAAGGAAGAAATGGATACAGTGTTCATTTTGCCTTACCCCTTACCAAAGCAAACCTCCAGTTGGCACGATTTACATGTGCGATCTTTGTAGTTCCTAAGGTGTTAAACTTCCAAAACTTGTTACATGTTTATTTTCTTTTATTAAAGTACCTAACTTAGTTTCAATATCTAGGCCTATCATTAGTGTTAGAAACATTTACATATGTCTATACTTAAAACCTACAAACGTCCTCAAGCTATTAGGCCTGTTAGACATGGTTCATTTCCAAACATTTTTCATTAATTTTATATGTTTAGGTTATGCAATGCAATAAGGGGTGTTTTTAATGTTTGTACCTTATAGTACTGTAGTGAGAAGCCTTAAGGGAGAACTTCTTACACATTTATATTCTTCTATGTACCGTATTTTCAATTTGTCAAAGATCTTATAAATAACCGTGAACACATTTCTGTAGCTTCATTATTTTCTAAACGCCAATTCGATTTATTATATTCAGTTAGTATGACTCATATTGTTAATAAGTGTTCCATTATAAGTATGTTATAAGAAGTGTTAGAATATATCACTTAATTTATAATGTTTATGTGCGGTGTTAATGTATCACCAAATTAAGAACCCATATCACCAAATTAGGTTCCATATCATCAAATTAGGTGAACAAGCAATGGGATTATATAAGCACCTACAACTGCCCTCATTTACGTTCGCATGAAATTAATTTGTAATTATTATACGCATTATATCCAAGGCTCAACAACACAACCATTACCCGCCAACACTTACGATTCAGAGACCGGTTAATTATCAAAATGTAAATTTATCACCTACAAAAAAAGATATATGTATGATCTATGATATTTACATAATATTTGGGTGGCTATTTGTATAGATCCTTAGGTATCTTAGATTGTCTCGGATGTGTATAGTTTTGGTATATCTAATAGGATCCTTAGATTCCTATGTTTCAAATTCGATTCTTGTAGCCTGGTTTAATAAACCTGCTAGTGGATGAATATTTTGTCGCAACTAGTGAAGAGAGATAGGAGTTGGAACGCACTTCATGTTATTCTTATTCCTCTTCTCGTCTTCACTTCTCCTCCCTCTTCTTCTTTCTTCTTACGAAGATTGATGACCGAGGTGTATATGCCTTACATCATCTTCTGTTCCTCTTCTCTTCTTCTATTTTTCTATATCCTTCCTCTCATTCCCCTACTTCTTCTATCTACTTCATTCCTTCCTTCTTCTATCTACTTCATTCCTTCCTTCTTCTCATCTTCTATTTCTTCATTTGTTTGTTCTTTCTGATGTCATATAGTATCTTCTCCTATTTATTGAAGTGATTCCTATTTCATAGTATTTGGTCTTCTTTATGTTTTCCATATTTTTTGGCACATCCTCTAGTACTTCCTTGCTTGTTGATCTTGTATGTCTAATATTTTTAATCATCCTCTTCCTTCTTGTTAGGTTGTCTCTTAAGTCTGCATTCTTCTTGCTTGTATTTTCTTAAGTAGTATGTTTCCTCTTGTGTGGAAATCGATTCTGCTAGAGTGTTGATACAATTAAAGATCCTCTTACCCTCCAATAAGTTCTGATATTCCAGTTCTCATATTTCTCGTCTCCAGTCTATTATTACTTTGGATGTATATTTTTTTTACATTTTAGTACTCTATGTTTCGGAGTGTCTTCTTCCTGGCACAGGTCACATTGTGAAGTGTCACGCATCTGGAATATTTAAAGATAGGAATTATAAGGTCCATGACCAATTACCATGTATCATGCCCCTTGTAGGTATCATATGTTTTAATTTCTTACGATGAATCACATTTGGAATGTATTTCTTTGTCTGTTCTGATTCCGTATATATTCTTCTCATTCTTTCTGCCACCTATTCAAGACTTCCAAATCGATGTATCTTTTACATGCTATTTTCTCATTGCATACGAGGCTGGCATATGTGAACGTCGATGTATACAAAAGAGAAGATAGGTGTTTTTAAGACTGACATATGTTTTTTTATTTTTTTTTTATTTCAGCCAAGCTCGACATATGTACACAGAAGATAAAGCAGAACTGCGTGTCTCCTGAACTTGTGTGGGTGTTCAACATGTCGACGAACGAGTGCCAGCGCTTGCCTCCAGGACAGTGTGGGGGCACCTTCTCTACCGGTGACGCTTGCTGGAAAGCCTGCTCAGGTATCTTTCTTCCCTGTTGTACAGGGTGTTTCAAGGTGATTTGCCCTCATTTCAATCTTAATTTTTAGTACCACAACAGATACAACCTTACACAAGGTACCGTTGGAAAGAGTAAGGTTCAAAGTTTATTCTTTCAAGAAAGTTGCTTTTAATGGCAATCTACAGGATGATTCAAAGTCTCTTAACTAGGCTGGGTACAATTGGTCATGATAGAAACAGGTTAGGCCTACGGGGAACCAATGTTTTCCTGATTAAAAATAGGTTGAAGAAACCTTTACCACTGTATTTATCATAAAATTCTAGCTTGATTTGATGTCACATCAACACTTTCCATTCTAAAAAAAAATGTTGAATTCATTATAGCGGCCACCAATATGGCGGACGTCAGCTTTGAACACACCAAAATGCTTCCCCCTTGGCCTAACCTGTTTCTATCATACCCATTTGTACCCAGTGTCCTTTACATTTTATAGGGGGGGGTTAAAAGACTATTAGATTGCCATCAAAAAGCAAAGTTCTTGAGAGCAGCATCGTTTTAACCATTGATTAATAGGGAACGGATTTTAAGGTGGAGCACCTGTTTTCATACCGATCGACTGAGATGTATTTTAGGACATGAAATCCAGCAAAATGAACACACTTTGTTGCACCTTCTGTGAGATTAGCACATCTATCCCCTCTTTACTCCCTCTTTCATACTTCAGCACCTTTTTCCTTCCTTATCTTTCATGTTTCGTTAAAAGAAAATGACAGAAAAATGAATGATTTTCACTCTTCTTGAGCAGCTACATAAAATCCTATAGTATCATTTTGTAGAGCAGAATGACAGCTATAGAATGGTATAATATAATCATTGTAGCCCCAATATTTCCCAAGCTAATGTAGCAAACCCGCGAGAAAAAACGCAAACTTCAACAAAAACTATTCGGCAGAAACACAGCTCTCTCTGCGGTCCGCGCGCATTATATACAGAAGGGACAGAAAAAGAGAGCATTGAATAAAGCCATGTTATCAACATTTTTTTTTCGCACATTTTTGAAAACATTTTCAGGACCTATTTTCCCTTTCCCGACCATAATTTTGTACATTAAAATTCTTTTCTTATTGATTAATGACGTTGTGGACGTATCTCGTTGCCCAGATGATCCACGGATAGTGTGTGGCCTTCCGAAGGAAAAGGGCTCTTGCAGGGGGCTCAACATTCGCTGGTACTTCGACGACACGACCAACAAATGCGTCGACTTCACATTTGGAGGATGCGGGGGAAACGCCAACAACTTCAAGTCTGCGGATGAATGCCTCGGGTTTTGCTCAGGTGAGTGAGACTTTACACTGAAATCAACCAACTTTCAAAGCCAGTGAGCGCATTAACGATGGGATGCTGGGGAACCAAAAAATATTCCCCTCAAAATAAAAATATTTTTATCCCCGTCAGAAATATTTTTATCCCTCTCAAAGAAAATTGAATTGAAAATATACTGGGTGCCCCAAAAAATCCTGACGATTTTTAAAATGATATAGCACAGTATTCATGTGCTAGCCATACATTCATATAACTAACTAACTCCCTAGCCTTCTTAAACCCGAAGGTTCATGGCTGCAGCAACACAGGCCTTCCATCTTTCCCTATCTTCAGCAAGTTCTATATACTCTTTTCCATCCATACCGATTTCCCTTAGGTCCATCTCAACATTGTCCCTCCATCTTCGTCTTGGCCTTCCTACAGGTCTCTTACCATCAGGTTTCCCAACAACAATCCTGTAAACTCCTCTTTCTTCTCCCATTCGTGCCACATGGCCTGCCCACCTAAGTCTTCTTGATTTAATTATTCTAATAATATCTGGACATGAATACAAATTATGTAGTTCTAAATTATGTAACCTTCTCCACTCACCTGTCTCCTCATCCCTTTTAGGTCCAAAGATTTTCCTAAGGATCTTATTTTCAAATACTCTCAATTTATGTTCCTCTTTCAATGTAAGGGACCAAGTTTCACATCCATATAATACTACAGGCAAAATTACTGTTTTGTATATTTTAACTTTTAGTTTCTTAGATATTAAACGAGAAGACAAAAGTTTATGAAGAGAGAAGTAACATGCATTTCCTGAATTAAGCCTACTTTTTATTTCCTCTTTAATATAATTTTCATTTGTTAATATTACTCCTAAGTATCCGGTTCAAATCCGGGAACTTTTCTAACGATGGAAGCGGCCCCGGCGCCCACCCAGCGTCGAATAACATGGGTACCTGGGGGAAACCCTGGGGGGTAAAGGCGGTCAGGGGCGTGATGCTGATCACATCACCCCCACTCACGACCGGATCAAGAAAGTGTGGGGCGTTACCCCCACACCCCCTATACGCCTTCATGGCGTGGTGCTATGCACAGGGGAGCACTTTTTTACTTTACTTTACTCCTAAGTATTTGAATTTGGAAACTGGTTCAAACGAGTTGTTATCAATAATAAGATTTTGATTATTACGTAACACTTGGTTTCGGCCTGTAAGCATATATTTAGTTTTCTCTTTGTTAACTTCCAAACCTATCTCTTTAGCAGTTTTGAAAAATATTTTAGCATTATTCTTAATTGTATTCACATCATCCCCCAGTAAGTCTACATCATCTGCATATGCTAACAACTGAGTCATACCATTTAATTTTAGTCCTTCTTTAGTTTCTTTTACCTTCCTAACAGCATATTCTAAGGCAAAATTAAAGAGCAATGGAGATAATGCATCTCCTTGTTTTAACCCATCATGAATTGTAAATTTGTCAGACATATTAATACCCACACGAATTTTACTTTCTGTTTCACTGGTGCATATTTTTATCATCCTAACAAGCTTCTTAGGTATTCCAAACTCTACTAATATATTATATAATTTATCTCTTTTGACTGAATCATATGCTTTTTTGAAATCAATGAATAGCTGATGGACATGTTGATTATATTCCCACTTTTTTTCAAGTGTCTGTCTGATGTGAAAAATTTGATCTGTAGTTGATCTGTTACGTTTAAATCCACATTGATAATCACCTATAATTTCACTAGCATATGGGGTTAGTCTTGTTAAAAGAATGTTAGATAATATTTTATATGTTGTTGAGAGTAGAGAAATTCCACGGTAATTATTGCAGTTCATTTTATCACCTTTTTTAAACACAGGAACAATTATGGATTCTTTCCACTGTTGAGGGATTTCTTCTTTATTCCATATTAAACAAATTAATTTATGAATTTGACATATTAATGAATTTCCACCATATTTAATTAACTCAGCTGGTATTAAATCAATGCCAGGTGCTTTGTTATTCTTTAGCCTTTTAATAGCATCTTTGACTTCAGTCAAGTTAGGTTCTGGAACTAAAGGTTCTGCTGTGTGGACTTCATTTACTTCTGATTTATCTCCTACATGAACATTTAAAAGGTCATTAAAGTAGTTCTTCCATCTATTTAGTATATCGCTTGGGTCAGCTAGAAAATCACCATCTTTATCTTTTATCAAGTTTACTTTAGGTTGCCACCCCTTTCTAAACTCATTTACACCTTTATATAAATCTCTGATATTTTTATTTTTGCTGTTTGTTTCAATTTCGTTAATTTTGCTTTTCAAGTAATTTCTTTTTTTAATTCTAAACGTGCGGTTAACTTCTCGCTTTATTCTATTATAATTGTTTAGATTTGTATCATCAGAGTTATTTAACCACCTAAGACTAGCCTGATTTCTTATTTCTATTAGATTATGACATTCATTATCAAACCATGGCTTACTTTTTCTCGGTTTATGGTATCCTATACTTTCTTTAGCTGCTGATTCTATTGCATTACGTATGTGCTCCCAATTCTTATTTACGTCTGTTTCATTTATATTTTCATCATCATTTAAATCCTGGAAAACATCAAATCTATTTGACAGTTTAATTTGGTAATCTTTCTTAATTCTTTCATCAGTAAACTTTCCTGTATCAAATTTTAGAACTTTTAGATTTTGTTGCTTATGATTTATCACTGAGAGTCTTTCTCTTAATTTAGCAATCACTAAATAATGGTCACTGGCACAGTCAGCACCTCTATGTGTACGAACGTCAATTATACTAGTATGCCTTCTCTTATCAATGAGAATATGATCTATCTGATTATGAGTTTTACCATCTGGAGAAGACCAGGTATATTTATGGATATCTTTATGTTTAAAAGTGGTACTTTTCACAATTAAATTCTTTGAGGTTGCAAAAGTAATCAATCTTATACCATTATCATTACTTAATTCATGAAGACTTTCTTTACCAATCGTGGGTTTAAATGTCTCTTCTTTGCCAATCTGTGCATTACAGTCACCTAACAGAATTTTCATATCATACTGAGAAATTTTATCAAAGACCTGTTCTAACTCTGTATAAAAATCATCCTTAGTATTATCATCTTTATCTTCCGTTGGTGCATGTATGTTTATTAAAATAATTTTACACCACCTACCCTGTAAAACTGCATATGATATCCTATCATTAATAAATTCTACTGTTTTAAGAGCCGAGATAATTCTATTATTTATGAAAAAGCCTGTTCCAAAATTATGATTTTCAGTACCACCATAGAAAAAAGTATAATGTTTAGTTTTACAATTCCCTTCTCCTGGCCACCTAACTTCCTGGACAGCTACTACATCTAATTTATACTTAAGTATCTCATTAACTGTACACTGAAATGCCCCAGGCCGGTAAAGGCTCAGAACATTCCAGGTGCCTAATTTAATATCCTTATTCCTAACGTAGATCTTATCCTTAGTCCAGGGACCTCCCAAAGTAGTCCCCACCCGGAGATCCGAACGGGGGACTATTTTACCTCCGGAATATTTTACCTTGGGAACATCCATGGCCTTATATTGCTGTTTCTTGACATTTTTTTTACAGTGCAGAGTTGTCAGCTCTACGCCTAACCCCCAATATGAATGGAGGAACTACTACACAAGACAAACACAAACATATTAGACAGCACAATTACTACACAAGACAAACACAAACACATTAGACAGCACAACTACTACACAAGACACACATAAACACATCACAACTATAACAATATAAACACAAACACACCACAACTACTACACAATATAAACATAAACAAACTACACACCACAACTACTACGCAAGACAAAACAAACATACTAGACAGCACAACTACAACACAAGACACATACATACACATCACCGATACTACACAAGACAAACAGAAATACATTAGACAGCATAACTACTACATAAGATAAACACAAACACACTAGACAGCACAACTACTACACAAGACAATCCCAACCACACTAGACAGCACACCTACTACAAAAGACAAACCCACATACAAGCACACCACAACTACTACACAAGACAAACACACACTACACAGCACAACTACTGCACAAGACACACAAACACATAACAACCACTACACAAGGAAAAAACAAACGCACAACTACTACTACACAAGATTATGAAGAAAGAAAAAAAAATAATGGGAAGGGAAGAAAATTAGTTGAAAGAGAAAAAATAAAAATGGAAGTGATAAACGAGAGGGGGAATGATTGGAAAAAGAAGGGATGGAAATGTAATAGACCACGGGTGCCAAATTATATAGGCTTGAGCCAACCCAATAATTTGTCATTATTATTATTTGAGGAATGCTAAAGGAACTAATTTCAGTAAGTACTTTCTCTTGTAAATTTGAAGAAATCCGTCCGGGCGATATCGCATATTTACCGAAAAAGGCATAACTTCACCTTAAAGAATGTTCCGCAAGGCAAAATTGGTAAGTACCAGTGGTAAAATTAAGGAAATAAATGAGTGAAAGGTGTCCGGGCATTATGGCATATTTACCGATTTTAGCTCTAGGAAATGTGTTATTGTGAAGAAAAGTAAACTTATATGTGTGGACATTTGTACGGTTCACTCCTATTAGTGATGTTGGGATGTGTCATCTCCAGATACAGGACTACTGTATAGCAGGCTTAGTGTATTGTATTTTTAATTAGTGGTAATTATTATTGTTAGGCTCACTACATAGGAACAAATTCGTAATTAAATACCTCTAGAAATCAAGTTCGTCTGGAAAAACACCTGCATCTTCAATGTGACTAGGCTGGGTGAACCTTCCTTGATAAGCATTCCGACACACAAATCTACCAATCGCTGAATGTCTTGTCGGCCCAGAGGAACATTTGGTTTGAAAGTGCTGTCAGGACTGAGCATCATAAGTTTCACCTGCAAAGAGAAGATTCATAACCCTGTACCTGGGATCTTTTGTGGCTAGTATGCTAATGAATATTTCAGTGGTTCTCTCTCCAGTTTTGCACCTTTTGGTGTGCAGAATGCATTACTATTTAATTCTCAGCATGCATTGTGAAAGCTTGGTAATAATCAGAGTTAGGATTTTTAGGTGCGCACCTTTTTTTCGTAGTGAAAGTGAGACCTCTCTGGAAGGACTCAGTGTGTGAAATGTTGCCTCAACGTGAGAATGGAGCTAATTTTCCAGCACCTTTTCTCCCCTTTTTTGATAACCTTTCCCCTTCCCTCCCTTTTCTGGGACATTTATCTATTTTCCCCCTTTTTCGTGTTCTTAATTGCTTCCCCCCCCCCTTTTGGGTCCTTTTACGGGTGATGTTAAATATATTTCCTCAGCAAATCATTGAATTTTTATTTTCTTTTTTCGCGACACTTTTCTCTTTTAAGATGTTTTCACATTGTTAACTGAAATTGAATGTATTTAAACTGTGCTTGATTGTTGGCTATTTGAAATCAACAGAAAGGCAGCTACTGATATGCACCAGATTGCCGTTATTTTTTGTAAGATAGAAGGAAGAAGGAAATGCAGTTTGGTCTTGGAAGCAGTGAAGCAACAATGTGTTTCTGAAGTGGTGGGTTTCACATTTCATGTGTGCGCAGTGGACAGATATTGTTTGTGGATGTAAGTTCCTTACCTGCTTTTTCATTCTGTTAGATCCTGTTAGTGCATGTACTTTACCGTGCCGAAAGTGCCCAGACCCCGATTTCTCAGTCTGGCTCAAGAATTTAAGCACGAGTTCATAGAAAGTGATGGAACTGTTATTCGATGCACTGTTTGTGATACGGAAATCACATTAGATGAAAAACACCAGAGAGATCGCTTCCAGCAACATATTTCCAGCTCTAAGCATCAAAAGAACAAGAATTTGCAAGGAAGTAAATCTCGTCAGCCTCTCTTACGCAATGCATTTGAGCAGTGTTCTTCCAAGAACCAAAATTTAAAGGAATTTAATGTTGACTTGTATGCATCTTTTACACAGCATTGTATGCATCTTATACAACCACTCAACAAGGTGAACCATCTGGCCTTGAAAGGGTTACACGGTTGTCAGTGCCTGCTGAGAGTACGTTAAGGAAAAACTATATTGAACCTGTGTATGAAGAAACTGTTCGTGAAAGTAAGGTGAAAGGTCAGATTGCGATATAGGTGTCATTCTGGATGAGACGACAGACTCAATGCAACGATATGTTTTGAACATTTTGTTTTTTCCTTTGACAGATGAGGAAGTTAAGCCCATGTTACTAGACATGTATGAGTTGCAGAAAACCAATGCCAGTACAGTGATGCAGTCATTTATGGATTTCTGTCAAAAACTGTGGCCCGGTGGACTTCAGTTCGAAAAAAGTTGTTGTACTTACTGACCAGGCTCCCTATATGTTTCCGGCATTTAACCAATTGAAGCCATTGTTCCCTAAGTTAAAGCATGTAACCTGTTTGGCTCATGCCCTTCACAGGGTTTCTGAATCTATTAGGAACGAATACAACGTTGTAAATGAGTTCATATCTGATCTGAAGAAAATACTCCTTAAGGTCCCGAGTCGCATTCTTGCCTACAGAGAAACTACCTGCCTGCCCCTGCCACATTTCCCCATCATTACTCGCTGGTGATCATGGATTGAGTGTGCTGTATTTCTGTGAAAATTTTGAAAAAATTAAGAAGTTTGTGCTTTCCCTGGATTCAACCCACGCAGGTGCAATTTCCAAGGCACAGCAACTTCTCCTCCCAGACAAGATAGATGATTTGCAAAAAGAACTATTTTGTGTACAATCCTGCAAGTACCTGTCGACATCCATCAAAAGCTTAGAAGAACAAGGCATCGAAAAAGAAAACAATGGGATATCTTTACTACTGTGAGGGGGCAGTTAGATTGTTTTGCCAGAGACAAATTTGAGGCTAGTCTTGACAAGAATCCGGATGTTGTGGAATTTGCCACTTCCACAGAGTTGCCATTCCGAGTGAATACTAAGTTTGCCCCACTTGTTTCTGTGGATCTAGAGAGAAGCTTCAGCTTATATAAAGATATTTTATCTCCGAAAAGTAACAAACTCACTTTTAAAAATTTAGAAATGCTTAATGTTGTAAGGTACAACAGCTTTGTGTTTTTCCCAGACTCTGGTGAATAACTGTAACACAACCTATGTGTGTGATGTGTACACAGCTTCGAGTGAATAGCTGTTGTATTACATACATTCATATGTATGTAATTATCGTTGGATAAAAATATGGTTTACCCTAACATTAAATGCGGAAAACAACAACTTGTAGATGTGTTTCAACAATGAAAGCACGGTTTGTTGCGTTGCGTTCCACGCCTGCGTGATAACTGAACCACGACCCCACCACGTGACGCGATGCAATAACAAAACGAAATCGACAGGTTTTTTTCTTCCCCAGGAAGAGAAGTTTCAGCGACCGACTCCAGTAGTGAGTGGACCAAAATGGGCGCCATTTGCAAGATATTATTTTTCGCACTTAATGCTCATGTAAATATTTATTTTAATAATAATGGCATACATATGACTCTAAGGCTAGCACATTAATATAGACGAACTCTATTTATTTACTGTGTTATATAATTTTAAAAATTATCAGGTATATCTGCACCACCCTGTATATAGTATACCAGCCTTGTGGATTAAAAGAGGATAAATTTTAAAAAATAACAGAAATGAGCTTCATTCGTGTTTATTAATATTTAGGAATTTATCCTAGTCAGTGAAATCTGAACAGGGCAGATATGATTAGTCGATAATGAAAATGTTAATTAATACCACTGTATTAAATTTTTGACATATTTACTGTAGTTAAACAAAATATTTATTTTATGGATGAATCCTGTGATCCTCATGTGTGAATACATACCCGAGTTTATTAAAAGCATGTTGAGTACATCTTGACTACCAAATTTTCTTTCGAATCAATTTCCAGCCATGGTCTTCTTTTCAATTTGGCAATTGTAGAAAAGCAGCAGCAGAAGATATCCCCCTCCAATATTCTTCCTCAAGTCGCTCGTCTGCGCAATGCCTTGTGGGAACAAAAGTCTACTAACAAGTACAGATAGTCTGCATCCAACTGGGAAAGCCAGCAGATCTAGCCTCGTGTGATTCACTCATTACTTAAGAGCAGGGGTTCACAAAATTTTTCGTTTCACGGCGACCTTAGTGTTTCAAAATTTTTCGGCGACCCCCAAGTCAGAATGTAGGCTTATCTAACACTTACAGTTAGTGTGGTTATGTTGCTTGCCTTAAGTTAAAAAATAAACACATATTTCAAATTCAGAAACATTTTATACTATGTAAAAATTACTAAAACCACGTGAGACTAACAAGTAAGTGTGATTTTAGTGAAAATATTGGAAGATTTTGCGGCGCCCCTGTAAGCCAACCACGGCGCCCCAGGGCGTTGCGGGGCACACTTTGGGAACCACTGCTTAAGAGTAAAGTTATTTTATATGGTATGTTTTCTTTTGCAGGAGCTGGGACGATAAAACAAGGCTGAAGTGCGAATGGATCTGCCTGGAGTTATGAAGGAGGTGTACTTTATTGAGCAATGCATACACCACATGGCCATATAGCACAAGATCGAATAAAGTAAATTATATTAAAATTATTTATGTTTCTTTCATAATTGCGTTTTGCTCAAGACCAGATTTTCCGCTGAAACCTCGTATCTCCAAACTTTCGTCTAAGGCGTCAGAAAAACGTAGTGTTAGAAAGCGTTAGTGTTGGAGATGTTAGATCTAGAAATTTGACCATTTGTCTAGTCTTGAAGTTAGAGAGGATAAATTTTTACAAAACAGGTTTGGTTTGATTTCAGTTTCAAGTCCATTTTTATGCACAGAAGGCTAATTGGGACTGGACCTATAGCTAAAGGTGTGATCCGAACCACTGTATGCCTCCACCGCGTACCGAACTCGGGACCGCTTGAATACAAGGCGAAGACGTTACCACTACGCCATCGGAGAGGCCACAAGGAAAGTTGGAATGTGTGCTTGTCCATATCCCACAAAACAGAAACCATGTATCTTTGAATTAGCATAAATGATAAATTCGAAAAATTTATTGACACTACAAGATACTATTTCAATAAATGTTTTCCCAATAGAAAAGCACACATTCAAAACAAAAAGAATTGCCTATGGATAAACAAGAAAATTAAAAGTCTTAGCAAACGGAAACTATCAATTCATAAACAGTGCAAATATGTAAACAGTCCTACCACAGATTAGCCCTACCCTTTCAACAAAAATTATAAGAAAATACTCAAGTAATGTAAATAGTCGTACATAGAAAAAAGTTGAATAATGCAGACAATAAAACTGCAGAACTCTGGAAAATAGTTAATCATATATGAGGTAAAATCATCAAAATAATATTATATTAGAATCAGGAAATATATATTCAAGATAGATGCACAGAAAATAGCAAATAGTTTTAATAATCATGTTGTTGTTAAACCTGCAACGCGAAATCATACTAGCTTACACACACAAACAAAAGTTAAATAACGTGAACATATCTCTCACAGATTCTTTGCATATGGCCCCTGCTACTTCCAACATGATACGTAACATAACATGAAAAACAAAACGTCAACGGGACTGCCCGACCCTGTGGCCGAGTGGTTAGCACATCGCGCTGCGACGCCAAGGGTCCCGGGTTCGAATCCCGGTCGGGCTTGGTTGTTTGTGAATGTCCATTCATCAATTTAATCATTTCATCACTCATCCCCATCTTCGCAAATTAGCCAAGAGGCACAAAACGCGAAGTAAAATAAACTAAATCAATCAATCAAGTCAACGGGACTAGATTCAATGCCGATTAACGCGATAAAAGAGATTTGCACATACATTAACGAGCCTCTGGTTAAACTAATTAACGAGTGTAAAAGGGCAACTTTCCTGACTATCTTAAATATCAAAAGTAATACCCTTACGTAAGAAAGGAAATAAGAATTGAAGACTACAGACCTATTTCCTTATTGTCAGTTTCTTCGAAAATTTTCGAAAATTTAATTTATAATAGGATAATAAAGTACGTAGAAGATAGAAAGGTATCCACGAGACAAGAAAATTGGTTTGTGAAATCGAAAACAAAAAAAATGCTACCTTTGATGTAATTGATAATATTCTTTGAGCTATAAACACTACACTCTCTAAACAACCACCGTCTCCTAGCAACCGGATGGAAGCTGACACGTAGTCAATAAAAATTAAATAGGATTACAGAATTGCATCATAATAGAACTGACGTCATAACATTAAATAAGTATTCTGTTTTCAATTCAACATTTTAAATGTCGTATTAGGTGTTCACTTAGGCGGAGGCGTAGAGAAGTGGAGAATCATGCTTAACGCTGTATTAGGCACGCATCATTTCATAGTATTGTATCCAGCAATTCGAACAAAACTGTTAGTAAGCATTCTCAGTATTTTCAAACACACAAGCTATTAATACTTTGCTGATTGATATGGGAAATTATCACCAAGATGTTCTTCCTAAAAAAACAAAAGAAGCTAATTTGAAGCTTACAACGTTGCCAATCTGTCAAGAAGTCAAAATCATAAACGCATGTCAAATGGACGTATTTTTGTCTCCAGAACCCTATATTTGAATTTTAGGGATTCTTCCTGTACTTGTATTGCGTCTCTGTCTCTCACGCTCTGTGTGTGTGGGGGTGGAGGGGGGTCTCTGTGTGTGTGTGTGTGTGTCAATGCCCTCAATACATTGTACAGTCAACGGCAAAGATAATAGTAGTTAAATTGTCCATCGCTATTTTCATTACCTTTTCATTCTTTATCATGTGCTCTTTTAAGGAGTGAAATTATGTTGGTTCGAAGCAGGTATTGTCCCCTCCTTCGTATAAAAGCCCACACAGGGTTTTTCTTGGAGATCGAATTTAGGATGTGCCAGCCTAGAGCCACTCTCTTTTACGAGAGGCACCTTTATACAAGTAAGGCCCCTGTGAAATAATTAGAACACTTTAACATTTGTTATTACACCTCGATTGACTGGTCTGGCGCGGTCATGATAATAGAATGAATTTTACCTGTCGTCCCTGTAGAGATGGTCGTCTCCGCTGATCTGTAGATAAGGCACTCCTGGAATAAAAAGTATTTTTAGGGAGCGCAACTCCCCGTTGAAACTTCTTACGTATCAATCGATAAACAGACTATAAATGGAGGCAACTACTGTTGACTAGATAATTTTCTGATTGCAACTAGGTTGCAGCCATATGTGCGTAGAGGCAGGGGGAGTGTGGAATTCAGAATACGTTTCCTCAGTGATACATTTACTTTAGGTGGATCCAAGTCACTTTTGCTACTAAGTACTCCACCCGTTAGATGAAGAAAATAAAAAATTTGGGAGGATCAAGTAAACTGTTCCGTCTATAAACAAATAGGTGGGTTTCAAATCTATTTTAAACCAGGCAGGGATGTTTACAAGTCAATCGAGAAAATCTGGAAAAAAATGTAACACAACAAATTCAAGACATGGGGACGTTATGTTTACGGCCAGAGCTCGGCCAACGGAGAAGGACAAGGAAGTTCCATATTCGTTGGTCTTCGATCACAAGCCAGTGTAAGCAATGATTATCACAAATGGAAAAGAATCAGAACAATTTAACATGTTAGGAGAAAATGTTTAATTTGCGTCATATACTTACATCGTCTCTCCACCCTTCTCTACTCGCCTCGTCGACAAGTGAGAATCACTTACCCATAGTGCACTGGGTCAAAACACTTGAACAACGTAGGCCGCTGATAGCCAGCGTTGCACACAAAACACACGTAAATATTGTCTTTATCGATGCACCTTGGATCTTCATGTTTTAAAAACTGACTACCAAGTACTGTACACAAAGCAAATTTTGGAGCACAAACCAGATCATGCGAGGAGAAAAATCTGTTCCAGTGATGGGAGCCAACTGTCCCAGCGCAAACAGACAGGCATATGGGCACGTATCACAACCTGGGCCGAGGCCATAACTTCCACGAGCTCACCAGTCAGTCTGCCTCACTGACAGTTTAGTGACAAGAGTAAAAAGTGCTGGATGTTGAACTCCCACCTCGCTTGAGAATATATCTTTGTGCCAGTGAAGTTAAGACAACCAGCAAAAGCATAAACTTAACGAATTGTCAGAAGTGAGGTGCTCGCACCAATGTTACAAACAGCTTAAATTAATTAGAACCAGATAATTTTCACTCTACACATCACCCACTCGAACAAGGGTTTGTTGTGTTTTGTGCTACGCTATCATCCCCCCTCGGTGTATACTTGAGGCCACGTGTGGGTGGAGTAAAAGCCCAGGAACCAATAGGAAGGAAATCAGAACTAGACAATACTTACGTAAAGTTTAAACTAAACTAGTGTTTTGTGTGCATGGCTATCAGCGGCCTACGTTGTTCAAGTGTTTTGACCCAGTGCCTTATTTGGATTAATTGTTAAACATCAAACTTCAAAATGTGACTTTCAGTAATTCGTTGATTGATTGATTGAGTTCAAATTTTTGGGTGCGCCGACACGTACGGCCATTTTCCACCCTTCGAAGTGAAATAGAAAATAACTTCATATCTAAGACCTTTACCTTGGATTAAAAAAAAAGTGATATAAAAGAACCCCTTAAGAAAGTTTAAAAGTGTAAGTTGTAATAGGATCCTCACAGGCTAGGCACAACACATTAAAAAAGGTAAGAATACTCTAAAAATATCCTCAGAAACGGTGTAAGAAGCCCGCTCTTCTCAGAAACCTAAAAGCATTTGCTACAACACTGTCATAGTCTCCCAACATTGATGAAAAATCTAGTAGACACAATGTCATTTTGCGGATGTGAAACTTGCTGCCTTACATTAGAGGAGGAACATAAATTAAGAGTATTTGAAAATAAAATCGTTAGGAAAATATTTGGACCTAAAGGGGATGAGGAGACAGGTGAGTGCAGAAGGTATCATAATGTAGAAGTGTACAATTTGTATTCATCCCCAGATATTATTATAATAATGGAATCAAGAAGACTTAAGTGGTCAGGCCATGTGGCACGAATGGGAGAGGAAAGGAGAGTTTATAGGATTATTGTTGGGAAACCTGGTGGTAAGATACCTGTAGGAAGGCCAAGACGAAGATGGAGGGATAACGTTCAGATGGACCTAAAGGAAATTGGTAGGGATGGAGAAGATAGATGCTCAGGATAGGGACAGATTGAAGGCTTGTGTTGCTGCAGCCATAAACCTTCCGGTTTAAGAAGGCTAGAGAGTGAATTAGTTAGTATGCACAATGTCGACATGAAATACTTGATGAAGATCTGACATGATCTGAGGATGGCACCATTGGCCATGGGAGTTATGGGCACCAATGGTCAGCACCGTCCGGTTGGCAACACTGGGAGCTTGTCTAGAGAGTCTAGAAATTACATTCGGTCCCTATAACGTTCGTCGACACTTCTTGAACAGAATCACGACATCTCTCTTCAACATGTACCGTTGGGCAATTTTTGTGGCAAGCATTGTTGACTGACTCGACAAACATTTCGAAATATGATCTGTCGTAACGGGTTTCTAATCGTTTACGGCTGTGAATTTGAATTCAGGGATTCCGAAAAGGGAAACAAAGTAGATCTGTGACGTTATTTGTGAAAGGGAGGTTGGTCATAACACCAAGCTTTGTTTACGGGCAATAAACGCTCGCTTCCAGGAGAACAAATGTCTTGGTACATCAACTGTGGATGATTGTCGGTCACAAGAAAGGAGCGTGTTTGTGAAAGAATTGGAAATCTTTCTGCTTTGTGTAATTTGTGGCATTTATAGCATATAGGCTGACTAAATGGTGCTTGAGGGGCATTTTGGTTTCATTGTTATAGCTTCCACAGCGTTTCTTTCAATTCTCTGTCTCGGCGCAATCTGACATCAGCAAAGGTAAGTCGTTTATTATAGACTCCTGGGGAACTATATTCATTTGAAAATGACTTTAGTTAGGACTGTGTCTGAAAGTAACCCAGCTTCAGCTACCTTCACTTCAAAAAGTAACTAACTTACTTTTACGACAACTTTTTCTAGGTAACATGTAATTCGTCTGAGAAGTTTCAAGCATGAATAACAAGCAAACCTTTACTTACTAGAAAAAGGAACTGACTTCTAACTGCGTCACCATCTCCATGTTACAATAGTTTAGCCTCTACGAACAGTGAAATATGACAATAGAGAATTATGGGCTGAAACTAACAGGCGGACAGTGGCGCAACCACAGGGGAGGGGGGGCATTACACCCTTCAACATTTGAGGGAAATCAATTCTAGGGGGCAAGCATTGACGGCCAAGGGCAAGTGCAAGAAGCACAGAGGGGCTATGCCCCCTTGGTTTTAAATTTTATGCAAATGAAAATAAATTTCGTAACATTTTGTTACTCGATTCGCTCACAATATATCATTGTTTTCTGTAATGAATTGTAAATTACCAGAGAGAAGGAGGACTTCTTTAATTGATTTTGTCTTAAAAATATGATCAATTGTTTTGAGGAAAAGGAGCGTGTACATTTGAGAGACAATTTGTGTAATTGTTGCTGCTGGTTTATTATGAGTTGGATGAATTGATCATGTAATGAATTTAAATAATATATGATGTGTATATATATTTTAAAGAAACTCTGAATGCCGACACAATTTAGTATTACGCATGTTACATGTGCATTTTCTTATTTTACGTCGCTCCATGTTGCATATGTGTAAAACATATGTTGTACATGAAAGTTATACATGCTGCTATGTACAAAAAGAATTATATTCGTAATATATCTAACATGCATTATCTGCCTTTCAAAAATAGAATTTGTGTGCTTGTTTTCCATTATTAATTAATGTGAAATTTAACCCTTAACAGGAAGAATGATTTTTTATTACATAATTGGAAGTATGTGTCTGACAGACACGGAACGCCGAAACTTTGGTTTTCTTGGCAAAGTATTACATAGATTTATTCTTATAATCTAATATTATAAAATTTATTTGAAAATACATACACAACGCAAGTGCTACGTAAGAAAAAGTAACTATTATTGAGAAAAACTTTTCTTTTTTTATGAAAATGAAATTTTCACACACTTGAAATGAAATACACTTTTTTTGTGAACAAAAGTTTTCTTGAAAGTACTGAGCAAGTTTGAAAATTACGTGCTTCTGTCAACCAAACACATCACGCACGCTTTCCTGGAACATTTGAGACTTACTGGTGTGTCACATTTGACGCACTTACATGCTGTGTTCCTATTCTTTTGATAAGGACAAAGGCTACATTTCGTTTTGCGTTCCATTTTGTCACTTTTTGCTAAATGTTGCTCGTCTTCATTGTATGGTGTTTTCTTCCCCAGAACATCCTAGATTGTTTTTTTCAGCTCACTCCTCAAATTATGAACCTTCAACCTCCCTTCAAGATGAGGTCTCATGAGGTTCATAGCTAGTTCTTTCACAAATCTATATATGGAAATACTTGGGCTGTTTTTAAAACATAAGTACAGAATGCAGCTATTTACTGTACTTATATTTACTAACGTGAAAAATATTTGCTAAAGGTCACCGCCGACATCTTCTATTAGAAGAATAATCGGCACCCTTTTGATCCAGCGTATCCACACCCCCTTTAGTGCTATTATAAAACGCAATAATTTCTGGATTCCCTATCTCTTCATCCAATTCTTTCGAGTGATGAATACTGGATACTAAAATTACAGCTTTCTTTTCTTGGGGGACAAATGACAACAGCTTGACGTTTTCTTTAAAGTCATAAAGACAACGTCAAGCTGTTGTCATTTTTAGTTTTCCCCAAGGGGCTCTTTACACCCCTTTTTTAAGCTCTCAGTCAGAATTTTAGATAAGGGATATTTTCCCGTATACATGGAAGGGTGCGAAATGGCCTTAAGTGCCGAGGCACCCAGAAATTTTAACTCAATTCAATTCAATAAAGACAAGACTCAATTTCTCTCTTACCACAAGGCAAGAATTCCTGGGGGATTTCTGGTTTATTTTTTCTAACAGTTCCCACATATGTTAGTCCTCGGTTTTCAAGTTCTTTCACTAGTTCTGAACAGGAAAGCCAGTTGTCAGCAGTTACGTTTCGGTTACTGTTCACTATCGGTTGCACTAATCGAAGAACTGATTGTGTTGGAATACTAAGCTTCTTCTCCTCATTGCTTAGTCCTACTCCATCAGATCCTTTATCACAATAAATGTAGGCATTGTAGAAATACGACATGCGGGCATCTGCTAGAGTCGTTTTCACGTTCAGAAGACACAACGGCGCTTATGGAGAAACCGTACAGTGTCGCCAATACAGCGCTAGCTCATGTCGCTGGGAAATGATGAGCTTCCTTCGCAATGCAGGTGTTACATATTTTATATAAAATGATAATTATATGTAATTATTAATATTAATATTATACTGTGAACATTACAGTTCATTAGCATGTCATTTTCCCATTAGATTTAATTTAATACACAGGCACATTTAATATTCATTCGCCTTTCTCTGTAATTATTTCATAGAATAACATATATATATATATATAAATTCATTATTGTCTAATGAATTTATGTGTACGTTGGAAACTGAAAGGTGATCTTCATTTCAGTATTAATGTCGACAGTAATGTAAACAAAAACAACGTGTATTTGCGACAGCACTAATGTTGCCCACAACAGCAGCATTGGAAATAATTGTCAATTATTAAATTAAAGTAATTGCAATTCAATTATAACAAACTGAATGCAGTTAATATTTTTACTGAATGGAAATAAAATAACAACTCGAAAACTTGATGGTGATTAGCCGGAATGCTGCGGTGAGTCGGCTCAAGATGGCCAGACAACGTCCCCTTACTTCGCGCGCGGTTCGGGTTAAAAAGAAACTCCAAATGCATGGAAGTAATATTTCTGGGAACCTTTGAGTGGTTATAAAAAATAATTTCATTATTTTCTTCACAACTTTGTCGCTGGAAGTTTTCACTTGGAATTACAGAACAAAAAATTGCCAGCGACGACATTTTCTATTGCACGAATATAAAAAATCTCCACATACTTTATTTGAATATTTTTTAATGCGAATATGCTTTAAAGTATTGATAAATTCTGAGCACCACCATCACCTATGACAATTAGAAAACAGTGTCAATTTTTTTCATAATGAATGCTTCAATTTTACGGCATGTTTCAACGTTAGGAATGAAAACAATGTAAAAGTTCGTTTTCACAGAAAATTTGCGTTTTTAATTTATCTAAAAATATGTAAACAAGTTACCACTTTTTTGTGCTCACCATCGTATTCTCTACAAAATTTCCTGCAAAACTGCAGGTACCAATTTTACGTAAGCTAAATTTGTAAATCGAGAAATTTCACAACCGCGCGCTCGTATTTCCCATAAGAAAAGCATTGTCCATAATAGGCCATTGTGTCTTCTGAACGTGAAAACGACTCTAGACAAAGAATTTTAATACCATATTTAGCTGGTTTCTTGGGCATGTAAACCTTGTAGCTGCATTTACCACGAAATGGTACAAGCATTTCATCGATGCAAACATATTCTCCTAAACAAAATAATTTTTGGCAATTATGCGTGAATTTGGAGATGTCTGAAATGGCTGCAACTTTGTTGGTCTCCTTCAGTGTTTCTCTCGTTTCAGGGTCTTCAAATCGGAGGCACAGTAACAAAATTTGGAAACGGTTCACTGACATAGCTGATCTAAATATGGGTCTACCCATAGAATCAGTAGAAAAGAGGGAAACCATATCCTCATGTCCAGACTTACAAATTGAAGTAAGGATAAAAAGAGCTAAAAGTGCCTTCATTTCACGCTTATCAGTTGGTCTGTAATTGCTCTTTTGATGCTCTTGGACTTAATTCTTGTTTTCTCTAATTTTACATTTGTCCACAACACAATATGATCAATAATGTCGTCATCAAAAATTAGAGACCAAATATCTTCCATTTGAGGATTTTCACCTAAATTTCTAACAATCTTTGTCAAGCCTGGAATTCCTCGTATTATATTTTGAAGAGGGACACATCTAGTCTTTGTTGGTTCTTGAGATTCCCAAGAATATCCTTTCTTATCTTGAAAGAAAGCCGGAACGTCTTTCTCTTTATTTGTCCTGCAACTTACAGACGAAATACTAGCTTCGAAATTACGACAATCTTTATCATCAGTGGAAGAACCATATGTGTCAGGAATGAACGTGGAGTCCACATCGGAATCATCATCAGAAAATAGATCTTCCATCTCCTCTTCTAGCCCGTCTTCTTCTTCCACTTCTTCCCACATTTTTAAAACCTTGGCGCAAAAATTGGGTTCACCCACTTTCCCTACATCGCTTAGTTTCCTTTTCCTAGATGTAGAAGGTTCTTCCTCCATTATAACTAAGTTCTAATCATCAACATCAATAATACTTGTGTGCAAGGAAACTACACTACTGGAAGTATGTGTCCACGGGACACGCAAAAAAAAACTTACGTTATTGGAAGTATGTGCCTCTCAGACACGGTAGGTTACAAAAAAGCTCTTACAGCTAACACACAAGCGCGACCGACAACAATGAATCACACCACCAAACTAAGAAAAAAAAATTATGAAGGTATTGAGGAGATCTATTCACAGAAACATATAGGGTTGCCAACACAACGAAAAAAACCATGCGTGTCTGTCAGACACACACTTCCAGTAAAGGGTTAACGTGTTGAAAAAATATTTCAAATCCTTTGTTCCAACACTAAATGCATTAACATCAATTTCTACCTACTTTTGCGTAATTTACGAGGATAATAACGTCTTTGGTAATAATACTACTACTGCTGCTACTACTACTACTACTAATAATAATTATTATTATAGTAATAATGGCATTATCATTCTTTTATTATTATTATTATTATTTAGTTTATCCTGGTATTTGCTCCCCAGCCAGGCAAACATTCGTGGTTACGCCTCTGCAGGCGGATATTTTACATACATGTGTCTACGTATATTGTCACATTATAGTGATATGGATTGTGTACGCTCGAGCGTAGCACACTCGACGCTAGGAGATTCGAAAGTTGTTCCATGCATGACTAATATACCGGGTGTTTCAGAAATAATTGAGGAGTTACAAAAATTGGCTATACTGCACAATCGACCCTTGTGTTCTACCGTTTCGGCGTAAAAGAAAAATATGTTCACTCGTAGCACTTAATTCGTCCATCGATTTGACACTGTGCATTTTACAATTAGATTTTCCTGTTCTGTGAAGTGATATAAACTTTCTTACATTACTTACTATAGGAGCTTTCTTTTATTGAAATCCATGATCTAAACACACAGTATTGCCAGGTCGAACTTTTGTTTTTAACCTGGATTGTTTGCGAATTTCCACTAGGATTCAACTTTCTTTATTTCGTTTCTTCATCCGTATTTAAGATTTTCATTTTATTTTTGGATATTGAAGTTTCTATTCTTTAATGGCGGTAAATTATTTTCGTTGTTTTAAAATGTTTTACTTCAATCTGTTTGGGAAATAAATGTTTTTTGGTGATTTTATTGTTCAAAGTTGTTCTAGCGTTGTGCGATAAGGGAGACCCTGACTTTACTTGTGTCCCTTATCGCACAAAGTAAGGACATCCTTGATTTGTGACGTCACTCAAGGAATGCCTACGTTGTTATTAGGTTTGTTCGGCTTGGTTCTCTTAGCATAAATACACTGTAAATGTATTATTTGTGCTAAACCAACAAGCCTAAAATAACAAATTAGGCATCTAGCCTTACATCTGCACGTAAATTAGGCTCATTATGATTAATTTATAATGGAAATTCTTCAAACTTAATACTACTTTTTCCCCCACTTCCAAATGTTTCCTCATCATAAATCCTACATTTCTGGAATCCTTGATTCATACCCTTTCTAACGATGTATTATACATATTTCTATTAAGGAGGGTCGATTCGACATCCTTATCCAAAAATTTATTGCAAGTAAAGTATTGAGCTTACGTTAATGAAACCAATCCAGAACGAACGAGAAACTCAAACCGTTTTTTTTTGTTTTTTTTTGTACACCTACAAATGTTCAATGTGTGCACGACGGGTGACATGGCACACATCGATACGATAGTCTAGTTCTTGCCACACTCGTATCAACATGGGACTGGCGATAGTGTTCATCGCTGTGATGATGGGCTGCGATATCACGCGGCATCGGTGAGACGAATACCGTCTATGATGAAACCCCACGGGGTGTGAAGTCCGGTGATCTTGGGGACTAAAACTCTGCACAAAACATTGAGAGTGATGTGGTTGATTTGAGTGTCGCCTAGCGGCAGGGATACGAACTCTCGGCTTAACAAAACATACACGCACAAACTGTTTGATTTCTTCGTTCGTTCTGGACTGGTTTCATTAACGTAAGTTCAATAATTTACTTGCATTGAATTTTTGCAACACCTCAATTATTTCTGAAACAAGGTACATTGAGTGACCCCAGCTTTTAAATAAGGAGGTAAATGATAACGAAACATAACTAATGCAGGGAACGTTGTAATGATCGAAACCATTTTGATACAGACATAACTTATCACAAGGTAGAAATTCATACGCGGTTCTTGACGAAACGACTACTAGTCTCTACTGGATGAATCAGGCACTACTTTAATAGTCCACGGTAGAAGACGCTCCATCAGTTCTTCTAGCAGGAACCCCTTCAGAGCCCCTCCCCACGCCCTCTTGAGGTAGTCGTAGGCAACCACTTCCGGTGCCCTGACGTCATAACCTTTGACGTCACGATCCGGCACGGACAACGTGAGCAGGAGGACAGACTTCCGGATGGCGCTCGTGACGCAGTTCCGGAACCCGAGAAACATGGCGGCCGATTCGTGGCCGAGGGACTGGATGTCGGTGACCACCGCGACCTTCTCCTTCTCCAGGACGTCCACCACGTGTTCGTAGAAGAGAGGACCCGATCCTGGCTTCGAGTACCAGGCCCCGTTGATGTCGCCGCAGCGCGTCATGTCCTCCGACCTCAGCACCTTCTTGCACAGCCGCGACAGGGCGCGGACAAGCTTGTCGGCGACTCTATGGCTGCCGGGTGGGACCACGATGAGGATGACGGCCGGACCCTCGCCGCCGTCGGTGACCAAGGGCCTCAGGGCTCTGGTGACCGTCCTCCAGGTCTTGGCCGGCTGCTCCGGGAACAGCGTCTGCACGGCCTTGAGGTCGTTCTTCAGCGACGACCTCATCGTGAACTCGTACCAGGCACCAGCGATCACCAGGAGCAGGATGAAGACGCCAGCCACTACATCGCCGCTGAAGACCTTGAAGCTGGGAGTTTCATCGTCGCTGTAACGTGAAGACGCCTGCAAGAAGCAACGGGCTTAGTGACACCTCTAGAAGTAAGGAGCAACCGCCTCGCGTCCCATGGGGTTGATACGAAAAATTTTATAAACAGAAGTGAGAAAAATATGGGAAAGGCTATTTTTTGTGGGCAGTAAAATTAAAATAGTCATTATCTGGTTTTAAATTCTAGTTAAACGCTATAATTTGAATGAATTCGTCAAATCAAGGGCGTAACGTACAGGTAGGCCGGCACTAAAAACTAAGCCTAAGGGGACCAAAGAAATGTAAAAATTATCGTTGAATTTTTAATGTGAAAATTTCACGCAAAAATTCACGATAACTTGCTTGGTCGTTTGTACCCATTTAATCTTTTCTTGAATAAAAACACCCTGTCTTCTTTCTCTCCACCATGCACTCCCGATATTAATAAGTTAACAAAAATACTCATTGTTGCAGACTGCAGACTTCTGGAATCTGCCTGCCTCCCCAAGCAAGAGGAAATCGAAATTCTTTCACAATCTGGAAAATGGCCAATGTTATTTTTGCAGATTTTTAAATTGTCACATTTTACATTTCGAGGGGGCATGGCCCCCATGGCCTCTCCGTTGAGTACGGGCCTGTCTTACAGCTTCAGCTTTCAGCTCCCAGAAAACAGAGAAAGACATTTTTGGAGTGACTGATTATTAAATATAATTTTCGTCAGTAATTTATTATTATTATTTAAATATGGTAAACTGAGTCTGGCTATACTGCACAAGCGACCCTTGTGTTTTACCGTTTCGGCGTAAAAGAAAAATATGTTCACTCGTAGCACTTAATTCGTGCTTCGAATTGGCACTATGCATTTCTCACTTAGATGTTCCTGTTCTGTGAAATAATATAAACATTCTTGGATTACTTACCATAGCTACTTTCCTGTATCGAAATTCATGCTGTAAACACACAGCATTGCCAGGTCGAACTTTGGTTTCTAACGTGGATATAAATGCGAATTACCACTAGGATTCAACGTTCTTTATTTAGTGTTTTCATCCTTATTTATGGTTTTCATGTTATTGAAGTTTCTATTTTTTAATAACTGTAAATTATTTTCGTTAATTTAAATTGTTTCTCTTGATTTTCTTTGGGAAATGTATGTTTTTTTGTTTATTTTATTGTTCAAGGTTGTCCTAGCTTTGTGCTATAAGGGAGGCTCTGACTTCACTTGTCTCCCTTAACGCACAACGTGAGGACAACCTTGCGTTGTGACGTCACTCGAGGAATGCCTACGTTGCTGGGCTAGGTCTGTTAGGTTTGGTTCTCTTAACATACACTGGAAATGTATTATTTATGCTAAGATAACTAAATTCAAGAACCCCAACATAACAGATTTTTTACCCTTACATCTGCACGTAAAGTAGGTTCATTATGTTTCATTTATAGTGGAGGTTTTTCCAAATTAATACTACGTTTCTTTCAACTTCCAATAATTTCCTCACCATAATTATGTAACCGATTGTTTACATAAAGAAGTAAAAGGAATCAAGACACTCCTTTGTCAAAGAATAGACTGTCCCAAAGACATGCCGCGCTTTCCAAAATCCACCGGTGGACGCGCTGGTGCACCGTTGATGCACGCTTTGGCTTTCCGTATTTCACCGGGGCGCACCAAAGCTTTCACCAGGTTAAACTATAACGTCATCAATTTACACCAGCCTCAAGAGCTGGTGTGGCTGGTGAATCAAAATGGCGTCGTCTGCACTGAAGCTTCTTCTGGTTCGTGATATGCGTCCTGTAGGCAATAGGACGGAATGTCACGCCGATTTTGTTGCATGGAGAGCGAATAAACTGGATGCAGATATAAACTGTCGGCATTTTAAATACTAGTACTCCTTCACTTCCACGCAAAGTGAAATAAAGTTTGCCCATGCATCAAAACATGCATCCATTTTCTGCTGCAACATGCAGGAAAGCATCCATTTGCAAAATTCGATATCATTACAAAAAAATACCACTTAAATTCGTACTGCACATGTAAAATAACATGTCGTTAAGTGAAAATATATAATATTTATGAAATATCTTTTGTGATTTAGTCACAATCAGTGATTTTTTTCCCTAATACACGTGAATATGCGCGCGCATTCTGTATCTAGCTTTCATTGGCTGCAGCATGAAGCTTTCCGTATTTCACCGAAATTGACGTCATTTTTGGTGAACCAGTCTGATGGACGCTGGTGAAATCTGGAAAGCGCGGAAAAGGGAATGAATAAGCGCTCGTGCATTTTTCGCGCGGAGAAGTTACAGCAGTTGGCGCGTATATTTCGACTGAGAGGTGGTCGCCCTAGTGTGCTCGGTCCGTTGAGTTTTGCAGACCTCCGTGGCAATTTTCTTCTGGCGAAGTGGTAGTAGAATCTTCAGTCGGAAGACCACGCCAGTCCATCGTTGTTTGCAGAAGCACTAGAAACGTTAAATCGGCATTAAGGCTCTCCGGAAGAAAGATCATGCGGGAGTGAACTCTGTCTGCAGCAGTTTTGCAGATTTTCAGTCGGTGAAGCCGAGGTTGCAGAGAGGGAATTTCTTCAACTTCGAGGAACCACCAGGAAAAGAAGACGGAACATTCAGAGAACAACGAAGATTTTTGGATAAGTTATAACTAGTGTCGAGAGCTCTCATGTGTTAAACCCCACAAGCCTAGTTGTGATAGGACATCCCCTATAAAGTTTGATGAATATACCGCCAACCCAAAATCTAAAAGTCGGCGAGTTGTCCGTAAGTAGGCCTACATGTTAGTCTGTTTAATATTGTTTATAAACAAATGAAACTAGATTTCTCCTTGTTTCCCTTTCGCCAAGAAAATTCAAAGTACTAGTGTAAACTTTTTGTATTGAGTTTTCTCATGTGTCAGAGAAAAACTTTATTTTTTAGTGAAATTGTAATTAGAAGCAAAGCCAAGAATAATAAACTAAAAATCACGTCTAATCGTTATAATTCTTACATCTCCGGAATCCTTGATTCATATCCTTTCCAACGATATATTATACATATTTCTATTAGGAAGGGTCGATTCGATATCCTTACCTTCTAATCTCCCCCAGGGCCTCGTTATATGTAGCTACGCCACTGGTAAGGAACCTCCCCGATGGTGTCGTCGCCTTGCAATCAAGTGGTCCTGGTTCGATATCCGGTGGAAGAACATTGCACAGTGGTTCTGATCCCACTCTTAAATGTAGGTCCAGGTCCGATTAACCTTACTGTGCATAAGAAAGTGGATTTAGAACACCAATTCGAGAAGTAGGGAAAATTAGGATTCGGGAGATCAGCGGAGGAGATTGTGCCGGGTAAATCTTTTTTTATTTCCTGAAGCAAAGTCGATCCATTTTTATGCAAAAATAGGTCAATGCAGCGAATTTACGGAGCCGAGGTAGTCTAATAGGTAGGGCGTCTGACTGCCATGCGGGAGGCCTGGGTTCCATTACCGGGATGGGTGATTGCGCCGGGGCTCAAACATCCTCACATCGATAGGTACCTGTGCAACCCTACGAGGTAAAGGCGACCGGAGCGTGGTGCTGATCACATCACCTCCAAAATATCCGAGGTCGAGAATATGTTGGCGCCCTACCCCCACATCCCCTAATTGTGCCTTCATGGCACAGTGCTATGTGCACGGGGAACTTCGACTTTACCTTTTACAGCGAATTTACTCCATTTTCCTGAAGAAGATTCAGAATCAGTTTCCTTTCTTTTAGTGAAGAAAATGCGCAATATAATGAATTCGCTCAGTTTTCCTGAAGAAAATAGGTCACTACAGTTACATCGCTTCATAACTTGATAAAAATAAGTCACTGTAGACAAATCAGTACATTTTCCTGAAGAAAATAGGTCGCTGTAGTCAACTCACTCCACCTTGCTGTTGACAATAGGTAAAAATATATTAATTCGCTCCACTCTATCGTCCATTTTAATGTTCAAAATGCCTTTTTGAACTTCGAAAGCCTCGAATTAAAATCGTGCTGTGTGACCTAAGTTGCAAGAATATAATTTTGTAGTAACATTCATGGTACCGTGATAATTATAACGTTCAAGCAGCTTGGAAGGTCATAAAGTTTCATTAGCTTATCAACACTACTTAGAAGTTTCCTTTTTCTGGATAATTCGCTTTTCTACTGAATCTGAAATCTAAACATAAATACTCCTTTTGAAAGCGAGGCCATAAGCGATTGTTTCTATCAACATTCCATTGACAGAAATATGGCCTCATTCCCAAAATGCAACAGTGTGTGACGCAAGGAAAACGCTCTTACACAAAACTGAAAATACTTCCCTTTCAAGCCATTTATCACTAGGCGTTCTGCACGATTGGTACTCACTGGCGTACGCAGCATTTTTTCGAGGGTGCTGGGCTAAACTTGTAGAATTGCTAAGTGGCGCAATAACTTTTTTAATTTCATTTCCGTGTGGGGCATGAAAGATTCCATTTTAGAATAGCACACACGGATTTACTGTTTTTTAACAGCTTTTAAAAATAGATAATTCCAAAATATTATTATTATGATCTTAATAGAGTTACAAATAGGGCCATACAATATCTCATATAAAGCTCTAGACCTTGTTCTGAACTCGTTTTGAGTGTGATGAAACGGAAAATCAGAAGTTTGAAAAATTCAAGTAGATAACAAACCTGCATCAATTTATTTTATTGCAGAGTGCATTTTAAAGAGTACGGATAGGTTCGTACCCCTTCTGCCCTGAACCATCAAACCTCTGCTTATGAATGACATCTCAATCAGGGATCATTATTTCCAATCCATTTGGTTTGGTTTACTTCGCTTTTCTGCATCCTTCGGCTAATCGGCAAGATGTGGATGAGTGATGATGTGATGAAATGGATGAAGGGATACTCAGAAATAACACCCATCTTCAGTCCAGAATTCGAACTCGGAAGCTCTGGAGCCGTAGCGAGTGCTATCTCCCTTTGGAGGTGCAAATCCTTTCCACGGCTAAATCTCTAGGGTAATGGGTTCTTAACAGACCGAAATATTTTTTTTCGGAGACTGTTAAGAGTCCTACATTTCTGTCGTTCTCCCAACTTATTATGCATAATGTTAATTATCTTTGCTTATGAGAAACTTAGTATGTTTTATAATGTTCACATAAATATATATTATTCGGTTTATTCTTTCCTTTTTACGTTAGCAATTATTTTTTTACTATTCTTTCCATCTTGTTTTACATTTTTATAAACAGTTTTTTAAACATCAACAGTATTTTTACCTTTACAGTCTAGTGCTGTTATCTATGTTTAACTCTCATAAACTTTACGCCCATATGGCTCTCCGGGTGTGTAACACGAGTGGTTCGAATACAAGAAATCCAAAAATACGTTAAAATACTCATTGCATCAACTTCACCAACCATTGCTTTTGGCCACAATGTTGAGACCTTGAAGACTTAAAATTTCATCATATGGGTGGCTTATTTTCCACTCGCCCCGTCTCTCCTCCCCTACAAATCAACCCCTATTCACATTACCTCACTCTTCGGTGAAGAGTCGCGAGTGCCAGTGGATCCAGTTTTCGATTTGCAATTCAGAAATTCCTTAGAGTTCATTTTGCCTTCAGATTCTTCACTTTGGCTTAGAAGCCAATTAATTTTTAGCATTTGCCAAAAAGAGTTTTCTTCAGAGAGACAGTAATTTTGACATGCTAATGAGCAAGCCGATTGAAAGGGGCGGCTGTGATAGGAACCAAGGACACGAGGTTACATTGTAATGTGGTATTGTTGCGATTGTTAAAGCAATGATACCAACAATGTCACACCTACGATACTGTCCTATCTTCTTAGAAAAAATTGCGATTTAATTTTTTCGATGTCTGCCTCTGGCGTCCAATCGCGATGATCAGGATAAAGTGTAGGGGCATCGCCAGCAAACTTGGGGAGGGGAGGGGCTGTAAAATGAAGTATCCAAATATCAGATAAGGAGTTCTCCCTTTTAACAATGTATTGGCGAAGCTACCGTGGTGTCCCACAGAATACTTTCAAGGATGATCAAAACGGAAAAATTGGTTCAGGTGGAGTGGATTGTGACCTGGTAAAATAAACCAGGACGTCACTTTTGCTGTATTTGAATGGTTCCCCTCCCCATTTCATTCTTTCTTTACTATTTCGTATTTATAATATGCTACATAGCATACAAAATAAAAGAGAAAAAGTGGAAAATGAATGGTAATAAAATACACACACTGTGACTCAGGTAATGTTCCGAGACACGTGTTCAGAGCGCCACACGAACCTTGAATTATCCATTAGTGAATAGAAAAGTTTAATATGTTTCAGGTTCTGGCTGTATATTTGGGGGTGGATTTCTCGCTGAAAAGAAGCACGGCTTTTACATTAGAAAAATGTTTTTTTCTCCAAAAATATCTGCAGCAAGTGTTCAATTCTTGCCACGAGAATGGAACACATAACAGGCAATATACAGTTACTATTTTCAATCCTCACATTCCGGCGTTGCCTACGTGGGGGCTCGACGAAGTTCAAATTTCGTAATAACAATACAGGGTGTATCAGAAGTCCCTTACCACACCTTTTAAAATCCGCAGTGATGTATTTTCATGGAATTTGATATGGGCGATACAAAATAGGCCTAGGGGAACACCTTTTGGAGTATGTCACGGGGACGGCCACCATCTTGGTTCCGCCATCTTGAATTCAACTTTTTTATTTAAAATGATGGGTGGATCATGTAATTCATGACTATAGGCTAGAATTTCGTCAGGATGTTAAATCTAAAATCAGATTTCATGTAACTTCATTTGGTGAAAAGTTATTGGCAACTGAAAGTGATGTTTACCTGTTATAGACTTTGCTCCACATGTTGTCCGTGCTGAGCAATGCACGTGTGCAGACGCTTCTCCCAATGTGTTTGGACACAGAGCAAGGTATCTGGTGAAATTTGCTCAAAGGCAGCCATGATACGTTGTTCCAGATGACGAACATCACGAATTTTGACACCATACACCATAGCCTTAACGTGTCCCCAAAGGTAGAAGTCCATTGGAGTTAGGTCTGGTGATCGGGCAGGCCATTCAACTGGCCCACGTCGACCAATCCATACCACAGGAAATTGTTCATCCAGGTACTGACGCACCTGGACGCCATAAAGGGGAGACGCACCATCTTGTTGAAAAAACCTGGGAAATATACCATCTTCCGAGATCAGAGCTGGCAGTATCTCTTCCTGTAGCATCCCCAGGTATCGTTCCGCATTTAAATTTCCTTGAATTCAAAAAGGACCGATTATCCGTGTTCCCCATATGTCTGCCCACACTATAATTTTGCATGCACCGGTCATTTTGGAGGGATCTGTCTATGCGGGGTTGTCATGCGACCAATAGCGCATGTTTTGCCTATTCACCTCCCCATTTACGTAGAAGTTCACTTCATCGGAATGGAGTATCTGCATAGCGACGTTTGGATTTAGCCGTACTTGCGCGATAGCCCACTCGCAAAACTGCACGCGGCGATCTGGATCGTCCTCGGAGAGGTGTAGCTGCATTTGCACCTTATACGAAAGCCACTTGTGCCTCTGTAGCACCCCCTGTACACTGAACTGTGACTCATAGCACATTGCATTGCTATACGACGTGTGCTTCGCTGCGGTGACGTCGAGAAGGAGGTCAGCATTGCCGTAACTGTTGCTTCATCCGTGACTGTCCGCGGTCGTCCACTACGCGGTCTGTCCAAGACCGTGCCCGTCTCTTCGAATTTGGTTAATAACTGTGCCACTGAAACATGTGACACAGGGTGATGTTCTGGATGACGCAGGTTGAAATCGGAAGCCACTGCACGGGCACTTCTCCCACCCCACAGTTTGACGATCTGGATGCGTTCCTCAGTTGTTAACGGCATGGTTCAACACCCGCAACAAACAGGTAAACATCACTTTCAGTTGCCAATAACTTTTCACCAAATGAAGTTACATGAAATCTGATTTCAGATTTGACATCCTGACGAAATTCTAGCCTATGGTCATGTATCACATGACCCACCTATCATTTTTAATAAAAAAGTTGAATTCAAGATGGCGGAACCAAGATGGCGGCCGACCCCGTGACATACACCCAAAGGTGTCCCACTAGGCCTATTTTGTATCGCCCATACATGCGAATTCCATGCAAATACATCACTGCGGATTTTACAAGGTGTGGTAAGTGACCCGTAATACACCCGTAATAATAATAATAATAATACATTTTTACTCTCGTCTTCTCCTTCTACCTCTATTACTTGATAAATAAAAATTCGTTTCTTTAACAAAGTTATAGTCCCTAGTCTGTACTGAAGAAACGAGGTATAATTTGCAACTCTAGCATTCATACTTTCTGAGATATGACTTTATTGAAAACCTTGCAGAATTTTAATGTTGCTCAGAGTTGACCTTCCTCATTGCAAGTAGAATTTATAATTTTCAGGTCTCCTATTGATTGCAGTTTCCCTGAGAATGAGACACTGCGTGTTCTACCTCCTGGTCCAATGGTTGTGTGGCTATGTTGATGTGAACACCGCTTTCATCTACATTCGCCCCAAAAGTTCTGTTCCTGCAAATGGTGAGTATGGGACATGGGCGTTCTGCTCAATTGTGGAATCCTCGAGATAAGATTCATTGTGGTTTAGCAGGGTCTAAGCAGTGACAGGGAAAGGTTTTTCTTTAGTTTTCAGTCCACTTTATGCACAGGGAAGCTAGTCGGGACTGGACCTACAGTGGAGCCCGAGCCACTATGTACTCTACTGGAGATCGAACCCGGACTCCTGGATTACAAGGCGACGACGTTACCATTAGGCCATCGAGGAGGAATTCACGTGGGAAAAGTCACATTCACATCACGTAGAATTGGTTTTGGTTGTATATAAATACATGTTTCCTTAATTAACAAGGTTTTAACCGCATATTGGGGTGAGAGATGTCGGGTACTGACTCTCTGTGACGAAGTGATTTGCCCTGGGGATTGAGAGAATGAAAATAGAATTTTATATTAGATCTACATGAATAGAAACCAAAAAATAAACAAAACGTTACACCTAATAAAACCCATTTTAACTATTTTGTAAGTTAATAACATTTCTAACCAGTTGGTATAGGAATTTGTTTCCTACTTTATAATTATCTGATATACATGTAAGTAACAATTTCGGCATTAATAAAATTATTTAATTTATAATGTTGTTAAAACTTCAACAATTTCTCTGTAACCTTTAGAAGTAGTAAGAATTAATGGTGTATTATCTTTATTAGCCACTCCGTTCGCCTTGTAATCACGCGGTCCTTGGTTCGATGCCCGGTGGAGGTACATAGTGGTTCGGATCCCACTTTAAACTTTAGGTCCAGTCCCGATTATCCTTACTGTGCATAAAGTGGACTTAAAACACCAAATCAATCAATCTTTCCCCATTAAAGTCAATTAACTTTCTTTTGAAACATTTCTTTCGAAGACGCTTCCTTTGTAAGATATTTCGAGTTATCACCATATATGTGTAAAAAAGTGTGTGTGTGTGTGTGTGTGTGTGTGTGTGTGTGTGTGTGTGTGTGTGTGTGTGTGTAAATTACGATCTTCCTCCCCCGTCGCCTTCACCAATCTCCAACGATTTCGCACCCTGCCTTCACATGCCTTACTAACAGAAATGCTGAGAAAGTAACGCCTTACTTATCATTACTTCACATCCTCCACTCTGGGGATAATTTTATTAGAAGAAATGTCTATACAGGCTCCCTTCTGTGCACAAGCTCCAGTGTTGGGTTAATGCTTCCGATCAACACGGCGCAATAACATGACAAGTGTGTGCTACAAAATTCAATATATTTCTGAAGATACAGTTTCTGTTGCACCTTTAAATCCTCTTCATGGTTTCAGACGAGAATGTCCGGTGCAAGCCAGATATGTGCAGCGGAGGGCTGGTGTGCATCAAGAAGCTCATCTTTAAGTCAGGAGACGGTCAGCCGGAAGTGAAGTTCCAGTGCGAGGACACCAAGCGATCTGGTGAGAAGGCTTTTGGTATTTAGAAATTAGAAATTCTTTATTCATGGGCGAAGTTCAATCTGTGGCTTTTCAAACCACTTAAACCACAATCAAAGAACCAAAAATTCAAAACTACTATAATATATATAAGCAGTGCCGGCGATTTGGTTTCAAAACTGGGTGGCAAGGACAGTTTACTTTCCCTTGGTAGATAAGGTTTAGCATTCTGTGGAGGGGAAAGAGGCAAAAGGGGGGCAACTAACCCCACCCCCACCCCTAATCGCCGCCACTGTATATAAGTACAATTTTAGCATTCGTTTTTGTTAAATTAACACCATAAACAACGTCACAGTAATCGAAGATGGGAAGAACGAGAGATTGAATAATTGAACGTCAGTTCAAAGTAAATGCGATGATTTATAGAGCGATCTAAGTATATCAAAGCCAGTGGTTCCCAAAGTGTGTTCCGCTCCAGCCTGTAGCTCCGTGGTTGGCTTACAGGAGCGCTGCGAAATGTTCCAATATTTCCACTGAAATGACGCTTATTCCAAATATGTGCTTATTTAGTACTTTTGCAATGAAAATGTTTCTGAATTTAAAATTTGTTTATTTTTGTCAACTCAAGGCAAGCAACCTAACACACTAACTGGGCGTTGCAAGTGTTAGATAGGCCTGCATTCTGACTTGGGCACCGCGGAAAAGTCTTGAAACGCTAAGGGCGCCCAACGTTTGGGAAGTCCTGCCATAGGCCTTTGAACCTTGAGATTTTACGTGGATTTGCCAATCAAGTTCCTGATTAAATATCTTTCCTAGGTTCTTAACAGTTGTGTAGTGTGGAACCCTTACATCATTAATATTAATTGATAACACATTCATTTGAATTTTATTTAAGGCAGCGCTAGAACCAATTAATGTAAAGCAACACTTACCGGAGTTATTTACAAGACCCACAAGTGTAACGAGTGCACTCACGGTCCCCGAAATGACGTGTCAATCATACCCCGGCACGGGGCCAAACGTCGTTATGTGTACGGGAAACCGGTCGTGACTCTCGGCCCAGGTTTTCAAGTTCGGTACTGAGACGGTCGTTTATTGTCATACTATTGCGAGGCGGAGATTAATACCTTGAAATGTTACACTGTTTTGTTTACCTTTGATATGTAGATTCGAACAATCATAAAACACTAATAGCATAACATCTGATACCTGAAAAACGTCAAATAACAACACTGACGAACGGTAAAAAGTGAATATATATTGTAACAACAAAAAAATTGCAATCAACAACTGTTTACAAAGCCTCCTCAAACTCTCACAACATTCACTCTCTCTCTCTTTCACACACATGAGGTATTTTTACATATGAAGTAAAGATACAAACCACGGATCTCATTAACATATCCTTCCCTTTTTGTTTTAAACCTTAATGTGAATTTATGGCATTTGTCTGCCAGCTCCTGTGCTCTTTTAAATTAACTTAAATGCCAGCCCTCGGAAAGCGGTTAACTAAGACAATTGGGTCGGCGTGGTTAAATCTTTCGTTCGAATGAACGTATGCATCCAGTCGTAAGCACGACATTTAACAAGTTTCTCGGACGGGGGTAATACACATAAGCCTCTCTCGTCCAATGAGAACAATTACACAATTACATAGTGATGCAAAAAACTTAATTGGCTCCAGTTGCCGGAATACACAAATCAATCGTCGGCGCGAGCAAAAATTACATTAAAAAAAAACTATGCAACAAATAATACTACTTCATGGGCACGACCTTGCAATAAAAATTACGCTTTCCACAATTAAAAAGGACTCATCAGTCAAGTATTGACAAATTAAATGGCGCGACGGGGCGGTCGGTTACACAAGAAATGGAGCTTCTAACGCTGAATGCAGACAATTAAATTAGAACATCTGAACATGAAATAACCCTTCTTTACAACAATACCAAAAATTGTCAGACACGGAAATTAGGCTCGGGGTTTCCTGAGTAACTTTGCAAATAAGTGAGACTTCGGCGTTAACAGTACGGTGTTGATACTAACAATGCACGTTTACATTGACATAGACCCTCTGAAGTATACTCTACCGGACTCTGCTACATGGCGTGGTCATTCATCTCTCCGGGACGCGGGACTTGCACACGGTTCCTTTGTGGCGAAATTGTTCTCCGAGGTCGATCGCGACGAAGAATAATTGCGACGATACGGTGTACTTGCACCTCCTTAGTACTTCGGGCGTTCCTCTTGTCACTAGCGTCGGGTGTACGTGGTCACGCGCCGGTCAGGAATCTCTCCAGTGTCGGGCATCAATTGGACGTCGATCTGCAATCATCTCTCTCTGGTGACGGGCTTCGTTTGGGCGTCGTTCTGGAATCGTCCTTCCCTCTCTCTCTCTGGAAACGAGCTTCGGTTGGAACGTCGATCTGGAAACGTCCTTCGGGCTTTGGTTGGAACGTCGATCTGGAAACGTCCTTCGGGCTTTGGTTGGAACGTCGATCTGGAAACGTCCTTCGGGCTTTGGTTGGGACGTCGATCTGGAAGCGTCCTTCTGGCTTTGGGCAGTGTGTTTGGTTTTGGCGTCGTCCGACTGGCTTCGGCGTCGTTGCAGGCGTCAGGGGAGTCGACGGACTCCCTTCTCTATCTTCTTTAGCCCTCCATTATTATGTAGTCTACGCTTGGCAAAAACAAATCACCGCGTAATCTTCACCAAAATAAGGCGCACACTGGTAACTCTCTATCTGCAGTTCGCTCACGGTACGTAAGGAAACGAAGTTCACGGACACAAAACAATAATCACGCGAGAGTGTAGCGCGGAGATGCTCTCTCTATGAAATCCGGGTAAAAACTGTGTCTGGAATCGGGGTACTCTTGTTTATATGTCCCTTTCGAATTTGTCCGTTGGGAATGACGCTAAGGTGGCTTCGCTTCGGTTTCCCAGGGGATGGAAATGACCTCTGTCCATTGTCTTGAAACGCGGTCACCGAGGCGTCTTCGATACTTGCAGGCTTGGGATCCAGCTGGTTTTCCTGGTCATCCGTGAAACACGGGATCGCTCCCCGCTGTGATTTGAAGCCCGGTCTCGACGAAAATAACCTTTCCATTTCTCCGTGTTAGTGCAAATATGTCATGTTCTAAGCCGAAAAGACAGCTCCGCTGTCACTCAAGAAAAACCCGTCCTCCAACTCCCGACGTCTGGCTCGGATACAAATTTATCCACAAAATAAAGAACCTCACACTTTTATATTTGAACATAAATGAATCAATAAACAAAAATAATTTATATCGAACTGCGTTTCGATGTGAAGGTCGACTCGACGATCCGTTGATGAAGTTCTTCCGATAGCGTACTACTACTCGCTGTAACTCTTTTTTTAACGTTCGGTAATCCGACTTAAAGTCGGTGGCAACAACTGTTCACGCCATAACTGTGTACAACTGTTTGTATAATTCCAAGGCTACGACTGTGCACGCCATGTATTTCAGATATCGACGGGGTGGGGGGGTATTCTCTCGAGCTATATAAATGAAATTCGAACTTTCGGCCGTTGAGCGACCGCGTCTCTCGAAAAGGACGCTTTCAGCGTAAAGCTGTTTTTGCATTACCTTTCCTGCGATTCCGGAAGAATTCGTATCAGCGGATTTTTACATTCGCTGAAGATCGCAGGTGGCATTTGCTTGAAGGAAGCTCTTTCCAGCTTATTTCATACTCGGGCCCTTCTTATGAGGTTATTAGACTATTAGGATGTGGCGCCCGGGGTCCTGGGTTCGAGTCATGTACATAGGCAGAGTTCTGGAGGGGCCAGGGGGTCTGCCCCCCTTCCTCAATTTACAAAAAGACTAAAAAAATAACACATAATTAAGTTCAGTTACTACATTTTTGTTATGAAGCCATACCGCAAATCTTGACGTTTGGCATGATGATGATGGCATGGTAATTGCACCTCAATAGCGGGTCTTAGACGATTTGTTTGATGTGTACAGTTTGAAGAAAGAAAAACGTAATATGACTCTGTGTTGAGTCAACAGTTACTGCTGAGGCATCAAAAGAACTTTTCAATTTAATTTTTCTAAAATTTCTGAAGCTTACTATTGTACCGTAACGTTTTTAAAGTATTGTATCAATAAAAAAAATAATGAAATGCAAAATGCAATAATCGTACTGTTTTGCTTTCTTTAAAACTGACAACCAATATACTAATTAATATTTGTTTACTTAAGCGAGGAAATTTAAAATTTTCAAATCTAAAAGGCTTAAAACTCAGTGTTCTTAAGTTGTTTCTTATTTCCGGGGGAAGGCCTCCGGACCCCTTATAAACTAGGGGATATTCAATAACCCTCAGGTACATCATATGCTTCTCCCAGAGTCTGGCCCCCCAAAGCAAAAGCTCAAACTCCGCCCATGGTCATGCCTAGTACACGCACAGCCATAGGCGCCAGGAAGAGGAAGCAGCCCTATCCCTTGGAAAATTAATGTCAAACTAAAATATTTATTTGACGCCTTTTAGTTAATTTCAGTTACAGTAATTTGTATTAATTACAAGGAAATGATAATTAAAGACTGGTACAAGTCGTCACACGAAAAAAGCTTCAAGCTAAACCGCTGGGGCTTACGAAAATCTCTCCCATGACCACAGGGGTGCAGGGGATGCGATTTCCAATCAAGGGAGAGACGTGCAAATAAAGGAAGTTAAAATACTGCCACTTTACGTTGATTCTGGAGACGAATTTATTTAATCGCGACGAAGAAGATTGCAAAGATAAGGTAAAGCCTTTCTTTTCAGGCTCGTAGGGGTGAATGAAATTAGATCTCCACACATTCACGATCTTGACCATTGTGGAGGTGATGTGATCAGCATCACGCTCCTATCGCCTTTACAGTTCTTCAATACTTGTGTTACGAGTATTCCTCTTATTTATGAGGGAGCCGTGGAAGGCATGGAAATTTAACTTTGTTTCCGTGGATACTTGAAGTCTGAATTCGAACCTTAGGAAAAAAAAAATTGAAACTTTCCATATTTACCCAGTTAGGTGATGGTGACCTACACCCATGAGAAACTTGAAAATTTTTATTGGGTTGGGAAGATTGTCATTCATACAAAAGTTTCTCGCTGTTTTAAACACACGGAAATGTGTTGTAACCGAATAATAATCGATTTTATGTGGTGTGATTTATGACGTCACGCACTAGGAATGCCTACGTTGTTAGGTTAGGCCTGTTAGGTTAGGCCTGTTAGGTTTGGTTGTCTTAGCATAAATACGCAGCAAATGTATTATTTATGCGGAGACAACTAAACAGTACAAGCCTAACCTAACATCTTAGGCAATTAGCCTAATAATGAAAATATTCCCCCGTGACGTCAGAATGGAAGGTTGCCCTAGCGTTTCGCGATAAGACACACCACGCGCTTCTCGTGCAGGTGAAACTCCCGAGTGGAAAGTGTGCTACCAAACATGTTGTTCCGTTGTTCTACGATGTTTCAAATTTACGATTCCTTTAATAGAGAACCTGTCGTGCATATTCGTGAGTTGCAGGCCGAAGGTTTAGTGGCGGAAAACAAGTTACTTTATGGTGATCCTTGGATATCAGCCGTTGATTGCTTGCGTGTCTGACGAATATTTCTTCAAATAAGTCTCAAAAGTTGTCCGGGATGCGAATGATTGGACGTACGTGGTGACATTTCGAGGATAATAATCTCGCTTGTTTGTGGTTTCCGCATGTTAAATCACTTTCAGCTACTTTTAAAACATCGAAATGTGCAGATTGAAAAAAAAAAAAAGTTGGAATTTTCGAGGGTGTAGGGTCAGTCACCAGTCTCCCCAGTTAACCCACACAGTCATGGCACTTGTATCTCAGTACTGTTAGATTTTATACTTGCTTTTGACAGAAACCTATACGTTAAATATAGTATAGTCCTACATATCGATATATCGATCTCGCCGCCGAAATTCCACGGTTCGAGTCCCGGCTTATGCAAGGGTGTTCTCCATATCATTATCTAATCATCACTCATCCTCATTTTATCGATTAGCCAAAAGTGTCAGAAAAGCGACACTAAATAACAAAGATACATGTTTTGTACAACTGAGTTTACATTCCCGATGATTTCATTTAAAAAAAACTGTTCATAAAACACAAACTCTATCAATAAAGAAACAACCATAGGACCGAATTTACAATACCGGACCCCTCCCCGATTTTTCTAATAGTTCGCATACTCACTAATTGAGATCTCCTATTCACGAATTTGAAGTTAAAATTTAGGGGTCGCGTCTAGAAATTTCATAATAAGCGAAATTGAGTGGTCCGCGATCGGCACGATTGCTCATTATTTACCGGTAAATTTTGTGTTTCCAATACTTAAAAAACTAAATATACATTCCTGATATTACTACGACCCCAAATTTTAACTATGTTTGCCTAAATTAGCCTAACCTAACCTTACCGTGAATGGTTCGTCAATGGTTTTACGACCCCAAATTTTGACTATGTTTCCTTAACCTAACCTTACCGAGAATGGTCAGTGCAGCTATCCGTAAATAGTTTTGCGCTAATTGTGATTACGAACCGATAAAAAATCTTATTTTCGTAGCACTTTAACGGCAAACGTTCATCATCGAAGGTGCCATTTTCGTATCCTGCAATTTTACGATCGATGCACTGTTGCCAAACTTACCTGTAATCAAATCATTCCACATGTTCTTCTACATCGTGATTGTCGCTGTCACTTTCGTCTTCTTCGTCATCCTCGACGCATTTCTGTGTTGGATCGTAGAGCTTACCGGCTAGGCGAAATAATTCTAAAGTACGGTCCGATCCTGTAACAAACTGTACAACATTAACAACTTTTTTACTGTTCCCTTCCGCCATTCTTACACGATGCTCTCCAAGTATGAAAACAACAGTGTGGCAACGCTGTAGACAGGGTAACTAATTTCGAACGTCAATTGTTCATATCAACAATTATGGCTCCTATAGTTGTATACGGAGAATCATTGCGAGAATTGAAAAGCTTATTTTACAACTTCTACACGTTAATGAATAATTTCTTCACCTCACCCAAATATGTTGACCTGAGATAAATCATCGCGACTAATTATTTCGTGAGTATAAGACGTAGCATAGAAATTACAGAAGGGCCCGGTATTGTAAATTCTTGCCCAACCAAAGATAAGCGCTCTTGATTTGGTTTATTTCACGTCCACTCTACCACTTTCGGCTAATCGAAAAGATGAGGATGAGTGATGAGATGATGAAATTGATGGAGGGGCACTTACAAAGAACACCCATCACAAGGGCGGGGTTCGAACCCGGCACTCCTGACGTCGTAGCGCGCTGTGCTAACCACTACGCCACGAAAGTCGGCAGAACGAACAAAACTGGTTTGGTAGCGCGATAAACGTAACGCGATTATAAGTTATGCATTTTTGTACACTTTATGTTCACATAAAGTGACACATTTTATAAGGTTAGACAGACGAAGTATGTACCACTTTTACCAACCCAGGAAGAGGAAAAAAAACAGTAATTGTACTCGCCAAAAAACAGCTATTTTCCTGCACTTCCTACGTCTGGCACGAAACACGTCTCTATATTCTGTGAGCAACGTACATCTTTTCGGCTTCATATCGCACTTACAAGTCACTATCATACACTGTTGTAATTGTCGCACGTACATGGAAGGATACACCAAGTCAAACACCACACAACACATTACAGTCAAGTGTCCCACTCGACAGAACGCCCATTCAACAACAGCAGCGTCATTTGTAATTCTTGGCTATGCACGAACGATAACACGACGGAAAGCACGTCTACGCACATTATTTTGCTACAGAGAAACACACACATCACACCCAAACTGAGGCAGAACCAAGTAAAAACATGTAAACTCTTGACTAAGCTCCAAGTCGACTCGCAAATCGCTCCAGTGATAGTGGAGTACCCTGAGACACAAGGGTTCAAGGTAGCCAACCTCATGACTACAAAAATTTCTGTATGAATATACAAGGGATAGCAAATGCAAACCTTAAGAGTTCGATAAAAAATATATGACAGACTGTACACACGTCAAATTTACATAATGTAGTGGCGCAACCACAGGGGGCCAACCTTCGACGGAAGTCAATGCTAGTGGGGGCAAGGGGGGCAAACGGGAATTTTGTCAGAAAATTTCACAGGTTGGGCGAGTTCCATTCCACTCAATTTACCAGACTTTTGCTTTAAAATATTCAAAAATTACATCAGAGTATAAAAATACATCTTATGTAATCATATTATACACTTTTTAACATAATATTGGTACAAAATCAATGTAAACTTTGATTGTGCGTAAGTTCCTGGATAAGTAGACTACACGAAAGTGTCGAGTGGCATTTTTGATCAAATGTTGTGGGCTGGTATCGGTAAATATAATCCAATTCATATTTTCCGATATCAATAACAAAGGGGAATTCCCCTCAAGTACCATCTTGGTGATAACAGTCTTGTAGCTTTAAAATATCATTTGTGATATTTACTATTCCTTCACCCTTAAAAGACTAGATATTGTTTTAAAATACAGGGTTAACCTAAAAGAAATATACACTTTCAAAGTTTTACAGAAATAAAAAGGTTTAATAATAGCGCTGAAATACGTACATGATTTGAAGAGTACGTCCTGTGTGACCCTTTTGTAACACGACAGATATGCCATACAGTGTTCTAAAACGACGCTGCACGATATGAACAGAATTTGTTTTTGCAAATGCAATCACGCACAAAGCCTTCTCCACCTGGCTAGCGGCCATACTGCTCGACGTACGTCAAGGATGCTCACGTGATGCTGACGTCACGAAGACAAACGAAAAGCGAAGGTCGTAAACTTCAGACTTTCTCTATATAACAGTACTAAATGATTTCTCATGTAACAAACAAATTACGGAGCGTCTAAACTGTCTATTTCTTTTAGGCTAACCCTGTATAATAAATCGATTCAAATTGTGTTTATATGTAAATTGAACAATAAGGTACTTACTCACTCCCCTTGCCAAGCTGTTCGTTCATTTTATGTTCACTTTATCCACAGATAGCCTACTCGGGACTGGACCTACAGTTTAAAACGTGATCCGGCGATCGAACCACGGATCCTTTGATTACAAGGCTACACAATACCATCGAAAGGCCCTCGTGTTAACGTACAAGAGAAACATCATATTTGGTTCTGTTTCATTTATTTTCAAATATTTATTTAAAAAACATACTTTTAGGCATGGTACAATACGGTTGGCAATACTGTTCATCAACTGATAGAAGCGATCAGGTTGGATAAAAGAATACGGGATACCACAAAACCTAAGCTAAACGGATTCCCAATCGGAAGAGTCTCGCGAAACAGACTCTACCACAGAAGCGTATTATCAAGTTCTCTGTTGAAAGAGGATTTCATTGCTGTTGGACGATGAAATGTTTTAGATGCGAAACTTCTCTCTTATGCTCTCCTCTGTTCATGCATTTCTTCCTATATCTTTTCTACCTTCTCTTTTTTTTAATTTCCATGTATTTAATTCTTCTCTATTGTTTCTCTCGTTCTCTTTGTTCTGTGATTGTCTTCCATTCTTCCTCTGTTTTAATTTTCCTCCTCTACTCCTCTATTTTGCTCCTTTCTTTTCCCATTTTCCATCTACTTCTTTTTATTCTTTTCCCTCAGTTTATCTCCGTTTCATTCTCTTTCTCTTTGTTTATCTTTCTTTCTGACTCTGCTTTTGCGTCTTTCTCATTCTTCTCATACTCCTCTTTCTATCTTCCGAACCTCTTTCTTTTCCTTATTTCTTTCCCATTTTATCATTATAAGTTCCCCCTCTCTCTCTCTCTCTCTCTCTCTCTCTCCTTCTATGTCTTATTCCATTTGTTTCTACCAGTCTTTATCCCTCTGCATGCGTATCTACTTTTATCTTTGTTATAATTATGGCTCGGAAGTTGAGGAACAATTCTTTTTTTTTTTAGTGTCCGAAGATGAGGCCCAACATATTATATGTTCATTTTGGGTCATTTTAGGTCAGAAAAGGTGGGTTTTATTTGTCCGTCTTTGCCTTTTTCGGCGTTTTTTGGCTTATTGGTCCTTTTTTAGCCTTTTTTAGGTCTTAACGGCTTTCTTTTGCAACTTTACCTTCTTTCGACTACGTTTTTACTGCCCATTCTCAATTCGAATCATCAGTTCAACACCTCTTAAACAAATATATATATATATATATATATATATATATATATATATATATATATATATATATATATATATACAGGGTGTCATTTTAATGGCTCCCACGGACCACGGAAACCTATAGAGGACATCAAAACAAACAACTTTTCTCAGTAACATTTTTCTCGTTGGCGCATCGTTTCGGCGCTCCAGTCGTTCAAAAAAGCCCGTTTTTCCGCCTGAATGCTGGCAACCACACACAACATTTGATTGTATTTGTGACGTCATATCCCGTCGTGAAGCGATGCGTTCCAGGGTTGCCAGGAACACACATATTCTGTGAAAAATGACATAGCTACAATCAGCCACATTATGTACCGTAAACCAAAACGAGAAAACACGTTCTGTAACTAACAGGAAGTAAACAAACGATACAAAAATGGTAGAAAGAGAATTCAAGTGGAAGTGGTCTTATCGATTTTTGTCTCATCTTGCATGTCAAATATTTTCAAATCTAGTTACCAGGTAGGCATCTACAATTTAGTCTATCTACTTCTGATACTAGTTGTCTGTGACACACTGAACAGATGACAACATAGAAATGAAAGAACTCAAAATTCCAAAGGTAAGCAACACAGAATGTAATGTATATTTAGGGCATTATGAGGCAAGTGACAAAAATGGTTGAAAATACAGGGATATAAATAGTAGTAAACCAAACTCTCCGACGACTGTGTTTATCTACGCAACGGATACACATGTAATAGTTTGCAACTCTGAACAGGGCAGTATATAAGTAAATGATTTATTATTAGATTGTTACTGTGGTTGTACGTGTTTTAGCCGTAATGTAACAACGTGAACCTCAGATACTTCCGTTATCAGCACAAAAGTACCACAAGGCATCTTTACACAAACCTGTAGATATGAACCTTGCAACGAGATTTGCATATATAATTGACATGTAGCTGGGCGTAAACAGCCACATGTAAGCTGTAAGTCCAATAAAATGTATTGTTGTGTTGTTGATATTTGACATGTAGGCTGAGACAAAATCCGATATTGACACTTCATTCTCAATACGTTTTTTACTATTTCCCATTTCGTTGGTTCACTTCCCCCTTTCCCTGAGATGACTGCTGATCTTCTGGCTGGTAGGCTATGATGTTAGATCAACTGGACGCTTTCCTCGCTTCGTTTTACAGCTAATAATGTGGTTGGTAGTTTGTCATTTTTCACAAAATTTGTGTGTTCCTTGAAACACTACCGTGCGAAGTTTCGCCGTAGGAAATGTTGTCACAGATACGATCAAATGTTGTGTTGGGTTGCCAGCATCCAGGCGGCAAAACGGGCTTTTTTGGACGGCTGTAGCGTCGAATTGACGCACCAACGAGAAAAATGTTACTGAGAAAAGTTGTTTCTTTTGATGTCCTCTAAACGAATCTGTGGTCCGTTGGCGCCATTAATATGATACCCTGTATATTTGAACCATCCCTGAAACGAGAGAAAAACATTTTTGACTGAAAGAAGATGTATTTCATTCATATAGTTTTTTCGCACTGTGTGTTCCATACCACCAGAATTGTATTTTTTTTATTCATGAAATATGTAATTAAAACTGAAGTTATTAATTGATTCGGATCACATTTATACGTCCTTTTTTCCATTTTTAGTTCCTTTTTTATATATTTTTAGGTCTTTTTATAGCTCTTTTTTTGGCAATTTATAGGTCTTCAACTTCTGAGCACTAGTTATAATATAAGCTATTTCGAAACTTTCTCTTGTTGGGGGAGAATGAGGGCGAAGATCCCCCCATCGGTGGTGACTCACCTGATAAAAATAATGGAACCATTCAATCTAAATTATTTCCTCGAGCCGGAATGAATTAACGAGTACACTATAGGACCAGAGCTCAACTTCCGATGTATTACAACGTGGGAAGTTTTATTTTTCGATGTGCATACTTTGAAGTACGCAGGAATATTGCCTAGCTAGGATTTTATGTATAAAGTGATCTTTCGAGTGAGCTCAAGTGTGGACTAAATATATTCACATGCTGATGATAACAGTCAAAACACACAAGGCGGATACTTATCCAATTGCGTTAAAGCATTTATGTACTTTTTTATTAATTTCATTATCCTACAACTAAAAATATATCATATTTCTTTCCAGGAGAATTTTCGGTGACCCAGTGCCGTAAGTGTTACGACAGCGATTTGGTTTGTTACGAACTTGGTACCGACAAGTATTGTGCAAAAGGTAATTTAAAGATACTGCAATAAATTTATAGTATTTAATGATATCGTATCACGCCGAATATTAAAGAAATCAATCAGGTCAGTTATGAAAGAACTGTCATATTGCCATCCTTGTTAGAAGAGATAAGAGACAGTATCGTCTTAAGTATATTTTGTTCGTATATATGAAGTTTTCTCTTTACTTTTTCTTTAATCTAATATTTACATAATTTTGTGTAATGTACTGAACTATCCAATTTAAAAACCTGCTAATTTGTTGCCATAATTCTTAAATAAACAAGAGTAACATCTATTGTTTGACTGACAACTTCTTGCACTTAAATGCCTAATTGTTCCCGCTAGACCCTCTGTCGGGAACATGAAATTCAATATTAATTCTCAAGGGTCGCTGGGAAAAAACACAATACGATTTTTAACGATGAGATACATTGTAGTTATATAACATTTCAGTCACTACCAATTAAAACAGAAGATCATCTAGAATTAACGTTGTACAATTCTCACGAAACACTAAAGTTTCTGTACGTAATTTTTAGTAAGGTTTATCCCTTTTAGCATAAATAATATATTTTTGGTGAAGCCCAGCAGTGCATTTATGCTGAGAAAAGTAAACCTCGCAAGCCTAACCTAACAACGAAGCCATTCCTCGACTATGTTAGAACACGATGATGTTTGTTGCTTGCGTGAGACCCCTTTATTTCAACACAACCCGTCGTTAGAAAGTAATTAGTAATATACAGGCAGGTCATTTGACGAGCTAAAAGGGTGACGTCATCAGTTGTAGGTTATGACGCATCTTGAAGATTGAAGTTCACCAAAATCAATTAACGGCTTTTCATTCTAAATAGAGGTCTCTGTGACATAATTAATATGATTGGAAGTAACAAACTTTAAACTATCTTAACAATTCAAAACTATAAAACCTTAAACACTCAGGGATATTACAAGTTATTTTATTCTAAAATGCATTTTGGGTATTGTGTGTGTAAAATCTGACTGGTTAATTTGTCTAAGAATCTACAACACTGAAGAATCTATTGTTTTTTTATATATATTACCCATGAATCATAGCGCGGCTGCACCGTAAACGCAGCTTCAACTTCTCTATTAATCTGATCCCCTCTTTGCTGTTTCAGCGCCTCGCTTCCTGTGTCAAGAGGACAGCCCCGCCACTTGCATCGGGAGAGGGTTGACATGCGCAGTGAGGTACAGCACTCTGATGGGCAGAAAAATCTACAAGGAAGTGTGCTATGTAAGTATTACACGGCAATGTTTGGACTAGATCGTATGGATAAAAGTGAGCATGTGCTCCATTCTGAACATGAACGAAAATTATGGTAACACTGTTAAGCCTTATTTCCATGTTAATAAAACATTAAAATGCTGACCAAGGCGAACTTTTATAGTATACAAATATACATAAAAACGTAACGTTTCCACCCTCTAGCAGGGTTTTCTTCAGACGAAACTTTACAACAAATAAAATTATAGGTTCTCAAGAGTTCACTGTAGGTGGCGAATCTTCGTCACTCGACCACTTAACGCGCTTGCCACAGAGAAGATTGTCGAGATCATATGAGATGAGTGACGCAGTGTCTAATTCACTAAATAGCTAACTTCAGTTTTCGAGGTATCTGTCCTGAGTCGAACCCAACACCTTTGCTGGTGAGTAGGTCAACGAGGCGGCTAGACTAGAAAGGAATATGGTAGAGTAGAATATGAGAGAATACAGGATTCTGAAGCATAATACAGAAGTCTCCCATACTTAGACAACTGCAAGTCTCGCAATCAGTGTGCCATGGAACGTTCACCTGTTCAGACACGAATCGTGACAGTGGAGCCGTTCATCTGAACAAGTTCCATTCAGGAGATGCAGCGGGCACTGCAAGCACCAGGACGTCAGAGAATAGCCTCCTCCGATCTGGAGGCTTCTGTTTCTGCACGCTGCCATTGGCTCTCTATTGACTGAACATCGTATCATGTTGTGACGCTGTGACACGGGTGGATGGAGACCCTCACTGCGCCGTCGTGGCAGTGCCTGATGAGTCTCCTGAACGGAACCCGTTCGGATGAACGCATCTACTGCCACAATTTGTGTCTGAACAGGTGAACGTTTGAATGGAGACTTTCAGCTGCCTAAGAATTGAAGACTTCTGCGCATGTGCACCTGCGTTCCGACAGGGTTGCCAACTGATATTAACGAACCATTAAAACAATAAAGCCTTTTCACTCTAAAGTGCATTTAAACTTCTCAAATCAATACAAAATCTTAAATTAATAATTCTCTTTTCAGAATTATGCGATTCGTAAACACGACCGCGAGCAGCCTTCGTCTGAAGAAGGCTCCAACCCAGCCAATAAGCAAGAGAGCAACGCGGGTCCAGGCGGCATCTACAGACCAATCACGCACAAATCCCGTCCTTCTAATAAAACCAGCTCCTCCAGGCCCTCTGACAACAGAGGACCTTCTCAATCTTCCAATAGTTATTACCGCCCGTACCAACCCAGACCAGCGAAACAATCTAGGAATGAGGACGACGAGGAAGACGCAGGTCCACCCACACCTGACGGGTCGTCCTACTTGTCCCCTGTTGGTTTCGTAGAGTCAGGGGTAGTTACACCTCGACCACGCAGCAGTCGCCGGCCACCGAGGGAAACGCCGGGGCAGAAACCCCCAAAACAGCGCCCTCAAGCTCCTTTAAAGTTCCCGAGTGTTCCCTTTGGCAGTGCGGGCAGCCAAGCTGTAGCTGAATCAGAGGCACACGCGGTAGCAGAGTCTCAAGCAGTGGCTGAAGCGGAATCAGAAGCCGAAGCAGAGGAGGAAGCAGATGTAGATGCAGAGGCAGATGCAGAGGAGGAGGCTCTATAGGGAGATAAAATATAGCAGAAGCAACAGATGTGTTTACCAAATGCTGTAAAAACTGATATGTTGTTTGCATCGATGTAAACATATATCGAAGAACAATAAATTTGTTGCCCTCGCTTATGAGCATATTTGTAACACAAGCAGGGGGTCATTATCCCCTTCATTATCCGAATTCTCTTAAATGAAAACCATACAGCGTGTTTTAAAAGACCTGCAGAATTCAAAAGCTATTTAAAGTAGGTGGTTTATTACATTGAAATATTGTTTTCTTACACAGAGGAAAATTTAACATTTTGTTAATGACGTCAATGGCGTGTGTACAGGTGATCACGCATTCACGTGATTCCAAGATGGCGTCGATACTGGCTGTGGGGCTTCATCTTTTTGTACTTTTTCACACTGTGCAGATATCAGAGTCAGATACCACTTAATCTACTCTCCTTTATGGTACCTCTGCTCCATGTTTTACATGCCGAAGGGTACTGTAAAATAATAATAATAATAATAATAGTTGCTGTAATTTACGGTCTGTAAGTCTCAGAAAACAATATTTTTCTTACAAAATATCGCTACAGTTTCACCATTCGAATGACATTTCTCTTTCCAGAAATCTTAGGTGGGGCACTTGCCGCCCTGCCCCACACTGCCAGCACCTTTGGTCCCAACCATTATGTGCCCACCGGGTATCGAATCTGGAACCCCTTGATTGCAAGGCGACGACGTTAACACTACGGCATCGGGGAGATCCAAACATTTTAACGAAATTGATGTGGAAATGTTATGATGATGTTAATCGCTAACCTCTACATTTATAAATCCTGTCCTGCTCTGAAATACGTATCAAGCCAGTGTGATTACAACCTCTTGTAACTATTTTGGTATTTGTGGAACAATAATACTACGTGATGTGATATTGTATTTTATGTATTAATCAGTATGTCAGAGATTGATTGATTGATTGATTGATTTAGTTTATTTTACTTTGCGTTTTGTGCCTCTTGGCTAATTTGCGAAGATGGGGATGAGTGATGAAATGATGAAATTGATGAATGGACATTCACAAACAACCAAGCCCGAGAGGGATTCGAACCCGGGACCCTTAGCGTCGCAGCGCGATGTGCAAACCACTTTTTTTAAAAAAAAGGAAATAACCCCTACACGGAGGTATCCCCCACCATTCACATTTTTTCTCATTTTATACTTTTCAATTGTTACAGTTTCTCAGTTTCTTATCATCTGGACAAACACAAATACCCATGCCTTACCCGCGACTCGAATCCGGAACCCCTGGCGCTGTAGCGCGCTCTGCTAACCTCTCCGCCACGGAGGTCGACAATCACTCGGCCACAGGGTCCGGCAGTATGTCAAAGGATTTAATAGCCATGGACGTCCACAGACTTTTTTCCTAGGGACAAGGCATTTTTCTAGGGGCGGAGCGGGAGGGAAGGGGGTAAGCGTATAATTGTCGTCTCAAAACAGAAGACACTGATTCAATTTGATATCCTCGTATTCCTGAGACGATTCTTATTAGTCTTACTCGTAATTACAAACTCCTGTTAATAAGCAAATTACTGCGACTGAAATTAAATATAACCTGCATGAAATCATAATTTTAGGTCGCTAGAAAGAATGTACTTTTGAAAAAGAAAGGTATATTACAAAGAAATTACATATTTATTTAGATAAAGAACAAGACACTCCGCAATGTGATATATAAACAGGAATGTCATTTTAAAATTTGGGTCATCCAAGAAAAATGTTTGCATAAAAAATTATCTTATCTTATATGTGTGTTCAGATTATTTTAAAGCTGTAAATTATTTTTTATTATTAATATTTTTAACACGTGTGAATGTGTTAGTACTGTATTTCCACATGGTAGACTGTTGGTTGACTGTGTAAGCTCAAGCTGCACCATGTAAATCCTGAAATGTAAAGAAAAAGTTGTATTAATATTTTAGGCTGTGCTTAGTTGCGCAGGAAGGGGAAGGGGTACACGTTATTACTGTACAAGCTAACAAAGTCAACTCCCCTAAAATGCTAATTATAAATAAGGCTGAGTCGATACCACTTTGAACCGATGCCGATCCTCTAACAGAATCCCACCGATACCGATATTTGAAAATTGAAATAATTAAAATTTCTTCAAAATAGTGATCCATGTTGGTGTGTGAATAATCTTCAATTGCATGCATAAATTTACAAATAATTTTGCTTTAGAATATTCAAGAATTGCATCAGAATATATCGGGTTGTCCGTTTGAGATGTCAGAAAAGTAAACCGTTGTGTACAATAGGTTAATGTACGTATCTCTGAGCAGTTTGTTGTAATATAAGCAGAAAGGATGTAAGTTTTGAGTGAGTTCAGATTTACAGACTTCAGCCGCGTGGTTCATGGTAGATAAAGATGGTGGTCACGCCACAACAGCGCACAATGTATCGTATGGGATGTGAAATTTTCGAGTGTTATATGCACACTAGTACAGCCACATAGCTGGAGTCTGAAAACCTGCACTCACTCAAAACTTATATCCTTCTGAATATATTACAACAAACTGCTCAGAGATACGTACATTAACCTATTGTACACAACGGTTTACTCTTCTGACATCTCAAATGGATCACCCGGTATGTTGTAAATAGATGCCTTGTAATGAAAAATGCAGTTTTTCTTTCATAATTTGTGCAAAAAAAAAGAAAGTTTGAATTTTGGGAGCGAATTTACAATACCGGAAGTATCTCCAAATTTTTCATTTTCGTTATAGTAAGTAATTTTGGCCTCGTAATCACGAATGTGAAGTTAAATTGTGGGGGTCACGTCTGGAAATTGGAAAATAAGCCGAATGAAGTGATTTTTGGTTATGTTTCTTTGGAGCTATATGTACATTGTTTTACGAACTAAATTTTAACTATGCTTGCCTAACCTAACCTTACAGAAAATGGTTCCTGGGGATATCAGAGAATGGTCTGAGGGTCAATTGCGAGTACATACATTAACGAAATGTTAGTTTTGTAGCACTAGATCGGCAAACAATGTTTTCTCCCTCACGCAAGACACCATTGTCCTGGTTCCCATGTTTGTGTATGGAGAATGATCGCGGTAATGAAGAACGTTATTTTGCAACTTGTACACGTACAATTTCTACACGTCACCCCCAAATGTTAACTGCAGATACGTCATCAGGACTCGATATTTAGTGAGTATAAGAAGTAGGAAAGAAATTGGAGATCCTTCCGGTATTGTAAATTCTTACCGAATTTTGCATGATATTCAAGATAATTAGACTCTGCAATTGATTACTACATTGATGTTTCCGCAGCAAACGATTTTCACGGAACCCTTCCCTTCTCAAAATGCCATTGCTGCAACAGACCTCCAGGTACCAGGCCGGAAACGTGAGCCTTTTTTTATGGGTCAACTTTGACACGTTCCCGGTTTATACTTAGTGAATATACTTACTGTTAATCCATTCCGAAGAACACAAGACGTATGAGCCTACTACGAGACCCCTTCAGACATGGGAATAACTTACGGGTATGTTCAAGTAAAATACATTAAATATCACACAGTTAGAGTACCTTAAAACTTTAGCTAATCATAATATCACACACTCGAAAATAAACTTATTAGAATTAAAACTGTATTAAGCTTGAAATTATTACTCAAGTACACAAATTAAAACATTCAGTTTTGATAGTCACTTACTTCAGACATCAGAATCAACTCAACTCAACTCAACAAAGATTTATTGGACTTACAGCTTTACAGATGGCTGTTTATGCCCAGCATACATTATAAGTACATAATAAACATTTTTAATATAAATTTTACACACAAAGTTCATAAACGCTCTTAAATACAATTTTATGTAACTACATTAAGTCAGTCAGTAACAGAAGTATATTATAATTTTATATCAGCTTTTCTCAAAAAAGCAAGTATAACATATCCAATTCTAATATCTGGAGCATACAACATTGAAGTCATATTAATAGGGAAAGGAACATTAATTTTTGACAATGTTTTGTATAAAGTCTTTCTTCTCTCTGAGTGAATTGGACATTCCAAAATAATATGATGAGCATCACCCCTTAAATCACCACAATCACAATTCGGAGATTTTAAAATGTGTATTTTAAATAAATGATGATATGTTCTCGCGTGACCACTTCTTAGTCTATTTATTAAAACAATTGCATTTCTTGATCCTTTACAATTATAAAACCAAGGTTTTTTTCTATTGTAATCAACATAAGGACGATAACTTTCACCAACGCTTTCTAATGCATTATTACACCATAAGTTCCATTCTTCAAAAATTTTCTTCTTAACCCTCGGAAGAAGATCTGTATAATGCAATGGTAACTGGATTGTTTCATTCATTTGAGCAGCTTCTTTTGCATATCTGTCTGCTTGTTCATTTCCGTAAATATTAATGTGTGATTTTACCCACACATAATGAACTACCTTTCCATTGCTAATTAAGCTATTAGTTGCACGAATACAATTGATGACATATGGTGATATTTTAAATAAATTTTTATAATTAGATTGTATTGCTTGTAAAACACTTTGCGAATTAACCAGTATTAGAAATTTCTGTTCAGGAACTGTACCAATATAAATCAAAGCTTGATATACCGCATATATTTCTGCTGTAAATATGGATGCCTCCACTGGCAACCTAAACATTTTTGATATATTTCTTTCAGTATCATAAAGAGCTGCTCCTACTCCACTTTCAGTTTTAGACCCATCTGTGTATATATGATAAAAGTCTTCCCAAGATTCTCTAAACTCAGCTGAATGATTATATTTCGGGATATATATATTTTGAATTGGTTGTGTGGGAAATTCTAACGAGTATACTGGCAATGTTCTTGCTATGAGTACTTGACTACATTCATGGTGATATTTACTAAATAGTTGTACCCAAAGGGTAGCTGATTTATCATTGGTTATTCCTGAATCATGCAGCTCTAAAAGATTTAATAAAACATCATTGAATGGATGCCATGGTGAATGTTGTATTTTAAATAACATTTTTATTGCAATTAACTTTATCCTCACAGAAACCGAACATTCTACTGACTCCATATATACCACTACATTAGGAGTACTGTTCATTAATCCCAAACATCTTTTTAGAATTTTTCGTTGCTGGACTTCTAGTGGAGAAAGTTTTGTTACTGGAAGATTACACAAGACCATTAATCCATAATCTAATACTGCTCGATAATAATTCTTATAAAACATAAGCATGCTGGTAGGATGTGCTCCCCATTTGGTATTCGCCATAGCTTTAAATAAATGAAATATTTTATCGGATCTATTTTTCATCATATTTATTTGATACTGCCATGATAATGATGCATCAAAGTATACACCTAGATATTTTACTTGTGAAACAATTTGAATTTGTAATCTCCTATGATTAATGTTGAAAATATTTTGAAGACCCTTATGTTTAAATACTACTATTTTAGACTTTTCTAAAGATATTGATAATTTCTTCTGCTTTAACCATTGGTTAAATTCTATTAATTTATCTTCAAACATTGAAAAATCTTTCAAGTGATTGTTTGAGTCTAAATATATACATACATCATCAGCATATTGTAGAAACTGAAATGGGGAATCTATTATTGTTTTAATATCTGAGAAATAAACATTAAATAATAATGGGCTAAGAGGACTTCCCTGTGGTAGTCCTTGTCCAATATATATTGGACCTACCATTTCTGAGCCAAAATGAAAATAAAGTTGTCTTTTAGATAACAATTTCCATGTCAATATGAGTATACAATGAGGCACTTTTAGTAATTGTAGTTGTCTCAATAGAACAGTAATATCTACGTTGTCATATGCACTTTGAATATCAATAAAGGCTGAAAGTACTGATTGTTTTTTTGTTAATAACGCTATAAATATGAGAAGATAATGTTACTAATGCATCCTGGGTTCCATAACCTTTACGAAATCCCATTTGTCTGGGAGAAAATACCTTTTGACCTTCCATAAACCACTCTAATCTCTTTAATAAAAGCTTCTCAAAAATTTTTGCCAATACGGAACTAAGAGCTATTGGGCGATATGACTGACCCAACGAAGGGTTTTTTCCTGGTTTTAGAATTGGCATAATAATTTGAGAGGTCCATGCAACAGGAATTTTACCCGATAGGAATATTTGATTGTAAATTTTACATAAAATGCTTAGTGCATTCTGTGGAAGATTTCGTACCATAGAATACGTAATTCCATCAATGCCAGGAGTAGAATCTTTAGACCCTTGAAGAATTTCATGAATTTCATTTACAGTGATAGAGGATGTGAACCCCTTTGAGTATTTTGATGTAGATGAGAACGTGTAGAATATATTAGGAGGTTCGCAGGCTGATGTAAAGGGTGTAGGAATTACTTTATTAATAAAATCAGTTTTCCATTCAGTGGACAAAGGTAAAGTCCGACTTACATGTGCTTTTCTAAGTGATCTGAACTTGCGCCATATGACGTCTAATTTTGTGTTAGGGTTTATTTCTTCGCAATATTTTTGCCATGAAAATCTCTTAGCCTTTATATATACTTTTCTAGATTTTGCAGTAGCTCGTTTTAAATTTATCAAAGTTGCAGGTGAAGGAGCACTTACAAATTGTTTCAATGCTTGTATTCGCTTCCTTTTTGCTTGAAAACATTCTTCATTCCACCAATCTATTTTAGGAAAATTTCGATCATATTGCGGTTTCAGTCGCGGACAGGCATAATCCATAACTTGAGTTATTATATCCACAAATTTTTCATATTGTACAGTATATTGGTTTTGATATTCTTTAGCTGAAAATTTTAAGTCTAAAACTGAATTATATTTCATCCAATCTGCCCTCTTTACGCTCCACTTACGAATTGTTTTTTGTTTTATTAATTTTGGAAATTTTTGAGATGATGTTAGCATGATGAAACATGGAAAATGATCACTAGTTCGTAAATCAAAGTCTATTTCCCATACAAATTCAAAACACTGATTATCAGATATTAAAGTTAGATCAATTGAGGACATATTGTTTCCATTTGGTGGTACATGTGTTGGAGATCCATCATTTATAACTGTCAAGTTATTATAATCCATCCAATCTTCAACTGTCTTTCCCAAAGTATCAATTCTATGATCACCCCACAATGTATTATGACAATTAAAATCTCCTGTTATGATAAAGGGATGTTGAAAGCCAGACAAAAGAGAATTTAGATGAGAGCTCTGTATTTGTTGAGAAGTATAATGAGATGGAATATACAAACTAATAATATTATAAAGTAAGTTGTTTAACTGCATTTTTATACCGACCACTTCTACATTATATTTGGAAAATAAATCATGTGTTGAATTAAACTGAATTTGTTGAAATGGTACACTTTCATGAACAAAAATTCCCACACCCTTATTTCCCACATTATAATCATTTAATATAGTATGATAGTGAGCAATATGAATATTTTCTGATTTTAAACCCCATACCTCACTAACACAAATAATTAACGGGTGACACTCATCTATTAATTTAATTAATTGAAGTTTCCTTGCAGAAAAGGATCTTAAATTCCATTGTATTATTAATGGCAAGATTTTTCTTTGCTGGCAACACATTGTTGTTTTAAATTAGGGGGTGTCCCCGAAATCTTGTAAGTCTTGAATTAGTTTTAAAATTTGTACAGAAATTTCGTTATATTTTAATATTATTTTCCTAATATATAATAAATCATCACTCACTGAAATTGTTGTGGTAAGTTCAGCTATTAGATGTAGCAGATTTACTAGCGATTCTTTCTGAGAAGGACTCTCTGCTGTTGTCCTGCGTCCCATCGAATCTGATTTTCTCTCCTGTTCCTTAGAGGAACACGTCGTGCTCACAGGTTCACTTGAATTACCCACTGCTGATGATGTTGACGCAATTTGTGGATCCTTGTGTTTATTTTTGTCCTTTATCAAAACAGGTTTAATTGTTTTCCTCAATTGTGAAGCAGAATGCAGTCTAAAATTTTCCCCGTGTTGCTTTTTAAAACTTTCATAAGACCGGTCAGATTCTGGTGGCACTTTCTTCCAACAGAGGTTACTTAGATATGTGTCATTTCTTCTATTTTCCCAATCTGTAACAGAATTAAATCTGTTTGTAGTATAATTTTCTGATGTGCAAGGGCTTTCCTTGTTTATTGATTCCTTTCTTATCTCCAGCAATTTAGGAAAGTCTTTAGCAGAGGTCGCATATGTTCGCCGTTCATTTCGTGGATCAATTCCAAAAAGTACTTGTTTCTTTGCATCTTGATAGGAGATGTTGTTATAAGCAATCAGCCTTTGTATTTCTCTCTCTTGCTCCCATCTTACACAAGACTTATCGGTAGATAAGTGGTTTCCTTTGCAATTAATACATTTAGGACTGGCATTGCAGATTCCATGTTCCGCTTGACCGCATCTATAACACACGGGAGAGGATTTACACTGTGTTTGTGAGTGTGAGAAACGGAAACATTTCTTGCATAAAATCACAGATCTTACTTTTGGCTTCACTTCAAATATTTGTCTCCACAACTTCACTTCTTTTGGTAACTGTTGAGATTGGAATGTTACACTAATCAGTTTAGTAGGTTCTTGTCTTACTTCCCCATCCTCATTGAAAAAAGTTTTCTTCATCCTTATTACATCTATTATTGGAACTTCAGCTCTAATGTCTTCGATTATCTCGTCTACTGGAATGTCGGTAGGTACACCATATATTAATCCTTCTCTCACTAATAGACCTTTAGGAATTCTGGCTTCTAAATGGTATTTTTCCTTGATGAATTCATTTTTAGCAAATTTATTTGCATCATATGCTGTGCGAAATGACAATTTTGCCTGCTTCAAACCAGTTTGTTTAACGAATTCAACATCAACCTTCTCCTTACACAAATTATAACCTAATTTTACCGTATTCAGGCTCTGTGATCCAGGTAATGTACTGTCCACCAACACGATATATGGGCCTTGATGTCCCTCATAATATAAAGACATATCATATGCCTCATTTCTATATTTAGCAACACCAACCTTTGTACTTGCACTTACTTTCGGATTTTTGGGGTTTTTCTCCACTTCAGGTTCCGTGCATTCTTCACTAGATCGATCTCTTTTGAAAGAAGTCTTATCATTAACTTCCATTTCCGCTAACTGTTCAGGTACAATCACATTCATATCACTCTGGATTGCTTGCATTAAATTTTCTTCATTAATCTTCACATCCTGAGCCATCTTGGGAAATCACAAGCGTTTTTATTTCACTTTTCTCTTTCACATATCAAATGTAAAATGTATAGAGAGATTTAATCTTGTAACTCTAGAACTATTATTCTCAAATCAAACTTCAATTAATTAGATCTCAAACTAGAAAAACAAACAATTCAACACGCTATTCACACAGAATCCAAACGATACCACCATGAAAATCCTCAAACCACACATCAGAATCAATAATGTACATTTTCTAGCAACCAACATTCAATTATATCAAGGTTAGTCAATAACCACTGCACATACTACAAAACTGGGTAAAACAAATTATGAGGTCATAGAATAACACAAGTATTTATTTTTATAATTAACATATTAAACACTGAATTCGTAAATTATGTGGGCACTTAACACAGTATTGGAACCCAATCGTCAACTGCCTTGTTGTATACAATTTTACGTTATTTTCAGATATTCAATATATTGCTTTGGAGGTATTTTAACACCGTGGCAATAAGGCAATTTGTGTACAATCTAAATTTTTCTGTAAATGATCGGCCCATCTGCATTTTCCACAACCACCACATTGTCAGTTCAGGGCTGTATGCGAGAGCAACGCTTGACGTAATACTTACGTAACAGTTTTCTGAAAACGGTCCGAGGGTCCTGGTGAACGAAACGAGGCAGAACTTTCCTCTGCCGGTGCACGTGTTGTTGCCTCCGAACTCGCACAAGCCATAGCGTGCTGGAATAGAGAAATAGGAATTAATAGGGCTCGAATAGTTACACACTGAAAATATGTCAAATCAGGGTTGTTAAATATTCAGGAACCTTCTTTCTAGCACAATTTAAATTCGGTACAAGTTGCGTATTGTTTCATTGGAAAAAAAAATGTTACTGGACCGTATTTAAATTCATCCGGAAAAACTGTTCCTGGACCGAATTGAAATACTTTAGGTACAAAGGTCCTTTACGGTCCAGAACCCATTTATGCTTGCTGATTTTCTTTGCTGGATCAGAATTGAGTTTATTTAAAGTTCCTGGACCTTAACAACCCTGCTTAAAATATTTGATGAGGTTCATCTACATAGACCAGTTGCAGACAGCCCTAAAAGAAGAATTACTCGACTGCCCTGCCACGTGTGGAGATCTTTGGAAGCTTGTGGATGTACATCCTGGAACTAAAGTTGGTTGAACAAGTTTGAAGAACACTTGAAATATTTGTAAATTGATTCATCTTAAGGTGTAATGTATGTGATCCAAAAATTCTACGAGGGCTGTTTTAAAAGAAGTTAGTTTTGTTTCCTATTCAAGTTATTGTGAACAAATTGCCACTTGCATGAGAAGAACAAGTCCTAAGTTACCTAAATTCATGTTCGATATGCGAACAGTCGCTTCAATTTTAAAAGTAAAATTTGATGATACTACAGTGAGGAAGGCTACAAAATAATAGTCCTCTTATATTCATATCATCTTTTTATATACAGGGCAATTATGGAATCATACAGAAAGAACAAGACAAACTGTCAGGTACTTTTTCACAGTCCTCATAAGGGTTCAATATATTCACCCACCCTTTGTCAGAAGACAAACGTCTAGTCTGTAGTCTCTTTCTGTCCCAGCGTTGCAGACCATCGAAGTCCTCGATCAGGATCCTTCACGACATAGGCGTGCGCACGGCGGAGGGGGAATTAACCCCCTCCCCCCACCTAATCATGGACGTCCGTAGATTTTGCCACGGAGGGACAAGCAAGGTATTTATCCATGGGGCATATTACCCAGATAATAGTGTTGCCCCTTAAAAAAACACCACTTGAATTTGAAATTATCGCATTAATATAAATTAGTATGACTGAAATCAAATTATACGTGTGAAATATATACTTTTAGGTTGACATTTGATTTCTGGGGTGGAGGTGGGCCCATCCTTGCCCCCCCCCCTCTTCCAGACGTCAATATCCCTACATTATTATACTTTCACCTAGGAATTTAGTGCATAGGAATCTTACTAAACAATATTTTACTGTTAACGAAAATTAAGTATTTTCAAGCCGATTAAAGTCCAAAGCAACAGCGAGGGAAACGGGGTGCAGTGGCGCAACCATAGGAGGGCAATAGGCATTGCCCCACCCCAACATCGGACGGAAATGAATTATAGGAGGACAAGGGGCAGAATCTAAGAGTAGCAGGACAAAAGGATACTCAAGATGGAATTAGTTTTCACGTCTTTCTTGCATTACTTCTTCCAGATGGCCAAGAGCACCTGCAGGGGGCACAGAGGAGCAAGTTCCTCTTTCGATATCAAATTTTATACAAATAAAAATACATTTCGTAAAATTTATTCCTCACTTCGCTCGCAATATCTGCTTTTCTTACAGTTTTGACAAGTTCAATTTCATCATATCATCATTCATCCTCATCCTCGCGGCTAGACAAAGTGGCCGAAAAGCGAAGTAAAAAAATCAAATCTATGAAATCTATCACGAGCTCCCTTCCTGAGTACGCCAGTGGTGTCACAGAGGAACACTTACTCTTCCTGCACTCGCCGGACAGCGACATTCCAGAAGGGACGAGCCTCTGGACACAGACCATCCCTTCAGCCTCGCACGTCTTCTTACAGAAGCCATCTGGCGGGTCTGAAAGCAATTACAAGATATAGTTAGAATTTTAGAATTTGAATTTGTTTGAATTGTTGTTTTCGGTGGCGGCCGGAGCTTGTTGCTGATAATTATAATCGTAAAAGAACCGAAGTGCTTCAAGGTTTAATGCTATACACCGACACCTGTGGTTCTGAATACGATATTTTGGTTATCCAATGGCGTGGTGGTAAAGCGTTCACCTTACAATCAAGGAGTTCCGGGTTCGATACCCTGTGGCGGAACACAGTTGTTAGGATCCTACATTAAATTGTAGATCCTGTCCTGATTAGCCACCCTTGCACGTGGACTTAAGGTGTGATACGTTCAATTTCAAGTGGCATTCCACTCGATTCACCCATGTGGCGTGTCACTTTGGTGTGAAAGCTCCCTAAGCGTTTCCTCACCTGGTCGTACGGGGGCGCACTTGGCCCGGAAGTTGAATTCGTTGTATCTCTTCTCGATGACGTCACGGATGCACACTTCATAACCGTTGCAAGTCAGGTCCTCGCAAATTTTCCTCGATCCTGCAATATTTATACTCATCAGAAGGGCTAGGATTTTCATGACTTAGCATTCTTTTTTGGAAGAGTGGTGTTCCGTAAATATATAGAAAGTCATATTATGAAGAAACTAATTACATTAAGGTGATTTTTAAGGGAATATTTTAGGCATATTTGGCCATTTCTATGTGATAGAGCATATTTTCAGACATATTCAGCATATTTTCGCTATTTCAAGGAATGTACAGCCATTTTCGAAGTGGACTCTTTTTTACCTCCATGTTCACTCAAATTGTAATTTTTTTACAATTATACGTCCCAGTTTATTTCCTGAAAAAATGGTGAAAATGTTTTGGATTTCTTCCTGCTGCTATAGCTGATTTGGAACAATAAGGAGTGCCACTAGTGGACGAAATAGAAGTTGGGAATAAAACTGTGAATAACTTATACGGTGCTTGTGGGTAAGTGGGACAAATGCCTGCGAAAATGAGGAAAGTTTAGGAAAAAAACAAATGGTATCATATTGCTCTATAGTAAAAATTTTATTGGGAGACAAATTTCCTCCCCACACTTGAACCGAATGACATTGTGTACTTTAAATATGCATCTCTTGTGTCAGCGGAAGTAGAAGGAAGCTTTTCTCAATACAAGGCATTGTTGGCTGACAATAAGCAAATTTACAGAAAGTATTCATTGTACATTGCAACTCATGGCTCATCAAGTGAACTAAAAAAAATATGTGAAAATATCTCAGCGTATGTTAAATATTGATGTTGGAAACAGTTCAATTGTAAGGGCATATTTTTTTAAAAAAATTAGGTATTTATTATTTTGCATATTTTGGTGATTTTTACGTCATAAAATCCTAGCCCAGGTTCACTTTTATATAATTTTCGCTCACATAAATATTAATGGTGTCATTATAATGCACTCAGAATAAAAGTGGTGTAAATATAAAATTAAGCACATACTTAATAAATAGGATTTGAGTACAACGTGTATCATAACAAAGTTAACAATTTATAAGAAACGCGCTTGGTTTGTTGGTACAGGAGTTCTTGTGAAAAGTGTGGCAAGAAATAGAATTGCGATGGGATGTGTGTCACATAACTGGTCGAAGCCACATTGAACATTTGAACATATTCATAGAAACTTGAAGTGTTACTGACTGATACACAGCAAATATCATTGTTGTATTCCATACAGTTTAGTCGAAAAAAAAATCTTAAAGTTGTTTACTATGTTGTGATACATCCTGTATATTGTTTCACTGGCCTAGTAAAAAGTGAATAGTTGAACTGTTGGGCTCTAGATGGCAACACTTTGCTGAATGACTGAAATACACTTTGTTTTTGGAATATGTGGAGCAATGCATAACGGTAGAGAAGGGGAGAAAGCGAGTGGGCGGAGCAAAAGAGTGTGCGCTGATGCAAACGGCTGGTAGCTGCAGCCGCGTTATTCCCTCCATACACTCATTTTCTCTCTCAAGCGTCCATTGGTCGAGCCCTGCAGAGATTCGCTTGTCCAGAGATTCAAGGGACATAGTGACGTGCTGTTGCCACGACGGAGGACAACCCCGTGTGTTGGAAGGTTTAAGAGAATGAAAGATCTCGTTGTAGAGATACTCTTTGTGATCCATGCGATACAAACTTACAGTATTTGCTCGAAAGATCAGGGATGACACTAGGTGGGGAGAATAGTAGGCTTGCGAGCTGTCATGTTTTACAGAACTACTGGCCCGCGAATGACCAGTCGAATACCCTCCCCCCCCCCCCCCGCGCGTTCATTGGACGAGGCACACACCCGCAACATTCGCTCAGGACGCGTTCGCGTTCTCTTACTCCAGACATTCCGGAAAAGAAATATAGGCAACGCAGCCCAGTTGACGTTGCCACACAGTGCGCGGGAACCAGCGGCTTTTGTCCCGCTCTCACTTGGCTTTTCCCATATGTGGCACCAGCGCAATTCTGCCCAGCAGCCTGTTTACATGGTCGTGTGTTTAGTTCCCAAAGACACCTGTGCTACCACTCCACTCACCTGCCTCCGCCTCCTTCTCGCTGCTGAAGGTGTAGTCGTACACGTTCCCTTCGATCAACACCCGACAGTCCACCGCCAGGATACAGAGGGCAGCACTGGCTACCAACGCACGCCTCATCTTTCCAAGGCATGATCTATGAGGAAAAACAAAGTCTTTTGAACCATACATCAGTATTTTGGAATTTTCTAAATCGCAACAATATTACATTTCCATTTCCGACAGTACTTTGTACACACACACCAAAATCTACTCAGAACTGCCTTAAAATTAAAACTGCATTAGGTTAATCGAAACTGTAATTGGAATCCGAACTATTACATGCCTTCATCAGTGTTCGAACTCGGGACCCCTTGATAAAAGGGTGACAACATTAACACTGCGCCATCGGTGAGGTTTAGGTCTCTAAGGCGAACTTGAACACAAACTATCACCGTCCGTTCCACGTAGTATTCCCTTGAATGCATTGTTGAAGACTAACGAGGCCCTGGCGTCTGGACTCTCAGCCAGTATTATCGTTTCAACAATTTTACACTTATCTCCCTTCATCATCATGTAGTTTGGAAACCTGATGGTAAGAGACCTGTAGGAAGGCCAAGACGAAGATGGAGGGACAACGTTGAGATGGACCTAAAGGAGATCGGTAGGGATGGAAAAGAGTATATAGATCTTGCTCAGGATATGGACAGATGGAAGGCTTGTGTTGCTGCAACCATAAAACTTCGGGTTTAACAATGCTAGAGAGCGTGACATAGTTAGTTAGTCCTCCTCATCTTCCGAGAAAGTGGAAGAAATGCGAAATAGAAAAAAATCACAATCATTAACTTTCTCAAACTGTTTAACCATCACAATTACATGAGCCTTTACCTGACTATATCCATGCTGGAGAAATGACCCATCCCCACACGCCCTGGTGTGAAACTACATGTGCTGACAAAGCGTGTGAAAAGCTCCTACATTCTGGAATAGCAATTTCATCTAATCCATCTTCTCGCAAATAACAAAGCCTTCATAAAACACTCAACGCCCACTGCTCATGGAGAAATTCTTTTGTCTTCTGATTTCATAACCGCCTTAAAGTCTCAAATATCTTCCGTCACTGAAAGTGCAATATGCATTAATCATTGTTCTCACCTTCTAGTCGATTACTCCCGCAACAGGAAACAGAGTCATATTGCTGGAGATAGTAGCGTAGCCAGAAATTTCAAATTGGTGTGTTTGTGTTTGTTGGGTAAGGAACACAGTGACATGGCCAGAAATTTTAAAAGAGGGGAAAGGTGGCTCGGGATTTTGGGAACATAATTAAACAATTTGTCCCTAAACCTATATGGAACATATTTTAATATACAATACACATAATGCAATAAAATTTAAAATGAATTTAGACTCATCAAAGGTTATAAAACAAAATCGAGTTGAGAATCTCCACCGGTGTAATTTTCACTTCCCTGTGTATATTCAGTCGTTTTTCACTAAGAGAATTCCACAGATATGTTTTCAATCTCCGGAGAGTCGAAAAGCTTCTTTCTTAGGGTAGCGGTTGTCACAGGTAAAGTGCAGAGAATTTTCAGGAGTTTGTGAATATTTGGGAAGAAAATCTGATGACACGCGTTGAGGCTTTCAATGGCAGTTGTAGGGAGGCTTGCGAGTTTAACAGATTCCCACTTTGTTTTTCAACTTTCCAAACCCAGAAATAACCTAGGGCAGTAACATTTCCTGTTAATGTAGTAAATACCAAGGCCAGCTGACCGCGGAATTCCAAGTGTACAGCTTAATTCCACCCACCTTCCTTATCCATGCACTGTGACCACTCCACCCATTCCATAAACCAAGCATCCTAGTGTCAACTTGCATTGTAGCGATGCACAAATTTCAGTTTAACTATGAGACTTAGTCCTCGGACAATTAACGGAATATAAAGAGAAAGAGCATATAATGTGTCCCACTTGTACTCGATCGTCTCTCTCTAATTTAAAATCGAAAATTGTATTGAAATTGGGGGGGCTTGAGCCGGGTGAGCATCCCTGCCTACGCCACTGGCTGGGGGGTGAGGAGGCTGAATTCCCCCAGTTTTTGACTCTCTCTGCATTCGCGCGTCTATTTGGTTACACCGACTCGTCTACTTCGTTGATTTGGTGTCAAGTAGTGCATTTGGTGTCTGCACTACGTTCTGGAGCCGTATAGTGTAAGGTCACGTGGTGCATGCTAACTAATCAAATGGACGGTGAAAGCAGCAGACAGGAGGCATTTATTGAATCTTCTGAACTTGAACACCTCTATTCGTCTACTTGGTTCAGTGTCATTTCTTGCACCAGCCTGACATATCCCACAGTGGCGGCGATTGGGTTCCAAAACTGAGGGGGCAAGGACAGTATACTTTCCCTTTGTACATGAGGTTTAGCATAGTGCTGGGGCAAAAGTGGCAAAAATTGTGGGCCAACTGGCCCCTCGCCCCCCTAATCGCCGCCACTGCGGGGATACACCTGCACTGCACCTGATGTCAAAGAGCGCAACGAACTAGACGGGGCTATTGTTAAAGCCTCGCCGACGTCACGTGCCTACTTACTAACAGTAAATGGATATAATCGTGACGATGAAGGTAAATGATGTTTTTGATTGATTTGATTGGTGTTTTAAGTCCCCTTTATGCACAGTAAGGCTAATCGGAACTGGACGTACAGTTTAAAGTGGGATCCGAACCACTATGAGCATCAACCGGGTATCGAACCCCAAGGCGACGACGAAGGTGAATGATGTATATGGAAGAAACACACAACGAATAAGCAAACCTAACGACACGCTCGTGATTGGCTGGAACTCGAACAGAGTCTACTTTGCTTCTGTGAGCAGATTCGTAGACTTTCAGCACAACAGATTGTTTCTGCTTTGGACCATCACTTCATATAAATTATATTGTGCCTAAAATTGCATATTTCAACTTAAATTACAAGATTACCTTTGTTAATGTTTTAAAAGTATTACATTTTTGGATGACAGATTCTGAATTTTACGCTTTTCACAATTCAGGCTGTGCATAGGACCGGTGGAAACCCACCATCCTGAGGAATTTGGGAATCCCATTATCGGTTGAAGAACTCCACGCTTCTAGGTAGGATTGTGGGAAGGAGACTGGCAGTAGGGAGATAGGCCAAGGCTCTTCCAGGGCTGTCGAGCCACGGGTTATTATTGTCACTTATATGCCTTTTCATTTTGGAACTTTACTGTGTTTTTCGCCCAATTCTTAGTGTCTTTTGCGAGCTTATTTCTGGCCAGACTTATATAAACGACACAAGCCCCACATAGGATTATACTGGCTGTGAGTCCAAGCGCCAGAGCCACGTTAGACTGCAACGATGCAGTCCAGGGTGTAGTACCTGGAAGGGAGGTTGGCCTTGGGTGCCTTCTCCAAAGATAACCCCTTCCATCCCTCTTAGTACCTACAAATCCGGACTATAGGAGAAAGTCGTACAGTACCGGCCGTCCTACAGTATCGGCCAATTGCTAGTTTGGACATTTGACGCTACATAGCAGTAGTTCACGGGAGTAGGAGGGAAGGGTGTGTATTCGTGTGCGCTATAGTTCGGGGTCACCCGCTTTCACGCAGTATTGTGGGAGCCGTGCCTGTGTTACTGCGCAGGGTCAAGTGGCTGCGTGAGAGAAGTTATTTCTAGGGCCCTGGTATTCAAGTTTGAGGTAACTGTTTAATTTTATTGTCAGATTCAGTTTTTCGGTATTCTATAAGGATACGAAAACCTCTAACTAGTTTAGCAAATTGTTTATAGACAACGTGTAATCGGAACTTTTGTTACCACCTAATGATCGTACAGTATCGGCCAGCGAAGTGTCGTCCAGTATCGGCCACACAGAATTTTGCACGCACCTACTTAAGTCCTGCTACTTTTGTTTTCAGAGTAAGATGGCAGACGAGGAGGGCAACAAAGGAGGTAAATGGACTGAAGAGGCCATGAAAGCGGCGGTAAATGAAGTAATGACAAACAAAATGACAGCAAGACAAGCAGCTAGTATATATTGTTTACCAAGAAGCACGTTAAAAGATAGATTGAGAGCAATTCAACGTGGTATGGATGTGAACCTGACACCTCAGATGGGAAGATTTAAGAAGACGTTTGATGACGAAATGGGAAAACAATTACTTTCGTATATGAAAGACTTGGACAATAAGTTTATGCCCCTCAGTAAATAAGAAGACAACTGTAGAAACTGCACAATGCATAATTTGTCTAGAGTCCTTTGAGGAAGATTGTGTTCAGTGTACCGAATGTGGAGTTTGGCACATGTTGAATGCGTAGACTAAGAAACATGGACGTCCGCAGGATTTTTTCCAGGGAGGGGCAAGGAAGGTATTTTTTTTCGAGGGGGGCACACAAGGCACATTTTCCCCAAAAATAGTGTTGTTCTCTAAAAAACATTGCTTAAATTTGAATTTAAGGTGTTCGTGCAATAATTAACACATATTATAGTGGCTAAAATGAAATTATATGTGTGAAATACATAATTTTTGGTTGACTTTCATTTTCCATGGGGGGGCATGGCTCCCCCCCTTGCCCCCCTTCCGGACGCCCATGCCAAGAAAATATTTTGTATTTTTGTGACTATTGTAAAAATATGATTTCAACTCTGCTTTAACGGAGTTTATTTCCACATTTGTTAACTACCATACCGTTGTATTTCACAGTTTCTTCATTAAACTGAAGCATTTATCAATAGTTACCACCACCTAAAATTAGAATATTGACTGGCCGATACTGGACGACAATTTTTTCACTCATTCAAAATTCAGCTTTTCGTTTCTTTGTGTATATATACTGGGTGAGTCTTTTAAAAGAGGCCCCGTGGAAAATGTGCTCCTTGCTCGTAGGCAACCCTGTTACACCGAAGAGAAGAGCGGGGCAGAGAACAGTCCAGGATATCGGTGCCAAGCATATTCGGCAACATGACATGATATGACATATCCTGGACTGTTCTCTGCCCCGCTCTTCTCTTCGGTGTAACAGGGTTGCCTACGAGCAAGGAGCACATTTTCCACGGGGCCTCTTTTAAAAGACTCACCCAGTATATCTTGTAGTTCTGAAAACATTTCAGAGAAATTAAACCCGTGTTCCTTAAAGTATGCATTGAGGTATCATATTACTATGTTCAATCCGACTATCTCCTAATCCTTTATCAGTTATAGTCAATAAGTTTAAGGTGGCCGGTGCTGTTTGACTCTCCCCTAATTGTGTTCCAAGAAGAACCAAAGGCTACATGTCAAACTCTCCTTTCGTAGCCTGCTCGTGAATCGATCAACAATGTTGGGTTAAATTGTGCTCCAAAGCCGCTAAGATTTCAGATGTCATACACTGATGAAGCTACCGTGTTCTTCAACATGGTGGTGTGGCAGTGAGGATTTCATCTTGGTTGTCTCAAGGCTGGGGGAAAAAAATTCGGATAGGCTCTGCTTCTGCAAACATTGTCTGCCCCATTTCCTCTTTTTCGTTCTCCTTTTTCTATCTTCATCTCACTTCCTTTTCTCTAACCAATCATTACATTCTTGCCTCTTTGCTCTGTTTCGCTCTTTTCTTAAGTTCTTCCCTCTCTTTCTTCCACATATTCTCCTCTACTTTTCATTCTTTGTCTATCTCTTGATTTCTCTACTTTCATCTTCCAATTCCATATTTCTTTTTCCATCTCTATATCTTCCTTAGTTTCAATCTCTAAAGCTCTAACTTTTATCTCTCTCATTCTCTCTAACTCTCTCTTCTGTTGTATATCTTCATCCCTCCCTTTTTTCCAAGCTTGATTTTTCCTTTATGCTCTTTTCTTCTCTTTTTCTCTTTCCCCTTCGCTCTCTCCCTAAGTCTCTTTCCATCCATTTATTTTTTCATATTCTACATTTTTCTTCTCTCTTTATACCTGAATTCATATTTTGCTACCTTTCATATTCGCTCTTTTTACTGTTCCTCCATCTTTTTATATATCTCATACATCACTCTTTTTCTATCTTCATCCCTTTCATGCTCTTTTCTTCCGTTATTCTAACCTTTACGTTCATTTATTGTTCCTTCCTCTGTTTCCATGTTTCTTTCTTCATTTCTCCATTTCTCCTTCAACGTTCCTCTCCCAATTTCTCTTTCTTCCTTTTTGTTTACCTCTTGTCTGTAATCCTCTACTCGAAATGATCCTGGAAATTTCTTATGAAAGGTACTTTTCGGGGGGAGGGGGATTATTTATGAGTAGGCTGGAGTCCACCGTCGCCCCCGGTGAAGACGCCCCTGTGTTGTAGGTGGTCTAGTTGTCGTAGAATGAGACGTTGCAGAATCTTCCCTAGTCGAATTAAAGCGCTGATTTAGCCTCTTCGGCGGAGTGGTTACTGCAGCGTGCTATGAATCCCGTCCCTGACGCATGGGTGTTCTTTGTTAGTGTTCCTTCGTCAATTTCAACGTATCATCACTCATCCTCATCTTCGCGATTAGCCAAAAGTGGCAAAAATTCAAAGTAAAATAAACCAAAATATCAAATTTCTGTTTACAGGTCACTTCGAAATACGTATGTCAAAAAGATCGATTCTGGTGACAATTTTTTTTTTAACAAGTTGCAATATTAATTTTAATTGAATTTCTAACCTTAACAAATTTGTTTGTTTTATTAAAATAACAATATATTGTTTTATCTCACAGATCTAAACAGCTGCATTAGGCTATTAAAAATACTAATCGATAGAGGGCAGCTCGTAACTAACTAAGACTTCTCAAATATATATTTGAATATTTCTTACGCACTTAATATTTGTGCAATACAAAATAAAGAGCAGCATATTAGTATTCTAAAATATCCAACTTATTTTTAACATATGAAAACCTGTTTACAGCTTAGCGTATATCAAAATTGTACTCCCGGTGTGATTTTATATGCTAAGTAGGTCTAATGGACGATACTTGCCAATGTTACTGTTCTGAGCCTTCTGTTCTTGATTTGAACAGGATTATACATATAATGTGTATTCAATAGAAATTGGAAGGTATGACTAATATCATTCATACGTAAGAATAAGCCGCACTTTCAGTGTTGGAATAACAATCTTGCCACTGAATTTTTAAGTTTCGAATCCTAGTCTAAGCACGGGTATTACTTTGTAAGTGGTTCTTCAACAAATTCATGAGATCGTCATTTATACTTATCGTCACGGTCAGTCACGAAAAAGCTAATAGAATAGAAAAATACAAAGAAATTAAAAGTATGAGGGTTCCTGGTACGAGTCCCTCCCAAGCATGTATGTTCCTATGTGAGTATATCTTCACAAATATAACCTAATCAGAATTCATCTTCGTCGTCGCGTTTAAACAAAGAGGAAGAAAAGCTACGGAAAACAAGGAAAATGCAATATAATAAGGTAAAGAAAGATTGTCTACCCAACCCCCTGTACATTGTATATACTACTGTTCCATGATTGGACATAAGAGTATATGGGAAGGGCTCCACAACTTCTCCACCGAAGACACGGTGGAGGTGGTGTAGTTAGCACCACCTCCTATTTCTATTTCCTATAAGGATTGCACCCAAGCACCCGGTGATCAGGCCCGTAGCCAGACAGGGGCCAGGGGGGCTCAGCCCCCCTGGAACTACCGTCAGCCCCCCTGGCACTGAGGTCAGCCCCCCTTGACATTATGTAAAACTATTTTGTGTAATTTGTTTACAGTGAAAAGTGAAAATGTAGACAGCAGAAATTATTTTCACAACTTTGGTGAAAGATAAATTCAGGGTGCATGAACAGCAGCTACACGTTCATCTTATTTATAAGAAGTCTTAAGTAGCGGCAAGTATTTAGGAGATTCTCCTCTCTAGATTTCAGAAAGTTTCTATCTGTACCTTCGTTGGAGTGTGTAGTAAGGGATGATTTCAGTAGCAGCCAATTAGCACGTCAAGTGATATTTTAAAAGATATAGAAAAATGTAGTATTTATGTGATATTTCTAAACTTTATGTAACTAAATGACCCCCTCCCCACCACACACATAATTTACCTTCATTTAACACTATTGAACTTTTGAAAAGTTGACTTGATTTACAAAGCCCCCCTGATAACCCGTGAGCCCCCCTGGAGATCAATTAATTTTCTGCCCAAGACCTCACACGGGATTCGATCCACGTCCTTCCTTGTGGCAGTCCGTCATACTAAACCCAGAACTCGATACGCAACTAATCACAGTTGCTGTGGTAAATATTATTGCTCTAATGGCACCTGTTGCTGGTCATGGGCTTTGATCTACTAGATGATGGATGAATAGGCTACGGGGAAAGGTGTAATTTTGCTATCTTTGAAATTGTCTCATTATGTATTTTAGTGTACCTTATGGAACAATAGTTACCCTGTGATGCATCTCCGTGCATACTTTGATTTACATGATTTGTACTTTAAGTCCACTTTATGAACAGTAAAGCTGATCGGGACAGGACCTACAGTTTAAACTGAGATCCGAACCACTATGTGCCTCCACTGGGTATCCAACCCAGGCTCCTTGATTACAAAGCAACAACGCTATGGTAGACATGGCAAAGGTAAGGTAATTGAGCACACGTGCCATGAAGGCTCATGGAGTGATGTGGAGGTAGAGGTCTACATTTTCTTGATCTCGGCCATAGTTGGGATGATATGATCAGCATCACGCTCGGCCGCCTTTATCCCGCAGGGTTGCAGGTTGATACGAGGCTGGGTGGGCCCCAGGGCCTTGTAGAAACGGGGAAATGACTGCAAAATTTCATGGGCCAGATCGCCTGACCCGGGATTCGAACCCGGGTCTTGGTAACCAGATGCTCTGCCGCGGTTCATTTGTGTCGAGATCGCGGATGAAATTCCGATTATCCGCTTATTTTGCTCGTTACAAATCTTATAAATTAACAAATAATATTGTGTTGGGTTTTTTATATGTAACAAATGCATAACTTGGAGTATTAATCCAGATTAGCATTTGATTGATAGTCATGTTCCATTATGGCGGAAGTAGAGCTTGTTGTGGCTATCGAATACATTTTGCGCGTTTGTACGCTGAAGAGCTTATTTATCTACTACCGTTGTAAGAATCAATTGTTCCATTGTTCTATGATGTCAGAAGTGAACTCACGATAAACATTGTTCTTAATGAATTGTAATCACTCCAAAAACTCTGCTTGCAATTTGCCTTTTTTAGCCTAAAGCTTTGAGCAAAGAATTGACAATCTTTAGTGCATGTAGTAATCGATTTCAATGTTCACATGAACGAAATTATCAGGAGTGGTATTCTCAAGAAGGTAGGCAAATAACTTAAATACATTTTAATGAAGCGCTTAAAATAGAGTAAAAAAATCAATACGCCACGTTTGCTTTTCATCTTAGTACACGGAACATGTTGCCTTTTGCATTAACTTTTGCGTAAATTTTGAATATTGCATATACTCTAAGCGTTGTTGCGGTAAAAATGCTTACTTTTATGGCAGTATTATTGCTCGTTGCGCAATCTTTCCAAACGAATCTTCCTTTGCATTTGCAAAGGTTTTTGAGTACCGCGCATCAGCACTGGGTTGTAAGAAGAATGATCTTTCTGAGCCTTTCCCCGCAGAGTTACAGTAAGTTGCTTAGCTGGTTGTTTCGTGTTAGAATAACACCAAATTTCTTACAAGTGTGAGGCGTAATTCCGGTTTGTATGTAGTGCACTAGAGAGGCAATATCGAAATATACATAGCACAACTGTTGTGGACATCCAGCATAGGAGCTATGAGCAGGAGTGGACAGAAGTAAAAATAATTCAGGCGTCAGCCCCTTTTCCTCAAGAGCAAGCTTTTCTTTTCAAATATGGGCTAAAGAAGACCTGAATCTAACTAAGATACGCTACGAATGTTATCTTAAAACATTTCATTTCTAGATTAATACAAGTTTGTATTAAAATTAATTAATTCCTGAACGGGAGTGGCATTACTACAGAAGACTCAATATGCTGACCAAGGCAGTAATTTATTTTATTAAAAACAAACTAAGCGTAACGTTTCAACCTTCTAGCAAGGTCTTCTTCAGACTCTATATCATACAAATGTACAAAAACAAGGCTTTATACGTATATAAACAAACATTACTCCCTCCAGACTATTAGAAAGTTGTTCTGGAACATTCTAGCAGGTGACTTTCCCTTGTCAACTGTACTTTCACCTGAAAGGCTAAACATATTAACTTCCATATAGAATGTGGTTGGACTTTTTATCTCACGCTCTTTTTCCTTCATTTTTCTTCCTTCTCCTCTCCTCTTTCTCTCTTGTCCTTTCCACTCTTTCTAACACCTTCTTCCATTCTATGTTTAACTTAAGTCCCCCATTCCAGTTCATTGTGTCTTCTTCACCTTTCTTCTCTATTTCCTTGGCCTCCTTCCATTTTCTCACTAGTACTCTCTTCTCCCTTCCTATCTGCTTAGCGTCATCCCACTCTATGTCATGTCCTGTTTCTCTCGTGTGTTTAAATATCGCATTTCTCTATCTCTTAAGTCGTACATCATCCCTATGTTGTTTCAGCCTGTCTTTCAGCTTCTTTTTCGTTTCTCCTATGTACACACTCTGACATTCTTTACATTTCACTTCGTAGATAATCCCTTCCTCTTCCTCTTCTCTCTTTTCCTTTTTCTTGTTTGCATTCTTCGCTATTAATTTAGTTTTTCATAATCATGGAAACAAGGTTTAATGGTGTTATAAGAAGACTCAACTGATAGCAGCATGAATAATAAGCAATACATTCTAATACCGGGTGTCCCACTTAAAAGTGGTACGACTCACTGACTGCTTTTCATACTAGTTGAATTGTTTTTTCATATGTAAATACTGCAGAGTTTCAAGACATGTGTCATCATATAATTACATTTTCACATCTTATGTTAGGTTAGGTACACTTACTGTGTAAAACTGTAAAACTGTCTGGTTTATAACAAATGCTGAAAGTGCCATCCACCAGCATCCAGGCATCGCTGCGCTCGCAGAACAATGTTCTGAGAAACACGTCGTAATTCTTCAGGGGAGATGTTATTTATCTCGTTTGTGATGTTCTCTTTCAGTTGGTCTATCGTATCAGGGTTATTAGCGTACACTTTTCCTTTCAGAGCTCCCCATAAATAAAAATCACAAGATGTTAAGTCCGGCGATCGCGGAGGCCAAAGGTTTTTGCTGACAAGCCTGTTTTCGGGAAACACTTCACTTATACGGGTCATACTCTGGTTGGAGGTGTGGGCAGTGACACCATCTTGTTGAAAGACGCCGTGTCATTTTTCATTTTCTGTTAACTGTGCATAGAACGACTCAAATATCTGCAGATATCTTTCGCTGTTGATAGTCTCTTCAAAGAAAATTGGTCCGATAATGCGTGTTCCCGACACTGCACACCAAACGCCTATCTTCTCTGGGTGAAGAGGTTCCTCATGCACGACGTGTTGGTTATCCTGTGACCAAAATCTACAATTCTGCGAGTTGATGTAACCAGAAAGATGAAACCAAGCTTCATCTGTCATGAAGAAGAGCATAGGATCCAAGTAACCATCAGCAATCGAGGATAACATCCAGTTGCAATAAGTAACTCGTTTAGCTTTGTCTGGTTCTTTCAATTCATGCACTACGGTCACACGAAATGGTCGGAAATGGAGCTCTTTTAGAACACGATGGCATGTTGTGCGGGATACACCAACTTGTTGAGATAATCTTCGTATCGATTTCTTGGGGCTTCTCAATATGTTACTGCGAATTCTGTCCATTACCACCGGGGTCTTAACTGTGGGACGCTTCTTCTTAAAAACATTACTAACGGATCCTGTAGTCCTCCATTTGTTATACATCTTTTGAATTGCATTGGTTGTGGGAGGCTTCATACCGACGTATTTCGCCACAAACATTTCTTTAGTCTCTTTAATGGACCCTGTCTTTATGTAAAATTCAAGAATATCTATCCGGTGTTCAATTGTAAACTGCACCATTTCTCCGCAAACTTTTGCACAACAATCTCCGCAAACAATCACTTTTAAACTGTCGAACGCAACTCAACAATTACGTGTGACTTCAAGTAATGCGATATTTCAGTGTAGGCAACTACATTAATCTGATTCCACCCATTTATTTGTGAACGCCAGAATGAATGTTAGGCGTACCACTTTTAAGTGGGACATCCAGTATATGACCAACTATATGATATTGGTGCAGATTTCTAAATTTCACTAGCAACAGTGCAAAAATTGATAATCCCATATTTATTATTATGAATTAATTATACACATGATACAGAAAACACGTAAATATTTAAAAACGTATAGTGTACTTGTTATTTAAATAAAAGATAATGGAAATTTCCGAGACCAAACTCTAAATATTATTTTAAACAACATTTATTATGTAAAAATGTTTAGGTGCTCTGTATTTTTCTACACCTGACTATGACCATCAAAATATAGACTCTCTTATGGTTATAACACCATTAAGCCTTGTTTCCATGATATGAAAAACTCAATAAGCTGACCAAGGCAGTAATTTATTTTATTATAAAACATAAACTAAACGTAACGTTTCAACCTTCTAGCAAGGTCTTCTTCCGTCTCTGCACCAAGTATAAATGTAACAAGGTACACAACAGGACGATATATATACACAAACATTTTAGGTGAAAGTAAAGTTGACAAGGGAAAGCCACCTGCTAGAATGTTCCAGAACAACTTTCTAATAGTCAGGAGGGGAGTAGTTTTGTGTATATATATCGTTCTGTTTTTGTACCTTGTTACATTTGTATTTGGTGCAGAGTCTGAAGAAGACCTTGCTAGAAGGTTGAAACGTTACGTTTAGTTTATGTTTTATAATAAAATAAATGTCTGCCTTGGTCAGCATATTGAGTTTCTCTTACTGTGGCAAGAAATGAATCCGTCTAGATACTGAACACTTTACACGTAAATGGCTCCACATTCTATATGCATCGGCCAAGAATCCTTCAGGGAATTTTGTTCTCTCCTGGTTTGGTGGACCATACCAACAACTACTGTTTATTTTGTTACCTACTAATGATGGACTTCATTCTGGAAGTGACTTTCTTTCCTACATTCTAAGAAATGTACAGCTAAATTGCCATGAGAAGTGGTGTAACACCCTAACTGGTGTAACAAAACACATAACCGAGTGTTAAAGGTCTCCATACTTGGTGTAGTCTGACAGCAAATGGTGTAACAAAATACCAAAGACGATGCTAAAAAACGCCAATTCCGCAGTAACAACATAAGCATTGGCCTGTTACCAACAATAGTGGTGGAATATCAGTTGCATATATTTTTAGAGGGCACTTGTAACACTCAATAATCCCGATCTATTTGATTTAGTTCATTTAAAGTTGCATTTCTTCCACTTTTGGGAGATTGAGGCGATTAGGATGAATAGTGATAAGATGAAATGAATGAAGGGACAGTCACAAACATTCGACACAGGTCCCACTGTGAGGCCAGACGCCAGAGACTCGTTAGCCTGCAAGAGAGCAGTCCATGCTTAAGTGGTGTTTACATTCCAAACGCCTTTCCACCCAAGACATTTCTGAATTTGAATTTGAATTCTTGTTCTAAGTCCACTTTATGCCCAGAAAGGCTAATTGGAACTGGGCCTACAGTTTAAAGTGAGATCCGCACGGTATCGAACCCGAGACCCCTTGATTTTGAGGTGACGACGTTACCACTACGCCATCGGGGAGGCCCTCCCATTAATAAGTATCTTTCCATTACAAGTTACTTCTTGACATCCAACCAATTCAAGTTTTACTTCTTTGACGTCATTTCAATTGTTTCGCAGGCAATCTACATGGTTTGGTGAAAGTAAGCAAGATGGTTTCTCCCATACACCCCGTGGGATACTGCTTCATGTCCAGAATGCCTGTTGAGCGCTGCGTGGGGGAGGAGGCGGCTGTGGCCTTCGTTGTTATAAGCAACAGTCACGAGGACGTGAAAGAAATACTGGACAGGGTAAGTAGCACGAGAAAACGATCACAAACAGGAGAAGGGTCCATATTGCTGCTTATTTTATTAGTTCGTTCTTTAAAATAGAAATGAGTGTGTCAGCACTGAGGCTATTTGCCCATTTCTCTTAACACGGGAACATAAGCCCCTTAGCCGAAATCATGATATTAGGAAGACTGAATTGAAAAAGGAAAATTTCGGAGATGAGCTTCATATCAAGAACAAACTCTATCACTAATACATTGATACACGATGAGCCGGCCGGAGAGTGGTACTGATCGCATCACCTTCATGCCACAGTTCATTGAGCGCAAGGAACTTTACGTTACCTGCCTAAGGACGGGTATTGGAAATGTTTTTCAGTATTCTCACCCCCACAGAGCGGTCCTTGAATTGATAATTTACACAGCCGGCCCCCGTGGTTATCACATCGCGCTACGACGTCAGGGGTCCCGGTTCGAATCCTGGTATAGGCATGGAGGTTTGTGAGTGTCCATTCATCAATTTCATCATATCATCACACATCCCCATCTTCGCAAAAGTGCTACAATTATCGAAGTAAAATAAAGGAAATCAATCGATAATTTGCACAGTTTGACGTAATCGTACTAAATATTAAGTGTTCCGACAACAAGGATTTGAAATTTTTAATTTAAATGGTTGTATTTATGTTCACTTTATCCATAGATAGGGGAAGGTTCCGAACCACCGTATATCAAACACGCGACCTCTTGATTACAAGCAGACGACGTTTTTTTTGTTAGTTTGGATATAAGGATATAATTACGTTCCAGGACACTTAGTGTTTCCTTGCACTAAATCCGGCAATGTTTCCACGCTTTGTCTTGACATAGGGTGAAGCTGCGCATAACGATAGAGAAGGGGAGAAAGCGAGTGGGCGAAGCAAAGCAGTGAGCGCTGCTGCAAACTGCCGGTAGCTGCAGGCGCGTTTTCCCCTCCATGCACTCACTTCCATCTCACGCGTTCACTTGCTCCAGAGATTCCCGACAAAGTGTATCCGTTTTCCTCACTTCTTTTCCTCACAGCACAATACAGCTCCACGCAAAACGCTTCCATAACTTTTGACTCAATAGGAATATTATTATTGTTATTATTATTATCATCATTAACACTCTCTTCCAGGCTATATACTTCAACCCACCCGGAACATCGTGGTTTCTGATACTTGGCGACAAGATAAGTCTGGCGTCTACATTCACAAGAGTCAACCTGCCGTTCGACGTTCAACTGTTTGTTGTTCAGGGGAGCAGAGTGTTTGAAATCTATCAAGCGGAAGTCAAATTGGCGCTCAACGAGTTGGCCCGATGGACGGCCGATGGCTACTGGGAGTATGGAGCTCTTACGTCGATGTGGGACAGAAGATCGAACCTCACCGGGGTGCAGATTTTTTTCTCGACTGAGAACGTAAGTCAGAGGAGCATGGTTTGTTTTTACTTAGAGACCGCCAGTCAAAGAATCGAGACGAGATCGAGAGTCGTGGTCGGGTCTTGATTTTAGAAAATCTGAATTCAGAGTTTATGAAAATGTCGGCCAAATTACATTCCTTTTCTCTTACTGTACGATTTATTTAAGACACACACAGGCACTGGCTATTGGATTCTTTAAGTTATAATATTGTTTATAGAATAGATATGTTATAATGTCCCTTACAGGTAGGTTATAACGTCGTATGTGGATAGGTTGTAATGTTTTTATAAATATGTTACAATGTAGTTTATGTATAGGTTAAAATGTTTCTTGTAAGGCTATTTGAATATTCATATAACTGTTGTTTATAGATAGGTTATAATTAGGGCTCGAAAGTTGAGGAAAAATTTATTTATTTTTTCCTTTGTTTTCCTAGTGTCCTAAGACGAGGCCCAACATAATATATGTTCATTTTGGGTCATTGTAGGCCAGAAAAAGGTGGGTTTTATTTGTCCTTTTTTGCCTTTATCGGCGTTTTTTGGCTTATTGGTCCTTTTTTAGCCTTTTTAGGTCTCAACGGCTTTTTTTTTAAACTTCACCTCCTTTAGCCGAAACTTGTCTGGAAGGTCGCGCTGTAAGTGGCAACTTTCTCTTGTTTTGAAGCTTTCAGTTTTTTCGCAGTGTGTGTTCCATACCACCAGAATTTTGTATTTTTTTATTCATTAAATATGTAATTAAAACTGAAGCTATTTATTAATTTGGATCACATTTATACGTCCTTTTTTTTTAGTTTTTATGTCCTTTTTTGAAATTTTTAGGTCTTTTCATAGGTTTTTTTTTGGCAATTTATAGGTCTTCAACTTCCGAGCCCTGCATGTGTGTGTGTGTATACTCGTATATGTGTGTTATGATGCTCACAGATATGTTACGATCCTATAATGCTGTTTAAAGATATGTTGTTTATATATTATATTGTTGTTTTTATATACAGGATATAATGTTGCTTAATGTTTTAAAGCTGTTAAATACATGAATAACAATACGCAAATTTTCTTTTGGAACATGTTCCCCTCCCCCCGGAAGATGATGTAGCAAATCTTCTACATGTGCAGTGGCGACGATAATGGAGGGCAAAAGTGGGTGAAGCTGCCAATTTTTGTAAAAGGCCTGGCTTGGGTATTGTTTGTGAGACTCCCGACATCAATTTCATCCATATCTTCGCTACTAGTCAAAAGTAGCAGAAAAGCTAACTAACTCTCTAGGCTTCTTAAACCCGAAGGTTCATGGCTGCAGCAACACAGGCCTTCCACCTGATCAAGATCTACAGGGAGGTCACAAAGTGGGCGTAGCCCCCTTTTTCCCGATACTACAGTGGTTGTTGTTTGAATTGAATTGAATTGAATTGAATTGAAAAGTCTTTTTATTTACTACAGAGCGAGATTCAGCGCTGGGCTGCTCTACCACCTAACTCTGGTGAATAAAAGTTACAATACATACATTTATTATACTGAATAATACTGAAATCAGATAACATAACATGAATGAATTTGACATAAATGAAAAATAATAAAATTATAAGAGAATACAATGACAGATACATTAACACACACACACACACACATACACACGTGTACATACGCAATTTCCAAATCGATACTAAAATAGCATGCACACAGGATGAAATAAATATTCGTTGTGTCAGATAAGTGTTTGCAAAATACATGGTTTTACTTTACTTGATTCTTGTTGCTTAGCCGTACGAGCTAATGCTCAATTGTTGTATTTGCAGTAAAAATAATACGACTTGTTCTTTGAAGTTTTTGGGTGTTGTAGCAATAGAAACATAATCGGGAAGGGCATTCCAAACCTTTGCAGACCAGAGGGAGAAGGAGCCTTCGAAACTGACAGCAGAGTGGCGGGGAATATCTATTTTTCGCCGACCTCTAGTATTGTATGGATGTATGGAATTTCTAAATATCAATTTCTCGTGGAGATAGCTAGGTGTTTGCAATTTTAATACGTTATATATTGTAGAACACTGATGCAGGAGGCGTCGCCTAGACATGTTAAGGATTTTGTATGTATTGAGCAAGGGTAGGATGTGCTGATTTCTCCTGATCGAGAGAACGTAACGAATGCAAGAATTCTGTATTTTTTGTATTCTGTTCGATATTTTACGTTGTAAATTCGTGCCGTACACCACATCACAGTAATCGAAAATAGGATATATTAGGGTTTCGATGAGATATAATTTCGTTTCTTTAGTGAAAAAGTCTCTCCTCCTGTAGAGTGATCTCATTATTGTTAGCGCTTTTGTGCATTGCGCTGACATATGCCCTGCCCAGGAAAGTTTGGGATCGAAAGTAAGGCCTAGATTTTTAACTGTTGGTGCATAAATTATGTTTTGGTTTTTAATTTTGATGTTAATTGTATCATAATTTACTTTTTCAAGATAATACTTAGAGCCTAAAATTGTGTATACGCATTTATTCTGGTTAATTGCGAGCCCATTTGCAGTGAGCCACTTGTTAAGGGTATGTAAATCATTGTTTAGATTATCTATCTTGTTTAACAAATCCGATGGTGATGACGATATCATCAACTGCGTATCATCCGCGTAACAATGTATATTACAATGGCTGATGGTCTTTGATATATCAGCGACGTATAAGGTGTATAAAAGGGGGGCCAGAATGGAACCTTGCGGGACTCCTCCATTTAATGTTATCGGTGTTGATCCGGTGTCGGCAGGGTAAAAAACCCTTTGTCTTCTTTCGTGTAGATATGATTGGAACCAGTTTATTACAGGCTTCGAAAAACTGTAGTATTTCATTTTTGCTTGGAGAAGGTTATGATTGACAAGATCGAAAGCTTTAGAAAGGTCTAATAATACTAGTATAGTTAGTTTTTTATCGTTAATCGAACGTAAAATATTGTCCGTGACAGATAACAATGCCGTGGTTGTACTATGAGAAGTACGGAAACCTGATTGAGAATCAGGTAAGATTTTATATTTTGCAATGTACTCTTTTAATTGTATAGATACTATCTTTTCTGTGACTTTTGAAAATATTGATAGAATGCTGACTGGTCTTAAATCGCTTAGAGAGGTTAACGTCTGCTTTTTGAGGAGCGGAATAACTCGAGCTTCTTTCCATGCATTTGGAAATTGGCTGGTTTTCAGAGAAAAATTTATGGTATGCGTGAGTGCCGTAAGTATGAAGGGAAGGGCCAGTTTAAGCATTTTGCACGAAATGTTGTCCACTCCTGCAGCATTTGATCGAATGCTGTACACTGCCTTTTCAACCTCAGAATCTTGAACTTGGCGAAAGGATAATTCTTTTGCATCGTTTTGAAAGCAGTTCTCTAAGAAATACTTGCACTCCTTTGCAATAATGGCGTTGTCTCGAGGAACACTGTCGTAGACATTTGCAAAATGTTTATTAATTTCAGAGGGACTGCTCAGGTGAGGCGGAAGTTCTCCCGCGTTCCGTTTGCCACCGATACCAATTGTTTTCAGGCTATTCCACATATTTTTTGAATTTCTCTTATTGTTATTTACAATAAAATAAAAATAAGCTTTCTTCTCTTGCCTCGTAACAGAGGTGGTAAAATTTCTTAATCTTTTATATTCGTCCCAATGTAAAATTAATTTGCTTCGCTTGTATTTACGCAGCGCACCATCCCTCAATTTCATAAGCAGCTTAAGATTATCCGTTAGCCACGGCGCTGGCTCTTTCGTCACCCTAACCGTTCGTAATGGGGCGTGAACGTTAAACAGGTCGACGAGATTTTTCTCAAGAAATTCTATTTTAGAATCGATGTTTCCAAGTTTAAACGTTTCATTCCAATTGATGTTTACAGCATCTAGACAAAAATTTTCATATTCAAATTTCTTAAAATCTCGGTACGTAACGTACTTGGCTTTATCCCTGGGTTTTGCGCAATGCAGTGACACGCTCGTCAAGCAGTGGTCCGAAGTTCCGATTGGACTCGCGATTTCGAAAGAAGATACAATGTTGGGGTTGTCAACAATTATTAAATCTAACAATGTTTCGGAAGATTCTGTTATTCTAGTGGGTTTATCAATCAATTGTGTCTCCGCTTTTTCTGTGCTGAGCATGTCGCAATTAAAATCGCCTAGCATAAGGAAAGTGTCTACACTGGCATAGTTATCTGAAATAATTTCTTCTATGATGGCGAGATTTGTATAGGGTACATTTGGTGGACGGTAAAACGCGCAAATTCCAACTTTTAAGTCACTTACACTAACTATCATGCTAATATATTCAATATCATTGTCTTCGGATGGTCGGAAGTCTACGAATTTTACTGCCAGCGCCGAGTGGATAAATATGGCAATGCCCCCGCCTTCTTTCTTGTTTCTGTCGTTACGGAAAACCGAGTAACCAGGGATGTTGATTTCGTTCGTCCCGTCTGCGCTACAGAGCCACGTTTCCGTTATTATTACGATATCGTAAGCACGTTGGCGTACCACGAACCTCAGTTCGTCTATTTTCGGGATTAAAGAACGAACGTTTGCGTGTGCTATGCTGAGGTCGGATAAATTTGGCAACCTCTGCTTCCGAACCAGGGTGTCGTGGGTCTTTGACCGAGTAACGGGGGTTGAGACTGTTTGATGGTCAGGCGGGTAGGGGTCGCTCCCTCTCGTGACGTTTTCACCCATTCTTGAAAGAAAACGGCGCTTCTGTTTCTCCTTCCCTCCCCTCTCTCTGCGGCCGATCGGGATACGTAGCTGTGAGGACATTCTTTGATCGAAAAAGCGAACGATATATCAAGGCAAGCACTTACCTGACTTACACGAAAATTTCTAAGACACATATCCAGGTTATTTCTCCTCTTCATCGGGTGGAAACGAGTACACAAACAACGACACACAATCACGCACACATTTACACACACTATTGCTTGAGACGAAGACACAAACACATAATATTTTAATGGCAAAATAGAATTAAACATATTTAGGTTATTAGTTTTCATGGCTCTTGTAGAATACACTTCCTACGAGCGACATAGGAGGCACTTGCTGCTATCCCAGAGTTTTTTCTTGTTTTTTTCGCGTATTACGGCTAGATTGTTTTACAGGTTTGACAGTTGTCTACACGATGTGACATAGTGTTTCGTGTTACCTTTCCTGACCACTATTTTCCCATCTTCCGTGTACACCTGTTTGAGACCGAACTTCTCGATGGCCTTCCTGAGAAGCTGCAGCCGTGCACTGCAGAGATCTTCTCTTATGGAGATTCCAGAGTTTTTTAGTTTCCTTTTGTTCTTGAAAACTAGCGACCTTGCCCTGTAATTAGTAAATTTCACGATGATGCCTCTGTGCGACCCGGGAGACTTCGGACCTACCCTGTGGGTGCGGCACAAATCACCGTTGCTTACGTGAACCCCTAAATGCTCCTCAAAAAGAGACAGGGCGATGTTGTCGGTACTTTCCCCTTCGGTCTCTGGAATTCCGAAGATACGTATGCTATTTCTTCTTTGGTATTGTTCCAGATCCTCTGTTTTTTTCCTGCAAATTTCGAATATTTTCGTCTCTGTCCGCCAGTTGAAGGGAGTTGACTTCTTCCGAATTGAACTTCATCGTTTCTGTCAAACGATCCACCACAGCTTTTGTGATCGATTCAATTATGGAATCTGTGATCAGTTTTAGCACTTTTGGGGTTTGCACCGCTGATTTCACTTGCTCGCAGATCTCCCTGACGAAGGCCGCTGTGTCCTGCAGGGGTGACTGACCTCCAGCTGCTGCTGATGCTCCGCGTTTTCTAGGCGCCATGGCTGCTGGCTGCTTTGTTCGCGTTCACAAGCGAGAGAAACTATTCAATATTTCTATAGAGTGACTGGGGTGGGAAAGTATCTCTATACAGAAATCGTTCACACTATCACTTACGAAACAGTTTCTATGAAACAACACAGCTTATCCTCTTTACACCTGCCTTTGTATAACGAAATTCTGGGAGCGCAACTTACACACGTTCACTCGGCCATGCAGACTCTCCCTATGTTGTTATAGCGATGTGATCACGTGCGTGATAGTTCATTTGTACAGGACATCAGTATGGAGACCATCATGTTCGTCGCACAGCTGAATTCTGAACATTGTCCTGGCAGATGTTTTGCGGAGATATTCCCGCGTCACGTTCTATCAGCATCATTAACGTGACTAGGACTGTACGGCTTGCACTTTAAAATCAAGTTTCATGTGTTTCATCATGGTCGAACCATTGCAAATCGATAACAATTAAATATACTTTCCGACGAAAACCCAGGGCTACGCCCACTTTGTGGCCACCCTGTAGATATTCTTTTCCATCCCTACCGATATCCTTTAGGTCCATCTCAACGTTATACCTACAGAAACAACTTTCTAATAATCTTATGTCTGGAGGGGAGTGATTTTTGTGTATATATTTCTTCCTGTTTTGTACCTTGTTTCATTTGTACTTGGTACAGAGTCTGAAGAAGACCTTGCTAGAAGGTTGAAACGTTACGTTTAATTTATGTTTGATAATAAAATAAATTTCTGCCTTGGTCAGCATATTGATTTTTTCGTTATCCCTCCATCTACGTCTTAGTCTTCCTACTGGCCCCTTACCATTAGGTTTCCAAACAAGAATCCTGAAAACTCTTCTTTCCTCTCCCATTCGTGTCACATGGCCTGCCCCACCTAAGTCTTCTTGATTTAATCATTCTAATAATATCTGGACATGAATACAAATTGCCCGACCCTGTGGCCGAGTGGTTAGCACATCGCGCTGCGACGCCAAGGGTCCCGGGTTCGAATCCCGATCGGGCTTGGTTGATTGTGAATGTCCATTCATCAATTTCATCATTTCATCACTTATCCCCATCTTCGCAAATTAGCCAAGAGGCACAAAACGCGAAGTAAAATAAACTAAATCAATGAATCAAATCAATGAATACAAATTATGTATCATGGAGTTTTGGACTTTTAACCACTGTTAATTTTTACAAAAAAATAAATTTATATTTTAATTATAAAAAAATAATTTATTTTTTTGTAAAAATTAACAGTGGTTAAAAGTCCAAAACTCCATGATGAATAAATCACCACTGATTAGCTACAAAGAACAAATTATGTAGTTCTAAATTATGTAACCGTCTTTGTCTCCTCATCCGTTTTAGGTCCAAAGATTTTCCTAAGGATCTTATTTTCAAATACTCTCAATTTATGTTCCTCTTTCAATGTAAGGGACCAAGTTTCACATCCTTATAATACTACAGGCAAAATTACGGTTTTGTATATTTTAACTTTTAGTTTCTTAGATATTAAACGAGAAGACAAAAGTTTATGAAGAGAGAAGTAACATGCATTTCCTGAATTAAGCCTGCTTTTTATTTCCTCTTTAATATAATTTTCATTTGTTAATATTACTCCTAAGTATTTGAATTTGGAAACTGGTTCAAACGAGTTGTTATCAATAATTAGATTTTGATTATTACCTAACACTTGGTTTCGGCCTGTAAGCATATATTTAGTTTTCTCTTTGTTAACTTCCAAACCTATCTCTTTAGCAGTTTTGAGAAATATTTTAGCATTATTCTTAATTGTATTCACATCATCCCTCAGTAAGTCTACATCATCTGCATATGCTAACAACTGAGTCACACCATTTAATTTTAGTCCTTCTTTAGTTTCTTTTACCTTCCTAACAGCATATTCTAAGGCAAAATTAAAGAGCAATAGAGATAATGCATCTCCTTGTTTTAACCCATCATGAATTGTAAATTTGTCAGACATATTAATATCCACACAAATTTTACTTTCTGTCTCATTGGTGCATATTTTTTTCATATTAACAAGAATCTTAGGTATTCCAAAGTCGACTAATATATTATATAATGTATCTCTTTTGACTGAATCATATGCTTTTTTAAAATAAATGAATAGCTGATGGACATTTTGATTATATTCCCACTTTTTCTAAAGTGTCTGTCTGATGCGAAAAATTTGACCTGTTGGTGATCTGTTACGTTTAAATCCACATTGATAATCACCTATAATTTCATTAGCATATGGGGTTAGTCTTGTTCTTCCAGGTACACATGTCATTCCACGCTGAGTGGGCGCCGGAGACGTTTCCAACGTTAGAAAAGTTTCCGGATTTGAACCGGCCAGGGATCGGACCCGGGACCTTTAGCATGGTAGTCATACGCGTTACCGACTGAGCCACCGCGGCCACTAGAACATTCCAAGTGCCTAATTTAATATCCTTATTCCTAATGTAGATCTTATTCTTAGTCCAGGGATCTCCCAAAGTAGTCCCTGCCCGGAGATCCGAATGATGGACTATTTTTCCTCCGGAATATTTTACCTTGGGAACATCCATGGCATTATATTGCTGTTTCTTGACATGTCTTTTTACAGTGCAGAGTTGTCAGCTCTACGCCTAACCCCCAATATGAATGTAGGACCGCACCTGTCGTTGTTCAGCGTATCTAAGTAGTTGGGAGGACCAAAGAGTAGTCCACCAACCGTACCCCACCTCTGCCAATTTTGGGACGCTCATAGAGCCATGACAGGACAGCTCTAAAAATCCCAACAGAGCAAAATGTTGACCATTTCAATCTGTTGGTTGACTAACTGCACTGAACAAGCCACTGGGCAATGGGGTCGTCACATCCCTACGCCTCAGTGTGTGTGTGTGTATATATATACAGGGTGATTCTAAAGGTATAGTACAAACGAAAACCACAGATACCTCCCATGAAATAGAGACGAAAGTTCCCCTTCCACTTTGCCGAGAGATGCCTCCGTGAGGAGCTAGACAACGCCGAAAACGTGTGAAAATGAACTTCACACCTCTGTACAGCCAGTACGAGTGAAGATAGAACGGCGGAACAAAGGAAGTCAAAAGGAACACCAAAGTCGCCCATCCGAAAAACACTAGGCGGCAGCTGCGCAACGCATGCGCATGGGGTTCCACAAAGGAAATAGGAGTGTCCCGCAAGACAAGTGAAGGGAAAGGATAGCGATCGACAACGGTAGGTAGAAAAGAAGCTATGAAGCATGAAGTAACAATTGCACAGCGGGAAACAAACACATGCAGCGCGTGGGGAGTCCCCAAACACAGTGGGGAGACACCGCAGCAAGAACAAAGCACGGTTCAACAAGAGAGAAAGATGACCGGACGGGGAATGGTACCTGCCAAGGAGACAACAAATGCGGGACGAGGGATTCCCCGTAGCAGCACCGAGGGGATGTCACACAGAGGTCGTGCGCCAGCAGGACAAACACAGCAACTACGGGCACAGGAGGTTTATTGCCACGCAAAGGTGCACTTACAGATAGGAACAGTACGTAGTATGTAGTCGTACCCCGGACTGACGTTGTTACAAAAGTTGCTCAAATTGACGACCACCACATTCAATGCAGGCATTGCAGCGTCGCAGGAAATTCTGGCGAACACTATCAAAAATCCCTGGCATGGTACACACCTCGGCCGATGCTGCAAGTATCCGCGCTACCAATGTTTCCTTGTCAGGCACCGGGGTCTCGTAGACGAGTGTTTTCACATGGCCCCACAAGAAGAAATCCATTGGTGTGAGGTCAGGCGAACGGGCGGGCCAGGGGACGGGGCCCCCTCTGCCGATCCAGCGCTGTGGGTAGGTACGGTGCAAAAGGGTTCGCACTGTGCCATCAAAATGTGCAGGCGCTCCATCCAATTGAAACCACATACGATGTCGCACGTTAAGGGGTACATCTTCTAGCAGCTCTGGAAGGACTGATGCAAGAAAAGTGCGATAGAGTCGGCCATTTAAACGTGGTGGCAGCAGGTATGGACCGATAATCTGTTCATCGATGATACCTGCCCAGATATTCACTGCAAACTGGGTCTGATGGTGCACCTCGACTGCTGCATGTGGATTTTCATAATCCCACACATGGCTGTTTCGGCAATTGAAGATGCCCTCACGGGTGAATGTTGCCTCGTCCGTGTAAAGCACATGGCGCAAAAAACGGGGATCGTCGGTACAAAACTGCAACAGCCGTTGACAGAATTCCACACGTCGTGGGTAATCCCCAGCCTGCAACGCGTGGACTGGCCGTGGATGATAGGGATACAGCAGATCATCAGGAAGGACACGTCCGCACGGCGCTGTGGTACAATCACCTGACGTTCCCGAGCCACCCGTGTCTGTGCTCTTCACTACCTGACTACTGCCGTCAGGTGGGGCCATGTACTCTGGGGGCTTGTCATCGTGGAACACATGTAGCGTCCTTCATTCTTGCCCCATTCACCCACAACACGTACGTCATCCGTCTTGCTCGAGCCGACGGGGAGCACTACGTACGATCGTGTGGTGTTTGTGTACACCAATGTGGGGTAACCCAGTAGTTGAACAGACGTGCATACCCCCACGTAGCTTCATTACACGATTGTCCCACGCAGTTTATCTGTCCAGCCTTGCTCGGCCCGGTCTCACACCCACGCGGCAGTGTGCGGCTGCGGTGGTGTGAGGCCACGCTTGGTTTCGGAGCGGAAGGCTGCGGCCGAGGAGGGACTCGAGTTGTTCGACTGGGGTTGCGCTCGGAAGCAAGCAGCCGCGTCAGGTCTGGGAACGGTGGACCTGGTGATCGGGATGGAAACATTCCGACCTCGTCCATTAGTGTCGTCCACCGTACGGAGTGGTGGGGTCCGTACGACACTCCAGCAGACTTTCGCCCTCTCCCACCCAGCGATGTGCCTCCGGCTTCATTTCTAAGAGGCTGATTGGGCCCCATCACGACGTTTGTTACAACGTCAGTACGGGGTACGTGGTCCTATCTGTACGTGCACCTTTCATTAGCAATAACCTCCTGTGCCCGTAGTTGCTGTGTTTGTCCTGCTGGCGCACGACCTCTGTGTGACATCCCCTCGGTGCTGCTACGGGGAATCCCTCGTCCCACATTTGTTGTCTCCTTGGCAGGTACCATTCCCCATCCGGTCCTCTTTCTCTTTTGTTGCACCGTGCTTTGTTCTTGCTGCGGTGTCTCCCCACTGTGTTTTGGGGACTCGCCTTGCGCTGCACCGCCAGCGCCGCCATTTCTGCCCCGAACCATGTACGCGTCTGTTGCCTGTCGAGTGTCACGGACCACTTTGCTTGCATTCTTGATGTGTTTTTACATCCTACGTCGTCCTCCCGTGGTTCTGCAACCCCGCACTACTTTTCTCGACTGCACTGCTTCAGTCATGGTGTTTGTTTCCCGCTGTGCAATTGTTACTTCATGCTTCATAGCTTCCTTTCTACCTACCGTTGTCGATCGCTATCCTTTCCCTTCACTTGTCTTGCGGGACACTCCTATTTCCTTTGTGGAACCCCATGCGCATGCGTTGCGCAGCTGCCGCCTAGTGTTTTTCGGATGGGCGACTTTGGTGTTCCTTTTGACTTCGTTTGTTCCGCCTTTCTATCTTCACTGGTACTGGCTGTACAGAGGTGTGAAGTTCATTTTCACACGTTTTCTGTGTTGTCTAGCTCCTCACGGAGGCATCTCTCGGCAAAGTGAAAGGGGAACTTTCGTCTCTATTTCATGGGAGGTATCTGTGGTTTTCGTTTGTACTATACCTTTAGAATCACCCTGTATATATATATATATATATATATATATATATATATATATATATATATATAAGCATTATCTCATGCTGTCTCTAGACAGTCAGTAAAATCCCCCCCTTCTGGAAATTTCTTAAATACCACACTGGATTTCGTACGGCAAATTCAAAACAACTACACATACTGTAGATGTATCACAACTAGCCTAAAGAAAAAAATGCGTGGGTCTTAATAACAAGTAATTTGCTGGAGAACGAAGTCAGACAGTCCAATTACGAGGAAATGAATCCGCCGTAGTTGCTTGTAACTTCCGTCAGCTTGAAAATACTTTATTCTTTTTAAAGAGAATAATATTGTTTAATAATGGTAATAAGATTTCTCTACACTAAATTTCTAAGTGAGAATATTAGTAGGGGCATCTCCCCTTGCCCTCCGTGAGCACTCCTATAATTTGTAACAGCTTTAAAATCGTAGTGTAGAACATTGGTGTAATTTCATAATCATCCGCTAGATGTCGACGTTGTATAGTTATTACTGGATTTGCATTGGAGAGAAAATTCTTTTGTTGTTTGAGAACCCTTGCGAATTCTATTAGGCCTTAATAGATTATATAATCCACTTTGTACATATTACAGCCGTTCCGTTTACTTTTCAACAATAAATCAAGTTATAAAAACCAATACTGCTATTGTGATATACTACTTGTTGAAGATTCATACAAAACTTACGTCATAGATTCTCGACTCTAATAATCTCTTTTCTCTTTTTGGAAGGAAGTTGTAGGTCGAGTCATCTCTGTGATTCCTTACAACTTCCTAAAAACATAAATAATGTACTCGATCACGAAGATCACTAAAATTAATCCTCCTAACCAGGCACGTACTTAGAAATATGTTTCGGGGGAGGGGGTCTCAACCAAGTGTCTCATAATAATGTTTAAACAAAACTAATTATGTTAAATTAATTAAAATATTCAAATTAATCAATATTATATTTTTATTACATGAATAAGAGAAAGGACGATATAAGAATAGTGATATAACAGCTCGTATTCATTATCTAGCTTAAGTGTAGTTAAGGTCGGCAAAATGTGTACAAAAAGACTGTCCTGGCAAGGAAATTAATGTCAAATAGATAAAGAATTGAATACTTATTAAATATAAAAAATAGGTTGTTAGATCCAGTTGACGAAAAGTTCCTGGTCATATTTAACGAATGTTACGTTGGAAGTAGTAATACATTTCGCATAAATCTTCTTTGGTATTGTCTTTGTTTGTTTGTTTGTTTGAGTTGGTGTTTTAAGTCCACTTTATGCACAGTAAGGCTAATTGGGAGCGGACCTACAGTTTAAAGTGGGATCCGAATCCACTATGTGCCTCCACCGGATATCGAACCCAGGACACCTTGATTACAAGGCGACGACGCTACCACTGCGCCACCGGGAAGACCTCATGCAAAGTAGTATGATTACAATATAATCTTTGCCTTCCAATAAGTTCGGCGAAAATAAATAACCCTCGATAAACAAGTGATTCATGGCTGAAATAAATCTATCTACACAATGAAGTATGACCTAACCTACTGTGACCTTTTCTGTTCTAAGTATTAATGTATCCTTAGAAGGCTACGCAACTTTTGGTATAATTATTGAATTCGTGTAGCTATTTGAGTCAAATAACTATGCTACAATGGATTAATAAAAATGATTTCAACATTCGATAATGTTGTAAAAAATCTTGTAAACCAAGCATTTGAAATATCCCAATTCCAAACAATCTTTTCAATGATTGAAACTTACTGAAAAAATGCTTCAAAGAATTGACAAGAGAATGTTTATTCTGTACTTTTTGCAAATGAAAGAACACGTTTCCACATTTACAATAACTGTATACATGATTCATTGCAATTCATTAATGAAACAGAATTGTGCGACCCTGCAATTAATGAAGTTCATTAAGGTTGATTAAACTGATAAGCTGTTTCCTCTTGGTAATTCAATTTAATATTTGGTAAATGCAAAAGGTTGGCTATTTAGTCTAATTTATCTTGTAGACAGCAAGATCTGGAGGTCAAATAATAAGCAGTATGACTGTCAAGTGTTAATACGCAGTATGTCGTGCAACACAAACTTGCACAGACGACACGAAGACGAACAACGTTTCTTAGTGACGCTTTGCTTGTTGTTGACTCGCTACGACGATACGAACCATCAACCAGGGGCGATTCCTCCATGTAGGAAGTGAGGAACTTCCTGCAGTTCATTTAGACTTGCTTCCAATTCTCTACTTTTTAGGAGTTCAATAATAATGCGCGTTATAAAATTATGAGCGCAATGTACGTACAATTGACTAGGTTAGCTACTGTCAAGAGTCAACTGCTCTCGCTTGCTCCAGTAGCAGTCAAAAGACAATGGACACACAGGATTGGCTGCCGCTCGGTGAGGAACATCGGTGGTCATCCTACAAACAGATGGGTGAGGAGTGGAAAAGGAGCAGGGGCAAAAGATTGCGGTTTTTAAAGATCCAGCGAGAAAGCACCGAGAGGTTCCTACAATCAGTGGTGCCAATCGCAACAAAATGGTACTAAACGTAGGACAGTTCGATCTTCGTTGGCCCCTAGCATCCTGCGTTTGGCATAATGGTCAAATCTAGTATAACCAGCAAACGCGATTCCCTGGGAGAGGGAAATCAAATTCATAGGAATACGTTTTCAGGAAATCAAAATAAAATTATGTCCAAATCTTATTTGTACTTCGCCCGCGGACTTGTTTCAAATAAAAGGGAGTATGCATACACAGCGACACGTTTTTTTTACAACCATGCGACGACGATCCATCCTCTATATTTTCTTGGTGTGTAAGGGGTGCTCCTTCCACGTAGTGCACCCAATAGTCAACCTCACTTCCACGTAGTACACCCTGGACTGCAGACTAACGAGGCTCTGGCGATTGACCCCATGGCCAGTATAATTTCATTTGTGTTGTCCTGTGTGTTGTCTTTCTTTGTGCTGAGTGCTCCTTTACAGCCTCAGCTTTTAACGAAAGTCAGAAGATTTTAATATTTTATGATTTTAGTTATGCAACGTGAGTTGTTCTTTGTAACGATAAGGGGCTGGACCCCGTATAATGTGACGGGTGCAAAATAGCCTTAGTGCTGACGCACCCAAAATTTTAAATTCAAATCAAAAATCAAATCTATATTTTCTTTATCCTGTCGATTTTGTTCCTGGGGAAATTTTCGGCAGTAAATCGATATATGGTTGGAGGTAAAGAAACCATTTTCTCAAACCGTTTCAAGTTCTATGATGAACCCATCTCGTTTGTTGAGCCATTCTACACAATTTTGTGTAGTGAATAATAAGAAACACAAGTTCAAAACTCGAAAAGTATATGCATAATTGATCTTAAAACTGCAGTTATCCGAAAAAAGTTATTAATAATAAATCCTAGCACAATTTAGAAGCATTTAGCATAATGTCAGAGTTTAAGCAGCACTTTTTATTATTCTCAATCCACACGACAGGGAAAGGGGACAAAATAGAAATTCTTGCAAAATCTGAAATATCGTCAATACTATTTTCGTTGGATTTTATAGTTTCAGGACCCTTGCCCTACCTTGTGCGAGGGCCTGCAGGTAACATTCTAAATGCAATGGATAGTACGAGCGATTTGTGCGACTGTAATTGAACGCATATTTGAAACCTTCCTCAGTTTACCATAACTTCTTCCTACACTCCAAAAAAGCCACAAGTCGCCACTGCCCTCAACACTTCTAAAATATTTCTTATCTTTGAAGTTGAGATTCTAATATACGTGTGTTAATAATAATTGTGATACTAGAACAAAAACAACAGTTCAATGAATCTGTATTCCAGATGTACCCTCACATCCACGTGGCCAATCACTGCGACTTATCGGGTTATTTGGGAGAGCTGTGGGAGGCTATGAGGCACCGCCTGGGGTTCACGTGAGTACGACAGGAAATATCACATTATTGAATTTAAGTTTAGTTTATACCATGTTAAATTATTATTGAGCCTACCCGGGTCTTGAGGGAGTTTTCACGCTCAAGTGACAAGCTACACTAATGGAATGCCATCTTGTATTGTCTTGTTTTGTTGTTGTTATTTTTATTATTGTTTTTATTTTCTTCTTGTTGCTACAGTTTGAGTATAAAATGGTCTTTCAGTACCGTATCTGAAACTTTAATTAATTAAATAAATAAATAAATAAAATAAATAAATAAACATGCGCTACGTCACTGCATCGCTGCTCCGTTGGTTCCTTCTTAGCACGTGTCGCGTGTCGCTACGGTGTGAAAGTTTCATTGGGTTATGGTCACATTGATCGCACGGCCCTGGAAATAGGCGGTTGGGCAGAATTGCGCTGGTGCCACTTATGGGAAAAGCAAAGCGAGAGCGTGACAGAAGTGGCTGGTTCCCGTGCACAGTGCGGCAACGTCACCAGGCTCCGGTGCCTAGTTCGAGCGTCAGACCGTCCTCTCTCCGGGACACTTTTGTGTCATCCCTGACCTTTCGAGCAAATACTGTCAGTTTGCATCACATGGATTACAAAGACCAAATCTACAAGGAGATATTTCATTGTCTTCAACCTCCAAATAAACGGAGTTGTGCTCCGACGTGGCAACAGCGCCAACTTCTGCCACCCGCCTAATTTCATGGCCCTACGTTTAGATCCGATTTCGCCAGTTGGACTGACAGACGTTCTGGCATTGTCACATTACACTAGGAAAATGTTAACTGTGTTCGTAGAGTTTGATGCGCAGAATGTATCGAAATAGCTGACACAAGTTACTTGTAAATCTTTTATTGAAAATAAATATTGGAATGCATGAACAGAGTGTGTTAATAAGATTTCGGACGATATTTGTTGTTTCTGTGTATTTTCACGTACGAAAATTTGTTGTTCGTCGCTTAATTTTCAGTCATGGTTTCGTGACTTCCAATTGTGCGAGTTCTTGAATAAATTGTCTCTAATGGTTTACTTCCGTAGACCAACCAATAACATTTCATTGTCTACTATTGATTGATTGATTTGCTTTTTTACTACGATTTATGTGCCACTCTTAGCTAATTTGCGAAGGTGGGGATGAGTGATGAATGATATGATGAAATTGATGAATGGACACTCACAAACATCCATGCCCAGGCCGGGATTCGAACCCGGGACCCCTGGCGAGTGCTAACCACTCCTCCACGGCACTGTCCACTATTTTCACTCAAATACCGCAAGAAGGCCAGTATAACTGGCGCCAGAGTGGAGGCAAGTAATTTCCAGTCGGAGCGAATGATTTCATTCCACTCGGTGAAACACTTTCGTGAACTTTGAAGTGCGTCCGTCCACATTTATTTAGATTTCTCCTCATCTACCAACCATCACTGTTGCATGTTCTCCCGATTGCAAATACACTGCAAAGTCACATTTTCACAACAATGGTATGGCGGTTGACACCGTTCGTAGCTGGTTTAAGCAGAATAACAGAACAGACACGGAATAAATTGACTTCCCTTTTCACTCATGTGCAGTTCTTTCGTGTTAACCCTAATCTATTGAAATCCTTCCCATATATTTGTTTCCGATTCAGATACTTTGGAAATTCCAATGAAAACAGTACCATTTCAGAAACTGGTCACTCACGATCAATTCTTTAAATTAGGAACACACAGGAGATGTACTACGTAGATTTGCATGCTCGATCAGGACTCGAACCCGGGTCTCTAGCATACCGTGCTTTGCTCTTTCACTGAGCTACCGAGCCGGCCTGGCTTACCTGTGTGGAATACTGGTAGAGCAATGACACGGTATGGCAGAGACCCAGGTTCGAGTCCTGGTCGAGCCTGCATTTTTCGCTGAAAAATCTACGTGGTCAGTATCAGTTGTATCTTTCAGTGAAATGCCTTCCCAACTCAGGACGTCCTACTAATATCCTCGGGGAGGATGAATTGGCGTTTGAAATAGTTGACATTGCGCACTTCTGTGTAACTGCTAAAGCTACAAGCAAAAGATTTGCAATATACTCAAAATATATCAGAGGAAAGAAGAAACTCCCCGTGAAGCACAGTACTTTGTCTGCAAATGGATATACGTAGGCTATTTCAGGGTAACGTGCAGTAACGATAAGAACCTCTCAAAAACCGTTCCATAGCCCCCCCCCCTTCCCTCCCGAGGTACCGGTTCCTGAGTTGGGACATCACCCTCGTATATATGTACATTTATCCTAATAAATAATCTCAAAACCAATTCTATAGTGAACAATCCTAGTATATTATATAATGGAATTAATATCGACTACGAATTGTATTACACTATCGTCCAAAAAATGCTATCGTCTATTTCTAGGAACCGCTGCTTTCGAGAGAAAGTCCCCATAGGAGTCAACGGAGTGGATCTGTACGTCTACCCATTCCGTGTCGGCTATCAGAAGCGCATTTTCCCTCCTGTTTTTACTACACGGTAAGCCAAATCTTTTACAGGGTGTAACACAAATCACTGACCATTTCAAGAAAGGAAGGCTTGAATTGAAAAGATGCAATTTCTTGTTTACTTTCACGCATACCCATGCTCACATGTCAACAAATTAACGTAAATACGTCTCCTGCAGTCAAGTGTGATTTTGGTGTCTAATGTATTGGGTTGATGCATAAGTTCGAAGCGTTTATGTTTGGTATGGCAACATTGCGGTGTTAGGAGTTTGTTTATTGTTTAATGTTCATCAATTGGAGTGGCAGTGTTATGCTTGTGAATACGCCTGCAATTTTACAGATTTGAAGAATGACGGTGTTATTTATGGGCTAAAGAACAATAAGTGTCCAATGGGGGAAAAAAGAAACATTTCCGACATATCCCTCTGTCTGAGTTTAATCTAGGGGCAAAGGCATCAGAGGCAGCTCGAAACATTTGTCCCTTGTACGGGGAGAATTCCATCAAGGAAAACAGGGCAAAAAAATGGTTTTGTCATTACAAAGAGAGCATTTTTGACTTAAGAGTTTCTCCACGTTCAGGAAGACCATCGGGTTTTAATGAAAACAGTTTAAACGCTTTAATCCACGACGATCCACATCAGTCGATGATGTGATGTGATGAACTGTGACCATTCAACCATCGTGCGACATTTGCATTCCATGGGTAAGGTTCAGGATACGCTTTAAATGACAACAACCAAATCAGCGAGTAGGCCAGGAAAATAGATACAAGTGCTGCGACACGATAATGCACACCCACACTCCGCTAACATGACAAAAGCTGATACCCAGGAGCTTGGTTGGGTAGTTATTCCACACCCTCCTTACTCCCCCGATCTTGCGCTCTCGGATTACTACCTTTTCACCTCTCAATCCATCAATCTTCAAGGAAGCTCCTTTGGTGACAAAGCTCCTCTTCAAAATTGGCTTGACGACGCTTTTAACCCCGAATCTTCAGGCGTTGAATTGAAAAACTGCCCCAGTGTTGGTAGACAGTCATAGACAATGAAGAGAAACATATTGCTGATTAATTTTTGTATTTCGTTCATCTAAAATTAGTATCAAATAAAAATACTTTTTCCACGGTGAAAAAGACGCTACGAACTTATAATAACTCCATGTACGAGTAACTTCCACCATCTGTGTTAGAACACACTTCGAGACACTGAGCCTGCTGCATGATATCTTCTAAGAGATACGTGTGATTGTCATGAACACGCATCATCATGCACGATGTTGGTTTACGAAATTTTGGAGCAAATTCAGCCCAGATATCTTTGTATGAACACGTGGCAACGTTCCTCAATGAAAATTCAATTTGCTACATAACGTTACCTGTAAAACGAAGACAGAAATTTCACCTTTTTCCTTCAATTGGAAACTGACTTTTGAGATATCCTATACTGGGTACATTTGGTTGAAATACTGCTAATATCAACAGCGGTATAACTCTACCTTGGAGCAAGAACTTTGTCTACGCTGACAAGGATCTTGTGTTCAGTTCCTGGAAGAGACATTAACATTCCTTTTTTTTTCGTTAATCTCTTTCACCATTTTATCATTCATTCATCCACAAACATCGAGAGGAATGAATGCGGCGGAAGCAACCAAAAGTATAAATGGAAGGAAATTACCGAAAATTAAATTTTTCTTTCTCCTTCTCCATTTTATTCAAGGATCCAAACTTTAATGACAAACTAAAATTAATGAGCACATTATAAACACTACTAAAAGACCCATGCGTCTCCTTTGTCTTCTGTAGTAGTTCACTGAAATCAAAACCCCATCAGCATATTTTTTTTAAATCCTTTATCTCTCCCATTCATGAATTCTGCTATCCAATCTGGACGATGACTTCTAAAACTAAACTTTCCAGGCTTGATTCTGTCCTCAGCTTCTACCTCGCCATTGCTCGCCATAGAATACCTTCTCCGAGGCACCATAAAACAGATATTATGTCTGTCTTCAATATCCAACCACCACCCAGTCGCGGCGAACTGTAGCTATTTTCTACTCTTGCGGCCGGCGCTCTACATGCTGGCAAGGGAATTACGGAGCGGGGAATACGCCGAAGACCAACCAGACAACAGCGGTGGCGCCGAGAGATGCGACGTCCAGAAGAGGAACTACTATAGTGGAACCACGAGCAAAACAACCTGCGCAGACCCGCGACTCCTGTGCACCGTACCCCCGCGAGTAGAGGAGGGGGAGAGTGGACCATGCTTCCTTATGGCCCGAGGTGGAGGGAAGAAGGGAAAGCTGCGCGGGGACTTTTCGTCCCAAGGTTTTTCCCTTGTGGTCGATCTATACGAGCATCTCGTTCTACATTCTGCTGTGATTCTTATCGCTCTGGATTGGTTGCTTCCCCGCTTCCCTTGCCAGCATGTACAACGCCCGCCGTAAGAATAGAAAAGACCTATAGCAGATATGACACATGCATAAAATTAAAGCCTAAATTCTCACTGTAACTACTTGAATGTACGATGATAGTATTTATGAACACACCACAATATTTTGAGTAGTTCTTGCGATGTAAACAATAACAAACCATCTTGAAAAGTGCCGTAGTCTTTCTGCTCAGGAAAAGAAAACAGTTTCTAGTAGCATACTAAATGTGGGGCCCAAAACATATCCCCACTCCTCTTCTTCGATTCCCCACTTACTTTTCCTGGCAGCATCATCGCAGGTGTAATTGAAGTCTTTCTTTCCAGCTCATTTCTGTACGTGAAGCAACCTGATTTCGCCACAACATGGCGATCGTTCCTTAAACCGTTTTCACTCCGTTTGTGGGTCGCTGTGATTTGCTCTATCATCGTCCTGGCAATTTCCTTGACTGTCATTTGGAACAAGGAGGACCAACTATTCCTGGCATCAAGGACAAGCGTTGAGACTCTGCAGCCACTGCTCACCGTTCTAGGAGGATTCTGTCAACAGGGTAAGCCTATCTACACCCTTTTTCTTTAACTCTCAGGTAAGGGTTTTAGATAAGAGGTTATTTCCCCGTATACATCGAAGCGTGAAAAGTGTTCAATATTTCCTGAGGCCCTCCAAAATTTAGATTCTCTCATTCATTTAATATCCAATCATCGGCCTAGCCAAAAGAATTTTCTAGGGGTTGTAAGTCATTTATGAAACTTGCTTGATTGATTTGCTTCATTTTACTTCGCTTTTTGTGCCACGTTTGGCTAATTTGCGAAGATGGGGATGAGTGATGATGTGCTAACCACTCCACCACGGGGGCCGGCTTATATAACTTGAATAGTAGAAATAATAATAATTATTATTATTAGCATGTTTATTGTTATTATTATACAATACAAACGATTATAAACTAATAACATATAAAATATTATTCACATTATTATTATTACTATCCATCAAATGGGTGAATATGAAACACAATCGTTATTAACCTTACATTCCTCGTTCAAGGAAAAGTCTTAAAAGTTAGAGGGAAATTTTAGTCATTTTGGCCTCTCATATAAAACTCTAATTTTCTGAATTTTAAAAACTGTGAAACCATTTTTTATTTGATGTAGCTAAATGGAAGACTGTGAAAATATAAACTGGTTCCTGAATTTTACACTCATTTTTCTTTTCAACTTAGAGCATTTTACTTCGTTATTCTGTTCGAATACCAATTAACTTAACTTTATTTCTGTTAGTAACAATAAAACTAACAAGCTTTCTGTTTTCTTGTAACTTGAAATGAACGATGCCAATTTTCATGAGTGACCCTCCTTTCCGACGCCCATGTATCCAATCCAAGTAGGTATTGGCATCATTGAGGATGTCATTGACATCAATACCCGTTTTGTTGTTGCTGTTGCTGTTCGCACGCGATTTTACACCACTAAACGAAGAACGATGCGGACACCTCCAAGGTGTAAAACGCCAGTGCTGTAGTGTCAAGATTTTCTCAGAGTGTACACAGAAATATTTAACCGTAAAAAATTTAGCGAGTAATTGCCAAATTACACACGTAAATACAAACAAGACGAGAGTAAAATGTTAATCAGAAGTGGAACCGCAACTGAAACCCTGGCATGAAAGCAGTGGCGCTATGTAAAGTCAAGGGGTTCCCAAAATGTTCAATTATTTCATTGAAATGTTATTTTTTAACTTCAGACAAGCAACCTAACCTCACTGAGCGTTGCAAGTGTTAAATAGACCTACATTCTGACCAAGGGCGCCATGAAACCAAAAGTTTTGGTTTCAGAAAGCTTGTAAAACGCATTAACTGCGCATGCGCGGTACAACAAGATGCACGTCGTTGAGAAAACGGGCCAGTCCGAGCAACATGCAAGCGACTCGTGCAGCTTGTTTCATTTCGGTACGCAAGGCTGCATCACGTGTCGCTTGTCGATTCTATCTAAAACAGCAGTTCTACAACTTTTCAAACCGCGAAGACCTTTCGACACGCACCTAGTTTGGAGTCAACGTGATTCTAATGCCCCTGTTTTTTTCTCTCTCTTTATTATGTTGGACATGACAGTTAATTGCCGAAACTTTTTGAATTACAGGAACTTTTTCAAATATCTCAAAGTGGGGAGGGGAGTTTTCCCTCTAGTCCCCTTTGTAGGCAACCTGGTTCCACCCACTAAGAGTCAACACGTGCCAGTCTCTCTGCCAGTCAGAGCTTGTCCCTTTTCTGCCACTTTGACTAATCGCAACGACGAGGAAGAATGGGGAGAATCACAAACTTATAATGACGACACAAGCCCCACACAGGGCGTTCCAGGCACCAGAGCCTCGTTGGTCTGCAAAACTGAAGCCAAAGCTGTACTGCGTGTACGATTAAGTCATGAGTGCCTTCATAGAACGTTACCTCTTACACCCAAGTATAAACGATTGCGACCGACACTACATCAGTTTACTGGTTTTCGGCAATAAATTTCTTATTGTGATTTGGTGAAGTTAGTAACGGTTCAGATAATCACCAACACCAATTAAGAAAAAATTGTGTGATTGGTATCCGAGGTAATGAGCTTGGAATAAATACATCTATTTAACAAATTCTATGCGGAAATCCATTTCCTGATTGTTCTTTTCTCAAATTATGCAGAAGTAAGACTCCTTTTACTTTTACCACTTGACTAGCAATCATAATGTTATTAAAAGCTTTAGTAACTTGCATGTAGTTTTAGTCGTTTCATAAACTTTAAAAAAGTCTTACAATTTTTAGGAAAGCGCCATCTTTTGTTTTCATTTTCAAATGGGTCTCTGCATGGCGTAGTGGTAATGCTGTCGCCTTGTAATTAATGGGTTCAGTTTTCGATCTCCCGTGAAGATACTTTAAACTGTAGGTCCACTTTCGATTATACTATATTTGCATAAGTTATTTTATAAGAACTGTGTCAGGTGAGGGAGGCGGTGCAGAGGAAGAAAAGAGGAGAGAGAGGAAAGCATACAGAAACAATGAAGTAGAGAATCAGATAAAGGAATAAAAGTTAAAAAGTGATACAGACCCAATGAGATAGAGAGATTAAGAGGAATAACAAGAGAAGGAAAGGAAGAAAGAGACAAATGACAGAAATAAGGAAATGAAGGAACACAGAAAGGTAAGTAAAGATAGAGAAAGAATAACGCGACAGTTTATAACCGGCTGTTGTAGGACTTTTGCTTCGGAACGAATGAGGATGAAAGAAGCTAGCTTCACTCCCCTCTTAAATAATAGACTGAGTCCCAAAGACAATGGAAAATAAGCGCTCGTGAATTTCGGGCGCGGGTTTTGTTGCAACAGTCGGCGAAAGAGAGTTACAGCCAGTGATGTGCGTCTACGCGTAAACAACGATAGTCTACATTCTACACGTAGACTACTTTATACACGTAGATTAGGTAATCTATGTAAACAACACGGCGAAAGGTGATAAGCAAAGGGCGCCGTGGAAGTAAAACAAATTTATACTGCGTCAGTTCCTGATGTGTGAGGAGAACTTTTGATACTCTTCCCTCCAAATTCGAACAATTTCTCACCTAGGAAGAAACCTAATATAGGAAATATTCTAGTGTTTTATGGGAAAAAGACCACTCTTGCCTCACGACTGCCATCTGTTGTTGTTTTTTGCATATTATTTATCTTCCTTCATAGTTGATAATAGAATAGAAGAGAAATTTTGTTGTAAATAGGATTCTTTTAATTTCGTTAGGAACCAATACAGTTGAAAATGTCACTTTCCTTTCATGAAACCCTTGAAAATTAATTTTAATGCACTTTAGATTGTCTACGTAGTCTATGTAAACTACAACCCAATGTAATGTACGCGTTACGTGTAGACAACGCATGTAGACGTAAACTTATAGTCTACGGCACATCACTGGTTACAGCGTCTGGTCTTTGTGGTTGATGTCCGCGCGCTTTGCTGGAAAAACGTGAAAAGTTTGCAGTCGTTCGAGCTGTTGGCATTCTTTAGACTTCGTCACCGCGCAACACAAAAGTGCATAGATAGTTCGAGCCCAAAAGAGAACACGAATGGTTGACTCGTAGTTTGAAAGAAGAAAAGACTTGTAGCGTGATGGATCGGCGAGAGGTGGCTTCTACCGCAACTGTTTAAGGATACAGACAAGAGGAAGGGCTAACCAGAAGTTAAAGAAAATAAGTGCTCAGTGATTTTGATAGTGAGTCTTCTTTAAGTGTTGAGAGTTGTCAAATACATGTCCTTTTAGCGTCGATCATTACAAAGTTAAAAGTACAGCGCTGAACTATACAACCGTGAGTAATATTTCTCAATGTGTTATGTTAGCTTCTATCTTGTGTTAGTCTTAAGTATGGTTACATTTTTTAATCTTCTCCGATACAATCGGGGCACTCTCCGTAAATGCCTGTATCTGAACTTTTCAGTATAAATCAGGTGAAGGAGGCTAACCAAGGACCTTCTCATAATTGTTTAATGTTAATTAGAACTTCAGAAATAAAAGTTTGTAAAAGGTTATTTTCTTTTCTGCTTTATACAGCAAATCAGGTTTCGAAAAAAGCTGAAAATCCTATTTAGCTTGAACGAAAGCAGTAAGCTCATTCTTAAGTTAAATAAAAAAAAGGTAAAGTGTTCCCCTGTGCATAGCACCACGCCATGAAGGCGTATAGGGGGTAACGCCCCACACTTTCTTGATCCGGTCGTGAGTGGGGGTGATGTGATCAGCATCACGCCCCTGACCGCCTTTACCCCCCAGGGTTTCCCCCAGGTACCCATGTTATTCGACGCTGGGTGGGCGCCGGGGCCGCTTTCACCGTTAGAAAAGTTCCCGGATTTGAACCGGCCGGGGATCGAACCCGGGACCTTGATCATGGTAGTCAGACGCGTTACCGACTGAGCCACCGCGGTTAAATACAACTTTTAATGTTATAAGTTCAATTGTGGTGGAGAGAGAGGTGGCGAACAAAGACAGAAACGAGAGGAAACACGAACATACGACCCTAAAATAGTCTCGTTACAGTCTCAGAGTTAATATATTAGCTATTATTAACAGTGTTTCTCTTTCTGGCCTTATGCAACAGTACCCCGTACCAGCACATATTTATAGATGATCATTTATGAACATACTACAATATTTTGAGTAGTTGTTACGTTGAACATAATAACAGTAACACATCAACTTGAAAAGTATCGCAACCCTTCTTCCCAGAAATAAAAGCCTTATTATTATTATGCTCGTTCGAGTTGTGTTTTTTTTAGCTGGCTTTTATTTCTTTATTTTCGCCTCAATTCTCGATATTGTGGGGCTCTTTTACCAGCTTACTTCTGCTGGACGTAGAATACTCCGCAGACCAACCAGACAACAACGGTGGCGCCGAGAAATAAGACGTGGCGGGAATAAGTACTACGTGTAGCTCGTTCTGCGTTTCTTATCGCGCCGGATTGGTCGCTCGCTTTCCCACTTCCCTTCCCACCTTCTAGAGCGCCCGCCGTAAGAACTGAAAAGACCTGTAGCCCGTGCTGCGTCGAATGGATACTGTAGCCGATGTACAGTCAACGGCAAAGATAATGGTAGGCAAATTGGTCACCGCTATTTTCATTACTTTTTTATGCTGCATCCTGTGTTGTTTTAAAGAATGAAACCATGTTGGTTCGAAGCAGGCATTGTTCTCTGCTGATTGAAGTCATTATTTCAATTCATTGTCATCATATTGTGTAATTCAGACCGAAAGAAGACAATTCGCCTACTGTTTCTTTCGCCGTTAGGTGTACGTACTCGCGTCATCTGCAGGAGAAAACTCTGGCGTGGCAGCAGGTAAGAGGCGTGTAGCTTTGGGAACGCCGGTGGCAGTTCGAAAAAGTGGTTGGTTTACTCTCACTAAGTAGAGACCTTGATGTTTCGCAAGTGTTATAACGCCGAAAAATGTTAATTGTTGCAAAATCGTGTTTACGTACAATTCTGTTTGAAACACTTAAACTGAAACAATCGTCTCTAGGTTTCGATCGGAAGCGGTGGTGGCAGGTCTTAACTAGGCGCCTCACGCATTCGCTACTACCAGGACATCTACCGTGAAATGAACTAGACTTTCGTTGACTCAAGGGAAATATTTTCCGAAATTCTTGTGTGCAGTAGCATGCTCTAAACAAATTATCCATGCATTCGAAATCGTGAAATAACGCGAATTGTATTTCCAGAAAACTGGTGCGTGTTAAACATGTAATAAACCAGATGCAAATGGATGTCTTGTAATTTTATCATCTTCTGTCGGAACGTTTTGTATCACCGAACATAGCTGCGCGGTTTTTGCTAGGGATCGAGTTCGATCTACCGTCACCTGTGAACCGTACAATCAGTATTTGTAACTCAAGAAATAGAGAATAACTTTTTCAAAAATCGAATGGGAACACGGGTAGGCCATGTGGCCTACAAATTATAATACAAGTTTCAAAGCACTGAAGGTATAATTTTTGGTATATTTGACAGAAAAGTGTGTTGAAATATAAAACATATTTTAGCGAAAAATAACATTGAAAGGTAAAAAATATAACGCCAATTTTGTCAAAAATAAAAAATATAATAATCAACACCCGAACATCGAGGTTCTTACCTATAACTATACTCTGTCCGGGCTATCTCTGGAGCAAGGCCGCCCATGACGACAGAGAAGGAGGGATCGAGTGGGCAGAGCGAAGCTGTACACGCTGCTGCAAAATCTGGTAACTGCAGTTGCTGTCCCCTCTCCACGCAATCCCATTCCCTCTCACGTGTTCATAGGTGGAGCCGTCTCTCGTAACTACTTGCGCAGAGACTTGTTTTCGTTCTCTCGCTCCAGAGATAGCTTTGGACAGGGTATATTACTATAAAGCCTCCGAAGGCAGGAAAAGTTGTGCCATGCAAAGTCTAGAGACGAAACGAAATCTACACTCACCCCATCCAAGATTTAATTTCATTTCATTTCAATTTCCTTTATTAAAGGGCGAGGTTCAGCCTGTGTCTGTTCTACCCTCTGAAACAAGGCTGAGCTCTTCTATTCTCACCTCGCAACTCAGAGCCATTCGATGCCCTTCCTTCTAGCGGTTTCCTCCTGGAATTTCCAAATATTTTCGTACGGAACCAACATCGGTAAAGGATACGTTCTACGCATTCGCTACTGCCACGACATCTATCGCGAAATGAACTCCAGACTTTCGGTGACTCGGGAAATCTTTTCCGGAATTCTTGTGCGTAAGTAACCGAGGAGAAATAGTAAGTAGAGTATTAAGGATAATTAATTAATAGATTAATATGTAATTGACATTAAGGACCGAATGTTCATTCTCGTCATGGTAATCAGCAGGTAACGGATTTATATTTAGTAAAAATGTGCTAAATATGTAAATACATATGTAGTTGTTTTCACCAAAATGTGGAGTTAAATATGGAGTTAAATTTGTAAAAAAAAAAGTTTTTAATACGTAACTCTTCAGTTTTAAAACAATTCATTGCGCTTGTCGTGGCATTCTAACTATTACCGTGACTGTCTTGAAGAGAAATCAGAAGCGAATCCCGTCCGCGTGCCACAAAATCGTTGATTCTGGCGCTGCTGTCGGTCGAACAACTATTAGCGAGGGTGGAGTTAGCAATTGGCTGATCGACTTGGGAGGGATTCTCTTCCAACGTTGCCAAAATAACGTTTGTAACAACCAGGAGCCGATGCTTGAGCACTCATTCTCTATTGTTGATTACAATTGTAAATAAACAGGAATTTCAAAATAAGTGATGTAAGTGAGGTGACAAAAAGAAATATTATAAAGAATATGGAGGACAGAATAAAGAAAATATGCACGAAAGAATGTTAAAAAGAAGGCAAAATAAATAGCCTATGGACACAGCTGGAAAAGAATGGCTATGAGAAGCAGGATAGACTGGACATAAACAGAAGAAGGAAGAAAAGTGGCAGGGGAGAATTGGAAGAGAAAGAAAAAGAGGAAGAGAAAGAAAAAGAGAGAAGGTTTGGAATAAGGAGTATGGGGAAGACCACAGAAAAGATATGCAAAGTGCTTAGGAAAGCGGGAATTAAAACTTACAGGAAGGGAGGGAGAAGCATCTTAGGAATAGGGAAGAACGCAAACAAGAAAAAGGAAAACAGAGAAGAGGAAGGGATTATCTACGAAGTAAAATGTAAGGAATGTCAGAGTGTGCACATAGGAGAAACGAAAAAGAGACTGAAAGACAGGTTGAAACAACATAGGGATGATGTATGACTTAAGAGAGAAATGCGATATTTAAATACACGAGAGAAACAGGACATGACATAGAGTGGGATGAGGCTAAGCAGATAGGAAGGAAGAAGAGAATGCTAGTGAGAAAATGGAAGGAGGCCAAGGAAATAGAGAAGAAAGGTGAGGAAGACACAATGAACTGGAATGGGGGACTGAAGTTAAACAAAGAATGGAAGAATGTGTTAGAAAGAGTGGAAAGGACAAGAGAGAAAGATGAGAGGAGAAGGAAGAAAAATGAAGGAAAAAGAGCGTGAGATAAAAAGTCCAACCACATTCTATATGGAAGTAAATATGTTTAGCCTTTCAGGTGAAAGTACAGTTGACAAGGGAAAGCCACCTGCTAGAAAGTTCCAGAACAACTTTCTAATAGTCTGGAGGGAGTAATGTTTTGTGTATGTATAATACCCTCTTTTTATATCTTGTTACTTTTGTACTTAATACAGAGTCTGAAGAAGACCTTGCTAGAAGGTTGAAACTTTACGTTTAGTTTATGTTTTTAATAAAATAAATTACTGCCTTGGTCAGCATATTTAGTTTTTCATATCATGGAAACAAGGCTTAATGGTGTTATAATACGAATTCCAAGTGTTTTTCAGTAGCAAACAGTTGGAATGACAGAAGAGTTCTAATGAACGCAATTGGCAGCTGTGGAAAAATGTCGTAAACTTTCCTTTGTTTAACCCTTCAGACCCTTTGTACATGATCATGTACATCACTTTTATTATTTTTTTAATGACTGATGGCGAATGTTTCAGCATTTGATTCTGTTTCCGCATGATTTTGTACATTTCGTCTGCTGAGAAATCACTAAGCTACTGCCACCTGGTATCACCGACAGGAAATAGAGAGTAAATAGCAATGCTGGCGGGAATAGCTGACGACATTAAGGTAAGGATCCTACATTTTGTTTCACTGTGACATAGATTTAGATTAGATCATATACATGCCAAAAATGTACCGATATGTTTTCAGAAAAAATAAAATGTGTTGTTTTTGTAACCAGAGCACCTCTTATATCTACATTTCAGCAACAAAAAAAAATTGTTCGTTATTAAAAAAAAAACAGGTCTGAAGGGTTTGGACTTTGTGGGTTATTCGCAAGAAATTGGCCCAACTCTTTCGGTCACACGGGAACGTGTAGATATTCTGCGAATATGGAGTATGTGTTGAGAAATGTTCTGAAATATGGAAATAATATGTAAAGATAACTAAAATATGGGTCAAAACTGAACGTATGTACAAATATAAAATATAAAAACTGAATTTCTCGGTTCTACATGTCATGATGCTCAAATGTAATACAAAATATAAATGATTTCAGCTTCGAACATAAATATGTATTTACATAAAAATCCGTTCCCTGGTAATCAGTGTTGCTATGTTGATATTGATGATCAGACTATCATTTACATCGTGCTGTGTAATGCGAACTGGGCTGTTAAAAATATTTGAAACGTTTTTCACCAACAACAATGGTGGTGACGAGACTTACAACGAGACTATCGTGCAAGAATCGAGACAGAAACGAGACGCTCTTAGACTGTCCCGTTTAGTACGAGATTTTAGTTAATTGTCTGAAAGGTTGAGCTAAATATGTGTAAAACTGTGCAATGTGTCGTCCCGTGACTACGCTTTGTTATAAAGCCTAGAACTTACCTGTCTCGAAGACGGAGTGATTGTTACGAGTCCAGGGACCTTCAGTTCGAATCCCAGCAACGGGTGTTTCATCGCCTGTTCGTTATCATAAAAGGTAAAAAAAAAAAAAGGTAAAGTGTTCCCCTGTGCATAGCACCACGCCATGAAGGCGTATAGGGGGTGTGGGGGTAACGCCCCACACTTTCTTGATCCGGTCGTGAGTGGGGGTGATGTGATCAGCATCACGCCCCTGACCGCCTTTACCCCCCAGGGTTTCCCCCCAGGTACCCATGTTATTCGACGCTGGGTAGGCGCCGGGGCCGCTTCCACCGTTAGAAAAGTTCCCGGATTTGAACCGGCCGGGGATCGAACCCGGGACCTTTAGCATGGTAGTCAGACGCGTTACCGACTGAGCCACCGCGGCCACTTATCATTAGGGAGACAAATTTATGGTAAATAAAAACTGAGGAGAGCGGTAAATAAAATGTTAGATCAGCGGTATATACCAGCGGTGAAAAAAAATTGCACACACTCTTTCATTATGAGAGGAAACAACATACAAAAGAGCAATAAATTGATAAACTATTTCATTTTTATATACTGTACACATACACAAGTACTTAGCTGTCCAACCAAAAAGAAAACATCAACACAAAATCACTTCATTTCTAAATTGCATATCTCAAGTGATTTATTCATTGTATGTACTCGTATTTAAAGGATAGCCTTGCTGTCCAACAAATAAGATAATCACTACTGCACATACACAAACACACGTTGAAAATCACATGATGATAAACAAAATTCGTTCATGACTGAACACAAATGACACCACTCTTTCCTTGATGTGCGGGAACAGACTAATCTTATCGCTGCTACAGCTAGCAAGTTCAATGAAACTGGAAGTTGAGTAGACATTCAGGGAATGAAAGGAATGCAGCTTGGCAGGGAGCGAAGTTTTCGAACTGAGATTATGTGCATGGGAAATCCCAATTTGCAGCGTCTTCCTGATGTGATCGAAGATAAAACGTTTTTCAGCTGCAAGTGGTAGGAAACATTAGGCAAACGTTTCGTTACAAATCGACAGTTTGCGCGCATAACCTCGATTGCCGGGTTTTGCGTGTTTTCTAATTAATGATTACTACACGGTTATTTCGCGAAAAAGCGTTCTTTTCGTGGAAAAGCATACATTTCGCATTACTTCGCGAATAAAACTCGTGTATATTTTATCATTGGGGGTGTAGTTACGTGCAGAATGTTCAAAATTGCATCTTTTTTTCACATTTCGCGATTTCGCGCATCGCGAAAATTCAGTGTCCCTAGTTTATCATCTTTGATGCTGGGATTCGCCACCAGAGGTAAAAGAGGCATCTGAAATAAGCAAAATACAGAGTTGCGAAATGATGCGAAACATGCGAAATGATAAGAAAAAGTGACTGAAACATGCAAAGGAGGGTAGAGTAATGCTTTAGTAGCTTCTAGTCATTCACTTAATTCCTGTGGTATTATACGGTTCCTGACAGTAAAAATGTAAGTATTATTCTTAAATTTAACGTATTTGAAAATAATGGCTTTGAAACGTGGTAAAGAGCATTGAAAAGTTATTCATCGCAATGAATTGAGTACGCAGATTTAGGCCCCGAGAGAGATGAATTGGAATTTTTCACAATTCACAGGAATGTTCTCATTGAATGGAGAAGATAGTCTGCGACAATCAGATAAAATTTACAGAAACTTTCGGGGTAAAAATATATTTTGAATATTTATCCCCACAAAAATATCTCAAATTCCCAAAGAAAACTAGGAAAATAGGGCACTTAGCACATTTTATGTACAAAAGTTGTAAACTAAAGCAAAAATTTATCCCTTCCACTGTATAAATATTTCTGACAAATTTCAAGTAATATCGCTCCTAACATTCGCAGGCATTTATCGCTTAAATGGCTGCATACAGAGAAAAAAAATGCAAACCTCTGTGGAGGAGTGGTTAGCACAGCGCGCTACTACCGCAGGGTTTCCGGATTCGAATGAAAAGACCAAGCCTACTGTTATTTAAAAAATATAAAGTATTTTATTATTTAATGATTAGGTGCTGTTACTTGATTGTTTTGAACCATACTTCTCTTCCACTGACGATTAACGAGTTTTTATTTAACAACTGTTCTCATTAAAATGGCTGCGATACATTCAAGATATTAGCCACATTCAGAGAACAGGTTAATTAAAAGTGTTTGAAGTTAATTTTTTTACTATCTGAGGTTACTCTGTAATTACTTACGGCAATATTCTTAACACTTGGTCCATATATATTTAATAATGGGAGATTCTTCTGAAAATTTATATAGTCTGCCATCTCACGGGATGAATGGTCTTAGTGTCACGGCTCGTGACATTAAACCTTGCAAATGTACTTGTAATTTAGTATGTGTGTACGTACGTACATACAACCATTATTCCCATCCAATTCCTTCCTTTAAATAAGTAGCCATATAATGCTGTTCCATCTGCTCTAAAAACTCTTCAAATGTAATAATTTTACAGAAGTGAGAGTTCCATAAGAAGTGTGGATGCAGTGGCGTGGAGGGAGGGTTTTATTTAGGGGTGATCAGAGGCGGATGAAGTATTTTCAGAAGGTTTCAAGTCATCTCCAGTTGCTTCTCTACTTTTATCTCCTGCTCTATCTCTATTTAGTTCCTCGCCTTCTATTCCCTCTCATTCACTATCTTCCTTCCCTATTTCCTACCTCCTTCTCCGTACCTATTCTCTTTTTCTGTCTCCCTATCTCTCTTTTCCTCTACAATTCCCTCTTCCATTATTTCCTATTGTCTTTCTTCCATTTCCACACTCAATTGAGCCCTCAATGGCACTTTTCTAAGCACTCAGGTGGCTAGCACAGACCGCTACGATATCAGGGGTCCCGGGTTCGAATCCCAGCATGATCATAGGTTTTCTCTGTGAGTGTTCCTTCATCAATTTCGCCATAAGTTAGCGATTAGCCTAAAAGTGGCAAAAGAGCGAAGAGAAATATACCAAATCAATCAATCAGTCAATCAAATCAAAGAAAGAAAGTCAAAGTTCTTACATATTGGTCGTGTTAGCACAGCAATTACAAGTAACAACACTTCATCCCTGCCCCGCAGATTCCTGTAGTGTCTTTAGGGGCTTTGGCTACTGGGTTCTATGTTCACGAACAAGGGTTAAATTTTGCACGCACTGAACTTTTACTTGGGGATTATTTTGAGTCCATTTTATGATCAGATAGACTAATGGGAACTGAACCTACGGTTTAAAATCGGATCCGAACCGCTATGTGGCGCCACGGGCATTGAACCCGAAACCCGTTAATTACCAGGCAAGGACTTAGCACTACGCCATCGTGAAGGTCCCACTTAAAGTCTGAAATGTAGATTAGAACACAACCTCCCGCGCCGCGCTTGTCACAATCAACTGTCGTAGTTCTCGTAGGATTTGTTTAGTGTTCGTGAAAAGAAAAGGTATCGATGTATCAGAAATTCCCGAAGTGGAATAGCTAATTATCGTTGTCACGGACTCTACAAAATAATACATAATACATTCGTGTTTTGTTTCACCAACTTTCTCTGCCTGTGAGGAAAGAAATTTCTGTTTTTATTTTTCGATGAGATGCACATTATTTAAGAAAAGTTCATGTCAGTGTATGATTAGGAGTAAGTCTAGCTGGCTCCCGTGGCTGAGTGGTTAGCACATCGCGCTACGACACCAGGGGTCCCGGGTTCAAACCCAAAGACCAAACCTACTGTTACTTAGAAAGCAATTGTTTATTGTCTAATGATTAATGGATTGGCTCATCCGCATTTCACATCCTCCAAAAAAAAAAAGTCTGAATTGAAAATTATTCGATAAAATGGATTCTACTCGACGATTAACGACATTTTATTTAACAACTGTTCTAATTAAATGACTGTCACAGATTGAAGATATTAGGCACATTCAGCGAACACAATTATTGAAGTACACAAAATTAATTTATTACTACTTGGTAATTCTCTGCAATTATTCATTTCAATATTCTTAACACTTGCTACACACTTCTTTAATATCATTACTCTGAAAATTTACATAGTCAATGTGATTATTTTCTAATATATATACTTAGGTATATACGTGAAACCATTATTGTCAACTAATTCCTTCATTTAATTAAATAGTCAAACATCATAGAAGCTATACTATTTTATTGATTCTCATACCCTCATTCTTAAAATGATAGTTAATTATACCTAATTATACTTAATTTAATTTAATTACATGACCGAACTAAGCTGTAATTTTAAAATATTGTTTTATTAGAATTAGAATTTGATGTCTATAACATCTCCCCCGTGAAGTTTGATATCCCCCTGAAGAAAGTGGCTGCATTCAACTCCACAACTTCTACTCTCCACCTTCCTCTAACAAAAAACGTGACCATACATTATATATTTACTGTTTTAATGACGAAACGTAATAGCCTTATGTTAAAAAAATACCTTTAATGTTACTGTTACAGAACACGTTTTATGTAGCTATGTGTTTTTAATATCTACATAATAACATAAAAATAACAGTAATCTCTTAGCTTAAATTGCTACACGATTTGGCAATGTAATTATTACGTTATGCAGCAGTAACTTCAATTAATTCTTGTCTAGACAAATAGCAAAGCTTACGTGAATAGAAATTATTGAGGTGCTCTTGGTAAATCCCATGCTGACAGTTATTCATGAAGTTATTTTAATCATACATTCGTGTTTTCATATTTAAAACAATCGTAGGTCAATATACATTTCTGGAATAATTTTCATGGTCTATTTCGTAGTTCTTATTTTATATTTGCGAGGAGAAAACAACAAATTGGCTAGGTGGAGGAGGCAGGCGGGAGTGTTGGGGGTCCTAATGAAGATTTACTCGACTGCCCTGCCATCTGTGGAGATCTTGAGAAGCAGACATAGACCTACATCCTCGAAGTTAGAGAACGAACGATGAACCAGTAGAAAGACGACGACATATTTGTAGATCGATTCATCTTGATGTGTAATATATGTGATATATCAGAAAACTGACTGGTACTGACTTTAGACTTTCGAAAAAATGTACCAGGGTTGTTTAAAAATAAATTAATATTAGTTATATTCCGTGTGGACTTGAAGTCACAGGCACGAGAAGGAAATTGCAAGACGCGAAGATGTACAAGGGTCGTTCAAGGTTGACCAAGACTTTTATTTCTAGACAGGAAATATACATACATAGAATCACCAAACTATGTCAGTTTTTCAAAGTATTCCCCCTGAACGTCCAGACACCGTTGCCATCGTTGTGGACGTTCCTTGGTGCCTTTGGCGTAGAAAGAAGTAGGTTGGTGTCGTAACCACTGCAGGACAGCGTTCCTGAGTTCCTCATCTGTCTGGAAGTGCGTCACGCCCAAATGCTCTTTAAGAGCACCAAACAAGTGGAAATCACTGGGGGCTAAATCTGGACTGTAAGGAATGTGTGGTAAAACCTCCCAGTGAAAGTTGGCCAGTGTTGTTTGAGTCAAATGGGCCGTGTGTGTCCTGGCAATGTCATGGAGAAGAATGACATGTTTCGGCAAGATTCCAGGTCTTTTCTTCCGAACGGCCCCACGTACAACACTGATATTGACTGTATGCGCTACGTCACGCTTTGTTACTCGCTGTTCTTCAAGGATAAGTTGCTCAACACGCGCGATATTCACCGGAGTGACTGCAGTTGGGCGAACGTGTCCGTGCGGTTCATTTGCTACCAACTCCCGCCCTTCACTGAACTGCTGACACCATTCGTACACTCTTGCCCGTGACAGTGTTTGTTCACCATACTGTGCTTGCAGTCTACGCCAAATTTCAGCAGGTTTCACCTTCTCCTTCACGAGAAATTTCATTATACATCGCTGTTCCACAGCAACAGATACACTACTTGCCGCTATCTTTATTTACACTACTGCACATGCGCCAAATGCATCGCAAAGGATCATGGTTACTCGCAAGGAATCATGGTCTGTCCTGCCGAAGTAATGCAGCGGTACACTGATTCATTAATATTTTACGCACGAAAGTCTTGGTCAACCTTGAACGACCCTTGTATTTAGTATCAATATAAACTGGGTACTGTACTGATTCTTCAATGGACTTTTTTATATTTTTCTTGTTGTGCTTCTTGAAGAGTCGACTGACAGCTAGGAGTGGAGATCCGGGTTTCATTCTCAGGGTGGATGATCTCGGGTGGTAATCATTTTCGGCTGGACATCGTCAAACCCTGAGTGCACCCTAGGAAGTAATAGGGACAGGAGCGTTGTGCTGACCACCTCCAGTATAACTAAGATTGCACACATATAGCTCGACCAAAAGGAAAAAAAACCTTCCGTCTAAAGCGTTCGCGCATTCTCTCTGCCGTTATCGGTGCTCGGGGCAGTGCTGCCAGGTTAGACTTGAAAAAATCGGGAGATTGTTCCTTAGGAAACCAGAAGATCTGCTACAAAATCCGATGATCTAGTAGTAGCAGTGATTATCTAATTACTGTGACTGAAATCAACTCATACGTGTGAAATAATAGGTACTTTTATGTCAACATTCATTTTCCACAATCGTTCAAGTCGAATGCTAACAATAACAAATTAATTTGCCTTCTGCTGGTGTTCGGTGTACAGATATCGTTAGGGGTGGGCACGCGTCCTGCACAATAATGAGAAAATGCATTACGTATGTAAAATATATTTGGTGAATTAGACAGCATGTCTTCCTCAATAATTCAAGATAGCAACGGTTATGCTAGGATGCCACCTATCTTCTCCATCTGCTAGAAGTACACACACAACACCCACACACACACATATATATATACATACATGTATACAATAATTTGCCCACGCTACGAAGTCAGTGTTTCTACCTCGTAAGGCAAGGACGTTTCAGTGTGTTTTTGTCACTTCATCCATTTCATCAGTTTTTCATTCATCCATATTGTCGTACTTACCCGTAGACACACAACTAAATAAAATAACTAAAATAGAAATAGATTTTAGGGTGGGATAAAATACAACCATCTAAAATAGTAATATAGTAATAAAATAATAATGTCCTAGCACAATTGAGTATCGTTTGGCATAATTTCACAGTTCAAAGAGCACTTTTCATGGCTGAGTGGAGTTCCACTCCACCTCTCCCTCCATGTTCAAGTAAGATGAGCAGTAAACGTGTTTTTGAGCAGGCCGTTGGAGATTCCATAGCAATAGTTTATTAAGGAATTCTCCCGAGAAATCAATAGGTCTGGCAACACTGGCGTGAGCCGCGCTGAAGGCTCGTTCCCCCTGTCCTTTTCCCCACCCGCCAGCGCGGCGAGGTTCTGCGGAGGTTTCTTTCCTTGTGGTTCCACTATAGTAAGTTTGGGGTCCGTACCTTCAAGGCACGGTACAATGCGCAGGGGATAACTTCTCCATTTGCATGTCGCATTGCTTAACACTATAGCGCTCGCAATTCCAACTGGCGGCTGGGAAACAACGAATCATCGATCAGCTGGATTCTCTTCCACTGACATCGGCCATTTTCGAGTCACAAGGCACCAAAAGTTCCTGGTGGGACGAAACAAATGAGCGTCGTATACACAGCATGTTGCCAAACGTGCTGTAAAACAGGGTGGGAGAGAGTTGATCAGTGGCGTTACTGGATAAAAGTTGAAAAATAGTACACAAAGCTCGGGAAATTGATACACAACACCCAAACACTCTACAAACAAGTTAATAACAACTGGCAAAAACAGACGTACGCTTGGCAACATTGCAACGGGAGAGCGATAGTAGTGTAATTGGCTATAATACTGGGACGAGAAAGAATGAGCCCCCCTCAGGCAGATTTGGCTACACTTAAAACTAGCTCAACATGCCCATATGAGCTTTTTGCTCAAGTGTGGAACCCTGTCTAATCCAAGATTTTTGTAAAAATGCCCCCGGGAATTTCCCGTGAAAGTATGACCCCCCTCAGATTGATTTGGCTACACTTACAAAAGCTACATCTGTGAGATTGTTGTCCATAAGCTTGTCAAAAATATGCCCCTCTTGATATTTTTTTTTGGCTACACCTAAAATTAAGCCAAAAAGCCACCCACACCCACCCACATACACACACACACACACACACACACACACACACACACACACACACACACACACACACACACACACATGTTTACTTCTGGTTTATTTCTCTTGCATCATGTTGTGCAACAAATTATTATCCAATATTATGCAACAAATTATGATGCAAGAGCTTTTGCATTATGTTGTGCAACAAATTATTATCCAATATTATGCAACAAATTATGATGCAAGAGCTTTTGCATCATGTTGTGCAACAAATTATGATGCAAGAGCTTTTGCATTACACATCAGTTAGTATTGTGAGAGTGGCTGAGGAGTACAGATGTGTTGTTGCATTGCTCCTCATACAGGTCTGATATTTGACACATTTTGCTTGTTTGTTGTAATTCACTCATATTTAGAGTCAGGTTTATATCTGCCCCAGTTTGTTATACATGATACATGGTATTAGGTCATTGTTTTTCTAGGACATGCCTGTGTAGACATGCATTTGTGCTAGGGCAGTGCTTCTGTACTTATTCTACTTTTGTGCATGTAGGCTATCAGCTTTATACAACCTGTCATAGGTTTATTAAGTATAGAGTTTTGATTTGAACCCCAAGAAATTTTATATAAATACCAAAGCCAAAAATATTAACACACATACACACACACACACACTAAGTATACAAAGCACACTGCTGAACCCAACTGATATTTTTTATTAAGCATAGAATTTTGATTTGAACCCCAAGAAATTTTATATAATAAACCAACAACAAAAATGCCAAATCAAAAACATTGTAATCAATGCAATAAGAATATATCCAGCCCCAATTGGGATAAGCATCAAAAGAATTGTAATCCATACAAATGCAGAACTCCCACAAAAATATGCCCAAAATGCCATAGAAAATATAGCATGGAATATTTCACATATAAACATATAGATACTTGTTCTGCACAGTCATCAACATTGCCCCCACAACCATCTACATCTGGTCTGAAAAGGAAGCATGAAACACCTGTTAATGCTAGAGCAGCAAAGCAGCCACGCTATGAACCCATCCATAGGAGTTTTAATGGCCAACTTAGGGATTACCGGTTTGTATCAGAGCAAAAATGTGACATTAAGAATTTTTTGAACAGTATAAATCCTGATGTGCAGGCAATTCTAAATGCACAAAATGGCTCTTATAAGCTGTCCCTCAAATTGTTTACACAATATAAGAAACCAAATGGCACAAAATTTACACAGCCCCACATAACAGAAACTGTAGCTATATATTCAAATACAAATTCAGACAAAATAATAAGCAGCTTGATAGATCAATTGAATATTAAACACTCTGAATTTGCAGCAAAAGAGTCAGGATGGAGCCTATTCGGATCTCCACACAAGCTCTATGTTAATATTTCTGAATTCAGCCCATTACAAGGATCTACATATCTGCCATTACCTGCCAATATTAAAAACAAAAGAGCCGTGGTTAACATAGAAAATAATGATGAGAAATGCTTTTTGTGGTGTATTTTAGCTGCTTTGTTTCCAGTTTCAAGGCATCCTGAGAGAATAACTTATTATAAACAATATGAACACAATTTTGATGAAGCAATGGAGGGCTTAAAATATCCAATGTCAGTTGAGAATATTGATAAATTTGAAAAAAAGGCCAGGGATATCAATGGTAAACAATTATCTATTAATGTATTTATTTGTTCCACTGGCCGTGGCAATTGCTTGATAGATCCTCTCAGAATCAGTACACTTGATGATGATTCTGCTGTTCCGATGGATGTGCTCTTAATTGAAGGGGATGACACATATCATTACACTCTGATACACAGTCTTGAAGCTTTAGTCAGAAAACAACAAGGCAAATCCAATACAATATTCAAGTTGTGCAGAAGATGTTTGACTGTATTTGATGGTAAAAAAATAATAAATGGGGTTCGTGAAAGGAATGCAGAAATTGCTAAAAACAAGTTAATTGAGCATCTGAAATACTGTGGCAACCATAAACCTGTTCATATGGTGATGCCTAATCCAAATGAAATGCCAAATTCAAAAAATTTGAAGCCTTGTTGGAACACCCAGCATATATAGTCTGTGATTTTGAATCAAATTTCAAACCCCTTGCATTCTGCAGCCCAGATCCTGATGAATCTTCAATTACATCATACCAGCTACATGAACCTTCTAGTTTTTATTATCTGATTGTACAGGATGGTGTGGTTAGTAAAGAATATTTATACATGGGAGCAGATGCCATCAAAGAATTTGCACATAGAATAGAAAATGAGTGCCATGACATAGCATCTAATATCTTATTAAAATCAAAACCTATGTTGCCTTTAACAGAGGATCAGATTGAAGATTTCAATAATGCAGAAAAATGCCCGGTTTGTGATTCTGAATTTTCAGATACAAATATCAAGGTGCATCGCCATTCCCATACAGATGGTAAATTCTTAATGGCCCTGTGTAATAGCTGTAATATTAAGATCCAGAGACCAAAATTTGTCCCTATATTTTGCCATGGTGCATCCAATTATGATTTCCATCATCTGATCAGGTACAAGGGGTTTAACAAGCAGAATTTAAATATTTTAGCAGAAAATAATGAAAAATATATTGCTATTAGCAAAATAATTAAAGTTAATGGTGTTTCTATTCACTTAAGATTTCTTGATTCCTACAGAATTCTGTCTGCTAGCCTGGCTACACTGGCCACTCAATTATCTGATGATCAATTCAAAATCACATGTGCTTTGTTTCCAAATCAGGACCTGAAATTAATTAGGCGGAAGGGTGTATATCCATATGACTATGTTACAGATTTTTCTAAATTTGATGAGTGTTCTCTGCCACCACAACAAGAGTTTTACAGCAAAATCAGAGCATCTGGAATCACTGATGATGATTATCACCATGCCCAGTTGATGTGGAACAATTTAAAATGCCAGACATTTGGTGATTATCACAAGGCTTATTTAAAACTTGATGTGGCTCTCTTAGCTGATATACTGCAGGCATTCAGAAAATCTTCCATGCAAAATTATAAACTGGATCCAATGTATTTTTACAGTGCACCAGGCCTAGCATGGTCTGCAATGTTTTTAAACACTAAAATGCAATTGGATCTGATCCAGGATCAAGACATGTATCTGTTTATGGAACAATGTATAAGAGGGGGCATGGTGCAATGTTCTCAGAGATATGCCAGAGCAAATAACAAGTATATTCCCGATTATGATCCAGCACTGCCATCAAATTATATACTGTATGTAGATGCCAACAGCCTCTATGGTTATGCTATGATGGATAAACTGCCATATGCAGGGCTTGAGTGGGTTGAAGATTTCAATATTGAAGATCTTAAGGATTTTGATGACAGTAACTATGGCCTGTTCTTAGAGGTTGATCTGACAATTCCTGATAATTTACACAACACATTTTCTGATCTGCCCCAATTCCTTAGGTTTAGTGCTCACCTGGCTCTAAACAGAAGAAATTGATGATGATGACTAGAGCCAAAACAGGATTATGTCATATATTACAAAAACCTCCAGTTCCTGATGAAACATGGTGTTCAAGTGACCAAAATTGGCAAAGTTTTGAGGTTCAGGCACTCAAGATGGTTGAAACCATATATTGATACAAACACAGAGCTTCGAACATCTGCAATGAGCCAATTTGATAAATCTTTGTTTAAATTGATGGTCAATTCTGTGTATGGCAAAACCATAGAAAATGTCAGAAAACATACTGATGTTAAATTAATTACTGACCCCAGCCGGAGCAAAAAATTGATAGCAAAGCCCAACTTCAATTACAGAAGAATTTATGATGAGCATATGGCACTTTTCAACATGAAAAAAACAAAGATTAAGTTTGATAAGCCTTTTTATGTAGGGGCTGTGATATTGGAATTGGCCAAATTACACATGTTAAAATTGTATTATGATGTGTTGAAGCCTTTTTATGGTGATTGTGTAAAACTGATGTACATGGACACAGATAGTTTTATCCTTGATATTCAAACAGAAGATGTTTATAAATATATGTCCCAGCCTGCATTGCTTGAATATTTTGATACCAGTGAACATACAAAGATTCAACCCCACAACAAAAAGGTGCCTGGCAAGTTAAAAGATGAGACACTTGGTGATGTTATTGTGGCATTTGCTGGGTTAAGGGCCAAGATGTACAGCTTTGAAACATGTAGTGCTGTTGTTGCAAAAAAGGCCAAGGGCATTGGCAGAGTAACTGTTGACAAAGAACTTGAATTTGAAGATTACAAAAATTGCCTCAAATCATGTAGCACAATCAGAACATCAGAAAATAGAATTCAGAGTGTGGATCACTTGTTGACTACAAATGTTGTAAGAAAAATTGCTCTTGACCCACATGATGATAAGAGATGCATTTTATTATGTGGCATACATACTTTACCATGGGGTCATTGTGATTTGAAAAGTGGCAATCAATGCCCAATTACAGAGCATGATTTGAAATAAATAAACATGCCTATGAACTTATTTGGGTTCAAAAAACAGGCTATTATGGACCTGCCAACACCACAACCCTCTTCTGATATAATATCTAAACTAAGTGCTTTGTTAATTATTCATCTGAACAGCATACTTACAGATGTTGATGATGAAACAGGTAAAACATTGTACATATTTAACAATAATTTAAATCATTACCAATTACCTGTAGGTGGTCAATTACAATTTATTACAACTCCCGAGGGTAATGTCAAGGTTTCAATAGGGAGAAATATTTATAGAATAAAGCACTCAAACATGATTTCTGGCACTGTATATACTGTTTCTGCTGGTGACTGTTTATATATTGAGGTCCCGGGACACTATGACAAGCTTATACCTTTTTTATAGAATTAAGAATTAGATATTCAATAATAAATAACCACTAAAACAAAATGCCTAATGATATATTTGGCCATACAAGGCATGAAGATCACAGTGATGAGATTCTGATGCTTGATGTCAGAGTGAAAAAATTAAGAAGTGATTTACAAGCTTTACAAACCACACTCAATGCCAGTCTTCAACTAGAAATTACAAATTTGCAATCACAATGCATGGACCCTCTCCTTAAAATTGATTCTGAACTCAAATTATTGCTTCAGAAATATACTGATTTGGCCACATTAGATAATTTTCAAAGTTTAGAAGAAGCTGTAGCAGCTCTTCAAGCCAAATTTAAGACCCAGGCCACCAACTCTGAGCAATTGAAACAACAATTGGAAGAGCAGATAAATAATGTCCAGACACAGCTCCAGACAATTGTCAAAAGCATAAAATCACAAGAAGATTTTGATCTAGTGATTTCCACTCTAAAGGAACAGATTCAATCACTCCAGATACCTAATCTGGACCCTCTGAACAATGCCATAGCCGAGGTTAGAGAAAAAATTGAGACACTTGAAAATTTTATGAACAACTTGCCATCTTCTGATGCTTTGAGTGCAATAACTCGGAGTGTTGCCAATATTAAGCTGCAACTTGAAACATATGAAGATTTTGGAAAACTTCAAAGTACCATAACCCATCTTGAGGGTACAATAGCAACAGTGCAAAGTGATTTGACAAATGTACAAGAATCTCTAGAATCCCGCTTGCCTGGTGTTGAAGATTGTAAATAGTATTGCTTTCCGCTCCTCATTTTTTTTTATTTTACTCCCGCTGGGAGCTTCTTGCAAGAACTCGGAATTCTGGGAGCGTGATATTCGAACACAGCGGCATGGTGCATGTCGGCTCGCGGCAGCGGGAGATCATTTCAGCTAGCCTATCGGATGTGGGCCTTTTTGTATTTCTTCAGTGTGCAAACATATTTAACTATTATATAATACCAAGTGAATTAATGGACTTGTATCATATGCGAATTTGTTGCTATATCCGTTGTTCCAGCCCTATGGTAAGATAGACAATATGGCGTCATACCCAGAGATGCTAGTTTTCTTTCATGTTGATACGTGGAAGGTATCTTCAGACATTTATGGTCCTCCGCATTCCGGATATAGTGACAGTTTGTTTCGTGCAGGTCAGTGATCATAAGTTGTGACAGTGCTAATTGTGACAGTGTTACAGAACAAACAGTGTTTTGGTTTGCACAGATACATGTTTTCCGCGCTTTCGTAACGAACATCGTTACAACGAATTTTGCAGTAACCTTGAACTCGGTTGCGATTAAGTAGCATTAATCGTCACGGTACGGTGGAATGAGCTGTTTCAGGAACTCTCGTTCGCGAACGCATGAAGCAATAGCTGACCTTGAACTTTTCTTCCGTTCTACGATTTTCGTCGGAATCAACAATGAAGCTCTGCGGAGAAAAATACAATCAACAATCAACTCCCCGTGAAGTGTGTTAGCTTCGGCAGCGGTGAGTACAAAAGTCTGGTTTCCTATAACATACCTTTTCCTTCATTGTTTCATAGCCCTTTGTATTCTTGTGTTTATTTCTGCATTCAGTTTCGTTTCTCAGCAAGCATGGCAAACGTAAGAGCATTGATCAAAGAAAGAAGCTCCCACAAAGGGAAACTTATACGCATGCAATCGTATGCCAGTACTTACGACGAATCCTCAGCTAAAATACAACAAATAAAAACCCGCATGGAACATGTAAATGCTATCTGGAGTAAATTGGAAGGCGTTCTAGACACAATAGAATCAGAAACAACCGAGGGTGAGCACGACGCGGAAAGGAATGAAATCGAAGAAATGTATTTCGATTTAAAGTCACAGATGCAAACATTAATTGACAACCATGATAAAGCAACATGTGTAGAAAACAAATATGTATCTAAAACTTCAAATACGCAAGTGAAACTGCCGGCAATTGCATTACCACATTTTAGCGGTAATTACACGCAGTGGGTGTCTTTCAAGGACACGTTCGTATCGCTGATGCACAACAATGTAGATATTTCAAATGTTCGGAAGTTTCAGTATTTGCGCGTATCGTTGAAAGGCGAGGCCTTACATCTAATTCAAAATTTGCCAATGACAGAAGCAAATTACGCTATTGCTTGGGAGCAACTCAATGAGCGATACGACAATAAAAGGTTGATTGCAGTCTCACATGTAAATGATATTTTACATATCAATCCAGTTGTAAAGGAGAATTGTCAGGAACTTCGTGCATTTACAAACACTGCAGTTAGCTCTATTTCAGCGCTCAAAATGATAGCTGACGACACGTCGTTAACTGATATAATTTTAGTTCAGCATCTTGTTTCAAATCTCGACCCTGCAACGAGAAGAGCCTTTGAACTAGAAAGTAATGATACTGAATTTAGCACATTAGATCAGCTCTTTAGTTTTCTAGAGCACAGATGCCAGGCTCTTGGAAAGATTAATCCAGTTACGAGTGAAGGTAACAAGGTAGCAACAAAATCATCTACAAATATGCACAAACAGTACAGTGCTAAATGTCAACAATCTTCGAAGTCATATGTTACTACAGATTCTTCATTGTGCATGTTTTGTAAAGCAAACAAACATCGCTTATTTTCGTGTGAAGCCTTTAAGAAAGCTTCTATTTCACAAAAGTATAAATTTTTACGTGAGAATCGCGTATGCTTTAACTGTCTTAGCAGCAACAATCACGTTTCGGCACAGTGTAAATATGGAGTGTGCAAGCGATGTAAACAGAAGCATAGTACTTTACTTCATGCAGATGAAGGTACATCCAATGTAAACCAGCGGCGTGAAATGTCATCTGGGGGTCACGTGAACACATCGATGGTAAACAATACAAGCGATTCTTCGCAGCATTCAGATCAAGCACCTCAGGTTTCTTATTGTTCAATTAAGCAGAAAAACGCGTCACAGGTGTTACTTGCTACGGCAATTGTTCAAGTACAAGATATAGCGGGCAATTGGGTCAATTGTCGTGCTCTCTTGGACGCGGCGAGTCAGAATAATTTCATTGTTGAAGATTTTGTTCAAAGTCATCGTCTTAGAAAGGTAAAGCATCGAGTTCCCATTCAGGGAATCAACAATTCGTCAGCTGAATCGAGTCATTCAGTAGAGATCCGTCTGAGATCTAATAATAGCAATTTTACGACAAGTATTTCGTGCTCAGTGTTGCCAACCATCACAGGATTAATGCCTTCAGAAAAGTTTGATGCATCTGAATGGAACATTCCAACAGATATTCGTTTAGCAGACTCAAGCTTTTGTTCGCCTGGCAAAATACAGATTCTGCTTGGTGCAGAGGTTTTCTTTACCGTTATGAAGCCTGAAAAGAGAACAAAACCAGGAAATTTCCCCATTCTTCAAGACACAGAGTTTGGATGGATTATTGCAGGGAAGATTCCAGCAACATCTTCTAGCAACAGTATTACTAGGTCATTTTTCACGAGAAGGGAAGATTCTCTCAGCTCGCAACTCCAACAGTTCTGGATCATAGAGGAGATCCACACGAAACTGCAATCACCAGAAGAAATTGCTTGCGAGCAACATTTTCAGCGAAATGTAACACGAGATGAAAGTGGCCGTTATACGGTCAGGCTGCCATTATGTAAGGATCGTTCAGTGTTAGGTGACTCCTCACACTCTGCATTAACTCGATTTCACCAATTAGAAACGAGGCTTCAACGTCAACCACAATTAAAGGCTGATTATACAGAATTTATGCAAGAATATTACCAGTTGGGACACATGGAACCCATAGGGAATTTAAATGATGTACAAACAAATGACTGCACAAAATTTTTCATTCCGCATCATTGTGTTTTCAAGGATTCCAGTAGAACGAAAATACGTGTTGTTTTTTATGGGAGTTCGCCATCAACAAGCGGTGAATCAATAAATAGCATACAAATGGTTGGACCTACCATACAGGAAGATTTGTTTTCCATTGTTCTAAGATTTCGAACTCACAAGGTGGCATTGGTTTCTGATGTAACAAAGATGTATAGAATGATACACATACATCCAGATGACAGGCCACTGCAATGCATTCTGTGGAGAAACTCTCCTCAGGAACTCATAACAGTATTTCAATTGAATACGGTCTCGTATGGGCTTACATCAAGTGCCTTTTTAGCAACCAGATGTCTGAAGCAGTTAGCCGAAGATGAAGCAGTTAACTTCCCACACGCATGTCAAGTGTTGCAGCGTGATTTCTATGTTGATGATTACGTTGGAGGAAGCAGTAGCGTGCAAGGTGCGTTACAACTTTATCAAGATCTTTCAGAACTTCTGAAAAGAGGAGGATTCATCTTACGAAAGTGGTGCTCCAACAGCACTGAAGTACTTAACGCTATTCCAGAATCACTGAGAGAGACTCAAAATCTAATTCATTTTCATACCGAAGGTGTTAAAACTCTAGGAATTTCATGGAATCCCTCGGCAGACACTTTCATGATTAACATTGGAGCCAAGTCTGTCAACATGATGTCACACAAATCAACCAAACGTCAAGTAGCCAGTGTTATTGCCCTGATTTTTGATCCAATTGGACTACTTTCACCAGTAACTGTAATGTATAAGTATTTTTTACAACAGTTGTGGCTTCACAATATAAACTGGGATGATCCACTTCCAGAAAGCCTGCAAGTTGAATGGGTTCATCTTCATTCTCAGCTACCAGTCATCAGTGAAATGCAAATACCACGTTTCATCCTAACACCTGGTTGTGTCAAGAATATACAAATTCATGGCTTTTCCGATTCATCGGAGAAAAATTATGGCAGTTGCTTGTATGTTCGTTCAGCAAACGAAGAAGGTTACACCGAAGTTCACTTACTGAGCTCAAAATCACGGGTCGCCCCCATCAAGAAAACAACTCTTCCTAGATTGGAACTGTGCGCTTCAGTCTTATTGGCCAAATTACTCAACAAGACTCTCCCAATTTTGAGACTTAATATTGACAATGTTTATTTGTGGACAGATTCACAAATAGTTCTGGCATGGCTCAGATCGCCAGCAAGCAGATGGAAGCCTTTTGTATCCAACAGAGTAGCGCAAATTCAAGAATTTACTCAAACTTATCAATGGAGACATGTTTAGTCCAAGTATAATCCAGCGGATTTAATCTCCCGTGGAGTTAAACCTCAAGATATTCATCATCATTCGGTATGGTTTCATGGTCCAGCTTGGTTGCAAGAAGATGAAACGTGCTGGCCATCATCATCATCTGACACAAGTCTTAAGAACAAAGATGTTCCTGAACAACGAAAGCTTCCTGTAACTACACTGGTGTCTCATCTGCAATCAGAGGCAATAATAAACGATTTTTCTACATTTTTCAAATTGTTAAGGATTGTAGCGCTCTGTAAAAGATTCATTCGCAATTGTAAAAATGCAAGTAACAAACAATGCGATCCACTTACTTCAATTGACATTGAAGACGCTACTCAAACGTGTGTCGTTATGACACAAATTTCGTTCTTTCATCGAGAGATAAATGATCTCACTGCCAAAGGGCAAGTATCCAACAAAAGTATCCTTAAAGACTTACACCCCTTTCTGGATAATCAGGGAATTCTTCGTGTTGGAGGTAGGCTAGAAAATAGCAACTTGGAATTCAGCAGCAAGCAACAAATCATTTTGCATCCAAAAAATCACTTCGCCCGTTTACTAATTGCAACAGAGCATGAACGATTGATGCACGCAGCACCTCAATTGTTAATCTCATCCATTCGAGAAAGGTACTGGATACCTAGAATACGACAAGTTATTAAGCAAATCATTCATCAGTGTTTAACTTGTTATCGTTTGAAGGCATCTGCAGCACAACAGCTAATGGGACAGCTCCCATCCATCAGAGTTACACCTAGCAAGGCATTTAATCATGTGGGCATAGACTATGCCGGACCATACGTCATCAAAGTAGGTCCAATCAGGAGTAAAATCACAAAGAAATGCTACATAGCTCTTTTTACGTGCCTAGCCACGAGAGCAACACATCTTGAGCTAGTAACAGACCTTACTTCTGAAGCTTTCATAGCAGCATTGCGACGCTTTACAGCAAGGCGAGGCAAGTGTTCCACCATTATCAGCGATAATTCCACAACATTTCAAGGAGCGAAGAACGAACTTCAGAAACTTCAATTGCTATTTCAATCGCAAGGATTCAGTGAAGACATTCAAAGGTATGCAGCACAAGAAAACTTTCAGTGGAAAAATTCACCTCCACGTAGCCCAACATTCGGTGGTGTCTGGGAAAGCGCCATAAAATCCATGGAGTACCATCTTCGTAGAGTCGCCAAGAATGCTGTACTGACATACGATGAGCTGTCAATTCTTTTGTGCCAAATCGAAGCTTGCTTAAACTCTCGACCTCTTACATCCTTACCTAATTCTCATGAAGAATTTAATTACCTCACTCCAGGCCACTTTCTTATTGGTGGTCCACTAACTTCCCTTCCTCAACCAGACTTAAGTGATCTCAAGGAAAATAGACTTTCCAGGTGGCAACGAGTTCAACAGTTTCAACAAAGGATTTGGAGAAACTGGTCCCGAGATTATCTTCATGGTATGCAACAGCGTCAGAAGTGGACAACCACGCAGCCCAACCTGCAACCAAGACTACTTGTGCTTCTGAAAGAAGACAACCTACCCCCATTATCTTGGAAAATGGGCATTATAGAAGAAGTGTTTCCAGGGAAAGACAATTTAGTTCGTGTAGCCGTGGTTCGCACCAAGGATGGAGTGTACCGAAGGGCTCTCAGTAAGATTGTACCTCTTCCAGATGGGAAGATCAATTGAACTTTCATGATTTAGTTTGGATGCTGTGCATTCCAACGGGGGGGAGAATGTTAAAGATTGTAAATAGTATTGCTTTCCGCTCCTCATTTGTTTTTATTTTACTCCCGCTGGGAGCTTCTTGCAAGAACTCGGAATTCTGGGAGCGTGATATTCGAACACAGCGGCATGGTGCATGTCGGCTCGCGGCAGCGGGAGATCATTTCAGCTAGCCTATCGGATGTGGGCCTTTTTGTATTTCTTCAGTGTGCAAACATATTTAACTATTATATAATACCAAGTGAATTAAAGGACTTGTATCATATGCGAATTTGTTGCTATATCCGTTGTTCCAGCCCTATGGTAAGATAGACAATATGGCGTCATACCCAGAGATGCTAGTTTTCTTTCATGTTGATACGTGGAAGGTATCTTCAGACACCTGGTATTGTAGACACCCTTGTCAGTGTCCAGCAACAGATCACAAAACTTGAAAACCTCAACACTGAATCTGAGCTATCTCATTTTCATCACTTGATCGATGATATCCAAACAAAGCTTGAAATTTTACAACAATCAACACCTACTCAGGCAGATATAGCCCTGCTCCAAGATGCTATGCAAAGTGTGGCTGATGCTTCTGAATTAAACAATTTGAAATTGGCACTTGAATCTTTGCAGAATACTGTATCAAATCTGCCTACATCACAGGAACTTAAAAATATAAAGAGGGCAGTGAATCGCATACTGAAATCAGAAGATATCAAGAATATCCAGACAGAGATCAAACAACTTTCTCAGACAGTGGCCACTCTACCAACTAATCAACATATTAATGAACTGCATGCCCTGTTTGAGGATATCAGAAGACAGGTCCATGATCTTACTGCTCAAAATTCAAAATTGGCAGTTGTTGAAAATTTACAGCAAATTGTAGCTAATATCAAGCAACAGCTAGGGACCATGGAATCCAATCAAGCAAATGCTCTGTCTGTTTTTGCCACCCAGCTTCAAGAGATTGTGCAACAATACAAGAAACTTGTTGTGGCCATAAAAATCAAGCCAGGCCATGATGATGTTGTTAGGACCATCAATGAGCACCTTGAATCTGTAACAAGCAGATTGCTTACAGCAGAAAAAGAAATAACCGGCATAATTGAGAATCCAAAACATACAGTAATTCTTGAATTGTACAGCATCCCCAACAAAGAATATGATTCACCTTTTACACCAGGTGGCAAAATATATATGCTGTCCCCTGCACAATTTTATTACCAGTTTTTTGTTGGGGGCACACTGAGACCAATCAAGATCAAATATTGGCTTCAACCACAGGCACACCACTACCCCACCTTATCAATAACAAATGCTGACAACAAACCAAAAATCAGCAGTGTAGAGTTAGAGGATTTTACAGATCCCAATACATTAGAAACATCTTATGCTGAAGATGATGGATCTCTGGAATTTCATATACAAATAGGAGACAAATTATATTTAGAAAATCCTGTAGTATCAGCTCCTGAACACCCCATAGTTGCAATATTCCTGTTTACATATTATGTCTAGACAAATTATTGTTGATGAATTACACAGACAAGCCAGACATAATTATAATAGACTGCCAGTAGTTACAAAAGGCATAGATGATTTATGGCAAGGGGACTTGATTGAAATGGCAAGTGGACAGTTGAAAAACTTAGACAAAATCAACAAGGGCTACAAGTATCTACTTACTGTAATAGACACATTTTCAAAATTTGCCTGGGCTGTGCCACTCAAATCCAAGACTGGAAAATGTGTTACAGAAGCCTTCAGGGCAATCATCAATCAGAGTGGAAGATCACCGCGCTATTTGCAAACAGATAATGGCAAAGAATTTTATAATTCTGTGTTCCAACAATTTATTAAAAGCCAGTCAATACAACATTATTCGAGTTACAGTGATCTCAAGGCCTCAATTGTAGAGAGATTCAACAAAACCCTAAAAAATCTTATGTATAAACAATTTACACTTCAAGGTAATTATAAATGGCTTAATATTCTTCCAGAACTTCTACATAAATATAACAACTCGGTCCATTCCACAATCAACATGAAACCCTCTGAGGTAACTTCATCTGATGAGCAAAAATTGATCAGAACTGTTTATTATCCTAGATACCAGCCAACAACAAGAAAAGCCAAATACAAGGTAGGTGATCAAGTAAGAATCAGCAAATATAAGCACTTATTCAAAAGAGGCTTTACCAGAAACTGGAGCACTGAATTATTTACAGTGGTTCAAGTTAAACCTGGGACCCGATACACATATATAATAAAAGATCACCGAGGAGAAATTCTCAAAGGCAGGTTTTATGAAGAAGAACTCAGCAAAACTAAACAGCCTGACACATATCTCATAGAAAAAATCATCCGCAGAAAAGGCAAGTTACTTGTCAAATGGCTAGGACTCCCAGAACAAAGCTGGATCGATGCAGACAAAGTGATACTATGAAAACCTGGGATGTTATAAAGAGGCTGCCAGAACCTGAACAGCAGATTAAGAGAAATGGCAAGTTGCTGCCTGATAATATTAGATGTCTTATTGTTGGGCCATCGGCTTGTGGTAAAACTACACTAATGATTGATAATTTTTTATTGGCACCCAACTGGTTAGACTGGAAAAACAGGCACTTGTATGTTTTCTCTAAGAGCTTGGAACAATTAAAATATCAGCAGCTGATGAAGCTATATGATGGACTGGATATAGCCACTTTTGAATCAGATGTTAAGCCACTCCATGAATGTCTCGATAATTCTGTTGTTGTGTTTGATGACATTATACTGGATAATCAAAACAAGGTTAGAAATTTCTTTACACAGGGCCGACAGAAAAACATTGATTGCTTCTACCTGGCACAGACTTTTTCTAAAATACCGAAGCAGCTGATCCGAGACAACAGCAATTTTATATGTGTGTTTCATCAAGATCATACCAACCTCAAACACATACATGATGAATATGTAGGTGGGGACTTGAGCTACAATGATTTTTCCAAGTTTTGCAGTAGGTTCTGGAACCAGGACAGCTATGGGTTTGTCACAATTGATATGACAAGAAAACCCAATAGTGGCAAATACAGAAATAAAATCAACAATTTTCTAGACATTGAAACATATATAAATAACCCTGAAAAGGCCAATCATTGATGATCTTAAATTAAGAGATTATCTTGTAAAAAGATTTAAGGGATGGAAATCAGAGAACCGAGGAATCTATGAAAAACACAAGCAAACAGAACAGCCTATTATTGATGCTATTAGTGAATTAGGTAAAAATATCAAAACTGTTACAGAGCAAAATCAAAATTTGATCACAGAGCTTGTACCTGTAGCTGCTAGGAACATATTAGATTATCCAATCATCCCACTTTCTAGTGTTCATACACCTAGTCCTGTTGCTCCTCAAAGAATTGAAGCTACTCAGGATCCTATTGAATTGGGTCTTCTTGCTCAAAAATATTTAAGCACACCTAAAGACAACAAAGATGAGGTCTTTGGCCTATATGCTGACACAGAGCGTGATGGTAGCATCATACATAGAATTGGCAATTTCAGAGTAACATTTATGGGAGATGATCTCATTGTATATTCAGAATCTCATCTTGGAGAAAAAGGTGGTTTTGTTAAATATCCCGGCACACCTGGGTTGTGGGAACTGATGACTAGGAAAAGGCCTGGCAACTATACAGATCAAGATTATGAGCACTACAAAGAAATATTAATAAAATCAGATGCTCTATACCAGAACAATGATCCCACACAAAAAAGAGTCAAGTCTAGCAGTGGAGCAAAATATAACAACTTAATCAAGCCCATATGGTCACAGATCAAGACAGGCAGTGGAATCAAACAATACAACACCCTGCCTAAAGAATTTGTGTGGGTTGATGATGTCAGGAAACTTGTAGATAGGTTGCTGGTGATATCTGGGGAGGAAAATGCTGGCAACCACAATTTTTACAATGAAAAGTTTGGAATTATGGACATGATAAGCACAAAATTGTCTAATTTTATAGTGAATAACACTAAGGGCATTGGATATCTTATAAAAATTATTAATACTCTACCACCTAAATTTTGGAATATCTCTGAGGGTCGGGGGTTGGTTAATGATATTATAAACAAGCTGCCATTTGAACTACACATTCCAGGCTATCAGTATTGTGGTCCAGGCACAAAATTGGACCATAGATTAAACAGAGGTGACCCTGGTGTTAATCCCCTAGATGCTGCTTGTAGAGACCATGACATAGCATACAACACACATTCTGATCTTGACAAGAGACATGTTGCAGACAAGAAATTAGAAGAGGCTGCATTTGGTAGATTTGTAAGCAAAGATGCTTCTTTGAGTGAGAGAATAGCAGCATTGGGAACCACCGTAGCTATGAACACCAAACAAAAACTGGGGTGGGGGCTGTGAATATGTATATAATAAACCTACAATGAAGGCCAAGGGTGTTATGTATCAGATACCTTATGCAGGTCTTAAATCTCTTAAAACTATTGATAGTCTTTTAACCAAAAAGCAGCGCAAGAAAAAAAATTCATGTCTTGCCAAGGGCCATGGTATGAAATTGTTGCTTAGTACCCCCCAATTAAAAAAATTACAGCAATCTAGAAAAAAATCACACGTGGGTGGATTTATGTCTACTATCCCGGCCATCTTAGCAGCACTTGGGGCTGTGGGGAGCTTGGCTGGGGGATCAGCTGCCATAGCAAAAACAGTAATAGATGCCAAGAAGATTAAGGCAGAATTAGATGAAATGAAGCGCCATAATCTGGCCATGGAGAAACAAGGCAAAGGTGTTAAGAGAGCCATGAATAAGTTAAAAAAAACAAGAGCCGCTTACAAACCAAGATATTGAAGCTTTAATCAAGCCACAGGGCATCAAAAATTTTAGAGGTGTGTACATGTCTGATTCTTTGCCAGAGCAACCACTCAACAAAGAGTGTGGCATTGTTAATTTGGATAAGTACAAAAATCAGGGCACTCACTGGATTTGTTATCTCAAATATTTAAACAATGAGGCATTTGTGTTTGATTCATTTGGAGGTGTTCCACCTGAAAATTTAATAAAATATCTAAAATCAGCTAATCTTTATTAAAATAATGCCCGTGTTCAAAACTTCATAGATGTTAATTGTGGACATTTGTGTTTATCTGTTCTTAGATATATGTCTCAAATAAATAAACCATCAATTGAAAATTTTCAAAAGGTCCTGTGGTATTTAAAACATCATGGGGGTATTCCATCTCACCAGCCAAAATTCAATATTGAAACTCAGATTACATGATGATATAGTGTATCCCAAAACAATAGCTCTCAGAGCATTTTATGGCATGTACTTGATACCTAATATTACACACCACAACAACACAATTGCAGTAGGGGATCAAAAAATTGTCATCACTCCAGGGCAGTATAATCTATCTACTCTAAATGCTCAGTTACCCAGAGGTATAGTATTAACTCAAAATTCTGTCACTCACAGAGTAGAGATTGTATCTGCTACAGAAACAGTGGATCTGGGTACTATAGGAGAGCTATTAGGATTTGAGAACAACACAAAACTTGAACCAGCCATTAAACACACTGCTATTAATATACCTAAATTCTTAGCCATAGAGACTCTAAATATTCACTGTAATGTGGCCGAGGGTATGTTCACCAAATCAAATGGCATAGGCACTCACAAACAAACTGGCATCATTTCAACATTCAAACCTAACTCTGAATTTATGGAGCCCATCATCTACACTCCATCCCCAACATTATATTTTCCTGTGTGCCATAACAGAATAGATTACATTGAGTTGATGGTCACTAATGAAAAAGAAGAAATAGTTGATTTTGCTGGAGCCACAACAACTGCAATCATAGAAATTAATATTTAAATAAAAATACATACAAAAAAAAATGGAAAATATTGAGAGTTATGAGCTACAATCATTCCCCCCAAACAGGAGGACTTTTGCAAATTTAAATCAACCCAACACAGAGATTGAGGTTGATCTTGATGTAGGGGATGGCTTTATACACCCCCACAGAGCAGATCTATACATCAAATTTGATGTTGTAAAGCTCGATGGTACAGATTATCCGGCAAATTCAAATATAAGATTGGTAGACAATTTTGTGCCACATCTGTTCTCTGAAATTGAGATCAGAAAACATGATGTTGTTATAAACAGAGTAGATTACCCCGGCATTACCTCCACAGCTTTGGCCACACTAAAAGTGTCATCATATCACCACTCATCTTCATCTTCTCGATTAGCCAAAAGTTGCACAAAAGCAAAGTAATATAAACCAAATCAATCAATCGAAAAAAATTGTGTGTAAAATAAAGGAACTACTCTACGTTTATATATTGTAGCATTTAACCAAAGATTAAATAGGTTCACAACTTACGAAATTCCAAAGATTCGAGTTTTATGCGAGAGGTTACATAGAATAAACATTATGACTACAATTTCCCATAACTATGAAATGTATTCTCTTGAAAGATGTGCGTAAAAAGTTAACACAAACTATAATAACTATGCATGTTACACTACAACAGTATGAAATGTCAGTCAAATAATAAGAAAAAATTATGTTGGATATTCACTCATCTGGTGGATCAAGCAGAAAAGGATGCATTAATAATAATAACAATATTAATAATAATAATAACAGTAATAATCATCGTCATCAATCATAAAAACGATGAGCTGATAATAATAAATTTGCAATAACATTGGTTTATTAGTAATATTTAAATTTTATGTTTCTAATAATAATAATAACAATAGTTTAAGTGCTAAGCACAGTTTACAACCTAATACAGCACTAATCCAAGTAAAAAATAAAAAATACAGGGATAAAATATGTACGATATAGAATAATATAATAATAATCATAGCCATAATAATAATTATTATTATTAATGTTTCTGCTATTCAAGCCTTATCAATGGTCGGACCCTCTCTACATTTAATTGATTTTGTTTTAAGTCCCCTTTATGCACAGTAAGGCTAATCGGGACTGGACCTACAGTTTAAAAAGAGATCCGAACCACTATGTGCCTCCACCAGGTATCGAACCCGGGACCCCTTGCTTACAAGGCAACGACGCTATAAAACGTTCCTTTGGCAACAACATTCTCCACACCACGGAGTGGCCGAACTACAAAAGAAAGACCTCTTGGTCTATACAGTGAGTATCATCGTTCCTCGTCCGCCCCTCTCGTCGAGAAGAAGTTCTTTTAACTCGATTGCGTATTGGACACAGCCGTCTAACCCAGGGGTTTCAACCTCGCGGCCCGCGATGCCTTCTTTTGCGGCCCGCGAAGCCAGTTTGCAAAATACATTAATTTTACGTATTTTTATTAAAAAACGTTCTATTTTTACTGAAGGAACGGAAGCTCTGTGAAGGAAGACCATTTCACAGGTAGTATTGATTTTGCAGTCAGTTATGATCATCAGAAGAATATAAAGTGGCGTAACTTTCTCTTCACAACATGCATTCCAACCCCTTCGCTATGCGGAATGAACACTTGAAAGTGTTTTTTCTTCAATGAAGTTCATCAAGAAGCCGACAGGCAGATTCTTCACTGCTTCACCTTCTGAGACTTTCAAATACAGAAATTGAAGTGGACATTCCAACTTTAATAAAAGAAGCAGATCGGTCTCAATTTTCACACTGAACACTTACTATGAAGGATTCTCATTTGTATGGTGTGTTTTTCATTTCTTTCAATTCATCCATAAGTATTGGTTTTTTAGTGGAATAAATTGTAATTATGCAATTTTGATTTGTGATTCCATTGTTTTATTGCCTCACTTTAGAAATTAGGTCATGCGAAAGTACTACATTTTCAGTTCAGTACTTACAATTTTTGTAATTTTTAATCCCTCCCCCCACAAAAAAATGCGGCCCGCCAATCAACTGCTGGATATAATTTTTGCCCTCAGACCTTTTGAAGTTGGAAACCACTGGTCTAACCCATGTTCACTTGCTGCAAGGGATGTGATGTCGTTTTAAGTATTTGGCATATTCTTGTTGAATTTGCTTTCCTAGGGCACACTTTTAATCTTCCCATCTGTATGGCATCCCTGCTGAGAGATGACAACATTGTTTTATCCAATGTTTTTAGGTTTTGAGAAGAGCTGGTCTCTTCCACCGTCTGTAAGGAATCTTCTAGTTTATTCTTACCTTTTAATGTGTTGTGTTTGTTTTGTGCAGGACCGTGTATAACTTTGCACTTTTAGCTTTTCTCAAGGGGTCTTTAACACCCCTTGTTTTAAACTTTCCACAGAGAGACAAAAGAGAGATATATTTCTTTCTTTCCCTTCCTCTCTCTACGAAATATTAGAAGAAGAAAGGGAGAGAACTCTCTGTCTCTCTCTCTCTCTTTCTCTCTGCAGTGGGAAAAAGGAGAAGGGGGAGAGAGAGAGAGAGAGAGAGAGAGAAGTGATTCTCCCTTTTCGTCTCTTTCTTGCTTTTCCCTTGGAGAGAAAGTAAGGGGAGAGAGGAAGAAGAGAGAGAAATTCTTTCTCTTCTATTTCCTTTCTTCTTCTATGTTCCTTTTCTTCTTACTGTCGCTTTCTCCACTTTCTCTTTCTCTTTTCCTCTCTCTCTCTTTCTCATCTTTATTTCTCTCCATCTCTCTCTCTCTTTCTTCTCTCATTTTAGAGAGAGAGAGAAGAGAATGGGGAGATGGAGAGTTAGAGTTTTAGATAAGGGGATATTTCCCAGCATACATTGAAGGGTGCAATATGGCCAAATATGACTTATTAACTAACTCTCTAGCTTTCTTAAAATCGAAGGTTCATGGCTGCAGCAACACAAGCCTTCTATATGTCCCTATCTTGAGCAAGATCTATAAACTCTTTCCCATCCCTACCGATTTCCCTTAGGTCCATCTCAAAGTTATCCCTCCATCCTCGTCTTGGCCTTCCTACAGGTCTCTTACCATCAGGTTTCCCAACAAGAATCCTGTTAACTCCTCTTTCCTCTCCCATTCGTGCCACATGACCTGCCCACCTAAGTCTTCTTGATTTAAGTATTCTAATAATATCTGGACATGAATACAAATTATGTAACCTTCTCCACTCACCTGTCTCCTCATCCCTTTTAGGTCCAAAGATTTTCCTAAGGATCATATTTTCAAATACTCTCAATTTATGTTCCTGTTTCAATATAAGGGACCAAGTTTCGCACCCATATAATACTACAGGCAAAATTACCGTGTTGTATATTTTAACTTTTAGTTTCTTAGATATTAAACGAGAAGACAAAAGTTTATGAAGAGAGAAGTAACATGCATTTCCTGAATTAAGCCTACTTTTCATTTCCTCTTTAATATAATTTTCATTTGTTAATATTACTCCTAAGTATTTGAATTTGGAAACTGGTTCAAACGAGTTCTTATCAATAATTTATTACCTAACACTTGGTTTCGGCCTGTAAGCATATACGTATTTAGTTTTCTCTTTGTTAACTTCCAAACCTATCTCTTTAGCAGTTTTGAAAAATATTTTAGCATTATTCTTAATTGTATTTATATCATCCCATAATAAGTCTACATCATCTGCATATGTTAACAGCTGAGTCGCACCGTTTAATTGTAGTCCTTCGTTAGTTTCTTTTACCTTTCTAATAGCATATTCTAAGGCAAAATTAAAGAGCAATGGAGATAATGCATCTCCTTGTTTTAACCCATCATGAATTGTAAATTTGTCAGACATATTAATACCCACACGAATTTTACTTTCTGTTTCACTGGTGCAACCAAAAAAATTAATTCAATCAATCGTTCGTCTTGATTTCAGGAACTGATAAAATTCCCGAAAACGTGGCCAGCCGACTCGTGTTCTGGACGTCTAGCGTGCTTGGCTTCGTGACCTTCGTCTCATATTCCGCTCTGCTGGTCGCTTACTTGACGGCCCAGAACGTTCAGCTCCCCTTCGAGAGCCTGGAGGGAGTGCTCGCCCAGAACTACACCCTGTATATCTTTCCCAAGTCATTCGAGACAGAGGAGTTCAAGGTCAGTCAATATCTGTGTTCTTTATTAATTGGCGCAGGTATCGTTGTTGGGTGACTTCCATATTTGTAACATTTGGACACCATTTGGAGACAAACACGTGTCCTTTGTGTGTCCTTGGCAGTCCTGGGAAGTAACTAGTAACTTGTAGCTCAGTTATAAGTAATATTTACTTTAAGAAAGTCTTTCTGTAATTATACTGATCCCAGGAACAATTGACCCCTAACCTATTTTTTGCTGCATAGCTCTATCAATCCTCTGCGGAGATGTGTGGCTCGACGAGTGTCAACAACCTCAGTTGAGAACTAAAAGCTGTAGGGGTAACATCGCTCTCCCGTTGCAACGTTGCCAAGCGTACGTCTGTTTTTGTCAGATGTTTTATTAGCTTGTTTTTACAGTCTTTGGTTGTTTTGTGTATTAATTTGTGTACTATTGTACAACTTTTACCAATTAACGGCGTTGATCAACTCCCCCCCCCGCCCCCCGTTTTACTGTACGTTTGGCAACATGCTGTGTATCCGACGCTCATTGGGTTCGTCCCGCCAGGAACTTTCGATGCCTTGTGACAGGAAAATAGCCGATGTCAGTCGAAGAGAATTCAACTGATCGCTGATTCGTTATTTCCGAGCCGCCACTTGGAGTTGCGAGCGGTATAGTTAATGTCAGAAGTAACAGAGTGACATTTCCAATAAAAGTAACGTTATTACCAGTTACCATTACAGTTATATTACAAACTTTAAAATGTTAACTTGCAACTTTGTAACGTGAGGGAAGAGTTAACTTGGCAAATCTGTTTCCAACTGTGTCTTCTGTGGATGCTAAGGTGAAATAATTATCGTGGAATCGCCTAAGGAGAGGAAGCTAGGTTTCGTTGGAGGCTAAATTTAGAACATGAACGCTTTATTGGGTGTTTTTGGTAGAAATAAGTCATTGTAGTGAGGGTGGGTCTTGTTGAACTTGGAATGGAATTACCTTTAAGCATTAAGTGTAATATTTACCTTTATAGCAAGAACATTGTTAATTTAGAAGTGAGTGACCATATTGTTGGGTACTAGTAACATTTGTTCACCTGGGGTAAGTGCGCTACGACGCCAGGGGTCCCGGTTCGAATCCCGGCCTATGCATGGATATTGGTGAGTGTTCAATCATCAATTTCTTCTTATCACTCATCCCCATCTTTGCAAATTAAACAAAAGTGACATAATAGCGAAGTACAATAAAGCAAATCAATCAATCAATCCTGAGGTAAGGTGTGACCAGTGATGTGCCGTAGACAATAAGTCTACATGCGTTGTCTACACGTAATCTACGCGAATATTTCATTGGGTTGTAGTTTACATAAACTACGTAGACAATCTAAAGTGCATTTTCAAGGGTTTCATGAAAGGAAAGTGACATTTTCAACTACATCTTCTCTTCTATCATCAACTATGGAAGAAGATAAATAGTATGCAAAAAACAACAACAGATGGCAGTCGTGAGGCAAGGGTGGTCATTTCCCCATAAAGCACTAGAATATTTCTTATGTTAGGTTTTTCCTAGGTGAGAAATTGTTCGAATTTGGAAGGAAGAGCATGAAAAGTTTTTCTTACACATCAGCAACTGATACGCAGTAGAATTTTCTTTTATTTGCACGGCGCCCTTTGCTAAGTTATCACCTTTCGCCATGTTGTTTACATAGATTACGTAATCTACGTGTATAAAATAGTCTACGTGTAGAATGCAGACTAGTTGTTTACGCGTAGACTCACATCACTGGGTGTGAACTTCCACGTAGTGCACCCAATTGCCAACTTTACTTCCAGGTAGTACAGTCTTAGAAAATAATACCTGGGCCACGGGACGTAGAATTTCGTAACGTCTTAAGCCTGTTGTTTATGCAACCCAAATAACAAAATATTCGCTTAAGTTTGCCTGGTGATTCTGAGTTCTCGGGAAGGATTGAGCTTTGATAGCATGAGTCACATGACTCATGCCCCAGCCACAACAAACAGCTGGGTGCTACGATGCCTCCAGAAGAAAATTTCAGTAACTGGTTTCTTGACGAAGCTACTCGTAAGGAAATACTATTCTTTCAAGTGATATTAGAGTCATTGTCAAGAAGGTTCGCTGAAATGATGGTTCTCATCACAGACCACATGCCACACGTTAATTGTTTAAGTCCAGTTCATGCACTGGACCTACAGATTAAAATGGGATCCGAACCAAATCCTCTCTATTTGGTATTGAATTCGGAAGCCTTTCATTACATGGCGAAGACGTTACCACTACGACATCAGAGAGGCAAAGGAACCCCTTGAGAAATAGATAAGCGAAAATTGCTACGTGACAAACCATATTTGCCCGTAAATTTTAAAAATAAGACAATATTTTGTACTGACAGTTTCGAACCGTGGGAGAGGCATATATTTTTTTGTACCATCGTCCATTTCACGAGTTTATAATTCTTCCTCACCGACACGAGTAACGCGAGTGGTAGAAGAAAAGCGAAGTAAAATAACTGAAATAGAAGTAAAAGGAAAAAGCGAAATAAATTTTATTCATAATATTCTGCAGTCACTTGAGTTGTATTCACGGGATGCTATCTTTAAAGAAAGCCGTGGTCTCTTCCTTGTCTTTTTCGCTTCCTTTGTGCTCTTGCTTCCCCCGTCACGATTGGTCTAAAACTAATTAATGCGACGTTAATTAAACAATCCAAACAACGAAACAATGCACAATCAACTGCACAAAACAACATTCCAAATGTTTTCGAATCGGAAAACAATTGAGATGCTGTAAAATGACTTAAGATGCAGTAATAAAGTGGGAATTCGGTACCGTATAGAATTAAATCGGTAGAGATGTTCGATTTGATTGGATGTTTGTTATTTAGATTTGCTATTCTTTCACTTTTGGCAAATAGCGACGATGAAGATGAGTGATGCTGTGATGAAATTGACGAAGGGACACTTACCAAGGACACCCACGCCCAAGTCGAGATTCTAACCAGGGACCCATGGCATCGTAGCGCGCTGTGCTAACCACTCCTCCATGGAGTGGACATTATAGCATATTTTGTGTGCTCAATTGGGATCAATCAATGGAATGAATAGGCATATTATATGATTAAAAAATTCATATCATAATACCACGTCATATTATTCGGCTCGAAGTAACATCAGAGACATTCAATCTTGCATTTTTGCCTTTCAACTAATTCTTTGAATTCAGGTTAATCACAACAATAAGATAAATTATGAAGCAAATGATAGTTATTACGAATTACCTGACAGAAACAACATTAAGCAGGCTCGGTGGTCAAGCTCATTAAGTGATTGACATTCGATATCGTCGCCAAAGTTCCCGGGTTTGAGTACCGTCCTTGTCGGGGGTGTTTGACTATTTCGTCATCAATTTCATGTAATGGTCACTCGTCCTTATCGTCGCGATCATCGAACAGGGAATAAAAATTATAAAAATGAATACGATGGAAGAGTACTTACTTCATCTCTCACGAAATCTCCTACAAAACCGGAATATATAAAATACATGTATATTCATTCACATACATTTTCGATTTCTATATTTAACTAATCGAGACCGAGAACGGGAGAGCAATTTTCAATTCGACAAACCGAGAGACGGAGAAACTGTCAAGTCTCGTTTCTTCTTCGCACCTCCGTAATCGAGTTGTTCTGTTTGTCATTGGCTTTGTATTGGCAATTATTGTCATTATTCTTTCCCTGCAGGTAAACCATAACGATGAATTATGATGAAATGAAGCAGATAAAGGGCAAGAACAAGAAAGTCATGCCTGTTCGGGACTCCAACCCAGAACCTTACGTAACGAGATTTGAAATTCTGGAGAAGGCGTCCGTGTTTCGCTTGGTTTTCTCTTTCCTCTACTTCCCTTATATTATCATACATGTATAATAAAAATGGATCTGATACGACATGTTGCGATTCATAATTGTGCTGGTTAGATGCTACAGATGTGAACTCCAACCTGCAATATATTATTCCCTTTTGTTTCGTATCTGGTTGAACATGAAATTTTCTTACACTGTGACAATTTCTTTCTTAGTTTTGGTTTGGTGCACAGATATGCTAATCTGGACTCGACCTTCAGTTTAAAGTGGGATACTAACCACTATGTGCATCCACCGTGTCGTGTATCAAACCCGGGATCCACTGATTACAAGGCGACGACGTTATCACTACGCCATTGAGGAGGCCCCATGACAAAATGTTATTCACTCGATCTCTACCATAATTTATTTCAGCATTTACATTTTCGTTTTCTTCTTCTTTTTCCTTTTGTTAACTACTCTTATACAACTCTTTTTGCGTCTTCGAATTTCTTCTTGTTTCAGGAAAATATAATACATGCAGGCTGTATAAAAATCCCCCGTTCAAATAGATAAAACGTTCACTCTCGAGAACTAATTTACATGTTTATCACTAACGTAACCATTTGAAATGTTAACTGATATAACTGCAGATGAAATAATACTTACAGCCACTAACGAAATATCTATTCTTGTGTAGCCTCACAGACAACAAGTATCTGGTGAGTCATTCACTCTTGCTGACTACGGGCGAAGGTCACTGAACTAAAGGGTGGTGGCAAGCAAGCAGGCTTCTGCTCTACCAAAGACGAGGTCACGTGTTCCAGTTATCAATGGCGTACGAAATAAGGAGGAACACAGCTATCTGACGTATGATTTGGTCCCGTCATTGCACGTAGAACACTTTATCGTCGTGGCCTTGAAGTTCCCTCAGGGCACTCCTACAAAAGGCTTCTCAGCTAGAAGGATATCTTCCCCATTGAGTGGAGGAAAAGTGGGTGCGTATAGAGGTCCTTCAACTTTCGTATTCTTTTTCATTTCAGAACCCGTGCTGTATCGTCGACTTAATCCAATCTATCCGATGTAGGTTTTTGGTTCTGTTTCTGTTCGGTTATTTCACATTGTCTTCCTGCTTATGTTATTCGCGACGAAGGTTCTGGATTCGATAATCTCGACAATAACGGGATTGTGTTGGTTGCTTGATTTGGTGTCTTAAGTCCACTTTATGTCCTGTTAGGCTAATCGTGAATGGACCTACAGTTTAAAGGGGGATCCGAACCACTATGTTCCTCCACCGAGTATCGAACCCGGGATCCCTTAATTACAAGGCGCCCACGATCCCACTCCGCCATCGGGGATTGTGTTCGCAACGAATGAATCAAATTTGAGTGATATGATATGCAACCATTGGAAGACTATTGAAAGAAAAGCAATGGGAACCTGCCAGTTTTTCTACTGCAGACAGGAAACCATAAACATGGAAGAGAAGCTTATATTCTATGAAACCTGACGCTATGTGCTCGAATACTGGCTAAATACAATCCATAGAGGCATAGCAACGTTAAAAAACCTCTTATATGCTACATATAGGTTTAAAAAGGTCGAAATACAAAGATTGTGTGCGCCTCACTGACGGCGTAGTGGTAAGGCCTTGTAATCAAGGAGTCTCGGGTACGATACCAGGTGATCGCACATAGTGGTTCGGATCCCACTTTAAACTGTATGCACTTCAGATTAGTCTATCTGTGCCGGTGACTCAGTCGGTAACGCGTCTGACTACCATGCTATAGGCCCCGGGTTCGATCCCCGGCCGGTTCAAGCCCGGGAACTTTTCTAACGTTGGAAGCGACCCCGGCGCCCACCCAGCGTCGAATGACATGGGTACCTGGGGGAAACCCTGGGGGTAAAGGCGGTCAGGGGCGTGATGCTGATCACATCACCCACACTCACGAACGAATCAAGAAAGTGTGGGGCGGCGTGATGCTGATCACATCACCCCCACTCACGAACGAATCAAGAAAGTGTGGGGCTTTACCTCCACACCCCCTATACGACTTCATGGCGTAGCGCTAAGCACAGGTGAGAACTTTACCTTTTTTTTTTTTGCGTAAAGTGGACTTACAACAAAATTTAAACTTGCGATAAAGATTATGATAAGGTATTAAAGAATTGGGTCTAACACATTTTTTTATTGTTTACCAATGACATTGTTAACTAATATTCTTAATTTCAGTTTCAAGATGAAATCGGCTACGAAATAAAAGGAGTGGGTTCATATTTCTGTTACGAAATTCCACTTTTGTAGTAGACCTGTGCCACACTAAGATGTGACATAATAAACAAATCTGAGACACTTTCAAAGTATTAAATTGCTATCTATGTATTTGGGAACAATCTTTCAATATAATACTTTTTTTGGACGCGTCAAATCATAGTATTTAATTCCTGTTTTAGCAGCTTTAAGAAACCTGATTTTTTTTTGGGGGGGGGTTACAAATGCCCTTTCTGCTCCCGTCAAGTTACGCCTATGACAAACAGGAATTCAAAGTAAAAGACTGTCCCGACTAAATCGGGAGACACGTCTGATAGATTTACAATTGGGAAAATCATAATTAAGCGTGCAATGCGTGCAATGTGGATCAAGAACTGGGGACGTGGAGAAGCACAACACTCCACGTAACCAATAGTCACGTGACCCTCTTTGCTTTCCTGTCATGTTGACCTTCGCGTGGAACACATTTCTCGGTGTTAAGACAGGCAAAATCACCCGATCATCGAAGGGTGCAATATGTGTTGCCTACCCTCCTGCATTACTTGCTCCTATTAAAGCCTTATGGGGAAGAACTTTTTTCCATGACTGTACAGTGGTGGAAAAAAGTTCTTCCCCATAAGACTTTAATGGCAGTAAATAATGCCGGAAGGGTAGGCAACACACATTGCACCATTAGGTGATCGGGTGATTCTGTCTGTCTCAAGAGCAACTCGTCTTTCATGCAAAAGCCAACAGGCACAGGAAATGTAGGAAAGCCACGTGACTTGTCAGGTGGAATGTTGTTCTTCAGAAATTCGCCTTTTCTCAAGCCAGGTCGCAGAACCGACAAGAGCTACATGTTATATCTCCGAAAATGATTCCCCTAAAAACGTTGAACGAAACGCTAAAACAATTCTTGCCTTAATTACTGTATGTGCCGCAGTAGCACAGTCGTTAGGGCGTTTTATTACCATGCGAGAGATCTGGGTTCGATCCCCGACGAGTGATAATCGGAATTTTGTCCACCTGTTCAAGCTGCTTCGGTGCCCACCCAGCGTCGTATAAAGTGGGTACCTGGAGGAAACTCTGGGGAAGGGGGGGGGGTAAGGCGGCCAGGAGCGTGGTGCTGATCACATCATTCCCACCTTCGGCCTGATGAAGAAAGCGTTGGGCCCCAACTCCACTAACTCCACATTCCCTATACGCCTTCATGGCTTGGTGCAAAGCACAAGGTAGGACTTTGCTTATTAATTTACTATACATCCCGATTTTGTCGGAACAAAACTTCCCAATCTCTACGTGGGCTTTCTTTCAAGTTCCGTAGGGATGTGAATAGGCTCCAATATTTCTTGACACAATTCATACATGTTATATTTCCTTATAAGAACAACAGCCGATATATTTTGTGTGCGTGTGTGTAGGGGGGGAGGGGGGTATAATCCAAACATGTGAGGTAATCCTTTTCCCACTACTCACTCCATTCTCAGAAATAAATCTCAATTCCACACACTGAATATGCAGCACTTTCTACGTCTTAGCATGCAAATATCTACATAGTAGCAAAGTAATGTGTGGAGAGAGAAAAATTAACGATTTGTAACGGCACTCTGGAAATTTTTTAGTTTATTTTTTTTCAATTTGAACTGACATTCATAACATTCATTAACAATCCCAATATTGACAAAAGAATAGCTTAGTCGTTCTGCTACTTTCAATTCTTCATTATCGTAGTCACCGTAACTCTCTCTCTCTCTCTCTCTCATCCTTCCCGATGGCGCTGTAGTAGAGGAGTCGCCTTGTAATCAAGGATTCCCCGGTTCGATACCCGGTGGAGACACAGTGGTTAGGATCCCACTTTAAACTGTAGATGCAGTCTCGATTAACCTCTGGGTGCATAACGTGGACTTAAAATAGCAAATGAAAATAAAAATAAAAATCACCGTAACTCTATACAAAGCCAGAGGATCCATTTTTGAAACCTGTTGAGGCTTAGATGTAGCATTGCATTCGTATCATTACCCATCATCTTCATCGTCGCGATTATCGCAAGAGGTAAAAATGCGACACAAAATAACCCAAACAGAAGCTTGGAATCAATCTGAATATTGGTTACGTTGGATACGTGGTAGAATTGTTTTAAATATCACTTCCTGTGATGTAATAGGGTTTTTGATTAGAGACCATTTGTATAATACATATCATTGCTGCGAACAATAAGTAGTTTCACGTTCACCACACTCTTCGGTTGTTTAGAAATCGTAAGGAAGAAGGATCTCTGAATTTCCGCTTTCACGTGTCAATGAAACTTTAAAATAAGTTCAGTGTAGGTCACAAAAGAGATTTACATATTGTTATGATATCTTTCAAACACCACGAAATCTAATTCCAATAGAATACGATACTACTCCTTACGTTCCTGTAAATGTTCACCATTAGTCTGGCGAAAAAAAGTAACGAAGATTTCCGTATTTCCTTGAGGAAAGATAAGGCGTCTGCTTGTAGGAAGCAAGCACCAACTGCTTCGATCAATGACCTTCACTGCCAGAGTGACTCACAGCTGGCCTTCCCTCGTTCCAGTGTGCGTATAAAACAGGTATTTTATTTCGTTCGTTCCAATCCACAGTTATATCAAGCTATCATTCTAATATTTTCGTAAAATTTGTAGTAAACAAGTTGTATACATTATGGTCTTCCAGTGTGTTGTTGCCTCCTGCTATTTACACGTGGGAGATGGGGGTGTTGTAAACATTTCTGAACCCAAAGGTCGAGCACGAAGGAAAAGTTGTGTAAGCATTGGAGGCAATAACAAGGTAATAGAAGTTGAAGGTTGATTGATTGATTGATTGATTTAGTTTATTTTACTTCGCGTTTTGTGCCTCTTGGCTAATTTGCGAAGATGGGGATGAGTGATGAAATGATGAAATTGATGAATGGACATTCACAAACAACTAAGCCCGACCGGAATTCGAACCCGGGACCCTTTAGAAGTTGAAGGAAATGCTGGAATGAATGATATCAGAAATTGAGTAAAAACTGTTCTCATCACGCATAGGGCTATCAGATCGCTCTTCAGCGGAGAGTAAGACAAATTGTCTCAAAATGTTGGACACGAACGTATTTATTAGGACATCTTAGCATATAACAAGAGTATGACATCTTCAGTTCAAAAATTAATGTTGAAGTGAACGGTTGAGTTCAAAATTCCTCAACTGCTAATTAATAGCACGGCTGTATGTGATTTCAACTTGTGTATGTAAGACAGAACGTTTTTCATCGATGTGGGGCCAGGAAGAGAAAACAATCCATGAATTCGGGAAGGAAAAAATTCACAATTTCGTAAACAAAGTCTGGTACTACTATACACTGGGAAAAACAAAATTGTGTGCCTTATTTCTCCAATAAGGAGAGTAATTACTTGTTACTTCGAACAAATTACCGACACTTATATCGATAAAACTTCACAAAGTAAGCATTTTTATACATATATCCGGACTTTTCCGGATCTAGAAAATCGTGAAGTAATTTCTGAGCTTTTCCGAACATCCAGTAGCAACCATGCACACTCTTTGATTTAAGCATACTTCTCCAAGGAACCACATTATCTTAGACTCGCCTCAGTTTTTCTGTTTCTCCATCTAATTTGAAGTTACGTGATGCCCAAAATACGTATAAGGCATTTGAGATTTCTTTCAAATTCCTTCCGGAGGCCAGACACAACTATAAAATGTAGGACACGTCCGGAAATAAGAATGATTCTTATAAGTCTTTTTATTTTCTTATTTAGCGTCGTTTTTCTTTCACCTCTTGCTAATCGCGACGACGAGGATGAGTGATATGATGCAATTGATGAAGGGGCACTCACGAAGAACACCCATACGCGCGACGGGATTCGAACCCAGGACATCGGACATCGTAGCGCACTGTGCTAACCACTCCGTCACGGACGGAATTCTTATAGCCCTAATCGTTCCTCAAGCATTTTTCCTATCTTTAACTACACACGAAACATAAAGAACAATCTAAATAAACAGGTACCAGTTCACACTCTAACCGTAAAAAAAACATATGCACGCGAAAATGCAAAATAATATTTATTTTTAGGTAGTTGTGATTTATTATTGTATATTAAAGAAATATATTAGTGATAAAATGACGGAAGTAGAGGAACATCTCCAATGAAACACTCATGCCTTATGGATATTTGTATTTCTTGCCGAACAAGGTTCCGAGTTGACTTCCGACCAAAATGGGTCCATTGTGTATGTTCATTCATGTCTTTAATGTAATCATAAATCGTCGTCATGAATAATTTAACTTCTGAGGAAGAAAACTGAGGTAATTACTAAAAAAAACAATAACAAAACAAGTTTGATCTTAAAGCCCTGGCTTTGCGCTACATCTTCCATCACGGGGATCATATGCGTGCGCCCAGGGGGCCCAGGGGGAGAGCAAATGCCCCCCTAATCATGGACGTCTGCAGATTTTTTCCACGAAGAGACAAGCAAGGTATTTTTCCATGGGGCATATTACCCCGATAATTGTGTTGCATTATCGCATTCCTGCATAATTAATGTAAATTATTATGACTGAAATCAAATTATACATGTGAAAACGTACTTTTTGGTTGACATTCGTTTTCTAAGGGAAAGATGTGTCAATCCTTGCCCCCCTTCCAGACATCTATGCCCCTATATTATTATATTTTCACCTAGAAATTTAGGATAGATGAATCCTATCGCCATTATTAAACTATATTATACTCTTAAAGAAAATTAAGTATTTTCAAGCCGATGAAAGTTCAAAGCAACTACGGGGGAAGGGGGTGCAGTGGCGAAACCACAGCCCCCCACAACCTTGAACGAAAATCAATTTTAGGGGCAAACATGGAAGTAAAGCAAAGCAAGAGTAGCAGAATCTAAGAGTAGCAGGACAAAAGGATACTCAAGATGGATTTTGTTTTCACGTCTTTCTTGCATTATTTCTTCCAGACTGCCAAGAGCACCTGCGGGGGGGGGACAGAGCTGCAATTGCCCCCTTGATTTCAAATTTTATACAAATATAAATACCTTTTGTAAAATGTTCTTGCTCGCTTCGCTCGCAATGTGTGCTTTTTTTGCAGTCTAGTCAAGTTCAGAGCCGTAGCTACGGGTCGACGGGAGTTAACCCTGGACGCCAAACGATCTAAATGAAAAAAATTGTAAAAGAGAATAATATGGCGCTCCATGAATTTTTTTCCCCATATTAAATCGACATTGTTTTCATTTTGCAAAAATTTAGATCTGAAAATTTATTGGTCGCTTCGCTCGCAATTTGTTTTCTGTAATGCATTTTAAATTACCGAGGAGAGAAGTACTGCTGCTAAAAGGTTTTCTCTTAAGTGCATGAACAATTGTTTGGAGGAAAAGGAACGCGCACATTTGAGAGACAATTTATATGATTTTTACTGTTGGTATATAAGTATATATATATATATATATGTGTGTGTGTGTGTGTGTGTGTGTGTTGTATATATATATGTATGTATGTATGTATTTATATGTGTGTGTGGGGCGGGGGAGGGGTGTATATATAAACACACCCATCAATGCAATAAAATTTAAACAAGTGAGATGAAATTACGTTATTCTTTTCCGGTCTGAACTATCATCAAGGCTATCCCCCCTAATCAGAGAGTCTGCGCACGCCTATGACGGGGACTGACACTTTACGTAGGAGTAGACACGCTTCGTACAATTTGATGATATCGCGATTACGTAATGGATGTGCAGCCACTTAACTGAACCCCCCAAAATTCACATTTTATTACTAAATTCTAAATTAGCATAATATCACATAGTTTACCTATTCATACCTTTGGTGCACTTTGTGGATTGTGCATTAATCAACATCAGGTTAATCGCGGTAGGCAAAGTGGAGGGAAAATGACAATGAAACACAACGAGGCCCTTGGTTCCCAATTAATGAAACTTTGTCTACATGCAACTGAGTCGCTGCGTGAAATCGCTGAAAATGTCATTTATTAATTTCTTAATTTTGCTTATTTTATATTGCTTTTCTAGCACTTGGCGTCAACAAAGGCGATGAGGATGATTAATGAAGTTATGAAATGGATGATAGGACATGATGATCCATGTCTTACACAAAATTCTAAGTTGGGACTAATGAATATCGATTCGTCTTATCATTTGTCAAGTAGTTACTTTTAACTCCAATCTTTTTCAAGGACTTCTGGGTTGACAGCATGTGTGTTGCGCGATGATGATTCGACGAAAACCACCATTTCAGATAACTTTCTTGACAATGACTCTAATATAAAAAAAGAGAACATTTTCTTACGAATAGCTGTTGTTAAGAAACCAATTCCTGAATTTTTTTCTGGTAGTCTCACGGCACCCAGCTGTCGTTTGTTATGGCTGGGCCTGGGGGTATGACTCACGCTGCTGTCAATACTCAATCATTCCCGAGAATCCAAGTCTGCCAGGCAAATCCAAGAGACAATTTTGTTATTTGGGTTGCATAGACAACAGGCTTTAAGATATTACGATATCGTAGGTCTCGTGGCCCAAGAACTACTTTCCATGACTGTACATACACCCTGGACTGCACAACGAACATTTAAGTTCTCGGGGGAGCCGAGCCCTCCTGAGGTCAGACTAACAGCTTATTATTCGACTTTCAGTAAAGTTGTGACGTCTTGTTCAAATACGATGTTGTTTGGGACAATCCGTCACAACCCATTTTTTCATTATTTTGGAAGTACGTGCGTTTTCCTTGGTTATCTCCCTGTAATAAGAAAAAAAGAAAACAACACCCCCCCCCAAAACACATATGTACATATATATATATGTCGGTAAAAATTTACTATCCTTCGGACACCTCTATTTTTTTGGTTTCGTCAATTTTTGACATTGATACTTACGTATCTGCTTCGCGGTACATTCCTGAAGGTGTATTAACGTTGATTTGATGAAATTAATTGCAATTTTTCACATTACCAGAACGTCTTTCTGGTAGGTGTTTTCCCTTGACTGAGACACAATATCGCGAGTACACCTTCCTACATAATTGCGCGTCCGGCTTCTCTTTTGCCAAATTTTTGACATTCAAACTTACGTATCTGCTTCGCGGAACATTCCTGAACGTGTATTGACGTTGGTTTGATGAAAGTAAGAGCAATTTTTCACCTTACGACTACTTCTTCCTCCTACCTTTCCGTTTGCCTCACACACAACATGGCGCGCACACCTTCGTAAATAATAACGCGTAGGAATGACGCATCGGCCTTGTATTTTCTCGATTTTCAATTGTTATGCAGTGTTTCAACCTTCGGAACCCAAGAAAAGCCCGTCGACAAACTTAATCAAATCTATTTCTTTTTAACTTTATTTTTCGCGTTCTGACACCAAATTTTAACTATGTATCCCAACCTAATCAACTAACCTATCCACGCACCAATGGTTCGTGGGGCTAGCGCCAATGGTTTGTGGGGCTAGCGCCAATGGTTCGTGGGGCTAGCGCCAATGGTTCGTGGGGCTATCTTTTTCACTATTGAAACCTTTGCGTGGCCTACTAACCTATCCACGCGCCAATGGTTCGTGGGGCTAGCGCCAATGGTTCGTGGGGCTAGCGCCAATGGTTCGTGGGGCTATCCTTTTCACTATTGAAACCTTTACGTGGCCTACTAACCTATCCACGCGCCAATGGTTTGTGGGGTTAGCTCCAATGGTTCGTGGGGCTAGCGCCAATGGTTCGTGGGGCTATCTTTTTAACTATTGAAACCTTTGCGTGGCCTACTAACCTATCCACGCGCCAATGGTTTGTGGGGCTAGCGCCAATGGTTCGTGGGGCTAGCGCCAATGGTTCGTGGGGTTATCTTTTTCACTATTGAAACCTTTGCGTGGCCTACTAACCTATCCACGCGCCAATGGTTTGTGGGGCTAGCGCCAATGGTTCGTGGGGCTATCTTTTTAACTATTGAAACCTTTGCGTGGCCTACTAACCTATCCACGCGCCAATGGTTTGTGGGGCTAGCGCCAATGGTTCGTGGGGCTAGCGCCAATGGTTCGTGGGGTTATCTTTTTCACTATTGAAACCTTTGCGTGGCCTACTAACCTATCCACGCGCCAATGGTTTGTGGGGCTAGCGCCAATGGTTCGTGGGGCTAGCGCCAATGGTTCGTGGGGCTATCTTTTTAACTATTGAAACCTTTGCGTGGCCTACTAACCTATCCACGCGCCAATGGTTTGTGGGGCTAGCGCCAATGGTTCGTGGGGCTAGCGCCAATGGTTCGTGGGGCTATCTTTTTCACTATTGAAACCTTTGCATGGCCTACTAACCTATCCACGCGCCAATGGTTTGTGGGGCTAGCGCCAATGGTTCGTGGGGCTATCTTTTTCACTATTGAAACCTTTGCGTGGCCTACTAACCTATCCACGCGCCAATGGTTTGTGGGGCTAGCGCCAATGGTTCGTGGGGCTAGCGCCAATGGTTCGTGGGGCTATCTTTTTCACTATTGAAACCTTTGCGTGGCCTACTAACCTATCCACGCGCCAATGGTTTGTGGGGCTAGCGCCAATGGTTCGTGGGGCTATCTTTTTCACTATTGAAACCCTTGCGTGGCCTACTAACCTATCCACGCGCCAATGGTTTGTGGGGCTAGCGCCAATGGTTCGTGGGGCTAGCGCCAATGGTTCGTGGGGCTATCTTTTTCACTATTGAAACCTTTGCGTGGCCTACAAACCTATTCACGCGCCAATGGTTTGTGGGGCTAGCGCCAATGGTTCGTGGGGCTAGCGCCAATGGTTTGTCCACACCCGGCACAAACTTTACAACACACCCACCACAAGTCATTCTCCAAACCCTCGATCCACAGTTCTAACTCTCGTCGCAAACGCAGGGAGTTCGAAACACTGGATACCAACAAAACACAATCACGACACGTCATGATAGTCACGACGGTGTATGAAGGTGAAGGTGTACGAACTTCATGGTATACGCAGATGTACGCGCCAAACGCTATCTCCGTCGGAGAATTAATTTTCAACGAACAACATGAATTTCAGCTATGAAACATTGCAACATCACACAAAACACCTTCCCGATGTTCGACAATGCTACAGGAACTTATTACGGTAAGTAGTCTCTTCTGTACAAATAAATGTGTCCGAAGGATAGTAAACTAGTACCATATGTCTAGTTTCTCTATCGCAGGTGTCTCGGGTGCTGTAGGGAGAAAAACCAAGGATCAGACAATCAAAATGGGCACTAGTCAAACTACTAAATCCCAGTTTTATTTTTTAGGTATTAAATAGTGCGTCGCTCCAAGCCTTCTCGCATATACCGCCAGCTGGTCCGGAGTTTGTAGCGGGCTCGTCTAGTCCCACTCCCGACGAAGTATCGTGTATATGACAAAAAACATGCAACTGCTTTTTTTTTTTTTTTTGCCCTTCCAAAAAAATATATATATCTGCTACGGGAAAGGGTGAACTTATCTTAAAGGGCGCCCAGGTATTTTCTCAAAATGCTTTTTATTTGCTTAACAAGTGCAGAGTATTTAATTTCTTACAACAATATCAACAACTTGTTCTCTATAAATAAGTCGTTTCACACAAGAAAACTGTTAGCAATTTACCCCCCTTGACAGATTTTCACAAAAAAATTTACAATGACGATCCACGTCGACCATTCCTTTTATTTTGGTTACTTATATATTTTGCAGGAATTAGACCCCGACGATAGGAAATTATTTTTGCAAGTGAAGTCACGATGTTTTCTAAACTTTTAAGTAAAAAAAAAAGGAGGAAAAGGGAGGTGAAAGATTAAAAAAAATTGATCAATTAAGGTAACGCGATAAACTAAATCTTTTTTGTAAAAAAAAAAAAATACTTAACTCCATGTCCGCAAGGTTCCACGTTCTAGTCGACGTCCCAGGTGTACGGGAAGATAAGAGCTGAGTCACGCCCACATCGACTCAGGCAGCTATCACGCCGTGGAGCGCCGTTGCTGGAGTTGATGTTATCGGAATCGGCTGGGAGAGAACACTGGTTCGCTCAACAAGGAAACGTGAACCCCGAGAAGCTCGCTAGGTGGCAGTCTCGTCGCCACCATGCGAGTTTCTTGGGAAACAAACTAAGTTTCACCGCGAACTGACAATCCCACGCATCGGGTCTAATTCCTGTATACAGGGTGGGCCGAAGAATGTGGCGAAACGGGATAAACAGGTTCCGATTCACCACAAAGTGCAAATTAAATTTGGTAACTTCGCACAATATTGTCGATCTTTCCAGCAATTTGTAAAAAAATTAACCAGCAGACCTACATAAAAACGAGTTACATCAAAATTTAGCTTATGAATCTTTCCTTGAATGTGCCTTCAATTTTTTATCGTCGTGAGAACCAAATAGTGCCGTATTTTGTATTCAAAACGACCGCCTCGTTTTAAATCAACCTCATTTAAATGAATCCACCTTGACTACAGGTTTCTAAGCAACTTGGACGGGAGTCTTGATATTCTCCTCCATGTAGAACATCTTTTTAGAGACCAGCAGCAGCCTTTGATGTTCGCAACGAGTGAAGTTCTGCTGGTAAAGTACATCGATAAGAGCAGTAGCGGCTGCTGCGCATTCGAAAACTCGCACGTTCATCTCCTAATAAATGTGTAATGCAATTAATGTTTATTATATTTATTCACTGAATGCCATTTCTTCCATTCACTTACTTACTTCAGCGTTTCTGTTCGAATGAGGTTCGCATGAGCAACTTTTCAAAGTGAACAACTTCCTGGCGTTGTTTTCAGCGGCGAGTAGAGAAAGCAGAAAGGCTCTTATGGCTTATATCAGTGGGCTTTCGGACTCGCTTCGCACAAAAAGTTGAGATCTAAAGGCTGACTTTCCTCTTCGTCATGTAGTGTTGCAATCCCTACGTTTATTTCATTGATTTAGTTTACTTTACTTCGCGTTTTGTGCCTCTTGGCTAATTTACGAAGATGGGGAATGGATGAGTGATGAAATGATGAAATTGATGAATGGACATTCACAAACAACCAAGCCCGAGCGAGATTCGAGCCCAGGACTCTTGGCGTCGCAGCGCGATGTGCTAACCACTCGGCCACAGGGAACGGGCACAATCCCTACGTGTGACGGAGTCGAGAACAATCCACACATCATTGCAAATTGAGCGATTTTTTTAGAAAGGGAAATTTCTATAATATCTCTCTCAACTCACGTTGTTCCGAGCATGGCATTGAAATCCATAAGCATTTGTTACCTTGCCTTGAACGAGGAAAGGGTGGGAAAGGAAGGGGACGTATAATAACAAAATCAACCAATTACAGAAGCGCAACAAAATGTATTTTCATACGTTTCTTCCGTTACAGAAAGCCCAATCAGGAACCTTGAAAGAATTGTGGGAGAATTCGGTGAAGCTGTTGGACGGGGACATCGACGTGTTCCGTCGCGAGGAGGGACTGGACAAAGTCTGCGACGACAAGAAGGCGGCCATGATGATTTCTCCTGAGCTGATCGCTGAGGGCCTGGCCCCTGGACACCCCCGCTGCGCCATAAGGCCCTTGAAGGGCTACTTCCCTCAAGACATCACGTTAATGTGCAGGCAGAACTGGGAATATTTCTCCATAATCAGCCACTAGTAAGTGTGAACGTTGCTTGCCTTAAATGATTGTAACTTCGTTGCCCGGGTTCGATATCCGGTGGAGGCACATAGTGAATCGGATTCCACTTTAAACTGTAGGTCCGGTCCCGATTATCCTATCTGTACATAAAGTAGACTTGAACAAAGACTCAACTCAAGCTTGCCTCCATACAATAAATTGTACTTTAGAAAAACTTCAGATGCAAGGTTCTCTTGAAGCTTATAGCTAAACTGTATTTCTTGCGCCAACAAAAGTTTACTGTGTGCTTAAATTTTTATTGGGCTTGTTAATTTTCCAATAAATAATTATTAATTATAATTAAAAAGTAAAGTGTACCTCTGTGCTATGCACCACGCCATGAAAGCGTATAGGAGGTGTGGAGTTAGGGGCCCACATTTTCTTGATCACGGCCGAACGTGGGGGTGACGTGATCAGCACCACGCCCCTCGCCGCCTTTACCCCCCAGAGTTTTCTCCATGTACCCACTTTATACGCGCTGGGTGGCCGCCGGAGTCGCTTCAACAGTTGGAGAAAACCCCGCTTCTCTTCCCGCAGGGGATCGAACACGGGTCTTTCAGACGCCCTAACGACTGAGCAACCATGGCTACTATTAATTATAATTAATGTTTGAAAATGTTTAAGTAAAGCTGTATATTAGTATGTATATTACTTAAGCAAAGTATTTTTTTGTGAAAATATTTTTAAGGGGTGGAAATTTTTTTGATTCTGTCCTCCCACCAAAGTTACGCAAATTGTGTGTGTAGAGAGTTTGATTTTATTTCTGTTATTTAGCGTCGCTTTTCAGTTTTTGGCTAAACGCAACTATCAGAATAAAATGAAAGGACACTCACAAAGAACAACCATTCCCGGACCGGGGTTCGAACCTATGAACCCTCGAAGCGTAGCGCGCTATTCTCACCAGTGCGCCACGAATTTCGGCACCTGTGTGTAGAGAGAGGGGCGGAATTGGCACGTAATCGTCCCTGTTCCCTTCAGAATTTTATTAAACTTCTGTGTTTCTAACAAAACACTACTGCGTATGTTGACTTAGGAAACATTGGTAAAACCAGGAGAATATTGACTTAGGGGTCGTTCTCAGCTCATTTGCATTTCGAACCAGTAGAATCTCCCTGGCCTCACGATAGCGTAGTTGTATTGCACATGTGTGATAGTGGCAATACTCTACAGAAATGCAAAATAAAGACAATAAATAACATTTTGATGCTTCTGGTTAATATATTGGTTATAACTTTATAATAAACTATTATATTTATTGGTTTGAAGATTGCTAATTTTTGTAATTTTGTTATAATTTATTTGGAATTTTATTAAAAATTTAGTTTATCGTTGTTGTTTTGCCCAGTTTTACTGCTAAATGCCATTTTTTTTGTCCATCGACGCTTCCAATTAACGTCTGCCTGCATCCAGCCACGGACAACCACTGGCGCTGAGCACACAACCGTATACTCCGATGCCTTCTTATAATGAGGCCTGTGCAAACTCTGTTTGCATGCAACGTCATCATTGGTAGGTCATCTATTGAAACATGATATGAGCATCAAATGTGCATTAAATTTTACTTCGCGTTTCTGCCACTTTTCGCTAATCGCGAAGAGGATGATGAATGATGATAAGATGAAATGGACGAAGGGACAAAAACAAACACATATGGAAAGGAAACCCCCCCTCCCCTCCCCAGTACAAGTCCCATACAGGATTATACTGGCTGTGAGTGCAGACGTCAGAACCTCGTTAGTCTGCAAAATGCAGTCCAGGGTGCAGTGGCGACTCGTGGTCTGATTTCTGGGTGTTCACCCAAATCGTATTAAGCAATTTTCATGCAAGAGATACAACTATGAAGTAAGAAATAAAGAAACTTACAAACATTAATAAAATTACTGTGATTTACATAAATTTCATACCTCTATTAAAATTAGATGCGTTACTTTGTGCGATTGTACTTTAAGTATGAAGGGATATAGTTTTCGGTGGGCACTGAAGATTTGTCTCAACTGGATAATAAACATTAATGATTCACAGGATAATTTAGTATAATCTTTACCATTTAAAGTCGATCCCTCCCTTTTGTTCAAGCCAGCGCTAGGTCATTTGAAACAGTTTGTTTTTCGTTGCTACCAGTACTTTGTAGCTGTGCGATTCTGTTAAAGCTTCACCGGGTGCTAATAAAGAGTTGGATTTATTGTTGTCAAGAATTAATTGAAGTTACTGCTGAATAACTTAATAAACATATTGTAAAATCATGCAGGGATTTAAGCTGAGATTATTGTTATTTTGATGTCATTATGTCGGTATTAAATAAACGCATACTCACATACCTACAATAAACATGTTCTTCAACGGTCAGTAAGACTCAAAGTATTTTTAAAATAGGGCTATTTTTTCGTAATCAAAACCGTACTTATATAGCCTAACATGACCATGATTTACATTGGAGCAAGGTGGAAAGTAGGAGCATGCCTCCTGCGTCACCTCGCCCGGGTGAAAATTTTATCTCGAGCCGCTCCTGCAAACAAGGTAGCCGATCGAAGGACCACTTGCAGAAAAACAGTTGTAATCTATCTAGCAGTTCTTTATATCTAACGACTGACTGACCAAAACAAAATCAAGAGAATAATAAATATTATAGAAAACAACAGTACTCACTCTATCCACACTGCCCTGATTCGTACTTCAGAATGTTTCTTTCCCTTCCGCCGTATCCGTATTATTACTGCAGTCGCTGCACGTATTATAGCTAACTTCCCTCCAAATATTCAACAAAATAATTAAATATTACGTATATGCTTTCACTGTGTACAGTTTTCCCTTCCATCGTGAAATCGAACCTTTGCACTAAAACAGGAGCGAGCTTTTAACAGTGCAACAATTTTGTAACGCATGAACAAGCACACAATAAAAACCAGCTGACTGGTCGACGTTCCTACCGCGTGTGTTGATGGACTGCAGCGACACAAGAACAGTTTATTTTGTCCAAGCTGCACTAAGCAAAGGCAATGCAAGACATTGTGTAAAAAAACACGCATTTCGCTTTCAGTTGCCCCCCCTTCTTACTTGCCCCTGCAATGCTCGGAACAGGTTGGGAATTATTTTCCAAAAATAATTCCTCGATTTACGATGATGTGTGGGCTGCCTCTACTCCTCCACACGATCTCAACTGTAATGGGATTGTAACACTGCGTCGGGAACACCGCACCAGCAGTGTGCGTAAAGCCTATAATACTGCAAGCTACAGGCGCCAATCTTTCTGTCTCCTTGCGTGCTGCAAACAGTGGTATCTAAGCGCACTGCTACTTATGTGGAACGAACTCTCCTCAGTCTGCACTGCAGGCGCTCGCAAAACGAGGCATGCGGTCGGTAATTTCATACGGTCGTCGGTTGGTAATGGGGCCTGGGAACGTTTGAGGTTTTGAAGAAGATAGTGTTCAGTGAATAAGTATAATAAAAAAATAATTACATTGCAGTTTATTTGGGTGTGCACGTTCGATAGGCAGCAGAAGCCGCTATTGCCAGGGTGCACTACATGGAAGCCAGTTTGGCATGTGGGTGTCTTCAGAAAGGGCCACCCCTTACGCCACGAAAATATGTATCGAATAGGCAGAGCACTGACATGGTATTATTTGTGTGTGTGTGGATAAAGTGTGGGTCCGAAACTTTTAGCTAATCGCGAGAATGATGTTTAGTGATGATATGATGAAACTATTCCAATACGAATACCCTTGTCATAGCGCGCTGTGCTAACCAAACCCGCGAAATGAAATATCTGCTGGGTCATTCCATGTCAAATCGACCAATTTCAGAAAAGCTTCCAGGTCATGATTATTTGATTTAATTGAAATTTGGCACGAAGGTTCAACCATGTCCGGAAGGCTTGTATTCCAAATATTACGTTCCTCCGAGAAATTGTTCTAGAGTTATAGCCTGTGGAAGAAGGTTGGTGCGCAACAGAAAGTGTGATCCAAATATGAGAAATGAGCCTCAGATCTAGCTTCAGGACTCAATAACTTTGGAACTATTTATCACAGCCTAGTGATATTTACACACCAAACAAACCTCTCACAAAGGAACAGGTGTATTGCATCAAAATACCTTCAAATTGTTTACGTTAGCAAATAAAATACCCTAAAATATGCCTTAAAAAGCCTTATTTGGCAAAAAATTCATAATTTGTGTGCCTGCTGTTACAACTGTAATCCAAGCAGGAAGGTGGCATTAATTTTTCTAGTAACCCTGATGTGAGCTCAGTATGCACACATTATGTCGTCTCCATATATATCACCCAATCCATATTATATGTGGTTGAATATGCAAGATTGAAAAATCACCGGAAAATGATGGATCTTTGAAATGGTGTAGCACAAAAGGGACAAGAGATATCCAAGCCGTGTTCCTTTGTGAGAGGTTTGTTTGGTGTGTAAATATCACTATGCTGTGATCAATAGTTCCAAAGTTATTGAGTCCTGGAGTTAGCTCTGAGGCTCATTTCTCATATTTGGATCACACTTTCTGTTGCGCACCACCTTCTTCCACAAGCTATAACTCTACAACTATTTCTCGGAGGAACGTAATATTTGGAATACAAGCATTCCCGACATGGTTGAACCTTCGTGCCAAATTTCATACAAATCAAATAATCATGACCTAGGGGCCCTGGTCGATCTGACGTGGAATGACTATGCTGCTCTCTAAGAATGCTGATTAAATCGGACTGGAAGAAGGACGGGATTCATTTCGATTCTAATGACGGTTTAAGTAAGAGATATCAATGTCACCTTCTATTTAGGGACGGGAAACTCTCTACCCCCCCCCCCCCGAAATTCCTCAAGTGGTTCGATAGAGAAAATTTACATATTTTAAGGCGCGCTTCTCCCATTTCTTGGCTAATCGCGACTATAAAGATGAGTGATGATTAGATTACGTTGATGAAGGGGCACTCACAAAGAACTCCCATGCTTCGAATCCCGGCTTTGGCATGGAAATTCTTTGTAATTGCCCGTCAATTTCATGTAACCCTCACTGAGCTTCATCGTCGCGATTAGCCAAAATGTGTGAGAAAAGCAACATAAAATAACAATAATACAAACATACGTATACGCATAATATAATTTATTAAACTTCCTCCCACAAATTCATTTGAAGACTGCGCTATTGATTTAGATTTTATTCAATTCAAAACTTAAAAGTTAGGAAATATAATCATCCTGAATTGAGAGCAAAAGACTCAAGTAATATTGTCAATTGAGGCATCCTTATACAGACAAATATATTATAGGAAAGACATTAGATTTTTATGTCTTGACATTGTTTACAATAATTAAGTATACTCCACGTACATCTTGTGCAATCTGTCTCGACACTGTTGAAAATACTAAAAATAATCAGGGGCGAATATGTACTCAGTTTATGTACAGGGAGAGCGTAAGAGAAATAGACACTTTCAAAGTTTTACAGAAAGAAAGAGGATTTTAATAACATGGCTGAAATACTTACATGGTTGGAAGAGCATGCCCTGAAGTTTACATGGCTAAGTCGTGACCCTTTTGTAACACGATAGATATCAATGCGATAGTCCGGTTCTCCTCCCCCAGGACTTTTCCCCTTGCACAGAAAACAGTTTCCCCAAATGTCTTGCTCCAATCGTAGATGGACTGCCTTGTGGGTGGTTGTTTGCCATACAGTGTTCTAAAACGACGCTGTACGACAATAACAGAATTAGTTTTTGAAAATTCAAGCACACAGAAAGCCTTTTCTGCCTGGCTAGCGGCCATATTACTCGACTGACGTCTAGGGCGCTCACGTGATGCTGACGTCACGAAAACAAAAGAACAGTGAAGGTTGTAAACTTGAAGACTTTCTCTATAAAACGGTACTAAATGCTTCCTGATAAAAGAAACAGTTTTCGATTTATAAAGCGTTTAATCTGTCTATTTATATTAGGTTCACCCTGTATATTGTAAATATATTAAAATGACATTTTGTTGGAATTCTAAAACAGTTGCATGTGAGATGTTTCATGGAAGGGCTAAGTTTGTTTCCTTCTTTAAATTTAAAAATGTAAAGTAAATCCTAGCTTATGACTGATAGAATTAATTGAACGCTAACATTGAATTAAAATCTCAGTGCTTTAGAGCTATCACATCTGTGGTCCTAAAATACTATAGTATTGGTCAAATAATTTTAATTATTTTATATTTCCAGCTTTGGGAAAGCGAGAGAAGCCGGTCTCCTCAAATACCTGAACAGAAAATGGATCGAAAAGCCTTCGCCGAAAAGCGTAAAGAAAACAGTGCAGTCTATTGGCATGGAACAGCTGTTTCCCATGTTTTTCATCTATGCTGTGGCAGCCGCTCTCTCCAGCGCTGTTCTTCTAGGAGAAATAGCTTTTTCAAGAAGTTAGGCACAAGGCAAAATGATGTGTACTTCAACTTTAGCTTACATAACAATCAAGTGCTGTTTCTGTGAAGATTATGTACTAACTCGAACGAACAAACTCTCTAGCCTTCTTAAACCCGAAGGTTTATGGCTGCAGGAACACAGGCCTTCCATCTCTGTCCCTATCCTGAGCATGATCTATATACTCTTTTCCATCCCTACCGATTTCCTTTAGGTCCATCTCAACGTTATTCCTCCATCTTCGTCTTGGCCTTCCTATTGGTCTCTTACCATCAGGTTTTAATCGTTCTAATAATTATGTAGCCTTTACTATATTAATTAATAAACTTGCACGTGAGTTCTATAAAACATAGATGAGTAAGGTTTACTTAAGGAAAAGATAGTGTGAAAATAATTTCATGTATTCTGTGTATTGTTAACACCAGGCATGATTAAGAAAATCCAGTGTAAGAAGTTAACTGGAGAAATTATAGTCAAATTAATTTACATTACTGATTCCATTTTTAAAATCATAACTGTTTATGATGGGGTGGCCGCGGTGGCTCAGTCGGTAACGCGTCTGACTACCATGCTAAAGGTCCCGGGTTCGACCCCCGGCCGGTTCAAATCCGGGAACTTTTCTAACGGTGGAAGCGGCCCCGGCGCCTACCCAGCGTCGAATAACATGGGTACCTGGGGGAAACCCTGGGGGGTAAAGGCGGTCAGGGGCGTGATGCTGATCACATCACCCCCACTCACGACCGGATCAAGAAAGTGTGGGGCGTTACCCCCACACCCCCTATACGCCTTCATGGCGTGGTGCTATGCACAGGGGAACACTTTACCTTTTTACCTTTAACTGTTTATGATGCCCACACAACTGCAATTTATCAACATCTGTATTCATGAAATATATAATATTCAAAAATAAATTTGATCTTTTTCTATATCCTCCATTCCTGTACAGTCACGGGCATTTGTCGGTTGCAATGATACCATTAAAAATTAGTGTGCTATTTACATCCCGGAAGAGTCCGTGACTGTGCTATAACAATAGATCTTCGTATATTTACATTATACCGTGCGTTCATTTCGATCTTCAGCCGAGAGATCGGGAGAAGCGTCGGCGGCGCTGATGGAGATGCCGACATTTGCGGCCTGTAATGCCCGCTTTTTTTGTATGGGCATATGAAGACATTTATATAAATATTGCAAAACGAGCACTAACCTGTGTTATGACACGCAAAAGTTCTTCTGTAATTCATCCAAGTTCTGCCCTTATATACACAAATAAATATGCTTTAGAAATATGCACAGATAATAAAACATTTTAATCATAGTTTTGACCAGTAACGTCCTGCTTAAGTTTATATCCTTGAAAGAGTTTTGTGTCGATGGAGATCATTTGGAGGTTTCGAATGTGCAACACTGTATCAAGATTACGCTGCAGACGAAACCGTTAGAAGTCGATGGTTTTCGTGAGCTTCCTTGCAATCCAAAATCTCCGAGCTCGAGTTTTTTTGTACCTTCGCGACTAGATGAAGACAGCTGTGAATATAGTGGCCAGCAGATGTAAACCAAGAGCGTGTTAATTTCGTACTGTGCGCAAGAGTGATATTCTTGGTTACTTGCCGTTACTTGTTTGTGTTATTGCAGTGTGTATGTGTGTTGTGTCAGTGAGACGATTGGAATGCCAGCCGCAAGGTTCAAGTTAGAACAAAGAACTTTTATGTATGACACTTACGTGAAAATAGACTCGTGTCGAGACGTGTGTAGGCAATTTGTACAGAAATTCCCAGGCGTTTCACCTCCGCATAGAGATACGGTTAGACATCTTGTCCTTAAATTACGAGAAACTGGATCGTTAAATTTTAAAACACCTAAGCAAAAACGACGGATTCTAACCGAAGCAAAACTCGATGAAATTGGTGCAGCGTTAGAACGTTCTCCAAACAAACCTCTACGCCGTGTTTCACAGGAGATGGGCGTGTCAAAATCCTCAGCACATACAGCCACTAAGCTACTAAAATTAAAACCGTACTCTTATAACACAGGTTAGTGCTCGTTTTGCAATATTTATATAAATGTCTGCATATGTCCATAAAAATAAGCGGGCATTACAGGCCGCAAATGTCGGCATCTCCGTCAGCGCCGCCCGCCACGCTTCTCCCGATCTCTCGGCTGAAGATCGAAATGAACGCACGGTATAACGTGTGTGACAAAGAACTTCTTGAGAATTGAGAGTTCCTCGGCAGGGGTTTTCATTGTGAGCATGAACAGCCCAATATCATACAGTACTGACGTTACACATTCATTGCCATAAAAACCTTCATTCTCTGATGAATGTCAATTGGGGGACACATTTTCTGCAGTTAGGAACTCTGTCACCACACACAGTTTCAGGTGCACAGACATAGTATGGTTACATGCCGCCATTTTTCTCGCTCTAGTTCAGCAACCCCTGGTGATAGAAGTTTGAAACTTGGAATGGAGAAGCGGGAAAGTCTGAAGAGTACAATGCATGGTTGCTCAAAATGCAAAATGTCTTTACACCGTCACAAGAAAATAGCAGGCATTACTTTTCAGCCCGCCCTCGTATATTGATATTGACATAATACCTAGGAGGATTAATTCCTTTTATCTGATTTTATTATTACCTTACATTACAACTCATGTTGTCTGCTTTCCCGAAACAAATTATGTGTTCGAAATCTACATACCTACCTACCATATAACACAACACGATACATCACACTGTAGACGTAGACAAATTATCTGAAACTGTCTTACATGAAAAACCAAGCATAGTGGATAACTGGTTAAAAGCACAAACAAAACCATTTATTATGCCTTACCATTGACCATCAGTTCTTAATAAAAATCAACATATAACTAATACTGTATATCATTATATTTACCTAATCTTACAACAATACTCAAAACTGTAAACTATGTGTAAACTAAACTGAGAACTAGTTACTTATTATGTATGAAAATATTTATCTGCTCCAAAGAAAGTGAAATTGTTTATTTCTTGACATACAATTTTATAAAATCGATCACAAAAAACATAAACTATTTCACAGTGTCATCTCCTGTATGTTTTGAAATATTGAAGTAACGCACTTTTTAATTTTGATACTTTGTCTATTTTTTTAAAAAAATCTAGTTTACGTACGAATTAACGTCCGAATACCGTTCTGCGCTTCCAAATCTCATCAGATAAATAGTTGAAAATATATCTGAGTATGGTCAAATTGACAGTTTGTCATCAAGAAATACTAAACGATAATTTTGTCCATTTAGTGAGTGAATCTACAACATTGAAAGGATTCTCATCTCATCATTCTCTCACTTAATTTTTACAAAATTCATAAATTTAACAAACATAAATTTAATATTGGTGCTATAAAAACATTTCTACTTGTTGTTGATAGATTTTCTAGACATTCGAATTTTCCGGGACAATCTCAGTTTTTAATAAATAACTGTCCCGAAAATTGATCTGACTCCATTGTTAATTGTTAATGGCTTTTGAATGAAATTGGGCTGGTAAACCCAACCAAATCAAAGCATAAGTCTGCTTTATGCTTAGATAGGCTAATCGGGACTGGGCCTGACAGTTTCAAGTGGAATCCGAACAACTGTGCTCCTCCACAGGGTATCGAAACCGAGACCTCTTGATTACCAGGGAACGACACGTCATTGGTAAGTCCTAATATAGCGGTTCTGGATGAGAAAAATGTTGCTGCTTATTTATTTGCACCGATCCCCATGCATCCTCAAACTATACCATTAAGAAGTACACAGGGAAAATGTTAACAATATACACGAGGTGGCCGTGGAACTCCTAGCGTACCGGAAAAGCAGAGCGCATCTTCCGGCATTCAGACCCAAACCTGTACGCTGTGCTTGGCACTGTATGCGTCAGTGCTTCAGTATCCAGATAGCTGGTGTTCAGTTTGCACGTGTTTGTGAAGTGTTAAGGTGTTAACAAGTGTTTCAGATTGTTTTGTTTTAGTTTACGTATAACTGGCGCTTTTTCTGCTGTCTAATAATGCCACGCTATCCGTACAATTTAAAACAATGAATTTTTATGTATGACTCTTACGGCGTTACGAATTCTTGTAGGTTAGTTTGAATTCGCAGATGTTACCGTTCCACACAGGGAGAATGTTCAGATACTTGTGAACAAATTTAGGTTTGGTTTGGTTTGAGTTGCTGTTTTAAGTTCACTTTATGCACAGTAAGGTTAATCGGGACTGAACCTACAGTTCAAAGTGGGATCCGAACCACTTGTGCCTCCACCGGGTGAACAAATTTAGGGAAACAGGATCTGTTCTTTATAAGAAGCGAAGGGTGAAACGACGTGTTCTTGATGAGGAGAAACTACACGACTTTGGAGCACGATTGGATTGGAGCATACTCCTCAGAAATCCCTCTGGCGCCTTGCACAAGAAACAGATATTCCCATGACGTCTGAGTGGAGAGCTACCAAGGTTTTAAACCTGAAGCCATACATTAGAATTAGAAGAATTGAAAGAAAACATCAGGAGAGAAATTGAAGCAATTTCGGAAGAGGAACTGATGCGTGTTAATTAAAATTTCGTAAAAAGATGCCGTAAATGTGTGGAAGCTGGAAGCAGGAGGACAACATTTCCAACACCTCTTGTAACAAGGTACGTGCTCATTTCAATTGTAACTGTCCATGTAATTGGAGGAGCTTATTCCATTACACAGCTAGCGGATGTTGCATCCAGTTTGCCGGCAGACGCGATATTACTTTCCGGTGCGTTAGCTGCCGCTCCACGGGCACTTCGGCCGTGAAAGGCACTGTATTACTCATTAAAAAATAGCTTCTGTCAACTTTGTCTCCAATATTTATATGAAATTGGCGCTGCTCAAATACAACTCCTGTGAAGAAAAATAGGTATCCTTGAAAATGTGCACTTCTATTGTCATCTCATTCCTTCTTTAGCCGTCTCCCGTGGCGGAGTGGTTAGCGGAGTCCCGGATTCGAATCCTGGCCTAGGCATGGATGTTTGTGAGTGTCCATTCATCAATTTCATCGTGTCATCACTCATCCCCATCTTCGCAAATTAGCCAAAAGTGGCACAAGAAGCGAAGTAAAATAAAGCAAATCAATCAATCTCAACCATCCCTGCTTTACACAATGCAGTTAGTGGTGTTATTTTTCTAGGAATGGTGCCTAGTTAATTAACTTAACTAGTGGCGTGCCCTATTTTGTAAAGCGTGCATACAACGAGCACTATAAACAGTTATGGCTTTGAATCATGCTACAGACAATATTTAAATCAAATGCCGGAGCTTAGACGTTTCAATCTTTCGAAATAAATAGGGTATATAAATTATAAATAACTAATAATTGTTCAAAGTGTGGTGTGGTTATTTGCGTGTTCTCATCCTAAAGAATATCATCTCGCTGACGAATGCTACGAGCGACAATAGGATTCCAATTCCATAAATTGCATACAAGGTGTAGATCGTCTGAAGCCCTATACCTTCCACTCCGCCAGTTCTTTTAGTGAGGGTAGCCTTTGAGATCCATCTGTTGGACAAGTGATGAAGTAGGCCGGTCTCTCTTGCTCGGCGTAAGCTACAAATTAAAAAAAAATATCCTTTTTAATGTTAAAAGTTTAGAAATCACAGATACGTGTATTTTACAATTCATACCAGAAATGTATTTAGAAATATAAATATATTATACTAGTGGTACACCATGAGGTGTCCAGTAGCTATATGTCCTTCTGGTACTGCGGGCATTGTTACTAATTTTAATCAAACTGCAAGAACAGTTAAGGCGCACTCATCTTGTGCATGTTGCTTTGTATCGCTCTCTGTCAAAATTATGTTGTATTTTCCGAACTAGTGCAGTTTACCATCATGAATGCGCGTTGTCTGCAAGCAACAGACGATTCTCACCTAACAAACCAGCCTCCTGGTCCGTGCCTTTCGTGCGAGAACGAAGATCGACTTAAGGAAGACCATAACAAACTTCGCCAAATTTACGACACGACTTGTGGAACGGCTTAAACTTGTGCGACTTTCCGAACACAGCCAATGTTATGTCAGCAGCAAACTATACTCTGTCCGAGCGGTCTCTCGAGCAAGCGAACGAGTTGATTGATTGAGTTGGTGTTCTAAGTCCACATATGCACAGTAAGGCTAATCGTAATCGGGACCGGACCTACAGTTTAAAGTGGGATCCGAACCACTATGTGCCTCCACCGGGTATCGAACCCGCGACCCCTTGAGTACAAGGCTACGACGCTACCAGTGCGTCATCGGGGAGGGCCAAAGAGCAAGCGAACGAAAACATGTCTCTGCGCAAGTAGTGACGCCAAACGGCTCCACTAATGAACACGTGAGAGGGAATCGGGATTACGTGAGGGAGGGAAGTGTGCTGCTTCGCTCTGTCCACACGATCTCCCCCCACCCTTTCTCTGCCGTAATGCGGGGCCTTGCTCAAGAGATAGCCGCGACTTAGGCTGTGTCCGAAAGCTGCAAGACCATACTTGAAGCAAGCATACTTCGAGAGCATACTCGCAGTGCGGTCTTGAAGCCTGGAAGCGGTAAGCTTTCGAACTGCACTTCGACTGCAGCGCCAGCACAAGTGAGGATTGCAACAAAAGTTGCTTCGAAACTAAAATTATCAAACATCGACTGTATGTGCCACTCTTGTTTTCCGTGAACAACACACACATGACTCGGCGTGCAGTTTATATAACACAGCACGTTATTAATTATAGAAATATGAAAGAAATTTGCTCTTTCAAATTAATTTTCACACATTCCGCAACATGGTTTACGATCGCGGAAAAAGAAATTGTTTTCTCACTTTTAAACACTTCTCACTATAGAAGAAAGAAACCACGCATATATGAATAAAACCAATAAATAAAATTACATAGTATTTTAAAAACTTGTTTACTTACATTTCCACACAATGGAAGAACTACAACTACCAGCTGATTGACTTCCGACGTCCATTTTTTTAACAAATGAAAAGCAAGCACAGATCGCAAGTGTGCACCGCTCGTGTGCTGCGTGCTCTGGTCTTGTACACTCGTTTGCTTGGCGCTTTCGAACTGCACTAGATGACGTCACTTCCGTCAAGACTGTACTTCAAGTATGTACTTTGTACCTTTTGGACACAGCCAGAGTTTATATTTTTAGCACCTGCTTCCCATCTGAATTCCACTTGCGGACGCCCCTTATTTTGTTAATAGACTCGTTCAGTTCGGGCATGCGCATTTCCATCGATGGTCGCGGCTAATGCCTTCCAGTTGGTGCCACAGTGCACAACCCCCTTATCTCGTATTACCAATATCTACATTATCCGACTTGAATATTCCCTTTATTAACTTTGGATGTTCAGTAAAAAGAATTCAGAATCATGCCAATGAATTACCATGACATTAGGTTGTGACATTCCATCGAACAACACATGTAACGTTGCTTCTTTGGTTTTCTATCGATTTTAGTTACATTTGCGTTTGAATGAAAACACTAGTGAACGGACTTACTTTTTCTTTAATAAGGAAAATAAATTGGATTCCTGAATCTTAGAGGTTGAAAAAGTTGCCTTATGCGCAATTCAATCAGATTTCGGTTTATATTATTGAGAAAGGAACAATGGTTATTATAAATGATAACAGGGATATAAACTCTTCTAAGACTTCGTGCTGTATTAGGTTATATACTGTACTCAGCACTTAAAATAAACTAATAATATTATTATTATTATTAATGACAATCATTGTTTGAATTCATTCCTGTTTTCTTTTTATTTGATTTTCTTTCTTCTCTCTTGAGATAAATTTCTGCATTTACTGCCGGATTAAAAATTATAGATACTCGAGTTTTGACTCCAATGGATGATATTCAGCGAACATCTTCCCCCACAATTCATTGCGCGAAAGCACGCCCGCGGCCATGATTCCGGCAAACGTTTCGCAGAACAGACTGAGCGTGTTGCAAACACGTTTGATAAGCATTGCGCTCACAGCTTTTGTGGCAGTGATTCAAGGTACAAATATAACGATTATAAACCAAATGTAAATTTTCACATTTCGTAGAACGGCCCAACGAAGGTCCTTAGCTTTTTCTTAAGGAATGCTGTGTCTGCCGTTCACCTTTTCTGCTTGACGGGCTTAAAGAAGGAAGAAGTAAGCTCGTTGAGTGGCATTTTCATTCAAACACTTACCAAATAAACTTACAAGTGGTCGGTGATCCCAAAGTACTTCCAGTCCCTACTCGCCCGCATGGTGATCTGGGAGGGGAAGTACCTCCCCATTGACCGGACCTGGCAGGGAATCATTTTCAAGCTCGGAGTGACCAGTTCCGGGTTCATCATGATGGTGACCTTGAGGTCGGTGCACAGCATCACCAGCAGCTCCTCTCGGGTGTTCACGTAGCTGGAGTTCAGAGCGACCAGCGACTGCTTCGAGATCTGCTTTGCCGCCCCTTCTGTTGCGCCCTAGAGGAAAAGGGAAAAGTTTAAAAGTCGATGACCAAATCCCATCAATTTTACTCGGAAATATCTTACTATTTTTTTAACTTTATACGTTAATTAATATGCTCCTTTGAAACTTAATATTAATAAATAAACTATGGCATAATTATAGAGAGTATTACTTCGATTATGTCTACTCTTGTTGACATATTTAAAATTTGTTTTTAATTAGTTAACACTCACTGGATCTAATGGAATCTTTTAGTTTCCTGTGGCCAGTATCATTAAATAACTTCGGCAAGATCTGATTTCTACTATCGGATTAAAAATTATAGATACTCGAGTTCAGACTGCGAATAAAAATTAACCAGTAGACCTACATAAAAAGGAGTTACATCATAATTTAGCTTATTCAATTCTGCGTCAATCTATGCAAATCATTTTTTTTTATTAGACCTTATATTTTTAATCGTCATGAGAACAAATAAAGGGCTGCTTTTTTTTTTTTATTAGTTTTGCAAGCAATCGCTCTCTTTGAAATTATTATATTATATGGGCCTCCCCGATGGCGCAGTGGTATCGTCGTCGCCTTGTAATCAAGGGGTCCCGGGTTCGATACCCGGTGGAGGCACAAGTGGTTCGGATCCCACTTTAAACTGTAGGTCCAGTCCCGATTAGCCTTACTGTGCATAAAGTGGACTTAAAACACCAAATCAAATCTTTGAAATTATGTAAATCAAAAACGGTTTGTCCTATCGTTGTGAGATTTTAGTACAGCGGAGGCAGAAAGTTTGTGAACACAATTCTTAATTTTCAAGTTTTCAAAATTTGTCAAGAAACAGTTTTCTTCAATTTTGCGAGACAACTTTTTCTTAGAATTGGGTAGCCCTATAATTACAATATTGGTCTTGTTTTGAAGCTCTTTGCATATGTTTTTAAAATGCATTATCATTGTCAATTCACATTACGAAACCGATTTTATACAGATTTTTATTCAGCGGAGTAAAGACGTACGTGAAACGTGTTAAACCGCAAGCATTCACTCGCAGCGCGAAGCCGTAGATTTCACAGCTCAACGGAAATCTCCGTGCGCCTAGAGTAGATACGTGCCTGCACGTCGAGAGAGAGAGAAACAGGGAAGAAAGAATGAAAGAGGAACAATGAAGGGGAGAGAAAAGAAGAAAAGAGAAACGTAGAAAGTAAGAGAGAGAAACAAAGAATGATAAACGGAGAAACCCTAGAGAGAAAGACAGAAGAAAGAAAGGCAGAGGAACAGAAGAGAAACAAGAGATAGAGAGATGAAAGGATAGATAGAGGAACAGAAGTAGCAAAAGAGAAGGAGAGAGAGAGGATGGAGGAAAACCAAAAGGGAGAGAGGGAGAGAGAGATGAACGAAGAAAGAGAGGTAGAGTCAGAGGGGCAAAGAAAAAGAAAGAGAGGGGAAATTCGATAGAGTTATGAGCACCGAAGCTGAACCCACTATAACCAGCGGGGTTTATAAATTTGTGCCCCTAGGCTATCCTTTGGTTTGGGCCCTGCCGACATTATTATTATTATTATTATTATTATTATTATTATTATTATTATTAACAGCTTTGTTATCATGGTTCTTCAATTCCTCTAATTATATGCTCTGTATTAATAAACCTTGTAAACTTTAAAATATAGAGACATCTGATTAAAAATTATTCATTAAACTTCGATAAAACAATACACTTATAGTCTGTCCCGGCTATCTCTGGAGCAAGGCCGTGCATAGCGGCAGAGAAGGGGAGGAAATCGAGTGGGCAGAGCGAAGTGGTACATGCTGCTGCGAAGGCTGGTAACTACAGTCGATTTTCCCCCTCCACGTAATCCCGTTCCCTCTCACCTGTTCGTTGGTGGAGCCGTCTCGCAGAGATTTGTTTTCCCTCGCTTGCTCTAGAAGTAGCGGGGACAGAGTATAGATTTAACAAGAGATCACCACCTAAAACTATTTCCTTCTAGCTTTCACGGCAGCAAACTGATGAATGAGAAACTCAAAGTCACTTTCTAACAAACTAATAACAATTGTTGATATTCGAGCACTGTCTCGCGGACTATGAAAATAGGGTTATGATGTAAGAAGTTATTTAAACTCTAGAAACTCCTTCCTTCAACCTTCTTCCATAAATTAAGGAAGTAAAAGGACTTGACGTGTTGTTTTATTATGTATTTATCACAATATTAAGGAAATTTAATACTCGTAGTATATGGTCTTTGCAGGCCGTAGACAGAATTTTATTTCTGGGGAGACTCATCTCTAATCAGAAACAGGCATCTCCAGAAATATTTTTAGAGGTGGGGTCAGGCCATAGATAAAACTTGATAATGACAATAATTATTATTGTCCTTTTACAATAATAACTATTGTAAGTTAGTAAAAATATACCAATTTCAATCCAAATTTATTGTTGATATTACAATAATACTCGATCCATCATATCAGTGAATATCTAACACAATTGTTGTCCATTATTTATTTTGTATTTTGTACAGTTAGTGTACTGAACATCATAGTTATGGTATTTTGTTATTAACTTTTACACAATCGTTCAAAAAGGAATGATTTAGCAGTTAGTGGTAAATTTTACTCATAAAGTTTATATTCTGTGACTCTCACAAAAAGCTACAAATATTGGGAGCTGTGGATCCCTTTATTCTTTGGATTAAATGGTAGAATATTAAAGTATAACCTAGCTCCTCTATTATACACTAAACATTTTTTTCGAGGTAATGCAGTTTTTACTGTGGTTATAACTTTATTTCTGTTATTAACAATAAAAATAACATTTAAATTAGATATTTGTAGGATTTCAAGGAGCTTCAGCCCCATTAGCTCTCCCCCCCCCCCCCCGCTACGTGCCTGGGTCTTTTCACTTCTGCGCCTTCAGTGTCTCATTTCTGTGCGGCCCTTAGTCTATAGACTAGGATAGCCTCTTGGCAAATCTCGCCCTGACTAAAACGGATTTTTTTTATGCACGACATTGATCTCGACAAGAAGAAAGTTGATATCAGACAAGACCGATAGCGAGACAGATATTTTACTCGATACGAGAACGAGAATGGGAAAAGTATTTGTAAGCAGAGACGTGACCGAAATCACTTCGTAGACACTGCTCTGTTACAGTACAACCCAACCTGAATCTGTCCGTCTTACCATCAGCCACTCGACCTCCAGCGAGCCTTCGAACGCGAAGAGGTAGTAGTCGGGCCTCGATGCGAGTCCCTCGAGATCCGTGAAGGGGAACTGCAGCTTCCTGGCGGCCAGGTGCGAGATGAGGACGGCGGAGTAGCAGGCGTACATCACCAGCCCTTGGAAGAAGGACAGCCAAAGAACCAGGCGCCCTGAGAATCTATGCGGCATTACGCTGGCACCTTCAAGGGAAATAAAAAGGAATATTAGTAATGTACAGTCACAGGCAATAAAGATGGGACACCTAGATCCTTCTCTGCGAGGCGTTATGCGTGTTGCCTGACCCTACGAAGGTGGTAGAAGGTGTCATTGAAAATTTACTTTTAATTCCACTTATTGCCGCACATAGCGCATTGCAGGGAAGCGGGTATTTCAGGATTTACACAGAAGAAACTGGTTTGTTTGGAATTACCAAAAAAGTTTGATTGAGCTGTTTGGTTATGCTTTTTGCAACCAAATGTTGCTTGTAATTACTAAAGAATTTTGTTTAAGAATACCAAAAAATTTGGTCAGACAAAATATGGTACTCCGCAGAGGGTCTCGTGAACGCATGCGGTGCATTCTGCGCATGCGTCAATTATGGCAAAAAGGACAGCTTGCTCTGCGACGACATTCATGAGCATTTCTACATTCTAATTTCTTCATATAGGAGAAGTATTTACTTCAGACGAGAGCGCTGAACTAAGCTTATATTACATTTCTTGGATCTGAAGTGACGCATGCATGAATTGTGGGAAAAGAATTATTACTTTCTTTCACTTCAGATCAGGAAATGTTATATACGCTTAGTTCAGCGCTCTCGTGTAAAATAAATACTTCTCCTATATGAAGAAATTAGAATATAGAAATGCTCATGAATGTCGTCGCAGAGCAAGCTGTCCTTTTTCCCACAATGGACGCATGCGTTCACGAAACGCCTCTGGGTACTCGTAAACAAAATGATACGAGTAAGTACATATCGTACATATGTAAGTAAAGAGAAACAAAACGTTTGGTTAAATTTACTATACGTATGTGCGTGATCGTGCTTTCGAATTTGATATAACGATTGTCTAGTTTCGTCGAGTGTAGTATGAAAGTCATTTGGCGAAAATTGAAACTCGCGTGGATAGATATTTACTCGAAGCGAGTCTTTATTTTGTTGTGTAACCTAATATTCTGAAAAAAAGCTCAGAATATATGTACTTTATACTGAGCTTCCTACACCGGCCGCTAGATGGTTCTACTAAAATATGTAGAAGAAACATAAGTTGTTGTTTTTTTTTTACAACAAATAATGGTATGTTTGATCGTAATCATATTAAAAAATTGTGCTTTAATACTCTTCAAAAGATATGTGAACATTAAAGCTACAAATTAATTAGAAAATGTACTGCAGTAAATAAAAATGAATCTCTCATGAGCAAACACACTCCAAAGACAGTTACTTTATATGAGCTCTCTATTTTGAATGTGTATTTTGAGATCAGTTAGTTTGTACAGTCACGGACACTGCCAGCTTGTAATGAATACATTGACTTTCAATGGAATCGTTACAAACTATCCACCCTACCTAAAATTAGCCAGATTATAAATAATAACAAATCGTTGGCGTTGGGTAATTTTGACTAAATTATTTGCTTTTCCTAAACAAATGAGCTACGTTTTGTAAGATTTACCAAAATAATATTTGGTTTCGGTAACCAAAAAATTGTTTACGACAAACAAATAGAACTTGACCAAATCTTTTGGTAGTGGTGAACAATTGTTTGGTTGATGCCTATTTAAACAAATGATTTGTTCACCACTACCACTTTTTGGTTAATCCAAACAAACATTTTTCTCTGTGTAGGTGTCATATTATTATTGACGGTGACTGTACTTTGAGTTTTAGTTGCTGAGTTAAGTCCACTTTATGCACAGATAGGCACTGGACAATATCAAAGGTGGCTACACACACACACACACATAGGGAGTGTAAGGGATGACCCTTTTAATAAGTCAACCTCACTTCCAGGTAGTACGCCTTGGACTACACTATGCAGACTAACAAGGTTCTGGCGTCTTGACTCACACCCAATATAATAGTCTGTGAGAATTGTGTGTTGTGTGTGTTTGTGCTTGTCCCTATTCTCATCGCAATTAGCCAAAAGTGGTAAAGGTAAAAAAAAAAGGTAAAGTATTCCCCTGTGCTTAGCACCACGCCATGAAGGCGTATAGGGGGTGTGGGGGTAACGCCCCACACTTTCTTGATCCGGTCGTGAGTGGGGTGATGTGATCAGCACCACGCCCCTGACCGCCTTTACCCCCCAGGGTTTCCCCCAGGTACCCATGTTATTCGACGCTGGGTGGGCGCCGGGGCCGCTTCCAACGTTAGAAAAGTTCCCGGATTTGAACCGGCCGGGGCAGTAGTAAAATAAATAAAATCATTCGTTCATTCACGCACACTGGCGTACACAGATGGGAGCTGAAGGGGCTACAGCCCTCTCCAAAATTTTGAGAAAATGAACATTTTCAAACAAGGGAGTGAAAAATTCGGGAAAGAAATAGAGTGGTAAATGCAAACTCGCCTTAAAATAACCCCCGATTGCTATTTTTGAGAGTGGAAAGTTTGTAAGGTACGAAATATGTTATTGCGTATGCCACCCCCTACAAAGTAGGTATACTCCGTCCCGGGTATCTCTGGGGCAAGCGAATGAAAGCAAGTCCTCGCGCAAGTAGTGACACGAGACGGCTCCACTAGTGAACACGTGAGAGGGAACGGGATTGCGTGGGAGGGGGGGAAAGCGACTACGGTTACCAGCCTTCGCTCTGCCCACTCCGATTCGATACCCGGTGGAGGCACATAATGGTTCGGATTCCACTTCAAACTGTAGGTCCAGTCCCGATTAGCCTTACTGTGCACAAAGTGGACTTAAAACATCAACTCAAACCACTCTACCCACTCGATTTCTCCCCTTCTCTGCCCCTATGCGCAGCCTTGCTCCACAGATTCCGGGGATAGAGTATATACACTATCCACATTTACAATTCCGCTCCTCAGGAAAAAAATCCTGCGTACGCCAGTGTACACACACACATGTATGAGAATCCTTAAGAGAGATTTCACACCGACGTGACAGGCGACACGTGTCGCTTGGGGATTCCACCAGTCAAGCGCATTCTTGTAAGACCTGTCATGCCGATACGGTGTGAAACGTAGCTGCTGATTGGCTCGTTTCCAGGCGTACGTGCCGCATGTGGCTTGTTGCTTCTCCCTAAAATGTAAGTATACGGGCATCGAGTTAAACATGCAGTCCATGTGTTGAGATAGTGACAACGCTGGAGTAAGGTTATAACTCCCGCAGCCCAAATCTCCAATTGATACATTATGGATATCCATTGAACATCTATTAGATATCCAGTAAGGGACATCCAATTCTGGATATCCATTGAACGTCTATGGGATATCAAGAACTGGATATCTATAACTCATCCAATTCTGGATATCCAATACAGAGCTAGATCTTGTCCAATTGGATATCCAATAATGGATATAAACAGGATGTGTTTCGGATATTGGAAAATGAACATAGATTTTTTTTTCATACTTTAACGTGCTATTGAAACAATAATTGCATTCGTTCATTAGGGTTTTTAAACTTACTTACTTTTTATTTACTATTATTAGCGATTGGAAATTATCTTAGAATCAGAAATGCTACAATACAACGGAGACTAAAGTCGATACTCGCTTATAGCGTCACAAATCTCCAAGAGATATACATAGGATATAAGATCCATGTACATTAAGGATCTCCATTATACGTCCATAGGAACTCCCGGCCTGGATATTCAGAGTATCGCTCATGTGGCCACTGCTGCGTCCCAGTGAGTCACACATGCGCGCCCAAGTTCAGGTGAACATGCTTTGTGTCTCGCTCGTTGTAGTCAGTTTGAATTCAGGAAGTTGCGATACGAGCACGTGGCAGTGAAAAACAAGCTTAAAGTTCTGCATATCATATTCCTGGATATCTATTGGATATCCAGAACTTCTGACACGAATATACAAGGTATATCCAATGGAAGTATTTTGGACATTTCTGTGCCGTTTGGGAAAGAAGCATTTGAAACTGCTGATGATCTCTTCTGCGTCCTTTCATTGTTCCACTAGGCTGCCATTTTCTTTTAGAAAATATGTAAAAATTCAAAAATACCAAAAAGAACAATACATACTTGCCTTGTTGAACCATTCCCTGATAGGTGTAGAGAAGTGAATTTCTGAAACTGAATTCCTTGTTTTGTTCGAAAGCACAGATTGTTGACAGTAGCACCCCCAGCAGCATAAAGATGGTGATTATGACCAGCCACAATTCGACAGAAAAGGGTTTCAGGTACGACTCCCAGTTTGCAACAAATTTCGGTTCCCTAATATACAAGGAATACCTGAAAGTATATTACATCATTTCAAAAAAACATTCAGAAGAACTATCACACTACTAACTACAGATACAGTGGAAACTTGATAACTCGAACTTGAGGGGGGAAAGAAAACAAATCGAGGTATCTCGGATTTCGACTTACTAAGGTCCGAGTTATTGAGGCCAAAATCGCCGAATTCGAGTTATAGAGGACTAAGCATTAACAATGATGGTTACATACACGGCAGGGTGGGGGAGTTCAAGTCCCGACCCGATTGTTGATCACCTGACATTGTACGTACGCACCCTACACTTGGACTTATTGAGGTCCGTGAGACTAAAACTTCCAGTTATAGAGGTGATTAGAATTTAACTTCGACTCATAGAGGTTTTTCATAGTCTACCTTCGAGTTATTGAGCTCGAACGGCATCCCATAAAGTGTACAAAAATTTGTCTTATGAAGGTTTTATTCAAGCTGTTGAGGTAAATTTAGTATCGAGTGTTATGGACAATTCAAGGGGATTACAAAAAATCGACTTATCAAGAAGTTCCAGATGTTGAGGTTCAGAGTTATCAAGATTCCACTGTATTTAATGATATAGAGCGACCACAAGGGAAAAAACCTTGGACGAAAAGTTCCCGCGTAGCTTTCCCTTCTTCCGTTCAGCTCGGACCATAAGGAAGTATGGTCCACCCTCCCCCTCCCCTCCTCGCGGGAGTACGGTTCACAGGAGTCACGGGTCTCCGCAGGTTGTTTTGCTCGTGGTTCCGCTATAGTAGTAACGTCGATCTCAGTGGCGGAGTGGTTAGCACAGCATGGGTGTTCTATGTGAGTTTCCCTCTTTATCAATTTTACCATATCATCACTCATTCTCATCGTCGCGATTAGCCATAAGTGGCAGAAAAGTGACGCTAAGTAACCAAAATCAATCCATGTTAATAGTTACAGTAAAATTTAAAATATTCTACCGTTGAAATTTAACAGTCAGTCTGTTAATTAACATGACGTCACTTCTCTGTGCTGTGCTTGGAATGAGAAGTAAAGATGGCGTCGATAACCATTTGGAATATTGAACACACACCTTCATACATGACTTATGTTTATAATACTGCAACCCTAACATATAGACCAGTAGTACGCATTTGATACATATATACCAGAGCCCAATGAGGGGATGATGGGGCTACAGCCCTCTCCGAAATGATGAGAAAATCAAAATTTTCAAATAAAAGCAATGAAGAACTAGAGAAGCCCCAGATTTGCAAATGCAAACCCCTTTGAAATGACCTCCGATTGGCATTTTAAAGAGTGTAAAGTTCTAAATTTACATAATGTCTTATTGTGTATGCCGCCCTCTAGAAAACAGCTATGTACTCTCCACATTTACAATTCCAGCCTACCCCTAAAAAAAAAATTCCGCATACGCCAGTGCCACAGCCTCTTTAGTTTCCGGTGTAAACCCTCCCCTTTCTCTTTCGCTGTTGCATCACTGGAACAAGTATGCGACGTGATTGGTCACTTGCGTTTCCTTTCCTACGTACAGTCACGGACACTGCTGGCTTGTAATGATTCAATTGGAAGTCAATGCATTCATTACAACCCAGAACTGTCCGTGACTGTACCACAGCAGGCGCTCCAAACAGCTAAGTAAATCCTGTTCGACGAAAGAACAAACTTCAAAATTCTATTTCTTTATTTTCCGTCGAAAACTAGGGATGGTCACATGAACCGTTGAACCAATCGGCTTTGTCTAGTTGCCTTGGTGGGGGGGGGATTCTCTTGGTATTCTGCGTTGCCAAATTTTTAGTTTCCAGTCATTTTCGAAACAGGTGGCACCCTCAACAAGGCTAAGCACGGCGAACCGCCGCGTAGCAAGGGTACATGTTGACAGCAAATGCAGCAACACCACTTCCCCCCCCCCCTTGAAACTTCCACATCTGGAGCCGAAAAGTCTGGGTTTCCTGAAGTTTGTTCCTTGGCCGGTCGGACTTTAGAAGTGCGCGTTCCAGCGCTCTTATGTATAATGATAGAGAATAATTATAAATTGCATTAGTGTAAATCCTTCATCATCTCTAGTAACATATGGGAAAGAAACGTACCATGTTGTGAAGAGAGTGAAGAAGTGCTTCATGTATCTCATGCTTTCCTTCACGAAGGGGGAAGGGTACACATCAACGTCTATCCTGCTTCCCGGTCTGCGGTCTGGACACACGCACAGCGATCTGAAATCATATTAAATACAGGGTGATCCAAAAACAATATTAGAAATTTCAAATACAACTCTGCCCTGACAAATTTTTAAAAATGGACCATTTCGTGAAGTGTGTGGAAACGCTTTGCTTTATAGGTTGCTCCTGTCCACTACGTTTACCTGTAGGAGATTGCATCACTCACGCTCCATTCGCTTGCTTAGGCTTGAAAATTCACCGACAGCGCCAGAGGGTTTATCTCTTCTTGGTAGAGCAGTACCTGATAATAATCAGGCAAAAGTGGCATAAAAGCGAAGCTCATAACAAAAACACAAATACAAATATAGGATTCGTGTTTCCACATTCGTATTTCTTTTAAACAGGTCTTTCAGTACTTATGGAACACCATGTATTTTTACTCCAGAATTAATCGCGAAGATGAGGATGAATGATGATAAGATAAGATGGATGAAAGGATAATCATAAACACGCATGGATGATTATACTGGCCATAAGTTGCTACGTCCCGCGTAGCGGTGCACTTCACAAGTACACTTACCTTATAAGCTCAGCAGAGCATGCTGGATAATCCCAGGGATCGGGTTGAGATACTGCGTTCCTTCCCCTTGGATCCACAGGTGAAGTCCAATGATAACCCACGAGGTTGTCCTCCTGATGCAGGTATCCACAAGTACGAAATACACTTTCGTAATAAAGAAAAACCGCAATATGTTCAACTTTACGTTTATTATAGGCACGCACGTATATCATGTAAGACTAAAAATTACAATTCAAATACTTTTGAATGGTACAGCACGAGATGCGTAAGCCTATCTTTCCCGTAACGCGAAGCACCTCTTGCTACTTCAAATCTCTCCGCGCGACTACTAACCGTTTTTCTGGAAGGCGAAAACACCTCCTCAGTTACACAGTGTTACCAGACACAATAACCTTTTGATACTAGGAAGTTTGATAAAAGCCAACAGTAATATATTAGAAATGTACAGTAATCTGGCACAGTGAATTTAGGTATGTGGTGGCAACAATGCAATGAAAAGCGCGTGATCTTCTCACACCACCAGAGTTTAAATAAATCAACAATGGCTTTCAAAATATAAGAGAAACGAACGGCGCTGACCAAAACTGCAAAATGCAGTCCAGGGTGAACGGAAGTGGAAGTGAGCTTGACATTTGGGTGTCTTCGGAAAGGGTCACTGCTAAATCGATGCTTGTACCTACCTTATGTTCAGCCTTCGTTCCATGATGGTCCACAGTTCACCCAGGTAGCCTGTGAGCCTGATAAAGCCTGAAGAGAACCGGAGATAGACGTGTGGAGTCATCTGGAAAATTAGGCAATAAATATTAGAACAGTCACAAGGACAATAATAATAAAAATATAATTACCGTACTAAAGGAATAACAACCTTGTTTAATTAATTTCAAAGTCACAATCTAAATACAGTGTTGCCACATAAAGGGAAATTTCCCTATTTGCATAGAAACTCGTGCCGAATTTAAAGGGAAAATGTGAATTCTATGAAAAAGAGCAGATGATATCCAAGGAAATTCGAAGACAGCCTCTGTATTCCTACCCTTTAATTTCTTGCTGCTACTTCTCATTTGCAATGGAAATTCCTAGACATTTTTTTTCAATGTGGCCTTCTCGATTGCGTACTAGCAATGCAATCAAGGGGTCCCGGGTTCGATTCTGGCAGGAGGCACGTAGTGTTTCCTGTCTCACATTAACCTGATTGATTGATTAAGTTGGAGTTTTAAGTCCACTTTACGCACAGTAAGGCTAATCGGGACTGGACCTACAGTTTAAAGTGGGATCCGAACCACTATGTGCCTCCACCGGGTATAGAACCTGGTACTCTTCATTGCAAGGCGGCGACGAAACCCCCATTAAACTGTAGTTCCAGTCGCGATTTACTTCTTGTGCATAAAGTGTATGTTAAAATCCCCCAGAATCTTTGAATCAATATATAAGAGACGTGGGCTTATTTTTAGAAAGTAACTTCTCCCGAAGCCGAATACTTACTGAAGTAGACCAGAAAGTGACGTATGTGGCATTCAGGTCGGACCTTCTCTCCCACATAGAGACGGGAGAAAGGCGAGGCCAGGAGGTACTCAGGGCCCACTTGCCACGATAGGCGATGATGGTAGGGGCGTATTGGCGGATGTTGTACACCTCCCACACGTGCGTGTCGTTGTTCTCTTGGACGACGAACAGCCGGATGTCGAAAGGGATGAAGGCGTTCTTGAAGAGGACGTTCATGTCCAGATCTCTGCTCAGCACCACGAGCCAGAGCGTCGCTGATGAAGGATACACGAATGTCTGCAGAGAAAAACTATCATTAATTTGAAGTTACACTCATCTAAAGTATACTTTGTCCCGGAAATCTGTGAAGCAAGGCCGCGCATAACGGTAGAGATGAGGAGAAAGCGAATAAGCATGCACTGCTGCTAAAGGCTCGTAGCTGCAGCCGCATTTTCCTCTTCATGCACTTACGCGTTCATTGGTCGAGCCGTCTCAAGTCAGTACTTGCGCAGAGACTTGCTTTCGTTTGCTTATCACAGAGATTTCCGGGATAGAGTATAGATTTCGATTTTCTTTATTTTACTTCGCTTTTATGTCACGCTCAGTGATGATATTATGAAATAGATGAAGGGACGCTCACAAACAGGCACATGTCCAGAAATATATTTCAGGGCGGTCTGAACCAAGGGTCTCAGGAAAAGGAATAATACAGTAATAATAATGCATAAATTAAAATTAGTAATTTCAATTATACTATTACATAAAATAAATACTAATTAAAATATACAAATACATTAATATTATATTGTTATTATTACACGAATAAGTAAAAGTACTAAACAATCATAGAAATACAGCACGTATTCATTATGTAGTACTTAGCTTACCTGTAGTTAAGATCGGCATAACTTCTTTAAAAAACAAGTGCCCTAGCAAAGAAATTAAATTTGAATAGATGAAGTATTGAATATTTATTGAATAACAAAAAGGATGTTAGATTCATTAGACATGCTCTATAATATTTCAGCGGATTTTCTTCAATACTCGGGTTAATTTCTTCAGAATTCAAATAAATAGGACCCCCTCCCCATGAACGGCCGGCATGGATCTACACACCACCAAACTAGCCCAGAGATGCAATGGACAGATCTCGTCAGGAGGGGAGTTTGTGGTACAGTGGGATCCACGAGTATTACCGTGCAAATTGTCCATTACTATATTCATTAATTTCTCTCTTACATCCTGCGTGTTTTTAAGCGATGGATTTTTATGTGTGCTGGTGCAGAAGTTGTCAACAGCTTGTTTTGAGTTTTCTTCTAATTCTTGAAGCTCTCATTGGGTCAAATAAAGTGCACGAACATGGCGATGGGCAATTTGCACGGTAATACTCATGGTTCCCAGGGGTGCATAAGTATTACCAAGCAAATTGTCAATCATCAGGTTTATTCTCTTTGTTTCGCGCAATTAAAGATTCAAGAATTAAAACAAGCTGCTGACAACTTCTGTACTAGCATCCGTAGCAAACACAATTGTTAAAATCACGTAAGATGCATGAGAAAAAGTAATGAAAGTAGTGATGGACATTTTGCAACCTCACCAAACATGTATTATAGTGTTCGTAAGAAACTTGTAGCTGGGTTACACGGACGTTAAGTTGAACTTGGAAATATAAATTTCGTCAAGTTTTTCGTTGTTACTAGTTCCAAACCTCTTTCTGTATGTGAATTAGGCTTTTCTTAGAATGTAAATTTACTAAGTGTTTCTTAATTAAGTGTAAATGTCATCATAAAATTTAATGACCTTCGTTAGATACTTAGATAAGTAAAGATAAGTTATCTTATAAAGATTTGCATGTCCAAAAAAAATTACCTCTCAAAATTAAATGACAGATACGCCACTGAGTGGTCATTCCCCACAAAGCAAAAGCTAAATTCGTACAGTGACCCTCAGTAAATCAATGCAACCATTCGAAATGAAGCGTTACAACAAGCTGCACGTGTCGTTTGTCGCTTGCGTGTAGCTCGGACTAGGTGGTTTTCTCAACGACGTACATCGTGTCTGTTAGATCGTTGTTAATGTTCGCGTATGTCCAATGAATGTTTGATTACAGACTGAAAGAACCGTGTTGCTCATCACTTTGGTGTGAATACCCGCCGTTGCTTGTCGTGCGTCACTTGTATCTTTATCTATGCTTGTACCCTGTTGCTTGTCTCTTCGGTCTGAAATCTCCCTAAGGCAGCTATCAGACAGAAGCGACACGTGTCATTTCGAAACAAGCCTTCAGAAATAAATGCAAGCTTTTGTACAGAAGTCACCCAACAGACTGGACATTTAGGTTGGACGGACCTGTTTTTTAATAGCATTTGTCGAATTGTAATATTTGTCGAGCATTCACAGTGAATGCTTATTTATTTACAGAAACCTCCGAGTTACGTAAGTAATGCGTTCCGTAAACCTTTACGTAACATGAAGAAGAGGAAGATGCAGTAACGAACGTTTGTTTGTGCTCCACAAATTTGTTTAATTTACTCAGTTTTTGTGTCTATACTGGATATTCCTGTTATAAAACAAATGCAGCAAGTGATGTAGATTATATACATACATAAATCAATCGAAACTAGTAATGTAAAGTGATATATTTAATCATTTCTCGTCGCTCAACACAATGTAAACAAAGAACAGCAGTTTCAACGACAAGTGTAGTTACATCGTTTATACAGCACGATTGGAGCATAATCGTTCGGCATGAATGCGTGTGCGGTGTGTTCGAAACCTGTTTCGAGGCAAGAACTTTTATCAAAAATACAGTGTAGCAACTGTGTTAATTGGTTTCATACGAAATGTGTTCAGCTGAAAGACGCAGATGTAGAATTCATAAATTCTACGAAACAAGTATGGCGCTGTAAAAATTGTGTAAAGGATAGACGCAGTAGTATACCGGTATCTCTTGAAAGTGTTTCGGAACCAAGTTAAATGAGTCAGCCGTCTATGATGGATGTATACAAACTATTACAAACGCTATCAAAGGAAGTGGAGGAACTGAGGAAGCAAAATAAAGAGACAGAGCGGGAATTAATCAAATCATTGGATTATGCTCATCAAAAACTGGATGAAAATGTTGATTTAATAAAAAAGCAATCCGAGACCATCGCCACATGTCTTGGACAGGTAGAACGGCTGCAAGAGGAGAACACTCAACTCAAGAAACAACTTCAGGAGACGCAGTTGCAGCTTGATGAACTTGAACAATACGGGAGAAGAAATACAGTGGAAATTTTCGGCATTCCCGAAAACCCAAATGAAGATCCTTATGAAATTGTGGAAAATGTAGGACGGGCTCTAGATATGCAAGTGGAAAATGAATTGATAGACACTTGCCATAGGTTAAGGAAACATCCCTATCAAAAATCAGCAGGTATTATTGTCAAGTTTGTAAGGCGGGCAGATAAAGAGAAAATTGTACAAAAACGAAAGGTTAAAAGGAATCTTAATTGTACCCATGTAGGATTTTCTGGTAATGACAGTGTATATATTAACGAAAGCTTAACACCTCTTCGTAAGACCATATATGGTCAAGCAAGAAAAATAAAACGAGAGAAAAATTATGCATTGTTGTGGGTTGACAGTTCAGGAACGATTAAACTAAGAAAAAGAGAAGGCGACAGGAATGTTTTTGTTTTAAAGACAATTGAAGATATTACTAAATTGGCATGACTCTAAATGGCTTCTCCGAATGACATTTCCATTTACTATCAAAATGTTAGAGGTTTAAATACAAAAACACAAGAGTTTTATGTAAATAATATTGTGAATAGTTACGATATAATTGTTATTACTGAAACTTGGTTAAATAGTGGTGTATATAGTAATGAATTGTTTGATGATAACTATAATGTGTTCAGACATGACAGGTTAGAAAATAAGAGAGGAGGAGGCGTATTAATTGCTACTAAGCATAATATAAGATCTGATAATATTATTCTAGACAATAATAGGGATATTTTATGTGTAAAAGTAAACTTAAATAATAGAATATATTATGTAATTGCTGTATACTTCACCCCTTCTTCAACTCTGAATGATTATATATCTTTCTATGACCTGTTTGAAGACTACGAAGAATTGCAAAACAATAACATTATTGTAATTGGTGATTTTAATCTGCCGAAAATTTTAGATTCCAACTATAACCTGCAAACAGGTGGAACTTGTTACAGAAGTTTGGACAATTTCTTGAATCTTTATAACTTACATTCTATTAACAATATTAAAAATCACAATAGTAGAACCATAGATTTAATTCTAACAAATGTACATAACAATATCATCGTAAATAGGGATGAGATGCCTCTTGTCAAGAAAGATCTTCACCATCCGGCTTTAATATTAAATGTGCATTTTAAAATATCAACAAATGTGTTGAAACCAAATCCAGTCGAAATTTTAGATTTTAAGAGGGGAAACTTTTTAACATTATACGAAATGTTACGAGACATAAACTAGGCTCCCATTACTAGCATGGGTGAAGTGGAAGAGACTGTAAACTATTTTTATGAAAATGTGAACTCTGTATTTCATAACACTGTACCAAAGAAGAAGGTCCACAGAAAATGCAAATACCCTCAGTGGTTTACTGGTGAAATTATTAAAACTTTAAAACTTAAGGAATATCATAGAAAACGCATGAAATACGCTGATGATAGTAAAACAAAATATAGAGAAACTCGCAAAAAGGCAAAGGCAATTATAAATAAAGCATATCGTATGTACATTAAAGAAACCGAGGAAAGCATTAACAATAATATAAAATCTTTTTGGAACTATGTACATAATAAGAAGGGTAGAAACGCGTATTCAAATCAAACTATGATACATGGCAGCAGAACTTTACAAACAAATCAAAGTATAGCTGACAGCTTTGCTTCATACTTTCAATCTGTTTATGCTCAATATCCTAGCACATACAAAATTACCGATGAAGTTGAATTAAAGGTATCTAGTTCACTCACTAATTATGGGATCACTGACAAGGAATATTGGTATGCAGTAAAAAAAATTAAAACCGAAAAAATCCAGTGGACCAGATGGAATTCCTCCATATGTAATTAAGGCTTGCGCCGAAGTGCTTCAAAAACCATTATGTTTTATTTATAATTTAATAATGAAGACACAATGTTTCCCCAAGATTTGGAAATTAACTAAAGTCTGCCCAATCTTAAAATCAGGTGAATATACAAGAATTGAAAATTATAGACCAATTGCTGTAATATGTGCACCTGCTAAAGTGTTAGAACAAATTTTATATGCAAGAATATTCAAACATGTCAAAAACTACATAAGCGATTGCCAACATGGGTTTTTTCCAGGTAGATCTACTACAACCAATTTAACAAATTTTGTGCAAGATGTATATAATGCATTCTATTGTAGATCTGCTGTACACACAATCTATATTGACTGTGCAAAAGCTTTTGATAAAATCAACCATGATATTCTTCTGCATAAACTATCAGGCTTTGGTTTGACAAATAGTATGTTGAATTTACTGAAATCATATCTTCAGGGTAAGAGACAATATGTAACTTACAAAGAATCAAAATCATGTGAATGTACTGTAAACTCCGGTGTCACACAAGGATCTAATCTAGAACCTCTCTTATTTATTTTGTATGTAAACGATCTACCAACTTGTGTTAAGAACTCACAGATTCCTCTGTATGCTGATGATATTAAATTGTACATAGTAATTAATGGTCTAGACGATACAATAGATCTCAAAGAAGATATAGAGAAACTATATGATTGGAGCTGCTTAAATGATCTCACATTTAATACAAATAAATGCTACTTTATGCAACTAACGAATAAAAGAAATAATTTGAGGTGTACATATTCTATTTGTGGTAAATTACTTCCAGAGGTGAACCTAATCAAAGATCTTGGTGTTTTCATTGATTCTGCTTTGACCTTCAAAGAACGCATATCATATATGGTAAATAAGGCCTACAGATCATTAGGTTTTGTTATAAGGAATTCTAGAGATTTTAATAATATACATTGTATTACAACTCTATATAATAGCATAGTAAGAAGTAGAATTGAATACGCATCCGTTATTTGGTCTCCAATGTATAGATCGTACGAAAATAGCATAGAAAGAATTCAGAAAAGGTTCCTAAGGTATCTCTTTTACAAAAAATATGATATGTCCCCACGACAAAATAACGTGAATTACATTAATCTGCTTGACATATTTGGATTTAAGAGTCTTAGTAATAGGAGGAAAATATTAGAACAGTTGTACTTGTATAAAACAATTAATGGTGTCTTATACAACAGCTTCTTTCTCGGTCAAATACAATTCAATATAAGAAAAAATAATCTGCGTAATGGAAATATTCTAACTTCTAAAATTTCAAAAAGTCAGAAATATAGAAACTCACCAATAAATAGAATGTGTCACAGTTACAATATCCTTGTTGCAAACAATCAATGTGTGGATTTTTCACTTCCATTTGACAGATATAAAAGAATAATAGATTCGTGCCCGGTTCGCTCAACGCGCGTTAAATTTTAAAGAAGCGTTAAATCAAGTTAACGCTACATTAGCACATTGAAGCATTTCTCCAACCTTCGTTAAGGCTAACAGACCTCTAATGTCGTCGTTAAATCTAAAGGCACTCTTTTGCTTCATTAAAGTGCTTAACAGCGCGTTGTGTTGTGTCGGAAATAAGATGGCGAAATTGCGTATGCCAGCTGTTGTGTTGAAACGTTATCCCAAACCGATTTGAACACATTATTTGCATACCATCGCAAAACATACACTAGTTCGATTTCTTTCTACAGCAAAAATAATTTTCCCATTTCGTATTTCATATTATAAATTCGTACTGCAAATCAGAAATCACAAGTAAGTTAAATGAGAAATATTGCATCAATGTACTTTTTAAAGTTTTGTTAATAATGGCATCGTGATCATCACACATTATTCAAATTTTATTAATTTTGCCTGTCGAGCCAAAAATATATGCTTATAGTTAATTATACGATGCATATTGGGCTTCCACGTTCAATGCACTGTAACCATAAACACAAAATATCGCATGACTTTTTAAAATAATGTAACCTCCTTTTACATATTTCAATTTGTATAAGGTGAAGTTATTCACCAAAATATTCGGTGTCGTCGTACACGCCGTGTTCCAGTGGATCACATAGAAACTGGAGAAAGTCGTGGTTTCTTGTGTTTATGCTTATATCTGCTTATAACTACCATTCCAATTTTATGTTGTTTTTTAAACTGAAAAATGTCAGAAAACGTAAGAGATAAAATTATAATGAAGCAACTGTCCTAGAAATAGGCAATACACGTCCTGTACACTCATTTAATGTAAAATAAATTTGTGACATTACACAATGTAGCCAGCAATCTTTCAAAGTAGTAGGGAATTGTTCTTTAGAACTTTTCAAATTATTATCCACCTACTCCAATTAACATAATGGAAAAAAATGATTTTGCTGTGACGAGAATGCTCGACACAAATGTTCATCATTTTATATTCTGAATCACAAGCGGCTAGGGACAGCTGTAGCAAACTGGAGATGCTAAAAGCACCAAACCTGACCTGCCTAACCTAACCAAGTACAGAAATAAAGAAAACCTGCCTAACCTATTTACTTATTTAGCTCGTAGCTGTACGTAAGTACTGTAGAATAAAACATGTTATTTAATATAACGTGAGTCTTAATATAATCACAAAATCAAAACAATTATTATGCAGTATATTGAAAATGAGCTGACATATAACTGTGCAAATGGAAATTGAATCGTATTCATAACAAACTGAAAGAGCACTTAAAAATTAAAAAAAGTAATCAACCGTTACATGTACAAGGTACATTTACGACCGACTACCATCTCATCACGTAATATAGCTTACATATGTTGTTTCATTAAGAAAAAAAAGCTTGAGGTCCTAAGCAGTTTCAGGTATATAGTTTCGTGCATGGATATTGCAACATTTTGACATTGTGCAGTGACATAAAACACACTACCATCCATTCGGAAATTATTCCTTGTACATACGTACAAGTGGTAATGATATTGTCTGAGTGCACTTGTTATATTTTTTACCAGTTATGATAAATTAAATGTAAAATATCATGTTAATCAACCGTTCCATGTACAAGGTACATTTTCTGAATGACTACAATTTCATCACATAATGAATAACCAAACATATTGTAAAGAACCGTACTTCACATGTATGTTTCATTAAGGAAAAAAGCTTCAGGTCCTAAGCAGTTTAAAGGTGTTGTCGTTTCGTGCATGGAAATTGCAAGAGTATACATATTTGTTTGAAAAACACTCTACCATCCATTCGGAAATGTTTCCTTGTACATACGTACAAGTGGTAATGGTACTGCCTAACAGTGCACTTTTTTCTACCAGGTATGATAAATCAAATGTAAAATATCATATTAATCAACCGTTCCATGTACAAGGTACATTTTTTGAATGACTACAATTTCATCATATAATAAATAACCAAACATAATGTAAAATACCGTACTACACATGTATGTTTCATTAAGAAAAAAGCTTAATCCTAAGCTATCTGGTAATGTACTTTCGTGCATGGACATTGTAAAAGTATGCATATTTGTTTGTAAAACACACTACCACGCATTCGGAAATTATTCTATGCACGGTACGCTCATACAAGTGGTGAGGATACTGTCTAACAGTGTACTTGTCCTTGTTACCATTTATGATAAATCAAATATAAAATATATTTATATATTTTTTCTTTCAAAAATATTTGTACGAAACAAAAGCAACCATTCAGAAACGTCCCTTGTACATATGCATGAACGGTAATCATACTCGTAAACATTTTACGTGCCTTCTTTTCTTGTCAGTGAATATTTGGAAACAGTAGATTTCTTGTTTGCAATGCCACATTCACATCAATGCCAATAGAAGTGACTTGCAATATTTACATATTATTTAATTGCCATGGCACAGTAAGTTAAGTTATGCATGGTGTACATTTCGTGAAATGTTCTCTTTTGTTGAGGAAAATTATTATAGCAAACACACGTCCATTTCCACCTTTAGGCCTCTTTTGAAATGCCATTTTAATAATTTTAATATAATTAAATTTATCAAACTTCAAACAGATTACCCTAACCATAGCCTAGAACAGTAGTTTTTATTTGTATATTCATGATCTTGTATTGGCAGTCGGTAGGCACTCATTTAAATTGTTTAAATCTACGAAATTACAATGCAACTGTTAATCCTAATACATAACATTTTCGGTGTGCGGACTTTAATACCTAACTAACATTCATTTCTTAATCATATATTTGTGTGTTACACATTACTTTATTTATTTTTGTTCCTGGGATTTCATACAAAAAAGCCCAAATCCGATTACGCACAGTCTACTGTCCACGGTGCAACCAATGAAAACGTTGCATTTCTCGTATCAAAGTATGAGAATAGCAAGGCATCAAAGCAAAACGTCTCTAACATGTCGTTAGTTAACGGGCCTATAAAATCGCTTGAGCGAACATTAAAAGTTTAACAGGCTGCTAAGATTTTAGTGATGCGTTAACTATCAACTCGTTACGAACGTTTTAAAGATGGTTGGGCGAACCGGGCATCAGTGCTATAGAAACTCTGATAGAATATACCTAGGTAGATTGTTTAAAATAAATGTTAACATTTAGAGTGTGCAATATTTGTGAATCACGTATGAACCTCTTGTCTAAATGTATGTAGATAAGTATATATATATATCTCATGTGTTACGTATGTTGTATGTTATATGTATTGTACGTGAATGAATGAATATGTGTTTGTATATTTCCATGTAATTTCTATTGTATTAATCAAACACAGTGTACGCCTTCTGTAATTGGAGGTTCAATCCTCTGTAGAAGTGCAAAGCATAAATAAATAAATAAATAAATTTTACGTAAGTCGAATTTGTAAATTGCTTAAGTGTAACTTCATAAGAAACTGCAATATTTATTATTATTATATGTATGTATATATATACGTATATGTATGTAACGTATATTATTTACATAGTATTATTTTATAAATGAAACATCACGCAGTATTTACTCGAATATAAACTACAGTACAGTTAGTACGTAACTGCGAATGTACGTAAGTCGCGAATTACGTAAGTCAAGGAGGTTACTGTATTTTCACAAGTTGGATATGGCTTGTCGCTTGCCACATATTGGTGTGAAAACTTAGTGTCGCTTATCACGTGTGGCTTGTCGCCTGATTTCGATCTGAAATCTTCCTTCTGGCTGTTAGAGGGAACTACATGCAGACCATGAAAATAGGCGGCTGGGCAGAATTGCGCTGATGCCATTATGTGGGAAAAGCAAAGCGAAAGCGGGACAAAAGTCGCTGGTTCCCGCGCACTGTGTGGCAACGTCAACTGGGCTGCGTTGCCTAGTTCGAGCGTCAGACCGACCTCTCTCTGGGGCACTTTTGAGTCATCCCTGACCTTTCGAGCAAATACTGTCAGTTTGTATCACATGGACTACAGAGACCAACTCTACAACGAGATCTTTCATTCTCGTAAACCTCCAAACACAGGGGTTGTGCTCCGACGTGGCAACAGTGCGAACTTCTGCCACCCGCCTCATTTCATGGCCGTGCGTTTAGTTGGTCGTTGCGGACAAACGTCAAAAACTCGTTTTAATTCTCGAGTAGGCATCCCTGCCGTTCCACTCACGTGCTGAGGTGAACCGCTCTGAACAGGAATTTCATGGGTTACTACAACCGAATTTCCTAATGCCGGCCTGTGCTGTGCCGACCGATCACAATGGACAACTCGTGCCCTAAAAGAGCATGACTACATTAGAGAGAGAGACTTACCCTTGTAAGGATGTAGATAGCCTCACTGTAGTTATCAGCCAGAATCACTAGCGTGTAGTCAAAGTCACTTCCAATGCATTTGTTCAATGAAGTTCTTTGCAGCTGGCAGAATGAAATTGAATGCACTCCAGATATTTCCTTCGCTATGGTTACCATGTTGCTCACTTGAACTGAAATGAAAAGTATTAATGCTTCATTGCACAAAATTTACATAATAATAACATAATCACACGAATAACTATTTATATTCAATAAAATATGAACCTCCCTGACGCACAGTGGTAATGCCGTTGCCTTGTAGTCATAAGGTCCCGGGATCGAAACTGGTGGAGGCACGCAGTGGTTTGGATCGCACTTTCCGAGTTGACTTTAGATCCAATCCCGATCAGACTTTGTGTGGGAATAGTGCACTTAAAAGCAGCTATGTGCGTTTACGCGTAAACAACGATACACGTAGATGACGTAATCTATGTAAACAACATGGCGAAAGGTGAAACTTAGCAAAGGGCGCCGTAGAAGTAAAACAAAATTATATTGCGTATCAGTTGTTGATGTGTGAAGAGAACTTTTCATACGCTCCCTTCCAAATTCGAACTATTTCTCACCTAGGAAAAAACCTAACATATGAAATATTCTAGTATTTTATGGGAAAAAGACTAATGTTGCCTCACGATTGCCATCTGTTGTTTTCTTTTCATACTATTTATATTCTTCCATAGTTGATGATTGAAGAGAAGATAAATATTGTTGTAAATTGGATTATTTTCAGTTCCATAGAAACCAATATAGTTGAAAATCACTTTCCTTTCATGAAAGCCTAGAAAATTAATTTTAATGCACTTTAGATTGTCTACGTAGTCTATGTAAACTACAACCCAATGTAATCTAGGCGTAGATTACGTGTAGACAACGCATGTAGACGTAAACTTACGTACGGCACATCACTGCTTAAAAGCAAACTCAAACAAACAATTCTCGATAAAATACAGAATTGAGGTGATTTGTAATTAGGATGACCAACCCTCCCGTATTTCACGCAATCTCTCGTATTTTCATTAACAACCAAGATCACAAAACTTCAACACATTCCGAGTTCGGTGAGCCGTACAAAACTTCAAGTAGACTGCAAGATCTTACACATTTAACCTTTGGCGGGCGGAAGTGACGTCATATCTTTACTGTGATCTGCATATTGTACAAACTGTAAATTAATTACTTTGTTTAATATTGTCCATTGCATATACATTTGCTAGAGTGATGCCCCGCCAGTAAAGAGACTAAATCTCACGTAATATCCCATAAATTCAATGCCGAAAGTTGGAAATCCTCCTTGAATTCATGGCCGAAAGTTGGTCATCTTACTTGTAATCCATGGATCCAGTTTCTATTCTCTTGCGCAGTTTAGTACTGATTATTCGATTTGCGTTTAAAGTGCATTCAGTGCATAAAGACGTAAATTCTAATCGAAACTCGGCATTGCAATAATCAAATTCTGGATTCTTAAATTAAACGTTCTAAGCATTAATTCCAAAACAAATACACAATGATAAATGTGCTCAGTGAACAAGTCCTGGTCTTTTTACAGGATAATGTGCCTTTACGAAGCTGATTTCCATCATATTTTGGTCTTATTTGTAGCGAAACTTACCATGCTCTGTTCGCTCCAAATACAGAATTGTCATTTTTCTGATGTTCCAGTTGTTGTGCACGGATTTTAATAGCTCAGGTAAGCGAGAGTGAAAATTAGTAAGAGGGACTCCATCAGAGACCATAAAGGTCAGTGAAAACACAAGAACACTAACTCTCATTCTCTTCTCTTCCCACCTAAACGTTGACGAAATATCGTGCACGTGACTCAAACGCCCAATCAGCTTATTCAACGTGCTGCAGAGACGCTACTTGATTTATTCTGCTGCTGGCGTGTCAACTAGAGTAGTGAGAAGTAGTAACTTATAACATTTCAGCACTGTTGGAAAGAAAAGTAAAGACCAAGTGAATTTATACCAAGACTAATTCACTAAGTTGTAAGCTTTATGAAAAATTGTCAGGTAAAAGTAGTAGCCATCTAATTTGAATCAAAAATATTGACACCATTTCAACATTATTATTATGCTGAGAAATCTTTCCAGCTGACCAAACAAACATTCCAATTTGTTGAAAATTTAATTGGCATTTTATTCCGTTACTTATTGAAATATTCGAAATCAATAAGGGATAAGTGTTTACATCTTATTAGCAGTGAAGGGTTTCCTTAGCTGAGATTTGGTGAGGGGTGTTTACAGCAACATCGCGTGCTCTTCAAGGAATAATAAGGACAACTAATGCTCAAACCACATGGTATTTTGTTATTATTTAAGTCACATATCCAGGGGTGATATTTGAAGTGGGATGAAGCGAAATACTCGCTTCCAATTGTAAAGTTTTAGTCTTTGGGGGAAGTGCTATCCAATTGCATAGGAAAAATTGCAGGAATTTTCCCACACTGCATTTTTGTTTCAGATATCGATCATGTCAGACTTAATTCTTACCTAAGAAAATTTATAATATCCAAAAGCTGAGGTTTGCCTCATCAACATTAAAATTGTGTTAATTCTTGAGTTGGTAGAGTGTGTCGTATTCAGAATAACAATATTTATTTTATTTCTCTTCTCATAATTTATTGAAAATTGAAAATATTAGCGATATTGGCGATGGTACATAAACGAAACAAAGCTTGATCTAGTCTTCTCTCGTATCGTGAATGAGGAGTTCTGTGTCGTCCTCGTCTCTGATTGATTGATTTGCTTTATTTTGCTTCGCTTTTTGTTCCACTTTTGGCTAATTTGCGAAGATGGAGATGAGTGATGATGTGATGAAATTGATGAATGGACACTCATAAATATCCATGTTCAGGCCGGGATTCGAACCCGGGACCCCTGGAGTGGTAGCGCGATGTGTTAACCACTCCACCACGTCATCCTCTCTATCTCAAAATGTAAAAATGTAAAATGTAAAAATATATTTATTTAAACAAGCAAAACAACATATCACTACACACTAGATGTCGTACATAGCCTCTTATCACACAGAGAACGAGAACATTGACTGTGTTGGTCTTCGATCTGTGATCTATCTGTCGGATAGGATGAAGAAGACCTGTCGGCAAATTTATAAAATGCATAATGTGGCGCTGCGGATCCGAAAAATATGTGTGCTTATAGGCTGGGGTGCCCCCCTCACCAAGGCCTATGACGCATAGCCCCCCTTTTTACTCAAATTATTTTGGTCAAACAAAATTCGCGGAACAATATAATACAGACATATTGAAGCATATGTTTAATTTAGGTACTTGAGGCTCACTTTCATGTTTGCTAACATAAAACGCACAAAACTGTTCTGGCTCACTACCATTGTTAGTGTACTGAACGTGAACCACATTCTTAATAGTCTGTCTGCTTGACTAACCTTGTATTAATGCGAACAGTACATCGCCCCCTATTCTCTTCTTCCAAACCGATTCTAAAGGCATAAGAGGTGGTGTTGCATTTCAACCCCATCACCGCGATCACCCAAAGGTAGGTAGAAAAACTGTACATAATAACCATAACTAAAAATCAATAACAAATCAATCAAACGAAACGAACTCCCCACACATATTTGTGTGAAGATATACAGAATTGGTAATTTTTGTCCCCCCACCAAAAATTCCCATGACGCAGGCATGTCATGAAATCCCCCTGTAGGCACCCCTGCGTATAGGTACTGTACCAGTTCTGATAAAAATTCCCTTCCACATTCCGACTTCGGGAAATGATTTCTGGACTTCAAGAATCTTGAATAGTTAGAAAATTCCAGAGTTCTTATGTTGTGCATTTTTGTCCAGTGAATTAGTGCGAAGGACCTATTTGCATTGAATGAATAGGCGATTTATTCATTTTCACAGAATGATGTGGGATTCCATCCTGTACAGGTTCAGGGAATTTAGTAATAAGGTATGTTTCATACAGTGTTTATTGACATACTTGTCTTTCACTCCATTTGCACACGATTAGAAAGAAGGTTTCTCATCTTTATTAATAAGAATGAAAAGTAGATTTGAGGAAGGTATAGAGAGTGTGACTTGGTCGCAGTTCAATTATTGATTCATTGATATGGTTTACTTTACTTCGCATTTCTGCCACTTTTAGCTAATTGCGAAGATGAGGATGAGTGATGAGATGATAAAATTGATGAAGGGATGCTCACAAAGAACGCCCATGCCTAAGCCGAGATTCGAACCCGGGACCCCTGACGTCATAGCACGCCGTGATAACCACTTTTTTTCTTTCTTTAAACAAGACAGTTTTATATTAAGTGTCATTTTTACTAATGCATGTTTAAACTTCAGTACACTGATAGCAGAGCTACAGCGGAGTGAAAAGCACGAGGTATGATTAGAAAGGGACAGTTAAATATTAATCTACTCATAACTCCATTAAGCCTTGTTTCCATGATATGAAAAACTCAATATGCTGACCAAGGCAGAAATTTATTTTATTAAAAACATAAACTAAACTATAACACCATTAAGCCTTGTTTCCATGATTATGAAAAACTAAATATGCTGACCAAGGCAGAAATTTATTTTATTATAAAACATAAACTAAACTTAACGTTTCAACCTTCTAGCAAGGTCTTCTTCAGACTCTGCACCAAGTACAAATGTAACAAGGTACAAAACAGGACGATATATATACATAAACATTGCTCCCCTCCAGACTATTAGAAAGTTGTTCTGGAACATTCTAGCAGGTGGCTTTCCCTTGTCAACATTACTTTCACCTGAAAGTGAATGTGGTTGGATTCTTTATCTCACGCTCTATTTCCTTCATTCTTCTTCCTTCTTCTCTCCTCTTTCTCTCTTGTCCTTTCCACTCTTTCTAACACCTTCTTCCATTCAATGTTTATCTTCAGTCCCCCATTCCAGTTCATTGTGTCTTCTTCACCTTTCTTCTCTATTTCCTTGGCCTCTTTCCACTTTCTGACTAGCATTCTCTTCTCCCTTCCTATCTGCTTAGCCTCATCCCACTCTATGTCATGTCCTGTTTCTCTCGTGTGTTTAAATATCGCATTTCTCTCTCTCTCAAGTCGTTAATCTACTCGTCACCACGCAATCAACGAAACACTAAATAAAATTTCTATGTAGTGGAAATCTGATAACTACGTTTCTTTGAGCTAATAATTTACATTTTACATTATCTGCTCACCCAAGGACGAAACCTCCACTTCGATGACTGATTTTTTTGGCGCAGTGGTAGCGTCGTCGCCTTGTATAGATCGACCACAAGGAAAAAAACCTTGGACGAAAAGTTCCCACGCAACTTTCCCTTCTTCCCTTCAGCTCGGGCCATAAGGAACCATGGTCAACTCTCCCCCTCCCCTACTCGAGGGAGTACGGTGCACAGGAGTCGCGGGTCTGCGCAGGTTGTTTTCTTGTGGTTCCACTATAATCAAGGCGTCCCGGGTTCGATACCCGGTGGAGGTACAAGTGGTTCGGATCCCACTTTGAACTGTAGGTCCAGTCCCGATTAGCCTTACTGTGCATAAGGTGGACTTAAAACATTCAACTCAACCAACCAACCAATCGATGACTGATTTCGCCACCAAAGTTTCCTGGTTTAGGTCCTCGACTGGTCATGTGTATTTAGTTGCGTATCCGTTCGTTACTTTAATTTAACTATCATTTATCCTCCTCGTGGCAATTATTTATCCATATGTGGCAGGAAAGCGAAGTAAAATAAGAAATCACAAGACACATTATCACGATTCGACAAGGTGAGAGAAAGCCACGCAAATTAAAAAATATAACACAAAGATACAAACTGCAAGGAGCAAATACTGTCCACTCCGCTTATAATGAATTCCTTCGGATTGAGGTAATTGGTTCAGTATATCGTAATGATTGATTGATTTGCTTTATTTTACTTCGCTTCTTTTGTGACACTTTTTTTCTTTCTCCGGCACGCCGTAGAACACAAGATTCGATCGTCTGCTGAGGTTCTCCAGAGCATCCAATTTTCCCTCTATCTCGTGAACGTTGTCAAACAACCATTCTGTTTGCCTCTGCGATACCGCGAGTTGCTTTTCCAGTTCACTATTCCTGTCCGTCAGTGCCTGCACGCTCTTCCTCAGCTTCTGAATTTCGGATTTTAGACTTTCCTGAGCCGATTGGACAAGGTTGTAAATGTCGTTCAGTGACCTTTCCGGGCCCGGGTTGGGTTCCACACCTGCACACAGTAGGAGCACTAGAACCACCACGCCATACACCAGAAAACCGTTCACTTCCTTCTGTCTTTCTTTTTGTCGCCCATTTCGCTCGAAGCCACATCATGGACCGATTCGCATCCGCCAAGTATTGAGGTCCATCCCCATCGCGGAAAACTGACAACGTCGCACTCAGTAGCTCTTTTCGACAAGCCCTTCTCCTTCCACCGCTAACTCACAAGCAGTGATGTGCCGTAGACTATAAGTTTACGTCTACATGAGTTGTCTACACGTAATCTACGCGTAGATTACATGGGGTTGTAGTTTACATAGACTACGTAGACAATCTAAAGTGCATTAAAATTAATTTTCAAGGGCTTCATGAAAGGAAAGTGAAATTTTCAACTATACTGGTTCCTAACGAAATGAAAAGAATTCTATTTACAACAAAATTTCTCTTCTCTTCTATCATCAACTATGGAAGAAGATAAATAGTATGCAAAAAACAAAAACAGATGGCAGTCGTGAGGCAAGAGTGGTCTTTTCCCCATAAAACGCTAGAATATTTCTTATATTAGGTTTCTTCCTAGGTGAGAAATTGTTCGAATTTGGAAGAAAGAGTATGAAAAGTTCTCCTCACACATCAACAACTGATACGTAGTATAATTTTGTTTTAATTCCACGGCGCCCTTTGCTAAGATATCACCTTTCGCCATGTTGTTTACATAGATTACGTAATCTACGTGTAGAATGAAGATTATCGTTGTTTACGCGTAGACGCACATTCACTGCTCACAAGTCCGACTTGAAAGTAGATTGGGGGGGTGGTGTTGCGAGTGAAGTCGGGAATTGGAGAATTTTTCTCGTCCCGAATGTAGTGATTAAAAAAAAATCCCGTCTCGATCCCGTCCAGACCCAAAAAATCCTGTCCCGCATACCCCTAGTATATTCCTTCAATGCATAATGACTAAAATAAAAAATCGTTGATAGGACCACGAAGGAGAAGGCCCGCCGGTATTACCACATCAAACAAATTGTCCGTCCCCATGTGTATTCCCTTTGTATAGTGGGATCCACTAGTATTATCTTGCAAATTGTCCATCACCATGTTCGTGCACTTTATTTCACCCAATAAGAGCTTCAAGAATTAAAAGAAAACTCAAAACAAGCTGTTGACAACTTCTGTACCAGCATACATAAAAATCCATCGCTCAAAAACGCATACTGTGTAAGAGAATAATTAATGAAATAAGTCATGGACAAAGTCATACAGCGAGAGCTTCGTGCACGAAAACGTCCAAAGGGAAAATAGTCGTGGATAATTTGCCGAGCAATACTTGTAATTCCCCAGTACAAAATTTTAAAAATGCTTGACAAGAAAAGTGATCGAGTGTTTCTGAAGTTTTGATTTCAGTCATCATGGCAGGAAAAATGAAAGAAGATGTTGTTCTTCTTGTCAGGCAATTAATAACATCCGTAACAGGCTTGCAGGTAAAATTTATGTTACTATGTCGAAAACCCGTTACTGGACAGATTATTCATTTCGGTAACAGTTTCATACATCGGAGAGACATTTCTTCATTTTTACAGAAGAAACTACTTACGGAAATGAGTTTCTCTAAGGTTTCCAACGTTAGTCGTGGTATCTATTTGATCGGGAAATCATGTCAAGTGTTTCCAATACCTTTTTTTTAACTATGCTTGCCTAACCTAACCTTATCGGAAATGGTTCGTGGGGCTATTCTACAGCTACCCGTGCATAATGTACAATTTGGACACGTGACGAACACGATAGTAGGTATTTTGGTACTTGTTTACTATCCTTCGGACACATTTATTTATTTTTACAGAAGAAACTACTTACCGTAATAAGTTCCTGTAGCATTGTCGAACATCGGGAAGGTGTTTTGTGTGATGTGGGAATGTTTCATAGCTGAAATTCATGTTGTTTGTTGAAAATTAATTCTCCGACGGAGAATAGCTAGCCCCACGAACCATTGGCGCGTGGATAGGTTAGTTCTGTTAGGTTAGGAAACATAGTTAAAATTTGGTGTCGGTTAGTATCAGGATCTAGAAATTGAAAATAATTGCGAACCATTGGCGCGTGGTTAGGTTAGTTCGTCTCAGGCAAGCAAAAAGGCCTATCAGAAAGACGTACGGTAATGTGAAAATTGCAATTAATTTCATCAAAACAACGTTGATACACTTTCAGGAATGGGAGCGATTTTACAATACAGGGAATTTCTCCATTTTGTTTGAAATTCGGCATACTCACTAATTTTGGCCCCCTAATCACGAATCTGCAGTCAAAATTTGGCGCTCACACGTGGAAATAGCAAAATAATCGAAATTAAGTTCTTATTTCCACACCCTCGATTTCCGAATTTCCCGCCGGTTCCGGGCTCCGCCCCTGGGGTAATCGACTTACCGCCCCCAACCGCTATCGCGGCCCCGCCTATATCTATAGACTCCCTGTTAAGGGCATGTTAGAAATTGGCCGGATTCACCTGCCCCCAAATAAGCGCGAAATTTATACGTGAGCGCCAAATTTTAAGTGCAGATTCGTGATTAGGAGACCCAAATTAGTAAGTAACCGAAAATTCAAACGAATTGGAGAAATTCCCTGTATTGTTAAATTATACCCAGGAATGTTCCACGAAGCAGATACGTAAGTACGAATGTCAAAGATTGACGAAACGAAAAAATTAGAGGTGTCCGAAGGATAGTAAATTTTTACCATTCGTATCTAAGTAATCGAAAATATGGCTTGTTTATGTGCACGCCAGGGCTACCGCTGACCAGAATCAAGGTGTCAATGAATCACCCTAGTCGGTCACCATCTGCTACTACCCGCAGTGAAACACAGCAGGGTATCAGATAATGCACTCATCACACGACATTAGTATTAATGATATCAAATACTCCAAATTATTCTCATATAACATTATATCACTTAAAATGTCCTGTAACATTTTATGTGAACTTCTTTCTAGTCCCCAGAGGATGCAAAAAAAGAAGAATAAGTTTTTGAAATGTTGCAAGCATTGTTAAAATCAGTGGGTCTCACTGCAGAACATGGGCTGCTTTTTTCCTCTAAATAGACCAACACAATTTATATCCCCTGAAAGTACGTACCTTCTACTTCCATTTTCCGGTGTTCCTTTTACGATTACTATTATATTATTGCTCGTAAAAAATGTTTTTCCTGCTACTAAAAGCAATGCATTTCTCCATTTGTTCGCGTCCATATTGTTTACGTGCTCAAGTGTTGTGAGATAACTGAGACCCTTCGTTTCGCGGCATTCGAGTTGATTTGTCGCTCCGGATTCCACGCACAGTTTCTTTAATTATTTCAGACGAGGAATGCTTACAAGGTTAGGTTATGACTGGTAGGTTGGGTTCCAATAGCATAAATACAATGAAAAATGTTTTTTCTGCTACTAAAAGCAATGCATTTCTCCATTCGTTCGTGTCCATATTGTTTACGCACAGTTTCTTTCATTATTTCTTTGAGGAATGCCTACAAGGTTAGGTTAGGCCTGTTAGGTTAGGTTTCATTAGCATAAATACAATGACTAATTACTATTTAGGCTAAGTGAACTAAACGTAGCTACCTAACAACATAGGCATAGGCTTTCGCTTGATTTGTTCAAAAATATGCATTTTCCTTCGTTGCTACGATTTCAATGCCGCCCAACCTGGACACGTGTTCCTGGGTTTTTTAAAGAAAAAAAATTTCTGCACCTTAAAACTTACTTTCCCCGATTACTAACTTCAAAACGTTACCAAAAAATTATGAATCTCGTTCCTCCTAAGCAGCCCATATTCTGCAGTCTTACCAATCGGTGTATTATTATAAGTGTCCCTGCCAGAGAAAATTAAAGTGTGTAAAATAAAATGTATGTAGTGTGTATAGTGTACAACTTGCACAAAGGATGCAAAATAAATTCAAATGTAAACAACATTCTTATCGTTTGGATTAAACTGGAGAGGGAGGAAAAAGACATAAAAATATACACAAATACAGATATATATTTAAAGCTCATTTGGCAGCTCTGTATATGACCTGCTGTCCATTATTCTCTGTCATTTGCAATGAAAACAAGTCACTGCAGTGCGGGCATCGGGCAGCAGTCACACGGAGGGGTAAGAGCACAAGAAGAAAATCCACAACCCTCGCTCCCACAGCAACATTCATCCCTTTCCCAGGAACTTCGGAATGAGCCTAGCATTATAATAATGCTGGTTTTGAAAACGTCACGTTCTTAACCCACGGGTTTACGAGCAAGAATTGGCAATGAATGGTTTCTTTTCCACATAGTGTTGACCACCAGGCAGTTACATGCCTTCGATGTCACTTTTGGGTCCAGCGCTTTCGCTTTAGCCCTGCCTTTGATCTTGTCATCTGCTTGGAATTCTTGTGCGGGACCCCAACCTGTCGCAAGGAAAGGTAAACAAACTTTTAAAAAGGACAAATCTTGACAAATGAGTTGTTTCTATTGGCTGCTCTAGCCACTCAAAATATTTGGTATCATTGCCAGCCCCCATGGCAGAGTGGTTAGTACATTGCGCTATGCGCCAGGGATCCCGAGTTTGAATCCCAGTCTAGGCATGGATGTTTGTGAGTGTCCATTCATCAATTTCATCATATCATCACTCATTTCCATCTTCGCAAATTAGCCAAAAGTGGCACAAAAAGTGAAATAAAAAAAAATCAATCAATTAATCAACCTATGGTATCAGCGAAAGAAATTGAACCGATACTTACCCCTTACAGACCTATCCCTCACTTTCGTGAGGGTTTTTTCGTATGGCTTTATTCAAGGTGAAATTCGTTAGGTGGAGTTCGGCCCGGTCTCGCATGACTGTGACAGTTCAGAGAACAGCTGTGATTTTTGTAACGATTTTATGTTTGTGCGTATTGGCTGCATTGTTCACTTTGGAGAGTTGTGTCAGTGTTCGTGGTTGCCTATTGTATTCGGTCATTGTTGACTGTGGACAGTAATTTCTATTTTAATCAAACAATCTTGTTTTTGTTCAGAACGTCTGAGAAACCGTCTGGTGTAGTATTTGTGGCAATGAAATTAGTGTTTCGAAGTAATTTAGGTCCTCTTCTTAGTCAATAAGATTCAACCCTCGCAAACGTGAGTAATAAAGACTTAACGCCATCTCCAGTCTGCTAGTTTCATTGTGCCTTCCCATTGTAAAAATGAAGAATATTGCTGAAAATGAGGATGTAATTCTGGATCTCTTGGATGGTTCTGACGAGAAAATTTTGAAACCCTGGTAATTCTATTATTTAAAAGGTATTGTTGTAGAAAATTCAATTGCATAAACAAAAAGTTCATCAATACATTCTCGGGTCTGTAAGAGATACCAATACCCCTGGTATCGTCTTAGCCCTAGTAATTATATAAGGCTATGGCTCGTATTTACATATAATTTCCATATTTCAGAACTTTTCTCAACATATACTCCATATTTGGGTCATTCCATTTTAAGTGAACCAAATTTTGGTCAATTTTGAACGTGACCATCTGATTTTATTCATACTTAGTTGTTATGAACCACCTAAGGTAGGAAAATTGCAGATTTGTATCTGTTGTAGTTCTCCAGTTAGAACCCTCTGAAATATGGAAAAAAGGTCAATTTTCGGCACACATGCAATCACAAAAAACTCATAAATCAAGCTAGAATTGATGTAGAAGGTTGGGATAAGAACCAAATTGTTGCTTTTGCTATGAGCTTTAATTAGATATATCAAGGTCATTCAAACTTTATTTGAAAATAATTTTTCAAAAACCTATATTTTCTTGAGGGTGTACAGAGGGTCACCAGCACCAGTTGCGAACCCAGATGTCTTTACTAACAGCTAAGCATTGTATGCATAAACCACCATGACTCATACATGATTGAAATGTTTATTTCCAGGAAGGTGAGCAAGAGTTTGAGAAGAGCACCAAGGTGGCTGTCTCATGCTTACGTTATCACCATAGTTTAGATGTAAACAGACATGCTGTGAAGAGATCTGTTGATGGGATGATCACGAAATTCAAGATTCATGGCCAACTGGATAATGCAGAACAGCTCAGCAGGTTATTCGAGAAGTACTTGCAGAGTGCATCATTTCAGGACCATTCTCAGGTTGGTAAATATTTCTTACTGCATTCAGAGTTAAGAAAACTGTAATAAATTAATCAGTAAACTTGTTTATATTTAATGAATGATTGGCACACTTTTCAAGGGTGCCATTTTTTTGTCATTTTTTTATGCAAAATTATTATTTTTATGTAGCTCATCCTTTCCCTACACTAACTTAATTGTATCTGCATTAAATTTTGCTATAACTTAGTTCATTTTATCTTTAAGTATGAGAGAAAGTCAGTTTTTAACATTTCTTATTTCTTTTCTCTGAATGTATTTACCTCAGCAAGAAATATGTATACAGGTGGGCACAAGTTCTAATGGTTTAATTCCAAACTAATTATGGTACAGTGAGATGCATAAGTGTTACCAAGCAAATTGTCCATCACTATGTTTATTATCTCTGTTTTACGCTATGAGAGGTTCAAGAATTAAAACACACCACCAAACAAGCTGCTGGCAGACAAACCTCTGCAACAACACACGTATAAATCCATTTCTTAAAACATAGAGAATACAAAAAAAGAAAGTGAAGAACATAGTCAAGAATAATGTGTAAAGCAATATTCGTTTCTCCCCAATGTACACATTCGTTTCTCCCCATTTTTTGCATGGTTTGATTTCTATTTATGTCTTGTTTATACATACTTCAGAGTCTTACTGCATGTTTTGTGGGGAACGATGTTTTCCTACATCCCTCAATCATTCCTTGTTTGCAAGCAGTCATTCCTTTGCTGTCATCTTGGATATTGACTGCTGTTGCCTTCTATTTCATATGTGTGGGGTGCGAAGTGGTATTATGTCCGTAAATGCTTTTGTTGTTAGGTTAGGTGTGTGTGTTTTGCAGCTCTTAGCATTAAAATAATGTCCATAAGTGCTTCCAACACCTGATCACATATCGTCTGGTCTAAAGATGAAATACGCTTCAAGCATTACGCAAGAATCTGCCACAACTGCATGTCTAAGATGACTGTAAACCAAGATTAGCGCTCTCTACAATGTGCAGATGCTTGTGTAAGCTACTTTCCAAATCATAATTTCTCTGGCAACTAATACTTAGTGAAGCTCTTAATTGTGCTAATTAGTTTCTCCAAGCTTCGAACTTCCTTCCATAATTATTTCCAGTATTCTAAAGCACATCCTAATACTCCTACAAAACTTCAGAAAAATCATTAAACTTTTGGAACAGTTACCTACACTTGTATTAGGGTAGAATATACACATTTTCCCACATAGTTGCCAAGTTTGTACTTTTCCATTCTGCAGTAGTAAAGGCTTCACATACAGAGCACCATTCACAAACCATAGATTTCACTTCATCATATGTTTTGAACATGTTTCTGCAGAGATATGGCTTCAAGTATGGAAGTGCTAAGTCATATCTATATGCCAGCTTTTGTCACACTTCCCATTTCTACCCCCCTGTAAGAGAGAATCAGTGGCTTGAACAACATGAGGTTGAGCATTGTCATGCACAGGGTGGCGACAGACCTGGAAAACTGGGAAAAGTCAGGGAATTTGAGGTGTCAAAAAAAGTCAGGGAAATGTCAGGGGATTTCGTCTTCATTGATTTTTTTTTTTTAAATTATTTACTTATTTAAAGATATCATTATGGAAATCTCGTTCGTAAGTTTCGGCCTCGACTTTTAGGCCCCTTTTATGCGCAACAGAACCACTGCGCCAGAAACCAGTGATGGCAGAAGGGGAGAGAGAGAGATAGAGCGAGAGCGAGAGAGAGAATTTCTCTCGCCCGGGCTTCTCGGCAGGAATTTTAAATTCGAACACTCTTTGGAGGAAAATTGTTAAAACTCGGGCACTATGGGATCAATCTACTTCAGATAACTTTTGTTTTGCAGCTAAAACATCAGCGCATGCAACCGTGTACAATTCAAAACACCGGACCGAGGAAGGTATGCTTGTGGGGGAGGGGGGATGTCCCCCGAATTTCAATGGAAAAAACAAAAATCTGGAGTTTGCCCCCTCTTCTCCCGCTATTTTGGGGAGAAGATGCGAATTTTAGTATTCTTTTCAAAGAATGGACATTTCTCAAGAGAATGAAACATGTTTCATGTTCTTGGGTGCCATACAAGTTGAATAATAAGCCTAAAAGTGAATTTTTCTTTTTACGAAAAATAGGTAATTTGAATTTTTGGAGGTAATTTGTTATAACTCTGGCAGTATGGGAGCAATCTACTTCGGATAAGTTTTGTTTTGCAGCTAGAACATCAGAGCATACAACCGTGTACAATTCAGAACACCGGACCGAGGAATAGGGGCTTGAGGGCGGGACCCCCGAATTTCAATGAAAAAACAACAACATAAAAGTCTGGAGTTTGCCCTCTCTTCTCCCGCTATTTTGGCGAGAAGGCGCAAACCTTAGTATTCTCTTCAAAGAATGGACGTTTCCAAAGAGAATGAAACATGTTTCATGTTTTTGGGTGCCATACAAGTTGAATAATAAGCCAAAATGTGAAACTGTTTTTTACGAAAAATAGGTAATTTGCATATTGCTCAGAACATTGTTATAACTCGGGCTCTATCGGAGCAATCTACTTTGGATAAGTTTTTTTTTGCAGCTAAAACATCAGAGCATGCAACCGTGTACAATTAAGAACGCCGAACCGAGGAAGGGGGTTTGGGGGACGCGACCCCCGAATTTCAATGAAAAAAATATCTGGAGTTGGCCCCCTCTTCTCTCGCTATTTGGGAAGAAGGCACGAACTTTGGTGTTCTTTTCAAAGAATGGACATTTCTCAAGAGAACGTAACATGTTTCAAGTTTTTGGGTGCCATACAAGTTGAATAATAAGCCAAAATGTGAAACTGTTTTTTACGAAAAATAGGTAATTTGCATATTGCTCAGAACATTGTTATAACTCGGGCACTATCGGAGCAATCTACTTTGGATAAGTTTTGTTTTGCAGATAGAACATCATAGCATGCAACCGTGTATAAGTCAGAACGACGAATCGAGGAAGGGGGTCTTCGAGGCGCGACCACCAAATTTCAATGAAAAAAAACATTAAAATTGGAGTTTGCCCCCCTCTTCTCCCGCTATTTTTAGGAGAAGGCGCAAACCTTAGTTTTCTCTTCAAAGAATGGACGCTTCCAAAGAAATTGAAACATTTTTCATGTTTCTGGGTGCCATACAAGTTGAATAATGAGCCAAAATGTGAAAAACTGTTCGGAAATGTGGATGGCTATGTTGCGGAGAGGGTGGAGGGGAGGGGGGTCATCAATGTGAATTGCTCCAAACCTGTGTCAGAGTTTCCACCCAAACATAAGAGTATAAAGGTCCAAAAAGCACATTCATTTCGTAATCAGCACCATTATACCATATGGTATCATCGGGCAACTACAACGTTACTCTGATGATACCATATGATATCATCGGGGGAGTAAATGTTACGTGGAAAATGCATTGAATTATCATTTTTTTCTTGTCCGTATGGGAGTAGTAAGGGGACTTGTCAACAGATTGAGGGGATAAGAGCGGGTGGTGCCATCCGATAGTTGTCGGACGTCGTAGTAGGGCATTTTGTTGGGCAAACTGAAGGAACATGGAAGCAAATAGGTTCCATTGATACATACGATTTTTGTCGAATATCGCCACCTGACAAAGTATCTCACTACAACATGCGACAGAAATTGCATGGACTGCATCATCTAACAAAAATCGAATGCATAAACAAGTAGAGCTTTAGACTGCAAATATGCTGCTGGAATTTTATTACTCTTCTGGCTCACTTCACCTTATTTAATGTAGCAGTGCTTACGAAGGTTTTCTTTCATCATTACTGGTTTCGCACAAGTTAACATACGTTTACAATGACATTGCACTATTCTTAGATATCAAGAAGAATCCAACCAAATGGGATACATATTGAATAATACAGTATGTAACATTCTTATTCGTACACACGGATTTTCAAAGAAAATTATTTAATATCTGAAAGGAAATACACTCTTTTGAATTTTTTCTTTATAATTCAATAACTAATATCATTAGAAACATTAAATCTTATGAAAAACTAAATATGCTGACCAAGGCAGTAATTTATTTTATTAAAAACATAAACTAAACGTAACGTTTCAACCTTCTAGCAAGGTCTTCTTCAGACTCTGTATCAAGTACAAAAGCAACAAGATACAAAAACAGGGTATTATATATACACAAACATTACTCCCTCCAGACTATTTAGAAAGTTGTTTGGAACTTTCTAGCAGGTGACTTTCACTTTCCAAGAATATGGAGGACAGAATCAAGAAAATATGCATGAAAGAATGTGAAAAAGAAAGCAAAATAAATAGCCTATGGAAACAGCTGGAAAAGAATGGCTATGAGAAGCAGGATAGACTGGACATAAACAGAAGAAGGAAGAAAACGGGCAGGGAAGAATTGGAAGAGAAAGAAAAAGAGAGAAGGTTTGGAATAAGGAGTATGGGGAAGACCACAGAAAAGATATGCAAAGTGCTTAAGAAAGCGGGAATTAAAACTTACAGGAAGGGAGGGGGAAGCATCTTAGGAATAGCGAGGAATGCAAACAAGAAAAAGGAAAACAGAGAAGAGGAAGAGGAAGGGATTATCTACGAAGTGAAATGTAAAGAATGTCAGAGTGTGTACATAGGAGAAACGAAAAAGAGGCTGAAAGACAGGTTGAAACAACATAGGGATGATGTACGACTTAAGAGAGAAAGAAATGCAATATTTAAACACACGAGAGAAACAGGACATGACATAGAGTGGGATGAGGCTAAGCAGATAGGAAGGGAGAAGAGAATGCTAGTGAGAAAATGGAAGGAAGCCAAGGAAATAGAGAAGAAAGGTGAAGAAGACACAATGAACTGGAATGGGGGATTGAAGTTAAACAAAGAATGGAAGAAGATGTTAGAAAGAGTGGAAAGGACAAGAGAGAAAGAGGAGAGGAGAAGGAAGAAAAATGAAGGGAAAAGAGCGTGAGATTAAAAGTCCAACCACATTCTATATGGAAGTAATTGTGTTTAGCCTTTTAGCTGAAAGTAAAGTTGGAAAGTGAAAGTCACCTGCTAGAAAGTTCCAAACAACTTTCTAAATAGTCTGGAGGGAGTAATGTTTGTGTATATATAATACCCTGTTTTTGTATCTTGTTGCTTTTGTACTTGATACAGAGTCTGAAGAAGACCTTGCTAGAAGGTTGAAACGTTACGTTTAGTTTATGTTTTTAATAAAATAAATTACTGCCTTGGTCAGCATATTTAGTTTTTCATAATCATGGAAACAAGGCTTAATGGTGTTATAATAAAATCTTACCCAAATTCTGTATAACCAATGACAATAATAAATTAAATGAAACTGAAAGAGAAACATGTCATTTTTTGTACAACTTTTCTATTTGTACACTTAATAATGTAAAAGAAAAAAGTATATTCAGAGCAAATTGACTGACAGTTCTAATACTTCGATGCGTATCCTTTGGCTTTAATTACTGCTTGACACCTGTTATTCATAGAACTAACCAGTTTCCGACATGTTTCAGAGCTTATTTTATTCCACTTGGCTTGCACAACAGTTTTCAACTCTTGTTTGAACTTGATGCCTGCTTTATGGACTCGCCTCTTCAAAATTGCCCATAAATGCGCAATGGGATTTAAGTCTGGAGTTTGAGCTGGTGTTTGTAATAGATTGTGCACATTCCATATTAGCCAATTCATGTTAACTCGCACCTTATGCTTACTGCCATTGTCTTGTTGGAATCTGTAGATAGGCGGCATGTCCATTTCTTGGGCACTCTGCTTTACATTGTTCTTCAATATGTCCAAATAAACATATGCATCCATGATACTATCAATAAACTGGATGGTACAAACACCGTTGGACAACATACAAACCCAAATCATTAATGACCCACCACCGTGTTTAACTGTTGGAACTGTGTTAATGTGGTCATTCTCTTTATTTGATTTTCTCCAGACCCTATTTATCCCATCTGAACCGTATATATTAATCTTGGACTCATCTGACCATATTTATTTATTTACTGCCCTCAACAGAGGTAAACCTCCAATTACAGACGGCAGAAAAAAAAAATACAATTAGCAAATATATAACCATACATATGACACTATCCCAAAATTCCTGGTCCTTGTGGATGTGCTCTTTCGCGAATGAAAGTCTATTCCTACGATTCACCTTATTTACATACGGCCTCTTTCGTGGTATTCTGCCATGATATCCATGCTTCTACAAGGCACGTCGGACAGTTTGATCTGACATCATCTTGCCAGCAATATTTTCCACTAACGGCGTAACTGAGGAACACTTAGTCGGGGTTTTTTTCTCGGCACATTCTGTGTTGAACCTTCCTCTCTAAATTTGTTTACTATGTATTGAAATGTGGAGTGTGATTTATTGACTGTTTGTCCAATTATTCTTAACGAATAACCTCTAAGGGCCAAATTTATAATAACATCCTTCAGATCTGAACTAAATTCATTCACCTTGCCCATTTCGAACATGCTGATAAATAGACGATAGGCCTACAACAATACCTATGCCAGCATTCCGCTTCACGGGGAGCACGCCTGCATGTTCAAACTTGTTACAAAGTTGCAAACTGCACAAAATCGCCTGAATAGCGGTGGCACTGTATGCGAGGAAGATTGAAACTCTTGCCTGTACGAATAACAATGTTGCATGAACAGCATTGTTTTCTCTTTTCACACAAATTATATGCTTTGTTTATACACTTTGAACATACATTTTTATTGACATTTGTTGGTGAAACCTTCATTAACATTAATTTCCAGGTACATATGAAAATGATTATATTTACAAGTAGATATGACATTTTTTCCTCGGAAATTTTATGTGTACAAATAACAATGTTACATACGGTATCACGAAAAAGTGAAACCTAAATTTGCATTGGTGAAAGTTATAAAAATTGGCAAGTGCAACCTCAAATTTACTGCAACACTAGTATTGCAATAAAATTAACGCCACTCTCTGTCCTGTCTGTTTAAACTCATGAGAGGTTGTCATTAATCTCTCGCTGAGTAAGGTTAATGTCCAATATTATGAAATAAAATACTAATAATAAATACGTAAATATTTTAATATCAGATTTACTCGAATCATTCAATCATAAAAGCAAATCACTTTCTTCAAGAATTGACTTTTCTCTGCCAGCCCTTCTAAATTTTCACTTTCCATCTACTGATTTATACGAGGGGTGGCCAGAAAGTAATTTCCAATTAGTAGGGATATTGATTTTTCACAAACGCCAAAACCGTGAAAAATGGTAATTGCTGCGAAGTTATGTTTATAAATGTGCAGTGATGTCTGGACACATTTTTCGCCAGTTCGAAATATCGAAATAATGCGATTTTGGCATAAAATGTGAATTGTTGCCATTTTTAGCGATTTTTTTTAAAGAAATGTCCTAAAACAACAAAAAATTCCATGAAATCCAACTTGTCTTTTCTAGGCCATGTTTGTGTACATAGAACATGCAAGTTTTCCAACATTTTACTCAAGAGTAAACTATAGAGTTATACGTACATGGAATAATTCCGACAGCCACATTAAATCATGTATTTTCCACGATTTTTTCAACTTCTATCAAAACCATTTGCATCACAGAGCAAAGTGGCAGGGTTCTAACAGTAGATCAAGTGCGTATCTACCATCACACGGGAACCACATCTTCGTATTTGTCGCACTAGATATGTTTTGAATTACCAAGCTAAGTGCACACCATCGGCATTTATCGAGCGAGTAATAATGGAGCTCAGTCGTTAGGGAATCTAGCTACTATGCGAGAGACCCAGGGTCGATCCCCTGCGGTGGAGAACCGGGATGTTTTGCACCTATTCAAACTGCTCCGGCACCCACCGAGCTTCATATGAAGCTGGTACCTTGAGGAAACTTTGAGGGATCAAGGTAGCCAGGAGTGTGGTGCTGATCACATCACCCCTATCTTCAGCTGTGGTCAAGAAAGTGTGGGGCCCTAACTCCACACCCCTACTATACACCTTCATGGAAAAGTGCAGGGGAGCACTTTACTTTTACTTCCTTCCGAAATCTGTTCCAACATATCAAACTGTCACGAAAATACATAGACCATGTGGCCTACAATTTAAAATAATAGTTTAAAAGCACAATGGAGTATTACGTTTCGGTATCTTTGGCAGATAAATGTTCGAAATCAAAAACGCGAATTTTGGGAAACTTAACACTAACAAGTCAAAAAATGATAATGCCAATTTTCGGTGCCATAATATATTGGTATCTGTCACGTGAGAGTGATTGATTTTAATTTTTTGGGTGCGTCGCCACTTATGGTCATTATGCACCCTTCAGTATATACGGGGAAAATTCCATTACCTAAAATCTTTACCTTAAAATTAAAAAAGGGGTATGGAAAATAACTTTCAAGATATAAAAAACTCTCACGAAGAGGCGTAAGCCATGTGGCTTACAATTTGAAACCGTAGTTTAAAAACACCTTGAAGGTATAATTTCAGATATTTGCAAGAAAATGCGCTAAAATGAAAATGTGAATTTTGGGAAAAATAACACTGTATAGTAAAAAATAAAAAAAATAAGCAAATACACCAATTTTTTAAAAAATAACAAAATATCAAGGTCCCTACCGATTAGTCATAAATAAAACAAGAATCTTTGTCCTGCCAGAACCTCTTCTTCAGTTGAACAAAGAGATGAACGTCGCTACATGCAAGGACAGGGCTGTACAGGAGTGGTCCAAGATATCTCACCTGAATTGATGCAAAGGGCCTGCGTGTACTCAGCTGTATGGGGTTGTGCACATTCGATTGGCCTTCTGTGAATTATAGTTTTTCTTGTATGTACGCATTGCTTGCATGATAGAATTATTTTCCTGTAGTTTACGGTTATTACAAGCATAAGAAAACAGTTTTTTCTTTGTGACGTTTCAGGAGAACACACGCTCCTTTCATCAGACATTTATTTTCATTTTGACTAAAGATACAGTTATAACAATGGTTAGTAATTTTTAAACAAAAAGAATCTGTTATATAATGGATGTTGTCAATGTTACATTGTTGTAATATAGCAACTTAACTGTGAAAAAAGCAGTCTATTTTTTTTTATTTTTTTTTTTAAATATAAAATGAGGTAAAGAAAGTAATTGAAAGCAGTATCACGATACCAAGAGAAATGAAGAAAAAACTCATTGTCAAAAATTCAACCCTGCCGATTGCCTTTGGACTACCAAAAACTCACAAACCGGGAACTCCAATACGACCCATCATTGCAACTTTCACACATCCTGCATACAAACTATCCAAATATTTAGTTGAAAGACTTGCTATAATTAAACAACAAACACCATTCAGTGTTAAAAATGCATATGAAGTGAAACAGAAACTAAAAAATATTGTTTGGAATAGTGAATATCGTATTGCAAGTTTTGATGTTGAAAATTTATATCCTAGTGTCCCAATAGAAGGTGCCACAGATGCATTACACAGATGGCTTATTGAGATGAAGGTTAACCCAGTAGAATCATGGGAAATGGTTCGATGGTTTACTGTATGTGCAAATTACAATTACTTTATATTTGATGGCAAAATCTATCAGCAAAATAATGGTCTATCAATGGGAAACCCAGTATCCGGAATCATCTCCAGCATTTTCCTTCATTACATAGAATCTCCAATTGTTAATGCGATAGGTGCGGATATCAAACTCTACATCAGATATGTAGATGATGTGCTAATTATTGCTAAAAATGAGAACACCATCATGGACGTATTTAAATCGTTAAATGAATCACATCGTCGCATAAAATTCACTTGCGAACCCATGAATAACAATGTAATTTCTTTCCTTGATCTGCAAATTAAGACAACTGACTCAACAATTCAAACATCAGTCCATAGAAAAAAATTAGCGGGGGAAAAATACATCCATGCCAAATCAGAACATTCACGTATAACAATGGATAACATATTTTTAATTTTTTTCCTGAGAGCACAAAGACTATGTTCTAATAATGAGGATATCAAAAATGAAGAAGAAAGGCTCTTTAATATAGCAAAAGAAAATGGCTTTCACACTAACAGAATAAACCAAATCAAAAAACAAGTTGCAAGAAAACTAAAGGAAAAGAGAAATACAGACAAAGATGAAAAATCTGTTGAAAAGAAATTTGTGTGCATTCCATTCCACAAGGGATTCTCACATAAAATTGCAAAAATTTTTAGAAGTTTTAATTTCAAAATTGTTTTTAAATCACCAAGAAGTTTGGAATGTACATTTAATGAATTCAAAATGAGAAACTCGCTACCAGATGTGGAAACCACAGGAATATATAATATAAGTTGTTCATGTTCAAAAGATTATGTGGGACAAACAGCAAGGAAAATGGCAATAAGATGGCACGAACATGATTTGGACATTATAAATCTAAACCGTTTGTCAACTCATATCATCGAAGAGAAGCATTTGATTAAAAAGAGAAGGGTTTTAAAAAGATTAACGGGAAACACAGAGTTGAATGTCTGGGAAGCCTCCTTCATTGCAGAAGAACACTGGAATAAATTAAATAATGAAAATGGTAACATAGATCCAGTGTGGAGTTTTCTTTTTCACAAATGGAGTAAGCCACCATCTTTAAAATTTAATGTAACAGAAAACATCAAGAGACTTTGTGAAAACAATGATCAATTTGAATTACCTGATGATATTTGGGATTAAAAAAAAAAAAAAAAATAGACTGCTTTTTTCACAGTTAAGTTGCTATATTACAACAATGTAACATTGACAACATCCATTATATAACAGATTCTTTTTGTTTAAAAATTACTAACCATTGTTATAACTGTATCTTTAGTCAAAATGAAAATAAATGTCTGATGAAAGGAGCGTGTGTTCTCCTGAAACGTCACAAAGAAAAAACTGTTTTCTTATGCTTGTAATAACCGTAAACTACAGGAAAATACTTCTGTGAATTGTCTGCACCATCATCTGACCTTACTATCACTCACAACGTCCGGTCTGCATACCTCACACGATTGCAAGTGGTTCTGTGCCAAATTCTGAGCGTGCAATGTAGGCTACATCGCAGTCGGTGGGAGACTGTATGAGAGCTGCAATCTTTAACCTAGAACTGTCCTAAAACGGCTGCATTGCAACTGTACCAGATTACAGCTACATGCCACATCTTCCTGCCTGCATTTGTGTGTGTCGCTCTCCGACCACTAGTGCTGCATATAGGCACCATTGGAGCTTTTTTCAGGATGCCCCTCGTATATGAACTTTCAGAAGCTTTTATTATTAGTGTTCCTGTTTTAATGTGTGGTTAGCTAAATCAGGTACCTATACAATGCAATTCTATAAATTCCTTGCGTTAAATTTCTAATACCTACATACCCTTTTCATCAGCATTAATGGTATAATTGCATGTTGTCAGTTTCACGGTACTTCATTTGGATATACTGTACTGAAGCAGAAATCCCATTGATAATATAAGGAAATATGATACTTTATTTTGTTCGATTCAATTGTTTCACTTATATGCAAGAGTTAAGTTGTTTCCTTTAGAGAGAAGAGAAAAGTAGCTTTATGCATTAAAAAATTAGTCCGCACTCATGGTTCTTGCAAGCAGAGGGTTCCAAACCTCAGTGGAAATATCAACATATAATCCCGAGAATGTATAAGGAGACTGATAAATTACAAATTGTATTTCTTAATCAATCACTCTTCACTCTTATCTCATTTAGTCGTAACTTTAACAATAATAAAGTATTTTATTTTAAACTTGCTGCGTATGTCAAAATTCCGTAATCCTTCCCTAGCTTGTGAATTGTAATAATTTTCCAAATTCACTATTTTGCAGTTTGAATTCAAATCATAGAGAATAGAGAAATTAAGTCAATTTCATAGAAGATAATATTGGTACTTAACAAAACCATACGTGGATCTGTGTGAGTTTATTATTTCTATTTGCAAAACCATCGATTTAGTTTAGTTTGTAATTATGAGGGAAAAATGTAAATTTTGTCCTGGAAAAGTCAGGGAATTTCATTTCTGCTTGTTTGTAGCCACCCTGCATACAGCAAGCACACACCAGCATTCAGTCGACCATGTCTCTTGTGATGCATCTCCTCTTTCATCTTTCCAAGACTATATACAGCTTCATTGATTCATGGGTTGTGAAATCCATGATCAGTATGCCATGGTAGTCTCTGAATTATGTGGTCATCACTTTCCCAGCACTTGCTGACATTTTGAATTGCTTGCTTGTAGGTGATGGATGGCCTAATGAAAGCTTCATTTTTCATAAATTAAAACAGCGTATTTGAATAACTTTCAGTTAAAAAATAATATTCTGAATTTCCATTGACTGTAGAGCGAACTTGCTAAAAATACCATGCCAGGACATGTAAATTCACAAATTATGCTAGCAAATGTATTTAAAATTCACGAAACAACAGGGCAGAAGAAAAATAAACCTGAAAAATGAAGAAAAATGCAATGAAGACAGCAAGAAATACTAAAAATGATCTAAAGACCAAGAAATGGACAATCCAAATATTTTCTGATTCTAACTTGTGGGAGACTCACTGATATCAGGTTTAGCATTGTTTTCAAGGCTAAGAAGAAAATATGATTTTTCATCAACTTCCCAGCCCTACTGTCAGATTAAAAATTATAGATACTGTACTCGAGTTTGGACCCCAATTGAAAATTAACCAGTAGACCTACATTAAAATGAGTTACATCAAAATTTAGCTTATTCAATTCTGCATTAGTCTATTCTAACCATTTTTTTTTCGAGTATGGCTTTTAATTTTTTTTTCACTTTTGCAAACAATCGCTATTTTTGAAATTCTGTAAATCAAATATGGGTTGTCGAATGGTTATTAAATTTTAATAGGGTGCAGGCAGAATGGTTTTAAACACAATTATTCATTTTCAGGTTTTCAAAATTTCTCAATAAAATGATTACCCAGCTTGGAAAGTAAGTCATACACCTACATCTGTGTGGCATTTGTAGTAGTGAAAGACAGAAAGGGATTCTCTCTTCAATTGTACAGTTTGCTTGTTTTAATACTTAATGGAATCTTTTTACAAAAAAATCAATGTAAGAACGAACAAAATTCATTTTCTTCGAAATGTGACTTTTCTTAGATAAAAAGAAATTATAAGAGAGAAGGGATATTAGCACAAGAGGGAGAGAATGAAGTACTACTGGTATTACACTTGCATGCCTTTAACTGTTCAGACAAACCTTTGCCTTATATATCCTTTCATTCATAATAGTTACTATCATTATTTGCTTCTTGTACACTATATGCTGTAAATATAAAATTTCTCTTAGGTCACCACCAGAGATATAGGGGCTCAAATTTTGAAAGAAGAAAAAAAAAAACATTTTCAATGAGCTATAACTAGGGACATTGAATTTTCGCAATGTGCGAAATATGAAAAAAAGATGCAATTTTGAACATTCTGCACGTAACTACACCCACAATGATGAAATATGCATGAGTTTTATTTGCGAAATGTGTGTTTTCCACGAAATGAACTCTTTTTCGTGAAATAACCATGAAATATCATCAAATTAAGTAGAAAACACGCAAAAACCGGCAATCGCGCAAACTGTCGATTTGTAACGAAACGTTTGCCTAAAGTTTCCTACCACTTGCAGCTGAAGAACGTTTTATCTTCAATCACATCAAGAAGACGCTGCAAATTGGGATTTCCCATGCACATAATCTCAGTTCAAAAACTTCGCTCCCTGTGAAGCTGCATTCCTTTGTTCCCCTGAATGTCTACTCAACTTCCAGTTTCATTGAACTTGCTAGCTGTAGCAGCGATAAGATTAGTCTGTTCCCGCACATCAAGGGAAACAATTATGTCATTTGTGTTCAGTCATGAATGAATATTGTTTATCATCATGTGATTTTCAACATGTGTTTGTGTATGTGCAGTAGTGATTATTTTATTTGTTGGACAGCAAGGATATCCATACATACAATGAATAAATCACTTGAGATATGCAATTTAGAAGTGAAGTGATTCTGTGTTGATGTTTTCTTTTTGGTTGGACAGCTAAGTACAGTATATAAAAATGAAGTAGTTTATCAATTTATAGCTCTTTTGTATGTTGTTTTCTCTCATAATGAAAAAGTGTGTGCCAATTTTTTTTTCCACTGCTGGTATATACCGCTGATCTAACATTTTATTTACCGCTCTCCTCAGTTTTTATTTACCATAAATTTGTCTCCCTAGCTATAACTAATAGAGGAAACCAGTAGCAGAGCTCAAATATTTTTTAACAAAACTTTGGATGCATATGTTTCCTGTAAAAAATTATAGCTCTGATATATTACTTCTCTGCTAAATGAGTCCAAAATTGATGTTCAATTTTGAACTTTGAATTTTTGTTCAAAATTTATAATCAATTTTGGCCGTAAATTTCAGCCATTTCCATTAGAGATGGTGAAAAAGGGCACAGAACATAAAATAAAGCTTCAAATGAACTGAAAACCATGTTGTTTACCACAGCTTTCTATCATTTTTCTTAGCTGAGCTATCATAATTATTGCAACTGTCTGCAAAGGCCAAAAATATCTGAAGATGTGTAGAAAAAAAAATATTGCTGCCATTTTTAAACAAAGTCAAGTTTTAGAAAAATAATGCCTGCTTTGAAAACCCCTGCAACAACAAAAATATTGAAAATTTTAAAAATGGTCAAGCAACCAGTGCTGGCCCATTCTTTATGGACTGGCCCATACATTCTGGACGAAAACTCTGGTCTTAGTGTAATTTCTGTGAGCTAAAAGTGGACAAACATCATACAAATGCTTCTCCCATGTATTAAACATTTCTAACAATATTGTGTACTCATATTAGTGGTAACTTGTGAGTGTTTTAGGGCCATTTGTCAACAACGTAACTATGTGCCAATTAAAATAACGGTTTATACATTACTGAAATCTGTGATATTTACATGTGTGAACAGACCTGGAAAACCTGGAATAGTCAGGGAATTGGAGAGGTCAAAAAAAGTCAGGGAATTTTGTCTTTACTGACAAATGTTTCTTTGTTGAACTTTAGATGCTATGTGATGCAATGAACTTGCCAGTCATTTGATTTTAAAGAAGTTGTAATAAGCACTGCACTTAAATGGGAAATCATCTTGCCAGCTTTTGGCGTAAACTTTTAGAGTCTATTATGCATTGGACACAACCACGATGCCAGAAACAAGGGATGGAAGATGAGGGGGTGGGGGCGGAGAAATTTCCAGTGAGGCAGTCACATTTGATGAACCTCTAAATGTCACATGTAAAATGTATTGACATATTTTTTGTCTTGTCTATGGGAGCTATAAGGGGTCGGACCTGTCGACCAGAAGGGTGCACCTTAATTGTAAAAAAGGAATTATCCCTGTGGCATTCGGCATTCCTTAAATGCATAAAGAATTATACCCATGTATTCCCACCCAGGTTATGGGATAGCTAAGATATTAGTAGGAAGAATTAATGAAGGAAGGAAAAGCATGGCATTCAGCGTGATAAACGCTTGGGAAGTTAAGGGGGAAATTGAAAACATTGAAATTGAAGATGATGACAAAATAGCTAGTTTTGATATAGTCAACCTTTACCCCAGCGTACTGCGAGAAAAAGCTGCTGATTGATAACATAGATGGCTGATGCGAAATGGTACAGATGTAATTACTGTGTGGGAGTACGTGAGGTGATTTAACATATGTACAGGTTACAATTATTTTTACTGCAATGATAAAATCTTTATGCAAAAGGAAGGTCTACCAATGGGGAATCCCGTATCCGGAATAGTTTCAAGTATCTTCATACACTGTATTGAGAATGCAGCTTTAAGTGCATTAAGTAATGGAGTCAAGTACTATGGGAGATATGTAGATGACATTTTAGTGATTGGGAAAGGAAAGGTGTATGCCTGTATGCGAACCTAGAAAAACAAGAGGCAAAAATTAAGTTCACGAGGGAGGATATGAAGGATAATAGGATTAGCTTCTTAGATTTGGAGATCAATAAGACAGGTAGGAAAATTAAAACGGGTGTTTTCCATAAGCCCTAAGCAGGAGATAAGTACATAAACAAGGAATCAGCACACACTATGAGGACAAAATATAATGTCTTCTTAAATTTCTTCATTCGAGCCTTAAGATTATGTAATTCTTAGACGATGCTGGAAAAAGAAATAACATGGATTTTTGAAATTGGTAGAAAGAATGGGTATAAAAATGAAGAAATGCGGAAGAATTTGAGTAGGGCAAGAAAGATATGCTCCAAGGACGATAATAAAGATAGTAAAAACAAGGGAGAGAAGAAAGTGGAGGAAAATATAAATAAAAAATGAGGGGAATGTAAGTATGTGGCTATCCCATATTTTAAGGGAGTATCTGAAAAAGTGGAAAGAGTAACAAAAGCATTTAGAATTGAGTGTGGGATGACAGCCCCTAAATGTTTAGAGAAAGGGTGATAATGTAGAGGGAAAAAAGGGCATATACAGAATCAAATGTCAATGTAAGAAAGAATGCGTAGGGCAAGCAGGTAGGAGTATGGGGGTCCGATGGAGAGAACACGAAAAGGATATTAAAGATGGAAACCCCCGTACGGGATTATCCGAGGAACATGAGATAGTCACACGGGAAATTATACGCGAGGAAGACAAATTATTACATGCATTCACCAGAACAACTTCGTTTTGAGAAATAATTTTCAAATGTCATTAGTAACACAATTTGGAAGCACCAAAATTGTATGATTTTTTTTTTGTATATATGCATTGCTTACATTGTAGAATTATTTCTCCTGTAGTTTACAGCTGTTAGAAGCACAAAAACACTGTTTTTGCTTATTATGATACACATGTTCCTTCATCAGACATTTATTTCTGGAATGTGAGTTTCCAAGAATGTCACAGCAACTGTGTTTTTTATGCTTGTAATAGCCGTAAACTACAGAGAGATAATTCAAAATTCATTTTTTTGAAGTGTTTCTCATACCATTTATATAATTTTCTTGCAGTATGACATTGAGTGGAGCATCTTGAGCCTGCTGTTAAACCTGGCTGACAACCCAACATCGCATCACAGAAGAAACCCCTGCGCTTCTGCCAAGAAAGACTACAAAGAGAAAGAGATGGTCAATTGGAAAGAAATCCTGTTGGAAGGTGAAGATCTGGGCAGGCGTTACTTTGATGAGCCAAGTGTAGGTATCGTTGTTACAAGTGAAAGTCTATTGTGCTATTTTTGATCTTTTGCCCAGGGTTCCTTATTGTGTTCAGTAATTTTATTTGAATTTTCTAAGTACAGTGGGAGCTCAATTTAAATTTTCAGGGGACCAAGCTAAAAAATTCTGGAAAATTTTATAACGTTTTGCTATGTTGGAACCATCAAGATTGAATGTATAATGGGTAAAGGTGAAGTTCCTCGTGCATATTGCAGTGTGTTGTCCTCCTCCAAGGTTACCCACAGGTACCCCTCAGAACCACTTTATGCAGGAACAAGGCTGGGTCTCTCATGTGACAGACACACTACTGACTATACCACTGGAAAATCCAGGAGTGTAAAATCAGGGTTTAACTGTCTCTCCTGACCACTGAAATAAGCTAATCTTATAAATAGTGGTGATTACATTATTATTTTCCTGTAGTTTACGGTTATTACAAGCATAAGAAAACAGTTTTTCGTTGTGACGTTTCAGGAGAACACACGCTCCTTTCATCAGACATTTATTTTCATTTTGACTAAAGATACAGTTATAACAATGGTTAGTAATTTTTTAAACAAAAATAATCCGTTATATAATGGATGTTGTCAATGTTACATTGTTGTAATATAGCAACTTAACTGTGAAGAGAAGCAGTCTGTTTTATTTTTATTTCAGATTATTATTATTATTATTATTTAATTATGAATCCCAAATATCATCAGGTAATTCAAATTCATCATTGTTTTCACAAAGATGGTGGCTTACTCCATTTGTGAAAAAGAAAACTCCATACTGGATCTATGTTACCATTTTCATTATTTAATTTATTCCAGTGTTCTTCTGCAATGAACGAAGCTTCCCAGACATTCAACTCTATGTTTCCCGTCAATCTTTTTAAAACCCTTCTCTTTATAATCAAATGCTTCTCTTCAATGATGTGAGCTGACAAACCTGTTCTTGGGTTTAGATTTATAATGTCCAAATTATGTTTGTGCCATCTTATTGCCATTTTCCTTGCTGTTTGTCCTATATAATCCTTTGAACATGAACAATGTATATTATATATTCCTGTGGTTTCCACATCTGGCAGAGAGTTTCTCATTTTGAATTCATTAAATGTACATTCCAAACGTCTTGGTGATTTAAAAACAATTTTGAAATTAAAACTTCTAAAAATTTTGGTAATTTTATGTGAGAATCCCTTGTGGAATGGAATGCACACAAATTTCTTTTCAACTGATTTTTCATCTTTGTCTGTATTTCTCTTTTCCTTTAGTTTTCTTGCGACTTGTTTTTTGATTTGCTTTATTCTGTTAGTGTGAAAGCCATTTTCTTTTGCTATATTAAAAAGCCTTTCTTCTTTTTATGCTTGTAATAACCGTAAACTACAGGAAATAATTCTACAATGCAAGCAATGCATACATACAAGAAAAACTATGATTGCATTATTATTTTTATTTTTCCTGCTCTGTAGAAGAAGTTATACTTTTATTTTATTTTGTCAGAAAATTGGTAGTTTCAATTTCTCCCATCTGGTGTCACCCAGAGGCGTATATTCTAGGCTATCGAGGCTACCTGTGAAGCCCAGGCTCAGAACAGATGAAAAATCAAATCTGAAAATGTGTATAAAATTGTTCATTTCAATGAGAAGATGATGGCATTTCAGGAGTTGGCACACTTATTTCTTATAAGTTGTTACACTTACTTCTTACGAGTAGGCAATCTTGCAAGCTTTCTTTGAAAATCCTGAAATGTAAAAAGGGCACGCAAGGGTGTTGAGCATGGCAGTCATCTAGCATGAATGTTCCTTGTAATCAAGGGGTACCAGGATTGATACCCGGTGGAGGCACATAGTGCTTCGAATCCCATTTTAAACTGTAGGTCCAGTCCTGATTAGCCTTACTGTGCATAAAGTGGACTTAAAACACCAACTCAAACCAATCTAGCATGAATGTCGTCAGTGTTGCGATCCCCTTCTTCCCAGCATGGAATCTTCACAGGAATGGGGAATTTTGGTGTGAGGATAAGGGAAGAGGGTGGCTTATGACAGGGAAATTCCCTCTCTGGGCCAAGAACACCAATTGCAGACAATTAGGACAAGAGGGAAAGGCCAATGACCTCTTCAAAAAATCAGAGTAGATGTGGAGTTGAGGGGAAGTTTGGGAGTTTGTTGGCTATTGATTATGGTTTATGCTTATGACCGCACCTAAAAATAGCCAAACTAAACTAACAAAGGACAGGGCCAGGTACTCTTGTTCTGTAGTTCCAGTGGATCACGTTGGGTTCAATTCCTTGGTGCACAGAACTTTTTTCTTTCAAGGCAGGTGCTGTGTAGTGTGGGGAGTGACTGCAGGGATCAGATTTTTGTGAATGAGATGTGCTGTGTTGTTGTGTAGTGAACTATATGAACGACATAATTAATGAGCAATTTACTCAGCTTACGTATGAGGATAAGCTTCAAATCGTTCTTGAATTTTTGTTTTTAATCCACTTTTTGTTGAAGAATTGCATCCCTCCCACACCTAATTTGCAGTAATGGCACACGGAGTTAATCTGCTAAACATCGTTGTACATAATTCTATATTTACAAGTGCTATTTACTGTTCTTTCGTAAGTCAGTGTATATTCAGTATGCATGTTTTTTGTTACAGTATCAGTAGTGAAAGATGCACAGCAGTCTGAAATAAATATCAGAGCCTTTATTATTACATTACTTTTGATTATTCTTCTTATCTCAATTATATTCTCTTCCTGCAGGATGATGATGAAGAAGCATTCAGTGATGATCAGGAGTATGCTTCCAACAATGTCCACACTGAGCCTGCACTTTCTCCTATTAGGGAATTTCCAGAGAGTGGTAAGTGTATAGATTCTATGATTTATTTAGGTCAAGTTGCCAACTGTACATAAAAAAAAATAATGATCTGATTTTTTGTGTGTAACGACATAAAAATTTATTTCAAGATGCTGAAACCACAAATAACAAAGATATTTAGCCCTGATCTGTGATCAGCATATTCTGAAGCAATTTCATCATTTTTAGAACAAAATCTAATTCCATGCACATATATAAATCAAAAATCAAACTGACATTCTACCAGTATTAAACTCAATGCTTCTAAAACTCATGACACAACAAGGGGCCAGGGTTTACCTCACTCCCACCTGCCGAGGCGAGACATAATCTAACCAGTTACGAGGTGATGTATGGTCAGCACGACAAACTCAATGCTCCTAACGAAACTCCTAACAAAAATGTCAAAAATTACTATCAGTGTGAAACCTAACAGTGTAAAATTAATGACACCATTAAATCTTAACCTAAATTCTAAAGTGCAAGCAATATGTGCATACAAGAAAACTCGGTTATTAGTATATTAAACCATTTTAGAGTGGGCTGGAGATATATTTTTGAGTTTTGTTTTAAGCCTACTTGTGCACAAATTGCATAATATTGAATTGTCCTACAGTGGGATCAGAACCTCTTATGTGCATCCACCAGGTATCGAACCCATAACACCTTGATTACAAGACGACAACGCTACCACTACACCATTGGTGAGCCTCAATCTGAAGATGTATGTAAAACATATGGAAAATCTGGAGGTCAGGAAATTTCGATTTGCAAAATGCATGGAACACTGCGAATCAAGAAGCTATTTTGTAATTTCCCCACTTTTGGGCTATGCTCTATTGGTAGAGCCATATATTTATGGTGAATAAGAGATCAAGATTTCGGTATCAAAACTTTGTATATTTGAAGATCAAAAGTGGTGTTTAAAATTGCATTTTGGTGTTAAAATGTTGAATAAAAACCTAAATTTCATTTAAAAACTATATTTATTACCAGTGCTTGAAAAGTTGTCTTCAAAACTAGGCGCCAGCTCTAAAAATCAGACGCAGGAAACCACCTACTGGCAATTGTGCATACTACAGTATGTTTCAAAAGTCGCGCAATCCAAACTTTGAAAATGTATATCATGAAAATCGTAAGAGATATTTGCATCGCGTTTTTTGCACTAAACTAATCCTGTAGGCCATCACTGGGTTCATAAATTTATGTTAGCATTTATCTAAATAAAAGCAATTACAATATTTAAAAAAAAAAAACATTGTTAATTTGCTGAAAACATCTAAGAACTGATTTTCAACAATTTGTGGGATGATTTGTTGGTGTTTGACTGGTTGTAAAACAGTTGCTTTGTGAGGTACAGCAAAAGCGGGGAATTTTTATTGGAAAACCTCTTGCTCATGAGTGTAAGAATGAGTAGTAAAATACTCTTCAGCAAAGCACACGCACTGCTCCAATGAATACGCCATGCTGAATCAATTAATAAAAAAACAGGCACAGTAGCGGCGAAAGTGAGCGAAGAGAATTTAATGTAACCAGGGGCAGCCTAGGATTCTCTGAAGAGTTCAATTTCGGCACAAAATCTTGATTTACGATTTTTCACGTAAATGTATAGCCAATACTTAGACAAATCTTGCATGCGACTGTGGGCAACATTTTGACCTGCTAGTGTTGCCATATATGGAGATATGTCTCAAAAAGGGCACTTTTCACTCAACCCATAAAATCGCCAGTCAAAAATTCATCAAATGTTGCACATGACCAATATTTATTTATTTACTCAGAGTTTCAGATACAGTCTTATTTGGCCATTTTACACTGAAACAACAAAGTAGAAACAAGGATAGCAAAAGATAAAAACAATAACAAGATGAGATAGATTGTCGCAAATGACAGACTGACATGGTGGCATCAGTCATCAAATGTCTAATTATGACCCTTCGATAATTTCTTACATACCTTTCTTACTCAGAAGTTCATTTCTGGAAAAAATTGAATGCTGCTTTCCGTCAGTTATTAATTTATATAATTTTCTGTACGGAGTGAACTGACAATTTTAAGCATTGAAAAATATCTCAATGTATGAGGCTTTATAATGCAGAAAACACGGTGTAAATATCTCGTACGGTTTTCATGATATACATTTCCAAAGCTTGGGTTGTGCAACTTTTGAAACACACTGTATAAGATGCTGAGCATCACGGTATTCGAAACATCGCTAAATTATTTGAGAAAGCAGGAAATGGGGTGTTGGGGGAGAAAGGGTAAGAAATAATTACAGACTCTATGGAATGTTCACAACGTTGATAAAAAAAAAAAAATTACTAACTTACGCTGTACTGCAATTTGAACTTAGAATCATCAAAATTTCGTACATAGTACAGCAAAAGATCACACTCGCCAGGCTGAAATTTTTAGTCGCCATGGCGACCGGGATTTTTCGAGCCCTGCTTATTACACAAACTTGTAATAGGACATTTATATAATTATCAGAGCATTAAATTTATTCCTGTGTAAAGGAGTCCATTTTTGCTCCTCAAATGTTTACAGCAGAATTAATCAATTTTGTATGATTTGCATATCTCACAGGATAACTCAGGCTTCAGGTAGTGTTGCATCTGTCAATAAACTCTAAATTTCATGTTTGAGAGTTTATTTTTCATTTTGCATCATTTTTTGGGAAAATGCACCTCACATCATTCAAAAACATGAGAAATGAACATTATCGTGCGTTATTTCACATTTTGTGTTTCCTTCAAAAACGAAATATGCATATATCTACCTATTAGTAATAACATATTTTCTTTGTTTGCAGTTTGGTCCCCAAACAAGAATGCAGCAGGGCTTGCATACAAGTGTCACCGGGATGGAATAGATGCCGAGCAGTGGCTCTTTCAGCACATTCAGCACTCCTGGTGGCAGCAGGAGAAGTTGTACCTGAAGGTGGACAGTAGCTTTCCCTCTGCAAGGCTTGCAGAGAAGTGGTAATTATTATTTTTTTTTTTAGAGTGCCGGATTGCAAGTGATTGATCAGCATTTAGTGTTTATTGGCTGGTATTAGGATAGACAAATCAGTAAACCTGGCATAGGCACCTGGACTTTAGTTACATTGCAATTATTTTGCCAATACGATATAGAGTGTACTCTCTCAATGGAATTGTGTTACGGTATTTCACAGTTATTGACCTATTATCAACCATAACCATGTGTACGTACAATATAATTTATATTACTTTATCCTAAATACCACTAAACATTAACAAAACTAACTCTCTTACTCTTACTAGTTTCCACACTATAGCCACTAATTAACATAATGGGGAAAAATGAGAAAAAAATGTAAATACCTCTTCCAGTTTGTTTCATCATCAATGAAGAATGCTGAAAGGCTAATTATGTTAATTATATTGTTCTGGACTTCCAAACAACATGTAACATTACATGTAATGTTAATTTGAAAATAAAGAAAGAAATAGGAAAAGTAAGACTGGAGAACCAAAATTCAACGTATATGATGTCCTGGTGTAAATTTAAGGTACCAGGCCAATCACTGTGTGTGTGCGGGTGGAGGCTGCTGGGCTACTTTTGGGGTCTCCCCCCCTCCCCTTTCATATGATTATCAACTGGATATAACAGTGGACTCTTTTTAGCTCAAACTTGGATAATTTAAATCAGTGGTTCACAACCTGGGGGCACGCTCCCCTGGGGAGGCGTTGGAGAATTTCAGGGGAGGCGTGGTGAGCAATGAAAAATATATACATGAATTACCCCCCCAAAAAAGTTGTGGCAAACACAAACTCCTTGTGTAGGTCTCAGAAAAGAAACTTCTGCAAATAGTTCTCTCTGTCACTTTTTAATTGTGTTCTTAAGAAATAAAACCAAATGATGTAGCTTGAAATTTTAACTGCAGTGAGGACAGAATGCTTTGTAATGTGAGCCTATTAAGCACTTTTATTAATTAATGAAAATGTTCTATCAACAAAACAAGTCTTAGTATTTTTTAATATCTGTAATAATAATAGCATTGTAAAATATTCTTTGAGTTAGATTTATTAACCCTAACAGCACAGTTTTGTACATCAATAATTCATTATGCCTAGAAGGAGGGGCGTGGACTAATTTGAGGATGCAAAGTGGGTGTGCTGGCCCAAAAAGGTTGAGAACCCCTGATTTAAATTATTTGGTAATTCGAACACAAGTTTATTCCCTTGAAATTCATATTACTGTATTTATGCGTATATAATGCGCACCCTCATTTTTGATGGGGAAAATGATAAATAATTTTAACTTGTACAATTCAGGTTCAAGAAATGGCTTCTTAGTTGCAGGTCTTAAAGTTATTGCTATGTCGATCAAGAGTGAATTACATCATACGACCTACTCAATGAGTCACCTGTTGCTATGTGGACCAAGATGAGAATGTCATCTTGTGTATACAATGAGTCACACTCCTCTCTCGTGGAGGCACAAGTGGTTCGGATCCCACTTTAAACTGTAGGTCCAGTCCTATTAGCCTTACTGTGCAAAATGTGGACTTAAAACAACAAATCGAATCAAAACACTCCTCTCTCCCTTGACTGTGTTTAGCATCCTAAAGCTTTCACTTCTGTAAAAGGTAAAAGGGAAAGTGCTCTCCTGTGCATAGCACCACGCCATGAAGGCGTATAGGGGGTGTGTAAGAGGGGTGGGGGTAACGCCCCACACTTTCTTGATCCGGTCGTGAGTGGGGGTTATGTGATCAGCATCATGCCCCTGACCGCCTTTACTCCCCAGGGTTTCCCCCAGGTACCCATGTTATTCGACGCTGGGTGGGCACCAGGACCGCTTCCAACGTTAGAAAAGTTCCCGGATTTGAACCGGCCGGGGATCGAACCCGGGACCTCTAGCATGGTAGTCAGATGTGTTACCGACTGAGCCACCACAGCCACTTCTGTAACCACCTTTTTTATTCCGTAGTAGAAGAAAGTGAGATCAACATTATGTTGTTGGTTTGCATCACTCAGAAAATTATTTTCTATTATTTCTCTCTCGACAAATACTGCTGACATGATAGGTGCATGCTTGATGCATGATGAATGTTGCAAAACATTCCGTTACAAAGTGAAAAATCATTGGAAGTGGCCATTTCACTTTTATAATGTGCATCTTTTTATTATTATTATTATTGTTACTAAAGAAATCCAACCTGGTAATTTGTATTTGCGTCTGTTGATATATATATATGTGCAATAAGCAGTGACACAGTGAAAGCATACCTGGTTTCATGTTCTCTGTTCTAATTATTCCTTGCATAATATGCTTCACAATTTTTGGGGGCAAAAATTCTGGAAAAAAGTGTGCATTATACATGAGCAGGGAATGGATTTATATACATATTTATGTATGAAGCTGAAATCAGTTATATTATGTATTGTCTTTGGGCATCATGGCATGTAGATTCGAAAAATTCAGTTTTTAATTTCCATATTCGTACATTAGCTTTTTTGCCTATGTTTTAGTTATTTTTACATATTATTTCCATATTTTGAGAACAGTTCTCAACATATACTCCACATTCGCGCAATAACTATATGACCCTGTGTGACAAAAAGTGTTGGGTGAATTTCTTGCGAATAACTGTCACAGTCCGAAGCTACGTTAAACAAATGAAAATGTTAGACCTTTTTTTGTACCCTTCAATTGCATTAATTACAAGTTTTCTGTCAACCGAACACATAGGCCATATATTTCAATTTTACACCTCCCAACTGTTTACTTTGCTATTGTAAAACACTTGAAATTCCTGTTTATTTATTTCCTATTTATTGTCAACAATCGAGAATGATGGAGTATGAGTACAAGCATCGGATCCTGGTTGTTACAAACGTTATTTTGGCAATGTTGGAAGTCCCAAGTCGAACAGCCCATTGCTAACCCCACCGTCGCTACTAGTTGCGTGCCTGACAGCAGTGTCAGAAGCAATGATTTTGTTTGACATGTACGGGATTCGCTTCTGGTGTCTCTTCAAAACAGTCACGGTAATAGTTACAATGCCGAGACTGTATTTTATGTAGCTCGTGTTATCTTATATTATTAAAAAGGTAAATTTTGAGTTTTAAGTCTATATTTAACTCCATATTGTGGTGAAAATATATTTAACTCCATATTGTGGTGAAAATAACTAAATATGTATTTACATATTTAGCACATTCTTACTACATATAAATCCGTTCCCTGTACATGAGTAAATATAGTAATTCGAATTTTGGAAGTTTTTATTTGGATAATTGGAAGGTAGCTATCCAGAGACAGCTGTAGGGAAAGAAAGTTTCTGTCTGCTGGCTGTTGTCAGAGTCCCATTATTCGAGGAAATTAATCTCAAATTCATAATCAGGAAATTTGATTTTTTTTTTTCAATTTACTTTAACAGTGAAATTGTACTTTAACATTTAACAACCAACAAGTAATTATTTTTCTATACTATATTTCCATTTTACTCATGTAAAACCCTGTTCTTTATAAATCATTCATCATACAATTGAATCCCCCCAATCGATTAAATTGATTAATTATTATGGCCAGTGTGTGAATGGTGAGTGCAGCCATAGGACCGAGAATTCTAAGAAAGGGTTCCTCAATACCTAAAATAATGTAAAATTAATAAGAAGTTAGAATAATAATAAAAAAACTAATATAGAACAAACAAATGACTAAATAAACAGTAGAATTTAAAGGAACACCAATCTACGCAAATTCTCCATCGTATCACCACACTTACCAAACACATTGTTAGTCAGAACTTTGGTAGATTGGTCTCTTTCTCCCGTGACGGTTGCCTCAAGACAAACCGTGCTCGTTTCCTCCTAGAGGCTCTGAACATGCTAGCCAATCAACTTGAGGCATGATGTCATGCAATGTTAGCAACATATTTTTGTGGCAGAGAGTTGTACTCCTCAACCAATGTAAAATCAAGACATGTTTGCATAAAGTTTCAATATTTTATTTTCAGGGATCAATTCTCAGGAGACAGAGACCCTCTCAGTAGAAATAATGTGGGAATAGATGGCAGGAAGTGCGTTAATGCAAGAGATATTCTGCAGCCAGGAGCCAACAGGCCACCAGACCTGAGTGTGAGTACAATCAGTGAGTACAAAGTCCTGCGAGAGGTACTGTGGATGCTGCAGTTACCAACAACCACGTACATATTTCAAGAGACAAATGATGGGGACAGGATATCATATTACGTCAAGGCAGACATAACAATTCCCAGCTTAACAAAGGTTTGTTTAAAATTATTTGTAGTGTATTTATATAACTAATATTGTGATTGGTATTTAGTGGGAGTTTTGTTTTTAAAGTTTACTTTCTGAACCAGTATGTGCCTCCACGTGTGTGTTTATGGTTGTCATTTCATTCATTTCATCTTCATGATTAGCCAAAACTGTCAGAAAAGTAAAGTAAAATAAAGCAAATCATTGAAACCAAGTTAAGAGTTTTCATCATGTCATTGAACTCTTGTCCATCAGCACGAACAAGGTTGATTGAGTTACATCAGGTGTTGTTTTTGTTTTTTAAATCACTGTAAGGAAATAATTTAGAGATTAATGTACATATGGAATTTGTAGTTATCAGAATCACTTTTGGTGAAGGTAAATTAATCTCGTAATCATTGAATGGTGTTTATTAGGCTCTAAGAAAAACACAATATGTATATGTGCTGATGGGTTGAAGTTTAAATAAAAAATAATGTAATATGTAAACTGTAAACACACTTAAATTTCTCTTGCTTTAAAATTCAATAATTTTTATAGGCAAAAATAGCAAAAAATTTGTGTAGAATGATATGCAAAATACTAATCATGTTAAACCCTAAATAGTGTCATTTTATTAATTATTTTCCTGTAGTTTACGGTTATTACAAGCATAAGAAAATAGTTTTTCGTTGTGACATTTCAGGAGAACACACGCTCCCTTCATCAGACATTTATTTATATTTTGACTAAAGATACAGTTATAACAATGATTAGCAATTTTTTAAACCAAAAGAATCCGTTATATAATGGATGTTGTCAATGTTACATTGTTGTAATATAAAAAAAAGTAAAGTTCTCCCCTGTGCATAGCACCACGCCGTGAAGGCATATAGGGGGTGTGTGGGTAACGCCCCACACTTTCTTGATCCGGTCGTGAGTGTGGGTGATGTGATCAGCATCATGCCCCTGACCGCCTTTACCCCCCGGCGTTTCGCCCAGGTACCCATGTTATTCGACGCTGGGTGTTGTAATATAGCAACTGTGAAAAGAAGCATTCTGTTTTATTTTAATTTCAGATAAAAGAATTTTGATCACATTATTCTTACTTAAAATGATGAATCCCAAATATCATCAGGTAATTCAAAGTCATCATTGTTTTCACAAAGTTTCTTGATGTTTTCTGTTACATTAAATTTTAAAGATGGTGGCTTACTCCATTTGTGAAAAAGAAAACTCCATACTGGATCTATGTTACCATTTTCATTATTTAATTTATTCCAGTGTTATTCTGCAATGAACGAAGCTTCCCAGACATTCAACTCTATGTTTCCTGTCAATCTTTTTAAAACCCTTCCCATTTTAATCAAATGTTTCTCTTCGATGATGTGAGCTGACAAACCTGTTCTTGGGTTTAGATTTATAATGTCTAAATCATGTTCGTGCCATCTTATTGCCATTTTCCTTGCTGTTTGTCCTACATAATCCTTTGAACATGAACAACGTATATTATATATTCCTGTGGTTTCCACATCTGGTAGAGTTTTTCTCATTTTGAATTCATTAAATGTACATTCTAAACTTCTTGGTGATCTAAAAACAATTTTGAAATGAAATCTAAAAAAATTTGCAATTTTATGTGAGAGTCCCTTGTGGAATGGAATGCACACAAATTTCTTTTCAACAGATTTTTCATCTTTGTCTGTATTTCTCTTTTCCTTTAGTTTTCTTGTGACTTGTTTCTTGATTTGGTTTATTCTGTTGGTGTGAAAGCCATTTTCTTTTGCTATATTAAAGAGCCTTTCTTCTTCATTTTTGATATCCTTATTATTAGAACATAGTCTTGTGCTCTCAGGGAAAAGAATTTATATTATCCATTGTTATACGAAAATGTTCTGAATTGGCATGGATGTATTTTCCCCTCCTAATTTTTTCCTATGGACTGATGTTTGAATTGTTGTGTCAGTTGTCTTAATTTGCAGGTCAAGGAAAGATATTACATTGTTATTCATGGGTTCGCAAGTGAATTTTATGCTACGATGTGATTCATTTAACAATTTAAATACGTCCATGATGGTGTTCTCATTTTTAGCAATAATTAGCACATCATCCACATATCTTATGTAGAGTATGATATCCACACCTAGCTGATTAACAATTGGAGATTCTATGTAATGAAGGAAAATGCTGGAGATGATTCCGGATACTGGGTTTCCCATTGATAGACCATTACTTTGCTGATAGATTTTGCCATCAAATATGAAGTAATTGTAATTTGCACATACAGTAAACCATTGAACCATTTCCCATGATTCCACTAGGTTAACCTTCATCTCAATAAGCCATCTGTGTAATGCATCTGTGGCACCTTCTATTGGGAGACTAGGATATAAATTTTCAACATCAAAACTTGCAATACGATACTCATTATTCCAAACAATATTTTTTAGTTTCTGTTTCACTTCATATGCATTTTTAACACTGAATGGTGTTTGTTGTTTAATTATAGCAAGCCTTTCAACTAAATATTTGGATAGTTTGTATGCAGGATGTGTGAAAGTTGCAATGATGGATGGGTCGTATTGGAGTTCCCAGTTTGTGAGTTTTTGGTAGTCCAAAGGTTCAAAGGTTGAATTTGTGACAATGAGTTTTTTCTTCATTTCTCTTGGTATCATGATACTGCTTTCAATTACTTTCTTTACCTCATTTATTATTTTAGTTATAGGGTTTCGAGAGCTTTCTGTGAAATTGTTTACTTTGAAACATTCTTCCATTTTTTCTTTATGGTCCTTAATTCGGATAAGGACAGGTTTATTTTCCTTGTCCGATTTTATTAAGAAAATGTCGTTTTCTCTCAACCAGAACTTGAAACTATGAACTTTTTTCCCCAACCTTAAATGCTCTTTCTCCCGTTCTGTGTATATTGGACCTCTGTTATTTCTTCTGTTGTATTCAAAACTTAACTGTTCATCAAGAGCATCATGTGTGAGACTTCGTAATTTTCTCTTTTCCTCCTCATCGTCTAAGAAATTCAGTGCTTTTTCTATTGAAATCACAAAATCTTCCTTGTGTATATAAGCACTACCAACTGAAAATTTCATTCCGAATTGAAAAATTTCTATATACTCATCAGGTACTTCAATATCCGTAAGATTTATAAATAATCTGTTGTCTGTGTTCTTAGTTTCTATTTTACCAGTGACATCAACTGTTTCCCTTCTTTCATTGTTGTTGTATATAACTTGTTCTTCTCGAATTAGCTGGTAGAATTTCCTATCAAGTCTCCTTTCTGAAAACTTGCTGTAGGGTTCTACAACTTGTTGTGTAGCTCTGTTTACTTTATCCCATATGAGTGGATGCAAAGAATTTGACAATGTTATGTGGAAATCATATGTCTTTCGAGAAAGGTTGTCCAATTCTGAGTACGAGTCCCTAATTAGTCGTCCTATCATTATCATTTGTAGCTTTCCTTTAAATTCACTGGTGTATTCACCATGGAGACAGAGATCAACGGCAGCCTTCCATTCCTGGACATCCTCATCACACGCAAACCGGACGGGACCTTAGGACACAGCATATACAGGAAACCTACTCACACCGACCTATACCTCAACGCCAAGAGTTTTCATCATCCAGCGCAGCGATCAACAGTACTCTCGACATTGTTTCATCGAGTCATCGCCATCAGCGACACAGAGCACCTTCAAGAGGAAATAAGACACCTGCGCACAGCCTTCAGACAGAATGGATACAGTGAAGGCATTGTCAACAAGATGCTAAAGAAAGTAACACACAAGACCAACGAAGAAACCCGGATCCACCTGATGACCAAGAAGACAAGAAGATAGTGATCGTCCCATACACTGGTAACCTATCTGCGGTTATCAGCCACATTCTTTCAAAAAAACATCAACATGATCCACAAACTACCATCGAAAGTCAGAAGCCGACTTCGAAACCCCAATGACGACCTAGGACAGAAGACACCCAGGGTTTACCGTATCGCCTGTGCCTGCAGTAAAGCCTACATTGGACAAACTGGGAGGACAATCGAACAGTGCTGCAAAGAACACCCCAGCTACATAAAGAATTTTCATCCCAAAAAATCATGGTTAGCAGAACATTCAATCCAGGAGGTCCATAGAATTGACTTCACCACCACCGAGATCATCAATAAATCATCAAATTACTGGGACCGTCTCATCAAAGAAGCAATAGCCATACATGGGGAAAAGGACAACCTCAACAGGGACATGCGACTCAAACTGGACCCAGCCTGGTTAGCGATAGTCGACTGGGAGCGCGGATGTCAGAGAAACGCCACCTGATTGGCCCGCCACTTACACTGGACCCCTCCCACACCAAATACATATAACGTCACCCTGACTTATCTCTGCACTTCATTCCCTGAAGATGAGAGTGACGTTAGCTCTCGAAAGCTCGGAAGCCTTTCCGGAAATCACCTGGCTGATTGCCCGAGAAAACCTCTTCAATAATATAAGTTGTTCATGTTCAAAGGATTATGTAGGACGAAAAGCAAGGAAAATGGCAATAAGATGGCACGAACATGATTTAGACATTATAAATCTAAACCCAAGAACAGGTTTGTCAGCTCACATCATCGAAGAGAAACATTTGATTAAAATGGGAAGGTTTTTAAAAAGATTGACAGGAAACATAGAGTTGAATGTCTGGGAAGCTTCGTTCATTGCAGAATAACACTGGAATAAATTAAATAATGAAAATGGTAAGATAGATCCAGTATAGAGTTTTCTTCTTCACAAATGGAGTAAGCCACCATCTTTAAAATTTAATGTAACAGACAACATCAAGGAACTTTGTGAAAACAGTGATGACTTTGAATTACCTGATGATATTTGGGATTCATAATTTTAAGTAAGAAATAATGTGATCAAAAATTTCTTATCTGAAATAAAAATAAAACAGACTGCTTCTTTTCACAGTTAGGTTGCTATATTACAACAATGTAACATTGACAACATCCATTATATAACGGATTCTTTTTGTTTAAAAAATTGCTAACCATTGTAATAACTGTATCCTTATTCAAAATATATATAAATGTCTGATGAAGGGAGTGTGTGTTCTGAAACGTCACAACGAAAAACTGTTTTCTTATGCTTGTAATAACCGTGAACTACAAGAAAATAATTCTACAATGCAAGCAATGCGTACATACAAGGAAAACTAGTTTCATTAACATGTAAATAAACATAGAAGCTGATATTTTACAAACCATCATTACAAAAATCACCAAAATTCAGCTACAAAGACTTTAAAAGATATTTAAAGTTAGAATGATATAGTACATCCAGAATGTTTTATTTTCACTGGAAGAAAAGTTACTGAAATTATTATAGTTTCATTAACATACTCATCAAGCATTTCCAAAGTAGGTTCATATGTACAGAAACAGAAACATGTGGTATTTACATTTTTTTTCTTTTTATTTGCTTTAACCCATTCTCATACCTAGTTGTCGAATCGACGGGTTCCCAATTTTCATCACGTAGTTTCTTTTTCTGCCAATAAATGGCAGAGGTTGTATGATCTTTCGAATCTATGAGGTGTATGTTTGTTCTGCTAAGTTTTTCATACCATTTCAAGCGTGTTTAGTTCAGTAATTTCTCATGTAAACAAACCTTCATTTGTTACATCTTGCAAACGTGTCACGTAAGAATGTTGTAGAAGATTCTGAGATTGAAAAGTTGCTTTTCGATAGCGATGAATAGAAAAATGTGGATTTTGGAAGTGGAGGTGAACACAGCGATTCATTTTGTCTTAGTGAAAGTGAAGAATGTAGTGAAAGTAGTGAAAGTGAAGCATGCAAAGTGGCACTACACATGCCGGAATGCTTTAAGGACTACAATACGAAACTGAACTATTAGGTGAGTTTCTGTTTATTTTTCAAAATAAACTGCATATGTTCATACTTATTACTGTACTTTCACTTCAGTATATAAAATTTTCACATGAATTGCTTGGATAGTTTTTACAATATTTGGCATCTTGTCTTGCTGTGCAACCATCACGGGAGATGGCCAAATTTAAATGGTATTTTATAGCAAAAAATTTGGCATTTAAATGGTATGGGGATTGGTTAATCAAACTGTTCAAATATTTTGCAGAGCCATTTACCAGAAAAAGCCTTTCTATAAAGAATGATATATCTGTATGTACAGTGCCAAAGAACATGTAAGCAATTTTAAGTGTGTTTTTTTTTTAAAAAAAAAAGTTGAAAATCCGATTTAAGTAAAAAATATAATCAACAATGATTTTTAACCACCCTGAACATAAGTAAAGCTTCCATAGAATGTACATTATTACTAAATTGTTGATCTTAACATCTTTTACAGGGCAACTTCTACAATCTGTTGACAGGATTGTGTCAGAGCTTCACGATGATTAAGTGCCTGCAGGTGTTTGGGGACAGTCTAAAGCTGCAGGAGGACCATCCTCAGTTTCAGAGAAGAAAAAACCCACCTCATACGTACGAGGCTTATTTCGACGGATTATACTTATTCTTCCTCTCTTCTTTCTACAAGGAAATCTCAGAATTGGAGAGGAAAGTGAAACTTCAGAGTAAGTGTTTGCATTTGAACAATTCTTCTGATTGTTGAACTTATTCTTCAAAACAATAAAATCGCATTACAGGATCCGGCAACTAAACCTGTCGGTTTTTAATTACAAGTAAAAACAAAATTCTTTCATTCAACGAAGTCAATTTAATACATGCTGTACAGTGGGATCCATGAGTATTACCGTGCAAATTGTCCATGACTATTTTCATTAATATTTCTCTTACATCCTATGTGTTTTAAAGCGATGGATATTTATGTATGCTGGTGCAGAAGTTGTCAACAGCTTGTTTTGAGTTTTCTTTTCATTCTTGAAGCTCTTATTGGGTCAAATTAGGTGCACAAATATGGTGATGGACAATTTGCACGGTAATACTCATGGATCCCACTGTACTACATCTCAAAGCATTTTAGGGAAATAGCATGAGGGGCAGTTTCATGCAATTTTTGAAAGGGACAAATTATTTTTTGAATAGCACGCCTCTGCGGCAATTGAATCTGACGGATTTTGAATCAACACTGAATGGAAGTTGCTCGAGGTAATGGCATTCACCGTAATCTGCATGTTCCCAGTCGGAATTAAACAAGTTTGCATCTGTTTTGAGGAGTCATTTAAAACAGGAACTGTCCTTGTCAAGAAACTGCAGTTAACTGCCACTCATTCTATTTTCGTAGAATGCCTTGAGATGCAGTACAACATGTATTAAATTGACTTCATTGTGTTTATTTGTAATTAAAAACCACCAGGTTTAGTTGCCGCACCCTGTGTTATGCAATTGCTATATTTCTTAATCCCTCAAGGTGAGACAATGTACACATGTAAATTTGTGAAATTCTATGCTTATGGTGGATCGACGTACACGTATATGTTCAATAAATAGTTGACTTCAAGCTGCTGTCAGATGCCATCTATTGGTGGTAGAAATTAACTTTTTAACTAGTTGACCAGAAGAGTTTTTACTGCTATCTACAGGAAAGTAAGAAAACTACTTGCACAACGTTGTGTTCGTAAGTCAAACATTAGAATGGTTGACTTGTCACCCCTGGTGAGTGATGTGGAAGTGGAACAGATCTAATTGGAAGGCAGTTGTGTTGATAGTTTTAATTGTCTTCCAATAGTGCAGAGTATACACAAGATGAAATTGCTCGCTTTGCAATCAATGAATCTAAAGATGAAATATATTGAAGGGAAATTTCTGTGACACTGGGTCGTAGTGATCCTGCATGGCAGCGCTGTGAGGTTAGTTACTTTCAGACATCCTAGTGATGAACAAATTGTATCTAGAATACATGGAAAATGCATAAACCACAAAAATTCACCAATCAGGGTAACACTGTTAAGCCTTGTTTCCATGTTAATAAAACATTAAAATGCTGACCATTGAAGAGCATGTTTGAAAACGGGGGACAACATTTCGAAAAGTTAACATTTTTTTGCTTGGTTGCATTGTTGGAACTGCACTTCGTCTCTAGTTTATCTAGATCAGGCAAGCATCTTTGCAATGAATTGTTCTGCACATTGAACCATGGTCCAATTTCAATTATGCTTCCTTGTCCCTTAACTGGCTTATCCTAATGTTGCTCTAATGTTTGACCTAAGGCAATACTGCAGAATATTTTGTTGGAATGAACGGTCAAATGACGATCCTTGAAGTCTTCATGTATCACAGGGTGCTCCTCTTTGAGTTTCAAGCAGTAATATGAAGTACACCAATGTGCATAATTCTATAAAATGCATTGAAAAGTGGTAAGCCCTTTTTATACTGCATACACGTAAGTCCCGATTATTGTCTATCTGCTCAAGGGAGATCTCAAAGAAGCGGTGCTAATACAGACAGAAACAGGTCGTAAGGACAAAATACTTGACTGAAGTCTGAATTTCCTAAAATCTATTGTGCTACTGACCAGAATATGGACAATATTTTGTTTCACACAATAAATTATTTTCTTCGTGCATTGAGAAAGAACTACACACGTGAATAATTGAAAACATCCCTGAATACTTTGATCTTGAAAATTGTCTAAAAATGTTTTCCGCTAAGGTGTTTCTATGAGTCCATAAATCATCCGAATTGTTCTAACTGCCTGAGCATAATGATGTCAATTTACAGCTCCTTAAGCTGAACACGGGCCCATCGTTCAATTTTCTACAGGAATTTCAAAAGTTGCGCTGGTTTTGAGACACAGTCCGATGCATGAGGTTACTATTTTTTTGCAAATGAAATCTCCTAGGCCAAGAGATATTCTAAGAATTTTCTGGGAGAAGAAGCTGAATTTCCTCAGCTATGTGATATACTCCTTCATCACGCCATAATAAACCCTGTCGATTCAACCGACACAGAACATCTTCCAAGTTGACCATGGTTAAATGTATGTAATCATATTGTGTTGCTGTGTATGGAAGGATTGAAGTAAATCCAGTGATTGTCCGTCGATATGGATGATTAAACAATGCACTCATAAGGGAATGTCTTGATGGTATGTCTACTGCTTCAGGGAAGTCAAACTGGCTGTAGCATCACGTATAAGAATCTCGAGCTTTAATGAATGTGGTATTGGGATACGGTGTATTTCAGCTCTGATGATAGTTCTGTTTGCTAACATCTGATCTTGGCGTAGACAATATCAGAGCAGCAAGAGTCCTTGACGGTTGAACATAGTAATAAGCTTTTTTTGATTTACTTAAAATGTGAATAGCTTGACAACTGGCAATGTGCATTGCAGTTGTTTTCAACCCATTATGAATGAGAAAATAAGTTTGTATCACACACATCACCAAATTTTCCATCCAAATTGAAGTCGTAGTTTTTTTGATTCTTCACGAGGTCTATTGGTACATTCCTTAACAACACCAATAGACTGTCCTTTATCTACAACCGTACTGTAATAATGGATGGATAGGCAAGCTAGGAAAGTAATTTTTCCCTTTGATATGAAAAACTTCGCAACGATCATAGATTCAATATCTTTGAAATTTTAAGTTAGTGCTTTTGCTTCATAAATTCATTACGAAGATCATTTGAAAATTCAAACCTTCGACAAATTTCCTTATCTTACAATCTTTTGTATTGATACAGGATCACTTTGAGTCTTGTTAGATGCTTTGAACTTCTCGTTTTGATATATCGCACCTGAGGCAAAACACTTGACACGTCACTAACGGTACAAGTTATTTCAAAAACTACATCTAGAGAAATTCCTGTGCTCTTCCACGCTTGCACATTTGGAAATGTTGTGTTTCTCTCTTCTATTTTAACTGATTACATACCACACATACGGTTGATATGGATATTGATCGACTTGACCTTTGAGTGAAGACCTGTCTCTTTTCTTTGAAGTCATTTGTAGAGGACACTGATCTGAAGATTTAGTAACTCGTTTTGATATAAGGTCGTGTGATAGAAAAGTTGTCTATGTCTATAATTACACCATCATTTAGCACACCACTTGATTCTTTGAGTTTCTGTCATGCAAAGTCTGTCCTATATATCGATTTACGTTATCAAACATAAGCTTCATGAAAGTCTTTTCTCTTTTACTTCGATGGAAATTGCACTAATCAACGATTTTCATTTTTAATTCTTCGCAAGGCAGGAATTATTCCTCAAAATGGAAAAGAAAAATGAATTAATACAGTGTCCTTAAACGTATGTACAAATGTTAAAAAACTATAACAGTATTTTAAATGTTGCCCTCAATTTCTACAAAACTCATACTTCTGTCTCTCCAAATGCAATTTGCATGTCATTATTGGACTCTGGGTGTCAAAAACATATAAAATGACCTATTACATTGCCATATTATGCGATAATATTTTTATAAAAAAAAAAAAACTAATCGAAAAATCCAAGATGGCCGCAAATTCTGCAAAATGACCATGAGTCAGATCATGTGGCCAACTTTTTCTAAACCACTAACCATGGAAGAGAAAGTCTGAACAATCAAAACTTCTGGCTCTCAATCTTCCAACAGAACCTTCCCAGCTGCTACATTAATAAGACCGAGGACTGGAGATTTTTTATTGATTCCTCCAGTTTCTCTCTTAGAGCAGTTTTGCTGCACAACGGTAATGTTCTACCTTCAATTCCTGTTGTCCATGTAGTTGACATTAAGGAAACTTATGAAAACGTGAAAGAAATTCTTTGGTGCTCGTGAGTGAACTGCATAGAATGCATTTCGACAAGTGTGTCATAGTTTTCTGGGGAACAAGAGAGCAAAGAACTATGAACATCTCGTGGAGAATCTTCTGACGTCTTCCGAGAAGACTGGGTGGGAATTCAACATTCATAGTATTACTTAATTACTTTTTTCTTAGTGCTTTGCTGTTAATGGTTTTTACTGTTGAAGGGCACTCTCTCCTGACAGAAAAACATTCTTGTCGAGGATTCAGTAACCATTTATTTCAAGGCTGCCTAAAGGATTTTTTTAAGGTGGGGGGCAGTGTTTAAAGTGGAGAAAACATAGAGTTTTGCTTTCCCCAAGTTAAGAGAATTATCATGCAGCATCACCGGCACTAAGTTAATTTGCATAGACGTTTAGTCTGTCTTTCACGGCACATCTCGTCATGTTTTCACGCTGTAATTTCAAAATTTGAATTATATTATTTCTTCCCAGATATCTCGGAGATATCCCTGTCAAAAAGACAGAACTGAAATTTCATGTATAGTTTTGAAGAAATGGCACGTTAATTGGTGCCGTGCGCTGCTGGTCGAAATGTCGACCAGCAGGACACAAATGGTTAATTCTTCATATATCTGTCTGCCATTTTGTAGTACTTCATTATCAGAATTTGTGCATACATTTTAATAATAAGTGCATATTATTTGTAGTATGACTTTTCTCTCTCTCTCTCTGTTTTCATGAAGACGATATTTATACATTGAAGTCGGTGGTTGACAGTTTAACTCCAAGATTACTCCAACTAAAGAATGTGTATATAGTCCACATGCAGGCAGCAGCTGACTGGAAATCAGTGCCAAATTGGTTCTGTGCTACTAGGTGGGTATTAATGTCTTGCTCAACTGGTATCCTCACCTTACTTTGTACTAGGATGGGCAAAATTAATCAGTACTCTGCATATGATATGGCCATATCAGTTGATATGTAAAATTTCTAATAGTTTCATCATTCTGACATATGCCTACAAATACCTGTAATTTGGTGTAAAATTGTATTGTGTTGTAATTTTTATGAATAGAAATGTAAAATTCATACATCATAATTTTGTAAAATAAGTATAGGGTTCCCACCTGAACTCTAAATATATTTTCCCTGGTTTTCCCAAAATCTTAATTTCATTCTAGCGTATTTAATACACAGTACATTACTATTTAAAATTGATCAACCTTTAGGGGCCCAAGGCCATTTTCACAGGCCTTGCTGCCCGAGTCAATTTTGAGCAAAATGCAGAGTTTCAATCAAATAAGTGTAGATCGGAGGCTAATTGCAATAGAGAGAGGAATGATATACTACCGTTGTACCTGAAATGAACCGGAGATTCAGACTATATAAGATGTATGCAAATTCAGCATATATGTAGTGGGCGGGGGAGGAAAAAATGTGGATTTCCCCCCTCCCCCCAAGAAAAAGTACACGGCAGTGTCAACATGCACATGGAAATTATCGCTGGCATATAATAATAATAATAATCCATCGTGCAACAACCCATGAAGGGCCTAGGCATACCTACCGACTGCCGGCCTCCCTCCCACGTTTTCCTTCGTCACCTCTAAGCGTTGAGATCTTCAACCAGTATTGGAATAGTTGGGGGGTCAGCCCGACGTATCCCCAGCTGTTATAGTAGGTCTCCGTGACCGGATTACACTAACTCACTCGGAGCTCCCCAATTACCTCATGATGGTGGGTCGCCACCATCCCGCAGCGAACGATCTCAAGACGAGTGAATGCCTTAACCCGCTCGGCTAAGGAGGAGGACCATGGAGATCAAATGTACAGGGTTCCTACGCATCTCGAAAACCAGGAAATTTTGCAGATCGTGTCAAATTTGCTCTTGTTTTGGAATCTGTAAGAGAACAAGTTGCAAAATGAACAAGTGGTGCATTTCCACTTTTAGTTTCTGTTCTTGTGATTCCACTCCCAAAAAATATTAACTTTGAAACTTGGTTCTCTCATCCTTAAGCTACTCAGTCTGGTACAAAATGATGGTTCCTTCGAATTTTGTTGGTTCTACATTCGTTCAATCTCGGGGTCTAGAATTTTGGATATATTACAACCAAATTGTTCCAAATCTCTTTACATTTATAAGCACATTGCATCTTGGGATTTTTTTCATATGGAGTTTTTAGCTCGTAGAGATGCATTATAACCGATAAATGTGTAATTTTATGTGGTATCACATCTTGTTCTTCGAATATGCACGTGTTTGTGCATGTTGGATGAAATTTGCTTTTGAAAAACGTGCAAGGTATGAGGAATTAATAGTATGCTGGTATCACACCAGTGCTAAATATTTTGCTCATTTTTTTCTTATTATTTAATTGAAAACCACAAGGTTCAAAAGCAAAAATCATGACATTTCATTAATCAAATAATCATAGCAAGTCTGATAAGTCACCCCCTATTTTTAAATGATTATAATGTCTATTTGGTAACCAATTCTTTTCCAACCCGGTTCAAATCCGGGAACTTTTCTAACGTTGGAAGCGGCCCCGTCGCCCACCCAGCGTCGAATAACATGGGTACCTGGGGGAAACCCTGGGGGGAAAGCAGTCAGGGGCGTGATGCTGATCACATCACCCCCACACATGACCGGGTCACAAAAGTGTGGGGCGTTACCCCCACACCCCCTATATGCCTTCGTGGCGTGGTGCTAAGCACAGGGGAGCACTTTACCTATATTCTTTTCCAAATAGTCTTGCTATTCATTCCATTCCTTTTGGTCGGCATAATTCAAAACACTGCAGAAACCTCAACATTCTCTACTCATTTTCGTAATTGAACAGGTACAAAAACTGTGGAAGATGTGATACTGAACCATACTGTTATCTTCTGATGCCCCTGTGTCTTCTCAATACAAATGTGAAGATTGCTATCCACACAATATCGATAGTTATGCCTATTAAGAAAACACTCTGTAAGAAATACTGCTTCATCTGACCACAACATGTCAAACAGTTTATGCCATAACAGATTTTTTTTTCAAATTTCATCCGCCTGTCACAGTCATCAGAGAACAATTGTTGAATGTAATGTGGCTACTGTGCTTTAAAAGAGATCATTTATGAGAATTGTTGCAGTTGCATAACGTGGGCGGTCACTTTCACAAAATCATCGACACACGGATTTCTCTGGTCTCCTTGTGAACATATTAAGGGTGGCAATTTTCTTTGCAGTCCTTGATGTTGACCATCTTCCATCATGTCAAGCAAAACCTCACTAGTTGCAACAGAATTCGTGAACATGTAAAGAAGTTGAAATTATTTAAAAATGAGGAATGACTCATCAGACACCCTGTATAATACATGAAAATCTAAAATCTGAAAACTTGAAATTGGGTTTCATGTTATTTCATTATAATAATTTGTCTTTACTTTTACACATTACAATTGTATTTTTGGTTTACAGGTTACTGTCTGTTTTGTATGAATCAACCATGGAATCCATTGGTACCGAGAATCCTACTTTGCTTTTGAAAATATTTTTGAAGAGTTTGCAGCCTTATGTAGATATGATCGATGTTTGGTTGACAGATGGTCGCTTGGAGGACTGGAGAGATGAATTTATCATCCAAAGGTAATTATTGGAATTATATTTTATAATAATTTTGAAAAACTGGGTTAAACAATGTAGAGTTTATAATAAAGTTGGAGTTAATTTTGAAAGAAGTCTAGGAAAATAAGCTTCAGGAATCATGGGTGTTTGCTCTGACAATCCAGAGGTAGGCCAAGGGATTCAAGCATCAGATACTTGTATTTCTTGGTCTTACAAAACTGGCAAGCTGCATATTATAGATATTATCAAATTAGAATGCAACACACAAAGTTATAAAGAAGTACATTTATTGTACCATACGCACGACCAATTAAAGATACTTCTACAGCAATGCATCATCACACAACCAAATAGTTGGATACTTAGACAAGCAAAGATCATGTTTGAAAACAAGCGAGCGACAGACTCGTCTTCCTTAATGCTAAAGTAAATATAGTCACATGCAATGAGGGCATATGGGGTGAAGTGGAGGTATAGAGCTCCACATATTCTTGATCTTGGCCATAGTAGGAATGATGCGATCGGCATCACACCTGATCACCTTGGGTTGGTCCCAGGTATCCGTTTATATGAGGCTGAGTGGGCCTCAGAACCAAAAACAGGGAAATGACAGGAAAAATTCCTGGTCCAGATCACCTGCCTCGATATTCAAACCCCGGTCTTCCACATGGTCGCCAGATGCTCTACCATGGCTCTTAAAAGTAGATATAGAAAATATTGAAATACTATAGCACCTCCTCAAGTAATATCACCATGCTGTTTTCAAGAACTGTGTTCAATAACTTATTTGCGAAGTTTTTTAAAACTGAGTAATGTATAGAGATTAACATGAAATTGCCTCCCTTGTAGATACAAAACAAAATTTACCCTTAAAAAACTTGTTCATGCAATGCCCAATGAGAATGGCAATTAAAAGTTTGAAAGTAAAGTCGTATTATCAAAGTGTTTTGCACACTGTGGAAAATAACTTATTTTCAAGGATTGATGATGAACTTTCTAAAAGTGAGAATGTCTTGTATTTAAATTTTTGAATTACTGTATCAACACTCACGCCACGACTACGTTTTTCACCATATTCTTCTTACAGGACATATCTTCTTCTTTCCTAATGATTCGTTGCACGTCCAAACATGCCCACTTGAGGGGTTTTAGTCAAAATTTTCAGTTTTTTGGAGGTTTTCACTTCTTTCCCCAGGGACTCTTGTCTCATATTAATTAGTGTTATGCTAAATTTCACTCAGCTGGCCTCCCTGATGGGATAGTGGTAATGTCACCACCTTGCATTAAATGGGGCAGTTTCGATACCCGGTGGAGGCACATTCCACAGTGGTTCGGATCCCACTTTAAACTGTACGTCCAGTCCCAGTTAGCCTTACTGTGCATAAAGTGGACTTAAAGCACAAACTCAAAAGAAAACTTCCAGAAGTTTTGTTACCCCCACCCAATTATTCCAACCTGTTTCTGCTAATTGTGTTGGTAATCCAACTTATGATGCACCTTTCACTGATAATGAGACATTAGCAGTGTTATATTTCAAGAAAATATATAAAAATAAAGTTTCTTACAAATTCGAAACACCCCAGTGATTAGTTCAGTCGATGACGAGAGAAGATATGTTGCTTGGTCTCTTTCGTGACCTGTAATAGATTCAACATTCGATGACCTGACAAAATTACTCACAACACTAAATCTATAAACTGCTATGGTTAGTAAGGGATAAAAATAATTCCAGCATTTTTTGAAATTACCATGTTTTATTAATGTATATTATCTTTCTTTATTTTTAAAATGTCCCATCAGAAACCCATGTTTAATGCCAAATAAACATTTGAGCATACACCTCAGTTAATTACCATCTTTAATGTACTTATTCAATTTAGTCATTGTCATGATGATCCTCGAAACCCTAATCAAATGCAACTAGTTCTTGCCAGCACCTTTACAAAAATTATCTCAAATCAGTGACATATAGTATTATGTTACAGATTCTCATATGCACTGAATAACTATTCTGTAACAAAAATACACGATTAAACTCTGATTATTTAAAACTTTCGTTCAACTTCCAAATACAAGTCAGATCATCTAAATGACACCAATTCCTATGATATTATGAATGGGTTTAATTGAAACTGCTGACATTTTTTTAAGTAACTCTTACATGCATGCATTTTTCCAGTACCAGTATCAATGTATTCCACCCATTGCATCTCGCCTTGCATCGTTGAATATGCTCGTCACTACATGCCACAAATTAGCATATTTCAAAGCTCTAATGCTATTTGCAACCTATTGATCCCACTCTCAAAAACAGATTGAAACAATAATAGATCTCTCTGCTCTTTTTCACCGTTGACTGCAAAACATCAAATGTCTGTTTCTTGTTTTACAACATTCTTCCTCACTCGCAGACCCACATGAAACTTGTCGGCAAATACTTTCTTTAAACTAAGCAAAGGCATCTCAATTCTGTCAGCTGTTTCCCCTCCCCTTCCTTTCCGGTTCTATATGCTGGCCAAAATCTCAGGAGAAAAGCTGTTACGCTTCCCCCAGGAGACTCGAACCTGCATGCATCCCGTAGACCGAGCCCAAAGCATAACGCCTTACACCACATAGCCATGATGCAGGACTCGCAAACAAAATATTTTCTCTAATTCAATTTTTTTCTCTCTCTCTTTGTAGGAATAGTGATGTCAATGATTCAGGTGAAGACTTCTGGGATAAAGGCTTCACTGTACATCCATTCTACACTTCTCTGTTAGAAAATGACATCAAGCCATTGGATTTCCTTCAGATCATAATCGACAAGATTTTGCATGCTGGCAAAAATATTGAATTGTTAAATAAACTGGATCGTCTGCCTGAGGTTCGGCGAAAAGTCAAGAAGAGAGGTAGGTTACTTGTTGCATTATACAGGATGTTGCCATAGAACTAGAGTTGCAAAAAAGGCGGCTTTTTTGAAGGGACGTTTTTTTCCAATAAAAAGCCAGCTTTTTTGAAGAAATAAAAACAGGATATTTTGGCTTTTTTGGCTTTTTACCAATTACGGCTAACCTATTTCACTTGAAGTTACTGATATGAGTTTACAGGATTGTAGTGACATATTTTACAACTAGCTAAAATAAATTTACATGATGTAGCAGAGATTGGCCAATCCCATTGGACATATATTGCATATATATTTATAATATCAAATATTTTGACCACCTTACCCCAGCTCTCAAGGACCTAGGCTGGTTCGACTTTTTCACTCGCCGCCGCTTCCACGCTCTTACAGCCCTCTACAAAATGGTAAACTCACGAGAGCCCTCCTACCTACTTTCTCGATTTCAACCCCTAAGTGCATCACACACCTTTGCCACCCATTCGAGAGACAACTCTCTCCCTCCCACAAGACAACGTGTTATGGAAATTCCTTAACGGACACTGCTACCAGAGCATGGAACGACCTCCCAATGACATAAGAAACTCTTCTTCTCTCGGCCAATTCAAATCAGAATTAAGAAATCATCTTCTGGAGTCGTGGAATCATGGCTCTCATGGAACTTTGGCAGAAGACCATACAACAGAATGACCTATACTTTGCCGGAATAAATCCAGTCTCAATGTCCTTGTGCAAAAACGAACAAACTTTTGACTCACCCTGGTATGTAATCACAAAATATAGTTTTTCCACATAAAATTGAAACTTCGAATTTTGCATAATTTCCTTGATAATACTACTATGTACAAAAAGTACCTGGAATTTGTGAATAAAATACAAAATACGTGGTTAATCATTAGGGAGCGGAAGTTGATGAAATGTCATCTTTTTTTTCTGATATCTCGGACACTATGCCCATTAAATATACACAATCTTACACTTCGTCTAGAACCCCAAAAGGAAAATTTTAAAGTGCAGTTTTTGCATTTTTTTGCCAATTTTCAGGTTTTAGGTCATTTTCCCCGATTTTTGGCATTTTCCCGCCATGGCTTGGGCGAGGACATGTGCTGAGTTTTTGGCCAAAAACTAGAGAACAAGAGAGTATGTGTGTGACGACGCATTATCGTGGTGCAAAAATCCAAAAATTGTTTTTCCATAACTCTGGTCTTTTCTGGCGAACATTCTCACGCAGACACCTCATAATGGTCACATAACTCTTTATCACAGTTTGTCCCACTGGAAGGAATTTTGAGTGCACACCACCCCGATAATCAAAGAAAACAATGAGAATGACCTTAATTTTTGAGTGACTTTGGCATGTTTTTTTTTGGGTTTTGGTTCATTTTCGAAGTGCCATTCCGAAGATTGTTGACCTGTTTGCATGTAATACTCATACACACATGTCTCATCACCAGTTATGATGCGTTTCATGAAATCATGTCTTCAGCAACATCCCTGCGACGTGCTTTTTGCAGGAAATTCAGCTCCTTCGGAACAAGTTGTACCGCAACACATTTCGTGCCTAACGCATCAGTCAAAATGTTGTGAGCAGATATGTGTCATATGTCAAGCTCACGAGCCACTTCTCTCAAACTCGCATGCCGGTTTTCAAGCACCATTGTCCTGATTTTTCTGACGTATTCTTCAGTCGTCGACGTGGAAGGTCGACCAGAACGTGGCAAATCAGCAACAACTTCTCTGCCTTCTTTGAAAGCCTTGTACCATGCATACGCTTGTGTTTTCGACAGACACAAATCACCAAAGGCCTTTTGTAGCATTTTCAACGATTCAGCACACGACACTGCGTTGGCAACATAAAATTTCAAACAAATTCTTTGCTCGATATTTGTCTGCATTCTGCAAATCGCAGGACTGTTGTCAGCACAACTAACGTAAACAGCTGCTGTGCACAAATTGATGTATAGATTACTCTACCCCTCTGCATGGTCATTCAGTACAGTGCTGCCATCCTACAGACAAAACGAATTCTCGATACCTCCAATGTGGGACTTTTACCAGCCAAATTCCGGGTACTTTACGAAAGTGCCATGTGGAGTTTTGTGGAGCTCAAACACAGAAAAGTATCAGCTTATATCGATTCATCGACATAAGTTTTGGCCCAGCACTAGTTACAACAAAATCGCATAATTTATTGTTATACTGGTCACATTTCCAACTGACGGACGACCTTCGTGGCTATTTCTGGCACTTTCTGTACCCCAACCATCTTCGGGCATGTGTGGCTCGATGGGTGGCAACAAATTCAATTGTGAAGTAAAAGCTGTAGGGGTGATATTGCTCTCCCCTAGCAATGTTGTCAACCGTTATGTTTTTGCCAGTTGCATACTGACCTGTAGGTGGTCATTCTGGAAACTTCATTGTGCAGAATCACGTGTGCAGTTGTGCCATTAACCCTCGTTGATTGCTGGTGCTGTCAATATCGCTGTCAGATAACTCTCACTTTACCTTATGTTTGTCAACATGTGGTGTATCTGGTGCTCATTTGTTTCATCCCGCTAACAGCGTTCGGTGCCTGTTGACTCAAAAATGCCCGATGTCAGTCGAAGAAAATTCATTTAATCACAGATTGGTACTTTAGTATTATACGGACTACCTCATATCAGACTGTCTGTTTTCTGGGAAAGCAAAAGAAACACTTATGGACATAATAGGAACACTGTATTTGAAAGTTTGCAATATATAATTCATGCAATTAGCCTTTTGTTAATTGTGATTCCCAAAAGTCAGCAATATCACTGAGAAGCTCGTTGAAAGCGTCGACACCAGATGCAGCCATCACCAATCTCCATATGTATTCTGGCAAATACGATTCCAGATGAGGTCTCCCCGATGATGCAGTGGTAGCGTCGTCGCCTTGTCATCAAGGGGTCCCGTGTTCGATACCCGGTGGATGCATATAATGGTTCGGATCCCACTTTAAACTGTAGGTCCAGTCCCAATTAGCCTTACTGTGCATAAAGTGGACTTAAAACACCAACTTAACTAACTAACGATTCCAGATGATGACGAGCTGTTCCCCTGAGCTTTTTTTTCCGGCATTTTGCTGACACCCACATCCGTTCTAATTTGAGTATTAACCCCAGTTTCAGGATCGACAAAATTTTATCGCACAACATTAGAGCAACGTTCTGTTCTGACGTCAGACAAGGAATGCCTACGTTGTTAGGTAAGGTCTTGCGAGAAAAGGGATGAACATTAATATTAAGAAAAGTAAAGTTATGCAGGTGGCAAAAGGAGAAAAAGATCATGAAATAGCAATTAGATATGGAAACGAGAACTTGGAAGAAGTAGATGAATATGAATATTTAGGAACCATCATAACAAGTGATGGTAGGTGTGATGAAGAAATCCTAAATAGGAAAAGAAAAGCAAATACAGTATATTATCAGTTCAGTAAAACAATAATGGGAAAGAAAGAAGTGGCAGTAAAGACAAAAATGCAGCTATACAAATCAGTATTGGTCCCTACATTAACATATGGAATGGAAAGTTTACCACTTCAAGATAAACATCTGAGTAAAATTCAGGCTAGCGGAATGAAATACCTGAGAAGAGCTGTTAATAAGACTAGGAGAGATAAAGTGAGGAATGAAAGAATAAGAAGAGAAGTGGAACAGGAGTCGCTAGAGAAAATAATTGAAAAGTGGTGGGGACATGTATTCAGAATGAATGAAGACAAAAAGGTAAAGCAAATTCTAGAAGTAAAGGTGCAAGGTAGGAGAGGTAAAGGAAGACCAAGGATAATGTTTGAAGACAGAATGGAAAAGATTGGAAGAGAAAGGAATAAGACAATAAATATGCTGAAGAGAATGATGAGAAACAGACAGGAATGGAGGAGATGGATCGAGGCAACCAACCCTACGCTATGATGGCAGAAGGGGACTAGAGGAAGAAGAAGAAGAACATTGGAGCAACGTTCTGTTCTGACGTCAGACAAGGAATGCCTACGTTGTTAGGTAAGGTCTGTTGGGTTAGGTTCTATTAGCATAAATACACTGAAAATTTATTATTTATGCTAAGAGAACTAAACCTAGTTAGCCTAACAAGAAAAGCTTTCCTGGTGATGTCAGAATGCAAGTTGCTCTAGTGTTGTGAGATAAGGGAGACCCACATTGTATTTTCTAAAATAAGGTATCCGTATAATACTAAAATACCCACAGATTCCCTGTTTCCAAACTGCCAGCTGGAAATTCGACCAGTATAATTAGCATCAATATATTGCCAATAATGATACAGTACATCCCTTGATCTTAGTTTCTCGATATATCAAAACCACAGGTTGATTTAGTATCAAAAGGTTACAATTGCGACCTTATTTATTTTTCAGGTTCTCTTTATGAAGAATTTTTGAAGTCTCTCCTAGATAAAATAACTGAAAAAGAGGAAGATATCCAGGATGTGCAAAATGATGATGACACTGACTCTTTGTTCGAGTCAAACCAAGGGGGGACAGAGATGTCAGCTTATCTGCTAAGAGTTAACGACCCTTTCCTTGTAAAAGCCTTTGAAAACATATTGTTCTTCAAAGAGGAACCTGAAAAAAGTCCAGAAAAAATAAGTGTTGCCAGCTTATTGAAAAGGTAAGATAGATTTTATATAAGAGAAAATAATTATTGAAAATTATGACTTGGAACTGGGTGTTTGGTGCACAGTGCTGTTGCTTTGAACTTAAATTACACTATTTATATTCTATATATGTTAAAAAAAAATCAAAGATGTGGAAAGTAGGAGACAGTAAACACTAACAACATGCAGAAAAGAAAGGTTGATATTTCTGGCCTGGGCACATGTTCACCGAAGAGAAGATGGCCTCAGTACTGCCGTGTAGTCAGAAAGAAGTGATAGCCAAAAGCTCAATATGCTTACCAAGGCAGAATTTATTTTATTTTAAAACATAAACTAAACGTTACGTTTCAACCTTCTAGCAAGGTCTTCTTCACACTCTGTACCAAATACAAATCAAATAAAGTACAAAATAGGAAGATATATATACACAAAAATAACTTCCCTCCAGACACAAGATAATTAAATTAGAAAGTTGTTTATCTGGAACATTCCTTTCCAGGTGTTCCAGCAGGTGGCCTTCTCCTGCCAACTGTTGTTTCATCTGACAGGCGATTTTGATAAACATTTCCTTTCATCAGAAATGTGGTTGGACCTCCTTATCTCTTTTTCCTTATCCTTTCTTTCTTCATTCCTCTTCCTTCTTCTCTCCTCCTTTGCTCTTGTCCTTTCTACTCTTTCTAACACCTTCTTCCATTCTTTGTTTATGTTCAGTCCCCCATTCTAGTTCATTGTGGCTTCTTCCCCTTTCTTCTCTATTTCCTTGGCCTCCTTCCATTTTCTCACTAGCATTCTCTTCTCCCTTCCTATCTGCTTAGCCTCATCCCACTCTATGTCATGTCCTGTTTCTCTCGTGTGCTTAAATATCACATTTCTCTCTCTTAAGTCGTACATCCTCTTTTTTTTCAGCCTCTTTTTTGTTTCTCCTATGTACACACTCTGGCATTCTTTACACTTCACTTCATAGTTAATCCCATCCTCTTATCTGTTTTCCTTTCTCTTGTTTGCATTCTTCGCTATCCCTAAGATGCTTTCTCCTCCCTTCCTGTTAAGTTTTAATGCCCACTTTCCTAAGTACTTTGCATATCTTTTCTGTGGTCTTCCCCATACTCCTTATTCCAAACCACCTCTCTTTTCCTGTCTCTTCCTCTTCTCTCCTGCCACTGCCAAGAAAATAGAGAAGAAAGGGGAAGAAGACACAATGAACTGGAATGGGGGACTGAACATAAACAAAGAATGGAAAAAGGTGTTAGAAAGAGTGGAAAGGACAAGAGTGAAGGAGGAGAAAAGAAGGAAGAGGAATGAAGAAAGAAAGGATAAGGAAAAAGAGATAAGGAGGTCCAACCACATTTCTGATGAAAGGAAATGTTTATCAAAATCGCCTGTCAGATGAAACAACAGTTGGCAGGAGAAGGCCACCTGCTGGAACACCTGATATTGTGACAATTGATATAATGATCAGCATAAGAGGTTGTGAGACATGCATTATGTTTTGTGCAGAAATATAAATCAAGTCTTTGTGTTGAGTAATATTGATTCCTCCCAGAGGGCTTACTATTAGTAATTAGGTGTAGTTTCACCCACGGGACCCCGAGCTGGTTAACGGCTCCAAAGACGGAAGAAGATGGATGGTCATCTCAACAGCAGCGGAGGTGGAAAACCTCTCTAAAAACTTTGGTTCATCTGGCTCCGGATGGTTGCACCTCGTAAGGGCCCCTAGCCAGGGTAACGGCAAAGACCCCAACAGCAGATGCGGCGAAGAACAAGTCCTTTGGTACGGCGCAGATGACGGAAGAGGTACTGCATTCACAAATAGTTAAAATTGGGAAAACCACTGTCTAGTGGTGAGGAGGGATCCTCAGAAGACTAAGGGAGAAAACTCCAACAAAACCAGCCATGGCTTTGAGGCTGAATGGAATAAACCAAAAGGTCCCCTATCGCTGGGCAAATCACCCACATAGGGGTAGAAGATGATTCAGAGAAGAAATGAATGCATCAGAAACCCCGGACAGATCTCACAAAAACAACAATGCTAGAAGAAGGAAACAAGAATCGGTATATGCACCAACCGAAGATGCCAATGAGAGACAAGTAAGAATTCTACGCAGAGTTACAATCAAAAGTGGAAAAAGCAGAAAGAGGAGGAAGAAAAGTTATAATTAAGGGTGATTTATACAAAAGAGTGGGAAATGATCTCTTGAGTGGATTCGAAATACTAGGAAAGTATGGAGGAGAAGTAATTAAAAATGAAAATGGACAGAGAATTATAGATTTTTGCATAGAGAATGCAATGCTGATAGAAAACTCCTTCTACAAACAATATATGAAATAACATTGAAAGCGAGGGAAGAAATGCCAATAGCATCATTGATTATATAATATACCCACAACAAATAAGACAACATATCCGAGACATAAAAGTAATAAGAGGAGCAGAACTTGGAACCGATCACAGGTTGCTGGTAGCAGAAACACTGTTTTACACAGGCATGAAGAAGGAAAATAAAAAGACCTGTAACAAATTAAAAACAGAAGAGTTGAAGAAGAAAGAGGAAAAAACAAGAATATCATAATAAAGTAGGAGAACGACTAAACCAAGAAACATTTAAAGATAAAGCTATAGATGAAATGTGGCAAAAATCAAAGATATAATGCTCAAGTCAGCTGAAGAGGTATGTGGGAAGAAAAGAGTAAATACAGGAAGGAAAAGAACCAGATGGTGGAATGAAGAGGTGAAAAAGGCATGGAAGAAATATGTCAATATAAGAAGAGATGAAGACAAATATCTAGAAAAAAGAAACACAGCTAATGGAATAGTGAGAGAAGCAAAGAGGAAAACATGGGAAGTGTTTTGAGAAGTGGAATCGCAATACAAAGAGAATAAAAGAAAGGATTTTGGTGCATAATGAAAGGAATAAGAGGGAAAGGTGAAAGAAGAGTAAGAAACAAAGCAAATATTCTGGAAACACGAATCGAAAATATGTTGAAAACATGGAAAGAATACTTTGAAAGTAAATTTGAACAGGAAGACACAGGAACAGCAAATGGGAGGATTGGAAAACATAATAAACAAAAACAGGAAGTAGAAGAAGAATACAAGAGCAGGATAAGGATGAGGATGGGAATGAGATAGGAGAGCTAGTAAAGGAAATTGAAATAGGAGAAGTATATGAAGCCGTGAAAAGAGTAAGAAATGGAAGGGCAGCAGGAATGGACGAAATAGCTCCAGAATATATAAAATATGGAGGAAATACACACTTGGAGACAATGACTAAACTGTATCAGAAGATCTGCTGAGAAGAGAAATTACCAGTAGAATGGGAGAAGAACATTATTATACCACTGTATAAGAAAGGAGACTCACCCAACTGTGAGAACTATCGTGCAACATGTCTATCCACCGTGGCACTTAAAGTATACTCAAGAATTCTGGAAGTAATGATAAGAAAGGAGATGAAAAGGATGTGGAAGAAGAACAGGCTGCTTTTCGTTCTGGGAGACAAACACAAGATCACATATATTCCATCCGAACAATATGTGATAAATACTTAGAAAATGGAAAAAAAGATGAACGTAGCATTTTTAGATCTAAAGGCTGCTTTTGACTCTGTACACAGAGAAGAAATATGGGCAATATTAGAGAAAAAAAATCCCAGGAAAACTCATTCGAGTAATAAAATCAACATAAAAGAGTAGAAGGAATAGTAAGATTGGATGGAAAGATGTCAGACACATTTAAGATGGAGAAAGGAGTGAAACAGGGAAATAGCTTGAGCGTGCTAGTCTTTATAATATTTTTGGATGAAGTTCTAAAGATATGCAAAAGAAGAACAACAAGAACAAAAATGGGTATTTGGAATATGAGACCGATACATTGCCAAGCATTAGTATATGCAGATGACATAACACTAATAGCAGATACAGAGAACAAGCTACAAGAGGCGGTTACAGAATGGCAGAAGTGCTAAAGGCTAAAAGAAAGACTAAATGCAAATAAGAGCAAAGTGATGCAAATAGGAAGAACGGAAGAGGTAATAGAAAGAATACACATAATATGTGATGGAATAAAACTGGAGTAGACAAAGATATAAGTACCTGGGAACAGTCATAAACCAGACAGGAAGAATAGAAGAGGAAGTGATGAATAAAGTAAGGAAATCTAACAATGCATAGTACCAACTAAGCCAGACCATTTTTGGAAAAAGGGAAATAAACACCAAAGCTAAACTACAAGTATATAAGGCAGACGGAAGTGAAAGCTGGCCAGTAAGAGGAAAATAAGTTAGACAAATAACAACAGTAGAGATGAAATGCTTCTGTAGAATAGTTGGTAAAACAAGAAGAGATAGAGTATGTAATGAAAGAATCGGAGAAGAATTAAATCAGAAGCCAATAGAAGAAAAATTAACACAAAGACAATTAAAATGGTTCGGACAAGTGGTAAGAATGGACGAAGATAGAAAACCAAAACAATTAATGGAAGCTAGAACAGAGGGGAGGAGAACAAGAGGTAGATCCCGGAAGACATTCAAAAAAGGAATAGAAGAAATAGGACAAAAGAAAGGAAAAGGAATAAGAGAAATGAAGATGATGGCACAGGAACGGGAGAGATGGAAGGAGTGGATAGAGGCAACCCCGACGCTATGAAGCAAAAGGGGAAAGAGGAAGAAGAAGAAGAAGAAGTAAGATTGATTGCCATGACTTTATGTGGTATTCTGGATTCAGACCCCATCACATCTTTATAATGTTGGGATATTCAGCTATGAAGGAACCAAAGAACATCTTATGAATTGTAATCAGGTTTCTGCCAGCGTCTGTGGTGGAGTGGTTAGCACAGTATGCTACGATGTCAGAGGTCCCAGGTTTGAATCCCACCTGGCCACGGGTTTTCTTTGCGAGTGTCCTTTCATCAACTTCAAAATATCATCCGTCATCCTCAGCTTCGTGATTAGCCAAAAGTGGCAGAAAAGCAAAGTAAAATGGTCATTTATATTCTTGCCCACTTATGTGTCTCTCTTAAAGTGTTCTGTTATTGAAATGTTCTTAATGTGAATTCTGATATTATTTCAGTTGCAAGGTAAATCCATCGGCCGTTGCCCACATGAGGCGTAACATAAACGAGAACCTGGTATCCCTGATAGACGAGAAGCATAAAGTGGCCAGCCACATGGTGAAGGAAATAGTCCAGGATGAGTTCAACCTGTGGGCCCACATCTCCTTAATTAGGAGGGTCTTCTTAATGGAAGCAGGAGATCTGATGCACACCTTTTGTTCCTATATATTTAATCAGGTTAGTTCATAAGCTGGTTCTTCGTTTTGAATTGTTATTTTTCACAGTTACATGGGTTGATAGTAAGCTGGGCTGAAGTGATAATTAGGGAACGGAAATTTAGGTAAATAAATGTTTTTTCTGCGATAAGATAGAGACCCTCGTTTTTGCCAAAATTCTGATCATAGCCTTATATGTCAACAGAGCAAATTTTATTTTACATAAAAACACATATTTTTCAGTTTTCCGTATGTAAATACATATTTTGCGAATTTTCATTTTAAATACATAAAATTGCTCATTGACTTCAGCTTCCTCGAAGAAAAAATGTTTATTCTCCGCACCTATTTCATATCGAGAGTGCTACGTTTGTTTTGTCTTTGAACACGCTCGCTGATAAACTCTGGCGCCTCGCCTACAATCCTATTGGGGGAAAATATTAGCCCCACTGGATCTAACGCACAAATGCTAATGTCTAAATGTACATACATTTTTGGGAAAAATCAAGGTTTTCAAACTTTGTGCCAAATTGCACGTGTTTTGGAAGGTGAGGAAGACGAAGCTTTGGAGAACTTCAGCGTTAGTGGAATTTCGTGCTTCAAATATGCAAGAATTGTTTCTTGTGACGTGGAGCTATCTTTCTCACAATATAAGATGCTTTTTATAGATAATCGTCACAGATTTACAATGGAGGATTTGGAAAAAACTATGGTGATCCACTGCAACTTTTCCAAAAAAGTAGCTCGCTAAGAGGTAAGCATTTAGAAACTGATTTCAGATGTTTAAAATGCATGTAATATTTTGTTTTTGTTACCAAATGTTTTCTATTTTTGTAAGATATTTTCCTGCTTTTATCACATATTTTCAACAATGATGACACACAAAAAAATTTATTTCTGAGTTTTTTAGCACATAAAGTTCCGTTCCGTGGTGATAATTATACTCTCGCCAATTACCACGGATGCTTGAATATTGTAACAAATAGAAAATTTTCAAATTTTTCATTAGCATCAATATGATGGCATTCCAGTGGTCTAGTCAGTAGGGCATCTTGACTGCTGTGTGGGAGACCCAGATTTGATTTCCATGGTGGCTGATCTAAGGCAGGAAACCCCACATAAAGCTTCTCAGGGTCTTATCCAGCCTCAAAGCAATTGCTACCTCAGGACAACCCTTGGGGGTAAAGGCAGCAGGAGCATAGTGTTGATCACATCACCTCCAAAATGGTCAAAATGTGGCACTACCCCCACACCCCCTAAATGTGCCTTAATGGCACGGTGCTATGTGCAGAGGTAACTTTACCTTTTTTTTACCAGTGCAATTATATCCATCAATTTACCAAAGTTTTACTTTAACCCTTTCCAATCCAGTTTTTCTGCCACCCACTCTTATTTATTTTGGCCAGGAAGAGGTTTGTGGATTACTTGTAATTAACCTACAGTTTTAAAAGAGAGAAATTGTTTATTTATGTTTGTAATTTATCTACATGCTTGTGTTTGCCATTTTCCTACTAGTACTACCATTCAGATACAACACACAATCAACTGTTTACATCAAAACCCTTGGCCTGCCAAGAAAAGGAAAGAGTACAGCCTACATCTGTTGGCTAAAGTCTGTACTACATGAGGAAACGCGTCAAACAGGCTCTGACAGCAGAGCTGGCGAAAAAGTGTTTGACGAGGTCCGACATAGGATCAGAAAGGGTTAAAACATTCAAGAATTACACCAAAATATTAAAATAGCTGTCATTTAATGACCAAATATATTTTTCACACACTATTAGTGAAAAATAAATGAAAACTTTAAATTTTGCAAATTTCGAGGATACTTAGACTCTATGCAAATGTCATGTGGCTTTTTTGTGGAGACCACAAAATAGCTAAACTCGGGAAAGCTTTCTGTTAAGCCATTGATTGGTATCGGCACGGAAAAGTACGGAAGCCCCAGTGATCCAGTCGGTAGGACACCTAAGACCCACATAGAAGACCTGGGATAGGTTCCAGGAGGGTTGATCTAATGTTGGAATTCTCCTCTTTACCCTTAGAGCCAGCCAGCCAGGACACACATGTCACAAGGAATGTTGTGTTACTTTGGGAAGACTCTGAGTATCAGATAATGTCATATGAGACTTTACGTATGTCAGTAGCAATTATTAATTTCATTCTCACTATATTTGTGGGGAGGGGGTGGGCAATTTCCCGCAACATAGAAAATAATGGTCAATGCATTAGAAAATATTTTTATCCTCCGAAAGTATCGCCAGAATAGTGAGCAATTCTTGCCACGATAATGGAACACATATCTGGCAATATGCAGGTACTGTTTGGAACAATCATGTCTTGGCATTGCCTACATGGGGCCGACGTGTTTCAAATTGCATAAAAAAAACATTTTTTAAAAAAAAAATAGTTTCTCCTTCTCCTTCTACTTGATAAATGAGAATTAAGTTTTCTTCGACCAAAGGCATATAGCCTAGTTTATACTGAAGAAAACGAGATATAATTTTTAACTGTAGCATTCATGGTATCCGAAATATTTTTAAATATCGGAATTTTATATTTGCGCAAACAAGACAAACACATTTTTTTACAATAGAATATTTTTTATCTGAAACTATGAACAGTAAGTGGGTAATTCTTGCCATAAAAATGTTACGCATCAGATAATATGGAGGCAATATCTTGAACCCTCACATTCCAGTGTTGCATATGTGGCAGCCCAATGAAATTCAAATTTCGTAAAAAAAAAAAATAAAAATAATAATAATAAAAAAGGCAATTGGTAAAGGGCAATTAGGGTTTTTGGAGTATAGGTTTGTAGCCTAATCTTTACTGAACAAAACGAAGTATCATTCGTCACTCTAGCATTCATAGTTTCCAAGATAACAAATACTATTCAAATCTTGGCAAATTTCTCTCGTGAAAATGCTTCTGGCATTTAGGCAAAACTGGAGAAATCAGGGTTAAATCTGCCCGGGTGTTCACCCAGCAACTAATAAATCGCTACCTGGAGAGGAGGGTGAAGATGGCCAGAGCATGATGCTACATGTCACCTCCATAAAATGGTAGAGATCGACAATGTGTGGAACCCTACTTTCACATCCTGCAGAGGCCTTAATTTCAATAAACACAGGGAACTTTACCTCACCTATCCACCATGGGAAATTAATGGTTCAATTTCATCACCAACAGCGGCCAATACTTTTCTAGACTCTGGAAATATGAAAAGGTCTGTGAAAGTGTGACACTTCCACAAAGTCTGGCTATCCTGTATGGTATTTTATTTGATTGATTCATTGGGTTTATTTTACTTCCATTTCTGACACTTTTGGCTAATCACGAAGATGAAGATGAGTGATATGATGAAATCAATGAAGGGACACTCACAAGAAACACCCATGCCTGGATTCAAATCTGGGACCCCTGGCATCATTCATTTTGTTTGATTGTGAATCAGCATTGTGGATTTTGTAATTAAAGGATAGCTGTTTTGATATTCCAGTTATCTCTTTTGTTATCTCAATATTTTAAAGCAAAACTGGTGAATTGGTATGGTATACTGAAGTGGCATACTTATGTATTCAGAACACAACTTGTTTCATTGTTCAAGCCCTGGTATCTCTGTGAATCTGTAAGAGTATTGGTTATTGATTTTTGCTTATAAACTTCAAACTAATGATGCAATGCAGTGAATTTTGAAACTGACATAAATTGGTGTACGAGATGCACGGTTATGGAAGGATACAAGTGCAGTACTCTCTACTGCAACTCGTGTATGCCTGCGCAAATTGAAGGCCGATTACGAGTACCTTCCGTAACATGGAGAGGCACATCCCGTTCCTGATGACAACCACTTTCAACACTCCCTGCGAGGTCATCATGCTTCTCGTACAGCAATGCATGCCCAATCAAATTTCATTGAATTACGTTCATTAGTGTGAAAGTTATGAGGGGACATCAGGGGACGAGCACAAGTGAAACACTCTGCGTAAGTAGCTATTCAAAGAAGTATCAGCTCATTTCTACTTTTTATTCTTTGTGCCTGTAAGGGAGCTTTCAGATTGAAGTGACACAGCATCCTTCAGTCTATAGGGGCTATCCACCGGAAGGAAGTGCCTTCGCGCGGACGCCATACTTGTAGCACAATAACTTCCGGTTCGTAGGCTCACAACATACCGCTAAAGGGAGCTGAGATTGTGTCATGTATCAAAGGAACGAATGGGTGTGTACAAGGAAAATGTAAACTACGATCAGGGCTAAATAATCTTTCATGGATATCTCTTCATCCATTTCCTGATATCTAGGCACCAAACTTATTGTATTCAAGCTGTCAGGCGTGAAAATTGTAAGCTGATTAGCAGGAGTAGACTCCGCAGTAATGACAACGGATGTGCAGGAACTCAAAAAGTCAGGACCTGAAAAAGAAAAAAAAACCTTCTGATGCAGACTTTGGAAAAAATGATAGTTTAAATGTAGTTTATTCCATGTCCGAAATTTATTGAAATTAGCAGTTTTTATTCCAAAAATGCAAAATAAATCAATTTTGTAAATTATTTGTATAATTAACATTTTTTTTAGTATCAAGTAATGTTGAATATTTTCCACCCCTATAATCTCCAAATTTAGTCGTGAAATAACATTATTTTTCCCATTTTGAACATCAGTACTTTAAAAATACCCCATCCTGTTTCCTTCCCAACCAAAAATTTTGCATCCCACACCCCTTGCACTTCATTAAAGGTAGAAGAGAAATCATTCAAATCTCGATTTTCTCTCTGTTTTGGTCATATGAGCAAACATATTACTTTTCCTTTCAAAAGATGCTCGGTCATAGATACGTTACACGTTACATTCTTGAAGTACACACGAACTGTATTAAATTTTTGTGTAACCAGATCTTTTGTATTTGTAACCAGAGAAAATAAATTTTTGTGCAACCAGAGGAAATATTTGTTTGTGTAACCAGAAAATTAAGTGCGGGTACTATTATTAATTTTCATCTTTTGCAATGGAAATCTCTTCAACATTGATAGAGAAGAGGTCCTAGGTTTGAGCACCATGGTCAGGCAATGGTGTGTCTTTGTCCCATTATTAATTTTTCCAGTTTATTATTCATCTTCATCGTCATGTTTAACACAAATAGCAGAATATTGACTTAAAATAACAATGAGGGTTTTTTATTCTGCGTTCAAACGGGAACGAAACCAGCAAGTGTGCATTACAGCACCCCTCTGACTCGCCCTGACTGAAGAAAGAAGAAAAAAATCTCCTTTTTCCACTTTTTATGTGTCCGTACATCTCACACTTTTTCCCTTAAAACATAATGTATGCATCCAAAGATTTACATGCTTTAAGTGCTCTCGCTGTGTAGAAATAATTACTTTCTATTAAATATGTAGGCTACAAATATCACCAAATGCAACGACGATCAGCAAATGGATCTCATCCTGGAATAATGCCGTATTACTTCCTAGTTGCTCATCCAATTGATATGCAAAGGCCTCTAGTTTGTGCTGATATCTCTTCTTCTCCTCGTCGTCAAGTCCTTTTATATGATCGATTTCATCCGACATGGCTGCGGTGGCTCAGTCGGTAATGCATCTGACTACCATGCTAAAGGTCCTGGGTTTGATCCCCGGCCGGTCCAAATCTGGGAACTTTTCTAACGTTGGAAGCAGCCCCAGCACCCACCCAGCGTCGAATAACATGGGTACCTGGGGGAAACCCTGGGGTGTAAAGGCAGTCAGGGGCATGATGCTGATCACATCACCCCTACTCACGACCGGATCAGGAAAGTGTGGGGCGTTACCCCCACACCCCCTATATGCCTTCACGGCATGGTGCTAAGCACAGGGGAACACTACCTTTTTTTACCTTTTATTTCATCCGATATACAAGATGAAAAGAAAGGCTGCAAGTATGTGCTTGAATTACCCGGCCACCATGAACTGTGCTGTGCTACAGTTCCACAATCGATTGTGTTGTTCGATATGTTTTTGTATACTCGTGTATAGCCCCTATAAGCAAGCATTCACTGCACATGCACAAACAACAGACTGAGGCAACATGATTCACTCCACTGAGAAAACAACCCAGTCCGAGCAACATGCAAATGACAAGTGGCAAGTGCAGCTTATTGTCAGGTTGCATTGATTACTGAAGGTAGCGTTCAAAAGCATTACCTCATCAAATATTTTTTTTTTTTTAGTGTTAGATGTTTTTTTTTCAAAATTTGAATAAGTAAGCAGTAACTATGTGAACATCCTCAGCTACTGGTCGGGGAACTGGTGATTGGGCTTTAGGGGCACATTGTTATCAACATGTAATATCCATCAAATTATTGTTAAAATTTAACATGTAAATAACCTTGTCTTGATCCCCACACTCAATGACATTGCAAACTTAATGTGAATTTTACAATTTCAGCTGAACCAAGGTGATCGATGGGCAAATGGACAATTTTTAACTAATTATTTGGAAGACTGCATATGTTCTCGCTACCCTGAAGCTATTTCAAGATTTTCCATTGTAATTTACGGCCCTGAAAATGCATGCTATGGTGTTGACTCACTGGATATTATGTCACTGCATTACACAGTAAGTACGACAAGGGCGTATGTCACATAAGAATTCAAGATACTTATAATTTGTGTCCTTACAGTAGTATTTTTCTTCTTGTGTGCATTATGGAATTATTTCTCTTGTAGCCTACTTTTGTTAACAGCATAAAAACACAGTTTTTTGTTGTAACGTTTCAGAACACAGGCATTTATTTTTAGTTTGATTAAAGATACAGTTATAACAATGGTTACAAATTTTTAACAAAAAAGAATCAGTTATATAATGGATTTTGTCAATGTTATATTGTTGTAATATAGCATGTTAACACATTCGAGTCTGTCCTCATAATACAGCATTTTTACCTCTGGACTGCAATTTTTCGTTGTTTTTCAAAAAAATAATTGAAAAAATATTTTTAATTTGTTTTTATCTACCACAGATTTCTCATATCTACAAAACTTCCTCTCTTCAATTAACAAAAATTTGTTAAATTTTATTTTCATTTTCAGACATTTTTGAATATTTTTTTCAGCAATGTTTTGTGGAGAAAAAAAAGTACAACATTGTAAAAAATGTTAATATAGAGATAGTTTAAGTTCGTAATCTGGAATTTTCAATAATTAACTACATAAACTATCAATACATCTTTTGAATCTTGCATAAGAATACTTCTTATGTGCACATAACAAAAAATAATTACAAATTACAGGTAATTAGCTTTTGTATGAAAAAGTGGCTGCAGGACAGGACCAGACGATGTATCAGTTGGTTCTGCGTCATCTGTAAAAATTAAACAAATAAATAAATAAATAAAATAAATTTTTATTTGACATACGCTATACAAAATAATAAATCAAAAAACTAAAAATACATCAGTGCATGTAGGAGACTAGGTAAAATAGTCCTCCATTCGGATCTCTGGGTGGGGACTACTTTGGGAGGTCCCTGGACTAAGGATAAGATCTACATTAGGAATAAGAATATTAAATTAGGCACCTGGAATGTTCTGAGCCTTTACCGGCCTGGGGCATTTCAGTGTACAGTTAATGAGATAGTTAAGTATAAATTAGATGTAGTAGCTGTCCAGGAAGTTAGGTGGCCAGGAGAAGGGAATTGTAAAACTAAAAATTATACTTTTTTCTATGGTGGTACTGAAAATCATAATTTTGGAACAGGCTTTTTCATAAATAATAGAATTATCTCGGCTCTTAAAACAGTAGAATGTATTAATGATAGGATATCATATGCAGTTTTACAGGGTAGGTGGTGTAAAATCATTTTAATAAACATACATGCACCAACGGAAGATAAAGATGATAATACTAAAGATGATTTTTATACAGAATTAGAACAGGTCTTTGATAAATTTTCTCAGTATGATATGAAAATTCTGTTAGGTGACTGTAATGCACAGATTGGCAAAGAAGATACATTTAAACCCACAATTGGTAAAGAAAGTCTTCATGAATTAAGTAATGATAATGGTATAAGATTGATTACTTTTGCAACCTCAAAGAATTTAATTATGAAAAGTACCACTTTTAAACATAAAGATATCATTCATAATTGGGAAAAGAGAGACGCGGTAGTATATAAATACGGAGAAACTAGTACTCACTTTTATCCGCGAAGCTGTTTTTTCTTCTTTTTCGATTAATTTCAGTGGCCACTGCCACCATCCTCGTTGGTTAGAAGTTCCAACGAGGATGGTGGCAGTGGCCACTGAAATTAATCGAAAAAGAAGAAAAAACAGCTTCGCGGATAAAAGTGAGTACTAGTTTCTCCGTATTTATAAAGATATCCATAAATATACCTGGTCTTCTCCAGATGGTAAAACTCATAATCAGATAGATCATATTCTCATTGATAAGAGAAGGCATACTAGTATAATTGACGTTCGTACACATAGAGGTGCTGACTGTGCCAGTGACCATTATTTAGTAATTGCTAAATTAAGAGAAAGACTCTCAGAGATAAATCATAAGCAACAAAATCTAAAAGTTCTAAAATTTGATACAGGAAAGTTTACTGATGAAAGAATTAAGAAAGATTACCAAATTAAACTGTCAAATAGATTTTATGTTTTGCAGGATTTAAATGATGATGAAAATATAAATGAAACAGACGTAAATAAGAATTGGGAACACATACGTAATGCAATAGAATCAGCAGCTAAAGAAAGTATAGGATACCATAAACCGAGAAAAAGTAAGCCATGGTTGATATTGAATGTCATAATCTAATAGAAATAAGAAATCAGGCTAGACTTAAGTGGTTAAATAACTCGGATGATACAAATCTAAACAATTATTATAGAATAAAGCAAGAAGTTAACCGCACGTTTAGAAGTAAAAAAAGAGATTACTTGAAAAGCAAAATTAACGAAATTGAAACAAACAGCAAAAATAAAAATATCAGAGATTTATATAAAGGTGTAAATGAGTTTAAAAAGGGGTGGCAACCTTGATAAAAGATAAAGACTGTGATTTTCTAGCTGACCCAAGCGATATTCTAAATAGATGGAAGAACTACTTTAATGACCTTTTAAATGTCCATGTAGGAGATAAATCAGAAGTAAATGAAGTCCACACAGCAGAACCTTTAGTTCCAGAACCTAACTTGACTGAAGTTAAAGATGCTATTAAAAGGCTAAAGAATAACAAAGCACCTGGCATTGATTTAATACCAGCTAAGTTAATTAAATATGGTGGAAATTCATTAATATATCAAATTCATAAATTAATTTGTTTAATATGGAATAAAGAAGAAATCCCTCAACAGTGGAAAGAATCCATAATTGTTCCTGTGTTTAAAAAAGGTGATAAAATGAACTGCAATAATTACCGTGGAATTTCTCTACTCTCAACAACATACAAAATATTGTCTAACATTATTTTAACAAGACTAACCCCATATGCTAATGAAATTATAGGTGATTATCAATGTGGATTTAAACGTAACAGATCAACTACAGATCAAAGTTTTCACATCAGACAGACACTTGAAAGAAAGTGGGAATATAATCAAAATGTCCGCATCAGCTATTCATTGATTTCAAAAAAGCATATGATTCGGTCAAAAGAGATAAATTATATAATATATTAGTAGAGTTTGGAATACCTAAGAAGCTTGTTAGTATGATAAAAATATGCACCAGTGAAACAGAAAGTAAATACCAGTGGGTATTAATGTGTCTGACAAATTTACAATTCATGATGGGTTAAAACAAGGAGATGCATTATCTCTATTGCTCTTTAATTTTGCCTTAGAATATGCTGTTAGGAAGGTAAAAGAAACTAAAGAAGGACTAAAATTAAACGGTGTGACTCAGTTGTTAGCATATGCAGATGATGTAGACTTACTGGGGGATGATGTGAATACAATTAAGAATAATGCTAAAATATTTTTCAAAACTGCTAAAGAGATAGGTTTGGAAGTTAACAAAGAGAAAACTAAATATATGCTTACAGGCCGAAACCAAGTGTTAGGTAATAATCAAAATCTAATTATTGATAACAACTCGTTTGAAACAGTTTCCAAATCCAAATACTTAGGAGTAATATTAACAAATGAAAATTATATTAAAGAGGAAATAAAAAGTAGGCTTAATTCAGGAAATGCATGTTACTTCTCTCTTCATAAACTTTTGTCTTCTCGTTTAATATCTAAGAAACTAAAAGTTAAAATATACAAAACAGTAATTTTGCCTGTAGTATTATATGGATGTGAAACTTGGTCCCTTACATTGAGATAACATAAATTGAGAGTATTTGAAAATAAGATCCTTAGGAAAATCTTTGGACCTAAAAGGGATGAGGAGACAGGTGAGTGGAGAAGGTTACATAATTTAGAACTACATAATTTGTATTCATGTCCAGATATTATTAGAGTAATTAAATCAAGAAGACTTAGGTGGGCAGGCCATGTGGCGCGAATGGGAGAGGAAAGAGGAGTTTACAGGATTCTTGTTGGGAAACCTGATGGTAAGAGACCTGTAGGAAGGCCAAGACGAAGATGGAGGGACAATGTTGAGATGGACCTAAGGGAAATCGGTTGGGATGGAAAAGAGTATATAGATCTTGCTCAAGATAGGGACAGATGGAAGGCCTGTTTTGCCGCAGCCATGAACCTTCGGGTTTAAGAAGGCTAGAGAGTTAGTTAGTTAGCATGTAGGAGAATCAATCAAGAGGCAAGATGAATAGACCCAAAAAATTACCTCTTCCTACTTCATTTATAAAATACTAGAGTTTGCAACAATGTTTGTATTGTCAACAATTAATTATTATGAATCTTCAAATTCATCTGCATCATCAAAATCGTCGCTAACTTCAAACTCTGAGGCAGAATTTCCGCTATGCAGTCTGGATCTAACGACGCCATTCTAAACAATGTATATCAACCCGAACACAAACAGTCCCAGGTACGAGATAAAAATAGCACATGAGTCACCTAGCGGTCGGAATTTCAACAGAGCGGCTTGAATGAACACGCACATGAGATGAAGTACGAACATAGCCTGTAGTTAATCGGCAAAGCGATTGCATACTGCAGGATGGGCTATGCCCATCGTTCATCCACATTGACTTTAAGTGCCCTGCAGGCTAAGCCCGTCGTGAGACCCCAATGTGTTAACTGTGAAACAAGCAGTCTGTTTTTATTATTATTTTATACGAGGATCATCCAGAAAATTAAGACCGTTTGGTTATACAAAATGAAAAACACAATATTTATTGGAAAAAACAATTCTGTTACATACCTGAAGCTTCCTTCACTTCTCCACATAATCACCTCCTACATTTCAACATTTTTGTATGTAGGCACGAGCTTCAGAATTCCCATGTTATAATCTTCTACCGCCAGTTCATTAAGCCAGGTGGTCACTGCATTCAAACAAAAGACCGCTTGCACATTTTTGCCGCAGTTTATCATTGTTGAATATTTCACATCATTTTCTCACATTTCTTTCGTTCATTACATTATCACCATAGACTGCTTTCAGTTGCCGGTAAATTTCTGCCGGTTTCACCTTTTGAGCATTCAGAAATCGAATAACACTCCTTACCTCACAGTTGGCAGGATTTTCCATCACACAATTCATTTTCACCACCCCAACTGCACAAGGATGACTTCTTGCAACCTCCACTCACAGCTGTTACGGAAGCCAGTTGGCCCTGAAAAGAGAAAAAGGAGTGAGCTGCACTGCGGAAATGCGTGAGCGGTCTTTTGTTTGAATACAGTGACCACCTGGCTTAATGAACTGGAGGCAGATGAGTATAACATGGGAATTCTGAAGCTCGTGTCCAGATACAACAAATGTTTAAATGTAGGAGGTGATTATGTAGAGAAGTGAAGGAAGCTTCAGGTATGTAACAGAATTGTTTTTTTTCCAATAAGTATTGTGTTTTTCATTTTGTATAACCAAACTGTCTTTATTTTCTGGATGACCCTCGTATGAAGGTTTTTATCACATTTTTTAATTATAGATCCCAAATATCATCAGGCAATTCAAAATCATCATTTCTTTTGCAGAGATTCTTGATGTCTTCCATTACATTAAATTTTAAAGATGGTGACTTATTCCACTTGTGCATAAGAAAACCCCATAGTGGGTCTATGTTGTCATTCTCATTATTTAATTTCTTCCAGTGTTCTGCAATGAACGAAGCTTCCCAGACATTCAAATCTATGTTTCCTGTTCCTCTTTGTAAAACCCTTCTCTTTTTAATCATAGGCTTCTTCTCGATGATGTGAGCTGACAAACCCATTCTTGGGTTTAAATGTATTATGTCCAAATCGTGTCCATGCCATCTTATTGCCATTTCTCTTTATGTGTGTCATACCAAATCTTTTGAACATGAACAACTTATATTGTACAAGGCTGATGTAATATATGACTGGAAATATGTTGTAACAAATATTTATTACAAGCACCAAATGACCTACAGTACTATGTTTCAACATAGTCCCCCCCCCCCCTAGTTCAATGCACCTACACCAGCGCTTGATAAGGGAACTGATTCCATAAGAAAAATATTATTTTGGACGCATGCGTAACCACTCATGCACCACTGGCTGGACTTAGTTGGATGTAATTTGATGTAGCCATTTTCTTTCAGGTCGGATGGCCAGTGACTTTGATTCTGAATTCATACAACATGGAACGGTACAACAAAGTGTTCCTGTTTCTCTTGAAAATTAAGTGGTCCCTGTGGTCTCTGCAGAAGCTTAGATTTTCAGGTACGTGACAAAATATATCTCTGGGGCAACAAGGGCATCATGTAGCTAGCAACTTTATTGTGCTAATGTTATTTTGCATCAGGATGGCTACTCATCGAGAATTCCTTGAATTCTGGGAATTCTGCTTGAATTTTTCTTCGTAGATGTGAAAAAGAAAGCTGCATGAAAAAAAAAACAGATTTCTCTCAATCTGCTTACTTTGTTAGTGCCCTTTGTGGAACAATGCATCTGACAGGGATGGAAGATTATTGCAAGGTAAGATATGATTATGAAGTTGATTAGGAAAATTTGAGTTTGGAATTCTTACACAATTAACAAGTTTTCGTAGATTGATTGATTAATATATCCCGTAACATTTGTGATTTGTGTTTGTAGATAGAATATCGAGTATGAGTATGTGAGATGGCAAATTTAATCTCCGCACCTTAAATGAAATATTTTAAATGTATATACCATTTAATTGGACTGAGGGACCTCCTCGATGGAATAAGGTAGCTTCATCACCTTGTAATCAAGAGGTCCCGGGTTTGATACTTGGTGGAGGCACATGGTGGTTTGAATCCCACTTTAAACTAGGTCCAGTCCCGATTAGCCTCACTGTGAATATAAAGTGGACTTAAAACACCAAATCAATCTTCATTCTGGTATGCTGCCATGACCCTTGACACTATGGGTCTTGATTGCCTACAAATATTCAGTCTCCCTGATGGTGCAGTGGTAGCGTCGTCGCCTTGTAATCAAGGTGTCCCAGGTTCGATACCCGGTGGAGGCACAAGTGGTTCGGATCCCACTTTAAACTGTAGATCCAGTCCCAATTAGCCTTACTGTGCATAAAGTGGACTTAAAACAACAAATCAAAATTCGTTATTGATGCACCGGCAAGATGAGCACCAACAATTTGCCCTCTTTGGAACTGATTTTTCCCGCATTCTACTTAGTGGAACTGAATATTCGACGTGCGGTCGAGTTACTACTGTGCCAATGTGACTGGCAGGCTGTAGTTTGTGCAACATGACAGACAAGGGAAGATTGACACTGCAGCAGAAGGTAAAAACAGCAATGTTTCCTTCCACAGTTATTGGCAAGTGGACTTCCCATCGAAACCCAATGGTTTATGCAGCGAACATTGTTTTGGACTTCCTGCACAATCAGTTTGTCCTTGGTGTCATGTCCAATCGTTTCCCAGAACGTTTTCCGGCACAGCAATGTGGTCCCCACTTACCCCCCCGATATTAATCCGTGTGCCTTCTTGTGGAGCTACCTAAACGTGAAGACGTACCTGGACAGAGCTGCAACTATAGAGCAAGTGCAAGCTAACATCATTACATTTTCCCAGGAATTGGAAGAGGATTTGTGTCACAGAGTTGTCAATAACGTGAGAGTCCTTCTGGAAGATGTTCTACGACAAGAAGGTGGACAAATTGAACATGTGCTGCATACTGACTATCTCTCCACATTGTAATATGTGTAGAGGCACATATTTTTGGTAAATAAAAAAGCAAAATTTCGTTAAAAAAACAGTCCATTTCAGGTTCAAAAGCGGTAAATAAAATAAAATTTCAGTGTTATAGCGGTGAATAATCACATCAAACATGCTATATAAGATGACATTTTGGTTTTAAAATTATGAATATAATCCTAAATTTGATTTAAAAACTGCACTTATTACACAAAATAAACTTATCCCTTCTAAAAGCACATTTATGTAGTTACCAGAGTATTAAGTTTATTCCTGTGTAAAGGGATCCATTTTCGCTTCTCAAATATTTACAGCAGAATTAATCAATTTTCCGTGAATTGCATAACTCGCAGGATACTTCAGACTTCAGAAAGTGTCGCGTCGGTATTTAAACGTTAAATTTCGTGTTTAAGAGTATATTTCGCATTATTTCGCGACAAAACACGGTAGAAAAATGCACCTCACACCTTTCAGAAACATGAAAAATGAACATTACAGCATGTTATTTCATATTTCGTGTTTTCGTCAAAAACGAAATTTGCATGCCTCTAAATATGTGTAATTCAGTTTCTTTGTACTACGTATTTTGTATAATAAACAATGTTCAAACCATTTTCAATGGATTACATTTTGTGCCTCACCCTGTAGGTATTGACAAAATTTTCATATCAATAAGAGCAAGCTTGCTGATACACAGTGTTCTGCTGTACTCATTTTAACCGCTGGAGTGCCAGAAGGGTATATTTTCTCCCAAGTTTTATTTTTTTATTTATTTTGTTGTAAAAATGTTCATATTTACTTTATGCACTGATTGTGAGTTATTCTTTCAAAAAACACTCATTTCTTTTCAGAAATGGATGTCCACAGTGAAGGAAGTGTGCATGAATCCTCAGAGCACACACTCTTCCATAAGGACAAAGTGAAGGAACTTTCAGACTATTCAAAAATCCGCCGGATCGAACTGTTACGGTCTTGGCTTCTGCATTTCATTGGCAGCGTGCACTCTTACATTATGGGTCGTGTCCTCCACAGCTCTGGAATTCAGTTGGAAAAGCAGCTGGAGGAGGCCACAGATCTTGATTCCATAGTACAAAGTAAGTTTTCTTTAAATAGGTAAAATTATTATAAAGGGTGTCTCAAAAAGAAGGGTCATTTTTAAACGGAGGTATTGAGAAGAGCATAAATAATTGCAAGAGATTTAATCATGGAAATGTACAGTGCAAAGAATTCCGTTACATAATTACAAAATGCTGAAGAGATGGATAGGTTTATGACTTGATGATGACGACCTTTTCTAAGCAACCATTCCTGCTGTTATCGAGAGACATCCTGCATAGCTTGATGGAACGTGCACAGGAATCTGGACGATTTCTTCACAGATCCGTTTGACTCAAGCTGCTACAACTGAAGGTCGTCGTCATAAAGTCATAAACCTATCCATCTCTTCAGCGCTATGTAATTATGTAGTGGAATTCTCTGCACTATTCATTTCCATTATTAAATCTCTAGCAATTATTTATCCTCTTCTCTATACCTCTGTTTCAAAATGTCCCTTCTTTTTGAGACACCCTTTATTCATAAAATAATCATATAAGATAGACCCAATACAACCTTATTAAGGGCAGAGTCGATACTTTGAACCGATACACATGCCGATTCTCACCGATACCAATGCTTGAAATTCATAATAATGAAAAGTTGTTCAAAGTATTCATTAATATTAGCATATATTCCAATTATAAGCATCATTTTATCAGAGTTATTACATCAAATTATTAAAATATAATTTACGAAATCACACAAATTTGTGCAAAATAAATGGAAACTTCAAATTTCTAGGATAATTAAGACTCCACAATTGGCCAAAATGACAGAAAAATATGAACTGGTATTGGTAAATAAAATGCAACAGATGCTTTCTGATACCAATATCACTGGAATTGGCCAATATCAATACATCAGCCTTATATTGATACTGATGTCAATACTCTTACTGGCACTTAAACATTATAAGAAATCAAAGATATTAAGAATGTGTACAAATGTGAATACATGCATATTCTATGGCAACTATACATATTAATCTACTACATTATCTTTCAGAGAGTTGCAGTGGTCTAGTCAGCATCTTGACTGCCACGCAGGAGACCCAGGTTCAATTCCAGGGTGGGAGTTTTAAAGTCTGAATTTTTCCGGCCTTGTCCCCACATAAATCTGCTCCGGGTCTCACCCAGCCTCAACTCAATGGGTACCGGGAGGGGATAAAGGCAGTCAGAGCATGATGCTGATCACAGCAGTTCCAAAATGGCCAAGATCGAGAATATGTGGGACCCTACTCGCACATCCTAAATGTGCCTTCATGGCATGGTGTTATATGCACGTGGAACTTACCTTTTTTTACAGTGTTATTCATAGTTGAGTTAATCAGACTAATAAAATTGTAGTCATTTAATCATAAAATTTACTTTTCCCAACAGTGTTTCAAACGTGACCTTTTCACTTAGGCACCCTTATGCTCCTCATGCATCAAATGTAGTCTCCAAAGTTGAAGACGCACTAAACTAAAAATGTTGTTGCCTAAATATACTTCAATTAATTGTGTTAATAGGGTGTTTGTATTGCAGTCTGGATATGAGTGTTTCTCTGTTCAGGTCCCTTCATCTAACCACCAATCATGCTCATTGTTGTGTAAACATAAAGAGGCAGAAGTGTGACATACAAATATAAAATGCAAATACAGTCATGATGTTAACTTTATTATTAATAGAGTGGGACACTACTTTTACATTCCTGTATTTTTTGCATTTTCCCACATTGAGTTTTCCTGCCTTGGTCCACTGTATTTGTAAACAATTGTGTTATTAAGTAGCAGAACTTTAAAAGGTCCAGTTTTGGCATGTATGAACTTATTTTACTGAAGCTTTTGTCACATCATGTGGCTTCTTCAGGAGTTAGGACAAGAATCAATGTGGCTGCCTGGCTGACAAGGAGTAAAGTTGGCCAAACTTTCTGTTTGAACAAACAGAAAATGCAGTGTTTCTGTGTGGAATCCAGATCAACAAATGACAGCCATATCTTCTTCTTCTTCTATGGCACTCCGGTCCATATTCAATGCATGGCATCCTCAACTTCCTCTTCCATCTGCAACGTGCCACCACTCATAACTCCAGGGTATGGAGATCCAAATTGGCAACACACCGCTCCTTGGTCCGGCTGGTCAGTTGGAAGCACCAGTTCTCAAGGATCGGGATTAAGACTATCCACCGTTCCTCCAAGAAGGAAACTACCGAATTGCGACACATGACAGTAAATACAATTCCAAATACTTTATAATTAAAATGTCCAAAATCTTTAATCACGAATTGCGCGCGTACATACTGATTTGCAAAAGTTAAAATTATATTTTGTTGGGTCATGCATGCTCGTAGGCAGTGATAAGCAACTTATTTAACACGAGAGTCCGCGCACTGCCTTCACAGTTAATAGCAAGACCTCAACTGCTACCTCAAGCGCGAGGCGCAGCATAACAGATTGTTCTAACTTACAATACAAACTCATAACATAAAATAACACAAGGAAAACTGGTAATTTATACAACACATCAATGTTAATTAGTGATAGTAAGCTAAAGTTCAGGTTGGCAACAATTAAAGATGTCAACGTGGAAGTTTTTACATCTCCAAAAACATGTAGCGTGGTTCCCCCACTCCTAACATAAACAGCCAATAGGAAAACTATATTTTATTGAAAACGAGGGAGAAATACTTTGCTATAATATTACAATATTAAAGTATATAGAAGTAACTAAACTGATTTTATCAAATAATTCATATTTGCCCTTGCACATAAAAATGATTAAATAAAGATTTAGTTTATAACGAAGACAAATTACTTCAATCTTGTACATTGTTGAACAAAAATCGATATTAAGAAGAAATGTATTTAACTTGTGCTTAAACAACAAAATTTGCGTAAAAGATAGAAATAATCCTAGCCATTTTGGATTTGAAAAACAATGAAAACGTTGCATATATTATTTGGTATAATTATTAGCCTATAAATTCAGAATAAATGTTGCAAAAATATGCGAATAATATTATAACATAAGGTAAGAAGTAAATATATACATGAATTATGAAAACAATAAAGTGTAAATAATTTAATCAAAGTTCTTAACTTGAAAGTATACGAATAACATAAATGCCAATATATGACTGAAATCTGCCTAACATGGTGGTCGTTACACATCCTGTCCTATCCAAGCCTGCTCTCTTCCAATTCCTAGTTCTCAGTAGTTGTACTGCGTCTGCTCCAAAGAGTCTTCCCATCTGTGGCTGGGTCTCCCCACTGATCTTTTCCCTCCAAAGCTTCCTTGCATCACCTTCATGGGAATTCGACTTTCATCCATCCTCATTACATGTCCTGCCCACTCTAACCTTTTAGCTCTTATATAAGTTAAGATGGGGACATCTTTGTAAAGTTCAAGTAATTCCCGATTGGTTCTTATCTTGCACTTTTATTGGTCCAAATATTTTCCATTCAAACAAGTCCACCATTTCACCTGCATTCACTCCCGTAAATCATTATGCTGCTTTCGCTCTAAGGTTTACTCCATGATATTTAGTCAATGGTAGCATTGAGAAGTATGCTTTATTGGCTCTTTGTATTCTATTTCTTACTTCCATTATCTCATCATTTCTGTCGTCTGTGATGAATGCTCCTAGATAAGGGAAACTTGATACCACTTCCAATTCATGTTCTCCAATCTTTATTTGATTTTCCCTTGACTTTGCTCAGTGAAATGATGGCATGTGGTGTAAGTTACACTTTATCCAATTGTGTTATTTGTATTTTAAAGAATTCTCGCAACATTTTATATTTTATTACTCTCAAATTCAAAATTTTGTACAAGTAACAATGTTATGTTTAATTGTATTTATTTTTTACTTTCAGCTCATAATAAGTATGTAAATATTGTACATCATCAATGTCTGCAGATGGAAGAAGTGGATAATATTAGGAAGTCTATACTGAGGGTATGTTTTACTTCTATAATTAATTTGTTGTGTTGAATCACAACCAGTTCTTGAAGTAAAATAAATATTAGCTGTCTTCACAGGTATGATCTTGAATTTTTGCAAGACAAGCTATTTTCCATAAATTCAAGAATGTTTTTACCTTTAGTGGATGGCTGGGATATTTATATCCTGTGCCATGTATTGCCTTCCATGTAGCTGGGACCACGTAGCAGCAATTAACATGCCATTTCTTCAATACCGCACATGATATTTCAGTTCTGCCTTTTTGTTCATTTGTCTACATATAAAGGTATGACATACTTGAATTACAATACAAGATGTCCATTGTTACTATTATTAACAAGCGAAGTTTGTCAGAACCTGGAGGCAGGTGACCTAAAGGAAGACCGAAGTTGAGGTGGGAGGAGCAAGTTAAAGAGGATGCTGCAAGAGCTGGGTGTAGGAACTGGAAAGCTGTTGCTGCCAGACGAGATGAATGGCAGACACTCTTGAGGAAGGCCAAGGCCCATCCTGGGCTGTAGCACCACAGAAGAAGAAGGTGGAGGAGTTTGAAAAGGTCCTTATTTCTGTCTGAGTATTATGGTACAGATCACATAAAATGGGCTATTTACTCTTCAATGTCTATGTTCTTCTTAAAGGTTCGCATATCCACTTTCTGTAGATGTGTTAAATTATTTTGCATTTTCCGTTCAAACACTGCCTTTTGCTGCTGTATTTCACCTTTACATGTAATAATGAGAACAAAAGAACAGTTTACAAAAGTGCAACGATTAGGGGTTCAGGGAGCCAAGACCCAATTTTAAGAATTTCCCAGAGAATTTCAACTTTCAAAAATGTGTAATTTCATTTTTTCCCTTCTCAAAGAGTGATCTTTTGTCATGCTTCCATGCAAATTTGGTCCATCCAGCTTCCATAGGGCCAATGTTACAAGCAAAATTCCGGAAATTCTTTCTGTAAACTGGCATCACTGCCAGTCTTATACAATGTTATTATATTTCCCCAAAAAGTATCTACATGCTACATTTTGCATTCACGTTGTCTGTTGTGGGGGGCCACAAGGGCATGTCAAACACCAATTTCTTTGTTAAATTTCAACTTCCTTCTTCTTCCTTTAACTTTCATTATTGGGGGTACAATGTATAAGTTTCATCTCTGCTAAAGCCCTGTCATTCTGAAGAAAACAAAACTGATTGCATCTCTCTACAACAATTAATTCTTGAGCTTGTTTTTTTTTTCTTTACTTCCCAGCAAGTTTGAAAAGTACCCATTTGGAGAGACTTTGCACATGCATCGCCTGCTAAAAGTTGAAAGTGAAACCAGAGTTCACACGTGCAGTCAGGAAAAAATTACCATTGTAAGGGACTTAGCAAAATTACTGCATCTACCCCCTATCAAATAAACAACATTGCATCATGCATTGCCTCTTGATTTTTAACATAATTTGGCTTGTCTGCCAAAAAGGAACATGTAATTAATGAAGAATTTTAGGATGTGTTTTACAGAATTCATAAGAGCATCAATCTTCTCCTGTCATATATCCACATACTCGAGTGTTGTAGCACATAATTACCTCCATGAAAGAATGTCAGATATGCTGTTGGTTAATGGCACTCATTACACTGTGTATGGGAAAAGCTCCATGTTAGTGGCAAGTGAAAAATCTTTTGAATACACTACAAAGACAAAACTAATTGTTACCAACTTTAAAAAATACAGTGAAACCTCAGTTTTACGTTATTCAGGGACCAAGATGAAATGTCTTAAAATGTGGAAAAATGTATAATCCAGGGAAATGTTATAACATGTCTTTTTAGTAGGACCATAAAGAATTAATTTATAATGCAGGAAATTCCCCTGTATATTGCATTGTATATTTTTTTAGGTATTGTTCCGCAACACTCCACCCTTACCTGTCGCTTCTGGCAGGAAAAAACCCAAATAAACAACTAAATAGGCTTGTAGTCCTGGAGTAGTGGTATTGATACTACGGACAGGACCGGAAAGTACGAGCCCCCCTCAAGCAGCTTTGCTACACTTAAAACAGGCTCAACATGTCCATATGAGCTTTTTGAGCAAGTGTGGAACTCTTGCCTAATCCAAGATTTTTGTAAAAACGCCATTCAGAAAGTACGAGCTCTTCAGATTGATTTGCACATACTTATAAAAGTTGCATCAGCCAGATTTTTGTTCATAAATTTGTCAATTTTTGACCATACCAGAAATTAAGCTTATAGTATGTTTTTTTGTCAAAATCCCAGGAATCTTGAATTGATATCTATTGGGTTCTGAGACCGAGTGGAGTGTAGTGTATTGCCTTGTAATCAAAAAGGTTCGGGTTTGAGTCCTCATAAAATCTGATGGCAAAATGTTAATATTGTAGTTTTGTAAACAAAGGGGCTTTGGGTTCGAGATCAAACCCCCCTCAAGCAGATTTACAAAAATTGCATCAGTTTGTCTATAAACTTGTATCTATACCCACCTATACATATTTACTTCTGGTTTAAGTTTAATTGGATACTATTCAATTTGCTTATCTAATATTAAAACAATGTAATATGCAGAGCCTACCTCTAGAATTGCTTCGTGTTTGCATGTTTCTCCTCTGTGGCAATGTGCGCAATTCCCGAGACGGTAGTATTGATTTTTTTCCTCAGTATTTACAGAAATTCCCGATTATTGCATCAGCCAGTTATGTGAGAGTGACTGAGGGGAACAGATGTGTTGATACAGTGCTTCTCATACTTACTGGTTTAAATTCATATTGAACATTATAAAATCTGATATTTGTTGTAATCCACTCATATTTAGAGTCAAGCTTATATTTGTCCCAGCCTGTTATACATAACAAGGTTATTGCTATTCAAGATATGCATGTTTGTGCAGGTATTTGCGCTGGGTCAGTGTGAATGATTTTCTACTTGTGGGCTATTGGCTTTACAACCTGTTATAAGATTAATATTAATAATATTAATCCATAGAAATTATATTTAAAACCCAGGAAATTTTATATAAATACCAAAACCAAAAATATTAAGTGTATACACACATATACACATATACACATACAAATCACACAGCTGAACCCAACTGATATTTTTTATGCAGCATAAAGTTTTGAATTGAAGCCCAGGAAATTGTATATAATAAACAACAACAAAAATGCCGAATCAAAAATATTGTAATAAGTGCAATAAGAATATATCCAGCTCTAATTGGGCTAAGCATCAAAAAATTTGTAACCCGGACAAATACAAAACTCCCACAAAAATTTGCCCCAAATGCAATAGAAAATACAGCATGCAATACTTCACATATACACATAAAGATACTTGCTCTGTACAACCATCCACATCTGGTCTGAAAAGGAAGCATGAAACACCTGTTAATGCTTCACCTGCAAAGCAGCCACGCCATGCACCTATCCATAGCAGTTTTAACGGCCAATTAAGGGATCACCGGTTTGTATCAGAGCCAAGATGTGGCATTGAGAATTTCTTGAACAGTATAAATTCTGATCTGCACGCAATTCTTAATGCACAAAATGGCTCTTATAAGCTATCCCTCAAATTGTTTGTACAATATAAGAAACCAAACGGCACAAAATTTACACAGCCCCACATAACAGAAACTGTACCTGTATATTCAAATTCAAATTCAGACACAATAATAGGCAATTTGATAGATCAATTGAATATCAAACACTCTGAATTTGCGGCAAAAGAGTCGGGATGGAGCCTATGCGGTTCATCACACAAGCTCTATGTTAATATTTCTGAATTCACTCCATTACAAGGATCCACTTATGTGCCATTGCCTGCTAATATCAAAAACAAAAGAGCCGTGGTCAATATAAAAAACGCCGACCTGAAATGCTTTTTGTGGTGTATTTTAGCTGCTCTGTATCCAGTTTCAAGGCATCCTGAGAGAATAACTTATTACAAACAGCATGAACATGATTTTGACGATGCAATGGAGGGTTTGGAATATCCAATGTCAGTTCAGAATATTGATAAATTTGAAAAAAGGGCCAGGCACATCAATGGCAAACAATTATCTATTAATGTATTTATTTGTTCCACTGGCAATTGCCCGATAGCACCTCTCAGAATCAGTACACTTGATGATGAAGCTGCAATTCCGATTGATCTGCTCTTAATTGAAGGGGATGATACATGCCATTACACTCTAATACATAATCTTGAAGCTTTAGTGAGAACGCAACTAGACAAAACTCATACAATATTCAAGTTGTGCAGAAGATGTTTAACTGTATTTGATGGTCAAAAAATGGTAAATGGGGTTCGTGAAAAAAATGCAGAAATTGCTAAAAACAAGTTAATTGAGCATCTGAAATACTGTGGCAACCATAAACCTGTTCATATGGTGATGCCTAATCCAAGTGAAAATTGCAAATTCAAAAAGTTTGAAGCCTTGTTGGAACACCCAGCATTTATTGTCTATGATTTTGAATCGAATCTCAAATCTCTTGCATTCTGTAGCCCAGATCCAGAAGAATCATCAATTACACCATACCAGCTACATGAACCTTCCAGTTTTTGTTATGTAGTTGTACGGGATGGTGTTGTTATTAAAGAATATTCATACAAGGGACCAAATGCCATCAAAATATTTGCACATAGAATAGAAAATGTGTGCCGTGACATAGCATCTAACATCTTATTAAAATCAAAGCCTATGTTGCCTTTAACAGAGGAACAGATTGAGGATTTCAACAATGCAGAAAAATGCCCGGTATGTGATTGTGAATTTTCAGATACAAATATCAAGGTACATCACCATTCTCATACAGATGGTCGATATAAACAGGCCCTGTGTAATAGCTGTAATATTCAGATCAAGAGACCAAGATTTATCCCCATATTTTGCCATGGAGCATCCAATTATGATTTCCATCATCTGATCAGGTACGAGGGGTTTGAGAAGCAGAATTTAAATATTTTAGCTGAAAATGATGAAAAATATATATCTATTAGCAAGATAATTAAAGTTGATGGTGTTTCTATTCAATTAAGATTTCTTGATTCTTACAGATTTTTACCTGCTGGCCTGGCTACACTGGCCTCTCAATTATCTGATGATGACTTGAAAATCACACGTGCCTTGTTTCCAGATCAGGACCTGAAATTAATTAGGCGGAAGGGTGTATATCCATACGACTATGTTACAGATTTTTCTAAATTTGATGAGTGTTCCCTGCCACCACAAGAAGCATTTTATAGCAAAATCAGAGGATCTGGAATTACTGATGAAGATTATTACCATGCCAAATTGATGTGGAAAAGTTTAAAATGCGAGACATTTGGTGATTATCACATGGCTTATTTGAAACTTGATGTTACTCTCTCAACTGATATATTGCAAACATTCAGAAAATCTTCCATGCAAAATTATGGACTGGACCCAGTGTATTTTTACAGTGCCCCTGGTCTAGCATGGGCTGCAACGTTTTTGAATACCAAAATGCAATTGGATCTGATCCACGATCAAGATAAGTATCTGTTTATGGAGGAATGTATAAGAGGAGGGATGGTGCAATGTTCCCAGAGATATGCCAGAGCAAATAACAAGCATATGCCTGATTATGATCCAGCACGGCCATCAAATTATATACTTTATGTGGATGCAAACAACCTCTATGGTCACGCCATGATGCAAAAACTGCCATATGCAGGGCTTGAATGGGTTGAAGATTTTAATATTGAGGATCTTAAGGATTTTGATGACAGTGAATATGGCCTATTCTTAGAAACATATCTGAAAATTCCTGATGATTTGCACAATAAATTTTCTGATCTGCCCCCAATTCCCGAGGTTAGGTGCCCACCTGGTTCTAAACAGAAGAAGCTCATGATGACCCTGGAGCCGAAACAGGGATATGTCATATATTACAAAAACCTCCAGTTCCTGATGAAACATGGTGTTCAAGTAACCAAAGTTGGCAAAGTTTTGAGGTTCAGGCACTCAAGATGGTTGAAACCATATATTGACACAAATACAGAGCTTCGAACATCTGCAAAGAGTCAATTTGATAAGAGCTTGTTTAAATTGATGGTGAATTCAGTGTATGGCAAAACAATTGAAAATGTCAGGAAACATACCGATGTTAAAATAATTACTGACCCCAGCCGGAGCAAAAAATTGGTTGCAAAGCCTAATTTCAATTACAGAAGAATTTATGATGAGCACATGGCACTTTTCAACATGATGAAAACAAAGATCAAGTTTGATAAACCTATTTATGAAGGGGCTGTGATATTGGAATCGTCCAAATTACATATGTTAATATTGTATTATGATGTGCTGAAACCTTTTTATGGTGATCGTGTAAAATTATTGTACATGGACACGGATAGTTTTATTCTTGAAATTCAAACAGAAGATGTTTATCAAGATATGTCACAGCCTGAATTGTTTCAATACTTTGATACCAGTGAACATACATTAGTTCAACCCCACAACAAAAAGGTGCCTGGCAAGTTAAAAGATGAGACACTTGGCGATGTTATTGTGGAATTTGCTGGGTTAAGTGCCAAGGTGTACAGTTTTAAAACATGTAGTGCTGTTGTCAAAAAAGCCAAGGGCGTTGGCAGAGTTACTGTGGAAAAAGATCTTGAATTTGAAGATTATAAAAATTGCATCAAATCCCAGAATTCAATCAGAACATCAGAAAATAGAATTCAGAGTGAGAATCACTTGCTGACTAGCAATATTGTAACAAAAGTGGCTCTGGACCCACATGATGATAAGAGATGTATTTTATCATGTGGCATACATACTTTACCATGGGGTCATTGTGATTTGAAAAATGGAAAAAAATGCCCAATTACAGAGCATGATTTGAAATAAATAAACATGCCTATGAACTTATTTGGGTTCAAAAAACAGGCTATTATGGACCTGCCGACACCACAACCCTCTCCTGATTTACAATCTGTAATGTCTAAACTGAGTGGCTTGTTAATTATTCATCTGAACAGCATATTTACAGATAATGATGAAGAAACAGGCAAAACATTGTACATATTTAACAATAATTTAAATCATTACCAATTACCTGTAGGTGGGCAATTGCAATTTATTACAACCCCTGAGGGTGATGTTAAAATTTCAGTAGGGAGAAATATTTATAGAATTAAGCACTCAAACATGATTTCTGGCACTGTATATACTGTTTCTGCTGGTGACTGCTTATATATTGAGGTCCCTGGATCTTATGACAAGCTTATACCCTTTTTTATAGAATTAAGAATCAGATACTCTATAATAAATAACCACTAAAACAAAATGCCTAATGATATATTTGGCCATACAAGACATGAAGATCACAGTGATGAGATTCTGATGCTTGATGTCAGAGTCAAGAAATTAAGAAGTGATTTACAAGCTTTACAAACCACACTCAATGCCAGTCTTCAACTAGAAATTACAAATTTACAATCACAATGCATGGACCCTCTTCTTAAAATTGATTCTGAACTCAAATTGCTGCTTCAAAAATATACTGATCTGGCAACATTAGATAATTTTCAAAGTTTAGAAGAGGCTGTAGCAGCTCTTCAAGCCAAATTTAAGACCCAGGCCACCAACTCTGAGCAATTGAAGCAACAATTGGAAGAGCAGATAAATAATGTCCAGGCACAGCTCCAAACAATTGTCAAAAGTATAAAATCACAAGAAGATTTTGATCTAGTCATTTCCACTCTAAAAGAACAGATTCAATCACTCCAGATACCTAATCTGGATCCTCTGCACAATGCCATAGCCGAGGTTAAAGAAAAAATTGAGACACTTGAAAATTTTATGAACAATTTGCCATCTTCTGATGCTTTGAATGCAATAACTCGGAGTGTAGCAAATATTAAGCTGCAACTTGAAACATATGAAGATTTTGGAAAAATTCAAAGTACCATAACCCATCTTGAAGGTACAATAGCAGCAGTGCAAAGTGATTTGGCAAATGTACAAGAAACTCGCCTGCCTGGGATTGTAGATACACTTGTCAGTGTCCAGCACCAAATCACAAAGCTTGAAAACCTCAACACTGAATCTGAACTATCTCATTTTCATCACTTGATCGATGATATCCAAACAAAGCTTGAAATTTTACAACAATCAACACCCACTCAGGCAGATATAGCCCTGCTCCAAAATGCTATGCAAAATGTGGCCGATGCTTCTGAATTAAACAATGTGAAATTGGCACTTGAATCTTTGCAAAATACAGTATCAAATCTCCCTACATCACAGGAACTTAAAAATATTAAGAGAGCTGTGAATAGGATATTGAAATCAGAAGATATCAAGAATATCCAGACAGAGATCAAACATCTCACTCAGACAGTGGCCACTCTACCAACCAATCAACATATTAATGAATTGCATGCCCTGTTTGAGGATATCAGAAGACAGGTCCATGATCTTACTGCTCAAAATTCAAAATTGGCAGTTGTTGAAAATTTGCAACAAATTGTAGCTAATATCAAGCAACAGCTAGGGACCATGGAATCCAATCAAGCAAATGCTCTGTCTGTTTTTGCCACCCAGCTTCAAGAGATTGTGCAACAATACAAGAAACTTATTGTGGACATAAAAATCAAGCCAGGCCACGATGATGTTGTTAGGACCATCAATGAGCACCTTGAATCTGTAACAAGCAGATTGCTTACAGCAGAAAAGGAAATAACAGGCATAATCGAGAATCCAAAACATACAGTAATTCTTGAATTGTACAGCATCCCCAACAAAGAATATGATTCACCATTTACACCAGGTGGCAAAATATATATGCTGTCCCCTGCACAATTTTATTATCAATTTTTTGTTGGGGGCATATTGAGACCAATCAAGATCAAATATTGGCATCAGCCACAGGCACACCACTACCCTACCTTATCAATAACAAATGCTGATAACAAAGTGAAAATCACCAGTGTAGAGTTAGAGGATTTTACAGACCCCAATACATTAGAAACAGCCTATGCTGAAGATGATGGATCTCTGGAATTTAATATACAAATAGGAGACAAATTATATTTAGAAAATCCTGCAGTATCAGCTGCTGAACACCCTATAGTTGCAATATTCCTGTTTACATATTATGTCTAGACAAATTATAGTTGATGAATTACACAGACAAGCCCGACATAATTATAAGAGACTCCCAGTAGTCACAAAAGGCATAGATGATTTATGGCAGAGCGACTTGATTGAAATGGCAACTGGGCAGTTGAAAAACCTAGACAAAATCAACAAGGGCTACAAGTATCTACTCACTGTAATAGATACATTTTCAAAATTTGCCTGGGCTGTGCCACTCAAATCCAAGACTGGAAAATGTGTTACAGAAGCCCTCAGGACAATCATCAATCATTCAGGAAGATCCCCGCGCTATTTGCAAACAGATAATGGCAAAGAATTTTATAATTCAGTGTTTCAACAATTTATTAAAAGCCAGGCAATAAAACATTACTCGAGTTACAGTGATCTCAAGGCCTCAATTGTAGAGAGATTCAACAGAACCTTAAAAAATCTTATGTATAAACAATTTACACTGCAGGGTAATTATAAATGGCTTACAATCCTTCCAGAACTTCTACATAAATATAACAACTCGGTCCATTCCACAATCAACATGAAACCCTCTGAAGTAACTTCATCTGATGAGCAAAAATTGATCAGGACTGTTTATTATCCTAGATACCAGCCAACAACAAGAAAGGCCAAATACAGGGTAGGCGATCAAGTAAGAATCAGCAAATATAAGCACTTATTCAAAAGAGGCTTTACAAGAAACTGGAGCACAGAATTATTTACAGTAGTTCAAGTTAAACCTGGGACCCTTAACACATATATAATAAAAGATCACCGAGGAGAAATTCTCAAAGGCAGGTTCTATGAACAAGAGCTCAGCAAAACTAAACAGCCTGACACATATCTCATAGAAAAAATTATCCGCAGAAAAGGCAACAAGTTACTTGTCAAATGGCTGGGTCATCCAGAAAACAGCTGGATCGATGCAGACAAAATAATAATATGAGCACCTCGGATGTTATAAAAAGGCTGCCAGAACCTGAACAACAGAATAAGAGAAATGGCAACTTGCTGCCTGATAATATTAGGTGTCTTATTGTTGGGCCATCTGCTTGTGGTAAAACTACACTAATGGTTGATAATTTTTTATTGGCACCCAACTGGTTAGACTGGAAAAACAGGCACTTGTATGTTTTCTCTAAGAGCTTGGAACAATTAAAATATCAGCAGCTGATGAAGCTATATGATGGATTGGATATTGCCACTTTTGTACCAGATGTTAAGCCACTTCATGAATGTCTCGATAATTCTGTTGTTGTGTTTGATGACATTATACTGGATAATCAAAACAAGGTTAGAAATTTCTTTACACAGGGCCGACACAAAAACATTGATTGCTTCTACCTGGCACAGACTTTTTCAAAAATTCCGAAGCAGCTGATCCGAGACAACAGCAATTTTATATGTGTGTTTCATCAAGACCATACCAACCTCAAACACATACATGATGAATATGTAGGTGGGGACTTGAGCTACAATGATTTTTCTAAATTTTGCAGCAAGTGCTGGAACCAGGACAGTTATGGGTTTGTCACAATTGATATGACAAGAACACCCAGTAGCGGCAAATACAGAAATAAAATCAACGATTTTCTAGACGTTGAAACATATATAAATAACCATGAAACGACCAGTCATTGATGATCTTAAGTTAAGGGATTATCTTGTAAAAAGATTTAAGGGATGGAAATCAGAGAACCGAGGAATTTATGAAAAACACAAACAAACAGAACAGCCTGTAATTGATGCTATTAATAATTTAGGTAAGAATATCAAAACTGTTACAGAGCAAAATCAAGATTTGATCACAGAGCTCGTACCTGTAGCTGCAAGGAACATATTGGATTATCCATTCACCCCACTTTCCAGTATTCATACACCTAGTCCTGTTGCTCCTAGAAGAATTGAAGCTACTCAGGATCCTATTGAATTGGGTCTTCTTGCTCAAAAATATTTAAGCACACCTAAAGACAACAAAGATGAGGTTTTTGGCTTATATGCTGACACAGAGCTTGATGGGAGCATCATTCATAGAATTGGCAATTTCAGAGTAACATTTATGGGAGATGATATAATTGTTTATTCAGAATCTCGTCTCGGAGAAAAAGGTGCTTTTGTTAAGTACACCGGCACACCTGGATTGTGGGAATTGATGACTAGGAAAAGGCCTGGCAGCTATACAGATCAAGATTATGAGGATTACAAAGAAATATTAATAAAATCAGATGCTCTATACCAGAACAATGATCCCACACAAAAAAGGGTTAAGTCGAGCAGTGGGGCAAAATACAATAATTTAATCAAACCCATATGGTCGCAGATCAAGACTGGCAGTGGAATCAAACAATACAACACCCTGCCTAAAGAATTTGTGTGGGTTGATGATGTCAGGAAACTTGTAGATAGGTTGCTGGTGATAGCTGGGGAGGAAAATGCTGGGAACCACAATTTTTACAATGAAAAGGTTGGAATTATGGACATGATAAGCACAAAATTGTCTAATTTTATAGTGAATGACCCTAAGGGGATTGGATATCTTATAAAAATTATTAATACTCTACCACCTAAATTTTGGAATATTTCTGAGGGTCGGGGGCTTGTTAATGACATTATAAACAAGCTGCCATTTGAACTACACATTCCAGGCTATCAGTATTGTGGTCCCGGTACAAAATTGGACCATAGATTAAACAGAGGGGATCCTGGTGTTAATCCCCTAGATGCTGCTTGTAAAGACCATGACATAGCATACAACACACATTCTGATCTTGACAAGAGACATGTTGCAGACAAGAAATTAGAAGAAGCTGCATTTGGTAGATTTGTAAGCAAAGATGCTTCTTTAAGTGAGAGAATATCAGCATTGGGAACCACCATAGCTATGAGCACCAAACAAAAACTGGGGTGGGGGCTGTAAATAATAAACCTACAATGAAGGCCAAGGGTGTTATGTATCAAATACCTTATGCAGGTCTCAAATCTCTTAAAACTATTGATAGTCTTTTAACCAAAAAGCAGCGCAAGAAAAAAAGCTCTTGTATTGCAAAGGGACATGGTATGAAATTGTTGCTTAGTACCCCCCAATTAAAAAAATTACAGCAATCAAGAAAAAAATTGCATACAGGGGGTTTCATATTTACTATCCCTGCCATCTTAGCTGCTCTCGGGGCTGTGGGGAGCTTGGCTGGGGGATCAGCTGCCATAGCAAAAACAGTAATAGATGCCAAAAAGAATAGGCAGAATTAGATGAGCAGAGGCGCCATAACCTGGCCATGGAGAAAAAAGGCAAAGGTGTTAAGAGAGCCATGAATAAGTTTAAAAAAAACAAGAGCCGCTTACAAACCAAGATATTGAAGCTTTAATCAAGCCACTGGGCATCAAAAATTTTAGAGGTGTGTACATGTCTGATTCTTTGCCAGAACAACCACTCAACAAAGAGTGTGGCATTGTTAATTTGGATGAGTACAAAAATCAGGGCACTCACTGGATCTGTTATCTTAAATATTTAAACAATGAGGCATTTGTGTTTGATTCATTTGGAGGTGTTCCACCTGAAAATTTAGTAAAATATCTAAAATCAGCTAATCTTTATTACAATAATGCCCGTGTTCAAAATTTCAAAGATGTTAATTGCGGACATTTGTGTTTATCTGTTCTCAGATATATGTCTCAAATAAATAAACCATCAATTGAAAATTTTCAAAAGGCCCTGTGGTATTTGAAACATCATGGGGGTATTCCATCTCACCAGCCAAAATTCAATATTGAAACTCAGATTACATGATGACATAGTGTATCCCAAAACAATAGCTCTCAGAGCATTTTATGGCATGTACTTGATCCCTAATATTACACACCACAACAACAAAATTGCAGTAGGGGATCAAAAAATTGTCATCACTCCAGGGCAATATAATCTGTCCACTCTAAATGCTCAATTACCCAGAGGTATAGTGTTAAGTCAAAATTCTGTCACTCACAGAGTAGAGATTGTATCTGCTACAGAAACAGTGCATCTGGGTACTATAGGAGAGCTGTTAGGATTTGAGAACAACACAAAACTTGAAGCGGCCATCAAACACACTGCTATGAATATACCTAAATTCTTAGCCATAGAAACTCTGAATATTCACTGTAATGTGGCTGAGGGTATGATCACCAAATCAAATGGCATAGGCACTCACAAACAAACCGGCATCATTGCAACATTCAAACCTAATTCCGAATTCATGGAGCCAATCATCTACAATCCATCCCCAACATTATATTTTCCTGTGTGTCATAATAGAATAGATAATATTGAATTGATGGTCACTAATGAAAAAGAAGAATTAGTTGATTTTGCTGGAGCCACAACAACTGCTATCATAGAGATTAACATTTAAATAAAAATACATACAATGGAAAATATTGAGAGTTATGAGCTACAATCATTCCCTCCAAACAGGAGGACATTTGCAAATTTAAATCAACCCAACACAGAGATTGAGGTTGATCTTGATGTAGGGGATGGCTTTATACACCCCCACAGAGCAGATCTATACATCAAGTTTGATGTTGTAAAGCTCGATGGAACAGATTATCCGGCAAAATCAAATATAAGACTTGTAGACAATTTTGTACCGCATCTGTTCTCTGAAATTGAGATCAGAAAGCATGGCGTTGTTATAAACAGAATAGATTATCCCGGCATTACCTCCACAGCTTTGGCCACTCTAAAATTATCCAAGACCGAAGCTTCTTACTACAGAATCGGTGGATTTGAGGCTGGTGATAAGATATTAACCAAGAGCCACACAGTGCTGTTCCCCATGCGCCTGTTGCCAGGATTCTTCTCGGATTACAAAGAAATTATGTGGAAGGGCGGGTTAAGAATTACATTTAGAAGAGCTGCAAATGATAACAATGCTTTGATGAGGTACAGCACATTAAACCCTACAGGAGAAGCTTTGCCTAATACCTTACCTGATGCAGGAAAATGCATTATTCAGACTATGGAGTTAAGAATCCCAGTTGTTGAATATGAGGCCAGTTACGCTCTTAAACACAAAGCTGATATAGTAAAAAATCCACAGATTCCTCTGCAATTTTACACATATCAATGCGTACAGAAGCCCGCATCTGGCACATATTATGAATTTGATGCCACAAATTCATTCTCCAGTATTCAATACGACATGCCTGATTTCGTGGTGGTACTGTTTCAGACCGGAAGACACAATAATCAGGAAAAAAATTCAAGTAGATTTGATAACTGCAACATCAAGAACATATATCTTAAAAATGGCAGAAATGAGGTCTTTCCTAGAGAAAATTACAATTTAGACATTTCCAAGGATGATTTTCTTAAATTATATGAAGCTTTTTCTTCCTTCAAGCGCGTCACTACTGGCAATACTGACCTGTACTACACACCAGATGAATTCAAAACACAGAGACCCATGTTTGTAATTAACACTTCAAAAAGGAAACAAGTTGTGGTTAATGACAGGACAAACATTAAAATTATCTGTGAATTTCACGAGGCTTTACCTGAAGACACAATATGCAGTGTTATTCTTATAGGTGAAAAATCATATGTTTATGATGTGAGAAATGAGAGAGTCACAGAGCAGTTCTAGAAGCACGATTCAGGGCTTCCCCCATGGCTTCCCCAATGCCTCGTAATCAAGAGGTCCCGGGTTCGATACCCAGTAGAGGCACAAGTAGTTTGGATCCCACTTTAAAACTGTAGGGCCAGTCCCGATTAGCCTTACTGTGCATAAAATAGACTTAAAACAGCAACTCGAACTAGAAACACGATTTAAACACAGAAACCCTTTGGATATAAAACAATACTTTACCGTCAGAAAATATATTACCTACCCATTTTATACCACCTCTGTTCGTAGCAGATACCTATCCAAAATACAAAAGAAATACAGAAATATTGCAATAATTATTCTATAAGTTACAGACTTATGTACAACAAGACCAAGCCTAAATGCAATTCAGTTTGCAATGACAATATCCAGAAGACAATTCCTCAATATGATGGATGGTCCCTGAAAGAGTACATAGTATAGATAAGAATTTCTCTTTGAGTTCCATGACAAATGACATGTAATTTCCCTCGGAAAAGACACAATAGAGGTAATACCAACAGATATAATCTAATGACGATGAATAACTCTGAAAAGACGCAGTATAGATTATATCTGTTGGCATACAACCCCCGGCCATGCATAATTTATTGTTGGCCGAAACATGGGATTGATCAAAAGATTAGAAAAAGCATGCAATGTTTACTTGACCTCCATTCTAATGTATAGATCAGGCAGTTTCGGCCGTATTGTTGAGCTCCCAGATAACAAAACTCTGGCGATTCTTAATAGAGAATAGAGAATTTTTTACCAAATTTAAGATCTGGGAGCTATCAACAGAGCAAAATCTCACGTATGGAATACCACATCTCTCAGGACTCGAACCCAAAGCCCCTTTGTTTACAAAACTACAATATTAACATTTTGCCATCAGATTTTATGAGGACTCAAACCCGAACCTTTTTGATTACAAGGCAATACACTACACTCCACTCGGTCTCAGAACCCAATAGATATCAATTCAAGATTCCTGGGATTTTGACAGAATAAGCTTAATTTCTGGTATGGTCAAAAATTGACAAATTTATGAACAAAAATCTGGCTGATGCAACTTTTATAAGTATGTGCAAATCAATCTGAAGAGCTCGTACTTTCTGAATGGCGTTTTTACAAAAATCTTGGATTAGGCAAGAGTTCCACACTTGCTCAAAAAGCTCATATGGACATGTTGAGCCTGTTTTAAGTGTAGCAAAGCTGCTTGAGGGGGGCTCGTACTTTCCGGTCCTGTCCGTAGTATCAATACCACTACTTCCTGGGTTCCCATCCCGATCCTCACCAGAGCGCTCAGAACCAAAGAATCAATTCAGAGACAAGAACTTACTGAATTAATGTTGCACGGTGATTGCTGAAAACTTGCAGAAATGGGCTTTATACATTTATTTACAATTCAACAAACAAGGCTCAGATTCTTCCATTACTTTGCTGATTTACATTATTTACATTCCTCTCGTTTGAGCCCTGTGGCATGGAAGCTAGCATCGGCGGAACTACACTGAACCATGGAAGAAACCCAAGCATACAGAATTACACACAAAAAAGTACTGTTTGTAACAGTATGAAGTGATGTCAGTGTTTTTGCTGTACAGATAAAGTACCAACACAAAATAAACTGAAAGCAATATCTAATATTGAGCTCCTGCATAGCCTAATGGTTAGCACTCTCACCTTTGGTGCAAGGAGTTCTGGTTTAGATTCCCAGTGGGAGCTACAAAATTTCGGGAGCACTTAGGAACAATAGTGGCGGACTCCATTCTCAAAAGCCTGAAAACACCAGTGATTGGACACAATTCACTGAACACCTATTACCAAACAAAACATGTTGGTCCTGAATGTCCTGAACAGGATGTTGAGCCACAGGGTTTGTTGTTCATTTGTTGTAGCCAATATTCTAATGATCCAATGTATGTAAATCTCCAAATCACCCATGAAGCCCCTGAATGGATGATTCACCTCCTTTAGTAGTGTATGTAACAAGATAACTACAATAGCTTATGCCAAGGGTTCCCAAACTGTTTCAATTTGCAGCACCCGTAGTGTTTCAAGATTTTTACACAGCACCCAAGTCAGAATGTAGGCCTATCTAACACTTGCAACACTCAGTGTGGTTAGTTTGCTTGCCGTAGGTTAAAAAATAAACATACGTATTTCAAATTCAGAAACCTTTTATATGTCATCATCATCATCCTTCACCGTTTCCTGCCTCTGGCTGGGTCAGCATAGAAGTCAAGCCTCTCCATTTTCTTCTGGTCTTCAACCACTCCTCTCTCTTTCAAGGGTGTTCCAATCTTGTCTTCTTCTCCTAACACTATCCACTATCTGCTCTTTCCACAGACATCTTGGTCTCCTCCTTGTGCATTGTAAGCTCTTACTGACAAGCTTTCTGCACCCATCCTCTTCATGTGTCCGAAGCATCTCATCTGTGCGTGATGTATCCTGTCCTGAAGCTTCACCTCCACTGTCTGATGGATGTCCTCATTCCTTATTCTGTCCCTTCTAGTCTTCCTCAGTATACTCCTTAAGAATTTCATCTCCACTGCCTGCATCTTTCTTTTGTCTCTCTTTGTCATTGTCCTAGTCTCTGCTCCATACATAATTATTGGCACGTAGTATGTGTGATGTATTGCCTTCTTGCATTTCATAGATACATCCCTATTCCATATTAACCTTTTGGGACCCAAGCATCTCGATCGAGATACCCAAATGTAACCCTCCCAGTACCAAGCATCTCGATCGAGATGCTGTGTCAAGGTCGTAGTTTTTACGTTATAACTTTTCTATTTTTGGCTAGAATTTCGATTTTTTTTTTTTATATATTGTTCCTAACACATGTATTTAACAGAAATGGTTTTTTGCATTTTTTTTTGTCTTCATGAAAATGGAGGGGAAAAGGTGGGAAAAGGGACTTCTCTTTTGCGTCTCTTTTCAAGGTCAAATTTTTGCCGACAAAGGAAGACCGGCTTTGTTGTTCTAAAGCAATGCTTTTCACTCCCTCCTGTTAACTGCATTCGAAGGAAGCTTGTTTATCAGTATCCAATGTCAAAATGAAAGTTTTCCATGAGGGCGTAAGCAGGGGTGGGGGTGGGGGAGGGGGAAGACTGGTTGTTGAATCTGCGTTGTGAATATGGAATTTCGAAGTGCGCTGAAGGAAACCTTTGTTTTTTTAGCACAAGTGTCCGCAAGTTGCAACAGGGGATACCCTGCATTGTCTAAAAATGGAATTTCAAGCAGCTGCAAGAATCGGTGCTCATTTTTCACTGCGTTCAAGCTTTTCGTCCGTGAATGTTGTGCGTAGGTGTCGTTTTGTGCCCAAGTGCGAGGACATTTTTTGGGTGAAGTGACAATTTTTTAAAATAATTTTTGGGGGTTTTCTCCCTTCCCCCTCCATATATACGCCAAATTTGCATAAATTTTGTATTTTAACATTTTGTTCGGGGGCAGGGGGAAACACCATTTTTTTAAGAAAAGTATTTTTGAGGGGATTTCCCCCCTTTCCCCCTCCATATGTACGCCGAATGTGCAGAAATTATATATTGTCTGAATCTGTGATTCATTCTGCGTACAATGATATATCTTTCATATCTCTAGGGCATTATTTTCTGAGCTGTAGTCAATTCAATGTAACTCTGCATTTCACTCAATTCCGAAGCTTGAGACAGTGGCGTACAAGCCTTTCGTTTCAGGGGTACAACTCGCGTTACATTGGTCATACGGCAATGATGCAAATATTTTTCTGTTTCTTATATGCCAGGGATAACTTCTATGTGCATTTGGAACTTTTCATATCCTTTTTTTCAGGGGGGCGGGGGAGGGAGAAACCTCATTTTTTTAAAAAAAAAAGTATGTTCAGGGGATTTCCCCCTTTCCCCCTCCATATATACGCTGAATGTGCATAAATTATATACCGTCTGAATCTGTGATTCATTCTGCGTACAACGGTATATCGTTCATATCTCCAGGGCAAATAGTCTCTGAGCTAAAGTCATTTCAAGGTACCGCTGCATTTTGAAGCTTGAATCAGTGGCGTGCCGACCATTCCTTTTGGGGGTACAACTCAAGTTACATTGGTCATATGATAATAATGCAAATATTTTTGTGTTCCTTACATGTCAGCGATCATTTCCATGTGCATGTCGACACTGTCATGTACTTTTTTCTTGAGGGGAGGGTGGGGGAACCAATTTTTTTTTCCGAAATTTTGGAATTTTGAGAGTTAGCCCCCTCCCCCTGCCACATATACGCCGAATTTGCTTAAATTTTATATAGTCTGAATCTGGTTCATTCCGCGTACAACGGTATATCACTCATCTCTCTAGGGCAATTAGCCTCCGATCTACACTCATTTAATTGAAACTCTGCATTTTGCTCAAAATCGGCTTGGGCATCAAGGGGGTTACATGTGAAAGTGGCCTTGGCCACGAAAAGGTTAATCCTCAAATGCTTTGATAGAGTCCACCACCCATTTGTCCTCTTCTGTTTACCTCCTCATCTATTCTTCCATTTCTCTCAATTATGCTTCCTAGATATTTTAATGATATGTGTAAAATTTACTAAAAAGGCATATATTCAGAACAGTCATATCATTTCAGTGAAGATATTGGAACATTTCATGGCACCCTAGGGCACCGCAGCACACACTTTAAGAACCACTTCTTTATGCCTTAGATAAGGAGCTGCATATTTATATATCTACTTTACAAAATGGAAGTGTATGAATTATACCTCTATATTCATAAAATAGAAATTAAATAATTTTATATTAAATTACAAGCCATTTGTCTGATCTGATATCAGATGTGTAAAATTATCATCAATTTCACCATAAACCAATATGCCTATATCAGCCAGTTGGTCGTATCCCTAATATTTTTTTCATTGCAGTCTATGAAGATTTTTCTGAAAAGTATAATAGAGATTCCATTGTATTTGCTTCGTTTGAATATATTTTTTAAGTGACCATCATGTTTTCCATGCTGTTTTCATAACTATCTTGTCTATGGCTTGTTCTTTTAGGTGTTGAACATTGCCCTGAGCGTACATTCCATTTGGAAACAGGGGATCAGTTCTCTCTCATCAGAAACGCTTATTGATATGGAGAACTCGTATGTGCAGCATCACACATTCTTAGCTTCTTTGCTGGGCAATGTTGTGCAGCGTGGGACCGTTCCTCATTGTAAGTTGACTTGGTTAATTTAGAGCAGGGCTGAGACGATATCGATGTATCAACCAATACCAGTGGTATCAGTATCGGTTGGGTATTTTGCAGGGTCTGCAACACGACTTCGTGCTTAGTCTAATTATCCTTGAAATCATGCAAAAATTCAAAGTTTTTAGTTATTTTGCACAAGTGATACATGAAAAATAGGTTTTGTTATTAAATTATAGCAATTATAACATTCTGATGTAAATATTTGAATGTTTTAGAGTGATGCATGTAATTTCAGTGAAATATTAATTGTTAAAAATTTCAAGTATGGGTATCGGTGTGAATTGACGAAGTGGTATTGACTCAGCTCTAATTTAGAGTTTATGTATAGCTTGCTTTCATAAGAATAAATAATATGACAGTAGTTATGTGCACCAATCACGATGCATTAAAATTTGGCCATCATGGGAGATCGAATTTTTAGCAGTTGTACATGCTATCATACTCCCAGTAATAAAATAGAAATAAAAAAGTACCTTGCTGGTACTAAAGTGTACCTACATGGACGGGTGCTATGTGCACAGGGAACTTTACCTTTACCGAACCTTGCTGGTTCAAAAGTAGATAAAAATCCAACATTTTGACCTTACAAGCCACGAAAGTCATTGAGGCTTTTCATCACTAGAGACCTAATTTTAAAGGGAAAATTTTTCCTCTATAAAGAACAAAAGGAAAGGAAAAAGGGACTGTAGTTCTTTTGCAATCTGCTAAAAATACTATTTTCAATGAAAACACAATATATACCATTCATATATAAAAAAGGATACATTAAATTTCGTACTATTGTGCTTTCATTTAAAGTAATATTTTTAGTGTAGTGCAAAAATAAGCTATGGTCCTTTTTCATTTCCTTTTTTTCAAGGTAAAGTACAGTGAATAATCTTGTCATCCATTTCGATAAAATCTTCCTTGCAACAGCTTGCTGACACTTATACGTGGCTTCGCCATTTCACTGACACTCAATACTGTCATCACTTCACACAGTAAAGTCAAAAGTATTCTAAAAAACTTCACAACAAAAGTCTAAATATAGCAGATAAGTACACTTTCAATCCGACAATGCGTTTCTTGCTCCGTAAGCCTTAATCGCAATGTTTCAACAATCGGTGTAACATACTCCCAGCACTCGTGGAGGAAAAGTAAGGTAGGAGGTGCTTTTTCTTTCTTTCTTTCCTCTAAACTGCAGCAAACAGACAATTGTTGAATGTTACAATTCCAAGATTCGTGTTAAAAAATAAAAAAGACTTCCCTTTAAAATATGGTCTCTATTCATCACCAAACAGAGTAAACACCTCAGTGTGATATAAAAATCCTTTAAAACCTTAAAAAATATATAAAGACCTAAAAAAAAGTTTTGATTTAGGTGCATAAACCTGAAATAGGTTCTAACAAGCAAAATAGGTTATTTTAGTCACTGTAAAACTTTGTCAGTTGTTACATTTGTTAATGACGTAACTTCTTATTTCTTATTTACCTGCAAAGGAAAAAAATAAGTTAAAAACAAAAAAATCCGGGGTTACTTAACACCATCCATCCCAATTGTCAGCCAAAAGTAGCGGAAAAAGTGACATAAAATAAGCAAGATCAAACCAAACGTGTCCGTGCTTTTAATTTTGACCAGTAAATTGTTGCAACTCTTTGCACATTTTGTACATTGGTTCCTCCTTTTAGCATGTCAGATCTTTCCCATTTAATTGTAATTGTTTCATTTGTTCTGGTTCTAAGCAAGGGAAGTTTGAGTTTCATTTTGGTTACAAGATGTGTAAGACTATCTGTCGGACAGTCTGAACAAACATGTTCCCGACTGTCTCTTAAAAGGTGCAGCAAAATATGTACAGGTGTGTATTGGTAAGAAGCCTTAATCGAAATGTATTTTATTTTATGCTGTGCTTTTTACATTTAAAACTGTCTTTCCTGATCAACAAGATATTTTAGTATAATATTGTCTCAAGTTTTTAGTGTATTTTTAAATTTAATTTGAATATGATACTGTTCCCTCTTTCACCCTCATGTTCTGTACAAAAATAGGAATTGAATTGATCAGCATCATTATCATTAGAGCCTGCAGTTCGGGTACAATTTGTGTTGGTTAAAATAGGCAGGCAATACTAGCATTTAAATTAGCCAGTATACTGGATGCATTTTCTACTTACGATTGACCTTGTGGGCAATTTCTATCTGCCAATCATGTGCAAAGGTGTGTGCCCTGCTCGAACTGGCAATCTCGGTTGCAAAATGCATGCCTTATGACTAACATCGGCTTCCCTATAGCTACTCTTGTGTCTCAAAGGGAAGCACATTAAGCTACGGTTCCCATAATTTCTTCCTGTGCTGATGAGAGTCGCTTGGAACCAGGCCCATGACAAGCATTCTTTACGAGGGGGCAACCCTTATCAGCTGCTGCCATCTAAATGTGAAAAAGTGGAGGTGGTGGAAGCCCGGAAACATTTGTAGGATTTTGAAGACCCCCCTCCTCCTCCTCCATCCTGCCTACATTCCTGCTTCTAACAGCTTTTTGACAACCCTCGCATTTACAACCAAACACAGAAGGAAACTGTGTGCTTGCAGCAAATTTCAAGTGACACTGATTCTCATTTGTTTGGTGACACGAGTAGCTTTCGGGACCTTAGGATGTGATAGTAAATTATGTCAATCGAATACAATTGAACCAACTGCTGATTCATGTCAGTCCAGCTGCCAGTTCCACATTATGAAAAGTGAAAATAAACCAAATGCATTTGCAACTTAATCACAATTTTATTTTTTATTCACAACAATGCACATTTACTTTCAAACCAAAAACGTACTTTGTTTCTTTGTTTTAGTTTCAATATGCAAGAGTTTCTTGTACTAAAGTCTAAACTAATGGCACAAAGCTCTGTAAGGGCCAGGGGCTTCCGAACAGCTTTTCCCATCAGCTGACACGTGGTCAACACATCTAGTCCCATTGTGGCTGTTTTTGGCTTCGAGACTGAAGCGTGCTACTTCTTCTTTCCCAGTAGCCCCCCTAACTGTCCTTGCGATGTCGAGCAACTTGCTTTGGGGACTCCAACTGGGAATTGAGCCTGGGACTGTAATAAACTTTGCCAGAGTGGTCAATGATCTTATTTGAGATGTGTTGCCTGTAGGAATACAGTGGAACAATAATTTTATGTTCCTGGATTTTCCATTTTTCCAAATTTTTAGTTTTTGTCCCTTGGTCCTCAGCAGAGCATAAAATCGAAATTCTATTGTAAGTGTTAAGTTGACCTAACACTGGTCAACGTGGGTTTTGATGTCTTGCAGATAACTGTTGTCTGAATAATTTCAGCATGATGATTCCAAAAATGAAATCCATTTTTACCCATCATGACCAGTTTTTTCAGAAAACAGCAATATATATTAACTGCCTTAATTCACAATAAAATGTATAGTTCCATGATTTCCCCAATAGATGGGTCTGTTTAGATGGTGGTAAAATATTAATTTGCTACAATACAATACAATAAATGATACAGAATTGTAAACATTTAATCCATCTTCCACCTTCACGTGCCAAATTGGCATAACAATTGTGTGGACTTTTGTTACATATATTTAATTTATGAAATCCCTCAAAAAAATACCTTCACAAAATGTCCAGAACTCAATGCTATAATATGGTGGGTTTATTCAACTTGGTGACGTGATGGGAAGAAATGGATGTCATTTCTGTGATCAGCATTCAAAATACTTCCAGAATCACATATTGATTTGAAAACATCAATTTTTTTTTTTCAAAGTGTCGACTAGTGTAATGTTTCCAGTAAGAAAGTAAAATAGTTATACTATACAGTGTGATCATTAGAGGCACATATTTTTGGTAAATAAAAAAGCAAAAAATTTTGGTACAAAAACAGTTAATTTCTGTTTCAAAAGTGGTAAATTAAATTATATTTTGGTATTATAGCATTGAAAAATCAGATCAAAAGCAGTGTATAAAATAACATTTTTGGTTTTAAAATTTTGAATATAATACTACATTTGATTTAAAAACTGCAGTTATTACACAAAATAAACATATCCCTTCTAATAACACATTGATGTAGTTACCAAGAGTATTAAGTTTATTCCTGTATAAAGGGGTCAATTTTTGCTTCTCAAATATTTACAGCAGAGTTAATCAATTTTCCGTGAAATGCATAACTCACAAGATAATTCAAACTTCAGAAAGTGTCGTTTCTGTAAATAAACTCTAAATTTCGTGCGAGTCAGTTTCGCATTTTACAGTTCATTTCTCATCATTTTGTGACAAAACGGTAAGAAAATGCACCTCACACCTTTTAGAAACATGAAAAATGAAAATTACAGCATGTTAGTTCACATTTTGTGTTTTTGTCAAAAAAGAAATATGCATGGGGGGTAAAGGCGGTCAGGGGCGTGATGCTGATCACATCACCCCCACTCACAACCGGATCAAGAAAGTGTGGGGCGTTACCCCCACACCCCCTATACGCCTTCATGGCGTGGTGCTATGCACAGGGGAGCACTTTACCTTTCTTATGCCTCTAGTAATCACAGTTAATATCTTCTTTCAAACTTGCTGATGACAACATTACATGTTAATTTCAATTTATTCTTCCATTAGTGTAAAATAACATGTGGACAAGAGATAGAAACACACTGATTTTAATTGCTGAGTTGTTTCAAACATAACTTATTAAGACTTCAGACTGTTTATTCACTTTTTCTCCCACTTTTATCCACTTCTCCCCCACCCCCTTTTCCTACCCTACATGCATTATAGAGAAACTTACACTAAGTACACTTTTCCAGTGGAGGGTCTGTCAGCAGATCTAGTGTGTAGCAGTCCTGATATGGACCCTGAGAAAGGGTTGTCTGCTCTACCATCAGACATGTCTGGCAGTAAAATGTCTAAAATCGCTCGTGCAAAGTGATGAAGTGAAGTGATGAAAACAGTGTTTGAACATTTATGGAATTGTTCCTTGCATTCATATGCAAGCTAGGAAGTTATTTTTCTGTATAATTGTACATACATCAATTTGTACATAATCACAGCTGAACATTGTTACTATGTAATTATGCATTTCTGTTCAGTTGCTTCTTGTGTTCATTTTATGTGATATGGCATTGCATATTCTAATTTTAGATTAAGTATTGCCATAGCTAATTGTATCGTAATGTATTCATTTTGTAATAATATTTAAAGTTACTGTTTTTGAACCATGGTGCATAAAGTTTTCTTAAGTTATCCCAAAATAATTTAAAAGTGTCTGTAAGCTGCTATCTTGATTATAGTTTCATACAATTTTTCAAGTGTAAATTCATACAAAAGTAAAATTGAAGTGTGAAACTTACTTCAGTTTTATTTTTGTATGAATTTTATTTAGTTTAAAAATTCATAATTTCTGTGACAGTGTGTTTTGTGCCGAGAAAGTGCTGGGAGTTAAAAATAAATCTTTGTTTTAATATCCACTTTATGCTCAGATAGGCTAATTGGGATGGGAGGTATGGTTTAAAGAATGATCCAAACCACTTTGCAATGTGCTTCCATTGAGGATCGAACCTGAGACACCTTGATTGCTAGTGTAAATCACTGTACTGTAAGGGAGGCATCCAATGTCAGGTAAATTATTAATAACTTTATGGTAAAAGTGGGATTTTATTTGTGGTTCTGCACTTAATTTAGTTTCATTACCATAAGAAAGCTAAATAGATTCTAATTTTCTCATTGTTTGTTTCTATATCTTAAGCTCCGAAGAATCCTACTTCATTTCTGAAACAAACCTTAGTTCGAAGAATCTGTTTCATAATTTTCATAGCCTTTGCATTGTTCCATACTCCTGCAAAGTAAATAATGTGCATGGTGTCACACCCGTGATAGGCAAAAAAGTGTTCATAAAAAAAGTATGTAGTAATATTTTTTGAAACTAAAAGCATCTAAATTTCGAGTAAGTTACTGAAAATAAAATAAAATTGTTTCAGTAAACCAATATATTTCACAAAGCCTGAGGAAGGTCCAAAAGTCATGTCTCAGAAGTGTCACACCCGTCACAATTACAAAAAATGTATTTTGTGTAGCTGAAAATTAAGATGGGGAGAAATATTCTGAAATAAAATAACTTTCATCAAGGAAATTAACATGAATTGATAGAGTTGCATGCTTGAAGGTGCTGAGAAAATAATTAAATAGTGAATGCAAATTTGTCTGAATGTCACAGTGGAATTGCCCTGAGACAGACTTCTAAAATGAAGACAAGATCAGTACTTGGTAGCTGAGGCTCTGTCCTGTTTCAGACTTTGGTATGATGGAGAAAAATTTACACAAACAAAATTTACTTTATGTGAGTTCTACAGGCATACCAAGCAGATATCTACCTAATTATACAAGAGTCATATATTTTGTTGATACATGTGTTGTAAATCTAAAAGTGGCAACTCTGTCTGAGAAGAGGTGTAACTAGGGCCCGGGACTTTAAGTTATAACATATTTTTTATTTGGCATCAGATCGAATACTGGGGTGAGATCTTTACATGTGAAAATCAGCCGAAATAGATGAACTTGATAAGGCATATTTTGACATATTTTATCAATTTGCCTTTTTACAACACATTTCTTCAATTTCGTCAAAATAACACATATTTCTGTATAATTTCGTAATTGTCTTGCATATAATCTGTTATTTTATAATTTATTCTTCGTGTAGTGCAACTGATAGTTAATATTATCGATGGCAGGATAAGTGAATTACGAACGAAGAAATTAACACATTCGGGTCTGGCCTCATAATACAGCATTTTTACCTCTGGTCTGCGGTTTTTGGTTGTTTTTAAAAAATCATAGAAAAAATATTTTTAATTTGTTTTTATTTACCACACATTTCTTAAATCTACAAAACTTCCTCTTTTCAGTGAACAAAAATTTGTTAAATTTTCTTTTCATTTTCAGACATTTTTGAATATTTTTTTTTCAGCAATGTTTTGTGAAAAAAAAAAGTACATCATTGTAACAAATGTTAATGTAGAGATATCTTAAGTTCGTAATCTGGAAATTTCAATAATTAACTACATAAACTATCAATACATCTTTTGAATTTTGCATAAGAATACTTGTTATGTGCACATAAAAAATCATTACAAATTACAAAATTCGTCCACATTGACTTTAAGTGCACTGCGGTCTATGCCCATCGTGAGACCCCCAATGTGTTAAAAGCAGTTGCTGTCTTTTCTTACCAACGAGTACAGAAGAATAATATACCCTTCTTTTTATCCTGCTCACAATTGATAGCCTTGCAAACATTATTGAGGGAAAATTTTCTCTTTCATTGTTGTGCGGGCACGAGGTACCTTTTTTGCAAGTTGTGTGAAACCGGGGAAGGATATTTAAAGAGATCTTCAGTATTGCAGTTTTTTGACACAGCGATACATCAAAATCTGTTTGTGTATTGATTGTCTGTAGCGAGCTGCTAATTATGATTTAGTTTGCACAAACGTGTAGATCTGACATAATATTAAATTAAACTTAGTATAATTGCAGTGCTCCTCATGATATTTTGAGTACTTTTCCACTACATTTTTTGGCTAAAGGTATTCTGACTTCATTTATTATCCCAACCCCACCCTAGTCAATCTTCCCAGGAAGATACGGATTTCCCATGTAATGAGAAATTCGAAAGTAATGTTGTGCATATTTTTGACTTTACTGGAAATATTTCTGACATATTTTACAGTTTTATATGACATAAAGTCCTGAGGTCTAGTGATAGCAATATCAAATAATGAGCAGTATTAGTTGAAGCCCATGAACGTGCGTGAAGTGCCAAAAGCTGTCAGTGCAGGTAGTGCTGTTGCGTGTTCATGTTCTTGAAATGAACACCACCTTGTGTACCACCCAAGCCATGTTTAGAAATGCAGAACCGCGATCATGTATCAAAATCCAGATAGTTCATGGCAAAACTTCATGAGAATATCATCTGGCAGTTTCATAATCTGTGAAATCCAGATAGTTCATGGCAAAACTTCGTTGAATATCATCTGGCAGTTTCATAATCTGTGAAATCCAGATAGTTCATGGCAAAACTTCGTGAGAATATCATCTGGCAGTTTCATAATCTGTGAAATCCAGATAGTTCATGGCAAAACTTCGTGAGAATATCATCTGGCAGTTTCATAATCTGTGAAATCCAGATAGTTCATGGCAAAACTTCGTGAGAATATCATCTGGCAGTTTCATAATCTGTGAAATCCAGATAGTTCATGGCAAAACTTCGTGAGAATATCATCTGGCAGTTTCATAATCTGTGAAATCCAGATAGTTCATGGCAAAACTTCGTGAGAATATCATCTGGCAGTTTCATAATCTGTGAAATCCAGATAGTTCATGGCAAAACTTCGTGAGAATATCATCTGGCAGTTTCATAATCTGTGAAATCCAGATAGTTCATGGCAAAACTTCGTGAGAATATCATCTGGCAGTTTCATAATCTGTGAAATCCAGATAGTTCATGGCAAAACTTCGTGAGAATATCATCTGGCAGTTTCATAATCTGTGAAATCCAGATAGTTCATGGCAAAACTTCGTGAGAATATCATCTGGCAGTTTCATAATCTGTGAAATCCAGATAGTTCATGGCAAAACTTCGTGAGAATATCATCTGGCAGTTTCATAATCTGTGAAATCCAGATAGTTCATGGCAAAACTTCATGAGAATATCATCTGGCAGTTTCATAATCTGTGAAATCCAGATAGTTCATGGCAAAACTTCGTGAGAATATCATCTGGCAGTTTCATAATCTGTGAAATCCAGATAGTTCATGGCAAAACTTCGTGAGAATATCATCTGGCAGTTTCATAATCTGTGAAATCCAGATAGTTCATGGCAAAACTTCGTGAGAATATCATCTGGCAGTTTCATAATCTGTGAAATCCAGATAGTTCGTGGCAAAACTTCATGAGAATATCATCTGGCAGTTTCATAATCTGTGAAATCCAGATAGTTCGTGGCAAAACTTCGTGAGAATATCATTTGGCAGTTTCATAATCTGTGAAATCCAGATAGTTCATGGCAAAACTTCGTGAGAATATCATCTGGCAGTTTCATAATCTGTGAAATCCAGATAGTTCATGGCAAAACTTTGTGAGAATATCATCTGGCAGTTTCATAATCTGTGAAATCCAGATAGTTCATGGCAAAACTTCGTGAGAATATCATCTGGCAGTTTCATAATCTGTGAAATCCAGATGGTTCATGTCAAAACTTCGTGAGAATATCATCTGGCAGTTTCATAATCTATGAAATCCAGATAGTTCATGGCAAAACTTCGTGAGAATATCATCTGGCAGTTTCATAATCTGTGAAATCCATATAGTTCATGGCAAAACTTCGTGAGAATATCATCTGGCAGTTTCATTATCTGTGAAATCCAGATAGTTCATGGCAAAACTTCGTGAGAATATCATCTGGCAGTTTCATAATCTGTGAAACAAATTATATTGGAACAAACAAACACACACACACACAAATACATCCATTTTTATATATATAGTAGATTACTTAAAATTATGAATTATATATTTCATACACACAGAGTGATCCATTTGAGATGTCAGAAAACAAAATGTATATACATGAGATTAAGGTACGTATCTCTGAGCAGTTTGTTGTAATATAAGCAGAAACGATGTAAGTTTTGAGTAAGTGGAGGTTTACAGACTTCAGCTGCGTTCATGCTGGTCACGTCGCAATGTATCATGTGGTATGTGAAATTTTCGAGTGTAACACATCATGTTGAGTGCTAATGTGCTGGGACATAAAACTTGGGACACTCCCACACATATATGTATTATTAACAGGCAATAAATTCAAATATTTTCTTGTATGTAAGGGTTTACTTTTGAAACATTGCAAACAGATCACCCTGTATAATTTCATTTCAGTCAGTAATTTTGTGTTCATTATTATAAGGGGGTTGCCTGGAAAAATGCCTACAGACATCCATGTCCACAAGATCCCTAATAAATAGAGCCACATATGGTGAATAAAAGATTAAGATTTCAGTACAAAAAGTGGGCATATTTCGGGATCAAAAGCGGTATATATGAATGGCATTTTGTTGTTAAAATGGTGAATAAATACCTAAATTTTATTTAAAAACTATACTTATTACACAAAATTAACATTTCACTTCTAATAGCAATTTATATAACAGTTGGGCTGAAAAGTTCGTAGGCTAACATAGTAAAAAATATTTTTTTGACAAAATTCGATTTTATTATTCAATATAGTTGCCTTTGAGGGCGATACAATGATTATAGCGGTCATACAATTTTTCGATGCCATTTTTATAGTACGATTTCTCTTTAGCCTCAAAATAGGCCTCAGTTTCGGCGATTACCTCTTCATCAGTGCTAAATTTCTTTCCAGCGAGCATTCTTTTAAGGTCTGCAAACAGGAAAAAGTCACTGGGGGCCAGATGTGGAGAATATGGTGGATGGGGAAGCAATTCGTAGTCTAATTCATATAATTTTGCCATCGTTTTCATTGATTTGTGACACGGTGCATTGTCTTAATGAAACAGCACTTTTTTCTTCTTCAAATGGGGCCATTTTTTCGTGATTTCATCCTTTAAACGCTCCAACAACGCTATGTAATAATCGCTGTTGATGGTCTGGCCCTTTTTGAGGTAATCGATGAATATAATACCATGCGCATCCCAGAATACTGATGCCATAACCTTGGCAGCCGACTGTTGCGTCTTTCCACGCTTTGGATTCGGTTCATCACGTGCAGTCCACTCGGCTGACTGTCGATTGGACCCTGGAGTGTTGTTATGGAGCCATGTTTCATCCATTGTAATATATCGACGGAAAAATTTGTGTTTATTACGGTTGAATATCGCTAAACATTGCTCCGAATCATCAAAACGTTGTTGCTTTTGATCGATTGTGAGCACGCGCGGCACCCATTTTGCACACAGCTTTCGCATGTTCAAATATTCATGCACAATATGTCCAACACGTTCCTTTGATATTTTTAAAGTCTCAGCTATCTCGATCAACTTCACTTTACGATCATTTAAAATTATTTTGTGGACTTGTTTGATGTTTTCGTCGGTAACAGCCTCTTTGGGGCATCCACTGCGTGCATCGTCTTCGATGCTCATTTCGCCTCGTTTAAATTTAGCAAACCACTTCTCAACTGTTGATTTTCCTGGTGCAGAGTCCGAATAATGTTTATCAAGCCAAGCCTTGGCTTCAACAGTATTTTTTTTTTTTTGCCAAAAAGCAATGCTTTATTAACACACAAAATTCTTTTTTATCCATTTTTTTCACAATAACAAAAGCTGCTTCACTCACGAACTAATTATCCGGCAGCTGTGAAATTTATACACGTATCTTTTGAAGGTTAGTACTAAGTAAAAATCACATGGATTTAATTCTAGTAACGCCATCTATGAGTCAGCCTATGAACTTTTCAGCCCAACTGTTAGTTATCAGAATATTAAGTTTATTCCTGTGTAAAGGAATCAGTTTTGCATCTCAAATCTTTACGGCAGAATTATTAAATTTTCTGTGATTTGCATAACTCTCAAGATAATTCAGACCTCGGATGGTGTCTCATTGGTAAAAAACTCTAAATTTCATGTTTAAGAATTTGTTTTGCATATTGCAGTTCATTTCGTGACAAAACGGATCAAAATGCACCTCTCATCTTTTAAACATGAAAAATTAACACTACAGTGTGTTATTTCACATTTAGTGTTTTCATCAAAAACAAAATATGCTTGTGATCTGACACAATTGCCAATTAAATACTTCTGAATAGTAAGCCCTATGTGAGTAATATTGATGTGCTTTACTTTCTACCTAAGAATCATAGTGAAAAGGCATAGTTATAATAATAATAATCTGTATTAACTTTTCCAGATCCACCATTCCATATCCATAGTTCCGAGCCTGTATCCTCTTCCTTGCATCAGCTTGCCTTGGATGACTCGCAGGTTTTCTATAATGAGTTATCTTGGCAATCCGGTCCCCCATCCATGTGCCTCATTACTTCTGTGGAAGATCCTTATTGCGTTTCTCCTACCAGGTAGGCTCTTAATCACCAGTGCTAATTTAGATACTATTACAGAGTGTCTACTAGGCAAGAAAAAGTAAAGAAATCAAGAAGTAAAAAAAAGTCAAGAAATTATTTGGTGTAGGAATTAATTCGTGCGCCTGGACAAGAGATGGCGTAACGAGCGTATCGTCCCACAGTTCCATGTAGCCACACATGCGTTGAAAACTCCTGTCAGCGCGCATCGTTCGTAGTATAGGGCAGTTGATTGACGCGTCAACAATAGCATTTTGTAGTCAACTGAACATGGCGCAGTTCGTGCCAGATAAAGTGTTTTTGCGGGGTGTTCTGCTTCATTACTTTAACATGCAGAAAAGTGCTACCGAAAGTCATCGTATTTTGGTGGAAGTGTATGGTGACCATGCGCTAGCTGAGCAAACGTGTCAGAAGTGGTTTGCACGGTTTAGAAGTGGTGATTTCAGCCTGGAAGACCAAGAGCGAGCTGGACAGCCAAAAAAATTTGAAGACGAAGAATTGAGAGCATTGCTCGATCAGGATTCGTGTCAAACACAGGAAGAACTTGCAGAAGCATTAGGCGTTGATCAAACAACAGTTTCCAAATGCCTCAAAGCCATGGGAATGATTCAAAAGATGTCACATTGGGTTCCACATGAATTGAAAGACAGAGATGTTGAAAGACGAAAAACCATTTTCGAATTTCTGCTTCAAAGACAGAAAAGAAAAGGGATTTTGCATCGCATTGTTACTGGCGATGAGAAGTGGATCCATTACGAGAACCCGAAACGAAAAAAGGCCTGGGTGAAGCCAGGTGAACCAGGTCCATCACAACCGAAACGAGATATTCACTGTGCAAAGGTTATGCTGTGCATATGGTGGGATATGAAAGGTGTGGTGTACTATGAGCTGCTGCAACCGGGTGAAACTATTAATGGAGAACGTTATCGACGACAATTAATGCGTTTGAAGCAAGCTCTGGCCAGGAAACGACCAGAATGGGAGAACAGACATGATAAACTTATTTTTCAACATGATAATGCTCGCCCACATGTCGCAAAACCGGTCAAACCCTATTTAGAAAATGTCGGATGGGAAGTTTTACCCCACCCACCGTATTCACCAGACGTTGCTCCTTTGGACTACTACTTATTCGATTGCATGAATAACGATTTGATTGGACAGCGGTTCACTTCTTCAGAAGATATCGAAAAATGGGTCTCTGACTGGATCGCTTCAAAGGATGAGGACTACTTTCGCCACGGAATCCGTAACTTGCCTGACAGATGGGCGAAAGTGGTGGCTCGCGATGGACAATATTTTTCTTAAGGTATTTATGTATTTTGTGTTTGAACTACAGCTTCAATGTGTGCGTAGCAACCGCACGAATTAATTCCTAGACCAAATATATGAGGGTGGATCAAATGAAAACGGAACAGGGGCCACAGAATAAAATCAACAAGGTTTATATCAAACGTAATCTTCAAAGTTACACAAGCACTTGTACCATTGTTTCACCAAGCGGTGAATACCCTGCTCGTAGAACTCCTTTGGCTGAGATCGGAACCAGTTGCGAACATTGCCCATGACTTCATTGTCAGAGTGGAAGCCCTGACCCTTCAATGCCTTTTTCAATTGACCAAAGATCAGGGCTATACAGTGGGTGTTCCAACCCTGCCCACCCAAACGTCACCAACGTGTTCTTTGTAACAGCTGACGTATGCAGCCGTGCATTGTCATGCAGTAAAACCACTCCAGAGGACAACAGGCCGGGCTGTTTGGCTTTGATTGCTGCTCAGATGGTACTGCTGCCCAACTGCCTACGCATATCACGTGCTCACGCTCGACTATCTAGGATGAGTCCATTATGTAATAGGGGTTTCCTTCCTTACCTCCCGCTGTACCTCTACACCGGTTTGTCGCCACACACATGAGTGGCGGCTGGCCAAGTGAAAATGTTTTCATCTAATTTTCAAATTAATATTGACATTTTTAATTTGTTTGTTAAATTAAACTATTTCCCAGCAGAACGCACACGATAATACTCAAATAATACAGCGCTATGCACGTGAAGAGTTTGTTGTAGCATAAAGAAACCAAGGGCAGAAGCCACCAGGTTGTGGAAGGCTTTAGCCGGTTGTCATGGCAACGGTAACTTCACCTAGTGTTGGCCGTGAACGGGTGTCGCTTTGTAGGTGCAGCAGTTCTCTCATCGACAGAAAACATTGCATCCAGTAGTTGTGGCAAAATTGTTGCGTTCTTGCGAGATCTTGTTCCGTGTGTGTCTTTCGCGTTTTCTATTGTGTGTTGTGTTCATGTGTTGAGCTGTGGTGTGTACAATGAACCCAGTAAATGACTTAGTGTGTTATTTGTTACAGACAACATTTTTCAGATGGACGGATAAAGACAAAAAGGACGTTTTAAATTCTTCAAATATCAGTTAAGCGAGAGAACAAAAAGGCAGGGAAATCGTACAACATTAAATTTAAAAGTTCCTGGTTTGTCGACTTTCCTTGGTTGTGTAGTAGTCGATATTTGCAATCATTGTTCTGCTGGCCTTGTTTACTGTTTAGCAACAAATACAATGTGTGGAATAAAGTAAAAAGAAGGGTATAACGATTTTGTCAATATAACGCATTCTCTGCATAAGCACAATGATTCAGTGAAACATTTATAGTGTAAGTTACAATTCAAAGTTCTTGAAAAAAAACAACAGGAATACCATAGCAGGTAGATTTGCAGCCCTGAAAGATACAAGGATCGATTTGATCTACAAAACTTAGGTGAGTCAAGCATGATTCAATTCAACTTACTATTTGTTTTTTCATTGCCTATAAATGTACTTCTTCACCTGTTATTTTAAGCACGAGCCGCTACTGACACACACACACATAAATATAACCCAACACATCCACTGTTATGTTTTAATTTGATCCACCCTGATACTTGTAGTGAAGAATTTTTGCTATCAGAATGACTGACTCATTAATTGATTTAGTTTATTTTACTTCACTTTTCTGCCTCTTTTTGGCTAATAGCAAAGATGAGGATGAATGGTGGTAAGATGGATAAAGGGACAATCACAAATATGTAGGGACGACAACACGGGCTGCACGTCTAGATGCCAGAGCCTTGCTAGTGTGCCTAATGCAGTCCAGGATTCATTAATAGAGAAAACAAGTCAGTAGTGGTATTTACGGTACTATAAACCCACGAAAGTATGAACCCCCCTCCAGCAGATTTGCTTACACTTAAAACTTGCTCAACATGCCCATATGAGCTTTTTGCTCTAGTGTGGAACCCCTGTTTAATCTAAGATTTTTGTAAAAATGCCCTCGGGAATATTTCGGAAAGTATGACCCCCTCAGATTGATGAGGCTACACTTATAAAAGGCACTTCTGAGAGATTGTTGTCCATAATTTTGTTAAAAAAATATGCTTTTTTTGATATTGTATGATATCTTAAGTATAGTAACTGTTATAGTGCCCTAGCATGTATAGATTTCAAAATTTTGCTAATATTGCATTTTTCAGAAAATTCTATTTATAAAAATTAGGCATTTACAGCTTAAATATTGCATATATCAGGAAAATTATAGAGACATAAAATGTAGAGAATCATGTCTAAAATATGCCTACAAAATTTCAAGTCTCTAGTACTGATAGTTTTTGAAAAATCTCAAATCCAAAAAATTATCGATTTTTCAAAAAAACTTCTAAACAGCCTCTAGATTTCAAATATGCAACCCCCATGCACCTATCTTGAAAAATGGGCAAGTTATTCAAGATCTAGAGAACAACAAGAGATTTTTGAAAAATTATAGAGACCAAAAAGTTGCATCTTGCCATGCCCAGGCCAAAGCAACAAACCCCATGTCTCTAGGATTTATAGTTCCAGAGATAATCAAAATTATTGTTAATATTGCATTTTTCAGAAAATTCTATTTATAAAAATCAGAGATTTACAGCTTAAATATTGCATATATCAGGAAAATTATAGAGACATAAAATGTAGAGAATTCCGAGTAGAATATCTATACAAAATTTCAAGTCTCCAGTACTGATAGTTTTTGAAAAAATCTCAAATTCAAAAAATTATCGATTTTTTAACAAAACTTCTAAACAGCCTCTAGATTTCAAATATGCAACCCCCATACCTCTATCTTGAAAAATAGGCAAGTTATTCAAGATCTAGAGAACAGCAAGATATTTTGAAAAATTTATAGAGGGCAAAAAGTTGCATCTCGGCATGCCCATATTAAAGCAACAAGCCCCATGTCTCTAGCATTCATGGTTCCAGAGATAATCAAAATTCAAAAAATTATCGATTTTTTCAAAATTTGAGTATGTTGCTCAGGGGGCTATACTGAGTCACCCCATAAAATATTACTGGCCTAGGATCAAAATTAATGAAAATAGCAAAAATAAAATAATCGATTTTTTCAAAATTTCAGTATGTTGCTCTGGGGGCCATGCAGAGTCACCCCATAAAATATTACTGGCCTAGGATCAAAATTAGTGACAGAATAGAGAAACAAAAATTATAATAGGGCTTGGATATAGCTACCAGCTATTATATTTTTATTTTGAACACAGCACTTAAAACTAAGCCAAGATGCACCCCTACCCCCACCCACCCCCACCCCCACCCACCCCCACACACCTACCCCTACCCCCACCCACCCCCACACACCCACCCCCACCCACACCCACCCACCCACACCCACCCACATCCATACATATTTACTTCCCGGTCCACTTCTATTGCATCATGTTGTAACTATTTAATCAATTAATATTGTACGACATAATGCGATGTGTGGTGTTTTCTGATTGGCTCTGCAAATCTATAAAAGCCAGGGCACAGTGCAGATTCTTCACCATTGCTGGATCGGCAGTGGAACCCACAAGTGGGGGATAGAACCTGAACAGGCTCCACCAAAGTATAGGAGACTTGAAGCATATAATTTGGCGGAATAACCTAAGTAAGGTCATAGAGACAATATACACTGATACAATAAAAGCCAATTTTTGGCAGGGGGGCCAAAGTGGTTCCTAAATACAAAACTCAAGAACTAATTGACATAGAGCTATGCAGTTTTTTTGTCTGCACTGAACTCAACTGATCCAGTATAGAGTTTTGATTTGAATCCCAGGAAATTGTATATAAATACCAAAGCCAAAAATATTAAGTGTATACATACATATATACATACACACACATACAAAGTACAGTGCTGAACCCAACTGATTTTTAATTCAGTATAAAGTTTTGAATTGAAACCCAGGAAATTGTATATAATAAACAACAACAAAAATGCCGAATCAAAAATATTGTAATCAATGCAATAAGAATATATCCAGCCCCAATTGGGCTAAGCATCAAAAGATTTGTAATCCAGACAAATGCAGAACTCCCACAAAAATATGCCCCAAATGCAATAGAAAATACAGCATGCAATACTTCACATATACACATAAAGATACTTGCTCTGCACAATCATCAACACAACCATCCACATCTGGTCTGAAAAGGAAGCACGAAGCAGCTCTTAATGCCAGAGCAGCAAAGCAGCCACGCTATGCACCCATCCGTAGCAGTTTTAACGGCCAATTAAGGGATCATCGGTTTGTATCAGAGCCAAGATGTGGTATTGAGAATTTTTTGAACAGTGTAAATCCTAAAGTGCAGGCAATTCTAAATGCACAAAATGGCTCTTATAAGCTGTCCCTCAAATTGTATACACAATATAAGAAGCCAAACGCTACAAAATTTATACACCCCCACGTAACAGAAACTGTACCTGTATATTCAAATTCAAATTCAGACAAAATAATAAGCAGATTGATGGATCAATTGAATATTAAACACTCTGAATTTGCAGCAAAAGAGTCTGGATGGACCCTATGTGGCTCTCCACACAAGTTATATGTTAATATTTCTGAATTCAACCCATTACAAGGATCTACATATCTGCCATTACCTGCCAATATTAAAAACAGAAGAGCCGTGGTTAATATAGAAAATACCGACCAGAAATGTTTTCTGTGGTGTATATTAGCTGCTTTGTTTCTAGTTTCAAGGCATCCTGAGAGAATAAGTTATTACAAACAGCATGAACATCTTTTTGACGATGCAATGGAGGGTTTGGAATATCCAATGTCTGTTCCGAATATTGATAAATTTGAAAAAAAGGCCAGGCACATCAATGGCAAACAATTATCTATTAATGTATTTACTTGTTCCACTGGCAATTGCCCGATAGCACCTCTCAGAATCAGTACACTTGATGATGAATCTGCTATTCCGATTGATCTGCTCTTAATTGAAGGGGATGGCACATATCATTACACTCTGATACATAATCTTGAAGCTTTGGTGAGAACACAACTAGACAAAACTCATAAAATATTTAAGTTGTGCAGAAGATGTTTAACTGTATTTGATGGTCAAAAAATGATAAAAGGGGTTCGGGAAGAGAATGCAGAAATTGCTAAAAACAAGTTAATTGAGCATCTGAAATACTGTGGCAACCATAAACCTGTTCATATGGTGATGCCTAATCCAAGTGAAAATTGCAAATTCAAAAAGTATGAGGCCTTGTTGGAACACCCAGCATATATTGTCTGGGATTCTGAATCAAATCTCAAATCTCTTGCATCCTGCAATCCAGATCCCGAAGAATCTTCAAGTACACCATACCAGTTACATGAACCTTCCAGCTTTTGTTATGTAGTTATACGGGATGGTGTTGTTATTAAAGAATATTCATACAAGGGACCAAATGCCATCAAAGAATTTGCACATAGAATAGAAAATGAGTGCCGTGACATAGCATCTAACATCTTAATAATATCAAAGCCTATGTTGCCTTTAACAGAGGAACAGATTGAAGATTTCAACAAAGCAGAAAAATGCCCGGTATGTGATTCTGAATTTTCAGATACAAATATCAAGGTACATCACCATTCTCATACAGATGGTCGATATAAACAGGCCCTGTGTAATAGCTGTAATATTCAGATCAAGAGACCAAGATTTATCCCCATATTTTGCCATGGAGCATCCAATTATGATTTCCATCATCTGATCAGGTACGAGGGGTTTGAGAAGCAGAATTTAAATATTTTAGCTGAAAATGATGAGAAATATATATCTATTAGCAAGATAATTAAAGTTGATGGTGTTCCTATTCACATAAGATTTCTTGATTCTTACAGATTTTTATCTGCTAGCCTGGCCACACTGACCACTCAATTATCTGATGATGACTTGAAAATCACACGTGCCTTGTTTCCAGATCAGGACCTGAAATTAATTAGGCGGAAGGGTGTATATCCATACGACCATGTTACAGATTTTTCTAAATTTAATGAGTGTTCCCTGCCACCACAAGAAGCATTTTATAGCAAAATCAGAGGATCTGGAATTACTGATGAAGATTATCACCATGCCAAATTGATGTGGAAAAGTTTAAAATGCAAGACATTTGGTGATTATCACATGGCTTATTTGAAACTTGATGTGACCCTCTTAGCTGATATAATCCAGACATTCAGAAAATCTTCCATGCAAAATTATGGACTGGACCCAGTGTATTTTTTCAGTGCTCCGGGCCTAGCATGGTCTGCAATGTTTTTCAAAACTAAAATGCAATTGGATCTAATCCACGATCAAGAGAAGTATCTGTTTATGGAGGAATGTATAAGAGGAGGGATGGTGCAATGTTCCCAGAGATATGCCAGAGCAAATAACAAGCATATGCCTGATTATGATCCAGCACGGCCATCAAATTATATAATTTATATGGATGCAAACAGCCTCTATGGTCACGCCATGATGCAAAAACTGCCATATGCAGGGCTTGAGTGGGTTGATAATTTCAATATTGAAGATCTTCAGGATTTTGATGACAGTGAACATGGCCTCTTCTTAGAGGCTGGTCTGATATTTCCAGATGATTTGCACAATAAATTTTCTGATCTGCCCCCAATTCCCGAGGTTAGGTGCCCACCTGGTTCTAAACAGAAGAAGCTCATGATGACCCTGGAGCCGAAACAGGGATATGTCATATATTACAAAACCCTCCAGTTCCTGATGAAACATGGTGTTCAAGTAACCAAAGTTGGCAAAGTCTTGAGGTTCAGGCACTCAGAATGGCTGAAACCATACATTGACACAAACACAGAGCTTCGAACATCTGCAAAAAGCGAATTTGATAAGGCCTTGTTTAAATTGATGGTGAATTCTGTCTATGGCAAAACTATTGAAAATGTCAGAAAACATACCGATGTTAAAATAATTACTGACCCCAGCCGGAGCAAAAAATTGGTTGCAAAGCCTAATTTCAATTACAGAAAAATTTATGATGAGCACATGGCACTTTTCAACATGATGAAAACAAAGATTAAGTTTGATAAACCTATTTATGTAGGGGCTGTGATATTGGAATTGTCCAAATTACATATGTTAATATTGTATTATGATGTGTTGAAACCTTTTTATAAGGATCGTGTAAAATTATTGTACATGGATACGGATAGTTTTATTCTTGATATTCAAACAGAAGATGTTTATCAAGATATGTCACAGCCTGAATTGTTTAAATATTTTGATACCACTGAACATACAAAGATTCAACAACACCACAACAAAAAGGTGCCTGGCAAGTTAAAAGATGAGACACTTGGCGATGTTATTGTGGAATTTGCCGGGTTAAGTGCCAAGATGTACAGTTTTAAAACATGTAGTGCTGTTGTCAAAAAGGCCAAGGGCATTGGCAGAGTTACTGTGGAAAAAGAGCTTGTATTTGAAGATTATAAAAATTGCATCAAATCACAGAATTCAATTAGAACATCAGAAAATAGAATTCAGAGTGAGAATCACTTGCTGACTTCAAATATTGTAACAAAAGTGGCCCTGGACCCACATGATGATAAGAGATGCATTTTATCATGTGGCACACATACTTTGCCTTGGGGGCATTGTGATTTGAAAAGTGGAAATCAATGCCCAATTCCAGAGCATGATTTGAAATAAATAAACATGCCTATGAACTTATTTGGGTTCAAAAAACAGGCTATTATGGACCTGCCCACACCACAACCCTCTCCTGATATGCTGTCTAAACTGAGTGGCTTGTTAATTATTCATCTGAACAGCATACTTACAGATGTTGATGAAGAAACAGGCAAAACATTGTACATATTTAACAATAATTTAAATCATTACCAATTACCTGTAGGTGGGCAATTGCAATTTATTACAACCCCTGAGGGTGATGTCAAGATTTCAGTAGGGAGAAATATTTATAGAATTAAGCACTCAAACATGGTTTCTGGCACTGTATATACTGTTTCCGCTGGTGACTGCTTATATATTGAGGTCCCTGGATCATATGACAAGCTTATACCCTTTTTTATAGAATTAAGAATCAGATACTCTATAATAAATAACCATTAAAACAAAAATGCCTAATGATATATTTGGCCATACAAGACATGAAGATCACAGTGATGAGATTCTGATGCTTGATGTCAGAGTCAAGAAATTAAGAAGTGATTTACAAGCTTTACAAACCACACTGAATGCCAGTCTTCAATTAGAAATTACAAATTTACAATCACAATGCATGGACCCTCTTCTTAAAATTGATTCCGAACTCAAATTGTTGCTTCAGAAATATACTGATCTGGCAACATTAGATAATTTTCAAAGTTTAGAAGAAGCTGTAGCAGCTCTTCAAGCCAAATTTAAGACCCAGGCTAACAACTCTGAGCAATTGAAACAGCAATTGGAAGAGCAAATAAATAATGTCCAGGCACAGCTCCAAACAATTGTCAAAAGCATAAAATCACAAGAAGATTTTGATCTAGTCATTTCCACTCTGAAAGAACAGATTCAGTCACTCCAGATAGCTAATCTGGATCCTCTGCACAATGCCATAGCCGAGGTTAAAGAAAAAATTGAGACACTTGAAAATTTTATGAACAACTTGCCATCTTCTGATGCTTTGAATGCAATAACTCGGAGTGTTGCCAACATTAAGCTGCAACTTGAAACATATGAAGATTTTGGAAAAATTCAAAGTACCATAACCCATCTTGAAGGTACCATAGCAGCAGTGCAAAGTGATTTGGCAAATGTACAAGAAACTCGCCTGCCTGGTATTGTAGACACTCTTGTCAGTGTCCAGCACCAAATCACAAAGCTTGAAAACCTCAACACTGAATCTGAACTATCTCATTTTCATCACTTGATAGATGATATCCAAACAAAACTTGAAATTTTACAACGATCAACACCCTCTCAGGCAGATATAGCCCTGCTCCAAAATGCTATGCAAAATGTGGCTGATGCATCTGAATTAAAGAATGTGAAATTGGCACTTGAATCTTTGCAAAATACAGTATCAAATCTTCCTACATCACAGGAACTTAAAAATATTAAGAGAGCAGTGAATAGGATATTGAAATCAGAAGATATCAAGAATATCCAGACAGAGATCAAACAACTCACTCAGACAGTGGCCACTCTACCAACCAATCAACATATTAATGAATTGCATGCCCTATTTGAGGATATCAGAAGACAGGTCCATGATCTTACTGCTCAAAATTCAAAATTGGCAGTTGTTGAAAATTTACAACAAATTGTAGCTAATATCAAGCAACAGCTAGGGACCATGGAATCCAATCAAGCAAATGCTCTGTCTGTTTTTGCCACCCAGCTTCAAGAGATTGTGCAACAATACAAGAAACTTGTTGTGGACATAAAAATCAAGCCAGGCCACGATGATGTTGTTAGGACCATCAATGAGTACCTTGAATCTGTAACAAGCAGATTGCTTACAGCAGAAAAAGAAATAACAGGCATAATCGAGAATCCAAAACATACAGTAATTCTTGAATTGTACAGCATCCCCAACAAAGAATATGATTCACCATTTACACCAGGTGGTAAAATATATATGCTGTCCCCTGCACAATTTTATTATCAGTTTTTTGTTGGGGGCACATTGAGACCAATCAAGATCAAATATTGGCATCAGCCACAGGCACACCACTACCCTACCTTATCAATAACAAATGCTGACAACAAAGTGAAAATCACCAGTGTAGAGTTAGAGGATTTTACAGACCCCAATACATTAGAAACAGCCTATGCTGAAGATGATGGATCTCTGGAATTTAAAATACAAATAGGGGACAAATTATATTTAGAAAATCCTGCAGTCTCAGCTGCTGAACACCCCATAGTTGCAATATTCCTGTTTACATACCATGTCTAGAGAAATTATTGTTGATGAACTACACAGACAAGCCAGACATAATTATAAGAGACTCCCAGTAGTCACAAAAGGCATAGATGATTTATGGCAGAGCGACTTGATTGAAATGGCAACTGGACAGTTGAAAAACTTAGACAAAATCAACAAGGGCTACAAGTATCTACTCACTGTCATAGATACATTTTCAAAATTTGCCTGGGCTCTGCCACTCAAATCCAAGACTGGAAAATGTGTTACAGAAGCCTTCAGGACAATCATCAATCATTCAGGAAGATCACCGCGCTATTTGCAAACAGATAATGGCAAAGAATTTTATAATTCAGTGTTTCAACAATTTATTAAAAGCCAGGCAATAAAACATTATTCGAGTTACAGTGATCTCAAGGCCTCAATTGTAGAGAGATTCAACAGAACCCTAAAAAATCTTATGTATAAACAATTTACACTTCAAGGTAATTATAAATGGATTAATATTCTTCCAGAACTTCTACATAAATATAACAACTCTGTCCATTCCACAATCAACATGAAACCCTCTGAAGTAACGTCATCTGATGAGCAAAAATTGATCAGCACTGTTTATTATCCTAGATACCAGGCAACAACAAGAAAGGCCAAATACAGGGTGGGTGATCAAGTAAGAATCAGCAAATATAAGCACTTATTCAAAAGAGGCTTTACAAGAAACTGGAGTACCGAATTATTTACAGTAGTTCAAGTTAAACCCGGGACCCTTAACACATATATAATAAAAGATCACCGAGGAGAAATTCTCAAAGGCAGATTCTATGAACAAGAACTCAGCAAAACTAAACAGCCTGACACATATCTCATAGAAAAAATCATCCGCAGGAAGGGCAACAAGTTACTTGTCAAATGGCTGGGTCATCCGGAAAACAGCTGGATCGATGCAAACAAAGTGATAATATGAGCACCTGGGATGTTATAAAAAGGCTGCCAGAACCTGAACAGCAGAATAAGAGAAATGGCAACTTGCTGCCTGATAATATTAGGTGTCTTATTGTTGGGCCATCTGCTTGTGGTAAAACTACACTAGTGGTTGATAATTTTTTATTGGCACCCAACTGGTTAGACTGGAAAAACAGGCACTTGTATGTTTTCTCTAAGAGCTTGGAACAATTAAAATATCAGCAGCTGATGAAGCTATATGATGGATTGGATATAGCCACTTTTGAACCAGATGTTAAGCCACTTGATGAATGTCTCGATAATTCTGTTGTTGTGTTTGATGATGTTATACTGGATAATCAAAACAAGGTTAGAAATTTCTTTACACAGGGCCGACACAAAAACATTGATTGCTTCTACCTAGCACAGACTTTTTCTAAAATACCGAAGCAGCTGATCCGAGACAACAGCAATTTTATATGTGTGTTTCATCAAGATCATACCAACCTCAAACACATACATGATGAATATGTAGGTGGGGACTTGAGCTACAATGATTTTTCTAAGTTTTGCAGCAGGTGCTGGAGCCAGGACAGTTATGGGTTTGTCACAATTGATATGACAAGAACACCCAGTAGCGGCAAATACAGAAATAAAATCAACGATTTTCTAGACGTTGAAACATATATAAATAACCATGAAACGACCAGTCATTGATGATCTTAAGTTAAGAGATTATCTTGTAAAAAGATTCAAGGGATGGAAATCAGAGAACCGAGGAATTTATGAAAAACACAAACAAACAGAACAGCCTGTAATTGATGCTATTAATAATTTAGGTAAGAATATCAAAACTGTTACAGAGCAAAATCAAGATTTGATCACGGAGCTTGTACCTGTAGCTGCAAGGAACATATTAGATTATCCATTCACCCCACTTTCCAGTATTCATACACCTAGTCCTGTTGCCCCTCGAAGAATTGAAGCTACACAGGATCCTATTGAATTGGGTCTTCTTGCTCAAAAATATTTAACTACACCTAAAGACAACAAAGATGAGGTGTTTGGCTTATATGCTGACACAGAGCTTGACGGGAGCATCATTCATAGAATTGGCAATTTTAGAGTAACATTTATGGGAGATGATCTGATTGTTTATTCAGAATCTCGACTTGGAGAAAAAGGTGGTTTTGTTAAGTACCCCGGAACACCTGGATTGTGGGAACTGATGACTAGGAAAAGGCCTGGCAGCTATACAGATCAAGATTATGAACATTACAAAGAAATATTAATAAAATCAGATGCTCTATACCAGAACAATGATCCCACACAAAAAAGAGTGAAGTCTAGCAGTGGGGCAAAATACAATAATTTAATCAAACCCATATGGTCGCAGATCAAGACTGGCAGTGGAATCAAACAATACAACACCCTGCCTAAAGAATTTGTGTGGGTTGATGATGTCAGGAAACTTGTAGATAGGTTGCTGGTGATAGCTGGGGAGGAAAATGCTGGCAACCACAATTTTTACAATGAAAAGGTTGGAATTATGGACATGATAAGCACAAAATTGTCTAATTTTATAGTGAATGACCCTAAGGGGATTGGATATCTCATAAAAATTATTAATACTCTACCACCTAAATTTTGGAATATTTCTGAGGGTCGGGGCCTGGTTAATGACATTATAAACAAGCTGCCATTTGAACTACACATTCCAGGCTATCAGTATTGTGGTCCAGGCACAAAATTAGATCATAGATTAAACAGAGGGGATCCTGGTGTTAATCCCCTAGATGCTGCTTGTAGAGACCATGACATAGCATACAACACACATTCTGATCTTGACAAGAGACATGTTGCAGACAAGAAATTAGAAGAGGCTGCATTTGGTAGATTTGTAAGCAAAGATGCTTCTTTAAGTGAAAAAATAGCAGCATTGGGAACCACCATAGCTATGAGCACCAAACAAAAACTGGGGTGGGGGTTGTGAATATGTATATAATAAACCTACAATGAAGGCCAAGGGTGTTATGTATCAAATACCTTATGCAGGTCTCAAATCTCTTAAAACTATTGACAGTCTTTTAACCAAAAAGCAGCGCAAGAAAAAAAGCTCTTGTCTTGCAAAGGGACATGGTATGAAATTGTTGCTTAGTACCCCCCAATTAAAAAAATTACAGCAATCAAGAAAAAAATCACATGTGGGGGGATTCATATTTACCATCCCGGCCATCTTAGCAGCTCTCGGGGCTGTTGGGAGCTTGGCTGGGGGATCAGCTGCCATAGCAAAAACAGTGATAGATGCCAAGAAAAATAGGGCAGAATTAGATGAGCAGAAGCGCCATAACCTGGCAATGGAGAAAAAAGGCAAAGGTGTTAAGAGAGCCATGAGTAAGTTTAAAAAAAACAAGAGCCGCTTACAAACCAAGATATTGAAGCTTTAATCAAGCCACTGGGCATCAAACATTTTAGAGGTGTGTACATGTCTGATTCTTTACCAGAGCAACCACTCAACAAAGAGTGTGGCATTGTTAATTTGGATAAGTACAAAAATCAGGGCACTCACTGGATCTGTTATCTTAAATATTTAAAAAATGAGGCATTTGTGTTTGATTCATTTGGAGGTGTTCCACCTGAAAATTTAATAAAATACCTAAAATCAGCTAATCTTTATTACAATAATGCCCGTCTTCAAAACTTCAAAGATGTTAATTGCGGACATTTGTGTTTATCTGTTCTCAGATATATGTCTCAAATAAATAAACCATCAATTGAAAATTTTCAAAAAGCCTTGTGGTATCTGAAACATCATGGGGGTATTCCATCTCACCAGCCAAAATTCAATATTGAAACTCAAATTGCATGATGACATAGTGTATCCCAAAACAATAGCTCTCAGAGCATTTTACGGCATGTACCTGATACCTAATATTACACACCACAACAACACAATTGCAGTAGGGGATCAAAAAATTGTCATCACTCCAGGGCAATATAATCTGTCCACTCTAAATGCTCAATTACCCAGAGGTATAGTATTAAGTCAAAATTCTGTCACTCACAGAGTAGAGATTGTATCTGCTACAGAAACAGTACATCTGGGTACTATAGGAGAGCTGTTAGGCTTTGAGAACAACACAAAACTTGAAGCGGCCATCAAACACACTGCTATGAATATACCCAAATTCTTAGCCATAGAGACTCTGAATATTCACTGTAATGTGGCCGAGGGTATGATCACCAAATCAAATGGCATAGGCACTCACAAACAAACTGGCATCATTGCAACATTCAAACCTAATTCCGAATTTATGGAGCCAATCATCTACAATCCATCCCCAACATTATATTTTCCTGTGTGTCATAATAGAATAGATTACATTGAATTGATGGTCACTAATGAAAAAGAAGAATTAGTTGATTTTGCTGGAGCCACAACAACTGCTATCATAGAGATTAACATTTAAATAAAAATACATACAATGGAAAATATTGAGAGTTATGAGCTACAATCATTCCCCCCAAACAGGAGGACATTTGCAAATTTAAATCAACCCAACACGGAAATCGAGGTTGATCTTGATGTAGGGGATGGATTTATACACCCCCACAGAGCAGATCTATACATCAAATTTGATGTTGTAAAGCTCGATGGTACAGATTATCCGGCAAATTCAAATATAAGACTGGTTGATAATTTTGTGCCGCATCTGTTCTCTGAAATTGAGATCAGAAAACATGGCGTTGTTATAAACAGAGTGGATTATCCCGGCATTACCTCCACAGCTTTGGCTACATTAAAATTATCCAAGACCGAAGCTTCTTACTACCAAATAGGTGGATTTGAGGCTGGTGATAAGATATTATCTAAAAATCACACAGTGCTGTTCCCGATGCGCCTGTTGCCAGGATTCTTCTCGGATTACAAAGACATTATGTGGAAAGGCGGGTTAAGAATTACATTTAGAAGAGCTGCAAATGATAATAATGCTTTGATGAGATACAGCACATTAAACTCTACAGGGGAAGCTTTGCCTAATACCTTACCTGATGCAGGAAAATGCATTATTCAGACTATGGAGTTAAGAATCCCAGTTGTTGAATATGAGGCCAGTTACGCTCTTAAACACAAAGCAGATATAGTAAAAAATCCACAGATTCCTCTGCAATTTTACACATATCAATGCGTACAGAAGCCTGCATCTGGCACTTATTATGAATTTGATGCTACAAATTCATTCTCTAGTATTCAATACGACATGCCCGATTTCGTAGTGGTACTGTTTCAGACTGGGAGACACAACAATCAGGAAAAAAATTCAAGTAAATTTGATAATTGCAACATCAAGAACATATATCTTAAAAATGGCAGAAATGAGGTTTTTCCTAGAGAAAATTATAATTTAGACATGTCCAAGGATGATTTTCTTAAATTATATGAAGCTTTTTCTTCCTTCAAGCGCGTCACTACTGGCAATACTGACCTGTACTACACACCAGATGAATTCAAAACACAGAGACCCATGTTTGTAATTAACACCTCAAAAAGAAAACAAGTTGTGGTTAATGACAGAACAAACATTAAAATTATCTGTGAATTCCATGAGGCTTTACCAGATGACACCATATGTAGTGTCATTCTCATAGGTGAAAAATCATATGTTTATGATGTAAGAAATGAGAGAGTCACGGAGCAATTCTAGAAGAATTACATTATTTTAATATTAGATAAACAAATTGAAGCTGGTATCTAATTGAACTTAAACCAGAAATAAATATGTATGGGTATGTGTATGTATGGGTGTGTGTGTGTGGGTGTGGGTGGCCAAGTTTTAAGTGTGGCCACAAGAGGGGCATATTTTTAACAAAATTATGGACAACAATCTCTCAGAAGTGCCTTTTATAAGTGTAGCCTCATCAATCTGAGGGGGTCATACTTTCCGAAATATTCCCGAGGGCATTTTTACAAAAATCTTAGATTAAACAGGGGTTCCACACTAGAGCAAAAAGCTCATATGGGCATGTTGAGCAAGTTTTAAGTGTAAGCAAATCTGCTGGAGGGGGGTTCATACTTTCGTGGGTTTATAGTACCGTAAATACCACTACTCAAGTCTAATTCTCTTGTTAAATACAGCTTCAGTTTTCATCTTAACTGGCCTTTTGGTAGGGGTTTTTCATTAAATAAATATTTATTTTCTTGCTTATTTCCAACTTTACCTAAATAGATGTTAATAAATAAAGGTTAAGAAAAACTACAAAAGGCTCATGAAAAAGTCTAGAATTTTGGATTTGTTATTTTCGTAGGCACCCTGTGTTGGTCTTATTTCCAAGGCATGTTTCCAGTTTTCCTAGGATTTTTTTAGTTTATTCAAGGTATTTTTCTGTAAAAACTTACCATCTCAATGTTGTGCAAATCACAGATTTTTCCTGTCCCCGTTTGTGTTACAAAGCTTAAAACTTTTAAATTTTTTTCAAAATTTTCAATTTTTGTGAGGTCATAGAAGGAAAGGGGGCCCCACACACCTCATAATGGTTAATGATTTTCGGACTTACCCGACACTGCACAGTAAACATAAGAAGTATGGTTGAGGTGTTTTGTCCCTTTCGTAGTTATTTTGTTCCGCAAAGATGAGAAATTATGAAAAAAATATCCATCCAATTCATTTTACTAATCTGAGAGCAAAAGTGATGACAAACAAAAAAAGAGTATTTATTTCTGAAAACAATAATGGTTTATAAATCATTACATTTGGAATTACTGAACAAAAGTTACAGCAATTTAAATAATTGTCTGAAAATTATAAAATTAACCACACAGCTAATTAAAAATGGCCATCAGATCCAAACGCATGACCGAAATAGTTTTCAATGTTGACTTTGAACACTTAAAGGATATAGAAATAAGTGGTTAAATTATTAATATTTTTTTTCGATGTGAAGCAATAATACACAACCGTTCAAAATATCTCAACTGTTTGCGATCACTAAAATTGGTAAACCACTTCCAAAAATCAGGTTTGGGACAGGAACTTTTTCCCAGAAACTAAAAAGTAACAAGATCATGCATGAGAGCTGTACTCTTATTACACGAGTAGTGTAAAAAGTGTTGTTATATGTGTACACACACATACATAAAGAAAACATATTTTTACATAACAATTCTCCATCTATATGTAACTAGTTGATATAAAAGGAATGGACAATGAAGGATATTTTTTATGCCTTATTTTTAGTGATAAATCTGGAAAAATCGGGGAATTTACTTTTTTCTGGAAAAAATCAATGTTTTTGTAGTAGGTGACATTGTACAACAAATATGTCTTAAAATTCAGTAGCAACACTGGATAGATTCACTGCAACAGATGTTATCCATACAGTGAGGAACATCTTTAAAATAGTGTCATTCCTTGCATCTGAAATTCATGGTTTCTGTTCTCCACATTAAACAAACATCCCTATCCATAAAAAGTGCTATTTGAATATCATAACTTAGCTTATCACCAGGATTTTACTATTGGGTTGATTCATAAGTTCATAGTTTTTTCACCATGGCAAAAGTTTTTTTTTATTTTATACTAATTTGAGATGAATAAAAGACATAAATTAATCAGTAATATATTTTCCTTCGTTGTCTATGACTGTCTACCAATGCTGGGGCAGTTTTTCAATTTCCACGCCTGAAGAAATGGGCTGATTTGGGGTTAAGAGCGTCGTCAAGCCAAGTTTGAAGAGTATTTTTGTCACCAAAGGAGCTTCCTTGAAGATTGGTGGATTGAGAGCTGAAAAGGTACTAATCCGAGGATGCAAGATCGGGGGAGTAAGGAGGATGTGGAACAACTACCCAACCAAACTCCTGGATAGCAGCTTTTGTCATGTTAGCGAAGTGTGGGTGTGCATTATCGTGTCGCAGCACTTCCTGGCTACTCACTGATTTGGTTGTTTTCATTCAAAGCATGCGGTATCCTGAAACTTACCCATGTAATGCAAATGTCACATGATGGTTGAATGGTCACAGTTCATCACATTTGCTAATACTCGAGTCGACTGATGTAGATCCTTGTGGATTAAAGCATTTAAACTGTCTTCATTAAAACCCGATCGTCTTCCTGAACGTGGAAAAACGCTTAAGTCAAAAATGCTCTCTCTGTAATGACAAATCCATTTTCTTGCCCCGCTTTCCCTGTTGGCATTCTCCCCATACAAGGGACAAATGTTTCGAGCTGCCTGTGCTGCCTTTGCCCCTATGTTAAACTCAGACAGAATAATATGTTGGAAATGTTTTTCCCCCCACTGACACTTTGTTCTGTGGCCCATAAATAACATAGTATTTCTTCAAATCTGCCAAATTCAGTGCATATTCACAAGAACAACAATGCCACTCCAATTGATGAGCATTGAATGATAAACAAACTCCTAACATCACATTGTTGCCATACCAAACACAAACACTACGAACTTATGCATCAACCCAATAACTAACTCTCTAAATTATAGTGGCATTTTTACACACACACATGTACATGTGTGGTAATTGGCCTAATGATATGATCTGAAAATCTGCAAAGTCAAAGAATTTTCTTTTTACGAAATTTAGAAATTTTAAAAGTGGCCATGGTGGCTCAGTCGGTAACATGTCTGACTACCATACTAAAGGTCCCAGGTTCGATTTCCGGCCAGTTCAAACCCGGGAAATTTTCTAACTGAAGCGGCCCCGACACCCACACAGTGTCGAAGGACATGGGTCATTTCAGCAGTATTTTTCACTACCATTTTTTTCTTTTATCAAAAGTTGGGCCCAGCCCTGGCTACTGTGCCTTTGCCAACAGAGATAAAAATATGCCTCTGTTATCATACATACTTTTGTCTAAAGGGAAATTAACCCCTGACCCAACACAACACATATTAATTTGAGTTGTGGTGTCCATCTGAAATACTATTCTCTTTCCTTACAAATCCACGTTTTTCCTGATAATGATGGAAAAACCAGCGAAAATATGATGCACCTTTCTTATGTTTTTATTTTTTCAAGTTTTAAACAAGATTATTTATTCACCATCACATGCGTTGAATCACCAACTATTTGCACTCGCTTGATTAATTGCAACAATTAACTTTCAGTGCATTTGTTTTCAGTTCCCAGTCAGATGACAATGATGTTTGCATCATAAAGAAAAAGTATCTTTCAGATGTGTGCATTTTACATGGTGTGAAAAAGTAATTCTGCTCGGTATTCTTGAAGACTTGTTACAAGTAAATTTGTAAATATGAATTTGCGTTATAAGGCTAGGCATTCAGTATTCTTGAAAACTGTTGTTACAAGTAAATTTGTAAATATGAATTAGCATAATAAAAGCTAGGCATTCAGTATTCTTGAAGACTGTTGTTACAAGTAAATTTGTAAATATGAATTTGCATAATAAAAGCTAGGCATTATTGGACCTTCATATGATCTCTTTGTTTACCATTTTGTTCACACTCCCCATTACGATTACAGTGAAGGACTAACATGATATATGGCTCATGTTCAATAGGCCTCTTAGGTTGTCATCATACAACTAGTCTTGTGAGAACCAGAAAATATGGAATTTTAATCACAAAATTTCAATTATTGTTATTTCCATCAACCCACAGAGAACATCCATTTACAAAAATACTGTGGTTCTGTGAATGAACAAACAGCAAAAAATATAAATTAATGATATCAATGTTTGTACAGAATAAATGCAAAAACCCGAATAAAAGTGAAAGTTCAATTTGCAAGTAAATAAAATGTAGGTTCAGAGACTGAATCCACAAATTTTAGGTGTGCAAGAAACAACACTCACCCCACCCCAACAGCAGTTAATGGTTCCGCCCTTGGAAATGCTTGAAGCAATGCTTAGTTTGTTTCCCTTCTACCTCAATTTCCATGACTTCTTTTTGGGTGTTTTGTTTTTTCACTACTGGGTTGCTGAAGTACATCATGTTTTACAATACACGATGTGGTTCGTAGTTTGTCTCCTTTCGTAGAATATGCGCATGTACCTTGCACACTACCTCACAATGTTTCACGAAAAGAAGAAACGTTACAGAAGCGATCAAATGTTATGTTGAGTTGCCAGCATAAGGGCGTAAAGACGGGCCTTTTTGATCATTCGCAGCACCGACAAAACTGATAGAGACAAGTTTGTTTTGATGTTCTCTGGACGTTTCTATAGTCTGCGGGTGCCATTTTAATGACACCACGTGTATGTATGTATGTGTGATAGGGTGATCCCCGCTATCAACCCCACAGTTGGTGCATGACATTCCCCCTACGGATCTCACTTATCACGCAATCCTCAAAACAACTTAACCACCCTTTGCCTTCTGGCATCAGTGCGTTACGCCATCGTTGTTAGATTTAGGTGTCTCATCATAAATACACTGCAATTTTTGGGGTCTTGACCGAAAAGGTAGTATTCATGCTAAGAGAACTAAACCTAACAATGAAGGCATTTCGGCTGACGTCAGAAGCCGAATGGCGCGGAAGTTGTTTGAGGCTTGTGCGATAAGTGAAACGGAAAGAAGTCATTTTAATTCGACTTCGGATCGGGCACAGTCGTCTCACACATCGTCATTTGCTGCAAGGGCTGAACCCTTAGCTGTTCCTTGCCTGTAATGCACTCTGCGAATTAAGCTTTCTGCTTTGGGGGAGGATGTCCACTCAGTGGCGTATTTGTGGTTTCATTTTCGGGGGCTATTCAAATTTGTATATATGTTGCCAATCAGTAGAGTAAACTATTACCTTGCAGTTCTAAGTACCTTAGAACTTTGGTTCTAACTTACGTCATTAAATATTTTTTATACTATTTACACGTAATTTAGAAACGCTATATTTACATTCTAAGAATCCAAAACTCGTACACAAAAAGAGGTACGGAACTAATAAGAGCGAAAACTTATTTTTTGTAGAGTTGAGCATTCTTGTAATTCAAACGTCCTCAATACAATAATGGCAATCAGATGACTTGAGTTTTTTTTCATGACGTCCTCTAGATTTGTAGAAATTGTAACAAAACCCGAACTGTTCCAAACTCCCTTCTCGGGAACACACAAGGACAACAATAATTTGCCACTGGAAGAGTATCCAGTTAATCATTTTACAGAGTTGTAGTAACTTGTTTGAAAATGCCTTGTGTACGATTTCGTTTTAGTTTTTAATTCGGTTGGTTTGCTGTCTTTTCTGTAAAGTTCAATTAACTAAAAGCTTTCGTCTTCAGCCGGTCGATCATACAACATTCGCAACCCTACGCTCGCAACATACGTACATTCGCTTTCTTGCCCTGCCGCTGCGTGCGTCTTGGGACTGTTGGAACAAGTGGACGCAAGCTATTCCCTCAGCCAAGGCATTTAGCAGAAGCTTAGACTGTAGAAGATTTTTCCAGTTCGTGAATGGCAGACGCAATTTTACAATGAGATTAGCCCTCACTACAGTTGTGACGTCGCACGGACCGGAGTGTTCCTTTTGCTTGTTACCCCGCCATTAGTTCTCTTTCAGTACCTTCCTCAACTTCAGTTCAGTGTGCTGTGAAAGCGTGAAGGGTTGTTGTTGATTTGGTGTTTTATTTATTTATTTATTCAAAGTTTCAGATACAGCACTTTTAAGGCCATTTTACACTGAAAACTCTAACAAATAACAAAAAGTCAAGATGGTTTAAGGTAAAAACAAGGTAAAGGTATAGCACCACACCATGAAGGCGTATAGGGGGTGTGGGGGTAACGCCCCACACTTTCTTGATCCGGTCGTGAGTGGGGGTGATGTGATCAGCATCACGCCCCTGACCGCCTTTACCTCCCAGGCTTTCCCCCAGGTACCCATGTTATTCGACGCTGGGTGGGCGCCGGTGCCGCTTCCACCGTTCCCGGATTTGAACCGGCCGGGGATCGAACCCGGGACCTTTAGCATGGTAGTCAGACGCTTTACCGACTGAGCCACCGCGGCCACTCTAAGGTAAAAACAAGAAAAGTTAAATGTATTGGAAGCCATGGCCCAGACTGGAGAACAGTATTCGAGAATCGGAGAAATGAATGACTTGAAAAACAGGCTAAGAGAAGTTGGAGTATCAATTTCAGTGAATCTGTAGAGGAGGCCTAAGAGGCGTATTGCACTTTTAGTTGTAGCTGCGATGTGTTCCTTAAAGTTCAGTTTTTCATCTATGATAACACCTAGATCTTTTTGGGTCGTAACTGTAGTAATATAATTGTTTTCAAGAACATAATGAGAATGTATTTTTTTCTTTTTTAAAGAGACTGTAAGGGAGGAACATTTCTGTGGGTTAAGTTGTAGATTCCACTGCTTACACCATGTGACAAGTTCGGAAAGAGCATTATGGAGAATCACAGCATCTTGCGTGGTTGAGATTTCTTTGAAAAGTTTACAGTCGTCAGCAAACATGAGTATATTGACAGGAAGTGAGGAAAGTCTTTGAGGGAGATCGTCCATGTATAGGATGAACAAGAGAGGGCCCAAGACGCTCCCTTGTGGCACCCCAGACAAGACAGGAAGAAAATCAGAAGAGGCGCCTGAAAGGGTGACACGCTGTGTCCGTGAGTGTAGATAATCCTGGATTAAGGAGAGAAATTTGCCATGTATGTTAAATCTAGTTCGTAATTTGTGAATAAGAAGAGCATGGTTTATTTTGTCAAAGGCTTTTGAAATATCCAAGTATATCACATCTAGCTGGGAATTTTTGGAAATAGCCCTAGTGGCATGTGAAAGGAGTACTGAAAGATTAGTCAAGCAAGAGCTACCTGGAAGAAACCCGTGTTGGGCAGTACTGATATGCGGAGATGTAAATCTGAATAATCTGTTCTTAATGATTTTTTCACAGATTATAGACAGAGACAGAGATGACAGGAGTGATATTGGTCTGTATGATGTAGCACTATTTTTGTCTCCAGATTTGTGAATGGGTACAACGTTGGCTTTTTTTATGCACAGGATGGCTAATCGGGACTGGACCTACAGTTTAAAGTGGGATCCGAACCACTTGTGCCTCCACCGGGTTAGGTTAGGTTAGGTACTAATCGGGGAGGCCCTGAAAGCGTGAAGGGAAAGGTTGCGTTAGCTGCTTCTGTGGTGTTCTATTTATATACTGCGGTCCCGCGGACGTCACGACTGTGTTTGAGGGTTAAAATCACCGACGATTTATTACGATCAGTAGACAAGAAATTGCAAATGTTTTTTTTATTTGTGGCATATACTGAATAGAGGGAGGGACCCGTGGTTTTGAAGAACGAATGTTAAACAATAACTATGGACTACATTCACGTTGATCAGCTGTGTGTAAATACTCAGTTGAGAAATATTTTGGCTTAGTGAATTTGGTTTCCTTAAACTCACAATATAAACAAAATACTTTTTTTGAGAAGTTAAAAAGAATGTTTCGCTCTCAAAACTATGTAATTGTGCTCATTGAATAACAAAGCATACAGCATGATTAAATTCACATCATTTAAAATATGTATATTCCTTTTTTACTTAGAGGTCCTGTGGACCCCACAAGTGTGTTAGTGCCCGAAACGTTCAGGACAGCGATTAAGGGTTAGGAAACTATAGACTTACTACACTCAAAACTATCACTACGACGCAATTAAACTTTAGCACATAGCAAAGATTCGAAGGAAAACGAATTCGCTATGTCTCGTAGGGAACAGCTAGAGAGTTCAGCCTCCGTGGTGGGAAAGCGATCCATGAGGATCGTTTACCTTCGCGCGTGGTCGGAAATACTCGGCGTCAGGCAGCAGAGAGTGGAACGACGAGGGTAGGTGAAGTATACAAACGTCCAGTCACGGTAAAAGTTTTCTTCGGCGTGTTGATTTCGGAAGAAAGAAGTGTTCTTATAATGTTGTTATAGATAATTTAAATAGCTAAAAAGGGCGGGAACAGCCTGCTCCCTCTGTTCCATGGAGGGACCGCCACTGATGCCATGACAACTTAAGTGGAAAACAGCATGCTGTTGTCTCCGGATATATGAGGTTGATCAGTTGTAGAATTGTGTCCTTTAATCCATAAGGCTGTATACTTTTCGGCAGAGAAATCTTGATGACTGGACCATTAATGGACATGTATGATTTTTCAATTGTGATTGTTACATAGTTAAGAAATGGCATACTACGAGGGTCACTATTTATATTTTGAGCCTAACAATGAAAAAACAGGAATTTGGCATTGAAAACTGCTTTATTGTTTTTCGGAGTATTCTCCTTTATGGTCAATACACTTTTGCATTCGTTCGAACCATTTGTCAAAGCAGTTTTTCGAATCTTCTTGAGACACCTCCATAATATGGTTTTTGAACGCATCAACGGCGTCTTCCGCCGACGAAAATCGTTGTCCAAGCAATTTATTCTTGACATTCGGGAACAAGAAGAAGACATTGGGTGCCAAATCAGGACTGTACGGCGGATGACCCATCAATTCGATTTTTTGACTGTTCATAAAGTCGGTTGTTAGACGAGATGTGTGACAGCTGGCATTGTCTTGATGAAGAATGATCCGACGGCGTTTGTTTGTTTTCCGTATTTCACCGAAGACCTCTGGCAAACAAATTGTTGTGTACCATTCAGAGTTGACCGTACTACGTTCCTCTAAAGGCACAGTTGCCACATGACCAGTTTTCCCGAAAAAACAGTCGACCATTTGTTTCGATGTGCTTCGAGCGCGAACAATTTTGTTGGATTGGGTTCATCTTGAAACACCCATACAGTCGACTGCTGTTTACGTTCCGGCTCATATGCACATATCCATGATTCTTCACCTGTTACAATCTTATATACGTCTTTTGAAGCACCAGGATTGTGTTTATTGAGCATTTGTTTGCACCAATTGACGCGAGCGTCTTTTTGAGTTTTTGTCAAATTGTGTGGGATCCAACGAGAACATACCTTTCTCGCAGCTAAATGATCATGTAATATTTTATATGTGCTGGTGGAACTAATGCCTATGGTTGCCTCAATCTCACAGTATGTCACATGACGATCTTGCAGTATTAGGTTTTGCACAGCATCAATGTTTTCTTGAACAACAACTGATTTTGGACGACCTTCGCGAATCTCGTCGGTGAGCGAATGGCGGCCACGATTAAATTCGTTATACCAGCGTTTCACAGTGGCAAAGGATGGGGCTTCATCGCCAAATGTGGAAGTAAGTTGATCGATGCACTCTTGTCTTGATAATCCACGTCGAAAATCGTAAAAAATCATCGCACGAAAATGTTCACGAGTTAATTCCATTTTATTGTTGTCGCGCAATCTCCAAGGCAACATAAACAACACAAATGAAGCTATTGACAAAACATTTGAAGTACGTTATGGTCAATAATGCCAGACAATTCCGTGCAAACGTCAAATCGCGCCTAACTTCAATCAGTGTTGCCAAGGCTCAAAATATAAATACTGGCCCTCGTATATGCTCTCAATTTTCTTTGAGGGGATAAAAACATCCCTGGCAAAGATAAAAATAATTTTCTTTTGCCTGGGATAAATTATTTTGTGGGGAAAATCCCCGTTAATTCACACACTGCTGTGATGTAACTTTAAGTGGTCGGTACATCCTTCTAGAATGTGCGGATTTTTAAATTCCTCGGAGACACTTTTAATCTTCCCAACCATGTTGGGAGACGATGACAGTGTTTAGCTAATATTTTTAGCTTTTTCACAAGAGCGGTTCTTTTCCATTGTCTCTGAGAAAGTTTTTACTGTATCCTTCCCTTTACAACTTTGCACTTTTAACATTTCTCAATGGGCCCTATACACTCATTTTTTTAACTCTCGGGTAAGAACTTTAGACGTAGGCCGAATCACACGGAGTAGGAATTCCCTAGTTGTCGCTGGATTGGCTACCTGGCTGGAAATCATGGCCGCCGGGCTGGCTGCTACAGGCACGTATCCAAAGGGGGGGGGGGCTCGAACCCCCCTCGGAAAGTTTTCGATTTACACTGGATAATATGAGGTTTTTGGTTTCTTGTAGTGTGAAATAAAATAATGTGAAGATAATTTAAGGAGAGAAATAATTATCGAGACAAGACTGAGAATGTTCTATAACCCTGTTATTGTTCATAGCACGTATCCAAGGTGGGGATCAGGTGGCTCGATCCTCCACCTCCAAGGAAATTTTTCAAATTTACACTAGATAAAATTAGGATTCTGGATGATTGAATAATGTGACGATAATTTAAGGAGAGTGTTCAATAACCCTATTATTGTTAATAGCGCGTGTCCAAGGTGGGGATCAGGTGACTCGAGCCCCCGCTCCCTCCACAGGAAATTTTTCAGTTTACATTAGATTTTCGGCACCTTGGAGACTGTGATGATAATTTGAGAGAAATGATTATCGAGTCAAGATGGAGAATGTTCCCTGTTGTTGATAATATTGCACGTAAACTTTTCTTGCGCTTTTATGTGCTGTTGTAGCGAACTTGAGCATTATGTAAAAACTTGTCAGCATTTCGAAGCTGTTCCACAAGCAGGACGATTCTTTGTAATTTTTTATCTCTGGAAAGCGCGAGAGGATACGTTCTTGAAAAGAGGAGTCGAACTACTGGCGATATTAACGAATCGTTTTATCTGCAGAATGTTCTAGAATATCATTTCTGTGGTCAATCCTCATTTTACCATATTTTCCTGTCTTTGACATTCTTTTTTTTTTTTAAAAAAAAAAAGGGGGGGTTAGGATACTGGGTCAAATGAGTTATGACCCCACCAAACCTCCCTTGGGCACGTCACTGGAAATAAATGAGTTAGCATTTGATCATATTGGGAAACAAAACATTAGATGTGTTGGGAACGGAAAGGTTTTCACTGTGCATTAATTGTTTCGCGATCCAGCTGTATTCTAGAAGACTTCCTTTGTTTGGTGCCGATATATGACAATACTGCGGAAGTTGTGACAGACAATTTTGAACACTTACAAGTGCGTAGGCCTGAATATGAACAATTTGGTGGGTTTCTGCTTTCACAAGAGCTGCAAACATGGGAGGACAAGACACATTGCTGGTGTTCAGGCTCGATTCAGAGAGAAATATTCGAGCTGTCTGCATCCATTTCGCAGCCCACATTTTGAATCTCCCTTTGTCGAGTGGATTGTCCATCCAGTGCATGTGTAACAACTTCGTAAAAACACTCAAAGACACCATAGATGTTTTGATGCCTGATGAGAAGAAATCGACACACACACATACTCGGAGGCTTCCGGCAAACAATGTTAATGCATGAAAACTGAGGAGTCGAGTGGTATAAAATGTCCCGATTTCACGTTCTGATTAAAATGGAAGCCTTAAACAGTGGCAACGATTAAGGGGAAAGCTGCTCCCCATTTTTTTGCCTCCACACTGTGGCTTCTTAATGCTAAGCCTTGTCTACCAAGAAAAAGTAAACTTTCCTTGCACCCCCACCGCTTTGGAACCCACCACTAGAATTGTGAGGTTCTATAGATTGTCCAGCGAAAAGAATAGACTGTTGCTTCAAATGGGCTTTTAACTTTCCCTACATCCTCCCTCTTTTTAAATATTGTTTTCACTACTAAGCGCAAAGGTGAACACACTTGCTTTTCTTTCGAATGCAAAACGCTATTCTGGAACTGGTTAAGCTTTCAGACCAGCAAAAGTTCCTTCCAGCAGCGCGTGTTTTAAATTTTGTTTGTGCAGGGGCACGTGAACGGAGGGGAACGGCGAGCCCAGCGTTGTCGACTGCTTTCCACCCCACCCCCTCAGCCAGTACCGCGGTAGACAAAATTTCACGGAAGGAGAGGGTGACTGACCGTTTGTTTCGACGAGGAATGACTGTGGCGGATCTGTGCTTTGGGTTGTGTTGTGTTGTGCTGTAAAAAACCGTTGGTTTTAATACTGAAATATGAGCGGAAGTAGTGTAAAGAAGAGAAGGCGTGGTGAGGTTCTCAAAAGTAAAGAAAGGCAAATAGTAATGAATATTTTTGTTTATTTAAAACAGAAAAATCCGGATCGCAGTGTAAGTTGGTTAGCCAGCGAGATGGCGAAAGCAACTGGAGTTTCTCGGGCTACTGTGTATAAAATTCGGGGCGAGGTTTCTCAAGGTCCTTTTGACACACCAGGTAAGAAACGACCCAGGAAAAGATCGCCAATTACAAGTAGAAATGTAAAATATAATGATTTTGTCAGAAGTGCTGTGCGACGTAAAGTTCACGAATTCTTTTTTAAAAACAAACCCCCAACACTTAATTCTGTTCTTGTTGCTGTTAATTCTGACTCCACATTACCGAATTTTAAAAGATCAACGTTTCATGTCTTTCTCAAAGAACTTGGCTTTTCGTATGAGAAAAGGGGCAACAAATCCATGTTAATGGAAAGAGAAGATTTAATTTCTCTTCGCCATAAATATTTAAGAGAGATTAGGAATTATAGGCGTGAAAATAGAAATATTGTTTACACTGATGAATCCTGGGTGAACACCGGAACCTCAGTCAATTATGAATGGAAAGACAAGACAATTACAACTGCAAAACAAGCGTTTCTGGCAGGTCTTTCCACAGGTTTAAAAAATCCAACATCTCGCGGAGCGCGATACGCTTTAGTGCATGCGGGTAACGAACGCGGTTTTCTGCAAAACGCCCGACTTGTGTTTCAGTGCAAAAATAATACAGCAGATGTCCATGATGAAATGGATGGAGAAACGTATGAGATGTATTTTCGGAAACAGTTGCTCGTCAATCTCCCTCCGGGATCTGTTATTGTTGTTGACAATGCCTCTTATCATAGCCGCAAGCAAGAGCCAATGCAGACAACCTCGTGGAAGAAGAATGATTTAAGAGAATGGTTGAAATCTCATGGCATACGTTATGATGACGACATGTTACGGAGAGATCTTCTGGAACTTACAAATATTCATAAAATTAAGTACGATAAGTATAAGATCGATGAGATGGCAAAACAGATGGGGCATACGGTGCTTCGTTTGCCCCCATATCATTGCGAACTGAACCCGATTGAACTTGTGTGGTCACAGGTTAAGCATTATGTGCGGTGTAACAACACTACATTCAAAACTAAATACATTGAAAATTTAATCACTGAATAATTTAAGACAGTAACAGTTGAAAACTGGTAAAATTTCGTATAACATGTCATGGACATAGAGAAGGAAATGTGGAATGCAGATGAATTGCAGGATGACGTTGATCAGATAATAATCCACTTGGGTGAAGATTCCAGCGAGAGTGATGATCTGACAGAAGAAAATGATTCTGGTGATGATTCTGCAATGGAAGGAATTAACCCCCTGGAGTGACATGTGAGAGAAAAGTAAGTTCATTAAGAATTATTCTTTCAGTTTATGTAATTTTGTGAATTTGTTTCTTGTTTTTAATAATAGCTCACCGTGAACTTATTTCTTCAATTTGTACGTACCCGCGATTCAAGCGCCACGCACGTTTGTTTGGTCTTGTACTTTCACTGCCAGCAAGTCCGTTACTCGCCCCTGCGGCAAGCGGCAACGCTGTTCTCATATACCCAACAGTCTATTCTTTTCGCTGGACAACCAATATCTATACCCCTTAAAGAAATGGCGTTCAGCCCCCCCCCCCCCAAAGGAATTCCTGGATACGTGCCTGGGCTGCTGGACTGGTTTTCACGACTAGGCAGTGTTGTATTGCAACTGGCTTTTTCTGCTAGATTCTGTTAAACAATCAATCAGAGCAAAAGTTTGGCCATGTGAAGATAATCTGTGAGTTTGGCACGGGAATTTTTTTTTGTCTGTAGTTTCCGAGTGTTGGTTATTTTTGTTCCCTCTCGATGAAAGAAAAAGTAACAGAGATGAGGTGCATTCGTCAGTGGCGTATACTAAGTCCAAGATCTGAGCTATCTCACAATGTCACGTGGTCCTAGGGTATGAATAGAAATAAATTTATCAACTCCTAAGAAATCAGGTTGCGAACTCAAGAAATCATGTTGCGAACTCATAAGAAATCAGGTTGCCAACTCACACGGAATCAGGTTGCCAACTCACACGAAATCAGGTTGCCAACTCACAAGAAATCAGGTTGCCAACTCACAAGAAATCAGGTTGCCAACTCACAGGAAATCAGGTTGCCAACTCACAGGAAATCAGGTTGCCAACTCACAGGAAATCAGATTGCCAACTCACACGAAATCAGCTTGCCAACTCACAAGAAATCAGGTTGCCAACTCACAAGAAATCACGTTGCCAACTCCAGAATCACCATCATCATTTCACTGATATGAATAATTTTATTTACAATTTCTGATCGATTTTTCTCCTGAATTTTATTCTCTAGACTTGAGGCTTCGTAGATAGCCTAGCTAGCCTAGAATATACGCTCCTGGCATTCGTGTTCATTGATATTTAGGAATTTATACAAAGCGGTGAGATTTGTACGCGACAAATGCGATTAGCCGATAATGAAAATCCTTATTATTACAAGTGTATTAATTGTTGAACAAAATATTTCTTTATGAATGAATCCTGCGAGTCTCATGTATGAATATGCATACCCGAGTTCATTAAAACGATTGTTCAGTCCGCATTGATAACCACACTTTCTTTCGAGCCAATTTCTACTCCATATTTTTCTGTTAATTTTTAATAACAGCCGTAATTCTCCTACAACGTTCTTCAAATCGCTCGTTCATCTTTTTATTTTGTCTCCTCTGCGCAATGTCTTATGGGAACAAAATAATACAAAGTACAGTAACAAGTACCGTGTGAAGCGAAAACTAGGAGTTGAGCCAGTACCACACAACTAGATCAAGTCCAACTGGAAAATCCAGCAGATCTAGCCTCGTGCGATTCAGGCATAAGAGGATATTTCCCCTATACATTGAAGAGTGCAAAATGACCACATGTGCCTACGTACCTGAAAATTGTAATTCATTCAAGACGAGAACTACTGTAGATTAGGGTTTAGATCAGGGTTGTTAATGGTCCAGGAATTTTAAATATATTCAATTCCGGTCCAGGAGAGAAGCGTAAATGGGTTCTGGACCGTAAAGAACCTTTTCATCTGGAATTTCAATTCGGTCGAGGAACTTTTCTTGCAGACCAATTTAAATACGGTCGAGGGACCTTTTTTACAATGTAACAATACACAACTTGGACCGAATTTAAATTGTGCGAGAAAGAAGGTTCCGGTCCTGCGACGGAACCCAATAGAACCCATTAGAATTCATGGGTTCCTGGACGTTTAACAACCCTGGTTTAGATTAGGGAAAGAATTTTTTTCAAGTGTTGTTCCTAAAATACTTTGCTACGCATCGGCTAACACACTCGTGCACAAATGTTCGAGGTGATTTTGTAAATGCCACTGAAACGAATATGTATTCATCCGAATATATTGGAATTGAAAACACACATAAATGTGAGACATTCCATTCCAGGATGAAACCTTTAACACACATAACAAGATAGAAATGTTATACAATAATTATACAATTGTTCTACAGTTACAGTGTTACAAATTAAAATAAAACATTATATGCAGTGTTAAATAATTACAAAGTGTAAGACTAACAAGAGAAGTTATCTAAGTGTCCCCCTCCGATTTCCATGAAACTTGGCAGTATAGTGGGGCCCAAAGGAAGAATTACGTGGGTTTTTTTTTGTTTGTTTCAGCTAAATAACTGTTTTAGGGGGCAAAACCCCCTCAAATGTCAAGATGAGGACAAATTTAAGTGAGGATCTGACCCCTGTGTCCCTCCGATTTCCATGAAACTTGGCAGGTGTATAGAGGGGCCCAAAGGAAGAAATACGTGTTTTTTTTGTTTCGGCTAAAAAACTTTGAGGGCAAAACCCGCCTCAAATGACGCGTGCGCGATTTGTAATTAATTAATACACTTACTAGGGAGGTCTAAGTCTCCCCCTCCGATTTCCATGAAACTTGGCATTTGTATAGAGCCCCCCTCAAATGTCAAGATGAGGACAAATTGACGTGGGGATCATCTGACCCCTGTGTCCCCCTCCGATTCCCATGAAATTTGGCAGGTGTATAGAGATGCCCTATGCCCCCTGTTTCTTCCTATACCATATTTACGTGGTTTCGGGGTCAGATCCCCACTTCAATTTCTCCTTATCTATACAAATGCCAAGTTTCATGGAAATCGGAGGGGGAGACTTAGACCTCCCTAGTAAGTGTATTAATTAATTACAAATCGCGCACGCGCGCACACACACTATATATATGTGTGTGTATGTATATTATATATATATGTATATTAGCAGGTAACAATATGTTATAAGCACATTCTTACTTTCCAAAGAAGCGCATGTGGGATGGCAAAACGGATCCGGATCCATATCTGAAAATTCCGGATCCGCGGATCCGGATCCAAATAATTTTAGGATCCGGAACCAACCGGATCCGGATTTCGGATCCGCCAGGATCCGGATGTGGCCATCCCTAGTTTAGATATCGAGGCGAGATAAGCTTTTTCATTCACGAGAAGGAACGAGACTGCGTCGTCTTTGTACACTTGGAAGCTTCGTAAGATACCACTGGACACTTTCCAAATACCACACGGCTGCGAATCAGTTTTTTATGCCCCTGTCTTGTGTATGGGGCATTATATTCGGTTAGCGACTCGCCGAGTTGCTGAATAAATGTAACAGGTTTTTTTGTTTCCCCCTTTCTTGCTCTAAGAAGGCGACGCGCACGTGCAAGGCAGGGAGAGATGACTCTTGGGCCTAGTGTTGCCAACCGTACATTTCTCTCCATGCGAGTACGGCATTGGGTCTGGTGCGGGCCACAACCTGCTGCTCACCATTCCTAACCTATATTCCGCTAATTCTAATAATGCACATGTGGTTAGGTTAGGATGGCCAGGTTTAGAGCTCTTAGCAATTAGTTTTAGTGACTCGGCAGCTGAATGTGCCCAACACCAGACCCAGATGATATTTTCATGTTCCATACGGACTTATGTTCAGACCTTGCACCGTGCCCTAGGAATGCAGTACCTGAGACGATTAGCAATGATATATCTGCCATTGTGGACGATAATCCGAAATTTCGCCACTATTTAAAAACGTCAATGTTCTTTGAAAACAAGCACTGCCGTATGGAGGATTTTTTTTCGGGAGAGGATGGAATCGTAAAGGTGGATATTCCATAGCTGCTTTCTACGGGGCTGGAATACGCAATAAGATATTTCGTATATTTAGAACTTTCTAGACTCAAAAGTGGCAATAGCCGGACCCTTTGGCGACGCCAAGGGTCCCGGGTTCGAATCCCGCTCGGGATTGGTTGTTTGTGAATGTCCATTCATCATTTCATCTTCATCTTCGCAAATTAGCCAAGAGGCACAAAACGTGGAGTAAAATAAACAAAATCAATGAATGAATCAATCAAAAGTGGCAGTCGGAGCTAATTTCAAAACGAGGGGGAGGTGCTTTTACCACTGTTTTTTCCCAAGTTTTTAACTGTTTTAGTTTGAGAATTTTGATTTTCTCAAAATTTTGGGGTGGGTTGTAGTCCCATCAAGCCCCCTGCCCTGCCAACGCCGGTGAGTACAAGATAACTTTTTTTAAAAATTGAAGGCTAAGAAACAATTGTAATCCTGCACGCAAATACAACCCGTACGATGCGGTGTTGAAATCTGGTGCACAGTGAGCAACACCTCGGGAAACGCTTCCAGAGGGTCGTCATTCACGTTGATATTCATATCCATGACTACTGTACTGACATAAACTCAAAATAAAGTGTTGCATGTCCAACTTCTGGTTGTTGTTATTTCAATGCCACATTTCCACCTGATGGTGAAAATTTGAACTGTTTTCTTCAGCATTCGCTTCCCCATGGTTTCCACAGTCTCTGGGCCAAGTTTCACAGCAATCCGACGCTTCAACGGGCTCCAGATGTCTCTGATTAGGGGAAATTTAATTGTGAGCGCCATATGTTCACCTGGTGGTGACTTTTCTGCCCGCATTCGCTTCTCCATGATTTCCATAACATTTATACCAAGTTTCACCGTAATCCGATGCTCGGAACGGGCACCAGAGAGCTCTGATTGCGAGTAGGTGTTATGCGTACGGTTCTGACGCTTTGCAAAGTTGGCAACGCTGCTGAGGTGAGAGCCACCTACCGGCGGGATAGGTCCTCTCCATTACTGTTTGCCAAACACGGTTTACAAGCGATCCTATCTTAGGAGAAAAGGGGACTCTGAGAGGGATCTGTTGATTCAGATGGCGGGAGGATTTTTTGCATGCTGTGTCAATGAATGTTTTATTAGCTGGATTTGCATGTTTGACGTGTTAATTTTCGGTGTGAATGGTCGTCCCGGTTTTTATGTTCTCGGGTTGCAGCGTCAGGTAAGATCCGTGCTCGAAGTGAAAGAAAGGGAGTGGGGGTGGCTGGAAATGCCAGCCCTTGTGGATATTCTTACCCTGCTTCTACTTTTCCAAAATTTTCATTCACTCTGGAAATATACCAAGTTTTGCCGATTATTACCTGCAAACGTGTACAGCTTGTAGAGTACATTAAGACAAACAACTTTTCTTGGTAACGTTTCGCTCGTTGAAGTCACGGTTGCCACTCTCATATATTTTTCTGCCGGACAACATTCCCTGACATTCGCTACGAGACTCGGCGGCAAGCGGCCCGGCATCAGCGCTTGTCTTTCCCGGTGAACGGGGTCCGCGACAAGTAGGTAGAGTTGGCTATTAAAATTACAGTTTTCATATTGTGTACTAACCTTGACTACAGAAGGTGTTGAAAATGATGTCCCTCTGCTGCAACACATTCCTGGCATCTCCGAAGGAAATTGGAATTTACACGTGCAAGTTCGTCTACTGTAATTCTCCCGATTTCTCGTACAATACTCTCTTTTAACTCACGGATAGTGTGCGGATTGTCTTTGTATACTTTACTTTTTAGATTTCCCATTTTTCTTTCGAGGTTTAATATAGTGGTTCTATGTGGAACGGGAACACCAGGAAATTTCGTTGCAAAACGTCGTCGCACTTCTCCACAATTCCTCTTTCCGAAGTAACACTCGACAAAATAAATCCTTTGTTGTGATGTAAATTTTCGTGGTGCCATATTAAGCAACAATCTTCAACACACGGACACGACACAACACAACTTCCGAGGGAGGATTATACTGGCGTCAGTCTGCAACGTCAACCGAAAGGGAAAGAGAGCGAAGGCAGGGAGAGCGAAAAAAACAGACTGTAGCGTGCGACTGTCGCGGACCCGTTCACCGGGAGAGACAAGCGCTGATGCCGGGCCGCTTGCCGCCCAGTCTCATAGCGAATGTCAGGGAAAGCTCTGTACTAAAAGCGAGATAGAGTGCTGCAGCGAGACGATTTCGCTCGAGCTTCAAATAGTTCGCACGGACGACGCTAGATAGCGTATGGAATTGAGAACTCTTCGCTAGAAACAGGCAAAACGAGCTGTATACAATTGCTCTTTCTGTTTGTGACAACGCTGCCTGGACCTTGGATGTTAGGCCCGCTTTAAACATAATGCTTCCAAAAATCATGTAGTATTTTTTATAGCAAACAATACTTTACACGAAAGCATTTCCTGTAACACTCCTGTTAGCACTTGCGATTGCAATGCGAAGCGTGCAAAGAACATTAGATAATATCAGGCCCGTAGCCAGGCAGGGGCCAGGTTGGGCTAAGCCCCCCTGGCATTGAGGTCAGCCCTCTTGACATTAGGTAAAACTATTTTGTGTAATTTGTTTGCAGTGAAGAGTGAAAATGTAGACAGCAGATATTATTTTGCTCACAACTTTGGTAAAGGATAAATTCAGGGAGCATGAATAGCAGCTATTACATTCGTTCATCTTATTAATAAGAGAAGTCTAAATAGCTGCAAGCATTTAGGAGATTCTCTTCTCTAGACTTCAGAAAGTTCCTTCACAAAGGAGCTTATTTATCTGTACCTTTGTTGCCCCTGTTGCAATCTCCCATTTATACAGAAATCTGCGACTTTTATGTCATTATGCAAATTCCCTCCGCATCTGCGTCAAAGGTTAACAGCTCCCAAGTTTTGGGAACGAAGGGGAGTTTTATTGTTTTGACCGGGGAGTGGAATGTATGCTATGCTAGGCACTATGATTGAATATTGTCCATCTTTTCTTGGGTGATATAAATATCTGCATCATCAAACGTAGTATGGAGTGTGTAGTAAAGGATGATTTCAGTATCAGACAATTAACACTTCAAGCGATATTTTAAAAGATATAGATAAAATGTAGTATTTGTGTGATATTTCTAAACTTTATGTAACTTAATGACCCCCAACATATAATTTACCTTCATTTAATACTGTTAAACTTTTGAAAAATGGACTTGATGTACAAAGCTCCCCCTGGAGATCAATTCTGTCTACGGGCCTGGATAATATATACAGCACCAGGGCCGTAGCCAGAATTGTTTTTCGGGGGGGGCTCATCCCTAATCAGCAGCAGCCATCTAAAGGCGAAAAATTGGAGGGTAGAAGAACTGAAGATTAATTTCTCTCAGTACACTACAACTTATTATACAAGATGTTCAATCCTGCTAATGAAGTAAAATTAATTACCATTACACACTATTTAAATTAGATATTTGAAGGATTTCGGAGGGGGCTTCAGCCCCCTGAGCCCTCCCTCTGGCTACGTGCCTGTGTAACAGCACGAAAGACATCTATGAGATAAGCCAGTGCCCAGTGTTTACAATTGAAACAACTAATTTATTCAATATAAATGGGACACACAGATCCTGAAATAACTGACTTCTCTGCAATTCGTTGTGTGTTACCTAACTTATGGCGATTAATCGACTCTCTTAGCAACTTTTAAAAATAGTAAGTTCTGTTATCGCCGGAGAGTTAGGCAATACTCATAACTAGGGCTAGGATTTTCATGACTTAGCATATTTATTTTGGTAAGGGCGACGTGTTCCTAAATATATAAAAAATCATATTATGAAGAAACTAATTAAGTTAAGGTGCTTTTTAACGGCATATTTGGCCATTTCTGCGTGATAGAGCATATTTTGATGGATTTTCGGTCATATTCAGCATATGTTCGCTCTTTCAAGAGATACACAGTCATTTTTGAAGTATTTTGTTCTTGCTCCCATGTTCACTCGAAGGCTTTTTCTTTTGGACTACGGGCCTCCGTGGCGGAGTGGTTAGCACATCGCACTACAACGCCAGGAGTCCCGGGTTCGAATCCTGGCCTGGGCATGGATGTTTGTGAGTGTCCATTCATCAATTTCATCGTGTCATCACTCATCCCCATCTTCGCAAATTAGCCAAAAGTTGTCTCAAAGGCGAAGTAAAATAAAGCGAGTCAATCAATCTTTTGGATTGCAGCAAAATCTTTTTCATTTCTATTTGAAAATTTACAGAAAGTATTCATTGTGCATTGCAACTCAGGCCCAATAAAGTGAACTAAAAATAGTACCTGTGTGAAAATGTTAGATATTGATGTTTGAAACAATCCAGTTATAAGAGCATATATTTCAAATTATAGTGCATATTTTGTACAATTTTAGGTTATAGGAGCATATTTTATTTTGCATATTTTGGTGATTTTTAAGTCATAAAAATCCTTGCCCTACTCGTAACATATTGCAGAGGAGACGTCATTTCGAGATATTTGTGTCCCATTTTTATTGGCGGTGACTGTATCTATAATACCTTCATATAGGAAACGTTATTCGTCTCGGTTGAATAGTTATTGGTAGGGACATTGAATTTTCGCGATGCGCGAAATCGCGAAATGTGAAAAAAAGATGCAATTTTGAACATTCTGCACGTAACTACACCCCCAATGATGAAATATGCATGAGTTTTATTCGCAAAGTAATGCGAAATGTGTGCTTTTCCACGAAATGAACGATTTTTCGCGAAATAACCGTGAAATATTATCAAATTAAGTAGAAAACAAGCAAAAACCTGCAATCGAGGTTGTGCGCGCAAACTGTCGATTTATAAAGAAACGTTTGCCTAAAGTTTCCTACCACTTGCAGCTGAAGAACGTTTTATCTTCGATCACATCAGGAAGACGTTGCAAATTGGGATTTCCCATGCACATAATCTCAGTTCGAAAACTTCGCTCCCTGTCAAGCTGCATTCCTTTCTTCCCCCGAATATGCAATTTAGAAATGAAGTGATTTTGTTTTGATGTTTTCTTTTTGGTTGGGCAGCTAAGTACTTGTGTATGCGTACAGTATATAAAAATGAAATAGTTTATCAATTTATAGCTCTCTTGTATGTTGTTTCCTCTCATGATGAAAAAGAGTGTGCCAATTTTTTTTTATACCGCTGATCTAACATTTTATATTTACCGCTCATCTCAGTTTTTATTTACCATAAATTTGTCTCCCCAGTTATCGGCTTTTAGAAATGTGAAGTGTTACACTACATCTCACGCGACCGCCATTACATCTGCACTCGTGAGCTAGAGGTCACTTCTGATTGGTTATCCTTGAGATGCGCCATGGCATCTGAAATGCGTTTTGATTTTTCACTTGACACTGTAGCATTTTGGTCATGGCATAAATGTTTGAGCAAAAATGTTAAGGAAAATGCTTTCGTCTAAAGCAGACCTCATGCTGATCACTCTACCACATAGAGAGAGAGAACAGCATTGCTGTCCGATTTTCGATTGACTGATTGATTTGCTTTATTTTACTTACCTTTTTGTGCCACTTTTGGCTAATTTGCGAAGATGGGGATGAGTGATGATATGATGGAATTGATGAGTGGACACTCATAAATACCTATGCTCAGGCCAGGATTCGAACCCGGGACTCCTGGCGTCTTAGCGCGATGTGCTAACCCCTCCGCCACGGGGGCCCGCCCGATTTTCGAGGAACGACCACCTTCCAGCCAGCAACTTTTGAACCAACCTGTGATGTTCACAACCGTCTCTGGAGGGCCTTTGAAACGTCCGTTACTATCTGCCATAAACAGGATTGCGGACTTGGCTGGTGAGAAATTGAATAGTGTGTGTGTGTGTCTGGGAACACTTGAAGACACTCCTCGCTCCGATATCTTGATTGGAACTGACCTATGAGATGCATGATGACCTTCGCGCTTGTTGCAGTTTTCAACATACATGTACTTGTCACGAATTGCATGTTTTGACAAGTTGTTTTGAGCCCTACCATGAATTTAGCCTCTGTTGGCCACACCTGTACATTGTTTGATCGCAGCATCAGCCAACGTGCTGGCAAGTATTCATGAGGATTTTCGCACCATATGTTGGCCCAAACGATTTACAATTTTTAACGCGCGAGTAACGTAAAATTAGATCCTATTTTTCCTTTTGTATATAACGATAGAAGATGTACTCAATGGGCTAGTGGCGTAGCAACCGCCGTGTACCCCACAAAGTGTGTTTACGTTTTCATACAGAATCACACGGAGCTGGATTTCCAGTACTATAGATCTTTTCTACTGTTACGGCGGCTGATCCTCATGCTGGCAAGGGAAGTGGGGAGCGGGAAAGCGACCAATCCAGCGCGATAAGAAACGCAGCAGCCATTAGAACGAGGTTCGGGAAGACGTCGTAACTCTCGGCGCCACCGCTGTTGTCTGGTTGGTCTGCGCCGTAATCCCCGCTCCCCACTTCCCTTGCCAGCATGAGGACCGGCCGCCGTAAGAGTAGAAAATACCTATAATTTTTCCAGTTGTATTTGCTCATTTGCTAGTTTTCGCGTCAGCGAAGACTTGCTACCATACTTGTCGCTATGCTTTTGTTCCCACAAGGCATTGCGCAGAGCAGACAAGCTAAAAAGATGGTCGAGCGATTTGATGAATGTTCGAGGGGAATAGGTACTACTGTTATTAAATATTAAATTAAAAGAATTAAAATAAAAGGGTTTGTATGGACCAGAAATCGGCTCGAAAGAAATTATGGCAATCAAGGTGTCCTAAACAAGCTTTTTAATGAACTCTGTACGTATATTAATACATGAAATTCGCCGGATTCATTCATAAAGATATATATTTTAAAAAACTAAATATGTCAAACATTCATTACATTGGTAATAATAACATTTTTCATTATTGGCACATTTCTCGTGTACAAATCTCATCGCTTTGGATAAATTCCTAAATATTAATGAACCCGAATGCATGGGCGTAACTTGACACTTAATTTTGGATGGAATACGAACTTGAGGCTTATTTTTTTTTTGGGGTGGGGCATAGTTGAAAAATTTTTCATCCCGCAAAAATAGTGTCAGGCATTATTTGCTAGATAACTGTTTCATTTGCGAAATCACAAATATTATTATTTATTACTTAGCTCTTCAGGTCTCAGAATGTTAACAAAAGTATCCTTAACTTGTTCATTTTAAGAAACTTTAAAATTTGGGGCAGGGCAAGTATCTTGCCCCCTTCCAAGCTACGCCTATGCCCGAATACACAACACATCATCTCGGTTCTTTTCTTTCATCGACCAGTGAACAATAACAAACACCACTCGGAAACCACAGACAAGAAACTTTCTCTTTCCAAACTCGCAGATTATCATCATGTGACCAAACTTCTCTCCGATTGGCTGTTCCACAGAATCTAGCAGAGAAAGCCAGTTGCAATTACAATACGATCTAATCGTCAAAACCAGTCAAGCAGCCATCATTTCCGGTCAGATAACCAGTCCAGCACAAACTAGAGCTTTCCTACTGGAAATCCATTCCCATGTGATAGAGCCTTTAGTGATACTGACCAGGTATATATAATACATATATTATGTGTATAAATATTATTTTTATGTGTGTAAATCCTCAAATGTAAGATATTTACTGTGTACTGTAAAAGGACAGATGCCTGTTGTGCGCAGGATAATAAAATAAAATAAATAAATAAAATAAAATTAGTACCTGGCAACTACCTAGTCTGGCCATAAATACTGTTACAAACTTTCGGCTTGGACTGTACATCCGGTAGTCAGGCTCATGAACCATGCTTGTGCTGAAGTTCACTCCTGACCATTGTGTGTTCAGCTGTGAAAGAGCAAGCGTGTATCTTCTTGTGCTTAGCATGGAGTGGGGCGAATATGAAAACAGAGTAGCCGTAATTGCTCTGCATATGGTTGGGAAGTCACACACTGAGATTTTCATGCCCCTAAAAATCCCGAAGATCAGCAAAAGGTTTGTGTATTAGACAATTCAGAGATTCACCGATACTGGTAGCATGAAAGATCGACCAAGAGTTGGTCGACTTCACACCGTATGAACAGCTGCGACTTTTAAAGCAGTGATGGCTCGCATCCGCCGAAATCCCATCCGGAAGCAAGTGATAATGGCACAGGAGCTGAACCTTTCACAACAATCAATGTTCAGGGTACTTAATGAAGACCTTGGAATTGGAGCTTACCGGTGGAGTACTGGAAATTTCCTGTACTTCACACAAGTGAAGAAGCAGAGGGAACTGAAATCGAGACTGCTCCTGCAGCGGTACGTTGCAGGATTCTCTTCACTGATAAGAAATTGTTCACCACTGAATAAAGTTTTAACCGCCAAAATGAAAGGGTGTATGCTTCAAACTCTCGAGAAGTTTGTGAGAGAGTTCCCAAAAATCAGAGATGCCACCAGCCCTCCTCAGTCATGGTTTGGTGGGAGGTGAGCTATGAGAGTTCCGCCAGACCTCATTTTTGAGAAAAGGGCTTAAAAGCCGTGCGAAAGTGTATATGGAAAGTGTCCTGGACCCTCTCGTGACACTGTTGAACCAAACAATGTTTCACAATGAATCCTAGATGTTCAAAAAACTGTGCCCAGAGCTAGAGGGGACTGTCTGCAAGAAGAGGCACCCTATAATTGAAAGTTAAAAGCGCTCCTTGATAGAATCAGGGGCGGACTTTTCCATCAAGACCATCCGTGCTGCAATAGATGCCTGGCCAGGGAGACTTCGAGCCTGTGTGAGGGCGAAAAGTTTACATTTTGAAAACTGATTGGTGCTATTTGTGTGTAATATATGTAAGTGTAACATACTAAAAGAACATTTAAAAACCTGAAACCATATTCAATTTATTCACAAAATAGTGCGTAACAGTATTTATGGCCAAACTAGGTAGTATATATTGTAATATCAGAAAACAGCACGAGAGGCACGTCGAGTACGCCATCTATGGTGAGTTCACGTTGTTTACAATTGAAATAACTAAAATATTCTTCCTTACTTGTAAAGTAATACGCTATAAAGCGTGTATTTAAGCAGCGCCATTGATGTGTACCTAAAACCATTTAATAGGAAACCTTATTCCTCGCGGTTCAATAGTTATCGTGTTTTAAAAATGTGAAGTGATACATTGTTTATATCTCAGGTGTCCGCCATTACAACTGCACTCGTGACCTAGAACTCGCTTCTAATTGGTTATGCTGCGAAAAATGCTTCGGAAATAGAGTCGGTTCTATCCTCGAGAATGCCATGAAATATGCCATAAGAATTTTCACGCTAGCATTTTGGTCATGGCGTAAACGTTAAGGAAAATGATTTCGTCTAAAGCGGGCCTAGGACTATTTACAGAATACTAGGGACGTTCAATATATAAGTTTCCCTATGCTATAAAATATTGTATAAATCAATGCCATTAAAAAAAGCACATAGTTGACAAGCGCCATCCTTCGTCTACAAGGAACAACAATCGATTCGTTATCAGACGTGAAGGCGCATGCGCTCAAGGGCGAAAAGTAAATGCTTGTTAGGAAAACGTGGGCTCTCGTCATAAGGAGTTCAGAAGCATGAATGCTAAGGGCGTTCTGCTTATTGCCTTTTTGGAACGAGGAAGAACAATTAATGCTAACCGTTATTGTCAAACAATGGATAAACTGAAAAACACATAAGCGACCAGGTCTCCTGTCAGCTGGTGTCATTCTTCTTGACGATAACGCTCGCCCCCACTCAGCAGTGCAAACACAACACAAAATTGAAGAATTGGGGTGGAAACGGCTGCCCCACCCTCCATACAGCCCCGATTTAGCGCCGAGTGATTGTCATCTTTTTTTTCGGTGTTAAAGCCTGAATTGCAAGGTTACCGTTTCGAAACAGATGAAGAAGTGAAGCGGAATGTGAGAATAGTGCTCAATAGCCAGAGCCCTGATTTTCTTGCAAAGGGCATGGACAAATTGGTGCAACGGTGGGACAAATGCCTGAATCTCTGTGGGGATTATGTGAAGAAGTGAGGAAGGATCCTCCTACACATGTATGTATAGTTTTCTAATGTATCTTGAAAATATTTTTTTTACAGCATACGGAAACTTATATATTGAACGACCCACGTATATAATTTTTTGGTATTTTGGAAATTGTTGAATCATTTATTCTATGGATTAAATAGTAAAATATGACAGTATAGCATGAATACTGTAGTTTGCACTAAATTTTTTTATCGATCTAATGCATTTTTTGCTTTCGTCATTCTGTTCGAATACTCTAACTTGAAATGAAGGATGTCAATTTCCAGGGGTGGTCGACTGACCCGTTTGACCCCCCCCCCCTCCCTCCCACCCTCACGATGTATTGGGGCAAGATTGTGGTTAGTGAGTGGGCTATACGATCGAGGATTTTCAGAAAACGTTTCTCTAAACCTAAACGAATGTAAAATTTAACTTGAATTTGAAATAATCAAATTAATATAATAAATAAACTAATAAAACTTAAATGAAACCCACTCTACCTAAATCCCCCATCCCATAGTCACAATCACCATACACGTTTCCTCGTCGAGTCTCCGAGCATGCCAGCCAATCAGATTGAGGCATGACGTCACCCAATGGTACCAACTTATTTGTGGGCAGAGGGTTATACATGCTCTTTACGAAATCTCCGACCACGCCTATATTGGCATCAGTTGTCACTATATTTTATGTCTGCCCAGACCTAGAGTTGAACACGCTTGCGACTTGCTTAACTCCTTAAATTTGCGCAGTGTTGATCTACATGAATTGACAATGCCTTTATGCTTCAGGCACTCAAGAGAGCCGACAAATCAAATCGACAATAACCCTTGAACAAGTAAGATAGCAATGGCATTTAGTGTCGAACAGCAAAGAGATATGGGCCCGCAAGAATATCAGTGACGTAACCAGAGCAGGCCAGTGTTGCCACAACCTGGGAGTGCAATTCCCCTTTCTGTTCGATTTTCCCTTCAACTTAGAAATATTTAAAAATCTGCACTCTGGGAATTTGAACTTCGATTATTATTATTTGACCCAAGGAAAACACTGATTTTGGCGTGTCGTTTTGAGAAGGCACCCAAACGTCAATCTCACTTCCACGTACACACCATGCAGACTAACGAGGCTCTGGCGAAACGTAACGATTCCTAACCTACAATTCCGTTTAGATCTAATAATGCATATGTTGTTAGGTTAGGGGGGGGGCAGGTCTAGAGCCCTTATAGCATATAGTTTTGGCTTTTGTTGCACTCTGGGTGTGCCCCGCACGAGACCTGTGTTCGAGTTCAGAAGAGTCAACAAATACCTGTCTGCTGCTTTAAACGTTCCTTTGAGGACCGGGATTTTTCCACCTGTTCAAGCGGCTCCAGCGTTGTAAAGTGGGTACCTGGAGGAAACTGGGCGGCCAGGGGCGTGGTGCTGATCACATCACCCCCACCTTCGGCCGTGATCAAGAAAGTGTGGGGTCCTTATCTCCACACCCCTTATACCTTCATGGCGTGGTGCAAAGCACAGGGAAGCACTTAACTTTTTTTTTACCGTACTTTACCGTACACCGCACCAGAACATAGTGCGAACGGTGCAGACACCAAATGAACCAAGTAGACGACTCTACTGCACTTTGTAACTAACTCGCGTGATTCAAAGAGATTCATAATGTGCAGCGAACTATACTCTGGAGCAGGCGAACGAAAAGAAGTCTCTGCGCAAGTAGTGACGCGACTCTGCTCCACCCATGAACACGCGAGAGGGAAAGGTATTGTGTGAAAGGGGGGCAAAGCAACTGCAGTTACCAGTGTTCTCAGCAGCGTGTACTGCTTGACTCTGCCCAGATTTGCCCCGCTTCTCTGACACTATGCGCAGCCTTGCTCCACAGATAGTTGGGACAGGGTATAGACGGAACCATAAAGTAAACTTTAAAATCTCAGCAACATAACCCGTGGCGCTACAGGCCCTGAAAGTGCCTTGGCCTATCTCCCGACTGCCAGTCTCCCTCCCACAATGGAGATCTTCAACCGGTAATGTGTTGACGTGGGGCCTGTACAGTCATGGAAAAAGTTCTTCCCCATAAGGCTTTAATAGGAGGTCAACATGACAGGAAAGCAAAGAAGGTCACGTGACTATTGGTTACGTGGAGTTTTGTGCTTCTCCACGTCCCCAGTTCTTGATCCACATTGCAGAAAAAGTAGAGCTGCATGCAATATATGAAAATAGGTTGTTTTCAACTACACGCTTAATTATGATTTTCCCAATTGTAAATCTATCAGACGTGTCTCCCGATTTAGTCGGGACAGTCTTTTACTTTGAATTCCTGTTCGTCATAGGCGTAACTTGACGGGAGCAGAAAGGGAATTTGTAACCCCCCCCAAATCAGGTTTCTTAAAGCTGCTAAAACAGGAATTAAATACTATGATTTGACGCGTCCAAAAAAGGTATTATATTGAAAGATTGTTCCCAAATACGTAGATTGCAATTTAATACTTTGAAAATGTCTCAGATTTGTTTATTATGTCACATCTTAGTGTGGCAAAGGTCTACTACAAAAGTGGAATTTCGTAACAGAAATATGAACCACTCCTTTTTTTCGTAGCCGATTTCATCTTGAAACTGAAATTAAGAATATTAGTTAACAATGTCATTGATAAACAATAAAAAAATGTGTTAGACCCAATTCTTTAATACCTTATCATAATCTTTATCGCAAGTTGAAATTTTGTTGTAAGTCCACTTTATGCACAAAAAAAAGGTAAAGTTCTCACCTGTGCTTAGCGCTACGCCATGAAGGCGTATAGGGGGTGTGGGGGTAACGCCCCACACTTTCCTGATTCGTTCGTGAGTGGGGGTGATGTGATTAGCATCACGGCCCTGACCGCCTTTACACCCAGGGTTTCCCCCAGGTACCCATGTCATTCGACGCTGGGTGGGCGCGGGGCCGCTTCCAACGTTACAAAAGTTCCCGGGCTTGAACCGGCCGGGGATCGAACCCGGGGCCTATAGCATGGTAGTCAGACGCGTAACCGACTGAGTCACCGGCACAGATAGACTAATCTGAACTGCATACAGTTTAAAGTGGGATCCGAACCACTATGTGCGATCACCTGGTATCGTACCCGAGACCCTTGATTACAAGGTCATACCACTACGCCATCAGTGAGGCGCACACAATCTTTGTATTTCGACCTTTTTAAACCTATATGTATCATATAATAGGTTGTTTAACGTTGCTATGCCTCTATGGATTATATTTACCCAGTATTCGAGCACATAGCGTCAGGTTTCATAGAATATAAGCTTCTCTTCCATGTTTATGGTTTCCTGTCTGCAGTAGAAAAACTGGCAGGTTCCCATAGCTTTTCTTTCAATAGTCTTCCAATGGTTGCATTTCATATCACTCAAATTTGATTCATTCGTTTCGAACACAATCCCCGATGGCGCAGTGGGATCGTGGGCGCCTTGTAATTAAGGGATCCCGGGTTCGATACTCGGTGGAGGAACATAGTGGTTCGGATCCCCCTTTAAACTGTAGGTCCATTCACGATTAGCCTAACAGGACATAAAGTGGACTTAAGACACCAAATCAAGCAACCAACACAATCCCGTTATTGTCCATATTATCGAATCCAGAACCTTCGTCGCGAATAACATAGGCAGTAAGACAATGTGAAATAACCGAATAGAAGCGGAACCTAAAACCTACAACGGATAGATTGGATTAAGTCGACGATACAGCACGCGTTCTGAAATGAACAAGAATACGAAAGTTGAAGGACCTCTATACGCACCCACTTTTCCTCCACTCAATGGGGAAGATATCCTTCTAGCTGAGAAGCCTTTACGTAGGACTTCCCTGAGGGAACTTCAAGGCCACGACGATAAAGTATTCTCCGTGCAATGACGGGACCAAAACAAACGTCAGATAGCTGTGTTCCTTCTTATTTCGTACACCATTGATAACTGGAACACGTGACCTCGTCTTTGGTAGAGCAGAAGCATGCTTGCTTGCCACCACCCTTTAGTTCAGTGACCTTCGCCCGTAGTCAGCAAGAGTGAATGACTCACCAGATACTTGTTGTCTGTAAGGCTACACAAGAATAGATATTTCGTTAGTGGCTGTAAGTATTGTTTCATCTGCAGTTATATCAGTTAACATTTCAATAGTTTCCTAATGGTTACGTTAGTGATAAACATGTAAATTAGTTCTCGAGAGTGAACGTTTTATCAATTTGAACGGGGGATTTTTATACAGCCTGCATGTATTATTTTTTCTGAAACAAGAAGAAATTCGAAGACGCAAAAAGAGTTGTATAAGAGTAGTTAATAAAAGGAAAAAAGAAGAAGAAAACGAAAATATAAATGCTGAAATAAATTATGGTAGAGATCGAGTGAATAACATTTTGTCATGGGGCCTCCTCGATGGCGTAGTGATAACGTCGTCGCCTTGTAATCAGTGGATCCCGGGTTTGATACACGGTGGATGCACATAGTGGTTAGTATCCCACTTTAAAATGAAGGTCCAATCCAGATTAGCATATCTGTGCACCAAACCAAAACTAAGAAAAAAATTGTCACAGTGTAAGAAAATTTCATGTTCAACTACATACGAAACAAAAGGGAATAATATATTGCAGGTTGGAGTTCACATCTGTAGCATCTAACCAGCACAATTATGAATCGCAACATATCGTATCAGATCCATTTTTATTATACATGTATTATAATATAAGAGAAGTAGAGGAAAGAGAAAACCAAGCGAAACACGGATGCCTTCTCCAGAATTTCAAATCTCGTTACATAAAGTTCTGGGTTGGAGTCCCGAACAGGCATTACTTTCTTTTTCTTACCCTTTTATCTGCTTCATTTCATCATAATTCATCGTTATGGTTTACCTGCAGGCGAAGAATAATGACAATAATTGCCAATACAAAGCCAATGACAAACAGAACAACTCGATTACGGAGGTGCCAAGAAGAAACGAGACTTGACAGTGTCTCCGTCTCTCAGTTTGTCGAATTGAAAATTGCTCTCCCGTTCTCGGTCTCGATTAGTTAAATATAGAAATCGAAAATGTATGTCAATGAATATACATGTATTTTCTATATTCCGGTTTTGTAGGAGATTTCGTGGGAGGTGAAATAAGTACTCTTCCATCGTATTTATTTTTATAATTTTTATTCCCTGTTCGATGATCGCGACGATAAGGACGAGTGACCATTACATGAAATTGATGGCAAAATAGTCAAACACCCCCGACAAGGACGGTACTCAAACCCGGGAACTTTGGCGACGATATGGAATGTCAATCACTTAATGAGCTTGACCACCGAGCCTGCTTAATGTTGTTTCTGTCAGGTAATTCGTAATAACTGTCAATATCCCACATTCACTATCATTTGCTTCATAATTTATCTTATTGTTGTGATTAACCTGAATTCAAAGAATTAGTTGAAAGGCAAAAATGCAAGATTGAATGTCTCTGATGTTACTTCGTGCCGAATAATATGACGTGGTATTATGATATGAATTTATTAATCATATAATATGCCTATTCATTCCATTGATTGATCCCAATTGAGCACACAAAATATGGTATAATGTCCACTCCACTCCATGGAGGAGTAGTTAGCACAGCGCGCTACGATGCCATGGGTCCCTGGTTAGAATCTCGACTTGGGGTGGGTGTCCTTGGTAAGTGTCCCTTCATCAATTTCATCATAGCATCACTCATCTTCATCGTCGCTATTTGCCAAAAGTGAAAGAATAGCAAATCTAAATAACAAACATCCAATCAAATCGAACATCTCTACCGATTTAATTCTATACGGTATCAAATTCCCACTTTATTACTGCATCTTAAGTCATTTTACAGCATCTCAATTGTTTTCCGATTCAAAAAAAAAAAGGAATGTTGTTTTGTGCAGTTGATTGTGCATTGTTTCGTTGTTTGGATTGTTTAATTAACGTCGCATTAATTAGTTTTAGACCAATCGTGACGGGGGAAGCAAGAGCACAAAGGAAGCGAAAAAGACAAGGAAGAGACCACGGCTTTCTTTAAAGATAGCATCCCGTGAATACAACTCAAGTGACTGCAGAATATTATGAATAAAATTTATTTCGCTTTTTCCTTTTATTTCTGTTTCAGTTATTTTACTTCGCTTTTCTTCTACCACTCGCGTTACTTGTGTCGGTGAGGAAGAATTATAAACTCGTGAAATGGACGATGGTACAAAAAAATATATGCCTCTCCCACGGTTCGAAGCTGTCAATACAAAATATTGTCTTATTTTTATAATTTACGGGCAAATATGGTTTGTCACGTAGCAATTTTCGCTTATCTATTTCTCAAGGGGTTCCATTGCCTCTCTGATGTCGTAGTGGTATCGTCTTCGCCATGTAATGAAAGGCTTCCGAATTCAATACCAAATAGAGAGGCATTTGGTTCGGATCCCATTTTAATCTGTAGGTCCAGTGCGTGAACTGGACTTAAACAATTAACGTGTGGCATGTGGTCTGTGATGAGAACCATCATTTCAGCGAACCTTCTTGACGATGACTCTAATATCACTTGAAAGAATAGTATTTCCTTACGAGTAGCTCTTGTCAAGAAACCAGTTCCTGAAATTTTCTTCTGGAGGCATCGTAGCACCCAGCTGTTTGTTGTGGCTGGGGCACGAGTCATGTGACTCATGCTATCAAAGCTCAATCCTTCCCGAGAACTCAGAATCACCAGGCAAACTTAAGCGAATATTTTGTTATTTGGGTTGCATAAACAACAGGCTTTAAGACGTTACGAACTTCTACGTCCCGTGGCCCAGGTATTTTTTTCTAAGACTGTACGTCGAACCCCCAGCCCTTATAGGAGATATCTGTGACCGGGTTACGCTACTCACTCGTATAGCTCCCCAATTTCCTCACGATGGTGGGTTGCCACCGGTCCCATACACGGGCCGAAAATCCAGAGACTGAACCCAGGCGGACTCGAACTCATGCCGTCCCGCAGTCGGAGTCCAAAACCGCACGGCCACGGAGGAGGACTTGAAATCTCAGTGTGACTCCTATTATCTTGAAATTTCCTTGCGATCTTTGAGCATGTCTCTTTTTGTTCCCTACAAGCGTACCCAAATTTCCCTACGCTGAGGGAGATTCCCTTTCATTGTTGCTCCATCGAACGAAACAGAACCATTGTTGATCCACGTGACCGGTTCAACTTTCGCTGCCGCCCTCGTGGTCCCTTGTTAGCACGGGAATTAGCAAGGTGGGCCTGGGTTCAACACCCACTCCCTCTCCTTATAAGCGGATGCAGCGGAACTTGTCTCCGGGGACGAACGACCCAGCCCACTCCCTGTCCCTCGGAGAGCGTTCACCTTCATGTCCCTCGGGTACCGTATCAAAAATAATTTCATGCACATGTGGAATGAGGCTGCTACTCAATTATGGGGTCATATGTGAAATGTACCTCAATGTATCCTTTGCTGGATACCAAGCAGGATTGCCAACCTTCCTATATTATCTACGAATTAATGAGAACTACATTTTTTCCCGACACCTGATTCAATGGAAGTCCAGAAATATATATATTTTTTTATCTGTCAGTCTTATACGAGTATCTTGATCTTGCCTTCTTCTCTTAAGCTTGGTGTTCTTTCCTTATAAACGACAGCGAGAATGAGACATCAAGGGACGTCGTTCAAAGGGGTGAGGGGTACTGGGCCCCCGAAGCTTGCTTGGAGGATATTTTACATAATAAAGAAAAAACTCCAAATTCATATTTTTTTACAATACTTTGCACAATCGCTTTCATCTTTTTAACTATTGTACTTGTTTGGGGTCTAGATTAAGGTAATATATTAATAATATCTTAAATATTACTATATGTTAATGAAAACTTATTTATGTGGTGGTTAGTATATTATCTAGCTAATGGATATTATTAATATACACATAGGGAACAATATATACGGTAAGTTATAAGCCATGTGTGTGTGTCTTCAAACCACCCCCGATAAAGAAACCTAGCTACGTCCATGGAGAGGCCTGTGTAAAATTGAGACTGCAGAATCTCTCGGTGTCGATTAAGGCGTTGACATCGTTACCAGTTTCCCACCGGAGAGGCACAGCTTAATCATTGCAATATGAAATAAGTCTGCTGTTTTTTCGTGCTTTATTATAATGCTATACTTCGAATATATTTCAAGGGGTGCAACCCCCTCTCGGCACACCTCTGTCTTAAAAGAAACGAACTTGATAACAGAGCATAATAAACGACAATCGCCAGGCTCAGTGTTACATATTCGTATTGCATCTGACCTCTCGACTGTGGACTTTACAAGCGTACAGTTTTTTCTCTCTTTCTCCCGAGAGAAAAGGAACTGCGCATAGAACTTAAAAAATAGCGTTCCTCTTCATGTCTACAATCAACCAAATTGGGGATTTCGTTCACCGCTTTACAAAAATTAACGACACCCACCCGTGGCGCAACAGATCTTCATGGTCAGGGCCTCTACCGACTGGCGCCTCACTCCCACCTGCTGAGGTGGGAGATCAACCAAGCAGTTACGGCACGACGAACCCCCAGCCGTCGTTGTAGGTTTCCGAGACCGGGTTACGCTACTCACTCGTAGCTCCCCAATTTCCTCACGATAGTTGATGGCCACCGGTCCCATACACAGAGGTGGTTATTTTCGTTCAACCTCCCTCACCCTCACCCTCACATGCCCTCAACCTCACGATTTGCCTCTCGCACTCACCCTCACACGCGCTCACCCTCACGACTCACCAGTCGCCCTCACCCTCACGACTCGCCTTTCGCCCTGACTAGTGTTGCCCACGAGACGAGACTTTGGCCTGTCTCGTCTCGTGGAGCCTCGTGGAAATGATGTCTCGTCTCGAAAATATTCGTTTGTCTTATGACACATGGTCAATCTCTTCTCGTCTCGAATTTTTAAAAGCCTGTCCCGTCTCGTCCCGTGGGCAACACTAGCCCTGACCCTCACATGCCCTTACCGTCACAACTCGCCTTTCGCCCTCACCCTCCCTCACGACTCGACTTCGCCCTCACCCTCACAAGTCTTCGGAGGGTGAGGGTGAGGTCTACCCTCATGAGGGCCATACACAGGCCGAAATCTCAGGAGAAAAGTTGTTACGCTTCCCCCAGGAGACTCGAACCTACGCCCCCCCCCCCCCCCCCGAAGCCGGAGCCCAAAGCATGACGCAAGGACGGCGCTGGGCTCAACATCCATCTTAGTTACTCAAATAAGGAGCGACTCACTTGTGAGCTGCGATAACAAAAACCTTATAAAGCCACGACATAAAAAAGTTTTTGGATGGAGTATAGCGGCGTGCCAAAAGACTACGTGGATTAACCTCCCGGACCTTCTGCTAATGCTCTTCCTTGAGCAAATTGAGCCCTGTGGATTCCTTAATGAACTACCTACGAACTTACCTACCCACTATTCGCATGTATACCCACGCACGCATGCATTTATGACGACTACTAATAGCCTCTTGTACTGTCGCTCCCAGTGAAATTTTTAATCAACAAGCAAGCAGCCGCACATTAATATTTTTTAAACATTCTAGGTAAATTTTGTACATTGACTTGTAAAACCAATGGCAATGTCAATGTGTTGGTGGTAAGAAGATCAGTGGCGTATACTAAGTCCAAGAACTGGAATATCTCACCATGTCACGTGGTCCTAGGCTATGAATAGAAATAAATTTACCAACTCCTAAGAAATCAGGTTGCCAACTCATAGGAAATCAGGTTACCAACTCATAGGAAATCAGGTTGCCAACTCATAAAAAATCAGGTTGCCAACTCATAAGAAATCAGGTTACCAACTCACAAGAAATCAGGTTGCCAACTCCAGAATCAGCATCATCATCTCACTGATATGAATAATATTATTTACAATTTCTGATCGATTTTTCTCCTGTATTTTATTATCTAGAGTTCAGGCTTCGCAGGTAGCCTAGCTAGCCCAGAATATACGCTCCTGAAGAAGATATAATATCCTTGATTTCGCGTCCAGGTATTTTGCGATTCTTCCCTTTGCACTTACTCTGATATTCAATATTGGATTCTTGGAGGCACATGGTTCGGATCCCACTTTAAACTGTAGGCCCAGTCCCGATTAGCCTTCCTGTGCATAAAGTCAAGCCTTCAATTTCAGATTAGCAGTTATTCCTTTTGTTCTTATCCCAGCACTCAGTTTTTCATTCGCACTTATTCGTTTTGTTCTTTCAGCGCCCAGTTTTTTGATTCACGGTTATTCAGGTTTGCTACGATTTTTTGATTATGAAATTCCCTGACATTTCCAGATATTCCAGCACAGGAATGATTTTTTTTTTTCAGACATGTTTATCATCATGATTTTAGCTTTTGAACCTTGTGTTTTTCAATAAAATATATAATCGGTTAATTATTATGAATATTCACCTTCACATGTCCTGGCGTTGTCTACGTGGGGCCCGACGAAATTAAAATTTTGTAAAGAAGAATTAAATTTTTTAACTTTCGTCTTCTTCTTCTATTTGGTGAGTGAATTGTGTTTCTCTTCAACAATAGGCGTGTAGCTTAGACTAAACTGAAAGAAACAAGCTATAATTTGTAACTCTAGTATTCGTAGTCACGAAGATATAAATATTTATTTGAAACCTTGCGAAATTTTAAACTTCCCGCTAAAAGCGCGACTGTGCACTAGTGCCTTCCAGTAACAAATTAAAATTTTGACACATATTAGAGGAAGGTCTGATTATGTAGTATGTGAAACTTGGCTTGGATATCACTTGTCTCTTTCGTGCTACACCATTTCAAATATCCACCATTTTCCGGTGATTTTTCAATTTCTTGCATATTCAGCTTCATGTAATATGGATTGGGTGATAGATATGGAGGCAACATAATGTGTGCATACTGATCAGGGTGGCATATTTTGGAGTATTTTATATGCTAACGTAAACAAGCTGAGGGTATTTTGATACAATACGCGTGTTCCTTGGTTGGAGGTTTGATTGGTGTGTAAACGTGACCAATGTTATAGAGTCCCGAAGTTAGCTCTGAAGCTCATTCCTCAGAATTGGGTCACATTTTCTGTTGCGCACCACCTTCTTCCACAGGCTATACCTCTAGAACTATTTCTCGGAGGAACCTAATTTAGAATACAAGCCTTCCAGACATGATTGAACCATCATGCCAAATTTCATCCAAATCAAAAACTATGACCTGGAAGCCCTGTTCGATCTGACGTGGAATGACCCCTTAGCAATATCTTAACCCTACATATTAATAAATGTACGTGTGTATTGTATACTTACACAAATTCAAAAACAGCCCCTTTGTCTTTCTCTACTGGTTAACTATAGTAATGGACACAGGTTTCCCAAATACCTGTTGGATCATTGACTTGTAATAAAACATATACACTCAAAACCTCTATGTACAAAATAAGCAAAAATTATAATAATAATAATTATTATAATTATCTAAAATATTATATTAGCGGCATAGCAAATTTCCTTTTCAACCTGATCCTACCTAAAATGGCGGACAGGTGTCAAATCAGATAATATAATGCTGATAAGTAGGGAGTGGAAGTTGATGACCTCAAAATATAGTATATGACCTATAGAATGTCCTACAAAATTGAAAAAAAAGACGTAAAAATGAAAAAATGCCCATTCAATTTGTGAGTTTTAGGTTAAAAATTGAAATGAAATGGAAATTAAACAAAATGCAATCTTGCTTTTAAAAAAAGCACCAATGATACCACATGCACATTCAACTAAAATATGCAACAAGGATTTCCAATAGAAACAACTGAATAATTTTAAAACAATTTAATGAAAAAGTCGTACACACTGAATCAAGAATATTACCAAAATGAGAGAAGTGACAAAATATGACGAAACAATACACCGAATATTGCGAAAAATGACTGAAAAATGCCGAAAATCGGGGAAAATAACCTAAAACCTGAAAATTGGCAAGAAATGCAAGATAACCTTTTTGGGTTCTAGACGAAGTGTAACGTTGTGTGTATCTAGTGGGCATCGTGTCCGAGATGTCAGAGACATTTCATCAACTTCCGCTCCCTACTGATAAGCAATTAGGCGATAAGGGATGTAATCCTTTTACCAGCAGCGTAACTTGGAGATGTAACTTTGTAGGAGGATGGGGGTGGGTTGCAGATATGAACGTCAGGTTCCAGATGGTGAAAAAGATGTCCATAGCATGTCCCCGCCAAGTTACGCCTATGCTGTGCTTTTTAAAAAGTCCTCCTTGACCTTGACGACAACTAAGAACTTGTTCTGTGCAGGACATGAAGTTACTACTGTCCTTTATTGATGCATCAAAAGTAGTTTTAGCTACTGGGCAAAGCTCCCTAAAGATTTTTTGCTTAAATTTAAACGACAGACCTGTGCAAGGAAAACTCGACGATAAAAAGTTCTTGAGAATTGACACAACCAGTTCACAAGTCCTCTTAAAGCCACGGCTACCGCTTCTATATTTAGGGTCTACAAAAAACGTAACGCGAAGGAGGAATTAGCTATGCAACCCACGTCCTCTGAAGAGAGATTAAGTAATGGGAGGCTTTATTTGCTTTCGACGTTTCCTCCCGTCGAAAGGTTCCAAAAGACCAAATACAGGGAAATGAAGAACAGGTGTTCAAGAAGTTTTCAAAGCGAGAAATGGAGGTTGATGGATTTCAAGATGTTTTCTCTATATCCGGTCTTATTTTAACAGTAATCGTACACCTATTTCTTCTCTTCCAATATGGATGGCGTTTCAAACACAATTCTTGCATGCCATCGCCGCAGTGTCAACCAGAACAGTGTTGATGGCAACAGCGGGAAGTGGTCGGAAATGGCGCGCTACTCTAGCTGTAACATTCTTATAGCAAATATTTCGCTGTAGCTACAATCTTCCCAACTGTTTGTCATCCAAGCGGAGCGGATTTTTAGGTAAAAACATATTCTTTCTGTTGCTTCGGAACTCGGCCAAGCTCGGTAGCAGTGCCCACCATGTGACTGACATGTAATCTACGAAGTCTTTTTTCACATAAAAATGCATAATTTTACCTTTATCACACATAAAAACGTGTTTCCAGGGAAAGAACATAAAGCATACATATTAGGTGATATATACGGTAGTCGACCCCCCTGGCGGAGTGGTCAGCCCATCGCGCTACGATGTCAGAGGTCCCGGGTTCGAATCCCGTTTCGAACATGGATGTTTGTCTTGGTCTGTCCTGAAGGAAACAGAGTTTTGAGATCAATCGACATATGAGTTTGATGCGTGGGAAACATTGGCGCTTAGGGGTTTTCTTTTTTATTTTTATTTTCAAAAAAAGACGGTAAGGCGTGTGACTGCCACGCGGGAGACCCGGGTTCGATTCCCGGTGTGGGTGATCCAAGGTCGGAATTTTTCCCCGCATAAAACAGCTCTGGTGCTAACCCACCCTCAAATCAATGGGTTAGCGTCGTCGCCTTGTAACCAAGGGGTCCCGGGTTCGATACCCGGTGGAGGCACATGGTGGTTCCGATCCCACTTTAAACTGTAGGTTCAGTCCCGATTAGCCTTAATGTGCATAAAGTGGACTTAAAATACCAAACCAATCAATCAAATCAATGGGTACCCGGAGTTCAACCTGAGGGGTTAAGGGCAGCCGGAGCGTGGTCCTGATCCCATAACTTCCAAAATGAATGTGTGGGGCCCTATCCCCCCACGTCCTCTAAATATGCCTCCAAGGCACGGTGCTATATGTACAGTCACTGACACTTCTGGGTCGTAACAAATTCATTGAATGCCAATGGGATTATTACCACCCAGAAGTGGCCGTGACTGTACAAGGAACTTTATCTTGCCGTACCTGTTTTTATTATTAATTCACGAAAAAGTAATTTGTGGAGCAGATGGTACAAAAAGTAGTAACAATAAAGTTCGAACACCCCTCCCTCGCTTTCGTCTTCACCGTGAAAGGAAATCGCAGTGGCCTGTTGGGTTGGACGGGAACTTGATTTGCAATACAATGGGACCAGCAGAGCATCATGCCTCTTTTTCCAGTACGACGGCCATGACAGATAAGCTCCGTCGGTGCATTGAAAAAACAAGAGTCTATTTCTCGCTTGAGGTTCGTGATCTTTGCTGGATATCATGTTGCTTGTTATCTTCATACGAGTTGACGTGTGCGACTGCAGATTCAGATCACGACCTGTACGGTTCTCAGAATCCTTCAATGTGCAAAGCTGCCACACGACACTCTGAATACTGTTTTCTGATCTGGGGGTCAAAGGACGTGCATGGGTAGCCCAGCTGGTTGCAACGTCCCACCTACACACAATTACCACACTCTAAACACTTCACTTAGGAGGACGGCAAAAGTCTACCCATATGCGCTAACTTTTTGTCAGCCGTAGAACATGGACTCAGAAATATCTCAGGGCTTGCTGGGTGTAAGGAAAGACTATACCAGCTTAATATATATGTTTATTATAGTCTCAACACAAGGGTTTGCACACTTACACACGTGTCTTTACCTGAAACCCTTACCACGCGCGTGCATTTACTTGTACCACACACGTGCTTTTACCTGTACCACGCACGTTCTTTTACATGTACCACCTTTGGTCTCGAAGAGATAAGGGGGGCAGGGAACATCCAATTTATTCCTCGCTGTGAGGCGCCAGGGGGAGTATGGGGACCTAATTTTATTTAGGGCCTTGGTCGCCGCTGACGTCACGGGTTCCCCTGTAAAAGAGAGTAGGTTGTGCGTAGTACCCCAACCACAGCCGGGAATTGGCCGAAACCAATCTGTACTCCCGAATAACGGGCGCAGGGTAAAGGATTAAAGGATGCCGCGACACCCCGGCGTTAGCTGGGAGTTGGCAAGCCAACCGGTGTCTCCTATGAAGGGACGGCAGGTTAGAAAAGGAAGGTCCGGGTGCTCCCAGACAAGCCGGGCAGGTAGAACCTGGGCACCTATCAGCCTAAGCGAGCGGACCAGGTAGGTAGGTTGCTGCTAGGCTCTTCTTCTTCTTTCTTCTTTCTCCGTCCTTCCTTCTGGGATGGCTTCTAGTTCTCAGGCTGGGAGGCCAGTTAACCCTGGATGTTTGCCTGTTGACATCAGGGAGCCAACTGAGCTCCGGGCCCCGCTGCACTGGCTTTATACTCGCGGGGGCGGCGCATTGGTGGTGAAAATTTTAACTACAAGTACGCGTAGCTAACTCATTTTTTTACATATTGCAACCTTCTTACTGAGAAACATCCAAGAAGTGACATTAAGAAAACACTAGTGGGAAAATCACTAGTTGCACGTGTCAATATAAACTAAAACTGTGTGCATTCAGACAATACAATTGATATTGAGCCTTGCAGGACTCTTCAACGAATTTGAACAGTATAAATGACAATAAATGATAACATTTTCTGAATACAGCAACCACGCAGGGTCTAATAATAAGCGAAGCTAATAAACGTAGAGGTGGATCCGTTAGCGTTTACAGAAAACAGGGACCACGCAGGGTCAAATAATACGTAGAGGTGGATCCGTTAACACATTTAAACTAAAAGCGTACGCCTCGGAGGGACATGTAGCATGCATTCTTCTTAACAAAATATAATATGGCGACCACGCAGGGTCGTTAAATGTGGCGACCACGCAGGGTCGTTACATGGTAGTAAGACTTATATACCCTTTGACAGCATTGATTAGTTTTGATGAAATTCTGATTTTTCCAAGTCTCTAGAACGTACTAATAAGAATAATTATTTGGTCAAAATTCAGCCTGCGCGTTGCTTCGCTTTTCTGTCACTTTGGCTAATCCTGACTATTATGGACTGATATGATGGAATTCATGAAGGGACGCTCACAAAGAGCACCTATGAGCAGCCGGGATTCTCACCGTGAGAGTGTGGTTAGCACGATGCGCTACCACACCAGGGTTCGAATCCCGGCCTGGGCATGGCTGTTCTTTGCGAATAACCCTTTATCAACTTCACCATATTATCACTCAGTTTCATCTTCGCGGTTAGTCAAAAGTGGCAGAAATGCGAAGCAAAATACATCTATCAATCATCACTCATCCTTATCGTCGCGATTAGCCTAAAGTGACACAAAAGCGACGCTAAATAACAATAATGAAATCAAACCAGATCGGGATTCGAACCCGGGACCCCTGGCCCCGTTGCGTTCCACGGAGGTCAGCGGTGTGGATGTTGGCAAACTGCAATTTCATGCTGTTATTTATTATTTGAATAAATTCTCGCAAAGTAACGACAATTTTATCAAAACTAACGAGATAGTGTTTGCTTTGAAAGTGAACATGAATGGGGACAGCGTGAATTTGCCCGACTCATTTACTTCCTCAATAATTTCAACATGCAGGGTTTCCCAAAAATCCTTCCCACATTTAAATTCACTATAACTTTGTAACGAATAGAGATATTTCAGTGAAATAAAATTTTACTTCAAAGTTTTACATGGCAACACTGCATGTCTGTCATCCTCATCGCCACACCTCGAACTGGGCACCATTCACATTGATGCATTCCTGAAATCCCGTCCTGAATCCGAAATGCCCGCGATGACCGCAGATATCTTTGCTTTGAGATCATCCTGATCTCTTGGGTTTTCTGCGTTCACTTCGGTCTTCACATATTATCCCCGCAGCCATAAGTCACACGAACACACATCTGGCGACCTTGTGGGCCATGTGTGGGTCCTCTGCGGCCAATCCACCTGCCTCCGAATCCCTGATCCAGGAAGTTTCTGACTGGAAGAGCGAAATGGGGAGAGGCCCCGTCTTGCTGGAAGTACACTTCATCTTTGATGCCAAGTACAACCAGCTGGGGAAGGAGGATCGTCTGCAGCATGTTGAGGTATCTTGCTCGAAGAAGAACGCAAGATTAGATGATCCATCGACACAGCGCACCACACATTCACGTTTGAGCTATCCCTCTCGTAGGTTTGAAATTCAAGTGGTGCCAGTTCACCTCCCCGGACACGTGGAAGGTAGCCTCATCTGAGATGTCCCTTCTCCTGAATCGGCACCGTCTTGGAATCACCTGGCCGTTTGCAGTCATGTGATCCTCTCAACGCTCAGTGTTGCCAGTTAAAACTTCAAAATATTGCTGTGCAGTACAAACTTTATCTCACTGAAATGTCTCCATACGATAGAAAGTTATATACGTAGTAAATTCAGATGTGGGAAGAACTTTTAGGAGCCTCTCAACGCTCAGTGTTGCCAGTTAAAACTTCAAAATATTGCTGTGCAGTAGAAACTTTATTTCACTGAAATGTCTCTATACGATACAAAGTTATATACGTAGTAAATTTAGATGTGGGAAGGACTTTTAGAAAACCCTGTACTTGCGGAACCAACGAAGCGTTTGCAGAACTATCGTGGCTAGATTGGGTCTATTCTCCGAACAACGTGAGTTCCCAGCTGTCAGTGAACATTTGCCACTTTTGTGGGCGGGTGGAGAGAGGGTGGATCGGGCAGTGAGCCAACCAAGGAGGAGAGTTGCCGCGGAAATGATTTGATTTTCTTTTGTACTGCATTGTCAAACATAACACCAGTAATGGTTTAGCAATTGGGGATGAGCAATTGCTGGAAAAATTCCCACCTAAAATCATCCGGGTCTACAAAGCCCATTACCTTTCATTCTTGGTTTTATGGGTTTTGTAGAACGTAACTTCATGCCGTGCTGCTTATGTTATTAGGGAATAATATATAAAGTAATTGTTGATTGATTGAATTTCAAATTGTGTGTGCGTCAGCACCTAGGCTATTTTGCACCCGTCACATTATAAGGGGCCCAGCCCCTTACCATAACTAAGAAACTACAATGTAATATAACATAACTATAATATCGTAGGACTAACATATTCTTACTTGGTTTAAAAGCTGGGCTGTAAAGGGGCACTCAGTACACATAAGGACAAAACACAGGACAACACACACACCCAGCCCTACAGAAAATTATACTGGCCGTAGGTCTAGACGCCAGAGCCTCGTTAGTCTGCAAAATGCAGTCCAGGGTGCACTACGTGGAAGTGAGGTCAACAATTGGGTGTAGTACGTAGAAGTGAAGTTGACAATTGGATGTACTACGTGGAAGTGAGGTTGACAATTGGGTGTACTACGTGGAAGTGAGGTTGACAATTGGGTGTACTACGTGGAAGTGAGGTTGCCAATGGGGTGTACTACGTGGAAGTGAGGTTGCCAATTGGGTGTACTACGTGGAAATGAGGTTGACAATTGGGTGTACTATGTGGAAGTGAGGTTGCCAATTGAATGTACTACGTGGAAGTGAGGTTGACAATTGGGTGTACTACGTGGAAGTGAGGTTGCCAATTGGGTGTGCAACGTGGAAGTGAGGTAGCCAATTGGGTGTACTTTGTGGAAGTGAGGTTGCCAATTGAGTGTACTACGTGGAAATGAGGTTGACAATTGGGTGTATTATGTGGAAGTGAGGTAGCCAATTGGGTGTACTTTGTGGAAGTGAGGTTGCCAATTGAGTGTACTACGTGGAAGTGAGGTTGCCAATTGAATGTACTACGTGGAAGTGAGGTTGACAATTGGGTGTACTACACGTGGAAGTGAGGTTGATAATTGGGTGTACTACGTGGAAGTGAGGTTGCCAATTGGGGGTAGTACGTGGAAGTGAGGTTGCCAATTGGGTGTACTACGTGCAAGTGAGGTTGCCGATTGGGTGTACTACGTAGAAGTGAGGTTGACAATTGGGTGTACTATGTGGAAGTGAGGTTGCCAATTGGGTGTACTACGTGGAAGTGAGGTTGCCAATTGAATGTACTACGTGGAAGTGAGGTTGACAATTGGGTGTACTATGTGGAAGTGAGGTTGCCAATTGAATGTACTACGTGGAAGTGAGGTTGACAATTGGGTGTACTACACGTGGAAGTGAGGTTGATAATTGGGTGTACTACGTGGAAGTGAGGTTGCCAATTGGGGGTACTACGTGGAAGTGAGGTTGCCAATTGGGTTTAGTACGTGGATGTGAGGTTGCCAATTGGGTGTACTACGTGCAAGTGAGGTTGCCGATTGGGTGTACTACACGTGGAAGTGAAGTTGATAATTGGGTGTACTATGTGGAAGTGAGGTTGCCAATTGAATGTACTACGTGGAAGTGAGGTTGACAATTGGGTGTACTACACGTGGAAGTGAGGTTGATAATTGGGTGTACTACGTGGAAGTGAGGTTGCCGATTGGGTGTACTACGTAGAAGTGAGGTTGCCAATTGGGTGTAGTACGTGGAAGTGAGGTTGCCAATTGAATGTACTACGTGGAAGTGAGGTTGCCAATTGGGTGTACTACACGTGGAAGTGACGTTGATAATTGGGTGTACTACGTGGAAGTGAGGTTGCCAATTGGGGGTACTACGTGGAAGTGAGGTTGCCAATTGGGTGTAGTACGTGGAAGTGAGGTTGCCAATTGGGTGTACTACGTGCAAGTGAGGTTGCCGATTGGGTGTACTACGTAGAAGTGAGGTTGACAATTGGGTGTACTATGTGGAAGTGAGGTTGCCAATTGAATGTACTACGTGGAAGTGAGGTTGACAATTGGGTGTACTACACGTGGAAGTGAGGTTGATAATTGGGTGTACTACGTGGAAGTGAGGTTGCCAATTGGGGGTACTACGTGGAAGTGAGGTTGCCAATTGGGTGTAGTACGTGGAAGTGAGGTTGCCAATTGGGTGTACTACGTGCAAGTGAGGTTGCCGATTGGGTGTACTACGTAGAAGTGAGGTTGACAATTGGGTGTACTATGTGGAAGTGAGGTTGCCAATTGAATGTACTACGTGGAAGTGAGGTTGACAATTGGGTGTACTACACGTGGAAGTGAGGTTGATAATTGGGTGTACTACGTGGAAGTGAGGTTGCCAATTGGGGGTACTACGTGGAAGTGAGGTTGCCAATTGAATGTACTACGTGGAAGTGAGGTTGACAATTATGTGTAGTACGTGGAAGTGAGGTTGACAATTGAGTGTACTACGTGGAAGGGTCACCTTTAATCGTTTATTTATTGTAATAATAATTATACGGCACACTGTACTCCAAACTAAGTAACAAAAAATTTTATTTTTACAGATCTGTAAAAGATTTCGATTATAGACCCCGCGGAATTGTATGCCCCAGTCCCCGCACCAGGGCCGCCACTGAATTTTGGTATTTTAAAACGAATTTCCATTTTCCGCTCTTGCTTAAAATTTAGTATGGAAACCAATAAGTCGCTGACTAAGGCAGTTTATTAAGGTAAAAACACTTAACACGTAACGTTTCGACCCTGTATCAGGGTCTTCCTCAGACGAAGAACTAAACTAAAATGATGAAATAAACTACACACAGAAAGATTACATACACATAGCAGGGTCACAAGCCACACAACAACAAATCAAGTTGACAGTCCTTATCTAGGAAGATTTCTGCAAAGGAATTAAACATATCACCTCCTGACAGTTGTTGACTAATGGGTCTACTACACTGACAGGTGATTGGCAGGTCAAGATCAGCAAGAGTCTAAGAACCACCTGCTCACCACTCCCCCACCCCTCCTGCCTTTCTGGTTATGGGTGAATACCTCCTCCTCTGGTCTTCTTCTTTTCTCTTCTTTCTTCCTTCTTCATACTTCTTTTTTCTTCATTCCTTTTCTTCATCCTTTCAACTTTCTCTAACACACTCTTCCATTCCTTGTTTATCTTGAGCCCTCCATTCCAATTCATGATGTCTTCTCCTTTCTTTTCTATTTCTTTGGCCTCCTTCCATTTTCTCACTAGTTCTCTCTTCTCTTTTCCTATTCGCCTAGCTGAATCCCATTCAACTTCATGTCCTGTTTCTCTAGTGTGTTTGAATATGGCATTCCTGTCTCTCTTCAATCTCACATCATCCATGTGTTGCTTTAATCTGTCTTTAAGTCTCTTCTTCGTTTCCCCTATATATACACTTTCACATCCTCTGCACTTCACCTCGTAGATAACCCCTTCCTCTTCCTCCTCTCTCTTTTCTTCTTTCTTCTTGCTGGCTATACTTAAAATAGTGCGTCCTCCCTTCCTGTAAGTTCTTATACCCACTTTCCTCAGCACTTTGCATATCTTCTCTGTGGCATCGCCCATACTTCTTATACCAAACCATCTCTCTTTTTCTTTTTCTTCCTTCTCTTCCAGTCCTCTCTCTTTTATCTCTTTCCTTCTTCTGTTGATGTTGTGTCTGTCTTTCTTTTCATAGCCATTCTCTTCTAGTTGTTCCCACAGGCTATTAATCTTGGTTTCTTCTTCCCCTTTCCCTATGCATATCTTCTTTATTCGGTCTTCCATATTCCTTATAAAATTACGTTTAGTTCCATCACCCACATCACTTCTTTTGTGGCAGAACACTCCTGCCGAACACTTCTTTTGATACCATGTAGCCACTATCCCCATTCCTCTCTTCTTTTTCATCTCAATATCCAAGAAATTTAATGTTCCTTCCTGTTCCGTTTCGAGCTCAAGGAATATCCCTGCTTTCTCATCCTCTACATCTTTAACAAGCTTACTCAGCTGCCTTTTGGTTCCTTTCCATATCCCAAAACAATCATCCACATATCTACAAAATAGACTTAACTTATCTCCTCCTTTCACTATCACTTCCTTCTCCCATTCATTCATAACTAATAAAGTTGAGACCGGTGATGAATTGCAGGGACAATATTTTGGAACCTTTGGAGAAGAAGTTAAAAAAGGTAATTGAAGTGTTAGTGAGAGAACAAGAAAGCAGAGCCGTGAAAAACAGTGAGCAGGTGGTGGACCTTATAAAAGGTCTGAAGGAGTCTGGGGATAAAATCACAATGTTTAGCCTAGACGTGAGAAGCATGTTCCCGAGCATCAAAAGGGGACACGTAGTGGATATAGTGAGGAAAAAAGTTGGGAAAAGCATTATAGGAGAATGGGATAGTGAGAGAGTGGTACAAGCGCTGGAAACTATGTGGGACAATAGCTACAGCAGAGTGGGGAGTAAAATCATCAAGATTAGTGAAGGTCTAAATATAGGCTCTTGCTTGAGCCCTGTGCTGGCGGAATTAGTTATGAATGAATGGGAGAAGGAAGTGATAGTGAAAGGAGGAGATAAGTTAAGTTTATTTTGTAGATATGTGGATGATTGTTTTGGGATATGGAAAGGAACCAAAAGGCAGCTGAGTAAGCTTGTTAAAGATGTAGAGGATGAGAAAGCAGGGATATTCCTTGAGCTCGAAACGGAACAGGAAGGAACATTAAATTTCTTGGATATTGAGATGAAAAAGAAGAGAGGAATGGGGATAGTGGCTACATGGTATCAAAAGAAGTGTTCGGCAGGAGTGTTCTGCCACAAAAGAAGTGATGTGGGTGATGGAACTAAACGTAATTTTATAAGGAATATGGAAGACCGAATAAAGAAGATATGCACAGAGAAAGGGGAAGAAGAAACCAAGATTAATAGCCTGTGGGAACAACTAGAAGAGAATGGCTATGAAAAGAAAGACAGACACAACATCAACAGAAGAAGGAAAGAGATAAAAGAGAGAGGACTGGAAGAGAAGGAAGAAAAAGAAAAAGAGAGATGGTTTGGTATAAGAAGTATGGGCGATGCCACAGAGAAGATATGCAAAGTGCTGAGGAAAGTGGGTATAAGAACTTACAGGAAGGGAGGACGCACTATTTTAAGTATAGCCAGCAAGAAGAAAGAAGAAAAGAGAGAGGAGGAAGAGGAAGGGGTTATCTACGAGGTGAAGTGCAGAGGATGTGAAAGTGTATATATAGGGGAAACGAAGAAGAGACTTAAAGACAGATTAAAGCAACACATGGATGATGTGAGATTGAAGAGAGACAGGAATGCCATATTCAAACACACTAGAGAAACAGGACATGAAGTTGAATGGGATTCAGCTAGGCGAATAGGAAAAGAGAAGAGAGAACTAGTGAGAAAATGGAAGGAGGCCAAAGAAATAGAAAAGAAAGGAGAAGACATCATGAATTGGAATGGAGGGCTCAAGATAAACAAGGAATGGAAGAGTGTGTTAGAGAAAGTTGAAAGGATGAAGAAAAGGAATGAAGAAAAAAGAAGTATGAAGAAGGAAGAAAGAAGAGAAAAGAAGAAGACCAGAGGAGGAGGTATTCACCCATAACCAGAAAGGCAGGAGGGGTGGGGGAGTGGTGAGCAGGTGGTTCTTAGACTCTTGCTGATCTTGACCTGCCAATCACCTGTCAGTGTAGTAGACCCATTAGTCAACAACTGTCAGGAGGTGATATGTTTAATTCCTTTGCAGAAATCTTCCTAGATAAGGACTGTCAACTTGATTTGTTGTTGTGTGGCTTGTGACCCTGCTATGTGTATGTAATCTTTCTGTGTGTAGTTTATTTCATCATTTTAGTTTAGTTCTTCGTCTGAGGAAGACCCTGATACAGGGTCGAAACGTTACGTGTTAAGTGTTTTTACCTTAATAAACTGCCTTGGTCAGCGACTTATTGGTTTCAATATGGAAACAAGGCTTAATTATATTACAATTTAGTATGGACTTTCCTGCAAAGGAAAATTTCCCTTAGACGTTGAATCCCTGCTTCATTTGGAGCCGGAAAGTCTAGCTCTGTTCTTTCGTCGCGTGTATTTAGGAAAGAATCCCCCTCCCCCACCATTACTTCGCCCCCTGCCCTGAAGATGCATGAAAGTTCGATGTCCCTGGGTATCAAAGTCCCCTTGTGAAAGACGAGCCAAGTGTTCCTCGTCCGCCGGCGATATCGCATCTTCTCTTAAAGCATTTGTCGCTTGTTTGTTTGCCCACCTCTTGAACCGCCAATGAGGGATGTCCTGTGCGTCCTCTCTCGTGGTCCACTGAACCCCGAACACAACGCACCTTCTTCGGTGTTTGCGACGGCTCATTAAGCGAGATGGAGGTGGATTATCAAAACCAACATCTCCTCCTCGAGAACAGAGGATCCAAGCAACTTGAAACGTCACGCAGCGACATGGAAGCTCTGTCCAAGTGTGTGTCCACAAGCGGCGTTGCTCGAAGTCGAATAACAACCGGAAGTGACACTTACGCCAAGGGAATCATGGGAGCTTTTTTGTCGACACCTTCCTCCGTGCACCTGAGAACACTCCAATCGTAAGTCTGCAAATGGAGAACGGTAGGAAACTAAATATCGATTGGGCACAAGTTATATTCAGGATTTCCAGAAAGGTGAAGGTTTAGTAAGTGTAACTCACGGTCTGTAGTCGATAGCTCGAAAACACACATTTTAGATCGGATTCCATTGTCTTCGTTCAAGGCACAGTAAAGGACCTCGCTAGTGTTGCCCACGAGACGAGACTTTGGCCTGTCTCGTCTCGTGGAAATGCTGTGAAATGCTGTCTCGTCTCGAAAATATTCGTTTGTCTCGGTACACATGATCAATCTCGTCTCGTCTCGAATTTTTAAAAGCCTGTCCCGTCTCGTCCCGTGGGCAACACTAGACCTCGCGCATCGAGACGCGGGCAAACACGGAAAAATCCGGCAACAGACCTTCTGTCGTCTGCTTCTGTTGAAACCAAATGTACATGGGAATGTGCGGAACCGAAGCACGGAATTTCCGTCTAGAAGTCTGCAGGTTATCTTGAGGATTATACCCCACTGAGACGCCGGAAGCGAAACTGCTCCATTCTGTTCCCGCGCTTCCGGCGTCTCAGTGCGCGTCAAGCTTTAAACTCTCAATTGAAAATCGCTGAACAACATTTAGAAAACTTGACAAGTCTAAGATGTGCTTTGGACGGAAGCAGTTTTGCTAACATCAATTTATGTTTCCAAAAATCTTATAACATTTTTTATAGCAGGCAACACTTTACTCAGAAGCATTTCATGTAACATTCTGGTTAGCTTTTGCGATTATAATGTATATTACAGTGACTCAAAAAAGTACTCAACTCACACAGGCTTCACATGGAAACATGTTCAACAAGCAGAAAAGAAACGAAGATGGAAGAACATGTGCACAGAAGTTTAGTGCATACTTTTGAGGTACAAACTACACAGAAAAGAAACATTTAGTATATGACAGAATCAGTACAGAAAAACAAAAGGCAAGATGCGTAATTTGAGCTCAAAATAGTATTCAACTGTAACACTTGCAGCATACAATATTTGGTGTGTGTGATATCCTTAATACGTGCTTGGACCCCGTTTCCTCTTGATGATTTCCTGCAACCGTTGTGGGACTGATTTCACCAAGGTATCTGTTGTTTGTCGGGTAATCTGCCCCCATTCGGCCAACAAAACGCGCTTGAGGTCGTTTTTGTTGAAAATGTGGTGTTCTTGGATTCTTTCTTGGAAAATATGCCATACATTCTCGATAGGCTTAATGTGTTGCGATTGTACAATAACCAGAGCTCGGTGTTGAGGGCTGAAAGTTTCGGGTCAAAGTCCAGGGTGAACATGTAGCCACCAGTAAGCCCGATAATCTTCACTGAGTTGGATACGCCTTCAAAATGTTGATGTAACGTGTGTGGTCCATTGTACCATCAATGAATTACAAATTACCAACATGATTGGCACTCTTACAGTCCCACACCATTACCCATCCCCACCGTATTTTGTTGTAGCTTTGAGATTTTTCTCATCTAGTTCACAGATCTTATATAGCCAAGCAATCACACTTTCTTGATCCGGTCGTGAGTGGGGGTGATGTGATCAGCATCACGCCCCTGACAGCCTTTACCCCCCAGAGTTTCCCCCAGGTACCCATGTTATTCGACACTGGGTGGGCGCCGGGGCCGCTTCCAACATTAGAAAAGTTCCCGGATTTGAACCGGCCGGGGATCGAACCCGGGACCTTTAGCATGGACGCCCATTGGCCCATTTGTAATTATTTCTTGTAATGTTATGTAATTGTAATGAAATTTAAGCCTAGGGGCTTCGGCGGTCCGAAGCTTCACCCCCCTCCCCCTCGATATTCGAAAAATGGGCTTTACCTCATCCTTTCCCACCCGCCGGACTGAATGTAACTTAACTTTACCACGAATTCTGTTCCCGAAGAGACACCTTATTGAAACCACGACAAGAGAACAAGTTTCATTACATGTCATTGCCACTTCTGCACGTCAGAAGATATTTTCATTGAATTACACAGAAGTGCACGCAGTGTAAAATAATACAAGTCTATAGACTTAACAACAATGGAGCGTTCGCGTGCTGCCATTGGCCAGCGGGTTAACATGATCAAAGAGATATCATATGATGCCTTTTTTTGCATATGGACATGCACGTTGATGGCGTTGGAGTGATTATGTCCGCCACTTCTGATGCTTCATTAACGTCCACTTGAGTAACGAGAACATGTGCGTTTTTTCTTTGTAATTATCGGGTCCTGAGCAGTCATTATTTTAGTTTCACCTGCTTGTCACGTTAGTGTGAGAAGGATGATGGCCGTAACATAATAGTCGTGCGTGGAAGGGGGGTTACGCCTCATTAGTCGGATCATGGGGCGAAATAATGGGGGACTTTACCCCTTCTCCCAATAGGAGTAGTAACTCCGCCAGGAAAATAAAATATATTATGGAGGAGACATTTAATATACTTCCAATCACTGTGCGAATTAAGTATTTTGCTTTTGGGAGAGGGGAATGCCCACTCAGTAGCGTATTTGTGATTTTATATTCAGGGGGATAGTTTTATGAGGGTTATGCAAGTTTGTATATGTTACCAGTCAGTAAACTACACTATTTCCTGGCGGCTCTAAGTACCTTAAAACAATTGTTCCAACCTAGGTCATACAATCGTATTATAACGGGTGTCCCCCTCGAAGGTGGCCCCGCAAAAAATCACGTCATTGCGTAAATATTTGACCGTTTGCGATGAAATTTTGAGAGGGTGTAATTTATTCCATGAGAAAGGTGACGAGGCAACACTGTACGCCGTAGCCATTGATGAAGGGCAGCAACAAACAAGTTTCGCGAGTCGTTGTTGGCGCCGTGTTTTCAGCGAACTGTTTCGAGAGTTCGTGAATCAGTTGGATGATCAGGAATTGACACTCGGTTGGTACCAAGAAGATGGAGCAACATACCGCACTTCTCGAGCGAGCCTGAAAGGCAAGGTCCATCGTGACAAACCACGCACCCTCCATGATTTACGGGAGAACATCCGCCGTGAAATCCAGGCAGTGACACCCGACGTTCTGGCAGACACATTCACAAACTTGCAACGCCGTGTTCAAAAGTGTTTAGCCGCTGAGGGAGGACATTTCCAGCACCTCGTGTGATCTCATTTCATTTCTCATATATACAGGTATATCAGGTACGAATTTTGTTTAATTTCCTCTCCACCTACCCTTTTTACACAACGATTTCTGGGGCTAGCTTCGAGCGGGACACCCTGTATCATTTACACGCAATTTGGAAACACTTAGTACATATATTTACATTCTAAGAAAACCCAAACTCGTACACAAAGAAGAGCTATCGAACTGGTAACACGGAAAACTTGACCGAATTTCTATTCAAACTTAACGTTCATCTACCCTACGTACAAGTTTCTTGTGAACACTTTAATGCATGTAAAATATCAGCACTATGCCATGAAAAGAGTCTGCTGTTGTCTCGGCTCGATACGTTTTTCAGTTGCAGAATGATGTTCTTTTTTAATCCACAAGGATGCATACATTTTGAGAAGCAATCTTTGATGTTTGGACTATTGTGGACAACATTTTTTGTGCGAGGGAAATCCCCGACACCCCCCCCCCCCGTTAATTCGCACTCTTCGTCCAAGTACCATGCAAAATGCGCATTTCGTTTTAAAGAGCGGTTATTCACAGTTGTTGAGTCTTTTCACATGGAGTCACCGCGTGGCCTTTGTGGAGCTCCGTGGCTCATGAGTAGAGCTCGGAAGTTGAAGACCTATAAATTGCCAAAAAAGACCTAAAAATATCAATAAAAAAGACCTAGAAACTGAAAAAGGACGTATAAATGTGATCCAAATAATTAATAACTTCAGTTTTAACCTCCCCACCCCCTCCCTCTGTGCGGCACCTTGAGATCTTTGCAGGCGCGTGCTGTCTGGTCGTATACACCGTGCTGAAAGCTTCAAAACAGCGCGACCTTCCAGACAAGTTACGGTTAAAGGACCTTGTACGTACCTGCTTCAGTCGTCCAAAAATATTTTTCTCTCGTTTCAGGGATGGTTCAAATATATTTATTTTATTTCTTTACTACAGAAAGGATGTTTAAGAGTTGATGAACTGATGATGATTCGAATTGAGAATGGGTAGTAAAAACGTAGTCGAAAGAAGGTGAAGTTGCAAAAAAAGCCGTTAAGACCTAAAAAAGGACCCATAAGCCAAAAAACGCCGAAAAAGGCAAAAAAGGACAAATAAAACTCACCTTTTTCTGGCCTACAATGATCCAAAATGAACATATATTATGTTGGGCCTCGTCTTCGGACACCCTACTGATGAGCATGAGTTAGATTGATTTAACCGAGGCATAGATTGATTGATTGTTTTAGTAGCATCCCTTCAACCTTTACAAAAGCTTGGAATTGTCACATTGTACATGTACAATTAGAATACATCTATAAAACTACAGTCATAATCGTATAAAATACAAGAAATAATATAGTGTTATTTACTTGACACAAATTGGTTAAAAAATTGGTTTCTATATTCAGTGTTTGCTTCATCTGCTATGACATTATGTATCTACACACACATACACATATTGAGCATTAAATAGTCACTAGATAAATGGAATCAAACTGCAATCAGTTACAAAGGAAACAGTTTCATTTTATGCTACATTATTGCTGTTATTCCTGCCACTTACGGTGTCGTGTAGTCTTGCACTGTGTAAAACCAATGTTTCCTTAGGAATCTTTTTAGATGTAACTTGTATCTGGCAATGAATTTATGTTTTGAATGCATTTGGTAGCATGTTAAATAAACGTATCCCATTATATGTTACTCCTTTTTGGTAGACTGTGATATTGTGTAATTTCATATGTAAGTCATTCTTTCCCCTGGCGTTGTATTGTGGGTGCGGTAGTCCTTATTTACTGTGTATGTATTTTGACTATGTTAGGATTTCATATAGGTATATGCAGGGAACCTGCAAAATCTGTAATTCTTGAAATAACGGTTTGCATGGTGCATCTGTTGGAGCATTTGCCAGAATTCTAACAGCTCTTTTTTGTAATCTGAATAATGTAATGCTTTTGTTTGCCGCGTTTGTGGAGCGTCAGTGGAGCCACTCGCGTTCAGTGGCGTGCCCAGGATTTTCGAAAGGGAGGGGTTATGTATACTTTTCCTTGGCAGTCAGCTCCTATTTTGTCATATTTTCCTACCTTTGACGATCTTTTTTTAGGAATACTGGGCCAATGAGGGGAGATTATAAACCCCCCTTGTGCACGCCACTGCTCACGTTCCACAAGCACGCCGCTTAGTGGTGAAGCTCACGCTCCACAATCACTCCAGAAATGTACCACTAGGTGGAACTGTGGAAGTACTAACGCTCCACAAACGATTAAAAAACGCGACAGTGAGTGGACCCACTCAGCAGGCACGTAGCTTGGGGGAGGGCTGGAGAGCATAAAACCGAAATCCTACAAATATCTAATTTAAACAACGTATAATCTCAGGGATTAAACATCTTGTATAATAAGTTGTAAGATACTGAGAAATTCATATTCTGGGTTTTTAGTCCCCCACTTCTTTTGCCTTTAGATGGTGGCTGCTGATAAGGCATGAGCCCCTTCAGAAATAAAATGCTTGCCATGGGCCTGCTGCTCACGCTCCACAAGCGATCCACAAACGTAATTCAATTAAGATTTAAAGTAGCTCAGAATGTAACAAATTTCCTGCTCTTTCACTTTGGTTATCTTTATTTTTTGTGTACAATGCACCGTTTTCGACATATTATATTTTTTAATATTCAGGTTGAATTTTTGGCGCTATTTTTGCAAGATGGCAACGAACCTGCAGGTCAGAGGGTAGACTCTTCAAAATCGGATTCATTTCTGTTGCAATTAGTTCCAAACTTACGTATGGTGACGAGAAGGACAGAGATGCAGTGTTGCCAGGTAAAACTTTGAAGTACAAATTGTATTTCACTGAAATATATCTGTTCGTTACAAAGTTATAGTGAATGTAAATGTGGGAAGGACTTTTGGAAAACCCTGCACATGGAAATTATTGAGGAAGTAAATGAGTCGGGCAAATTCACACTGTTCTCATTCATGTTCAATTTATTTCAAAGCAAATACTATCTCGTTAGTTTTGATAAAATTGTCGTTAGTTTGCGAGAATGTATTCAACCAATAAATAACAGCATGAAATTGCAGTTTGCCAACAACCATACCGCTGACTTCCGTGGAGGAGTGATTATCACAGAGCACTACGGGGACAGGGGTCCCGGGTTCGAATCCCGACCTGGTTTGATTTCATTTTTGTTATTTGGCATCGCTTTACAACAGTGAGGTCACGCTAAATCCCGACGCTGGGAACGCCTTCATGGCAGTGACCCCCTGTTTCCGCGTTTACTACAAAGAAACTTGCTATCAAACGGCCAATTAGGCCCCCTGTTTGGGCAACAAGCGGTAACATTAGAATCCCTCCTGCCCGAAACGGCCAGCAACGGAGGCCGGTTCTTGTGGTGGATGCGACGGAGACTTCTGGCTGAGGAAAAAATCCAGAGGTGGTTTAGGCTAATCGCAACGTTGAACATGAATGCTGATATATTATATTAAAAAGGACACTCCTTTCTTATTTATTAAGCGTCGCTTTTCTTAAGGGGGTTCTAAAGCCATGCTAAAGCATAGACCCAAATTTCTAAGGGTAACCGTACAACTAATATAGATTCGGTAAGGAAGAAATTTTCCGATATAAAAGATTGTTTTATTCACTAGAACATGTGAACCTTATAATTTTGTTACGATTAAAGGGATTTAAGTAAATAACAGAAAATATAAGGTCTCCGTCATGTTCAAACTGCTGCGTACAGATGGCGCTGAAGTGGTAGTTTTGTTAATACCGGTGCATTTTCTTTCTTTTATGACTAGTATGGAAGATTTCGTGGTGAAACAAAGATCACATGTTCTTCCCGCAAGCATCTTAAATACTATGTGAAAAAATGAAAACATTTCGTACCTTCAGAGAGTAGTGACTATCATTAAAACTTTTGAAGTGGCGTTTCGTCGCAATATACTCCGTGGTGCAGATTTAGCATACACTGTTGCCAATATTTCATTCCGTGTTGTCTAACGATATGATCAATGCAAGTTCTTGAAAGAGTAAAAATCAAACCAAGCTACCAGAGGATATCGAATTCCGTACAGATACGAGAACAAGGAACAAATATTCCACGGAGGATGTTAAAAAGCTGAACAAGCTCGAAGGTAAGTCTTAATATTTAATTGCTTGTTGCTTAATATTATCCATCAAAGGCAAAATGTATAATTTATTTACATGTTAAAGAAATATCTTCTGATGTAATATCGGTGAGAATATCGCTTGACACTGCATGACTCTTTTAACTTCCAAACGAAGTTGATAATTCTTTGTAAATGTAAAATCAGAATAGAATGTTATATTTTACGTTAGGCATAATCCTAATAACTACCGTTTTGAGATCATTACTATAGCATAAAATATACGTACCTTAATATGGATTATATCTGATATCATTAAATCAATATTGCATAAAATGCTTTATTTTCATTCCTGTAAGTTAATTTCCAAACCTACGAAGCTGTGCTATTCACATGTACAACATCGGAATGTTTATTACAAATCAGTAGTTTGTTTAAATGTTTTTTTACTTTGTCCTTGTACATGGTTGAAACGAGTACTTGCTGTCCTATTTTCTACAAGAGTTTGTCTCTTTATATTTTTGAAGCAGCTCGCAAATATTCATATGTATTAAGTAGGTCAGGCTAAGTTAGGTTTGATTCGAATAGATGTAACGTGAGATCCCTGAATGTTGCAAGTTTCGGACACAGTTCTGTTATCTTCCTTTACAGAAACACGTCAGAAAACCGGTTTTGTAAACTGTATGAAGCTCTTCTGTTTTCTTGACCTTTTATAATTTAGGACGGCTCATAATGAGAGTGCATTTCGTCCAATAACTTGATGCTGTATATATATTTAAAGTGTAAAAGTACACCCTAACAGTTATGAGACTAAATCTTACCGTCTATCGAATACAAGTCTGTATGTTTACTGAGAATTTCAAAATGAGTACCGGTATAGATAAATGTTCCCATATTTGCAAGTACAAGGGCAATAATTTAATTGTGGATGATACAGAGCTTCATAGAAATCATAATATGTCCTGATTATGCTACGTATATTTGGTTCAATATCAGATTGGATTTCAGTAGCCGTTTGTACTAAATAGTTTACTTCAAATACCAGTGAGTTTGAAACTTGACTAGTTTTTCTCTCAGACCTATGACTGATTGATTTTGCATGGATCCCTATTATTAACATTCCATGCAGATAAAAGTTTTTTTTAAGCTTTTTTGCTTCTTGGTTGGTCTACTATAATAATTCAATAAAAATATAGTAGGAACTGAATTTGCATTTCATAATGTATTTCTGTTATTTTACCTCCAACTTCTGCTCCTTGGAACAATGATGATGAATCATGATTTGATAAAATGGATATTTGGAACAAAGATAATGATTAAATACATACATGAAACCATGATTCGAACCTGGAGGAACCTCACTCCATATAGCGTTGCAATCATCACTCTACTATGAAAATATTTCTAACAATTATTTTGCCAATTTCTGTTTTAGGCTCATCATATTTAACATTCATTATAAAGTTAGATCATTGAAGTGAGCTCATATCGTGAACCAAACTGCCCTTTAATAACAGGACGATATCGTTAAGCATTATAGTTCAAATTGGATCCATTATTTTCAAATCCATTTTCTCAACATCTGTAAGTTCCATTATTAACTCAACTTGTCTAAGGTTGTAACAATGTAATATCAATATTTTTCAAACATGTTTTGTAAGTTCATAGTCTCATATACGATGTTAAAACTATTTTTATTTGTTCCTTTTGCAGATGAGCATTTGAGAAACTAATCGAAGTGTCTTCTACGAATAGTAAAGAGCACTATTGAAATTTGTACAAAAGGACAATAGGTTTGACCGACAATGGCAGTTGCATACCATGGCAGTTGGTGTATAAGCTTCTACGGAATATACTGTAAATCAACAAAGTGAACTGTTTGAACTTTACATGGAAGAGTACATACATTTTTGCTTGCTAGCGTAGACACTTGATTGAATGGTGATGATTTACTAGAAATCAAGAGTCCAAAATATGCACAAGAAATTATGTTTCAAGCCTTAATAATATCTGATAGCAAGTGGTCATCAATTGTAAATTGTGTATTAGGGGAAACAGGAGAAAAAAAACAGTGCCAGGGGTGTGACTTACTTGTCTTGTCTGTCAAGCATTGGTACGCATTCATTTAAATTTTTAGAGGTATTTTCAAAAATCCTAAGGAAATAGATTTCTTCCTGAATACGATGATGATTTGCAAAAAGCACATCTCTCAGACAGTGGCGGCAATTAGGGGGAGGGGCAGATGGCCCCCACTTTTACCCCAATACTATACAAAACCTCATCTACCAATGGAAATTAAAGTGTCCCTGCCCTCTCCCAGTTTTGGAACCCAATCGCAAACACTGCTCTCAGAGAACGCAATAACGTTTTGCAGGGTACGATAAAGAAAAGTAATAAATATGCATTGAAACAACAACGTAAATATGATTTTATATATCCCGAAAATCTAGTTTTAGTAGTCCCTGTAAACAATTATTTTGTAAGCTATTGAACTTCTATTCTAATGGTATTTATTACTGTATTGTATCTTCCCTCGAAATACGTGTTTTAAATCATCTTTATACACAGAAAGGCTAATTGGAACTGGACCTACAGTTTAAAGTGGGATCCAAACCACTATATACAGTCACCGGCAATAAAAATGAGACACCTATATTCTGAAATACCTGCATCCCTGCAATGCGTTATGTGTGTTGCCTAACTCAACGACAGTGACAGAACTTGCCATTACATCACTCATCGCCGTAGATTTAGACAACACACAAGACGCATTGCAGAGAAGGGAGACTTTCAGGATCTAGTCGTCCCATTTTTATTTGACGATCACTGTACACTCACCGTCTATCGAACCTGGTACTCCTGTATTACAAGGCGATTACGTTACCACTTTGCCAAGGGGGAGGCTCAACTTCCCTCGCAATTCATACTAATATGTTGCTGAACTCGATGATATATCAGCAGTGTTTGAATAGTTACTCTTTAAAAGTAACTCCGAGTTAATCACTTGAGAAAGTAATTCGCATATAATTACTGTTATTACTGTTCTTTAGAAAGTACTTGACATAGTTATTATTACAGTTACTTTACTCTAAATTTGTTTCATCTCGTAAGACGTTGTTCGGATCATGAGGCAAGCGCGATGTCCTTTTCACCACTGATGACCACTAAATGCTAAGCATTAAGTTTCATGAAACTATAACTTATTTCTCACATTTCATGTACAAACATTGAGGCAATAAAATTCACAGTAAACTTCTGTTACAAAGCAATGACGATTAACATTTCATTTTTGTTGAGCAAACCAAATATTTTTTAGAATTTTTGTTGAACTATAAAATTACTGTCCATGAGGATTGTTGGAGATTATGTATGTAGTCTTATATGGTAAGTGTTCTAATAAAAATAAACTTGGGATACATCCTGGCTATTGACGAAAAAAATACAAAATTGTCCTCATGGTCACGAGATTTTAATAATCATCAATTGATTGATTGATTGATTTGCTTTATTTTACTTCGCTTTTTGTGTCACTTTTGGCTAGTTTACGATGATAGAGATGAGTGGATATGATGAAATTGATGAATGGACACTCACGAACATCCATGCCCAGGCCAGGATTCGAAACCGGGACCCCTGGCGTCGTTGCGCGATGTGCTAACCACTCTTTTTTTTATATATAAAAAAAGGAAATACCTCCTACACGGAGGTATCCCCCACCATTCACAATTTTTCTCATTTTACACTTTTCAATTTTTACAGTTTCTCAGTTTTCTTATCATCTGGACAAACACAAATACCCATGCCTTACCCGGGACTCGAACCCGGAACCCCTGGTGTTGTAGCGCGCTCTGCTAACCACTCCGCCACGGAGGTCGACGTCCGCCACGGGGCTGGCTTTAATAATCGTCAACTTACCCATTCTTTGAGAAGAACATTTGGTTCAATTTAATATTTCTTTCCATGCAGTAAAGTAATTATACAACTTACTAGTTAGGTGGAAAAATAACTGAGTTACAATTACTAATTTCATAACGTAAGTAGTTTACAGTTACTGTTACTTGAAAATGTTACTGATACTTCCAAAGATTCTACATCAGCTGCAGAACTGAAAACCAGAATAGACCAAATCCGTAAAGAACTATGAAACAGGACATTGTGTGGTGACATGTCATGCAAATAAATTAGATGCGCTACAAAACTGTATTTAATATTGAACTATTATAAAAATAACAAATATGTCTTCTATTGTGTATCCAGGATTCTTCTGACATTTTTCTTTCAGAATCGCGATATTAAAACTCAGTAAAAGTAAGGGTGCAGAATTACATGTTTATTCACTTGAAGGTTGGAAGATTGAGGATCGTTAGAGAGCGCTAATATTTATAAATATTTACAAGATGTTCACTCAAATTCTGCAAATTTATGAAGAAAATCTGCTTACGTCACCGATAAAAAGATATAAATATGTTCAAGTACTGTCATATAAAGTGAATTTTACAGTCAATGCAACATTCGCTTCAAACGTAATTGCAAAATGTTTTCAATTATTTCAATTACTCTTCTTATTTTATGCATTTCGTGTTTGAATTAACTACAGCTATCTTTGTATGTTCTCTTCTGCTTTCGAAATATTAAAAGAAATACATAATACAATACAAGGGATTTTATATTACTATTACGACTATTACTATCTTGCATTGCTGATAAATTGTTGTATTTTTTTTCTATAAGAACATACAACTAAAATCTCATGATAAACAATTACGTTGCTCCACATCTACTTAGATTTTTCAATAAAATCTGCTTACCAACGTGACGTCATATCCCATCAAGGAGTACCCTAATCGACCAACCTGTATGTATCTACCTTGATTACGCGGAGATCTGGCAACATGGCCCTCGGTTGCCATGGCAAACTGTGCTGCCATCTGTTAGCGAAAAATTACCACAAAATCGCCTTTAGTACGGCCTTAAGACTGTATATCATGGAAAGGCCTTTTCCGAATTCGCCTTCCTTCTGCCGATAGAGCGCGCACAGCGTTTACACCACCAGATGTTTTGTCCAGGCAAGCTTCGCGAGGCCCTCAAGAACACGCCTCCTCCGGTACACGGGCAGTTAGTGATTGACAGGTCGTAAAACCCTTGCCATTTCTTTCCTCAGACATGTCCTAGGTTTTGCTGTTCGGGTCGATTGGCATCTTCATTGCCAAAAGCTGATCTTACCATTTCGTGTCAAAATTCCAGACGAACGATAATATAGAGTCCTTCAGCAACAATATGTGGCTTGTAACATACATCATAATTATGGAAGCTTCTCTTCAACGAATAAGGAGTCCCAGTAGTCTACTCTTTGACCTCCGGGGCGAGGTAGTTAGCACAGCGCGCTACGACAGCAGGGGTCCCGGGTTCGAATCCCGAGTAAGACATGGATGTTTATGTTCTGAATGTGAATGTTAAAAAATATGGAACTGAGTAAATACTGATATATGAGAAAAGCAGATAAAATATGACATCGGACTGCCACGTAGTAAACCCAGGTTTCGATTCTCAGTGTGAATGATTTCAAGCGGAAAATTTTCCAACATTATCCTTGCATAAAACCGACTCTGTGAATGTATTTGATCTATTTTTATAAAACTTTCACTGATACGCAATATATGCGCTAATTTAATCAAACTTGCATATTTTAATTAATAGGATTAGGTCTAAAGCAAAATATGGTCATTTAATACCATGTGGTCCAAAAAGATAATAATTGAGAAAATGGTCAACTTTTTCTATTTATATAGCCTATATTTTTGTTGTTGTAACCCCTATGCAAGGGTAGTATTTTCCTTTATATGACTTCGTTTAAAAATTGCGGCCATGTTTGACTTATGATTTGCGGCATTTTTAGCCTTTGTAGACAGTTGCGGTAATTATGATAACTCATCTAAGAAAAATGATAGCTTGGGTAAAAAACATTGTTTTCAGTACATTTCAAGCTACATTGTATGTTTCGTGTATTTTTTCAACATATTGATTTTGACCAAAATTCAAAGTTTAGGATATTTTTGTTAGGGAAGTTATGTAATATCCGAGTATTTCGGCTGAATTACTGTTATAGATCTTTGATCGTTTCTTGATTCTCCTTTTCAAAATTTTGAGCCCAGATGTCTCCGATCGGGGAGCTAAAAAAAATTATATTTACACGTAAAGATTACTCTATGACAGGTACCTGTGAAACAAAATATTCCAGATTGATATTTCATGGATAACAAACCTACAACAGGGGAGGGATTGGTCAAAAACAGGCATTTTACATTATTATTTACAAAGAAATGTTTGCTTTTTAATAATCATGTAATTAGAATTATTGTATTTATTAATTACATCATGCGAATGGCGTAATAAGTCCGTTAGTAGTGTTACGAATTAAATTTTCCTTTTCCTTTATCCCATTAGTTATGAAGAACTTCATCCCGGCTCGACAAATGTCACAAGGTCTTTCAAACTAAACAATAGACTACTTTATGCCAAATTTAAGTCAGATTACGTGTCAGTAAGCAGTTTTTTACCTGTTTAGACCAGTACTTCAACTGCGACATTTGTCCGAACGGGAAGTTTACCGATTCTGGCCTATGTTAACTTATTCTTTATAGAATTACAACAAAATTGATTGCTTTGTTATTTTATTTAAATTTTGAAAAATCCAATTGTGTATAAAAAGATGTTTTGTTACTATAATTAACTACTTGTATTTGAAAGAAATTGGTAAAGCCACCAACCTGCATTATGCAATGTGTCTTGAAGGCATATTGGTGGGTGGGTGGCTCTTTACATATTCACAGTCTCGGTTATTTATCTATGCTCCCACGTAGTTATATAGTAGAGTCCCTTGTACTTAGATGCACCCCATGCAGTGGGAGAGCCCACTTTCCTCACCCTCTCCTCCGGGAATCGAACGGCAGTCAAGCTCTCCTATCGATGGTCTTTATCCTCCCAAAACTAATTTCCGAAATAAAGTATGACCGATTTTGAATCAGGTGCAACACAAACAACATTGGAGATATTGAATCGGTAGAGAAAACCTGATTTGCAGGTTGTACACTTATATTGGTTCCCGAGCGTTCGTGTATATAAATACAACCCCCCCCCCATCATTTTTTATAATTCTCTAGGCATTGAATTAGTAATGGAGGTTAGTATATTGAATCTCTCACCCGAAATTCATTATAAAATTTTAAAATGAATTCTTAATGATTTATTGATTTGGTGTTTTAAGTCCACTTTATGCACAGTAAGGCTAATCGGGACTGGGCCAGGCATGGAACCCGGGATCCCTTGATTACAAGGCGACGACGCTACCACTGCGCCATCGAGGATGCTCAGTTTTTAATGGGGATGTAATTCAAATTATTAATAGACTATTACAAAAGCCTCCCCTTTATTTATTTCATCCTGTTTAATGATTACGAAGGATTGTTGTTTCAATTTAGCATGTAGAAGGATTCGAACAGGTGTACCAGCCAGATTAAATCGGCGTTATCTTCCAACGTTTTGAGCACATACATAGCAACATCATCTCATCCCTGAAGATGAGAGCAATGTATACGGTGGAAGGTAACGTCGATTGACGTCGCCAGGAAAGCTACAACTCTTATGTAGAAGGGTGGAAATACAAACGAGTTGGATGAGATAAATGAGGAAATTAATGAATGATAAGTCTGATGAGATGGAGGCCAAAAAAAAATGTACATAAGAAGATAAAGTGTCTACAATATAATAAGATATTAGATGGAAAACACAATAATTGATTTAGTAATAATTAGAGGTTATTGTAAGCGTAAAAAATTGATGAATGAATGTTTTGATATGTTTAATAAGTTATGATTAGGGTGCGGATTTATAGGCATTTTTTTCTATCTATCTATCAATCAATCAATCAATCATATGTTTTGTCACTGCCGTTTACCTACTAACTATTCATACTGTGCTTCAAAAGCTGCTTACTTTTAGGGATATTTGATATCGAAGCAACACGTGTCTCTTGGTAACTGGCTCTCAGTAATAAACGCAATCAACCATTCATCTTGTGTTGTCTGTTGCTTGTGTGTCCCTAGGACTGAGTTCTTTTTCATACCGTCTATCGTGTCGCCCTGGCCTGTTGTTCGCGCATGCATAGTGAATATTTTGCTTTAGACGGCGTGAAATATCCGTGTCGCTTGATTGAACGCAGGTTTGTGTGACATGTTATCCTATAGCTGTGCGAAACGTTGTGACAGGAACTGTTAATTTAAAGGAATGCCATTTCTCATTGTACATTGCATGAAATGAAACTGTGTATTTTCAGAATGTTGAAATTACTAAAGGACAGGGGTTTGAGGCTGAGAGCTTGAGTATAAATTCCTCGTAAGTAGGGGTAGTTAAAGTGTTTGTTTAATCGGGTTGGCCTGGATCTCAGGATACCAAGAATATAATGTTGAGGATTGCTTGCACTGCCCTAAGTCCTAGCCTGGCTACCTTAGTAATATTAGACGAACATTGATTGGATTGTTCTCTAGACGAACCAGTATCTTTTTATCTTCGTATATTAAAAACAGTAACTACTATATTCAAGGTCTGGTGCTCAAATTTCCTGCCGATCGGAAGTATTCTGGTGGGAAATAAATATTTACAGTCTAACTTAGAAACAGTGGGTGGATTTTCTTTACACCTACCATGAGATGGGTTGATGCCCCGACTACTGGAGAGGGATAGAGGAGTTTCTAGGAACGCAAACCCTTTCCGAAAATAAAATGGTCACTTCGCTGCGCCACTGTTATTGTTGTTAGTTTTATGACAGTTTTGCCATTCGCCGGCTTTACTGATCTTCAAATTTAACAGGTATTATTTATATATTTTATTCAATTTCTGTTATTTAGCGTCATCTTTTAGCCAACTTTGGCTAATCGCGATGATGATGAAGGGACGCCACCAAGGTCTAGTATATTATTGTTGTTGTTGTTTTATTTAATGAGTTCTAATTGTTTCATCATTTCACAATTTGTAATATGTAAATATCATAAACCATTGCATAAGAAGAAAGTATCGAGAGACACGCATAACATGTCGGTGCTTAGTAGTGCGGGGGAAAGGGAGGCACCAAACGACAATCCTGCCCAGCGACTGATCTATGGGGCTGGCGCCTTGTTTCAACTCTCGAACCTCGGAAAACGGAATTCGCCTGAATATGTGAAATGACGGCGCATAGGTTCACAGTTGACACTTACGATTCATCTTTATGATTGTAATTTCGATTATGATAATCTGTAAATAATGAAGTAGATAAATAACGTTCAGGTATGTTTGAAGTAGTCGAGACCCAGAGTATGAAATACTAATAAAAAAAATGAAACCTGCAGAAATGAGGTAACGGCGAGGAAGAAGAAAGATCATCCGTGTTAGATGTAGTGAAACAGCATATTTGTTGGTGTTTACCATAAATGTGGAAGTACTGCGCAATTAACATAAAATTTCTTGCCCGATCATTTAGCCATACCATAGAGGTGTACCATTAAAATTCCTTTGAATTATTATTACTTTTCAAACAATGTATTTATATTTATTTATTTCGTCTTCTTTTACATGGCGAAGTTAAGGCTGTGGAGCCTTTTCTTCCACTTGACCATGTTTACAAAAAAAATTGAATGTGAAATAATTAAAATATTGAAAGAGAAAGAAAGAAAAAAAATATAAAATCAAAAGCTGCTTACTTTTAGGGATACTTCATATCGAAGCAACAGGCGACAAGCGACACGTGTCTCTTGGTAACTGGCTCTCAGTAATAAACGCAATCAACCATTCATCTTGTGTTGTCTGTTGCTTGTGTGTCCCTAGGACTGAGTTCTTTTTCATACCGTCCATCGTGTCGCCCTGGCCTGTTGTTCGCGCATGCACAGTGAATATTTTGCTTTAGACGGTGTGAAATATCCGTGTCGCTTGAGGATTTCACCAATTGAACGCAGGCTTGTGTGAGACGTTGCTGTTGATTGGATTGTTCTCTAGAGGTATGTGTCGCTTGTCACTTCGGTCTGCAGCTACATTGAGAAACGTTGCTGTTGACTGGCTCGTTCCCAAGCGACACGGAACATTCACATCAAGCAACAAGAGCCTATTCAGTTTAAAGCAAAACATGCACGAACAACAAACCGAGTCGACATGATACACGATATTGAGAGAAAGTCCCAGTCCGAGCGACATGCGACACGAGTAGCTTCTTTCAGTCATGAACAAGCTATGAAGATGTAATTGAATTCATTGTCACTCGCCCTCCTAGGGAGGACTCACACCGAAGCGACAAGCAACATATGTCGCTTGGGAACGAGCCAATCAGCAGCAACGTTTCACACCGTAGCGGCATGACAGACCGCACATGCCTACGCTCGATTGGTGAAATTCTCAAGCGACACGTGTCGCCGGGCACTTGTCGTTCCGGTGTGTTTTCTCCCTCCATCACGATTAATGTATTCACATAATATCGAAAGTAAAATATTAATGAAACTAAAATTTAAAAAAAATGCAAGATGTAGGTTCCATTATTATAACATAACATTACATATAGTATAATTGAATGTGCAGTGAATTATTTTTAAAATTTAAATATCTACCTTCAGCATAGTTGTCTTACCTCTTTATGAAATAGATCGGTGTTCTCTAAATGTGAATGTATTGCCCAAGAGTGTTCTTTGTATAGACACAAATTGTATTTTTAAAATGCGTTGAAGTTAATGTGACTATAATTGAAATTATATTCAGAGATCGAGACGAAAACGAGAGAGTGTTTACATAACTTGGGACAAGAACAAGATTTAACGTTTGAAAGAGTACCCGACTGTCTCACTTCCTTTCGCTGTAATTTCTGAAGGGCCTCCCAAGGCACTTATCTAGAAATACACCGAACCAATTGTGTCAGGAATAATAATAATAATATGATGTTTAAGTTAAAATTATATTATTATCCTATAAATAGGTAAAAGGATCGGATAACAGCAAGTATTCATTATCTAGCTTACCTGTAGTTAAGATCGGCATAATTTGCATAAAAAACAAGTGCCCTGGCAAAGAAATTCATTTCAAATTGATGAAGAATTGAATATTTATTGAATAAAAGAGAATGTTAGATCCGGTTAGCGAAAAGTAAAGTTCCTGATTAATATTTTATGCATATTGTTATAAATAGTAGCGTGCAAGCATAAATCTTTGGTAATTGGTACTGTCCTTCTAAGCCCCCTAATTCCAATCTTTCTTCCAATAAGTTCAAAGAGTGGGCCTCCTCGATGGCGCAGTGGTATCGTCGTTGCCTTGTAATCAAGGAATCCCGGGTTGGATACCCGGTGGATGCAAGTAGTGGTTCGAATCTCACTTTAAGCTGTAAGTCCAGTCCCGATTAGCCTTTCTGTGCAAAACGTGGACTTAGAAACAACAAATCAATCAATAAGTTCAAAGGAAATTATAACCATCGATTATGTAATAAATGCTACACAAATATATTTTCATTATTTAATTTTTGCACTTGGTAAGTCTTTCTTAGGGAGGAGTCCGGACCCCTCCTCAAATAAGTCCTTGAGTTTCCTCGATGAAATTAGTAGTAATTATCTCGCCTTCTATTCAAGGGGTCTCAGGTTCGATCCCCGGTAGAACTACACGGTGGTCTGGATCCCAATGTATCCTGTAGCCCCAGTTCCGATTAGCCTATTTGAGCATGTAATTGACTTACAAATTTAATTTTGCTATAATTTATGTAAGATTCAATTGGGACAGTCTCTGTATTAATGTATTTATTCTTTTGGAAAATATAAATAAGACAAATGAAACACAATGAAAAAACAGCCGGGTGAAGGAAATCAACTTTAGATTTTCCGAAATGGTCGGAGCACGGTCAAAAGCCGCCCCCAAGGGAAAAGACGATGCCAAGGGTAGAAGAAGAAGTAATTTAAGCCACGCCCACAGTAGTAAAACCTGGTCAGAGTCATCTATAGGCAAACGGCTGAACTTGTAGGACTTGAACATAACCCCGCCAGGCGATGGCGAGCCCCGGTATGGCTCGAATAAAGCCATTCTCAAAGGTGTTTGAAAATGCATATCAATGTTTGCAATGGCGTATTGTCACAATGGGCCTCTCAATTTGAAAAATAAAAAAATCAGTTTACTCAGGAAGGATGCAAGAAAGGCTTGCAAGGTTAAATTTTTACACTAACTTAAAATCGGGCTCTATACGCCGATATAAAAACTGAGATATTTAACAGCTAATATCTATTAAAATATGGAAGTGATAAAAAAAATCGATAATCACTGTTAAGATTCATCCTTTCTGATCAATTCACCACAAAGCTCATTCAAATGCCTCAAATAGTTTTCGAGTAAAAGTGTTCTGAATGAAGGTCTGTTTTTCCGCTGCCCATGATATGGCCTCTTAAACTTATGACTAATCTCGAAGATGAGGATGAATGGTAATACTGATACGTTCTTGTCATTGCTACGCGTCGTATTATTATACTATTAATATTAACTATATAATACTCAGCGGTGGACGATGAGACTCGGTGAAGTACACAGACTCCTCTCATGTACAGGGATAGTGTTAGGCAAAGACAATATTCACAGCACAGAGAAATAAAACCACATTACTGCCGTATGTATAAACTGAAAAGTTTTATTCTTTATTTATTGCAATTATAGTGCAACTATACTTGAGACGAAGGCGAGGATTTCGCTTTGTCGATGAATTGACTCAACTAAAACGCATAAACTCAATGCGTGGCTATCGGCAAGCCTATGATCACATAGACCTAGCTTGGGCCCCGAACTACCATACCAAGATGTGTGCACAACACCGAGGAGTTCTTTTTAATTTTAAAAGCTTCGTCGATCCGTGGCGAAAAAATGTGATATATCTTACGCGATATCCTCGCTTTTATACTATTTCGAGAACACAGATTCAAGTACAGATGAATCACTCACTATTTACAAAAAGATTCTACCAACAAAACTGACATCTACACACATGTATAGAAATACAAATTCACATAGTGCACTCTCGCAAACATGAAGATACATTAAACTACTCATAACAGAGCATAAAATACAATAAACATTAAACAAAAGATATACATTATAAATAGGGTGCAATATTACATATAATAACACAACATTTAAGTGTCCTTTCATAAAAGTATATTATATCAGTAACATATTTTAAAGTTGTGACGTCACATAAAATATGGATCATATCAATACGATTAATTTATGAAAATTCAATCACAAACACACATGGACAGAACACAACACACGCCGACAGAGGGCTTTATTGTCTGCGAGTCCAGACACCAGAGCTTCGTTAGTCTGCAACAATGGAGGCCAGGGTGTACTACGTGGAAGTGATATTGACAGTTGATTGCTTCAGCTCGTTCCATTCTAGATGAAATTAATGAAGGGACACACTCAAAGAACACTCATACCCAGGTATGGATTGTTCGGTGCCTTAATTATTTGTTAATCATCGTTTATTATGGTGTCCGGTAAAAATGACAAACGGAAAAAATGGCCAAAGTGAAAATGGAAAATGGAAAAATGGCGAAAGTAGAAATCACAAACAGAAAGGAAAAGCAAATGAATTGATAAAAATAATTCATATGTAAATTGTAAAGAAGAAAAATATTGATGCTGTGTTTAACAAAATCAATATTTATTCACCTTTGATTTAGTCACTTTACAATACTGCATTACAAAATTGTTTAAGGGGCTCTGTCCTCCACATCATTAACATTGGGGGTCTCCATGCCCCATTAAGTCGACGCCTATGGTCGTAAGAACACAAACGATTTTGTTTCAATAAATTTATTTTTAGAATTCCTCGACACTTTAATTTGTTCCTCCACCTCATTACATTCTTCAGATCAGACAGTTTTGTACACGCGTAGATTCATAGAAGCTTCTCTGCAGCTGTCTTCTGGCAGAAGAAATAAACGACATTATAATTATTTTTGGAAACCTCAAATAAATGTATCAATTCAAAGACAAGTTAGTGATAATGACACCAAAATTATATTAACTTTAAATTTCAAACTGCGAAATGCAAGATATAATTTCTCAATTTTCATGTAAAATCGTAATTTATTGTATATGCCATTTTTATTCTTGCCATTTTTACCGTTGCCAATTTTTCCGTTGCCATTTTTACCTAAATTCTTTATTATGGCTATGAATGACACTAGTGTCTCCGAGTCAGATATTAATATCTCCGATATTTGAGAAGCCTCCTGAATTAATGCGAAAGTTCCTATTGTCTATTATGCTCTGTTGCAGCCACAAGGACATAAAGTTCGAGAGTGACTCATTGTGTGCCTATTTCCGATGCTCCCGAGTTTTCATATAAGGATGCGTCACATGTGTGCGAGGTGTGGCCTGTTGAATATTCTGGGGAAACCCTCTTCCACGAGTCCCTCGTTTACGGAGGAAGGTCACGCTGCTTCTCAGAGGGCGCGTGGAGCCTCGGGCTTTGAACCGGAAGATTGTTGGAATGCCCCTCCGAGCCTATGTTGAAGGTTTTTTATTGTTCTTATTGCTTTGCTTTATTCTATTTCGCTTTTTGTGCCACTTTTGGCTAAATTGCGAAGATGGGGATGAATGATGACGTGATGAAATTGATGAATGGACACTCACGAACATCCATTCCCAGACCAGGATTCGAACCCGCGACCTCTGGCGTCGTAGCGCGACATGCTAACCACTCCGCCACGGGGGCCGGCTAAAGGTTTTTTTAGATAGGCTAATCGGGAGTGGAATTCGAACCATTGTGCAATGTCCATCCACCGGGATCGAATTCAGAACTCCTTCATTGTAAAGTGACGACGTTGCCACTACGTTTACAATCTTTTACCGTTAAAGCGTTAACAGTCTGTCTGTTAATTTACAAAAAACGGCACGCAACAGTTTTTCTGATTTAAATCTGATTTTTTTATTATACATGAAGATAGAAAGTTATTATAAATGGAGTTACATGTACGATAAATATGTTTCTAAAAACTGAATCATTAAAATTATATTAATTAGGGTTTTTGTTTAAGTCCACTTTATGCACAGGTTAGGTAATCGGGACTGGGACCTACAGTTTAAAGTGAGATCCGAACCACTGTGCTATGTGCCTCCTTCGGGTATCGAACCCCTTGATTACAGAGCGATGACGTTAACACTATTTTTTTTAAAGGAAACTCCTAAGCGGTAGTTTTACCGTCATGATCTCCATTCCATATACATAAGTTTTTACTAAATTCTCTATTTTCGTTTCTTTCAGAATAGAAAGACACAAACACATATCGTAACCGCGAATCGAACCCGGGACCCATGGCGTCGTAGCGCACTGTGCCCGCCACTATTCTTTTTTTAAAGAAAGACGCCTAAATTGCAGCCTTCCACACACATCATAATCATATCAATTAATTTCAAATCTCTTTTTCATTCAGGAGAGACCAGTGATGTGCCGTAGACTATAAGTTTACGTCTACATGCGTTGTCTACACGTAATCTACGCGTAGATTACATTGGGTTGTAGTTTACATAGACTACGTAGACAATATAAAGTGCATTAAAATAAATTTTCAAGGGTTTCATGAAAGGAAAGTGACATTTTCAACTATATTGGTTCCCAACAAACTGAAAATAATCCTATTTACAACGAAATTTCTCTTCTCTTCTATCATCAACTATGGAAGAAGATAAATAGTATGCAAAAAACAACAACAGATGGCAGTCGTGAGGCAAGAGTGGTCTTTTCCCCATAAAACACTAGAATATTTCCTATGTTAGGTTTTTTCCTAGGTGAGAAATTGTTCGAATTTGGAAGAAAGAGTATGAAAAGTTCTTCTCACACATCAGCAACTGATAGGCAGTATAATATTATTTTTATTCCACGGCGCACTTTGCTAAGTTATCCCCTTTCGCCATGTTGTTTACATAGATTACGTAATCTACGTGTATAAAATAGTCTACGTGTAGACTGTAGACTATCGTTGTTACGCGTAGACGCACATCACTGGGAGAGACCAACACAAGAATCCATGTCTTAAACGGGATTCGAATTCTGACCCCTGACATCGCGGCGCGGAGATCGACTGTCCACTACTCCAAGGGAGATGCAATATGTTAATTAGGTTAACGCTTTTCAGTGTACGCCAACGGAAAAACCCATTCATTCCAAGGGGAGAGTGTTACCACTACACCGGGAAGATCCGTCGGAGCGTGGTGCTGATCACATCACCTCCACTATGGCTCGCCTCGAAAACTTTGAAACGTACGTTACTTTCAAATATCCTGAATGGAAATTCTGGTTCTGGACGCAACCTGAGCGCTCAGATTCGCATGCCTCATCCAAGTCCAATGACTTCGAACTGATTTGTGTCGTCCATTGTCGCAAAAGATATTTTACGACAGCCCGCTGGCCATAAATAAGCATTGTTCCACGCCACTGCTTTGCATCCTGTGGTATGAGCACGGAGACTCGTAAAGTTGATGCGGCCTTTCAGAGCTTCTGCCGACAACCATCTTGTCGGTGTTAAAGGGCTTAGGAAGATTGGGTCTTAGAGTGGGAAATGTTTTTCTCGCTAATCTTCACTCGTTGTTGAGACGTTCTCCACCTGTGCTCAGCGGAGGAGAATTGAGATGTACGAAGTTCTTTAACTTCCCATTTGTTAATTAAAGTATTAACATTCTTCATGAATTGGGTGTGTGCTTGAATGAACTTGATCCACAAAGAAGTTCTGACGTCTGGCTCATATACAGCCATCATAATCTTCTGTGGAGGTTTGTTGTGCCGTTCATAAGATGCGAAATCGTTGAAGACTGGTGGGGGAGGAGCTTCTTAAATTGCGCCCCCCCCCCATACACACAAATACATTGATTGAGTGATTTTCTTTATTTTACTTCGCTTTTTGTGCCACTTTTGGCTAATTTGCGAAGATGGGAATGGTTGATAACATGATGAAATTGATGAATGGACACTCGCAAACATCCATGCCCAGGTCAGGATTCGAACCCGGGACCCCTGGCGTCGTAGCGCGATGTGCTAACCACAAGATGTTGAGAAAAATTAATAAAATGATAATAGAATAAAAGAAATTTTGGAAAACAAATTAGAAAATACAGTGCTCAAAAAAAGTTTTGCATATTATGATTGCATGCGGTTTGAGTCGCGATATCCCCAAAAGGTATACAATGTTCATTATGTGAGCAATGCTAAGACAGAAACCGACATAATGCCCCAAGTGAGTTCGATATTCAGCAGATAGAGGGCAGTAGTTGCCATATGATCCCTGAGCAGATTTGAAAGCAGCCCGATGGGAGGCATTGTCCGTGTCTTATCCGCACTTGTGAGTTGAAAACTGCACAGAGAGCGGGTGGAAAACGAAGGACAACATGCCTCGAGCAACCATTTCTGCTACGGACCGCATTCGAATTGTAACGCTGCTGCAAGAGGGATATCGCCAAGTGGACGTAGCTGCCCGTTTGGAGTGAGCCAATGTGATGTTTCTTGAGTGTGGAAAAGTTCAGGGAGAGTCAACATCAGTTGCCGATCGACCAAGGATAGGGCGGTCACGCAAAACAACACGCAGGGAAGATCAGTACGTGGTGATTTCGGCACGTCGTAGACCACTGCAACTGCTACCAGTTTGTGCCAGGATCTGCGGAGGGCCTCAGGAGCGAATGTTTCCAATCAGACAGTGCGGAATCGACTTCATGAGGAAGGATTGACGTCAAGAAGACCCATACCCATGGTTCCTCTTAATCCACACCATAAGAGAGACCGTGTAAGGTGGGCAACAATGCACAGCGAATGGAGCCGGTAACAGTGGGAGCACACGCTCTTTACAGACTAGGTCACCATCAGTTTGCACCCGTTAAGCAAAAGCATAAGTGTTTGGAGACCATCAGATGAGAGATTGAACGAGCCCTTCATCCAGGAACGTCACCAGCAGCAGGGGGGCTCCATCATGTTTTGGGGTGGAATCATGTTTGGTCGACGTACGCTCCTAATTCCTCTCCAGGGTCACATGACTGGTCTGATATACAGAAACGCTATTCTCGAACCCGTGGTAGCAGGTTTCTCTACAGCTGTGGGGGATGGCTTCACGCTGGTGGATGATACGCTCGACCACATCGAACCAGAGTGGTTCAGGAGTTCCTTGATGTGCATGGCATTCGACGCATGGTGTGGCCGGCGTATTCTCCAGACATGACTGTGTGGAACATGCATGGGGACAATCTGAAGCGAGCAATTGTCAGCCGCGAAAATCCTCCTGTGAACAAGGTGCAATTGTGGGAGGCTGCCTTTCAAGAGTGGGATAGTCTTCCTCAGAAGAAGTTGAATGCTCTTATCCTTAGCATGCCCCGTCGTTTTCAAGCATGCCTTCGGACTCGAGGTGGCTATACACGGTACTGAACTCCCATCTTTTGATCCCAGGCATGCCTTCGAGCCGTAGGTACAGTGTCTCTCAAAAGTTTTAGGACAACGATATTTTAAACTAGGCAACCCAAATTACGTAAGGCGCTGGTGGGTTGCATGTAGAGTTAGGCTCAATTTCAGGGTTGCCATATGCACAATAGATATTTATGACATACGTGAAAGGAATAAAACCAAGTATTATTTTATAAAACTCTAAAAATATATCAGTATTACATTTGTCGCAAATAAGAAATACTTTCTGAAAGAAAGAAAATCGATTTTCTAGTATTTCATCGCTGATGAGTCTAAACAAGGGAAAAGAGGAGAGAGGAAACGAAAAGGAACAACAAAGGAGAGGAGAAAAGAGAGAGCGAAAGGGGAAGAGGAAAAGTAAAGGAGGGAATAAAAGATAGGACAGATGTGGATAGGAGAAGTAATGAGGAGAAAGGGAAAAGATACGAGGAGAGATGAGGAAAATGGAGCAAAGAGAAGAATAGAGGAGAGAAAGAGATGAGAAGAGAAGAGAATAAGAGGTTCGAGAGGAGAGGAAGAGACGAGAAGAGGGGAGTTGAGAGTAGAGTAAAAGAGAGAACATGAGAAGAACGAAAAGAAGAGGAGAAGAGTGCAGTGAAGTCGGAAATCTAAGACAGGAGAGGAAAGAAGATGAGCGGAGAAGAATGGGATGTAGACAAGAGGTGAGAACAGGAGACAAGGCGATATGACATATAAGCAGAGGAGAAGAAGGAGAGAAGAGAAAGGAGACGAGAGGAAAGGTGAGGTATTTGTAGAAAATATCCTCTCAGCGTCAAGAATTAATGCATTGATCAAAATATCGACATGAAACATTCAATAATATTTTAAAATGAATTGGAGAATGTATTAGATCGGTGCGAAATGTATTTTGGCTGAGTACAGAGCGAGATAAAATCTGCTACGTAAGATGTTTGATTCTACCTGCGATTATACCAGTAAAAACATGAATGTAATTTTCATATTTATAAGAATTGTCCAATTTTCTCCACTTCTCAGTTCGTTGTAATGGAGGTTTTGTTATTTAACATTTCTCCTCCCCCATCGTTAATTCCAAACAGAATCATTCCGTTTCACACTGCGTGGACAACGAACACAATGGGATATGTCTAAAACTTACGAAAATGTTATGCCTCCGGAGGGGTTTGAACCTACGATCATCATGTTGACCATCTACAACGGTAACCACTACCCTACAAACTTTCGTTCTTGAGAATAGCTAGGAGGAGCTGACCAGTGTGAAATGTAGATGCAACCCTCCTCCTACATGTAATGTGCAAAGAATACTTGTTTGTAACAAAGAAAACGAAGGTAGTACGAATCGGCGCAAACATTTTATGGAGACTTGCACATGATGAAAACTTTTCATTCGATATTTGCGGAGGTATCCTTGCCTTGAACAAGAGTGGGTAAAGGGGCAAAATTAGTATGTCCTGAATTACCACAAATATAAATAGTTATTTCATTAATATTTGTCAATGTCTTTGAAGCAGTACACAATTATCGTTAGAGTATCATAATTCACGATCTTATACGTAAAAATATCCCTTTGAACATGTGTCAATTCATTTATTTGTTTAATTTTTTTAGTAAATTCCAGATGCAGAACAATGTAGCCACTCTACATTGCTATTACAAATAATGTTGCAATGCTCTTGTTTAATAAAAGGAGAATTAAAAAAATAACACTTCCTAAGGAGACTCAAACCTGGGACTGCTAGATGCCCAGTCGAGAACTCTAAGCACTACACCACGCCTTTACTTTCCGCTCAAACAACAGTTTTTATACAGCGTGTCCACAATGAGACTCCAACATTTTGAAAGTCTATAACTTTTTCATTTTAAATTGTACAGCTGTGATTCCGGAAGCAGCAGAAGCAGAAACTCAAAAAGTTTATGTGGTAACGTTTTAGTGCGCGCAATAGCCGTAGTGGCGCTGCAGCACTCGATTGTTTGAAAATGGAGATTCTAAACGAGCGTGCACAGGTTCATTCGAAAGGAGTCCACAGATGTCAGTAAGACAAGCAGTGAAGAACTGTGTGAACTGTCGACCGTTTCATACCAAGTTCTCTCGCTGCTTGTCTTACTGACGTCTGTGGACTCCTTTCGAATGACCTCCGCACATTTTCTACAACCTGTTCCTGGATTCTGGGTTTACCACCACAGTGTCCTTTCAAAACATTGCCGGTCGCCAAAAACTAATCACACCACTTCTTTATAGTCGTGAATGTCGGAGGATCCTTATTGTACACACGGCGAAAGTTTCGTTGCACTTGAATAAGTGATTTCGTTTCTGCACACCACCACACAACCTGTGCACGCTCGTTTGGAATCTCAATTTTCAAACAATCGATTGCTGCAGCGCCACTACGGCTATTGCGCGCACTAAAACGTTACCACATAAACTTTTTGAGTTTCTGCTTCTGCTGCTTCCGGAATCACAGCTGTACAATTTAAAATGAAAAAGTTATAGACTTTCAAAATGTTGGAGTCTCATTGTGGACACGCTGTATATTCAGTCACTCCAATATTGTAAATGTCGTTGGATATTCATGTAGTTGAACTTTTACTTTAATTTTGAATTGCTTTCTTGTATTAGCAGCTATCTTCGAGAAATATTGTTGGCTGTTGTGAAAATGCGAGTTATTTCTTCTAACTTATTATTGTGATTAGACATTATTAATGCAAAATATCTATAGGCTTCTACATTGCAGGACGATGTTCTCTTCCTGTGATACTGCAACAGACGAAATGCCTTATGTACTGACGAAAGTCTGGGATTCAGAACAGGATTATGAAATTTATTTGTTGTTTTTGCTTAAGGAAACGCAAAACAAAGATATTCTACATAATAGTTATAAATTGCTCATTTCATTTCTCATTAAAAAAAAACACAGAACAGTTTTTCCATTGTTACGGGCTGCTAATTTAATAACTAATTAACTCAACTGACTCAACTGAACTGAGCTTAACAACGCAACAACGAAGAATCGCTCGCCTCACCTGCTGGGCGAATTAAACATTACATGAAATATAATACGGTCAGGATAAGTGCCTAACAGTCGGAGTTACCGAGAACAAACCTAGGAGGATTTGATTTTAAATACCTGAAATGACGTTACATAATACTACGGTGTTTCTGAATATACACATATATTAAAGCACAGATAAATACACATTACATCTTGCCCTCTTTCACTCGATCTCACATTCATTCTCTCATTCTATGGCATATTGCGACAATATGACAAATACAAAGGTTAGATTATTTACTACTTTGACCATACTCTTGCTATGTCTTGGCTACATTGCCTTTTACAACTTATCGTTTAGGATTTTAAGTATAAAGTGAATATTTGTTCCTTGTGCGAACCCCTTCTATCTTTTCTGAAGGTATAAATATATTCAATGAACTATTGTTTGCTGTTAACATAAACTCTCATCTTTAAATTGATTATTCCGCCGGAATACCGATGCCTAGGGATGCCATAGCACTGATTTAAGTTAAGCAATGATTTGATTCACGCAGATTCGCGGTAGATAGTCGTCATCTTTCTCACACACGCACATGGTTGGATCTTACCTTCGCTGCATTCCCTCTGACCTGGGTTGGGTGAAAGTGGTCCTACAGTTTTGGAAGGCCCCCACACTCCATCGTTGCACCTCGCGGTTATCCTGGTTGGCGAAAGTGGGTCGGTTGGCGGCTCCATCTGGCATCATCGGATCCTGGCTTCACTCGTTCACTGTCGACTCCATACGACAACTTGCGCAATAATAGGTCAGTTCTTCGCGGTCACTCGTAAGTACAGATACGTGACTTGGGCGATGAGACGAACATACGCGATGAGCCATTCGCGGTTTCACATGGATATCAAATGTTATTAACTTTCACTACTTTGGACGTTGTTTCGGACGATTGACACGGGTGGACGTGTCTGGCGTTATTCTCACATAACCACACGTATGTGCACGGATGCGTTGACGGCGAGGGGGAGAAGGACCCCCTGGTTCTATTCTGCTCTACTCCATGGCTCTGAAACACTCACTCGAGGAAAACAAATCCAGACCACGAGCCTGATTGCGGCTCGCAGCTTGGTCGCACGTAGCTCACACTCCGGTGGCGATTGTAGGCAAAACTGTGCAAAACTGTCTCTCGCTATTTCAAATCATTCCTTTTATTCCAGATTTGAACGTAGTGACGCTGTACCCTCTATGATCAGGTGCTTGTTTATTGTTTCTGGTGCTTTGACCGTTGTCCTCCTATCCTGGTCAATGCTCACTCCGGTCCTTAACCTCTGGTATCAGCCCCTCGCGCAGAGATTAGGTTAAATCTTCCTCTATTGTATTCAGTCACGGAAAGCAAGGGCAACTCAGTAGGGTAGCGTCTCCCTTTCAATTCAACGATGAATCTTTAATAATTCATAACTCCCGTATTTCTGTTCTGATTAGGCTCAAATCTTGGAATCAGTACTTTCATGATGTGGTCTTCCGCTGGTTGAAATCTCATCAAATTCGGTCCATTGGTTTAGAAGTTGCATTTTTCTTGTTATTCCCATAAGAATGCATGTAAATCCGAATTCGGGCGAGAAACGGTGGTTGAGCAAGCTAGTGCTGGCTAAGACAGTTCGCTAGACACCTGTATTCGCGACGGATATTAATATTACCAATTGCAATTAATTCCTACTAACGGGCAATTAGATTAATTACTTGTCACTCAATATTTGACCGTTATAACATTCCCCTCCTTTTAATTATGAATTTTTTTCAGAGCGAACTTGCGAGTGACAGGAAAAAATTCATACCACATATTAATGACATTTGTTAATGATCGCACACTTAGGCGTCTGAATAGGGACTCGAACCCTGGACTGTATAACTTTTTACTCAACCTTAGAATGAAGTTATACTTTCTGCAATTGTACTATAATTATGAAAATATAAACGAATATGATAAAGTATACAAGAATACAATATAAAGTACATTTTAACATCAGAATCTCAAAGTATATTACCACATACCTACTAACTTTGGATACACCCTGTAGTTTTATACATAATAAATGAATACTGAATAATAAGCTAAATAAGATATAAGTAAATATTTGGTTTGCAATTTGTTCCCTCTCACACATATGTTTGCATACTTCTTGCAGTAATTATAAGAAAGGTCTACATTTTTTGCCTTTTAATATAAAAAAAATAATCTCTAATTTTCCTATTGTTTACTTTACAATCGGGGTGGCTCTAGTGCGATATTTTCTTCAGTGTCTCCTTTGACATGAGCCGGACTGACAAAGGAGTCTTCTAGTCTCCCGTCGGGCCTTGAATATCGGTTATCTGCTCCAGAGATCGCTGTTCTTGACTCAGTCTACTTCGTCCAGGTTGGTAATCTGGGGAGAGTGAGTCCAAGTTACGGCTAGTAGACGGTCTATTCCAATCGAGTAAATTAGCACCAGTCTGTGGGGACACGACTGTTCTAACCGCATTCACAGCACGATTCCTCTCAACTTGACTCGGGTTGTTTTGACCCCTGCAGTGTTGCCATCTCGTGTTTTCTCCATCTCTATCATCTCTGAAGTGTTGTTGTTGTGGACGGTGATTGCTGTACTGGCCTCGCTGGGGATAAGGGGCGGTTAGCATTTCTTTCACTCCGTAGTCCTGCAATGTGCTTTTCCACTCGTTGCTCAAAAACTGTGGTCCTCGGTCATAGAGCTTCCGTTTCTCAGGGTTGGAAAGAACTTCATATGCCTATTCAAACTCTTCAAATATATCGAATGGCGGATTCCGCTGCTCTAGCCAGATCCTTGCATTCCCTTTGGGTAATTTTCGCATTAGCCTCAAGCAGTCTGGGCTATCGACATCGTACAACAAACAATCTTTCTTGAAGTCCCTTATGAACATTGACGGTAAAGTCTCGTCGTGATCGGGGCCGTACGTTTGAAAATGATCTATGCCGACTTTTGAGAAGATTCCGCGAGTATTCGACTCCGGGTTAGAAACACTGCGTGTCTCCTGCTGGGCGAAAGCGTTCAAGCTCGGCGAACTCCCTCTCCGGCCGATGACGTCACGCGCTGCTTGGCGATCCAAGGAAGTTGGTGCTGATTGACAGGTCAGCTGGTTGGTCACGTCTGCTGCGACGAGCAAAGGAGTTGGGTTCGCATCCCTGGACGTTGCCTCCAATCGGCGAATCTCTTCGTCCTCATTTCTTCTCCGTTGCGTGATTTGGAAATCCTTCAATTCACGTGTCTCCGCTTCCAGTCGTTCTAATCGGCTGGTCATGCCCGTCTGATTCTCGGTCGTTCTTGCGTCCAGCGTTCCAATAGTTTCTACACGCAGATCTTTCTCCATTGTGACTACATTAATGTTTGTCTCTTCATGTCTCCTTTCGCATTCCTTCTCCGACTGAAGTACTTTCTCCTTCATTCGGTCATTTTCGGATAGCAGTACTTGGAAACGGCGGTCCCATCTTTCTTCCCACTCTTTTCTTCTTCTTTCTTCCATTTCTTCCTTCTCCCTCCTTTCGGCAGCCTCTATCTTCCGCCTTTCTTCTTCTTCTCTCTTCCTCTTCTGATCTCTTTCTTCATCTCTGGCTTGGATATAGCTGATTAGCTGAGAGAACATGGCCTGCACGTCCATCTTCTCTGGAACTGGCAACCCTGTTACCGACTGATCTTTCCCTAGATCCTTATCAACGTTGCCGGCTGACGAAACGCCTGTATCTGTAGAATGCTCAAACCCTGGGCGGTCCATGGTATTGTTTAATCTCTTGCGGAGCCGAGTAGTTCTTTGCATGCCAATCTTCTTCTTCTTCTCGTGGCTGGCTATCGCCGAAGGAAAAAGATATCAAAATTCTTTTCCTGGTTTCTGGTTTCAGATCCCGGGGATCGCTTCCCTCACCTGCTTCCGTGTGTCATAACGCGTGTCCTTTTGTCCTTTATCGTCCGAAGTTAATAACGCCCATTGTTAATAAAATAATAAGATCCTCTAATAATTCTGCTATGGAAAAATGCTATAGTCGCGACAAATTATTTCACAATTACACCATAAATAAACACACAAAATGGTTCTAGCTACACATCGATTGCATATTCAGTTAATTAAAATCACCGTACAAATTACACATTAATACTTTAAATGAAAACGTCTTTATAGATTCTTATCAGGATTTTCAGTTACAGGTTGCAATTATTTAATTTTCAACAAAAAAATCTTAGTTTCCCCTTAGCGCTAAATTCTGGTACCCTGTCGTAGACATTCGTAGGCTGAAAACTCTCTTTAACAACAAGTATTAAATTCCCTTGGGTAATAGACATAACTGATTGTTAACCATTACAATCAAACTTCATAAAAATTCACATTGAGTAGATAAGCAACTAATTAGAATACTCGTGACCTCCAGGTTCCTTACTAGCCTGCCTGTAACATCGTTCTACGAGCCTAATTCCTATTTGCTTCCTATTTGCCTACTCTTCTATTTGCCTATTCGTCGATTATTTGGGCCTACTTTTTACACCCCTACTTGTCTATTCACATACTCGTCGATTATTCGGCGTACTTTTTTACTTGCCTACTTTATTTTATTTGCCTACTCGTCGATTATTCGGGCAACTTTTTATATGCCTACATATTTATTCGCCTACTCGTCGAATGTTCGGGCAACTTTCTTACTTGCCTACTTTTTTGCCTACTCGTCGAATGTTCGGGATTACTCGTCGAATATACATGTCACTTGTTCGGAATTACTCATCGAACCTACATGTCACATGTTCGGGATTACTCATCGAACCTACATGTCGCTTGTTCGAGATTACTCGTCGAACCTACATGTCGCTTGTTCGGGTGCCATATTTTGTTACGGGCTGCTAATTTAATAACTAATTAACTCAACTGACTCAACTGAACTGAGCTTAACAACGCAACAACGAAGAATCGCTCGCCTCACCTGCTGGGCGAATTAAACATTACATGAAATATAATACGGTCAGGATAAGTGCCTAACAGTCGGAGTTACCGAGAACAAACCTAGGAGGATTTGATTTTAAATACCTGAAATGACGTTACATAATACTACGGTGTTTCTGAATATACACATATATTAAAGCACAGATAAATACACATTACATCTTGCCCTCTTTCACTCGATCTCACATTCATTCTCTCATTCTATGGCATATTGCGACAATATGACAAATACAAAGGTTAGATTATTTACTACTTTGACCATACTCTTGCTATGTCTTGGCTACATTGCCTTTTACAACTTATCGTTTAGGATTTTAAGTATAAAGTGAATATTTGTTCCTTGTGCGAACCCCTTCTATCTTTTCTGAAGGTATAAATATATTCAATGAACTATTGTTTGCTGTTAACATAAACTCTCATCTTTAAATTGATTATTCCGCCGGAATACCGATGCCTAGGGATGCCATAGCACTGATTTAAGTTAAGCAATGATTTGATACACGCAGATTCGCGGTAGATAGTCGTCATCTTTCTCACACACGCACATGGTTGGATCTTACCTTCGCTGCATTCCCTCTGACCTGGGTTGGGTGAAAGTGGTCCTACAGTTTTGGAAGGCCCCCACACTCCATCGTTGCACCTCGCGGTTATCCTGGTTGGCGAAAGTGGGTCGGTTGGCGGCTCCATCTGGCATCATCGGATCCTGGCTTCACTCGTTCACTGTCGACTCCATACGACAACTTGCGCAATAATAGGTCAGTTCTTCGCGGTCACTCGTAAGTACAGATACGTGACTTGGGCGATGAGACGAACATACGCGATGAGCCATTCGCGGTTTCACATGGATATCAAATGTTATTAACTTTCACTACTTTGGACGTTGTTTCGGACGATTGACACGGGTGGACGTGTCTGGCGTTATTCTCACATAACCACACGTATGTGCACGGATGCGTTGATGGCGAGGGGGAGAAGGACCCCCTGGTTCTATTCTGCTCTACTCCATGGCTCTGAAACACTCACTCGAGGAAAACAAATCCAGACCACGAGTCTGATTACGGCTCGCAGCTTGGTCGCACGTAGCTCACACTCCGGTGGCGATTGTAGGCAAAACTGTGCAAAACTGTCTCTCGCTATTCCAAATCATCCCTTTTATTCCAGATTTGAACGTAGTGACGCTGTACCCTCTATGATCAGGTGCTTGTTTATTGTTTCTGGTGCTTTGACCGTTGTCCTCCTATCCTGGTCAATGCTCACTCCGGTCCTTAACCTCTGGTATCAGCCCCTCGCGCAGAGATTAGGTTAAATCTTCCTCTATTGTATTCAGTCACGGAAAGCAAGGGCAACTCAGTAGGGTAGCGTCTCCCTTTCAATTCAACGATGAATCTTTAATAATTCATAACTCCCGTATTTCTGTTCTGATTAGGCTCAAATCTTGGAATCAGTACTTTCATGATGTGGTCTTCCGCTGGTTGAAATCTCATCAAATTCGGTCCATTGGTTTAGAAGTTGCATTTTTCTTGTTATTCCCATAAGAATGCATGTAAATCCGAATTCGGGCGAGAAACGGTGGTTGAGCAAGCTAGTGCTGGCTAAGACAGTTCGCTAGACACCTGTATTCGCGACGGATATTAATATTACCAATTGCAATTAATTCCTACTAACGGGCAATTAGATTAATTACTTGTCACTCAATATTTGACCGTTACACCATAAACCGGTATGTTAAGTAGTTTCAAGTTTACTTTTGGTCATTTATCATTCTTTACAATTATTATTCCAATTAATCATAAACATTCATATGCCAGTTGATTTTTAATTTCACGAAAACGAGAAAAGCAGGCACTTCTACACATGCTGTGCAGGTAGTTTGAGGATTCGCAGGTTGAAATAAAGCTTACATTATTTATAAACATTCAAATACTTCGAAGCCTCACCGATGGCGTAGCTGTAACGTCGGCGCCTTCTGATCAAGGAGTCCCGGATTCGATACCTGGTGGAGGCACAATGTAACCACTTTAAACTGTAGGTCGAGAACCGATTAGCCTTAATGTGCATAAAACGTACTTAATGCGTCCTGCAATGTAGAAGCCTCTAGATATTTTGAATTAATAATATATAATCACAAAAATAAGTTAGAAGAAATAACTCACATTTTCACAACAGCTAACAATATTTCTCGAAGATAGCTGCTAATATACAAGAAAAGCAATCAAAATTAAAGTAAAAGTTCAACTACATGAATATCCAACGACATTTACAATATTGGAGTGACTGAATATATAAAAACTGTTGTTTGAGCGGAAAGTAAAGGCGTGGTGTAGTGCTTAGAGTTCTCGACTGGGCATCTAGCAGTCCCAGGTTTGAGTCTCCTTAGGAAGTGTTATTTTTTTAATTCTCCTTTTATTAAACAAGAGCATTGCAACATTATTTGTAATAGCAATGTAGAGTGGCTACATTGTTCTGCATCTGGAATTTACTAAAAAAAATTAAACAAATAAATGAATTGACACATGTTCAAAGGGATATTTTTACGTATAAGATCGTGAATTATGATACTCTAACGATAATTGTGTACTGCTTCAAAGACATTGACAAATATTAATGAAATAACTATTTATATTTGTGGTAATTCAGGACATACTAATTTTGCCCCTTTACCCACTCTTGTTCAAGGCAAGGATACCTCCGCAAATATTGAATGAAAAGTTTTCATCATGTGCAAGTCTCCATAAAATGTTTGCGCCGATTCGTACTACCTTCGTTTTCTTTGTTACAAACAAGTATTCTTTGCACATTACATGTAGGAGGAGGGTTGCATCTACATTTCACACTGGTCAGCTCCTCCTAGCTATTCTCAAGAACGAAAGTTTGTAGGGTAGTGGTTACCGTTGTAGATGGTCAACATGATGATCGTAGGTTCAAACCCCTCCGGAGGCATAACATTTTCGTAAGTTTTAGACATATCCCATTGTGTTCGTTGTCCACGCAGTGTGAAACGGAATGATTCTGTTTGGAATTAACGATGGGGGAGGAGAAATGTTAAATAACAAAACCTCCATTACAACGAACTGAGAAGTGGAGAAAATTGGACAATTCTTATAAATATGAAAATTACATTCATGTTTTTACTGGTATAATCGCAGGTAGAATCAAACATCTTACGTAGCAGATTTTATCTCGCTCTGTACTCAGCCAAAATACATTTCGCACCGATCTAATACATTCTCCAATTCATTTTAAAATATTATTGAATGTTTCATGTCGATATTTTGATCAATGCATTAATTCTTGACGCTGAGAGGATATTTTCTACAAATACCTCACCTTTCCTCTCGTCTCCTTTCTCTTCTCTCCTTCTTCTCCTCTGCTTATATGTCATATCGCCTTGTCTCCTGTTCTCACCTCTTGTCTACATCCCATTCTTCTCCGCTCATCTTCTTTCCTCTCCTGTCTTAGATTTCCGACTTCACTGCACTCTTCTCCTCTTCTTTTCGTTCTTCTCATGTTCTCTCTTTTACTCTACTCTCAACTCCCCTCTTCTCGTCTCTTCCTCTCCTCTCGAACCTCTTATTCTCTTCTCTTCTCATCTCTTTCTCTCCTCTATTCTTCTCTTTGCTCCATTTTCCTCATCTCTCCTCGTATCTTTTCCCTTTCTCCTCATTACTTCTCCTATCCACATCTGTCCTATCTTTTATTCCCTCCTTTACTTTTCCTCTTCCCCTTTCGCTCTCTCTTTTCTCCTCTCCTTTGTTGTTCCTTTTCGTTTCCTCTCTCCTCTTTTCCCTTGTTTAGACTCATCAGCGATGAAATACTACACCGCCAGCGTGTCAGCCGTTCGGCGGGCTCTTCATGCAACAGGTCCCGGCAAATTGCGTTCAGGAAGTCCGTAACAGAAACCGCTTGTTTTGTAATGTTTCCACTTTTCACAATTACAGTTACAATTACAATTGAAATAAGCACGTACCTTGTCGCAAGGATGCTGTGTGTGTGTGGAAAAGGTGTCCTCCCAAATACAAATATTTCTGGCACCTTATTTCTGACAGAAAATCTTAGATTAGACATCGTTACTTTATCGTCAGTTGTCAGAAAGGGAAGACAGCATCCCGGCGCATAAAGCAAACCGAAAGCGTAAAATGATATTTAAAAGTAATAATAATGATGATCACTAACCTCCTGTGTTATAAGAGATGTTGAAAATGACCTCCTTTAACAGCAATACAACACGTTTCTTAGGTTCAAGAGATCCTGTCTATCGTAATTCCCTGACCACTTTTCTGCAAGAATTCGTTTTCACGTAATTATCGTACATAAAAACTCTCTGTTCAAGACTATATTTGTTTAACGACATAACTAATGAATGAATAACAATTAACACACAATAAAGCACTGGCCATGAGTAGCACATTACAATAACACAGTATAAGCAACACGTGTACTGATAAACGCAAACAGAAGTGAACATGAACGTACACTGACGTCTGGTAGCCGACAGTGTTGCTAACCATTTTTCGGCAATGTCCCTACAGACGTAGTCAAAATGTCCCTACAACTGACCAAATGTCCCTACGCCAAGTAAAGCGACTAAAAAAATTATCACCTCATGAGCATGCAAAACAGAAGATAAAATATACACATTTACTTACCAAATCTTTCTGCTCGGTGCTTCCACAATTAATGAAGGAGCGAATTTACATTTGCCTATCCTAACTTAACCTAACCGTACCTGGAAGCGGCCCCGGCGCCTACCCAGCGTCGAATAACATGGGTACCTGGGGGAAACCCTGGGGGGTAAAGGCGGTCAGGGGCGTGATGCTGATCACATCACCCCCACTCACGACCGGATCAAGAAAGTGTGGGGCGTTACCCTCACACCCCCTATACGCCTTCATGGCGTGGTGCTATGCACAGGGGAACACTTTACCTTTTTTGTACCTGAATGGTTCGTGGGGCTATCCGTCAATGGTTTGTTGGGCTACCCGTTTCTCGAGCCCAAATTTTAACTATGTTTGCCTTGCCTAACCTAACTTAACCTAACCTTACCGAGAATGCTCAGTGGGGCTATTCCTGAATGGTTTTGCGGTAATTGTGATTACGAACCGATAAAAAATATTTTTTTCGTAGCACTTTAACATCATCGAAGACGCCATTTTAGTATCCTGTAATTTTATGATTGATGTAATGTTGCCAAATTTACCTGTAATCAAATCAGTTCTTCTACATCGTGATTGTCGCTGTCACATGTAAGCACGTTCTTTGGGCAATATACTGAAATGAATAAGTTTATTAATTAGCCCTCCTGCACACTCCACCTAACAATCTGTATAACATTAACAACTTTTTTACTGTTCTCTTCCGCTATTCTTACACAATCCATGCTCTCCAAGTATGAAATCAACAGTGTGGCAACGCTGTAGACAGCGTAACTAATTGTAATTTGTTCATATCAACAAATATGGCTACCATACTTGTATACGGAGAATCATTGCGAGAATTCAAATGCTTATTTTACAACTTCTACACGTTAATTAACATTTTTTCCCCCTCACTCCAACATGTTAACTTGAGATAAATCATCACGAATAATTATTTCGTGAGTATAAGACGTAGCATAGAAATTACAGAAGGGTCCGGTATTGTAAATTCTTGCCTTAATGAATAATAGGGGTGTGCGGGACAGAATTTTTTGGGTCGGGACGGGATCGGGACGGTAATTTTTTTAAATCCCGACATTCGGGACTGAAAAATTTGCAATTTCCCGACCAAGTCGGAAAATTTTCGAGACGGGAAATGTTCGAAATTTCCCGAAGCACTGGAAATCTCGAATTTTACAAGTCATTTTCACTTTAAGTGATTGTTTTTGCATTTCTAGAATAAAAACTTACAATTTTCGATAAGTTGCAGAAACTTACAAGGCAGAAAACGTCGAGAATTAACGACTTTTTAAAGTAAAGGATCCCGCACACACCTAATGAATAACGTTGAGTCGTTTACTGTTGATTATGTTATTTGAAGTCATACATGCTGCTGCTGTGCAGAGATAGATGTTGGTTGGTGATGCTGTATTTCCTGCAGTCTTTAACAATTCTGATCCCATTTTATTTCCCTTTTTTGTTTTTGTATCACTTAACATTGAAAATATTCTTTCCGTTTCCGCTTTAGAATGTGGCAATGTTAGCACTATTTTCGCGAGAGTGGAAATGTTTTCAAAAAGGAACTTGCCTTGAAAGTTTTTGGCAACCGATAACATGTTCCAAAATTCTGATGGAGATTTGTTAGTTAGTTCTTTTTTCTCCTCTTCGCTAAAGTATCCAGATAAACTAATTCATAAAATGTCATTTACCAAGATTGAAAAAAGTACCTACGTTTCCCTCATTTGGCAAAATCTGTCCCTACGTTCCTACGCGGGCGAAATTTAGTGAAAAGTCCCTATGCTTAGGGACATGTCCCTACGGTTGGCATCACTGCCGACACGTGCAGTATGAATCGCCCTCTCGCGGCTGACAACTCACCCAACCCCCGATAAGCTGCCGGCGCTGTCGCGACAACTGAGGATAAAGTAGCGATGTCTAATCTAAGATTTTCTGTCAGAAATAAGGTGCCAGAAATATTTGTATTTGGGAGGACACCTTTTCCACACACACACAGCATCCTTGCGACAAGGTACGTGCTTATTTCAATTGTAATTGTAACTGTAATTGTGAAAAGTGGAAACATTACAAAACAAGCGGTTTCTGTTACGGACTTCCTGTAATGCAATTTGCCGGGACCTGTTGCATGAAGAGTCCGCTGAACGGCCGTCACTCTGGCGGTGAACGACTGAAATAACCTCCCTGTAGAAAATCGATTTTCTTTCTTTCAGAAAGTATTTCTTATTTGCGACAAATGTAATACTGATATATTTTTAGAGTTTTATAAAATAATACTCGGTTTTATTCCTTTCACGTATGTCATAAATATCTATTGTGCATATGGCAACCCTGAAATTGAGCCTAACTCTACATGCAACCCACCAGCGCCTTACGTAATTTGGGTTGCCTAGTTTAAAATGTCGTTGTCCTAAAACTTTTGAGAGACATTGTACACGGTATTGCCCTGCCTTTCTTTTGTGTTTCGCATCCCACATTTTCAATCTTGTGCTTCTGGTGTGATTTTGTTTCTTCTGCATGGCTGCACTGTTTTCTTTCCGTTTGTATGTTTCCCCTGTACTCTTGAATATGATTCCATGTATCTAGTACAATAAAATGATCACAAACCCTGAATATGCAAAACTTTTTTGAGCACTGTACATTCAAATTAGATACCATAATACAATTTCAGAACCGGCTCTTCTATGTGATAGCGAATGTTGGATTCTTCGTCAATATAGCAAAACTAGAACAAATGAGATTTTTGCTGTCTTTAAGTGGAGTAACCTTACGAAAGAAAGTTAGAAGTGAAAAAAATCTGAAATAAATGGAAGTTCGAAGCAATGGTAGAAGAAATTTAAAAAATATCAATGCAATGAACATGTTCTGAGGTTGCCACATAGCCGTTTTCCTCGAAAATTATTAAATTACAAGCCAAAGAGAAAATAAATTTAGGAAAACCATAACGCCGTTGGAATGATCAATATTTGTAGAACGGGCTTTGGTTACCCAGACCTGTAAGAAGAAGGAGAAGACTTAGAAAACAAAATATTAAATAATAATCCAACTGAAATACGCCGGGGGAAAAAAAAGAGTTGACGTTTTATATTTAGCGTTGCTTTTCTTCCACTTTTGGCTAATCGCTACGATGAGCATGAGTGATGACATGATGAAATTGATGAAGGGACACTCATAAACAACACCCATGCATAGGCCAGGATTAGAACCCGGGACCTATGCGGAGAAAAGAGTTGGTAATGAAACTATACAGTATATCATAGACGCGAGTCATTGAACAGCTCGTCAATTTTCTTAAATTCCTACATCCTGTGTGTGCCAAATTCCAAATTATATGTATTTCATATTTGTTGCATTCTTAATTGACCCATATATCTTTCCTGCGTTTTACTTAACTTTCGCATTATTTCGCTTCCGTTACTCATTATTGCCTCCTCAATTCTCGGTACCTTGCGTCCCTTTCGTGTCTACTCCATTAATTTTAATGTCTTGCGGTTCTTTTTTGTTTTGTTCAAGTTTGTGGTTCACCCTTTCGCACCACACACTAATTCTAACCAGCGTCCTCACATGTGCACCCGCCCGGGGTCAACCCTAACCTTGACGAAGGCGTTGACCTGGCTTATCGGACGGGCTTTCCTTGATTGGAGCGACCCGCGTGACCGACATTCCTGCGGCGTGGCTTCTGCCATGAGCCAAGCGTCGTGTGCTGCCTGGTCGGCCTCCTCGGGCGATTCGGAACTTCATTACTGTGTTCCGTCCAGTGCAGGAACGAAGTTAATTGATTGGTTTAATTTATGTTAGTTCCATTTTCTGCCACTTTTGGTCAATCATGAGCAACTTTTCAATCATAAATGCCATTTTAACAGCTAGCAATTGTGTGCATAGCTACTAATATTCTAAACTTCCTCCGCGGCGGAGTGGTTAGCACAGCGCACCACGACGCCATGGGTCCTATGTTCGAGTCGAGAAATTATTTGTGTCTTCCTTCATTAATTTCATTACTTATCCTCACCTTCGCGATTACTCATGGTCCAGTATATTTTTGATTTTTTTTTAAAAATTTGAATTATTTTTTATTTTGGGTGCGTCGGCACTATACGGGGTCCAGCCCCTTATCATAACAAAAATAAAAGCGTGTTTGAAAACTAAAAGTTCCTTATCTTGGTTAAAAGCTGAGGCTAAAAAGGGCGCTCAGCACAAATAAGGACAAAACACAGGACGACACAGAATTATACTGGCCATGCGGCCAGTCGCCAGAGCCTCGTTAGTCTGCACTTCACTATACGTGGAAGTGAGGTTGACTATTGGGTTCACTACGTGGAAGTAGCACCCCTTAAGAATCGCATTCTTAAGAACCTGATGAATACTCTTTACAATTTACATGTGAATTATTTATATCAATTATTTATCATTTGCTTTTCCTTTCTTCTTGTCAGCATTTTTACTTTCGCCATTCTCACTTTTGCCATTTTTACTTGGCCATTTTTTCCGTTGCCATTTTTTCCTTTGCCATTTTTACTTGGCCATTTTTTCCGTAGCCATTTTTTCCGTTTGCCATTTTTACTTGGCCATTTTTTCCGTTGCCATTTTTTCCTTTGCCATTTTTACCGGACACCGGCACACCCCCCTTACACCCCTCATGGTCCAGTATAGTATAACAGGAGATACATTTGATCAGATAAGGCTATAGAGAACAACTTGTTCTAGAGTGTATCTGTGTATGTCATCATTTTCATAACAGAGAATATTCGCCTCCAAGTACAATGAGAAATTATCCTCAGCATTGCTGGAGTAATTGAAGCAAATGCATTAAGAGTGGCTTCTTTAAGTTTGTCAGTTGTCTCGTAACGTTTGCTAGTCGCCTTCTGTTTGATATAACCCCACAATGCATTATCGCACGATGGCAGACAGATCCGGACTTCTGGGTGGCCACTTCAGAACCTCTTCCAATCCATTTGTTTCGAAACCCTTATTTGAGATATTCTCATACGGCAATAGCATAATGTGCTGGTGCACCATCCTGCTGGAACCAGACTCGACCGAGAAGCCTTCGATTTTGCCGTTGAGGAATGGACCAGTCATGTAACATGGTGAGATTGTTAAATACGTTCACAGCACCTTCAAGGGAATATGGACCAAACTGGGATGTGGTAGACATTGCAGACCACATCATCACGTTCTTGAAGGCTAATAATTCTCTGTTATGAACATGATGGCGTACAGATACTGGAATAAGTTGTTGTCTATAGCCTCATCTGATCAAATGTATCTCCTGTTATACTATACTGGACTATGAATATTATACAAAAAAGTGTGTTCCCCTGTGCATAGCAGCACGCCATGAAGGCGTATAGGGGGTGCGGGGGTAACGCCCCACACTTTCTTGATCCGGTCGTGAGTGGGGGTGATGTGATCAGCATCACGCCCCTGACCGCCTTTACCCCCCAGGGTTTCCCCCAGGTACCCATGTTATTCGACGCTGGGTAGGCGCCGGGCCCGCTTCCACCGTTAGAAAAGTTCCCGGATTTGAACCGGCCGGGGATCGAACCCGGGACCTTGAGCATGGTAGTCAGACGCGTTACCGACTGAGCCACCGCGGCTATATTATACATCAATATGAAAAAAATAAATAGGGGTACTGGGACTTTTGGTTCACCCTGTAGAACAAATCAATCAATGTCAACTTCATTACTTTACCTCTCTCTCTCTCTCTGTATGTATGTATGTGTGTATGTATGTACTAAAAATAAAAGCTACTAACAATAGACGACCGTCTTTGCCTGCAAACTGAGCGGCTGAGGAAGCTTTCTCGTCATCCTACAGGCAGATGGGTGAGGGGCAGTGCAAGGTTGAGGAGGGGTTTGCAAAGTTATACGGTCCGCGAGGAACATCTCGTGGCTTCCTAAATCAGTGGTGCCAACCCTAGCATAATAGTTCTAAACCTAGCAACTGTGTTTGGCATAATGGTAGAATCCTAATTAAGATATTTTGAGGAAATATTTTTATTTTTTATATAAATCTCCAGATCTTGTTTATACTTTTCTAGCGAACTTGTTTCAAACAAACGGAAGTATGCCGACCAAGGGACAAGCTATTACAGTCCCTGGTACATCTTCTTGTTTTAATCTTTTCTTTTTCCTCTCCAATTTAACAAGTGAGGAAGATTTTATGAAAGGAAATCGTTAGAAAGTAGGGAGTCACAAATAGAAACAAACGGACGCCGTTACTAGTCGTCGAATTTTCTACAACTTTTTTCAAGCACTATACTGAACTCATTTTATTAAAGGGTCGAAATTCCTAATATTGCTTAACTATAATAAATAATCAATAACGCAGTTTACAACTCCAAAATGACTGCATAAATTAAACTTAAAACTACTACAACCATCAGAAAATTATAAATTTAAAATAATTGCATAGTAATAATAATAGACACCAGCATAATTTTATCGTATTTAGCGTAATTTAAGAGTTGAAAGAGTACTTTTTCCTTATCAGGAGGTTGGAATTGGGAAAACTGTACTCATGTCACACAATACAGACAGGAAGAGCCTGGGAAAATTTTCCTCGGTCTGTTTATCGTAACTTCCTACACCCAAAATAATCCACGAGTCGCTACTGCATTCCCGTTCCCTCTCACGTGTTAATTGGTGGAGCCATCTCGCGTCACTACTTGCGCAGACTTGTTTTCGTTCGCCTGCTCCGGAGATGGCCGGGACAGGGTATATATCCATTAGTTTATATGTAATCCTTTTATTTTTTCAATTTATGTTTTTATATTCAAAGCATATCGATTAAATTTATATGAAATCTTCTTTACATACCTGCTAGTGTATATTCTTATAATTTGCATTGTAATCATCTCACATACAATGGTGTGTTGTAAGATCAGCCCTTGAGGGCGAAACACGCCCTCTCTAATAAAAACGATGTATTATAATTATTATTGCGAAGATGAGGTTATATAATGATGAGATGGAAGGAAAAATAACAAACATACATGGACAACACCAGAGAGGATTATATTGGCTGTGTCCAGACGCCAAACCCTCGATTGTCTGCCGAATGCAGTCCAGGGTGTACCGATTGATTGATTGAAATGTGGTTTTAAGTCCACTTTATGTACAGGAAGGCTAATCGGGACTGGACCTACAGTTTATAGCAGGATCCGGACCACTGTGTTATGTGCCTCCACCGAGGGTGTACTACGAGTAACACAGGTTGCCATTGGGGTGTCTTCGGAAAGGGCTAGAACAAAGTTGATGTAAGGAAGACCACGAGAGTTCTGACAAATAGTTGCTTTCTTATGTGAGAGATCTAGTGTTATTTTGCCCGTGAGGTACAGATCGACCAAGATGAGAAAAACCCTCTGGCGCCGTCGTCGAATTTTCAATCCTAAGCGATCGAGTTAGCATGGGCGATGCAATCAGCTGCTTGCCATGTAATCCTGCCCCTGCGTTGCCAAAATGTGCGGGGTTCTTCAGCACATCGTCGTCACCTTTATTCAATGCCAGTGTTTGCATCGCCATCAAGGAGAAACCGTACACAACGAACGCACAGACGTAGTTCAGTCATCAAAGCAAGAGAGGTGATTTATAAATATGGCCAGGGTTGTTAAATGGCCAGGTCTAATGGGTTCTATTGGGGTCCGCTGAAGGACCGGAACCTTCTTTTTTCCCGCACAATTTAAATTCGGTCCAAGTTGCGTATTGTTTCAGGTTCCCGGACCGTATTTAAATACTTTACAGATAAAAAGGTTCTTTACGGTCCAGAACACATTTACGCTTACTGATTTTCTCTCCTGGACCAGAATTGAATTTATTTAAAATTCCTGGACCTTTAACAGCCCTGAATATGGCAACACGGGGGCTTGGCACAGGCGAAGGACAAGAAACCATAAGCGTAGCTACGGGGTGTGCCTAGGCACACCCTAATGGGCTGCTTTATCAAAGAGAATTAAAGACAAATATTTCAATAAGAGAGAAAATAAGCGGCAGTTTGTAAGAAGTTGAAAATGTCATTACTTGGTACAAACGTGTGCATTATCGCTGATGAAACGAGTGTCTATAGATTTTCGATTTTTTTATGTCATTGGAGAAAGAAGATATTTACTGCATTCTACTCTGTACTGCAGCGCTTTTCTTCTATACCTGCCACAAGCTGCACGTGCGAGCTAGCTTTCTCCAAGCTAACCCAAGTTAAAACTAAATAAAGAGCAACTCAGAAGCTGGATAGATTGGAAGCCCTGCTCTTGCTATTTGTGGAACAGGAAAAAGCTTAGTCTATTGATGTAAATTAAGTTATTGATGAGTTTAAGAACATTGTACCATTTGACAGACGTCTCTTGTTATAGATGACGTGTATTTTGATGTATTTGTTTGTAACATTTATGAACACTTTGTGTGTGTGTAATTTCTATGCAATTTGATTTTTTTCTACTACATATATTCAGAAATTTTCAACACTGTCATTTAGTGAATTTATATTCCTTTACAAACATCATTGCAGTTAAAGAGCCAAGTGATTGTGTTGCAAAATATGCTATTAAAAAGGTACAAGACCTCATTTTTTTTCTTTGTGCACACCCAAATATAAAGTTCTAGCTACGCCTATGCAAGAAACCCGTGGGAACACCTTTCCTCGATGCGTTCTGGACTCTACTGTATGTACTGAAGGAACCACGCTGAAATAAAATTAATGCGACAATCGGAAATGAAAAAAGACCTTGCTTATAGACACACACACGTACGCTCCGATTCACACGAGCGCTCTTGGCCATTGACTCGAGACTCTTGTAACACAGTAAGGAATGGTCCCTATATTTCATCCGATCACCGAAATTATACAAATAAAAAAGAACCACATGACGACAGCTTCACCACTGAGAATGGTCGCCAAAATCCCGCACTCCGGTCACGCACTTTTCAGGTTTCTTCGAAGGCCCTGCCTCACACGCGTTCCTCTGCTCCTCTCCTGATTAATAATTGTAATGTGAGCATCGGCTTGGAGGACCCCCGTCTCCAGGTGATGCATGTTCCAATTATGCATTACAATTGGCGAAGCAACTGCGTGTACTTGTTCGATACATAACGTCCTAGTCCAACTATAGCACCTGTATATCATACTCCCTGTGTTTGGTTCAGTGACCAATGCTTAGTGCTACAGTCTCCAGCTATTTTGTTTGGAGTCCAAACGAAGCCGCATCGTGTACTTCTTGGTGATCCATCTGGGCCTTTACTATAGGTAGTCACTTTCGTACATGGACGTAACTTGGGACCTAACTTTGAGGGCTCAGAATTAAACTGGGCCTAATTTTGAGGGGGCAGAATTAAACTTGGCCTATTTTTGAGGGGGAAAAATTAAACTGGGCCTAATTTTGAGGAGGAAGAATTATACTTGGCCTAATTTTGAGGGTGCAGAATTAAACTGGGCCTAATTTTGAGGGGGAAGAATCAAACCTGGGACTTAACTTTGGGGGAAGATTTTTTTTATTTGAATTTAAAATTTTCGGCGCGTGAGCACTTAGGCTATTTTGCACCCGTCACTATATACGGGGTCCAGCCCCTTACCATAACTAAAATAACATAACTGTAATGTCGTGTCGTTAATAAAATATTCTGACTTCGGTCAAAAGCTGTAAACGGGCACTCAGCACACACAAGGACAAAACACAGGACAACACACAGAATTATACTGGCCATGGGGCCAGTCGCCAGAGCCTCGTTCATCTTCAAAATGCAGTCTAGGGTGTACTACGTGGAAGTGAGGTTGACAATTGGGTGTACTACGTGGAAGGTACCCCCTTTACGAACTTTGGGGGAAGAGACTGGAAAAGTTTTCCATAGCGCAAGAACAGCGTCCAGGATTATTTGCTAAATAACGTTGACGTTTTCGTAATTGCAAATATTAATATTTATTACTTTGCTCCTCAGGTCCTCTAACATGTAAATATTAATAAACCCGAAAATTGAGAAGGGAGCAAGTGCCCCCTTGCTCCGCCAAGTTACGCCTTTGCTTTTGTAAATAACTTTACTTTCTCATGCGTGCATCGAAGTCTCCTTGATTCCGTGTTATGTAACTTTCTCCATTCCTTCAACGCTATTATGTTCCTCTTTTGATGTATCTGAAAGTATAATCAAAACAAAGAAATGTCAACCTCCCTTCCACGTAGTACTCCTTGGAGCAGTGTCACTCAACTGCCGGCCCCTGCAGCCAATTATACAGGGCCGCAAGAGGTACGGAAGTTTGTGACTGGCAGCAGCCCGAGCTGGAAAGGTGCACTTTCGTTCGGCGTTCACCAGCGATAAAAAGGGATCCTTTCCCGCCAGGGATTCAAAGACTCTGAGAGGGGATTGTCCCCCCTTGCAGCCTCAAAATTTGGCTGGGCCTTTCTTGAGTTAGAGTTAGAAGAGTGAAGCGACTTGCAGCCCGAGCTGGCAATATGGTGTCCACCGCGATAACCAGAAGTCCTTTCGCGACAGTGGCGGTGAACGATCAACCTTCCCGCTTCCAAATTTGAACGTTGACGGATGGGCGCCACAGCCACTTTACTTTATTCATCAAGTTTCATTAACAAATATATTTTAGTGGAAATATCTTGACCAATTGGAACTTTTAGGTGTCCGTAATGGAACATTACCATCCAAATTAGCACTTACGGACAGAGAAATTAAAATACTCCATTATATCCAGTCGTCGTAAACGAATGTGTACCAAATTCTGTATTTTGTCATTGCACAGTGGTTCGGATCCCACTTCAAACTGTAGGCCCAGTCCCCATTAGCCTATCTGCGTACTTAAAACAACAATTCAGGCAAACACATAACAGTCGGCTCAGAGCGTTTCATTTAGCAATGCTCTCAGTCCAAACACTATCACGCATTGTAGATGGACGACTACACTACATTGTTGATACACGAACAACAAAGACCTTTTGAATGAAGATGGTCAACAACCTCAATCACCATATGGGTGCATACGCTGCATATGCTTTGGATAATTGATGAGGATAATAACCCATCTCTTTCTAAGAAATACGATTGGTTCAATAATTTAATTCCGAGCCATTAATTACGTTGCTGTGGAGCCATTGTTTTCGCGTGCTTCAGATGCCTCGTGTTTGGAGAAGGCTGCGACGGGAATACCAATGCAGGATGAAGCACAAGAATGAAACAAGGAAGGATGGTGGTAATTGGAGATAAGCGATAAGTCCCCAGAAACATCTAAGCAGGAAATTGAAAAGCTCTTCCCTCTTGAATTCTCAGAAACTCTCGAGGTATAAGATGATGAAGTGTAGGTCCGTGTTGCACACTAATTTTGTGAAAAATGCACGGATATTTCCGAATCCTCATGTTTCATTGACATAGGCTGCCAAGATTTGGAACAGGCCCGTACCCAGGGGAGGGGCCATGAAAAGCTACCAAAATAACTGCCGATTTTTCAAACTTCTAAAAATTTCAATTTTGTCCTTACATAAATGAATGTATTTGTTGTGTAGAGAGGCAGTATCCAGAAGTCTGCTGTCTCCGATATTGGGTACTTTTAGTTTTATAATCATTGATGCAAGGCTACCAGCAGTGGCAGTTCCTCCCCCCCCCACTATTTCCACTGTTGCTCCTGCACTATGGCCTCTTAATGCTAATCCTTGTATACCCAGACCTGGTAGAGGCACATAGTGTTTCGGATCACACATTAAACTGTTGCTCCAGTCCCAATTAGTCTATCTGTGCATAAAAGTTGACCTTAAACAAAAACTCAAAATCACACTTGTCTCCTAAGAGAAGGTAAATTGTTCTCCCCCACCCCCTCCCAGTTTTGGCACCCAATCGCCGTTACTGGCTTCCAGGTGAAATCTCTCTCTCTCTCTCTCTCTCTCTCTCTCTCTCTTAACCATAGCCCGCTACGATCCTTTCTCACATTTAGAATTCTTTATTGGTAATAATAATTGCTAATGCGTATAATGTAATTTATAAATATATTATTTGCTAAACATAGAATTATCGTGGCTATTCAATGCAATGGTTCTGGTGAAAGAAAATGAAAGGTATTTTAAAAACACTTTTAGCTTGCGAAACTCAGAACTATCCGAATACTTCTGACCAGTATCGGCGATTTGGTGCCAAAACTGGGGAAGGAGAGGGGGAGAATTATTTTCTGTTTGTAGACAAGCATTCCCAGGGCGGGCTTCAGCTACTGGGCGGGTCGCAAGTGGCGGATAGCGAATGGCCATCAGAAATGATGGTTAGCTGCGAATAAGTCATAGCCAAATAAGCAGTCCCGGACCGAGGAGGCAGTGCTACCTGGGTGTGGAGGGAGTGATCTGTGGCAGGATCACACCCATTAAAACCCAGAAATGCCCGAAGACAGGACTGTGACATGGCGAAGAAGTGCCGCCATTAAATAAGCACAGCCCCTGCTGCCTTGCAGGGAGGGGAGGGATCCCCAAAGGCTAAGGGAAGGATACCCTGACAGAAAACCAAGGGGCAGGGGGGGCTCCGAAGGCAAAGCAACACCAACATACCTAGGGGAGTAAACCCTAAATAAATCCTGGTCCTCCAGGTTGGGGGACCCCGTCAAAAGAACTTGTTACGGATACCACAAGATTGCCTCGGAGGAGATCGGATAATTTGTTGACGACCCGGCGAATGAAAAGGCTAATGAGAAGGAAAAACCGATATAATGCTCGCAACCTGGAATGATGTAAGAACATTGAAGAGACCAGGAAAGCTGAGAGAAATAAGAGCAGAAATAGAAAAGTATGGAGTGAAAGTGGTAGCATTACAAGAAACACGCTGGAAGGGACAAGGAATGATAACGTCTGGAAAACATATACTGATGTATAGAGGAGGAGAAACTGGTAATAATGGTACAGGTTTCATAATCCAAAAGTCAATCAAATCAAGTATTTTTAACTTTACAGCAATTATTGATAGGGTGTGCTCAGTCAGAGTTGTTGCAAAATTCTTCAATATCACGATGTTTTGAGTGTATGCCCCCACAGAAGAAGCAGAGGAGGAGGAGAAAGATGCTTTTTACTCAAAATTAGAAGAAGAAATAAATAATGTACAAAGGCACGATGTAAAAATCATACTAGGGGACTGAAACGTCAAAATAGGAAGAGAAGAGATGTACAGAAGCATAATTGGGAAAGAAAGCCTGCATGAAGTAAGCAATGATAACGGATTGAGATTGATAGATTTCGCAAGCAGTAAGGAAATTGTAATTAAAAGTACTTGTCTCCCACGAAAATACATAAAAAAGGAGACCTGGGTGTCTCCAGACGGCCGCACGAAAAACCAAATAGATCATGTTATAATAGACAGGAGACATGCCACAGATATTATGGAGATCAGTAGTTGTAGAGGTGCTGATGGAGACACAGACAACCATCTAGTAAGAATCAAGTATAGAGAGAAAATTGATGTGAAAGATCAAAAAAGGAAAGTAAGAACATGAAACATAACGTAGAGGAACTCAGGAATACCAGAGTAAGAGAGGCATACCAAGAAAAACTCATGGAGGCACTGGAAACAAAAAAGGAGATATGGGAGAAAGGAGAACTAGAATGTAAGTGGGAAATATTAAAAACAGTAATAGGTAATGTAGCAGAGGATACATTGGGAAAGAAACAAAACAAGAAGAGAGAACAGTGGTTTGATGAAGAATGCTCAATACTAATACAGGAGGGAAACGATGCCAGAAAAAGAATGCTTCAACGGAGAACAAGACAAGTAGTGGCAGAGAAACAGATAAGACATGTAGAGCCAAGAAAAGACAGTTTGAGAGAAATAGAATAGAAGAGTTAGATGAAATGAAAGATAGAAATGAGATACGAAAGTTTTATGAGAGAACAAGAGATCTGAAGAAAGGATACCAACCCAGAGCAGTTTTCTACAATGATAAAGAAGGAAACCTCATTGGAGACAAAAGAAAGATGATGGAAAGATGGCAGGAGTATTTCTGTGAATTACTTAACGGAGCCAATGAGGATGATAAAGAAGAGGGAAAAAGTGATGAAGAAGAGAAAGAAATAAGTGAGGAAGAGGAGGAAGGGATAATACCAACTTTAGAAGAAGTAAAAAATGCAATAAAGTCTCTACAGAATAATAAAGCGCCAGGAGAAGATGGCATAGAATCGGAGCTGTTGAAATATGGTGGAGAGGGAGTGAAGAAGGCCATATATGAAGTGATAGAAGAAGTTTGGATAAAAGAAGAAATGCCCAGAGACTGGACAATAGGAATAATATGCCCAATACATAAGAAAAGGGATAAAGCTAAGTGTGAAAACTACCGCGGGATAACACTACTGGATGGAACCTATAAAGTATTTGGTAAAATGAAAGAGTTTGGAATCGCAAGGAAATTGATAAGACTGACAAAAATTACAATGAAATCAACGGAATGTAAAGTCAGAGTTGAACAGGAAATGACAAACATGTTTAAAGTAGAGAAAGGACTGAGACAGGGAGATTTACTTTCTACAATACTATTTAATTTAGCATTGGAAAAAGTAATCCGACAACTACCAATCAACCCTGGGGGAACAATATTAAATAGACTAACACAAATAGTAGCATATGCAGATGATGTAGCTTTAATAGCAAGGAATAAGCAAACTATGGAAGACAGTTATCAAGTGTTAGAAGAGAAAGCTCAAGAACTAGGGCTGGAAGTGAACATAAATAAAACCAAATATATGAAGATGGGAGATCCAGAACGAGGCAGAAGAATAAATGGAAAAGAATGTGAAAGAGTGGAAACCTTTAAATATTTGGGCTCAATAATAACAGCAGATAACAAGACAGCTACAGAAATACAGGAAAGGATAATAAGTGGAAATCGATGCTATTTTTCTTTGCAAAATGTGTTTAAATCTAAGAATGTTAGTAGGAACACAAAAATTAAAATATATATACAACAACATTAAGACCCATAGTAATGTACGGTTCAGAAAGTTGGGTGATGTCGGTAAGAGAGGAATATTGGTTGTTAAGGTGGGAAAGGAAAATACTGAGAAGGATATTTGGAGCGGTAAGAGATAAAGAGGGATGGAGAATGAGAACAAATATGGAAGTACAGGAATTGTTTAATCAGCCAGATATTATAGTGAAGATCAAATAGGGTAGAATACGATGGGCTGGGCATGTTCAGAGGATGGAAGAAGCACGAGTTGTCAAGAAAATATTCAATGGAAAACCGGAAGGGAGAAGGAGAAGAGGTAGGCCCAGGAAAAGATGGATAGAGGACGTAGAAGAGGACCTAAGAAGATTAGGAGTTAAAGGATGGAGAAGAAAAGCAGAGGATCGAGATGAATGGAGAGAGGTAGTCAGGAAGGCCAAGGACCTACATGGACTGTAGCGCCAACCAGTAAGTAAGTAAGTAGACAAGCATTAAGAGGTCATAGTACGGGGGAAAGAGTGACAAAAAGTAGGGGGCAACTGTCCCCAGGTATCCCAAATAGCCGCCACTATACATATATATATGAACACGCATCTGGCCTCTCCCTCAAACAAATCCTGGTTACGGTTCTGATTTGAAATATATGGACAGGGAGGAGTTTAGTATTAGGGTTCGCAGTGTATTTCATAAAAGCAAGACAGAGAATTGTACGTTTAGTTAGTTTATTACAGTCACAGACATTTCTGGGTACTGGGTGTAAGGAATGACCATTCTTGCAGGCACCCAAATGTCAACCTCCCTTCCACGTAGTACACCCTGGACCGAATTTTGCAAAGTAGCGAGGCTATGGTGTCTGGACTCACGGCCAATATAATCCTCTGTGAATTCCTCTTTGTCGCCCATACATGTTTTCAATTCTCCTCTCACCCAGTGATGTGCCGTAGACTATAAGTTTACGTCTACATGCGTTGTCTACAGGTAATCTACGCGTAGATTACATTGGGTTGTAGTTTACATAGACTACGTAGACAATCTAAAGTGCATTAAAATTAATTTTCAAGGCTTTCATGAAAGGAAAGTGACATTTTCTACTATATTGGTTCCTAACGAAATGAAAAGAATCCTATTTACAACAAAATTTCTCTTCTCTTCTATTATCAACTATGGAAGAAGATAAATAGTATGCAAAAAACAAAAACAGATGGCAGTCGTGAGGCAAGAGTGGTCTTTTTCCCATAAAACACTAGAATATTTCTTATATTAGGTTTCTTCCTAGATGAGAAATTGTTCGAATTTGGAAGAAATAGTATGAAAAGTTCTCCTCACACATCAGCAACTGATACGCAGTATAATTTTCTTCTAATTCCACTGCGCTCTTAGCTAAGCTATCACCTTTCGCCATGTTGTTTACATAGATTACGTCATCTACGAGTATAAAATAGTCTACGTGTAGAATGTAGACTATGGTTGTTTACGCGTAGACGCACATCACTGCTCTCACCCAATGGCGGCGATTATGGGGAGCGTGGGGGGGACAGTTGCCCCCACATTTTGCCACTTTTGCCCCCGCACTATGCCATGCTAAACCTTACGTACCAAGGGAAAGTAAACTGGGCTCGGGTACCCTTTTCTACACCCTCGAATTTTCGCACATTTCACATATTATCGTTACGAAAATTAGTTCTTCATAACATACGATATTTCTAAATAGCGCGGAAAGTCATTTTTTAAGATCTACGTGCTATAAAACTTACGTTTTTCAATATTTACATTCCTTATGTAACGTCGAAACGGTTTTGCAGCGATTTGATCATGGCGAATCTTGGATTCATGTCACAGGCGCAGGTCTGAACATTTTCTTCTTCTTCTTATGTTTGACTTCTGCAATGGGATAATTTGCATTTTTTTCTTCTTATGAATGACTTGTGCAATGGGATAATTTGTGATTTCAATATATTATTTATGTAATTTATTGGCGGTTGAGACATCCTTAGCGTGTGTAAATACGTTATCTTGTGGAACATCGTGCACATTTCTTTTCGGCAACTGTAGGCCGTTTTCTGAATGACTTGTGGGCTGGGATAATTTGCGACTTCTTATTTTTATCATGGAACGACGGGGTAGGGCAATATTCTGTGGAAAAGGACAAAAAAGACGACTTATTGCATACGACTGACTGCACTTAACGACTTTTAGTTTCAACTTCCACCTGCAATGCCTGGCCTTGGGGAAAAGAGGTAAGTTAACTTCTCAGCTTTACTTTCAGCATTAAATTTGGCTAATTTTTGTTTCTTCATGAGTCAATGCGACAAAAGTGAGAAATAGTGTTCGGGGCAGGTGACACCGGCTCATTTTTAATGCCTTGCTAAATGTGCGATAACGCCCGGAAACCTTTCACTCGTAGCCCCAAAAACCATCCACGGATAGCCCCACAAACCATTCACACAAGGTTAGGTTAGGCCTGTTAGGTTAGGTTCCATTAGCACTCAATTCACCCCTAAATTCATCGAAAAAAGAAAGCGCGGCGAACATAGTTAAAAATACGTCCGAACTATTGCAAACGACAAAATCGCCACTTCAAACGGCTGTAGAGTCGTAAATACTTCTTTCCGCGCTCCAATGTTTTTTTATTCAGAAATAGGATCACATAACCTTCATAATGAAAGAAAAAAAAATTCAAAATTCGAGGGTGTAGAATAGGGTACCCGACCCGTAAACTGTCCTTTGCCCCCACCCCTCCAATTTTCGCACCTTCACCCCCAGTTTTGGAACCCAATCGCCGCCACTGCTCTCTTCTACTTCGGCACCATTCATCTTCATCTTCGTAATTAGCCAAAAGTGGCAGAAAAGCGATCTAAAATTCGGTGGGATGACTGCAACTCAGAAGTGTCCGTGACTGTACATACTAGTTAGCTTGTCATCGGTGCTAATGTTAGCAACTTTAAATCAAACTTCAAAACATGCTGTTGGATAAGCAATATATCTCTACAAGCAAGTCAAGAATCTAGGAGTCGAAATTATATTCTCACTACTTTCATTTTTGACTTACACTTTTTCATATTTATTTATTCATTTATTTAACAGAGAATTCCAAATACAGCATTAGCCATTTTGCATGGAAATGTACAAACTAACAACATAAACTAAAATTACATGCAGTAAAGTGACTTTCACTTTTATACACAGTAAAGTTCCCCGTGCATATAGCACCGTGTCATGAAGGAACAATTTAGGGGTAAGGGCCCCACACATTTATATACATCAGCCTAAAAATAACGTGCCTGATCTTCAAAAAGACTACTTGATGTGGTAGATAATTGTGTTGGCTGGATAGTCTGTGGACAGAAAACGGTTGATGAAGCATAACCTTGGCTTCTGAGAAGCGAAAAGTTGAGTACTTCTTGTTGTGCGAGACGACACTAAAAAGTGACGTTGCCATTGACTATTTTATGCAGGAATATATGGTCTGCCAGTATCTCTCATGAGTAGTGTGGATATTTGACATTTTCAGATGAATGGACGTTTGCAGGTGTTTTGTAGATGGAATTTGGTGACGAACAATTGCCCAGAAAAAAAATAAAACTTAATGTATCACTTAAATTTGAGAGGCCAGATTGGGGAGCAATTTTTGGAGTAACTAATAGTTTGTAAAAAGTGTTAACAGGTTGTTTATTTCAGTAGAACGACAGAGTAGACGCAGCATACGCATGGAATCCTTAATAACTGCGGAAATGTGCTCACTGTGGAAATGTGTTAGCACATCGCGCTACGACGCCAGGGGTCCCGGGTTCGAATACCGGCCCGGGCATCGATGTTTGTGAGTGTCCATTCATCAATTTCATCACATCATCGCTCATCCCCATCTTAGCCAAAAGTGGCACAAAAGCGAAGTAAATTAAAGCAAATGAATCACTATCTCTCTCTGACACACATACACACACACACACACTGTCTGGATGTACTGTATTTTCTATTTATAGGCTATTATTTTTAACTTTGTATTAGTTTATTGTGTAACAATGAAACTAAGCATACTCCTGCTTATATATACAGTATGTTATATCATTTTCAGGTGAAAGTACAGTTGACAAAGGAAAGTCAAATGCTAGAATGTTCCAGAACAACTTTCTAATAGTCTGGAGGGGAGTATTTTTGTGTATATATATCGTCCTGTTTTGTACCTTGATACATTTGTACTTGGTACAGAGTCTGAAGAACACCTTGCTAGAAGGTTGAAACGTTACGTTTAGTTTATGTTTTATAATAAAATAAATTTCTGCCTTGGTCAGCATATTGAGTTTTTCACAGTATGTTATCCTTTTGTGCAAGTTTGCTTCGTGAATCTTTATTTTCATGTTTTTGTGTACTTCATGTTTGGAAAGCGATATACAGTAAAAATATTACACAAAAATGTAGGAATCTGGCGATGAGGGGACTGAAAAATTGTCAATCGACTTCGTAATTCGAAACTCATTGTAATTTAGAATTCGATTCGCATTTGTTCACTCTCATTTGCACATTGCACACCTTTAAGCTCGTCAGACTTGTGTGTTAAGAGTCCAAAGTGTTTCCGTTTCGTTCTATCCTGTTCCTTCGTCCGTTTGCCTGCATCTAGTGAATGCTGTTATTGCATGCTTTCAGCGATTTCCGATAAACATGCTTCTACTGATAAGCACACGTAACGATGACGCAAGCGAGGATCCGAGTTTCACTTGTTCGCTGCTCGCCACAAGGTAAGGGAAACAACCCTGTGCGACTCAGACGATGTAGCCTTACCAGCGTTCCGTTGAATTTGACTTCTGTGCACCAAGGGAAGACGGAAGTGGTAAGTGCCTCGTGATTTGTTAGTTTCTTACATGCCGTAGCAGAGGGTTCTTTGATCCAAACTGCACCCTTGTACCTCTTAAATCATTTGACTTGTTGCATGTTGCCGTTCTGACTTTTGTTTTGTATTAGCTAAACTCAAAAGACTTTCATTTGCCTCTACATTATTTCTATATTCAAAAGAATTATACCACCGTGACGGAGTGGTTAGAACATCGCGCTACGACAGCAGGGGTCCCGGGATCGAATCCCGGTCTGGGCATGGATGTTTGCGAGTCTTCATTCATCAGTTTCATCATATCATTACTCATCCCCATCTTCGCAAATTAGCCGAAATGAAGCAGAAAAAGCGAAGTAAAAAATAAAGCAAATAATCTACAAGTTTTGGGCCCTCCCGCCAAAACGCCCCTTTTTACACGTACTTGCGTGAGAACATGTCAAAACCCTTGCTCTTATTCAGTATACGCGCGTGTGTGTAATAGAAATATCTTTAATAGAAAGATTGATGGAAATATTTGAGTTGTGTTATTTAGCGTCGCTTTTCTGCCACTTTTGGCTAATCGAAACGATTATTGAGAGTATGATAGGATGAAACGAGACGGGAACACCTCTGCTAAACACTCCGCCACGAAGGTATACCTCAGGAGAGCTAGGTAGAATTGTAGTCTCGTACATAACGTTTGCAAAATCATGTACGTATATAACTTTTGAGAGCTGTTTAAGGAGAATTCAACTTGGAATGATGGACCAATACTCGTTTCGCAATATTTCGTTAATTGTTCTGCTTTTGCTATTGGCTGTGCGTTAGATTGCGTATGCAGTGGTAGTTCCGTAAGCAAATCGGTTTGATGGTCCCCAAAGTAAATAATTTCGTTACATCCACGGGACTTTCGTGCCTGGCTTCGACGTGTTGAACTTGTAGTAAGACCGATTTCACCTCTTCCTGTGCACGTATAGAGCTAGGGAAGAAGAGACTCGTGGTTAGTAAGAAATTCATATTTAGTTTGTGGTACGGAGCATTCAACCGAAGTTATTAATGGGAAACTAGTGCATATTCGTCAATTTAAAATGAGAAAGAAATCCTTTCACCTTACAATATTCAGGCGATCTTTACTTCTCTGCTCTGGACAATTTAATACGTTTGTTGTTTCACGTAGACATATTTGAGTATGTAATTGGGTTGGCAAAAGCCCCTAATGTCTTGCTCATCCCTGCCCCCCTCCCCCGCAAAACGGAAAGATGAAGATAGGCGGCTGGGCAGAATTGCGCTGGTGCCACATATAGGAAAAGCAAAGCGAGAGCAGGACAAAACTCGCTGGTTCCCGCGCACTGTGTGGCAACGTCAACCGGGCTGCGTTGCCTACTTCGATCGTCAGACCGACCTCTCTACGGGGCACTTTTGTGCCATCCATGACCTTTCGAGCAAACACTGTCAGTTGTATCACATGGATTACAAGCACGAACTCCACAACGAGATCTTTCATTCTCTTAAACCTCGGAACACACGGGGTTGTACTCCGACGTGGCAACAGCGCCAACTTCTGCCACCCGCCTAATTTCATGACTGTACGTTTAGACTACAATATGGTACACTTAATTGCCTCCCGTGATCTATGCTCTTGGATAAAACTATGAGGAAGTCAAAACTGTTTTGAAATTACTTCAAACCGATGCGACAAGGCCTAGAACTTATCTATTCAAAACTACCGGTCTTAAACTACCTTGCAAATAGTCATAAAATTTAACAAAAATTTTAAAAAAAATGTCAAATTAAGTTTATGCATGTTGGTATTATATTGGCAGAATAAGCTTAGGCACATTCTACTTTAAAAACTTTTCTGAAATTGAGTGTGTGTTTGTGGAGGTTTTCCACCTCAAATCAAAACCGCTCCTATGTCACTGATTGAGTCCACCCTTTGCTCTTATAGACTAATCGGGACTGGACCTACAGTTTAAAGTGGGATCCAAACCACTGTGCAAAGTGCTTCCACGAGGAATGGAAGCCAGGGCTCCTTGATTACAAAGCGAAGATGTTATTAGCATCCATTCGGGGATGCTTTTGGTGTCCCTTGATTTTGTACACGATTCTTGTGTAGGTATTTGTAATTTTCGGTTAGTTCAATGCTCGAGGTGGGAGCACGAGGACGGTATCCCAACCTGTTCCCTTAAACTTGACATACAGTCACGGATACTTCTGGGTTCTAAGAATTCCATTAATTTTCAATGGAATCGTTACAACCCAGAAGTGTCCATGACTGTACAATAACCCCGCATGCTCGAGCACACACAGGCGTGTCCTCCCGTTTCGCCTTATTGCGTTTTCACCTCCCCAATAGAATTTCAAATGATTTATATTACACGAACTTTCTAAGGCGAAACGGGACATCCCATTTCGCCTTATCCTGTTTCGCCTTACACACAAAAAATTTCCCACCTGGGAATATTATCGCCTTGAAGGGTAATTCATAATGGGAGCGCAGAGCTTGTGACCTTGGCTCTCATTGTCCTGTCGGTTAGGTTAGGTTAATAATACATTAAAAATAATGACCCTTCATGTCGATAATATTCCCTGGTGGGAAATTTTCTGTGTGAAAGGCGAAATGGGATGTCCGTTTCGCCTTAGCAAGTTAGTGTCACATAAATCACGCGAAAATCTATTGGGGGAGGTGAAAACGCAATAAGGCTAAACGGGCCGTTATCCACACAGGCAGGGCCGCCCCGATGTAGTTTGGTAAATTCTGTCGCCTTGTAATTAAGGGAACTCGGGTTCGATCCACGGTCGAGGCGCATTGGATACTGGTTCGAATCCGGTTCTGGTGGCCACCCGTACATCCTCGAGAAATTCTGCATTGTTTATGGAGTTGGTGTTTAACAAACATTTTTCGTTAGGGTAAAGGAATGGTTGGTTTTATGTGGGAACATTTGCTTGCATTAGGGTATCTACATCTATTGTCTGTAATTTTTGGCATTTCACCGCATAAACGTGACAGATTTTATGCAAAATCTTTTGCAAAAAAGTGGAGTGTGACCATTATGTGAAGCTTTCTTTTTTTAATTGTACCGCTATTACATTTATTACTAAACTGTCTTTAGTGTGCAAAATTAGGATCCACGAAAAGCTCGTCACTATGTTTTTAACTTTAATATGGACATTGTCCCAGCTACCTCTGGAGCAAGGCAGCGCTTAGCGGTAGAGAGGGGCGGGGGGGGGGCATCGAGTGGGCAAAGCGAAGCAGTACACGCTGCTGCTGGAAGGCTGGTATACTGAACGCAACCTCAACTGGCGGCTGGGGAACAGCGAATCAGCGATCAGTTGAATTTTCTTCGACGGAGATCGGGCGTTTTCGAGTCACAAGGTACCAAACGTTGTTCGCGGGACAAACAAATGACCGTTGGGTCCACCACATGTTGCCAAACGTACTGTAAAGAGCGAGGGAATCGTATCGAGCAAGGGTATTGTCAGCATCAGAAATCAGCGAGGCAACTGCACACGCGGTTCTGAACGATGAAGTTTCCGGAAAGACCACACACACAGCCCGGAATGCAGGCACAGTAATAGAAAGACAACTGGCGAAAACAGAAGCAAGCTTGGCAATGATGCTTCGGAAGAGCGATGTGATCCCTTCAGCTTTTACTTCGAAACTGAGTTTGTTGACACCCTTCGGACCACACGCCCCCGAAAATGATTGGGGAACTGAAAGCGCCAGAAATAGCCATCAAGGTCAACCGCCAGTTGGAGTTGCGATCAGTATAACCGTAGTCGCTTTTCCTCTCCTCCACGCAATTCAGTTCCCTCTTATGTGTTCATTGGTGGAGCCGTCTCGCGTCACTACTTGCGCACACACTTGTTTTCGTTCGCTCGCTCCAGAGATAGCTGGGACAGGGTATAGTCCAAATCGATGCACATGATTTCTTCTTGACCGTCTAGCGATCATTTTCCTGTCTGAAAGAAAGTTGAAACATAGTTGTTATTCATTTGTGCATTCAATTGTAGTCGAAATATTACACTCGAGAAAATAACAACAGTATTGCGAAGTACGGACTTGAAAAAATTGTAATCCTCCGTGTCCCAAGATTATTTACCGCTATCTTCGGTTTCGTTATCTAAGTTTCCGATGTGACTATTACGAGATGAAAGGTTGTAAACCGATATTGGAATTGAAAAAACAGGGTAAAGTCAACGCTTTTACTTGGTTAACGTCCAAGAACTGAAGAAATCCGCCGCCACGAACGTGGGTGGGGATAAACAGCGGGCGACCTGTTTTCGTCCAATCACACTCAACCTTCTGCCAATGGGCGCAGCTGTCATTCTGCTCGTCTACTCCACGTGGAGTCTGTCACATGACTGCGGATACGCTGTTGCCGTACTTTGCAACTTCAGTATGGAGACGGTAGGAAGGTACTACTCCGGGGAGGGACAAGGTGGCGTAGAGTAGATGTTTGGCAACACTGTGGCGTGAATGTGATTGTTGCGGCTGGTGGGCGCGCTCCGTGGACTCCAAAGCCAGCCGGTTCGACTATGCAACGATATTGCTCAGGTAGAAGGTAATTTTTACATTTTGTTAAAAGTGCTAGTGACCTTTCAGACTTAACCGACAGACGATAAGCGGCACATGTCACGGTTCGCTTGAAGGAGTGTCAGATTTATTGGTGTTTATATTTTACGTTGTTAGGTTAGGCGTATTAGGGTTGACACTTGTAGCAATTCTCGATTAGTCTATCTGCGCATAAAGTTAATTTAAAAACTCAACAAATGCTTTCTTGATAATTGATCGATTTGTTTTATTTTACTTCACCTTCTGCCACTTTTGGCTAGTCGCGAAGATGGGGAAGAATGATATGATGAAATCGGTGAAGAAACACTCGCAGAGAACACCCAATGACCAGGCAGGGATTCTAACCCGGAGCTTTATTAAACTTTGGTCGCCCACTTTGTTCGAATACGTAAATCGAGACTGCGGACGCTCAGTTTAAAGTAAGATCGGAACCAACGTTCAATGTGTCTCAACCGCTGATCGGTCCCGAGACCTCTTGTTTACAAGGTGACAGAAATGCACACTTTATGCACAGAAAGGCTAATCGCGGGGCTGGACCTACAGTTTAAAGTGGGATTAGAACCAGGGACCCCTTGATTACAAGACGACGATACTACCACTGCGCCATCAGGGAGGCGCCAAATACGATCTGTAGATAAAACTAAGAACAAATGAATCCGCAACATAGCTTACCACTGTCTAAATATATTGTATTTCCAGCATTATAAAATTACATAATATTTTTAAAAATTGTTATCCTTACATTTCCATATATAGAAGAACTACCACCAACATTCGACTGACTTTTGATTTTCAACAAGTCAGCGAGTGTAGTAAACGAGTGTGCACTGACGCGTACTGCATGCTACTTTCTCGACTCCTCATTTAATTGACACTTTCGAACTGCACTAGGTGACGTTCAGTGGCGGCAATTTGGAGGGGGAGCGTGTGGGAGCAGTTGTCCTCCCCCCCCCCCACCTTTGCCCTATACTATGCCAAACCTAATATACCAAGGGAAAGTAAACTGTCCTTGCCCTCTAAGTTTTGGAACCCAATCGCCGACACTAGTGACGTCAGTTCCGACAACACCGTACTTAAAGCATGCTTTTTGGACTTTTCGGGGAAAGCCTTTATAAGTGTAAGCTCTTTCCTACCCCTCCAGGACAAAGGGTCAGTTGATGAGAGAGAAGATGGCGTTACGATCTTGCCGTATCAGAGATTACGACACCTGCCATCGTAATGCACTACGTTCTTCCGTTACGGTATCGGATGCAGGAGATAAGGACATAGCACATCCACTTCTTTGTTGCTCTGAGCTTCAAGATTTTATGCCAACTAAAGAAAAGTCAACGCGAAGGCTGTGAATATTACAACATTTTCTCTCCTCTATATGGTTATACTATTAGATACAGTTAGTTCGGACAAAGGAGAAGAGACGAGACGATATGCCCAACAGAGTTCCAGCAACCGGGTCCATGATGCAACCAGAAAACCTTGTTGGTGCCGAAAAAGCGGTGGCAGCATCCCACATTGGTCATCTCGTGGGTGGACCACTTTTATCCTCGCAGAAAAGAAGAGCAGAAAAAAGAAGAGCATCGAAGGCCGCGCCTTGTCTGGAGTCACTGACCAAAGCTGCCTGTTTTTCCCTTCCTCTTCGGTGCATGCACCTGCGGAGAATATAGGATTTTTTCTGGGAACGCGTCCCAAGGGACATGTTGCAGTTTTGCAAGGTGGATTGTTGGGGAGTCGACGCTCTGGCTTTCCTGGAAGATGCAAGGGAGCCGGGAACGTTCATCAATGTCTTCTCTTGGCCTTCCCCAGCCGAGCCACCGACGCGGAGTACACCTCCTTGTTGTCAGCGCAAGGCGTCGACCCTGGTTGAAACTGAAACCAATCAATTCTTTTATGTGGAAAGCGATTAGGAATCCTACCTCATGATCAAACTGAGCTCTGCATCTATCATCGTGGCTGCTAAAATGCTGTCTGTTCTCTCTGTCTTTGAGAGACATGAATCTCTGTATCTCTCTCTACCGTTCTTTTTCTCATCCTCGATTTAGTGGCAACTGTCGCCTTGTTATCAAGAGCCCCGGTGGAAGCACATTGCATATTGGTTTGGATCCCACTTTAAACTGTAGGTCCAGTCCTGATTGACCTGAGCCTAAAATGGACTCTAAACAAACTTTAACAAATCTTTCCCTTCTTTTTCTTTTCGTTTCTTTTCTCTATCTCCCTCTTTTCTCTCTGTGTGTCTCTTCCTTTACCATGAGATGTGTGTGTGTACATATGGTGGACACATGGAAGCCGATGTGATCAGAAGAACATCATTGAACGTGATAATTTCGGAAGAGCTGGGATCCCTGTGTGGGCTGGCATTACCATGGGCTTTCGTAAAGCTCTCCTCATCTTTGCTAGGGTCTCCGTTATTGGCAACTTACACCGGGATGTGAGTATCCGTCTATTCAGGGGTGCAATGGAACTTAGTTTTCTGTTTATGCACGATAATGAACGTACCTATAGAGTGTACCTTTTCAATGAGTCCCTGGAATCAGAGGATATTCTGGCCGGCGAGTTCCCCCGATATGAACCCAATAGAACATGCGTGGGATGTGCTCAGCAGCGTACAGCATTTTTGCAGGAGTGAGACGCTATTTCTCAGAAACAGTTCAATACTGTTACCTGCAGTGTGCCATGGTGTTTGTTGTATGCATGCATTGCTGTCACGGAACACCATATTCGCTATTGACATTTCTGTGGAGCGTTCAAATTTGGATTTGTGCGAAAACGTACAGTCATGGGAACTTCTGGGTTGTAATGATTCCATTGAAAGTTAATGGGATTATTACAACCCAGAAGTGTCCGTGACTGCACCACTCATCGTGTGACTACTTTTGATTTTTCCCATTTTTACAATTGCTTTCCACCACGATTGTTGGTTTCTTGTGTTTTCTTATTGTTTTCAGTTGTATCTCATATATGTAAACCAAATTGGTCCACGTGAGATAGCTGTGTGTGTCTGATGTGCCACAACCTTTAATTTATGGTCATGTGTATAGACTTGGCAAGTATGCCATTTACTAGTTATAACCAGAGATACAGCGTGTTCTGTTCAAACCTCCCACATTTCAATTCTTCATTGTTAAAAGGTTATAAAACATAATGGAATGCGAGTGGTACTAGACGAAAGAGAAACAAGAATTTTATTGCATGACCTCGAAGTTCACCGTTCTCTCACTATGCAGCGCCATAATCGCATAAAGCACAATAGCGACTCCGCAGCAGCGCGCACAATCTGTATTCTAGTATGTAGAGACCAAATCATTACAATGCAAAGAAATTCCCGGAGAGAATATGTAGGTGAAGCACCTGATGGGAAAACCATTAAGGAAAACATGGTGTGCCAAGTTTGGTTTTGAAGTCCACGGAGCGCGCCCACCAGCTGCAACAATCACATTAAACTCAAAGTGTTGCCACATATCTACTCTATGCCACCTTGTCCCTCCGCCTTCCCACGGTCTCCACATTGAAGTTGCAAAGTACGGCAGCGTATCCGCAGTCATGTGACTGAGACTCCACGTGGAGTAGACGAGCAGAATGACAGCTGCGCCCATTGGCTGAAGGTTGAGTGTGATTGGACGAAAACAAGTCGCCCGCTATTTATTCCCACTCAAGTTCGTGGCGGCGGCTTTCTTTAGTTCTTGGACGTTAACGAAGTAAACGCGTGGACTATAATAAACAATCCGGATATTCTCAGATTGGATATTATTCGTGCTACAAACGGTGCACACTTAGAGGTGTATTGGAGTTCATTGTAGAGGTGTATTGGTGCATTCGTGTTTAGTGCTTCATGCAATAAAATTCTTTGAGTTTCTCTTTCTACTAGTACCACTCGCATTCCATTAGGTTTCATAACCTTTTAGCAATGATGAATTGAAATGTGGGAGTTTTGAACGGAACATCCTGTATAGCTTGTCTTAACGATGTTCCTGAGTATGTTCCTTTGATTACCAATATTGACTCGTATTTCTTGTAGGTGCATTCATGAAATATTTAGGGCTGCATGACCTATATTCCTCGTGCACATATCTTCCTCGGTCTGCCAACAAAACGTAAACAGAAACGAAAATAAATAAAGATTTAATGAGCTCGCCAGGAGACGAGCGTCGACCTCCCCATTTGTCACAGCTATAAGACTCCACCATCGAAACAAGCCGTATCCGTTGCAAAAGACTCCTTAAACAAGCAACCCTGATGATGAATATTGCGCAGGGGTCGTGCAAAGTTTAATACAAGCATTTGGCAACCTGTCTGTCTAAATTAGACGCCATGGTTTCCCACATCTGATGGATGTCGTAACGAGGCGCTAGGAGAACGTTAGCCAACGAGTGACCGTCCTTCAACCGGACAGGCGAAACAAACGACGTGCGGGCGGGGAAAAAGATGTTTTTGAGCACCTTCGCAGATTTTCTGTGGTGCAGAGGGTTTCAGCCTCCGCCAAAATTGCCCCCTAATTGAGTTTTCGTCCAAAGACCCTCTCAACAGGAACCGCTGATTATGATTCGTGTCCGAAATCTGATTAAAATTTCTTTGTTTCGCAATCCCCTGCGTGGTTGTGCGGGTCTACCTGAAAATCAAGCTTCACGGATTTTCTCTCAAGTTGTGGGAAAAAGTAAACGAGTATTTTTATATGCAACACGAATGTTCATTAATATCTGACACACATTCAGTTACTGACGCCAATAGTCGTCGGTAGAGAAAATTTTGTGACTTTCTGCAATTTGTTATGACAAGGGGGATTATATAAATCGATCAATCCTGTGTACACTCACCGGCAATGTGACAACTAGATCCTAAAATACTCGCCATGGCATATTTTATGGCATTTCTCAAGGATAGGCTCGGTCTGTAGCATTTTTCGTAGCGTAACCAATCAGAAGCGACCTCTACGTCACGAGTGCAGTTGTAATGGCGGCCGCGTGAGATGTAAACAACGTATCACTTCACATTTTTAAAACACGATAATTATTGAACCGATAGGAATTACGCTTCGTATTAAATGGTTTTAGGTAGCGAAGCATGGCGTTGATTAAATATATACTTTACAACGTTTACTGTACACGTATGGAAGAATATTTTAGTTTTTTTCAATTGTTAACACCGTGCACTCGCCATATATGGTGTATCTCGATGTGCCTATCGTGATGTATGTATCATACAATGTAATCTCAACAGCTAACCGAATGTTCCATGAAATGCTTTCGTGTAAAGTGCTATCTGATATAAGATTTTTGGAAGCATTTACATAACATTTATGCTAGCAAAAATGTTAAAGGAAATGCTTTCGTCTAAAGCCGACGTTAGTGTTAAGCAACACACATAACGGCTTGCAGGGAAGCGAGTACTTCAGGATATAGGTGCCACTTTTTATTGCCGGTCACTGTACATTGTGTTAAGTCCACTTTGTGGTCAGATAGGCTAATCAGGGCTGGAGGTGCAGTTTGATGTCTAATCCGAACCACTTTATTTTTTTCTTCAAATGATGCCCACCTCCATCAGCATACATTCAGTACATTAGCGATTTGTGCTTACTGCCCTAGCTGCTAATATGTAACACTAGGACATATGTTTTGTTTTATGGTCGAATTTTAAATTTATCTCGTATTTCCGAACTACTGCGCAATGTTATTCCGCAAGGATCGAACCTGGGACCCATTCATTACAAGGCAGCAACGCTACCACTACGCATCGGCAAGGTTTGTCCCGTCGATCGATGAGAACTCATCACGCTAACAACACACAAGCAAGTAAGAAGACGGAAAGCAAGTACTGACTCCATTCAATCTTTCTTTTTTTGTCATTTTCTTCTGGATATCATTCTCGTCTTCTTTCCTTGCTTCTGTTTTTGTGGCTTGTCTTCGTGTACGCCACAGCCACACTGGGTAACTGGTTAAACCAGGTAATAAGCAAAGAAAGGGCGGTGTCCATCACAATGCAAGTACGCTGGTTGTTAAAGCAGAGGAGGAAATCGGCTGCCAGATTGACAGAAAAACCGCTTCCATCTTGGTTAACGATTATTACCGGCAGGCGCATGCGCGTAGGGAAGCTGCCCTATTCAACCGGTTTATGAAGCCAACGCCGTCTTCTTCTTTGTGTTTTTCCCGCCACTTTTTCTAGCCTTTGCTCCGAAAGAAATGCTCTGTGTGTAATCCCTTTATATGCCATGATACATAGGACAGCAACGAGCGACCTTGGACTTCTTCTTAGCAAAGTAGATTAACTTTATAAGTAGGGCCCGGGACTTTGTTATAACATATTTTTTATTTGGCATCGGATCGATTATTGGGGTCAGATCTTTACATTTCTGATGAATATGACCCGAAATAGACGAACCTGATAAGGTATATTTTGACATATTTTAGCAATATCGCGTTTTTACAACGTATTTCTTCAATGTTCTCCAAATAAGACATATTTCTGTATAATGTCGTAATTATCTTGCATGTAATCGGTTATTTTATAATTTATTCTTCATACCTTCAGCGCAACGAAGAAATTAAGATCACATGTATTTTTTACCAATTACTACATAACAATAATATACTCTTCATTTATTCCGCTGACAATTGATAGCCATGCGAACATTATTGAGGAAAATATTCTCTCTCATTGTTGTGCGGCCTCGAGATTCACCGGACAGGAGATAACTAACTAACTCTCTAGCCTTCTTAAACCCGAAGGTTCATGGCTGCAGCAACACAGGCCTTCCATCTGTCCCTATCTTGAGCAAGATCTATATACTCTTTTCCATCCCTACCGATTTCCTTTAGGTCCATCTCAACGTTGTCCCTCCATCTTCGTCTTGGCCTTTCTACAGGTCTCTTACCATCTGGTTTCCCAACAAGAATCCTGTAAACTCCTCTTTCCTCTCCCATTCGTGCCACATGGCCTGCCCACCTAAGTCTTCTTGATTTAATTACTCTAATAATATCTGGACATGAATACAAATTATGTAGTTCTAAATTATGTAACCTTCTCCACTCACCTGTCTCCTCATCCCTTTTAGGTCCAAAGATTTTCCTAAGGATCTTATTTTCAAATACTCTCAATTTATGTTCCTCTTTCAATGTAAGGGACCAAGTTTCACATCCATATAATACTACAGGCAAAATTACTGTTTTGTATATTTTAACTTTTAGTTTCTTAGATATTAAACGAGAAGACAAAAGTTTATGAAGAGAGAAGTAACATGCATTTCCTGAATTAAGCCTACTTTTTATTTCCTCTTTAATATAATTTTCATTTGTTAATATTACTCCTAAGTATTTGAATTTGGAAACTGGTTCAAACGAGTTGTTATCAATAATTAGATTTTGATTATTACCTAACACTTGGTTTCGGCCTGTAAGCATATATTTAGTTTTCTCTTTGTTAACTTCCAAACCTATCTCTTTAGCAGTTTTGAAAAATATTTTAGCATTATTCTTAATCGTATTTATATCATCCCCCAGTAAGTCTACATCATCTGCATATGCTAACAACTGAGTCACACCATTTAATTTTAGTCCTTCTTTAGTTTCTTTTACCTTCCTTACAGCATATTCTAAGGCAAAATTAAAGAGCAATGGAGATAATGCATCTCCTTGTTTTAACCCATCATGAATTATAAATTTGTCAGACATATTATTACCCACACGAATTTTACTTTCTGTTTCACTGGTGCATATTTTTATCATACTAACAAGCTTCTTAGGTATTCCAAACTCTACTAATATATTATATAATTTATCTCTTTTGACCGAATCATATGCTTTTTTGAAATCAATGAATAGCTGATGGACATTTTGATTATATTCCCACTTTTTTTCAAGTGTCTGTCTGATGTGAAAAATTTGATCTGTAGTTGATATGTTGCGTTTAAATCCACATTGATAATCACCTATAATTTCATTAGCATATGGGGTTAGTCTTGTTAAAAGAATGTTAGACAATATTTTGTATGTTGTTGAGAGTAGAGAAATTCCACGGTAATTATTGCAGTTCATTTTATCACCTTTTTTAAACACAGGAACAATTATGGATTCTTTCCACTGTTGAGGGATTTCTTCTTTATTCCATATTAAACAAATTAATTTATGAATTTGACATATTAATGAATTTCCACCATATTTAATTAACTCAGCTGGTATTAAATCAATGCCAGGTGCTTTGTTATTCTTTAGCCTTTTAATAGCATCTTTAACTTCAGTCAAGTTAGGTTCTGGAACTAAAGGTTCTGCTGTGTGTACTTCATTTACTTCTGATTTATCTCCTACATGGACATTTAAAAGGTCATTAAAGTAGTTCTTCCATCTATTTAGAATATCGCTTGGGTCAGCTAGAAAATCACTGTCTTTATCTTTTATCAAGTTTACTTTAGGTTGCCACCCCTTTCTAAACTCATTTACACCTTTATATAAATCTCTGATATTTTTATTTTTGCTGTTTGTTTCAATTCCGTTAATTTTGCTTTTCAAGTAATATCTTTTTTTACTTCTAAACGTGCGGTTAACTTCTCGCTTTATTGTATTATAATTGCTTAGATTTGTATCATCCGAGTTATTTAACCACCTAAGTCTAGCCTGATTTCTTATTTCTATTAGATTATGATATTCATTATCAAACCATGGCTTACTTTTTCTCGGTTTATGGTATCCTATACTTTCTTTAGCTGCTGATTCTATTGCATTACGTATGTGCTCCCAATTCTTATTTACGGCTGTTTCATTTATATTTTCATCATCATTTAAATCCTGCAAAACATCAAATCTATTTGACAGTTTAATTTGGTAATCTTTCTTAATTCTTTCATCAGCAAACTTTCCTGTATCAAATTTTATAACTTTTAGATTTTGTTGCTTATGATTTATCACTGAGAGTCTTTCAATTGTTCTAATTTCTTTACCTTTTTTTCGCTTCTCACAACAATTAGTGTCAGAATTACCAGAGCTGTAGTGAGCTGCCAATTGTGCTTTAGTTTCCAGAAATGAAATATTTTGAGTGTTTTCCCACTGCTTTCTTCTGTTAAAGAAATTTTTACTTCATTTAATAACTCACCCTGGTCGATCTTTCCTGGAAGATTCTGACATGCCATATAATGAGAAATTCGAAAGTACTGTTGTGCATATTTTTGCTTTACTGGAATTATTTCTGCCTTTTTCTGACATATTTTGAATATTTCATGACATATTTTTCAATTCTTATGACATAATTACATACATAGCTATTTTGCAGTTTTATAGGGCATAAAGTCTTCGGCCCTAAAGCAATCCGCTTTCAAAATATACTTAGAATTGATTTTTGAAAACTAGCATTATTATTTTATTGGGACTTCCCGATGGCAGATTGATAACGTCTTAGACCAGTAATCAAGGGCTTCCGGTTTCGATACCCGGTGAAACTCATAGTTGTTCGGATCTCACTTTAAACCAGAGTTGTTAAAGGTCGAGGAACGAACCGTATTTAAAATGATCCGGTAAAATGGTTCCTGTACCGTATTTAAATTCATACGGAAGAAAGGTTCTTTACAGTCCAGAACTAATTTACGCTTGCTGATATTTCTCTCTTGGACCGGAATTGAATTTATTTACAATTCTTGGACCTTTAACAACCATGCTTTAAACTCTTATTCCAGTCCCGATTAGCCTACGTGTGCATAGTGGACTTACAAACAAATATTGATTGACTGGTTGAATAAATTTTTAAGCAGCTCAAAAGCAATTACATATTATTATTATTATGTATTTTTATTGCAGTTGTTTTAAAAATTGGTTTCGTGTCTATTTGTACTGTCTGTACTGTATGAGTGTATCGACCTCGCTGCCAAAAGTTGACGGTTCGAATTCCGACGTGTGTTCCATTGTGTTTGTTTTGTCAACTTTATCTAAACATCATTGATCCCCTCGTCATGATACATGTAAAGATATAGGAAATTGGCGTAAGATCAGTCACACACACACATATACATGTATAGATGTATATTATTATATAGTCTGTAGTTCTCTGTATGTTTCATTGGATCATGTAAACCAGCTGGTGGCTTTTGTGACGTAGAACGGTGTAAAATCACAATGATCACTGCAGACCCTGGTTTCAAGTTTCGTCATGATTGTGAGTGCCCCTTCAGTTTTAATGAATTTCCCTTCATCCTCATAGTCACGATTTGGCTAGTGTTAAGCAAATTGACATAGAAAACTGAAAAGTAATCCGCTGTGCATTGCACCGTGTCAAGAAGTTACGCACCCCACACACCCCTATCTCTGAAGGTTGTCGACCCTGTCGCCTTAACTCCCTAGGATGTGCCTAGGGTTTGGCAAGCTCCGGAGGTCCAGTTGAAAATGATTCCCCCACTTGAGATATCGGCTGGACCCCCTCGGCTCTTCACGATATGAAAAATACAAATGAAGAAAAGATCTATTGAAAAGTCAGTACGTTACGTAATTTGTTTTGATACAGTCAAGATACCTTCGCGTCTTAAAATGTGCCTTTTCTTCAATCACTATTCGTCCACATTGACCGGCACACGAAATGTAACAGTTACTTTCTTTCTAAACACCCCTCGTACATTTTTCGAAAGAAGAAAATTTAACAACAGCCAGTTTTCTCTTATGCCACATACAGTACATGCCAAGATGAATCAATTTACAATTATTTGAAATCTTCTTTGTACTGGTCCGTTGTCCGTTCTCTAACTTCCAGAATATGAACTGCAGACTACTTCTCAAGTTCCCCACAGATGGCAGGGCATCGAGTAATTCTTCTTTAGGACTTCAAGAAGCTGTCGTCTGCATCTTATCCGGATAGAAGCACCCTACCAATTTGATGTTATTTTTCTCTGCAAAAAACAGAATAATAATTACAAATTAATATTTTAGTTTACTTAAAAGTAATAATAAAAGCAAGAACTTAACGATTTATAATATCTTTGCATATGTGAAGAAGAACTTATAATTACAAGGTAGGACAAATGATCTATATACTTTGGGACAAATGGATCGAATTTTTTTTTAACACGAATAGCTATATTTATATTAAGTAAACTTAATTCAATTTACGAAAGTAACAACACATGATTTGATAAATCGATGAATATTCACCATAAAGATCTGAGGGTCGAGCTCTACACATTCAGCCATAATTAAAGTTACGTAATCAGCACCAAACTCCTACCACCCCAAGTGCCTTCCCGATGGAGCAGTGGTAGCCTTGTCGCCTATTATCAAGGGGTTCCGGGTTCAATACCCGGTGGAGGCACATAGTGGTTCGGATCCTACTTTAAGCTGTAGGTCCAGTCCCGATTAGCCTTACTGTGCATAAAGTGGACTTAAAACACCAAATCAACCTAACACACTCCTACCACCCCCAAGTAACAATCAATGAGAGGCTGGATGAACCTATGGTGATAATTATGAGATTAATAATTAATTTAGGATTGACTGAAAGCTCATTTTACCTTAGTGGAAAGAGCGGGTCAAGATTACAACTGTAGTGATTTTTTTAAAAAAATGCTTTTGTGAAATTATACACAAAGTATTCCAACATCGACTCTTTAGGAGAATTATTAATCAGTGTTTATACGTACTTTGGATATAACCAGGGTTGCTAAAGGTCCAGGGATTGTAAATAAATTCAATTCCCGTCCGGGAGAGAAAATCAGTAAGTGTAAATGGGTTCTAGACCGTGATGGACCTTTTTATCAGGAGCGTATATTCTAGACTAGCTAGGGTATCTGGGAAGCCTGAGAAGTCTAGAGAATAAAATACAAGAGAAAATCGATCAGAAATTGTAAATAAAATTATTCCTATCAGTGAGATGGTGATGGTGATTCTGAAATTGGTTACCTGATTTCTTATGCGTTGGTAACCTGCTTTCCTATGAGTTGGCAACTTGATTTATTAAGAGTTGGCAACTTGATTCATTATGAGTTGGCAACTTGATTCATTATGAGTTGGCAACTTGATTCATTATGAGTTGGCAACTTGATTCATTATGAGTTGGCAACTTGATTCATTATGAGTTGGCAACTTGATTCATTATGAGTTGGCAACTTGATTCATTATGAGTTGGCAACTTGATTCATTATGAGTTGGCAACTTGATTCATTACGAGTTGGCAACTTGATTCATTACGAGTTGGCAACTTGATTCATTACGAGTTGGCAACTTGATTCATTACGAGTTGGCAACTTGATTTATTACGAGTTGGCAACTTGATTTATTACGAGTTGGCAACTTGATTTATTACGAGTTGGCAACTTGATTTATTACGAGTTGGCAACTTGATTTATTACGAGTTGGCAACTTGATTTATTACGAGTTGGCAACTTGATTCATTACGAGTTGGCAACTTGATTCATTACGAGTTGGCAACTTGATTCATTACGAGTTGGCAACTTGATTCATTACGAGTTGGCAACTTGATTCATTACGAGTTGGCAACTTGATTCATTACGAGTTGGCAACTTGATTCATTATGAGTTGGCAACCCGATTTCTTATAAGATGGCAACCCGATTTCTTATAAGATGGCAACCTGATTTCCAATGAGTTGCCAACCTGATTTCCAATGAGTTGCCAACCTGATTTCCAATGAGTTGCCAACCTGATTTCCAATGAGTTGCCAACCTGATTTCCAATGAGTTGGCAACCTGATTTCCAATGAGTTGGAAATACGCAACTTGGACCATATTTAAATTGAATATAACCCATTAGAATTTATGGTTTCCTAGACCTTCCCACAATCCACCTGGTCGATAGTCCGAGAGAATCTTCTCATCATTCGTTGCCAGGAAAACGTCAAGACTTACTTTTAATAACTCATATTTGCTGTACTAGGGAATTCGATATAGCACAAACAAAATCATGAATTCAAACCGCAAGAAATGATCTGCTGCGAGCAAATTCGATTTGTTCGTGTCGAGAAAGAAATGGGGGAGGGGGGGGTTAAGCCGGAGCGGTATTGGTTTCCCGTATGGAAATAGACTGAATGGGGGAATTGAATGTGAAGGAGAAAATAATTGATTGATTGGGTTAGGTTATTTTAAGTCTCTTTTCTGTCACTTTTAGGCTAATCACGACGATGAAGATGAGTGATGATTTCTGAAGTGTTACTTGTAATATTACATCTCAAGTTGAATCGGTTTACAAATATCTTCTTTTCGTCCTATTGGCTCGCTATTCTTCGTCTTCTTGCTTCCACAATGTAGATCCAAGTCTGCTTCTCAAGTTGTCCATAGGTGGCATGGTAGTCGAGTAATTCCTCTCTCGGAGATCCAGTAACTCGTATTTGCGTCTGGTCCATATAGTAGAGCGTTGACAATTTGGTGTTATTTTGCTCAAGAAAAAGTGAAATAAAAATCACAAATTAGCCCATTAATTTTTCTATAAGAACAAGAAATTCTTATTGATTGTAAATATTTTATGTAGAGGAGAAGGTGGTAAGATAGAATACATCACCTCAAAACGGCCGTTTACAGGACCACGAAGGTGGGAGTACAGTTACCATCAACTAACTCTTCAACAACGCAGATGTCATACTCCATGAGACATGAGATATAAACGTGGCTGTAATGTATATTGTATACACATATATGCATAACAACAAAACTAGAAACAATTGGGGCTAATTAACAACAAACACCAATGTATGTAAGGTCACAGTTTCTCTTTGTCTTTGCAGCTTAAAAAAACTTTTCATGCTCCCCCAAAATATGCAATAGTTAGGCTGAAGAGATCGATGAACTAATCAATCTCTAAACTATACACTGGTAAAAAAAAAAAAAAAAAGTTTGCAGTACTTAGCTCCTGATTATATAGTCTGGGATAAAAATATTTATCATGGGAGTTTAATTTTTATTCACACATTTTATTTTCTGATCTTTGTTACAACTTCAATATTCACATATCTTTTGAAGGATAATAAAACAAATTTTTTCACTAATTACAGTAAAAGTTATCCTTATTTATGTTACTAAAACTTATGTTTATTTTACATTTGAGTTGCACTGCCATCTAGCATACATCTAGCATACGCCGCATGAAATAAAAGCTTTGATGCTTTATTCACACTTGAATTCATTCCACTGTATTTTAGTTTTATTTCATTTTGTCACTATTGTTTATATTTAATAAGTATCTCTATTGTTATATTAAATGGGTGTGTCTATTGTTTTATTTTTTAAAAAATGCTTCCTTATCACTTGCATCAGGCTTACATCGAGCTTGCCATGTCAAGCTTGCTTTGACAAGCTGAAAAGAAGCTATCGCAAGCTTGCCCCAAGCTTTTGTGCTATCGGTGTGTTTCCTAAACTTACAGACTGCATATCAGAGCCATTTGCAAAATGATTTTAATTATTTATACAAAATTGTCAATGGCAATATTCGCTGCAACACACTCCTTGAGGAAATTCACTTTTTCGAGTACCTATGCGCACAACACGCAACACAACCTTGTTTTACACAGAAAAACCTAGACTTGAAATTCAAAAAATATCTCTCTTTTACAGACTTGCCACACAATAAAAGCTTTGATGCTTTATTCACACTTGAATTTATTCCACTGTATTTCAGTTTTATTTCATTTTGTCACTATTGTTTATGTTTAATAAGTATCTCTATTGTTATATTAAATGGGTGTGTCTATTGTTTTATTTTTTAAAAAATGCTTCCTTATCACATGCATCAGGCTTACATCGAGCTTGCCCCTCTCATCAGTACATATATTTTTCTCCGAGTTTGCCTTTCGGTCTTCTATTAGAGAAACGTTTGTAAATAATATGAAGTACTGTCATCTTTTACTCATTATTTGTTAATTTAATGTGGGTGTTATTTTGTTACTTTTAATTATCATTATTTTGCTTTTTCTTTGTTGACAATTTCAGTGTGAAATGGCCACCTGTGCTGTATCTGAAATTTTCTCAAAAAATAAATTCAATTCGTCTTAACTAAAAGCTGAGGTTTTTAAGTTTCTGATATATTTAGCTTCCTTACTCTATTGACTACCCATTCCTAATTTGAATGTACAATATTATACTTGTAGGATAATCTGTTTTAAAATTATCGAGAAAAAATACAACTAAGTTATTACACAGGGTGGGGCAGAAACAATTAGACTGTAAATTTGATGCTATACGGACATCTTTGTAGGTGGCGTGGTGAAACACGCATTCCTGAGTAGAGTGGTTTATAGCCGTTGTTTATTTTACTTTTCAAGGTAAATAAGTACAATGAACCAAAGGGAGTTTTTTAGCATTCATTTTCCGGGGAGGGAAAGGGAGTAAGTGCCTGCCCCCTTGCCTCCCGCTTGATACGCTCATTGCATCCCAGATTTGCTTTGCCTTTGATGCTCCTGGACACACATTTGTCCATAGCATCTGTAAAAAAAATAAACCTTTCTAAAGCATATTTGTAATATGGAACCCGGTTCCACATTACCTTCACCATGGGGGTCCAATAATATACAGCGTGTCCACAATGAGACTCCAACATTTTGAAAGTCTATAACTTTTTCATTTTAAATTGTACAGCTGTGATTCCGGAAGCAGCAGAAGCAGAAACTCAAAAAGTTTATGTGGTAACGTTTTAGTGCGCGCAATAGCCGTAGTGGCGCTGCAGCACTCGATTGTTTGAAAATGGAGATTCTAAACGAGCGTGCACAGGTTCATTCGAAAGGAGTCCACAGATGTCAGTAAGACAAGCAGTGAAGAACTGTGTGAACTGTCGACCGTTTCATACCAAGTTCTCTCGCTGCTTGTCTTACTGACGTCTGTGGACTCCTTTCGAATGACCTCCGCACATTTTCTACAACCTGTTCCTGGATTCTGGGTTTACCACCACAGTGTCCTTTCAAAACATTGCCGGTCGCCAAAAACTAATCACACCACTTCTTTATAGTCGTGAATGTCGGAGGATCCTTATTGTACACACGGCGAAAGTTTCGTTGCACTTGAATAAGTGATTTCGTTTCTGCACACCACCACACAACCTGTGCACGCTCGTTTGGAATCTCAATTTTCAAACAATCGATTGCTGCAGCGCCACTACGGCTATTGCGTGCACTAAAACGTTACCACCTAAACTTTTTGAGTTTCTGCTTCTGCTGCTTACGGAATCACAGCTGTACAATTTAAAATGAAAAAGTTATAGACTTTCAAAATGTTGGAGTCTCATTGTGGACACGCTGTATATTGCCATCTTAAAAAGCATTGCATCTTGCCATTAAAACGAACCCCTTCTCTAATTCACCTCAATCACTTTGTCTTTGCAACCAGCCACACTTTGCTAATGCAATGCTCCTTCCCAGTGTTTGGGTTACCTCCTCATCCCCAACGCCGTGAATATGGCAACAAAGTTTTCGAATTCCCCTCGCAAAGGGAATGGCGAGCTCTGGTTGGCGGAGAACAAAGCACGTGACGGTTCCAGCGTTCCTGTCACTGGAAGGAATCACTCACGTGATGGTTGACAAGTTCTTTTCATCCAGACAGACCAGGCAGTAGCGCGAACTGTACCAGGTCTATAAGTAAGATCCTTGTAAAGTGAGAACAGAATTTCCATTTCAATTGGAACTGTTACAACACGGAACCGAAATTCTTTGAATTCGTGTTCCTCTTGCGACTTGCCTGTAAAGGTAGATGCAGGTATCAAACAAGTCGAATACACGTCAAAGTAAAGTAGGTAAGCTTCCTCGTGCATATAGCACCGTGTCATGAAGGGACATTTTAGGGGTGTGGAGGCAGGCCCCACACTTGCTCGTTCTCGGTCATTTTGGAGGTGACTTGATCAGCACCACACTCCGGCCGCCTTTATCCTCCAGAGTTGCCCCCAGGTTGATTTGAGGCTGGTTGAGCCCCGGAGCAGCTCTATGCGGGGACATGGCTGGAAAAATTCCGACCATAGATCACCAACCCCGGGAATTGAACCCAGGTGACAGACGCCCTAACGTCTACACCACCGCGGCTCCTGAATGCACGCTGCGAGTTCATCAGCGTGTATTTTGCAGTGAGACTATCAACGTCATCTCCCTCCTATAACTGTACAGGCACAAAGTGACGTAAAAACGTGAAATTATTTCACTGCACTAAGCCAAAAATGTACGACCCCGGCACCACAAATGCCATGCTGACATGCTGGAAGTGATCAGCACCACACTCCCGTCGCCTTAACTCCCTAGGATGCACCCAGGGTTTGGTCGAATTTGATTCCCACCTCAGATCTTCCACTCATGGAATCGAACCTAGGTCTCCCGCATGGCAGTCAGGCGCCTTACGGAGTTGGTCCACCTCGGTCCTTCAAGAAGCATAATAGGAGAAATACAAATAAAAAAGATCCATTGAAGAGTCAGTACATTACTAGGCTTACCATATCTTTTTGAGTCCAACCCAGGACATATTGACGATCAACTCGTTGCTGCTGAATTTCATATTTTTTTAACTGAAATAAATTGAAATGACTTAAAAGCCTTAATATTTTATTGGAACATTAAACTATAAATTGTACAAGAAAAATATTAACATTATTTTCTAAAATCAATCAATTCATTTTCAAATGTTTAATTGAATAATACATTTTCTGATGTTTAGGAAACCTCTCTGTTCTAGGTAGCATTATCTGTTGGTTGACTCGGTTGCACTTTTCACTAGACATGACTTTTTTCAGAAATGGCTTGTTTGTTTTAAATTCTGATCGTGAATATTCAATACCGGTAGCTATTTTCATGTTCAGATTCTCAAAACCCCGGACATTTTACAATCCCGGAGAGCACTAAAAAAACAGAACTGTCCGGGCTAATCCCGGACGTATGATAAGCCTATACATTACCTAATTCATATTTATACTAAATACACCTTGGCGTCTTGCCATTTGCCTTCTCATACCTGTGACTACTCGTCCACATTGACTGGCACACGAAATATAAATAAATGCTAATTTCTTTTCCAAACACCCCTCGTACAATTTTTCGAAACAATAAAAATTAACATCAGGCAGTTTTCTGATATTTTATATATATATTACGTCAAGACGAGACGATTTACAAATATTTGAAGTCATGTTCTGGCTCCATCCTTCGTCAGTTCCAGGATGTGGATTGCAATCTGCTTCTCAATATCTCCACAGATGGCAGGTCAGTCGAGTAATTCTTCTTCAGGGCTCCAAGAAACTCTCGTCTGAGTCTTGATCCACGTAGTAGCATCTTGCCAATTTGACGTTATTTTCCTCGGAAAAGGGAAAATAAGTATTACAAAGGCTATAAAAGTGTTCAATAAAACACACATTCATTTAAAAATGCTTTAGATATGTTAATAAGAGCCATAGGCGTAGCTAGAACTTTATATTTAGGTGTGCACAAAGGAAAAATGAGGTCTTGTACCTTTTTAATAGCATATTTTGCAACACAATCACTTGGCTCTTTAACTACACTGATGTTTGTAAAGGAATATAAATTCACTAAATGACTGTTGAAAATTTTGGAATATATGTAGTAGAAACAAATCAAATTGCATAGAATTTACACACACACAAAATGTTCATAAATGTTACAAACAAATACATCAAAATACACGTCATCTAATAACAAGAGACGTCTGTCAAAAGGTGCAATGTTCTTAAACTCATCAATAACTTAATTTACATCAATAGACTAAGCTTTTTCCTGTTCCACAAATAGTAAGAGCAGGGCTTCCAATCTATCCAGCTTCTGAGTTGCTCTTTATTTAGTTTTAACTTGGGTTAGCTTGGAGAAAGTTCTCTCTCACACCTGCAGCTTTTGACAGGTATAGAAGAAAAGCGCCGCAGTACAGAGTAGAATGCAGTAAATATCTTCTTTCTCCAATTACATCAAAAAATCGAAAAACTATAGACATTCGTTTCATCAGCGATAATGCACACGTTTGTACCAAGTAATGACAGCTTATCTTCTCTCTTATTGAAATATCTGTCTTTAATTCTCTTTGATAAAGCAGCCCATTAGGGTGTGCCTAGGCACACCCCGTAGCTACGCCTATGATAAGAGCACATGATCAATATAACTCAATAACTGTCTGCAACTTCTTTTCAAAATTTGCAAACGTTAAAATAATATTTGCAGAATATTCCATCGAATTTAAAACCTACAAAATATACTGACTATAGCGACAGATATCTGCTGCATATTGCGCCATACAATGAAGAAATGAGGGTAGAAAATAGAAATCCTCACTCTTATTGCAGTCATAGCGGAGGTTGCGTGATCAGCACCAAACTTACGCTTTCAGGTAACGATCGATGAGAAACTGGTTTAACCCAGTAGCCCCTTATGCAGTAACACTGGCATAAATACATGTTAAAATCTAATGCCAGTGGCGGCTATTAGGGAGAGGGGCCCCAGTTTTGGCACCCAATCGCCGCCACTGTCTAATGCTATATTGTTTGCCATAGAACATCACTTGGTATACATCAGACAATTTCCATTATTGAAATCCCCAATAACCAATCTTTGAATATCTCTGTTCTGTCCTGCAGTTTCCAGTTTTGAGTGATTAGTAAAATGTCGCTCGAGTGGTCACGTGAGTGTGGAAATGGATGGAAGAGGATATGATCGAGATAGAAATCAAGGAACGAAATAGGGGTAGGGCTGGAGATTAAAATAGAGAGGGAACTGGAGATGACGAGATTTCCCCCTCAAAATACTTAATCCGCCCCTGATCCTCCCCAACCAAAATCCTCCCACCACGCCACTGCTTCCACACTTCTTATGGAACTCTCACTTCTGTAAAATTATTAGATTTGAAGAGTTCTTTAGAGAAGAAGGAATTCTTTGGGAATAATGATCATATTTAGAAAATAATCACATTTTGGTTATCTAGTACCAATCTTTTCAAGAGATGGCATACCATATTTGTTTTCAGAGTAATCTCATAATAAATACACTTGTAGCAAATATTTAGATTATTTCTGTGAATAATTACGGAGAATTATACTAAATTGTAATAAATTAACTCTGTATAATTTCAACAAATATATTTGCTGAATGTGGCTAATACCTTGAATCTCTTACAACTATTTTAATGAGAACATTTCTTAATAAAAACTCGTTAATTTTCTAATACAATACACCTGTTTATTGCTAACATTTTTTGTTTTTTTGAAGGGTGAAAATGTGGACGAACGAATCCAATAATTACACCTAATCATTAAATAATAAAAACCTTTCTTAAATAACAGTATATTTTGCATTGTAAATTGGTTTATTTTACTTCGCACTTCTGGCACTATTTGGGTAATTGTGATTGTAAGGATGAATGATGATGTGGTAAAATTGATGAAGGGACACTTGACACAAAGAACACCCATGCTCAGGAATGATTCGAACCAGGGATCCCTGTCATCGTACGTGCTGTGCTAACCTTCCCGCCACGGAGTGATTAGAAAAAAGCCGCTCGAGGGGTCAGGTGAAGAAATGGATGGGAAATAATGGGAGAGAGAGAATTGTAGAGGAAATGAGAGATGGAGAGAGAATAAAATTAGGAAATAGTAAATCAGAGGAGGGGAGGGGATAGAAGACGAGGAACGAAATAGGGATAGAGATACACAAATGCAGATAGGACAGGAGATGAAAATAGTGAACTGGAGATGTTGAGATGCCTCCTGAAAACACATCATCCGCCCCTGATCACCTCCAAAACAAAATTCTCGAAAATTATTACATTTGAAGAATCATGTAGAGCAGATGTAACAGGAATGTATGACTATTTTTCTAAAATGAACAAATTCGTGGGAATAATGGTTATACGTATGTGCATACTAAAAAGAAATAATTTCATTTTCAAGATCTACGGAGCATTCCCTGACATTCGCTACGAGACTCGGCGGCAAGCGGCCCGGCATCAGCGCTTGTCTTTCCCGGTGAACGGGTCCGCGACAGTCGCTAGATTCGGCTAGTAAAATTACAGTTTTCATATTGTGTACTAACCTTGACTACAGAAGGTGTTGAAAATTATGTCCCTCTGCTGCAACACATTCCTGGCATCTCCCAAGGAAATTGGCATTTACACGTGCAAGTTAGTCTACTGTAATTCTCCCGATTTCTCGTACAATAATTCTCTTTTTTAACTCACGGATGGTGTGTGGATTGTCTTTGTATACTTTATTGTTTTAGATTTCCCCATAAATAAAAATCGCTTGCTGACCCTGTTACTCTAAACTTTTTTACGAGGTTTAATATAGTGGTCCTATGTGGAACGGAAACATCAGGAAATTTCGTTGCAAAACGTCGTCGCACTTCTCCACAATTCCTCTTTCCGAAGTAACACTCGACAAGATAAATCCTTTGTTGTAATGTAAACTTTTGTGGTGCCATATTAAGCCACAATCTTCAACACACGGACACGACACAACACAACTTCCGAGGGAGGATTATACTGGCGTCAGTCTGCAACGTCAACAGAAAGGGAAAGAGAGCGAAGGCAGGGAGAGCGAAAAAAACAGACTGTAGCGTGCGACTGTCGCGGAACCCGTTCATCGGGAAAGACCAGCGCTGAAGCCGGGCCGCATGCCGTCGAGTCTCGTAGCGAATGTCAGGGAATGCTCTGTACTATCGCTCATTCCAAGAGATGGCAGACCATGGAAATTTACAGAGTAATACCAATTAAATATATATTTAGCAAATGTTAAGATTGCTGCCATGAGTAATTACAGAGAATGATCTCAAATAATAACAAATTTAACTATGTATTCCTTCAATTCATGCGTTCGCTCAATGTGGCTAATATCTTGAATCTCTTGAAGCCATTTTAATAACAGTTCTTAAATAAAATCTCGTTAATCGTCCAATACAATCCATTTTTTCAATCATTTCGTCTCTTTTTGGAGGGTGTGAAATGTTGATGAGCCAATCCAATAATTGCACATTATCATTAAATAATAAAAACCTTCCTTTGTAGGTTTGGTACTAATATATTAGTTATCACTATCTCCATACTCTGGATATGTGCCAAATAATGAAAAGTTATAAGAACTTCTTATATTTTGTGTTGTAACTGAGGAATATCATCATTGGGTTAAATTCGGGAATGCGGATTCAATATTTGCACCTAAGTATTAAATAAGAAACTGTTGAATTTTTGGTACCTCACTCTCCAATAGTTCCTAATCGCACACAAACACAATGATAAGAATTTTCTTAAATTATGTAGCAGGCCACTTCATGTTTGCACCTGATCAGAAAATAAAAACGTAGAGAAAGTTGCTGAAGCGAATCACAAATTTATTTTTTTGTAGTATCGGTAGCAATGAAAAATATTAATTAATGAAATATTTTATGCATCTATTCATTTCTTACATAAACACTAAACAAATCCTAATACTACGGAAACTTGGGCAGTCGATTTTGACAAGCGCGGCAAGGGCTGTCGTCTGCTTTAGTCTATATTTGACTTTACGTGGGCCTCTCCAATAGCGTACTTGCCTGGTAATCAACTAGTTCCGGGATTGATGCCCGTGGAAGCACATAATGGTTCGGAATCGACTTTAAACTGTAGGTCCAGCCCTGATTAGCCTATCTGAACGTAAAGTGTACTTAAGCAAACCGCAAGTAAAAGTTCAGTATTTAATTTCGGTGTGCAAAATTTAACCCTTCTCTCACAGTCTTCGTGAGCATAGCACCCTGTGGCCACAGGCACAAAAGATACTACAGGAAATAGCGGGGCAGGGGTGGAATTGTTCTTAACATATAATTACTGTGATAACGCGACCAATAACTAAATCAGAGAACATTAAAGTTGTTAGCTTCCATTGCCTTGAAATATACAGGGTTTTCCAGTCCTTCTCACATTTAAATTCACTATAACTTTGTAACGAACAGAGATATATCAGTGAAATAAAACTTGTACTGCACAGCAGTCTTTAAAGTGTTACCTGGCAACACTGCGCATTGAGAGGATCACGTGACTGCAAGTGATCGGGTGAGTCCAAGATGACGTCGATTGAGGAGGCAGATGCATTGGCCGCAGAGGATCCACACCATGGCCGCAAGGTCGCCAGACCTCGCTCTGTGGCACTTTTGGCTGTGCGGATATGTCACGACGGAAGTATATGCAGAAAACCGAAGAAATCTGACCTGGATGACCCCAAAGCAACGATATCTGCAGTCATGGCAGGCATTTCGGATTCAGGACGAAATTGCAGGAATGCATCTATGTGAATGCTGCCCAGTTGGAGGTGTGGCGAATAGGACGACAGATATACAGTGTTGCCAGGAAAAACTTTAAATACTGCTGTGAAATACAAACTTTATTTCACTGTAATATCTCTGTTCGTTACAAAGATATAGTGAATTTAAATGTGGGAAGGACTTTTGGAAAACGCTGTACTATGACGCAGTACCAACGCTCATTATGATTGCTTTTGGCGAGATAAGTTGTAATCTTTAGGACACGTATTTTTCTTGGTATGCACCCAATTAAGTAATTCCACACGACGTACGTTTCCAAAACCTGAGTAAACTATTTTTTTGTAGATCTTTGAACGTTATTTAGAACATTACAATGTAATTATTTAAAATAACTTCACATATTTAAATAAACATTAGATTAATGAAGTTAATAAAGAATTATTAAATTTTTCCTACCTCGAAATCAAAAATAGCACAGGCTTCAAGAAAATGGCAGACATTTTCTTCATTTCTATTACTACTATAGAATATTTTTCATACTCATGTAAAATCATCTCATTTTACTTGAAGCCTTTGTATCTTTTTTTTTACTATATAGCGCATCAAGCCATTATTTGTATTAATATTGTTCTAAATGAAATATTTCATAGCTTAATTGTAACCCTATTGAGATAATAATATTTTTACATTACATATTTTTGCATATTTAAGTGATTCTTTTCCAAATATTTCGCATGTTTTGACTAGATGTAAATCCTGACCTTACAATGCTGGTTTCTGCTTATTTTAGGTTTCTGTTTGACCTCTCCTGGTTAATGCGGACGATGAAGACGAACAGGCGATGAAACATCCGTTGCTAGGATACGAACGGATATCCCTGGCCTCGCAACAATCACTCCGTCATGACAATAGGTAAGTTCTAAGTTTTCTTAGCGTAGTGACGAAATTTAAAGATACTTGGCAGTTTTATTCATATTAGCCGATCATATCAGATAATTTGCTTTCTAATTCACTAAAATCTCGAACTAGACAAGACCGTCTAAAAGTGTCTCGTTCCTATCTGGATTTGTGAACACTAGTCTCGTTGCCATTGCTATTGCTAAAGCGCTTGAAATCTTTTTTATATCCCAGTTTACATTACACCGTACAAAGTATTCTGATTGTTATCAATATGAACTTAGCAACACTGATTAGCATGGCGAGAAAAAACTTTTGCTACTTAATATCTATTGCATTCCCTGCTTACCATTTCTCCTCGGTAACTTACGCACAAGAACGTTGGGTCAAGGAAGCTCTAGACTTCACGCTAGATGTCGTTGTAGGAACGAATGTGCAAAACGTCTCGTTAGGACCTGCGACCACTGCTTCCGATCGAACCCTAGAGCAATTTCGTTCGGTTTGTGTTCCAAACAAAATTTCGCTTTGCACCGTGATGACGAGTGAATGATGTGTGACGTGGATTTGGATCTTGTTCTAAATTATGTATTTTATTTTTCTGTCGATATCAGTCATTCAATTAAAATCTTCACCAAAAGCTGCCAAAGGAGTGAGAGCCAATTAACATAATAAATGTAAAAACAGAAGGTTGTTCGCTTTATATCCGACCATTTTTGACGGGTACTCACCTTAAGAGATACCGCGCCGCCACCACCGATCATGTTCTATTGGACCCCCAGCATTGTGGACTATCGCCCGGCATCGCAGTTTCCATTGCAGCAAGCTCCGGCGCAGGACAGGCATGGGAATTCTGTCCCACTCCTCCCTGCAAGCTTTCCATAGACCATCCAGGGTGCGCGGGCGGCGATGTTGAAGACGTCGTTTCAACAGTCCAAATGCGCAAAAATCCATTGGACTGGCATCTGGGCTTTTCACAGGAACGTCTTCAAACGGAGTGACACGAATTCCTAATTCCTCTACCATTTCCTGATAAAAACGTAGTGATGTTCTGGCGGTATGACTCTAAGCCTTGTCCATATGGATCATCACCTGGTTCGCGTTCATTCCATACAATTGTGGGATGTCTCTCCGATAGATAGGTGTCAGAATGGAGTCTTGGAAGTATCTGGCATTCACCTTCACGTTTTTGTCCACCTTGCGTATCATCAACTTACCCTCATATCCGAATCCCGTCACAACCATAAAGCCACGAGGGAAACTTTCCCTGCACTGACGAACAAAGCCCCTTGCCGTCAATGTCACGGTATGTGATCGCCCGAATGTGACCACCAGCAGTGAGATGGACATATGATTGATCTATTGTGACAACTTTCTTCCATTTGGAATCAGTCAGGTACTTTTCATACAGTTTCCTGCAGTTCGTCTTATGTTCGGCAATGTGACGCGGTAGAAGTAGACGAACTTGATAAGGCATATTTTAACATACTTTACCAATTTCGCGTTTTTACAACGTATTTCATCAATTTTCTCATAATAAGACATATTTCTGCTTAATTTTGTAATTATTTTGCATAGAATCGGTTATTTTATAATTTTTTCCTCGTACCTTTAGCGCAACGGATAGTTCATTTATCGATGGCAGGATAAGGAAATTAAGAAGAAATTAAAAGCAGATGCAGTCTTTTCTTACCAACTATTACAGAACAATAATACCCCCCTTTTTTGTGGCGAGCTGTCAATTATGCTTTAGCTTTCACAAAGGTGTAAATCTGACGTAATAATAAATTAAACTTAGGATAATTGCAGTAAACCTCACCATATTTTCAGTATTTTTCGACTGCATTCTTTGGTTGAAGGGATTCTGACTTAATTAAAAACCCTACCCCCCCCCCCCCCCCCAGTCGATCTTCCCTGTAAGACACTGACATCCTGTATAATGAGAAATTCGAAAATATTGTTGTACATATTATTGGCTTTACTGGGAATATTTCTGCATTTTTCATGACATATTTTCCCATTTTTATGACATAATTACAAACATATTTTACAGTTTTATAGGACATAAAGTCCTGGGCCCTAATAATTATAAATGTCCTGAGGCAAGTTTTTCACAGTTTAGCTTTTATTTTTTATCGAGGAAGGATAAGAAATCTGCGTTGAAAATAAAACAGACTTCTCTCAATGCCTGTTAGTGTTTTTTTCCAGAACAATCTATCTGACAGACGAAACAATATTGCATGATAAGATATCTTGAAGTTGATTAGTTAAATTTGAGTTTGAAATTCTTATACAATTGAATTAACAGTTTTTCGTAGATTAGTATGGTATATCTCGTAACACATTTGTGACTTGTGTTTGCAGATGTATTTCGAGTCTGGGTATGCGAAATGACAAATTTAAACTCCGCACCTTAAATTAAATATTTTAAATATGTATAACGTTTAATTCAATTTAGTTAGACTTTTTAGATACATTGGAATCACATGGACCCTTTATATTGTTAATATATTTGTATAGGGGGGTGAGGAGAGGAGCACGTGCCCTTGAATTTTTGGAAAGTTTGCCTTCAAAACCGGAAATTTTTCTCAGTCCTAGAGTGACTACCCTGTATGAACATTGATTAAACATAACAATTCTTAGAATAATTTCCCAGTTTTATAGTTATAATTGAACAATTTTGTGTCACGGGGGCAATAGATAAAACACTGTCTCTTTACTTATCAAGAAATGTATTTTAATTTCTGCGAATTTTCAAATTATGAAATATAAATTATTTAAGACCAAGAGAGAAGGTAATTGACGTTTTAATATTCTAGTGGAGTTGAGGGGGAACGAAATGCAACAGTTAAAGGATAAATTAATTGTTTTATGGTGTCGCGGATGGGACACAATAGAAAACAAAAGTTAATACAAAAAAGTTAAAATAAACGAACAATATGTGAAATATCTTCTAACTTAATTATGCATAATACTTGATTTTTTATGCAAATGGAAATTTTATATTGCTCACTCATAAGATAGGATAAAGTTAGACCACTGCCTTTAATTTTTGTAAGTGAGGTTCATGAGCACTTTCACATAAAATGCCTCAGTTATATATTATTGTAAGAGTTGTTTAATATTAAAAAAAATTCTACATTGCGAAGTAATTCCTTTCATAGCTTCTTTTTAGGTTGTTTGAAATAAAACGTGGGGCTTTCTTTAGAAATATAAGACATATTTAAGTTTATAAGATATTCTTAACTGTCCGCATATTACTAATATTATTTTCCACTCCTGTTATTATTGTGAATCTTACCTTTATATGGTTTGCAAGGACCATGATAAGAAAAGCAGATTCCTTTACGATGAAAGAACGAATACTACAGGCGTTAGTCCCGCTGTAGACTTGACAACTTCACGACTACCAGAATCAATGTTATGTAGATCTAAACCAGCATTATTGTTATTCTTGAACACATTGTTGTGCGTACCTCATTGTTAAAAAGCTAGAACTATACAAAGTGAGAATGTATTATAGAGGGTCGCTCGTAGCTAATATGCTGGTGTGATGGCGGTTCGAACTGGCCCAGAGCTCTTTTTAAGCCGACTTTACACGGAAGCGTTCCTTTAGCATTTAAAAATCTTATAGCAGAGAGAACTTTACACGGAAGTATTTCATGTAACTTTTCGTTTAGCTTTTGCGATTACATTGTATAACATATACAGCATGAAAGGAATCTCGTGCTACGCCATCTATTCTGAGTGCACGGTGTTTACAATTGACTTTCAAACAACTAATATATTCTCCCATACTTATACAGTAAACGTTGTAAAGTATTTATTTAAGCAGCGCCATTGTTTTGTACCAAATACCGTTTTATATGAAACGCTATTCCTCTCGGTTGAATAGTTATCGGTACAGCGCCTTCAATAACGTAGTGTGGAAAACGACCCAAGAAACTGGTTCCCCGAGACGATGACAAGTAGATGGCAGTGCGATCGACCCAGGTGCTAATTTTGTTATGAAAGTAATGCGGCTTAGTTAGTTTTTGGAATATATTGTGTAGATTTGTTTCTCTAGAAAGGCGGTAAGTGAATTGATGGAAACAGTTATATTTGTGGAGTGATTTGCAGTCACGAAATGGCATTAATTTGGAAAGAAAAGTAAAATAAAATTAATAAATAAATAGCATGCGTAACAGAAGAAGAAACATCGCAATGTGATTCCGGACGTCAGGTCTTGGACTGTGTATTAGTTTATTTTTCTATGTTATTAGAATGTAAATAGTATCCTGAGAGATATTTCATACCGAGGCGACAAACCACAAATGTCGCTTGAAAGCGATCAGTCGGAAATCAATTCAGCCTTTCGAACCCTAGGGACACAAGCTCTGACTGCACCGTTTCCTCAAGGAGATTTTACACCAAAGCGACACGCGACAAACGATACGAGGATTTCACACCAAAGCGACACGTGTCCTTCGGTCCAAGGCAACTTTCACACCGAAGCGACACATGTTGCTTGGAAACGAGCCAATCAAGAGCAACCTTTCACATCGTAGCGGCATGACGGGAAGCACACGCCAGCGTTCGGTTGGTGAAATCCTCAAGCGATAAGTGTCGCGTGCCGCTTGTCGCTTTGGTGCGCAATATCACTAAAGCAAGACACTCATTGCATCGCGTATGCGCGAACAACAAACTACGGCAACATGTTGCAAGCTATTGAGGAAATGGCTCAGTTTGAGCAACGCAGAAGCGACAAAGCGACGCGTGTTGCTTATTGTGTCGCCTAGATCTGTAGTTGTAATGTGCGGTTTATCGTGTCGCCTATCTGTTATTCGCAAGCAACGCTTGCTAATAGACTGAAGGCACCATGTCGCTTGTCACTTAGTTGGGAACTCCCCCTGTAGCGCGTCGCTTCGGTCTCAGCACCCTTCGTTTAAGGAGCTTTCCGACCGAAGTAACAAGTAGCACGCGAATACGCCATATGAACGTGTTGTTTGCTGTTTGGACCCTCATGTGCAATGAATGCTATTTTACAGTCTGGAAGTGTGTGTCACTAGTGTGACAGTGTGAACATCCCGTGTCGCTTGTCCCATTGGTTTGAAAGTTGCCTTACAATCATGTCGATGGCACTAAGAAAGTTTTGTGGGGTTCCCCTTGTCGTTTCATGGAATCATTATTATCATCATCGCCGCGATTAGTTTAAAGCGGAAGAAAAGAGTAAATATCAAAAATACAAATGCTTCAGTGTGTATATCTTTAAAAGAAATGATGGTGATAATAATAACGAACCTAATTCATACACAAAAATTTAGTTGCCAAGAGCATTCCACGCGTATTTTTTCTTCCGTATTATTAACGAAAGTATGACGATAACAGGACGTGGTCGACTGTCTAGAATGTTCGTTAATATCTTCGCGACCACTGTACCAAATATCATAGCAATTATCACATTCATAGAAATGCTTCATGTAAAAGAATCAGACGTTGCAGCGAAAACTCCATTTACTTCCATTATAAGCAGTCGAACACCAAGCACCGGGGTCAACACCAGCGCCTCTAGCGGATCATTTTCGAGTGAAACCAGCCAGAGAGCGCAGAAGCATGCCGTTTTCCACACTACGTTATTCTAGGCGCTGTAGTTATCGGCTTTTAAAACTGTGAAGTGATACATTGTTTACATTTCACGCGGCCGCCATTACAACTGCACTCGTGACGTAGAGGTCGCATCTGATTACTTCTGATTGGTTACGCTACGAAAAATGCTACGGACCGAGCCTATCCTTGAGAAATGCCATGAAATATGCCATAAGATTTCTCGCTTTACACTGTAGCATTTTAGTCATGGCATAAATGTTAAAAAAGATGCTAAGGAAAATGCTTTCGTCTAAAACCGGCCTTATACGTAAGATGCGGGATAATTGTGTACCGGTGCAATTGCACTTTTAGGCAGCATCTAGTAGTTGTTTCGACACCACTTAAACTTAAGGTGACTAGATTTTTGAAGCAAGATAACGGGAAATGTTTAATATTTTCCTGAAGGAAGAACAAAGTGTACACTCTATACTCTCTCACCCTCCCCCCTTCTCTCTATCTCTCTCTCAGGCTGCATGTTAGTATGCAATAATAGTAGCGAAGGTGCATTGTTGCAATAATTCTATGTTTATAGATTGTTGTCGCAAAAAGTGACATTTTGGTCTCCCGTTTTACTGTTCAAAATATTTGGGACAGAGAGTAAGGAAAGGGGAGCGTCCAAGCTAATGCGGGACGTCTGGTCATCTTACTTAAACTGAGTCCAGTAGCGATTAACCTATCTTTGGACAAAATAGACTTACAACAACTGAAAATAAATCACAAACGCACATACGTATGAACATCTTGACAGAAAAAGTTGCTTCCCCGCAACAATGTCATTACGCTGTCATTCTTGATCAAAAACAGAAACCAGACCAGCAGTCAGAACGGCGCTATTGTTTCTTCAAATTCACTAATTTCATTAGATGTTTTTTGTCGCTCAGATGGCACCATGTTTTTTGGTCCAGGAAAAGTAGTAACCAATCGTCTCCTTGCCAAATCATCCGTTAAAATTTCAATGCCAACCGCTGTGTTTCCAGTTTTTTTTTAAAGAAATTGTTTAATTTGGAACTTCAGTAATACCTTGAATTCACTAGCGTACGCAGTTTTTTTCTGTATGGGGCTGCAAACTTAGAAATAGATATCACATTGCTGCGTTCTAGGTAGGGACGGGACACACTTAAAATATTTCATAACTGCCATTTTTAACCTTCGCTATAAAGGTTGTTAGAGACAAAAACAATGGTCGGGGGTCATTTTAAGGGCAGCCCTTTCGTTGTTCCGCAACAAAACAAGCTTCCTCTTGCATTGTTGGAACCGTTCGAGTAAGGAATTTTGCGCTTTATCGGAATTTATTTTCCTTCAAGTTGTCAACTTTCTGCATTGTTTTCAACACTTTTACTTCATTTTGGGTGAATCCCCTTGCCACCTAAACACAGGGTGAACACCCCCTGGCCATGGGCGGAGTTTGAGCTTTTGCTTTGGGGGGGGGGCAGACTCTGGGAGAAGCATATGATGTACCTGAGGGTTTTTGAATATCCCCTAGTTTATAAGGGGTCCGGAGGCCTTCCCCCGGAATTTTTTTTAAAAAACAACAACTTAAAAACACTGAGTTTTAGGCCTTTTAGATTTGAAAATGTTAAATTTTCTTGCTTAAGTAAACTAATATTAATTAGTATATTGGTTGTCAGATGTATAACAAGTAAAATAGTACGATTATTGCATTTTGCATTTCATTATTTTTTTATACAATACTCGTATTACTTTTAAAAAGTTACGGTACAATAGTAAGCTTCAGAAATGTTAGAAAAATTAAATTGAAAAATTATTTTGATGCCTCAGCAGTAACTGTTGACTCAACACAAAGTCATTTGACGTTTTTCTTTCTTCAAACTGTACACATCAATCAAATTGTCTAAGACCCGCTATTGCGGCACAATTACCACACATGCCATCATGCCAAAACTCAAGATTTCCTGTATGGCTTCATAACAAAAATGTAGTAACTGAACTTAATCATGTTATTTTTTTATGCTTCTTTAAGTTGTGGGTTTGGGCTGGCCCCTCCAGAACTCCGCCCATGCCCCTGGCTCCTGGGTACGCCAGTGTTCAAAGGCGCTGAATGCTCTAGTTTGGATCCACCGCAAGGAGTGGCTATACATTCTGGAACGAATGAAAGAATTGATAAACAGTACATTTCCGGAATGCAAAATGTTCTCCAGGTGCCCTGTGCAGCCAGGGGTTCAGGGTCCGAATCCTGGTCTGGGTATTGGTGTTCTTTGCGAGTGCCCCTTCATCATATCATCACTGATCCTCATCTTCGCGAATAGCCAAAAGTGGCAGAAAGGCGATAAGATAGATAGTCTATATAAATCAGTCAAAATCAACCAACCATGATGTTTTCGAGTTCAATAAAAGAGACGCAACACAGTAGTCTTATATATACTCACCTCAGTGGCGTCTCGTGGCTTATCTTTTAAAGAATTTAAAATATAATGACAATTCACATGATTACAAAAGAAACAGGTATTGTTGTGAAACATACCTTTCTACGAACGTTGACTCCTGTTCTTCTGCTCAGCAAATTTTGTTATTACTTTTTCGTTGAAGCCCTCTATGTTTGAAATGTATTCTATCTCTATTATTAGGCAAGTGCCAAGGCATTTGGTCTGTCTTGTCCCATTGCATTTCTTAAGCAGGTTTTAATACGCTTCAATGTGCTGAAACATCGTTCAGATTCAGCTGTTGCCACTGGAGTTATTAAAACTATGTTTGTCATTTTTACTGTTTCTGAAAAGGTGCCCTCTAAATAATTTTAAATAAAAAATGAATGCAATCTACTGATAGTTTATGTTTTTCAACTCTTCACTACAATAAAGAACACGAAGTTCCCTTTAGTTTTCCCTCTTCTATGAAGGGATAATACATCTGGAAAGATTCCTCTGTTTAAAGATTGTTCTCTTTCATTATGTCCTCGTAGAGCAAGTTCATGTCGACCACAGAAATTTAAGCAATCGATAATTCTATTTAATATATGCCTATTTTTCCGGACAAATTCATTGTGTCTTGTAATTGACAGCCTATGTCCTTCATCAATTTGTGTTCGAACATCAACCCTGCCAAACTCACTCAAACATAGCGAATGAAAGCCACCAAAACACTACAGAACAACACGCGAGATCAAACGCGACACAACGGAAGTAGCCCCGAATCAACACTCAAATCCATTGCACTCTTCCCTCCTCTATCTGCTAGCATGTGACCTTCACTGTAGCGTAGGTGGGTGTAGGCCACGCCTTCCTTTGCGACGTGCCCCGGAAAACGATAATTGACATCAATGCCGCTAGGAGCGCTGTCGTATCCATTGCAACAGACGATGAATTTACGTGGGTAAAAATCGCCTTTTAAAAGACTGTGTGATAGTTATGCGTTATGGTGATTGATAATTACGTGAATATGTCCGTTGTTCTTTAGGGGCTAAGCCCCGGAAGCCCCAAGGGACGAGGCGGCACTGACTCACTTGATTAATTCGTTCATTATTCTCTAATCAAGGAAATATCGACATACTTCTTTCTGATTAGCATAGAGTACACAGTTGCACTGTAAACCGAGCTCCAACCTATTTACCTTTCTCGATAAACCTCATTGGCAGAAAGTATTCGTGAGGAACATCAAGCGATTGTCCGAATATTCCGTACTGATATTTTTCATTTCTTTTTTTTGTCAAGGCGAAAGATACAAAGGCATTCATTGTGTGCAAATCCTGAGTGCCAAAAGTTTATTGGCATCTCCAGAACGCACAAACGCATTATTCAAATGTCCATCAGGGCGCACGCTGAACCCGCAAGTCACATTCAAACAAGCGGCTGAAATAAAAGACAGAGGAAGATAATCGGTGCTTAAATCAACGTTGTGAGGTCAGGCCTGCTGCTACCTGGGATGGAAATAATAAGGAATGACGGTAATGCATGATGAAATTACGCCATGAAAAATGGCTACAAGTACTGACAGCTTGACTCGTGTTTTTTCGTTACTTTCTTCTTGCAAATGGCATTTTAATTTTCTCCTTATGCATGACATTATCTCCAATGTTAATTGGCATGTCTTACTGGGCAAAGCAAATTGTTTTGCCCTTTCAGAATAGCTACCTGAAGGGGACACAATATCCTCTGGCCTTTCCCCACAGTGTGCGAATAAACGGGGGGAGGGGTTCCGCGGATTTCCCCCCCCACAAAAAATGTCATCCCAGACAAAATAAAATTATTTTTATCCCTGCCAGGTGTTTTGGAGCCGCAGTAGCTCAAGCGTTAGGGCGTCTCAGTATTATACGAGAGATCCAGGTTTCTTCCACTTGTTCAAATGGCTCTGGCGCCCACCCAGCATCGTATAAAGTGGGTACCCGGAGGAAACTGGGTGTAAAGGCGGCCAGGAGCGAGGTGCTGATCACATCACCCTACTTCGGCTGTGATCAAGAAAGTGTCGGGCCCTAACTCCACGCCCCCTATAAGTCTTCATGGCGTGATGCAAAGCACAGGGGAGCACTTTACATTTACAGGGGTGTTTTTATCCCCCTCAAATAAAATGGCATTGAAAGCATATTGTAGGACCATTACTTAACTATGGAACAACGAAAAGTAAACTTAAATGAGCGCATTATACAGGCCTACTAGTAAGACTCATGCGTCTCCTTGGTCTTCTGTACAGGTTCCCTGAAATCCAAAACCATTCATCCATTAGCATATTCTTCAAATGCTTTATCTCCCCCACCTGGACTATGCCTTCTAAAACTAATCTTTCCAGGATTGATTCTGTCCTCAGCTTTTTCCTCGTCATTGCTCGCCATAGAATACCTTCTCCCAGACACTTCCATTAAACAGATATCATGTCTATTTTGAATATCCAGTCACCACACACTCGTCACGAACTAGCAAACATCAAAATTTTGCATAAAATCATCAACTGCAAAATTAAAACCAAATTCTCTGTCAACCAATTTCATCTACGAGACCCCACACGGCTAATACGCAACGTAAAGCTCTTTCACATTCCGGCTACAAGGCTCTGTCTTCTACAGCGGTCTCTTTACTATAGGCTCCCCCACTTATATAGTAACATGCCTGTAAATATTGATATTTTCTTGTAAGAACGCAATTTCCGGCAATTGCTAAGAATGTACACACAGAGAACTAAATGCATCATATCCATTGATGCACCAAAATGCATCGATTGATGCACTAAAGTGTGTTTTGTAGCTTCTTCGAAGAATCAGATTCACATTTGATGCATTTTGGTGCATTTTTATATGTCGTGAAAGAAACACCAAAGTGCATCATTTGATTCAAGTGAGGATTTCTTTCAGTCGAGATCCACTTTAATGCATCAGCTGATGCGTTTTGATGCACCTTCCTGCATCTTTTTGGATGATGGATGCACTTAAACGTTTGGTCTGAGCTTCAGACTTTATGTACTCCTCCCAAAATGAAATCACAAATACGCTACTGAGTGGACCCCCCCCCTTTCTAAGCAAAAAGCTTAATTCGCATAGTGCTCCTACAGTATTCATTCGGATAACTAGTTTTACTTCATGTATGTGTGTGTGTGTGTGTGTGTGTTTGTGTCCAAGTAGACCACCATGCCATGTAGGTAGCCTCCCATTTTAACTATCTCGGCCATTTGTGGAGGTGGTGTGGTCAGCACCACCACCTTTATCTCCCTCAGAGATATCCCCAGGTACCAATTTATTACAGGCTGCAGGAACCTGTAACTGACCCCAAGATGTTAATTTGTATAATTTTTGGTTAATACGCATAATGTATAATATATTTTTCTTGTTACTTATTTATATATTGTTATATTTCTCGAAAATATTAGGTTGAATTAATATGATGTATAATTATGATCAAATAAATGTTAATGTAAAATTACACTGTATAAATTTTGAATATGTAAAAAGTAATGGTACATATTCTTGATCTCGTGATCAGCATCACGACCGACCGCTTTTACCCCCCAGGGTTGTCCCCAGGTACCCATTCATGCGAGGCTGGGTGGGCCTCAGAGCCGCGCAGAAACGGGGAAATTACTGGAAAAATTCCTGGTCCCGATCATGTACTTCGGGATTCGAACCCAGGTCTTCCCAGAGGTAGCCACGTGTTCTACCAACTGGGCAATATGTAAGAAGAAAAAAACGAATGTAGATAGGTAAAGATAAAGTTCCCCGTGCCATGAAGGCATATTATGGGAATGTGCGGATAGGACCAGTCACATTCTCGATCTCGGCCATTCGGTGATGTGATCAGCACCACCTTCCGGCCGCCTTTACCACCCAGGTACCCATTTATTTGTGGTTGGGTGAGCCCCAGATCCGCTTTATGCGGGGACAAGGCCGGAAAATTTACGACCTTAGCTTATCCATCCCGGGAATCGAACCCAGGCCTCCCCCGTGGCAGTCAGACACCCTACCGACTAAACTACCGCGGCGACTATAATAGTGACAACCGAGTTTTCAATGAATTTATCAAATTGCAAGCAGCTGTTTGATAATGGGTAACAATATGATGAATCGTTGAGCATCAGCAAAGGACTTGCTTCAAACCCCATAGCCACTACATATAGGGACTCTGATAGAACTATTCCCATCTGAAATTGAGCCACCCCGAGAATCGAACCCTGATTCCCGCGTGACAGTCAGACGAACTAACAAATGGACCACCACGTCTCTGTCGTTGCGCCATCGCCTTGTAATAAAGGGGTCCCGGGTTCGATACCCGGTGGAGGCACAAGTTGTTCGGACCCCACTTTAAACTGTAGGTCCAGTCCCGATTAGCCTTACTGTGCATAAAGTGGGCTTATCACCAACTCAAACGAACAAACCAACTCCTATACTTTCTGTTTCGCTCTGCCTGTTAATGCAAAATTCCAAGTTGTATTAATTTTTTGCACAAATCAGGGAAATTTAAGAGCAATGTCAAAGGGTACCCGCACTGGAATTTCCAAGAACCGAGATTGCATCATTGCATTTTCTATAGTTAACTCGGCTACTGTGCAATATCATTAATCCCTTTTATTAAGACACCCAGGGAAAGAATGGGTTGGAGAAATGCGAAACTCCTATGGAAACAATGCTTTAGACGGATGAGACCGGTTCAGGAGACAGGACGAAATTCATAAGATTGAGTCCACCCATGGTCACCCCAAGGACAAACCTTCTAATTGCGTTCTCTGTGGAAACGGATACTCAAGCTTTCCTCCTACTCATATCGCCTTGCACTTTTTTGCTCGTCTGCAGTTTCCTCTTTTTGCCCTTGCCCCACTGACCGCCCTTGACTTTGCACATTTTTTTCCTCCTCTGGCGGAGCGGCAAGAAAAGAAATAAACTGGACCATGTCGGACCCCAACCCTCCCCACCTGCAGGCAGGAATTAATGGCTGAATAAACTTCGCGCATGTCAGACGGCACAGTGGTAACCAACGAGGCGCCTGTGTAAACCCAAACGGGCAATAAATCCACGCATATAGTCCCGGATGTCCAATGACTTTCTGGACTGCACCGATTCGTATTAATTATTTGGCAGTCTTTTTTCTATTACCGCGCCATTCCACGTGTTATGATCTGCAAAGTATATGGTGCCCTGGCAGGGATATATTTTTTATTGTTTCGCGGGCGACAATGGACGACGAGCTGCAATAATCGCCCTTTTTAGAATAGTTGAGGAGCAACGTAACGCATTATATTTGCAATGCTTGCGTAATTGTAACAGTATTTCGTTACCTTAATAAATTCAGATCTGAGGATATATTTGCCAGGACGAGATATGTACTTTGTTGTGTTATTTTAAACTTGTGCATGTAACTTAAAATCATAGGCGTAGGCAGGGGGGGCGGGGCAAAACCTTTGTTCAATCGTAGTACAACAAACCAAATTTCATCTCATTATTTTATTGTATTCATGGGTATGGAACAGGGGTGTGTGTATATAGTGTGTCCGGATCCGCCGAAAATCACTGTATTAGAAGAATTCAAATTTCCGTGTATCAATGGTATTTGCGCCCCCACCCACCTTCTCCTATATTTCCCCTCCCTGTGGTTCAGAGGCTATTTTACATATAAACATGGTATCGCACAGCAGATTCAAAACAACTACACTTAATTTATTCATTCCCAACAGTTTTAAGGGGATGTGGGGCGGCAGTCACCCCCACAGTATTAGCCACTTTTTGTCCCCACTATGGGCCTCTTAATGCTAAGCATTGTCTCAAAGAAAAAGTAAACTGTCCTTGCCCCCACCCCCCACTTTTGTCACCCAATCGCAGCTACTGATTTCCAATGTACAGAACAAATGTGACACCGTACAAACAGGTAGATATTGTGTGACAGTGAACGGCAAAAAGTGTTATTTTTTGGAAGCAAAGTAAGACCAACGCGTTGTCTGAGGGTGCTATAATACTTACCTCCACGTCATCCCTCTTAAGTTTACTGCATGCTCAGATTGGCTAATAGGGATTGCACCTACATTTTGAAGTGTGCAGTGTGCCTGAACTGGGATTCGTTGAGTATAAGAGGGCAATTCTTTCCTTCTTAAATGGAACTTTATCGCTTTTTCACTCAATTTTTGTGGTAGGCACAAAATGGGTAAGAACAAGTATGGATTGGAAAATCTGGGTTGTTTTTCGAAGACGTGAATTTTGGAAGAAAATTAAACCGAAACATTGGGAAAAATATCATTGAGGAGGAAAGGAGAAAGAGAAAAACGTTTTTCCTCTCTTCCATTTTGCTTTTTCTTTCTTTCTTCCTCTCGTTCTTTCTTCACTTCTTTCTCTATTTCCCTGTTTTCTGTCTTCCTTTCTTTATTTCCTTCTCTGTCTTTCTTCATTTCTTTTTTCCCCTGTTTTTCTGTGTTCCTTCATTTCTTTTTTCCCCTGTTTTTTCTGTCTTCCTTGCATTCTCTCTCTCGTCTTCTCCTTTTCTTTCGCTGCCATTGATGAAGAGACACCACCCAGGCCGAGATTCGAACCGGGACCTCTGGCGTCGTAGCGCGTAGTGCTAACCACTTCGCCAGAAGGTCGGCTACAGGAGACTGCACTTATCCTTACAGAACTAAACAATCAGTTATCATTCTATCTTTGGATCCTGCACTTACATTCTGATAAAAGGTGTGCCGGGGTCGGTCCTCGTGCATCGACTGAG